>NC_133406.1:66657500-68117500 GCF_049350105.2 Macaca mulatta | reverse complement strand
CCCCACACAAAGACACCCCACTTTACATCTTCTCCCACGTGCCCCTGTGATCTCGCTCTTACCTTGCTGCTGCTGCTTAATTTCTTTTTAACAAAGGCTTATCAACTGTCATGTCACGATTTTAAAAGGTAATAACCTTTTTAAAAATGCTGACAGGCACCACTTTTAGGAAATGTACTGAGAGAAGGAAATGTTTTCCCTCCTTCCCGCTTCCCCATACCTCCCCCCAAATTTCAGATCCCGCCACTATTCAACCTGCCCTAGGCTGGAATAATCCCTTCCCCCTTTCTCTCTGGGTCTTGTTATGGCACTTATATAATTCTGAATCCTGTTACAGCACTTATATATTTGTGTGTAAATTAACTTTAATCCACCTCTAAGGACAGTTCTTAACATTGAAAGTATCCAAATAAGGAGTCCAGAAAGAGTGAGTTAGCATTTGAAGGACTCTAATCAGAAATCTACTCCCATACATGACTACAATTCAAATAATTCCAACATGGTACCTAAAGCTGCACCTGAAAGTTTACTAGCATAAGGAATGTTAGGAATAAATATTTTACTAATGAAAAGCATGGTGCTCAACATGTGATGGATTAAAATTTTTCATTATTACCCTTGTACTAATGAAGTATGTAAGAATCCCTTGAGGCCAGGTGCAGTGGTTCACACCTGTAATCCCAACACTTTGGGAGGCTGAGCCAGAAGGATTGCTTATGCCCGGGAGTTAGAGGTTACAGTGAGCTATGATCATGCCACCGCACTCCAGCTTGGATGACAGAGCAAGACTCTTATCTTTAAAAAATAAATAAATAAATAAATAAGTCAGTCTGGGTATGGTAGCTCACACCTGTAATCCTAACAGTATGGGGGGCCATGACAGGAGGACTGCTTAAGGCAGGGAGTTTGAGATAAGCCTGGGCAACAAAGCAAGACCCTGTCTGTACAAAAATTTTAAAACTGGCCGGGCGCGGTGGCTCAAGCCTGTAATCCCAGCACTTTGGGAGGCTGAGACGGGTGGATCACGAGGTCAGGAGATCGAGACCATCCTGGCTAACACGGTGAAACGCCGTCTCTACTAAGAAATACAAAAAAAAAAACAAAAAAAAAACTAGCCGGGCGAAGTGGCGGGTGCCTGTAGTCCCAGCTACTCGGGAGGCTGAGGCCGGAGAATGGCGTGAACCTGGGAGGCGGAGCTTGCAGTGAGCTGAGATCCGGCCACTGCACTCCAGCCTGGGCTACAGAGCGAGACTCCGTCTCAAAAAAAAAAAAAAAAAAAAAAAAAATTTTAAAACTTAGCTGGATATGGTGGCACATGCTCACAGTCCCAGCTATTCTGGGGGCTATGGTGCTGGCACCACTACACTCCAGCCTGGCCAAGAGAGACCCTATAAAAAAAGACAAAAAAAAACTCCCTTGAGTCCAGCACCCAAAGCATTGAAGGTCTAACACTCTCTTGGTCTGTGTCTTTTGCTTCAATAAGGCTCTATCCTCTAATCAGAGTAGAAGGGTTTCAGCCAGCAGAATAGAATTGCACCAGCCTCAGAAGGAACTTCCTGCAAGATGCTTGTTGGAGTACCTAAAGACAAACAATAGAGGCTTCACAAGCTTTCAGGAACAGGCTCAATGATGGGTTTTGTACCTCCCTACCTAATGAATGTTTGTACTTGTAGGAGAATTCAGAGTTAGACACTTTCACTGTTTAACATACCACTTGGTGGCAAGGTTGTGGGAGAGAAGACGTTTAACTCCTATTCACCTCCAAATGCCAGAAGTTACCAAGAGTAAAACCAAAGAACTTTATTTTGTTAAACAACAAAATAGGCTTGGGTCAGTTCAAAACATAGTACTTCCATTCAAGACTCAGCTCCAACCCACCTACTCCAGAGAGTCTTCTCTGATCATTCCAAGGCTAGAAACTCTCCCAGCAATTTTTGGCTACACCGACTAGGGACAATCCTACCTATGGAAACACTTTGTTAAACGGCATGCCAGGGCCAGCTTTCAGGCAGGACCCACCAGCAGGGCCAACTGTCCTGGCTGTGTACAGCCCTGGCTCTTGTTACATACTTCACACATCAGCCGTATTAAAGCTAGGGGTGTCCTCCTGGAATTCTCAACTAGAGTACAAACTTGTTGAGTAGAGAAATAATGCCTCTTACTTCCTTAACCTACAGTATTATCACAACCCAGACCAGAAAGCAGGTAGTAAGCACTGACTTGTAAACTGACTGCTTTGTGACTGAGAAATTTCTCACCATTCTCAACAGTGGGAATGTCTTCATCTTTGCATCGAACTCCCTCAAACATGAGTAGACTCTTGATAATGTTTGCTGAGTTGAGGTGAACATGCCCATTGGGGTTGGGGACTTCTTGTAAAGGAACATTGATCTCTTGGCAACATTTGCTTTGTTTCATGTGTGTAAATTCTGGTGAGTTTACAGAGGTTAGGCCTTAACTCATTTTCATTAAGCCGCAGCCCCTCAAAGATTATTCCAGCATGTCTGTCATCTCTCTGCCTCCCTCCATCTGACAGGAGATTAATAAGTGATTTGGCTGTGTGTGTGAATGTTCAGCCTGTCTTGATTAACAGAAAATTGGATTTTATACAGTTTTTCCCCTTTCCAGAGAGGCTTGCTTAGCAGAGACAGATTCCTGTGTACCATGCCAGCCCCTCCAGACAAAGAATGTGGGTTGAAGGGTCTCCAAATGGCAGGGGCAAGAAACCCACGGATTAGGCCAGGTGGGGTGGCTCACACCTGTAATCCCAGCACTTTGGGAGGCCAAGGCGGGCGGATGACTTGAGGCCAGGAGTTTGAGACCACCCTAGCCAGCATGTTGAAAACCTGTCTCCACTAAAAATGCAAAAAGTTAGCCAAGTATGGTGGCACATGCCTATAGGCCCTGCTACTTGGGAGGCTGAGGCACGAGAATCACTTGAACTTGGGAGGCAGAGGTTACAGTGAACCGTGGTTGCGCCACTGCACTCTAACACGGGCAACAGAGTGCGACTCTGTCTCAAAAAAATAAATAAATAAGAAAAAACCCATGATTAGCGATGGAAGGTCAGGTTTGCTTCCTTCTTGTGAACACAAAGAATGCCGGCTCCTTACCCATCAGTACAAGACCTTTTGTCTAGTCTCATCCATGCTAGATTTTCTTCCTGACATTTAAATTTGCAGACAGGTAGGAAAAACGTAAGATGCTAGTGATTTCCTGGTGAGAACAGGAATAGGAATTGTAGCTCTCTGCCTCATGTAAAAACAGGATCTGCAGCCAGGTGCAGTGGCTCACGCCTGTAATCCCAGCACGTTGGGAGGCCGAGGCGGGCTGATCAGGAGGTCAGGAGATCAAGACCATCCTGGCTAACACGGTAAAACCCCGTCTCGACTAAAAATACAAAAAATTAGCTGGGCGTGGTGGTATGTGCCTATAGGCCCAGCTGCTCGGGAGGCTGAGGCAGAAGAATCACTTGAATCTGGGAGGCAGAGGTTGCAGTGAGCCGAGATCACATCACTGCACTCCAGCCTGGGTGACAGAGTGAGACTCTGTCTCAAAAAAAAAAAAAAAAAGAAAAAGAAAAAAAGCATCTGCATTGTGAATGGATAAACAGCAAATTTGTTTATTAATTCTTAGCCACCAGGTAACCTGCTCTGTTCTCTCTCTTTTCTATCTAGTAGTTCATGGGAAATATTATTTGTTTCATTGAAAAGGTCCTTGAAGGCCAGGCGCAGTGGCTCACGCCTGCAATCCCAGGACTTTGGGAGGCCAAAGTGGGCAGATCATGAGGTCGGGAGTTCAAGACCAGCCTGGACAACATAGTGAAAACTCATCTCTACTAAAAATACAAACATTAGCCAGGCATGGTGATGGGCACCTGTAGTCCCAGCTTCTTGGGAGGCTGAGGCAAGAGAATCACTTGAACCCAGAAGGCAGAGGTTGCAGCGAGCCAAGATCATGCCACTGCACCCCAGCCTGGGTGACACAGCGAGACTTTGTATGGGAAAAAAAAAAAAAAGGTGAAGGTAGAATCAAGCGTTTAGCTCTGCAAAACTAACAGACTGAGAGAGAGAGAGAGAGAGAGAGAGAGAGAGCGTGTGTGTGTGTGTGTGTGCACGTGTGTATGTGTGTGTAGAGAAGAGAAAGAAGACAGAGACAGGGCAAGACAGGAAAATCAGTCAGAGGGCTTCAGAAAGAGTCCACAGAAGAAATGGCACCTGAAACCCTTCAATGACTGACCACTGCCCTCTGGATAAAGTCCAGACTCCACATATGGCACTCCATGGCCTTTATGATCTATTCCCTGCCTATCTTGAGTCATTTGCCCTCCTCACAACTCAACCTTCCAGCCAAGTCAAATTTATTTCACTCAAATCCAGGTCGTCAGGCATGCTATTCCCTTCACCTAGCTTTCCCGTCGCCCAGCCATCACCTCCCTTCAGTCCCTGCCGGTGGGGTTCTCTGCACCCTCTGCCTCTACAAGCCCCAGTGGCTATTGCACCACCAGCTCACTGTCACATCATCACCTTCCCCAAAACTTCAGAGCCCACTCAGGACAGAGACTGAGCCTGGAATGTCACAGCATCCCTGGCACGTGGCCTGGAAGCTGCTTACACAGCAGGTGCACATTTAACTCATTTGTTAAATGAGTCAAAATGGAATGTTGTTTTCCTGAAGTATTAAAATGCAGAGGCATTTATAAATAAGCCAGATCTTAAAACCTTCATGGGCAAAGCGTAAGTAGCTAAAAACTACATCTTTATAGAAGTACCTCTTTCTCTATGTTCACAGTCATTCGTATTCAAGCTTCCCTGCCTGCCTCTGCCTCTTCTTCCTAAGCCTCCTCACAGGCACTGGAAAGTCCTTTCTGATTTTACTTCTGAAAGAACAGCTTATTTAGAGGTCTGCCCCAATTTCAGAAACCTGTCATGGGAAAATGTGTCCTCAGGAAAGAACAGAATTGATTACTTGTAACACTCTTTATAATGCATTAGGATTTTGAGAGCTCTTTTCAATAGCAGTCCCCCTCTACATGTAAATGTCACTCTGTAGAACATTACCTCCTTGCTAGAAAGGGAGAATCAATTCTTTTTTTTTTTTTTTTTTTGAGACGGAGTTTCACTCTTGTTGCCCAGGCTGGAGTGCTATGGTGCAGGCTCGGCTCACTGCAACCTCCGCCTCCCAGGTTCAAGTGATTCTCCTGCCTCAGCCTCCCAAGTAGCTGGGATTATAGGCACCCGCCACCACCCAGCTAATTTTTGTATTTTTAGTAGAGACAGAGTTTCACCATGTTGGCCAGACTGGTTGTGAACTCCTGACCTCAGGTGATCCGCCCACCTCAGCCTCTGAAAGTGCTGGGATTACAGGCATGAGCCACCGCGCCCAACCAAGAATCAGTAATTCTTAGTGCTAAAGCAAGGAATTATTCATCCATGGAAGAAAAAAATAACAATAACCAGAATAACATGTATTGTTCATCGATTCTATACTAACCACAAGCATGCTGGGTGTTTTCTGTCCATCACCTCTTCATAACCTTTTATTCCCATGTTTCAGGTAATACAACTGAGGCTAAAAGGAGGGAAATGAGGCCAGGCCACAGTGGCTCATGCCTGTAATCCTAGCACTTTGGAAGGCCGAGATGAGTGGATCACTTGAGGCCAGGAGTTCGAGACCAGCCTGGCCGACATGGCAAAACACCATCTCTACTAAAAATACAAAAACTAGCTGAGTGTGGTGGCACACGCCTGTAACCCCAGCTACTCAGGAGGCTGAGGCAAGAGAATCACTTGAACCTGGGAGGCAGAGGTTACAGTGACCCGAGATCATGCCACTGTACTTCAGCCTGTCTCAAACACATACATTTTTTTTACAAAGGAGGTAAATTATTTTCCCAGATGTAGCAAAGCCAAATTTGAACTCAAGCCCATCCAACTCCAAACCTGTGCTCTTTCCATTATGCCAAGTATTTATGATCTTGAATCCTAAATAAAATGAAAAAAATTAATGACAATATACCTGACATAGAACTTCATTTGCATCAGTTTGGTTCAGATGCTACTGTCTAGAAACATGTTTACTTCATCGAGCAAGCAACATGGGCACTGAAATATTTCCCCTATCTCCCTGGCATCACTAGAGAGAAGACCAGTAAGAAGTAACAGACAGGGACTGGCAAATACGACGACAGATCACGCCAGAACCCAGCAAGTCTGGGTTCACCCCATCCCTGCCACACACAGGCTCTAGCACAGCACGCTGGAGCCTGCGGGGTTGGGGGGTCGCGGGACGCTTTTACCCTGACAGCCTGGAAGAGCAAACATTACAAAAAAGGATGCAAAAACCAAAGCATATGGAGTCTGAACAGCCCTTGACAGCCGCACCTACACAAGCACCCACACCGCATCTGTTGTCTCGGCAAGTGCCATCAGCGTTACCCTCAAAGAAATGACAAAGCTCAAAGAAATGACAAAGCTCAAAGGCATTCTTGATTGGGGCTGTAATCCTCCAAACCCGAACATCGTCAAAAATTGGAGGACTACAGTCAGGTCCAGCTCCCTTTCACTGCCCTAAGTGAAGCTTCACTTCGAGTCACCATTTCCCTAATATGTTCTTCCCTTTTCTAACCACAGCGACACCACTGGAACAGCGTCTCCTCTACCGATGATCTTGCCAAACCCTACCCATTCTTTGCAGCTCAGGTGAAGGTGCAGCCCCTTCTCCCAGAGGCAGTTTGTGATTGTTTTGTGCCCAGAGTGGTCTCTCCCTCCTCTGACTCTACACACCGTCCCACTTCGCCCGCTTACCTACACGGCTATCTAGAGGCACGGAGGACGATGTATTTCACCTCCATGCTGCAACCTGGCACTTCACTCTTTCCTACAGTTAAATTCAACAAAATACTCACTGACTCTGCTCCAGGCATTGAAGATACAGAAATGATTAAAATCCCAGCCTTGCTTTTGTGGGACCCACAATCTATGTGAGAAAGGATAACACCAAATAAAATTCTACAAATCAATTTTTCATAATAGGGTACACAATTTGATCCAAAATAGAGCTATCTTATCACCCTGTTTACTGCCTTCATGTCATTTAGCTCAGTCTGCGGCCATTGTTTGTTCATTTATTTGTGGTCAGCCTGTCCCTAGTAGGAGACACTAGCATAGGAACATTGTCTGTCTGGTTCGCCACCGTCCCCAGCACTCCATATGGACTTGAGCACAGAGACCCTCTCGTTGAAAGCTGTATTTGTGGAAGGAAGTAAAGAGAGAGGCAGGGAAGTGTCAGGAACTATGAGTACCAAGGCCGGCTTGAGGTTCAGGCAATGCTTCCATGACAGGGAGCCAGCTATGATCTGGAGTGTGAGTGACGGCCAGACAGGGAAGGCGTGAGCCCCAATCCAGAAGAGGAACAGGATGAGCAAAGGTAAGAATGGCAAATTGGCATGACTAAGACAGTGGTCATTTAAGAGCACTTAAATATTGCTATAGACGAGCTGCTTTTAAAAGGGGATGATTTTGCCTCCCGGGAGCATTTGACAATGCATGGAGACTTTTTAAATTGTTTTTTGTTTTTGTTTTTATTTTTAGAGACAGGGTCTCACTCTGATGCCCAGGCTGGAGTGCAGAGTGCAGTGGCACCATCTCAGCTCACTGCAACCTCCACCTCCTGGGTTCAAGCCATTCTCGTGCCTCAGCCCCTGGAGTAGCTGGGATTACAGGCACATGCCACCATGCCTGGCTAATTTTTGTATTTTTAGTAGACATGGGGTTTCATCATGTTGGCCAGGCTAATCTCAAACTCCTGACCTCAAGTGATCTGCTGGCCTTAGCCTTCCAAAGTGCTGGGATTACAGGAGTGAGGCACCATACCCAGCTCACTTTTTTAAATTGTTAAGGCTTAGGGCAGGAAATGCTGCTAGCATCTACTAGGTAGAGTCCAGGGATTCTGCTAAGCATTGTACAATGTCCAGAGCAGCTCCCCACAACAGCCATCTGATCTAAAATGTCAGTAGTGGCCAGGCAGTGTGGCTCACACCTGTAACCCCAGTGCTTTGGGAGGCTGAGGCTAGGAGTTCAAGACCAGCCTGGGTAATATAGTGAGACCCCATCTCTACAAAAAATAAAAAATTAGCCAGGTATGGTGGTGCATGTCTGTAGTCCCAGCTACTCAAGAGGCTGAGGCAGGAGGATCGTTTGAGCCCAGGAGTTCAAGGCTCCAGTGAGCTGTGATTACACCACTGTACTCCAGCCTGGGTGACAGAGCAGGATCCCATCTCTAAAAAAAATAATAATATTTAAAAAAAAAATGTGGCCAGTCATGGTGGCTGACACTTGTAATGCCAGCACTTTGAGAGGCCAAGGCAGGTGGATCACTTGAGGCCAGGAGTTTGAACCAGCCTAGTCAAGATGGTGAAACCCCATCTCTATTAAAAATACAAAAATTGGCCAGGCGTGGTGGTGTGTGCCTGTAATCTCAGCTACCTGGGAGGCTGAGACAGGAGAAATGTTTGAACCCGAGAGATGGAGGTTGCAGTGAGCTGAGATTGTGCCACTGCACTCCAGCCTGGGTTACAGAGCGAGACCCTGTCTCAACAAAATAAAATAAAATGTCGGCCAGGCATGGTGGCTCATGCCTGTAATCCCAGTATTTTGGGAGGCCAAGGCAGGTGGATCACCTGAGGTCAGGAGTTCGAGACCAGCCTAACATAATGAAACCCCATCTCTACTAAAAAATAATAATAATAAAATAAATTAGCTGGGCTTGGTGGCAGGCACCTGTAACCCCAGCTACTCAGGAAGCTGAGGCAGGAGAATCACTAGAACCTAGGAGGCAGAGCTTGCAGTGAGCCAAGATCATGCCACTGCACTCTAGCCTGGGCAACAGAGGGAGACTCTGTCTCAAAATAATAATAATAATAATAATAATAATAATAATAATAATAATGTCAGCAGTTCTGAGGTTTACCAATCCAGCTGCAGACTAACATTCAAGGGATGGGCTGGTCAGAAAACATAAACTTTCTTCTAAAGGTCATGATTTCTAGTCACACCTAATATCTTCTTTTGATTAGAATTTGGACCAAAATAGCATGTGCTTGCCACCTCCTACAGCCTCTGAGAAAAGAAATATTCAGCAAAGACTGTTTTGATCCTAAGGACCTATATCAATGTCCTTCATCTGCTGGATATCCACCAGGACTCACCATTTCCTCCATAAATTATAGGGCTCCAAACCACCCACCCCACATGCAAGGTGATGAGAAGCAGAAAGATGAGAAGGTGAGAGGCGCTCACAGCACTGTCGATGAATGAGAGACAGAGGGATGGACAGACAGATTTGTCGGGATGGCAAAAGACTGAATCCTTGGAGCTCCCAGAGTACGTGCCTGTGCCACGTGGACTTTTCTGTGAAGGCAGAAGTGGCCTGAGCAACAACACTCCCAACCCCAGCCCTGTTATGAGAGCTGCTGTGGAGAGTGGAGAGCACTGAGAGCGCTGTGGAGAGTGGAGAGCACTGTGGAGAGTGGAGAGCACTGTGGAGAGTGGAGAACACTGAGAGCACTGTGGAGAGTGGACAGCACTGTGGAGAATGGAGAGCACTGTGGAGAGTGGAGAGCACTGTGGAGAGTGGAGAGCACTGTGGGGCGTGGAGAGCACTGAGAGCACTGTGGGGAGTGGAGAGCACTGAGAGCACTGTGGAGAGTGGAGAGCACTGTGGAGAGTGGAGAGCACTGTGGGGAGTGGAGAGCACTGTGGAGAGTGGAGAGCACTGTGGGGAGTGGAGAGCACTGTGGAGAGTGGAGAGCACTGTGGGGAGTGGAGAGCACTGAGAGCACTGTGGAGAGTGGAGAGCACTGTGGAGAGTGGAGAGCACTGTGGGGAGTGGAGAGCACTGTGGGGAGTGGAGAGCACTGTGGAGAGTGGAGAGCACTGTGGGGAGTGGAGAGCACTGAGAGCACTGTGGGGAGTGGAGAGCACTGAGAAGTGGTCATCTCTGCAGGGCTCTGGAGCCTCTGCAGGGAGTCAGTCAAGCAGCTGGGCTTGACCCAATGAAGTGACAGGAGCCGGGAAGTCAGTGAAGACAAAGCCCCTTTGTCTAGAAGTAGCAACACACGACTGGGCTGAGCCTGCCCTTGATAATGAAATCCGTGGCAGCTCCAAACCTTGTTGGGGCCTCACCCTGTGTTTCCTTTCTCGTGCTGCCTCACCACTGCTCCTCTGCAGCTCAAAGTCTCTCCAATGTGTCTGCTTATTTGTGCCCCTGGCACATAATTCTATATTTCAATATTATCTAAAATGTTTGAATTTTAATTCTAAAAGGAAAAAAATCACCTTTTTTTCTGCTGTAAGACATCTGCTAATGTTATAGTCGTAAAGAGTAGATCTGAGACACACAAAGGCTACCTCCTATTACATCTCAAATTCCACTTTGTGACAAAGCTTCCTAAATGTCCTCATCTCTGAGGTGGGTACAATACTACCCACATTACATTCTCACTAACAATCCTAAAAAGAGCTTATTTAAAGAAGAGCTATCTAGAAATGGATGCCACGGATGAAAATTCAATTTACATCTAAGTTTTCATGGAAGTATCTGGTGGGTAGAGCAAGGAAAGCCAAGAATGGCACCCCACGCAGGGCAGGATCCTCTTCCTAGTTCCAGACAAACATGGGCCTTGGATCTTATGCATGGCTCTGTACAGCGCTGGGAGAAAGGAACGGCTTACCCTAGCAAATCAAAATGGAAATTGAGCTATATTTGTTACAATTCGAGTAAGATCTGCAACTTACAACAGGAGAAAAATATTAGTACAGGCAGTACCCAACTTGGACATGAACTGTCTTGCAAAAGTTCATTCATAAGCAGAATGTTCAGAACCTGGAATGCAAGGTGTCTTTTATGTCCCAAGCCAGCCCACAAAAAGCTGATTGAATTTATGATTTATTTGGTATATTACATACTTAAAGTAAAAATAGAAAACACAAAACAAAAAACAAACAATGCTCTGATAACATTTTAAAAACATATAAAAATACTTAGAAAAACAAATATGCAGCCCATAATCAGCCTTGACCCGAAGCCCACACCATGAGCTGGGCCCTGGACCCTCCACGGTCCAAGTCGTAACTGAAATGGGGCCCTAAGAAACTGAATGGAGAAGAATGAGAAGAACTCCAGCCTCAAAAGGACAGGGGTTCTGGTGGGAGAAAAAAGTAGTCAGGCATCTCTCAATTGGAAGAGAAGGGTGTGGTACCCTACCCAGAATATATACTCTAGCACAGACGTGCTACTGGTCACATCTAGAAAGACACGGGTATGTGAAAGAACAGTGGCCACTCTGCCTGCTACCAAAGTAGACAAAATACAAAATGAGCTGCTGCTGAAGACAAGTGAGCCAGCACCCTGGCACCGCCCCACCAGAGGGAGGAGGAATGTGAATTCCCAGCACGCTGTGCAGCAGCGTGAACAGCCAGGGACACTCAGGGGCCGGAAGGAAGATGTTTCTGCAGCTGCCAACGGTCGGTGTAGGAGTGTCCAGGGGCCACATGTGATTCTAATGGATCTGGCTAGGTCAAGAAAGAAGTTTCTGAGCTTTCCAAAAGTGAAAACTGTCCTAACTGATAAAGTTAATCATATTTCTGGTATCTTCAGAAGAGAACAGGGGACAAGAAGATACAGACCCTGGGAATGCCTTCCCCAACACAGCACACTCACACCTTTACAGCAGAAAGGACACCTCATTCCAGATTGTTGCTGAATACGATACCTGGATCGACTCCAAATACAAACGTGATGTGAAATATTGAAACCAGGTTTGAAAACTGAGATTTTTTATTCATCCACTTTGTACCTTCTTTAATCCTCCAAATAAAGTGTCAGTCTCCAGCTCAAATTCCTGGTCCAGCTCCTCTTCATGTTCTGACCAAAACAAACCAACAAAAAAAAAAAGTCTTCGTTAGTCACAAATCTAAACAAAATTGGGTTGGCTGAAGAGCTGAAGCACTAAAGGAATTGGACCATGTCCTGGAAAAGCAGCCGGTGGACTAAGCTGCAGGCACGGAAACATACCACACTGCTTGACCCTGCTTTCCAGTGTTCTGTGACCTAAGTTCCTGGAAATACGTAGAGCCACTGATGGAAATTTGGCTTGTAATAAGGGTCACAAAAGGAGAGAGCAAGGGAGAAGAGTTTCCAACACAGGAAAACATGGGAAGGGTTACTGCAAATGGCCGACGTGCACATGCTGTTAGAAATTTTGGGCCAGGCATGGTGGCTCACGCCTGTAATCCCAGCACTTGGGGAGAATGAGGAGGGCGGATCACGAGTTCAGGAGTTCGAGACCAGCCTGACCAACATGGTGAAACCCTACCTCTATTAAAAATACAAAAATTAGCCAGGTGTGGTGGCAGGCCCCTGTAATCCCAGTTACTCAGGAGACTGAGGCAGGAGAATCGCTTGAACGGGGAGGCAGAGGTTGCAGTGAGCCAAGATTGCACCATTGTATTCTAGCCTAGGCAACAAGAGCAAGACTCCATCTCAAAAAAAAAAAAAAAAGAAGAAGAAAGAAAGAAAAAAAAAAGAAAGAAATTTTGACACTGACTTGCCACAAAATATGGTGATTGGATCCACTATGATATAATGCTAACAAAATATAATAAAATAGTCATATAATGGTAATGAGAATGTATATAAGTAAACAATACAGTTGATTTGAAACCAAAGATAAAATAATATCTGCAAACACTTCTTGGGGATATACAATAACCAGACACAGTACAAGATACTAGGAATGAAATGCAGCCAGACTGGTGTGGCTTTTGTCTTCCTGGGGCTTACTGTTGACTGGGGAAGATAGACAAACACAGAATAAGAAATGACGATAGTGCTGATGAGTGAATTGATGCAGGAAGGAATGCTGTGGGGGCTGATGCTGAGGTGCGATGTCCTGTAGGCAGCTGCATGGGTGTGGGTGGAGCTCAAAGGAATGCTCTAAGCTGGAGATAAAGACTTACGAGTTCTCAGTATAAGGGTGGCACAAAGCCACCAGAATGACTGAGATTCCCCCCCAAAAAAGGACAAAGAGTACCTAGACAAGAATGGGGAAATATTAATGCTTATCAGATCAACAAAAGTATAAAAACCACAAGAAACCAAAAAGGAGCTACCCAGAAGGAAACCCAGGAGAGAGTGCTGTCACTAAAATATAATCATGAAATGATGCTGGGTTCAGAGTAGGATCAAGGGGCAGATTCACACACACTAGATGCAAACAGCAAGCCAAGCGTCAGACTACAGGCAACATTTAGGAACAATACAAAAAGGGAGGGGCTTGCACACCGGCCCAGGGTACACATGGCACACCTCCAGGAGCCCCAGCTACAGTGCACTCCAAGTGCTCTGGGTGTGCCATGGAGGTGTGTGATTACAGTAGGGCACTGGTCCTCTCTGTGACCGCTGTATGCAAGACGACATTGTGTATGTGTGTGTGCACGCACCTATTTGCATGTTGCACTGCACACAGACACACAGACTCAAGTCCAAGGGAACAATTGGCAAACAAATGACAAGTTACTGTGATCCAATAAAGAAGTAACAGAAACCTCTGAATTCATTAGGGCAAAGAGAGTAGAAAAACTTTCTGCCTCTTCCCTCTTCTGTTTTGGCTTCACTTTCACACAAACTGCAACCTTTAGAAACATCAGAGTTACACGGGATTAAAACAAAGCGAAAACTTAAGCTCTTCTTTTGGTGCTTCTTGTTTTAAGAGTTCACTCAAAAGCAGTGGCATTTATTTACACGCTAGCCTCAGAGTTCCTGAGGCTGGAACATACCTCCCTCTAGTGGGAGCAAGGAGCCCTATGCAGACTGGAGAATGATGATAAAATCTTCCCTAGTGCTGCCCAATAGAAATAGAACATGAGCCACACTTAAAAATTTAGTTTCTAATAGCCACAAAGTAAAAAAAAAAAAAAAAAAAAAGTCAAGTTAATTTTACTATATTATTTACTCCAATATAAATTGTATTTCAACATGAAATCAATATTAAACAGTGATATGAGTTATTTTACATTCCCTTTTTCTAATTCTTTAAAATCCTATTTACATGTCATCTTTATAGCACACCTCAGTTTGACCTGGCCACATTTCAAATGCTCCCTATCCAGTGTGGCCCATGACTACAGTACTGGACAGCATAGCTCTAGACCAAAAATCCGTCCTTGACCAGGCGCAGTGGCTCAAGCCTGTAATCCCAGTACTTTGGGAGGCCAAGGCAGGCAGATCACCTGAGGTCGGGAGTTCAAGACCAGCCTGGCCAACATGGAGAAACCCCATGTCTACTAAAATACAAAATTAGCTGGGTGTGGTGGTAGGTGCCTGTAATCACCGCTACTTGGGAGGCTGAGGCAGGAGAATCGCTTGAAGCCAGGAGGCAGAGGTTCCAGTGAGCCGAGATCGCACCATTGCACTCCAGCCTGGGCACAAGAGTGAAATTTCATATCAAAAAAAAAAAAAAAAATCTTTCCTCATGTTTTGGAGAATTCATATATATCACCTTTGTCTCATTTCTTGACACAAATGCTCCCTGACATAAATTTTAAATTCTAAGTTAAATCCATTCATGACCCATTTGGAACTCACTGTCTTCACATTGCCTTAAGTTAGCTGAAAACCCCAGCTGCAGAATGTAGTTGATACAGGAGAACCTGAGGCAGGACATCTTTCCACAAGTTGCAGTAACCCTCAGAATTTCTGATTATATGTTCTGGTAACCGCCCTTTGGGTTCATTTGGCCCGCTGCCCAGACACAGCACATTTATCAAGACAGAGGAATGATAATAGAGAAATTTAATTCACACAGAGCTGCCTAAATGGCAGATGAGAGTTTTATTATTACTGAAATCAGTCTCCTGAAAATTTCCCCCAGCCCCGCCCCAGAAGAAGTCTCGCTCTGTCGCCCAGGTTGGAGTACAGTGCTGCAATCTCGGCTCACTGCAACCTCCGCCTCCTGGGTGAGAGCGATTCTCCTGCCTCAGACTCTCGAGTAGCTGGGATTACAGGTGTGCGCCACTATGCCTGGCTAATTTTTGTATTTTTAGTAGAGATAGGGTTTCACCATGTTGGTCAGGCTGGTCTCGAACTCCTGACCTCGTGAGACTGGTTTTTTGTTTGTTTTGTTTTGTTTTAAGGATAATTTGGCAGGTAGAGGGCCAGGGCTGATTGGTCAGGTGGGAGATGAAATCATAGGGAGTCAAAGCTGTCCTGTTGTACTGAGTCGGTTCCTGAGTGGGAGCCACAAGATCAGGTGAGCCAGTTCATCGATCTGGGTGGCACCAGCTGATCCCTCCAGTACAGGGTCTGCAAAATATCTCAAGCACCAATCTTAGGTTTTACAATAGTGATAGTTTTACCTAGGAGCAATTGGGATGGTTTAGAATCTTGTGGCCTCCAGCTGCATAACTCCTAAGCTTCATTTCTAATCTTATGACTAATCTGTTAGTCCTACAAAGGCAGTTACATTCATAATGTTTGCACAGGCAGTTTTATTCTTAGGGAGGGACCTCGGACCTTCGTTCTTTGAGCAGAACTGGAGTTTTTATCCTAAGTCAAACACAGTCAAGCAAGAGGCCACCACAAACAGAAAAGCAGCCTTCTGTGCCTGGGAATTCTCTCCCCATCACAAAGGACTGACTGGCAGAGCCCGCTCTTTCTTCCAGTGCCCTGTTTCTATTTCCCCAAATTCAGTGCTTCACAAAACTGCCTGAGAGCATAGAAATGAAGCAATTTCTGCTGATGAGTCCTGATTACCACGTCAGCTGTTGATTCTTGCCTTCCACAAAAGGATACATCAAAGCTCCATCCTACCTACTGAGTGAGAGGATTTGCATTTTAATCACTGTCAATGAGCTGTGGTGGTAAACCATTTACTTAAAACCTCTAACTAACCTACCCCTTTTCACTCTCAGCATTTTGATGGGAAATTAATTCTGGGGTGGGTGTAGTAAGAGGGCAATAATCAGAAAGAGAAGAAAACACATACACACACACACCCTAGTCTGACACAAGACACAAGCCACTGGGAGCAGCACACCCAGTCATGGCGCACGTGCCCCGCTGTTTCTACGCATTGGCAAAACTCCAATCAGCTCCTACTGATTATTTCTCCAGGAAGCCACGAGTACAACAGACTGTGGTAGTCATTGAGAATAGGAAGGGCGGCACAGAAAAGATGGGCTTCTGATGATGGGAGAATTTAGTGGTAAGCAACTCTCAAATATTCATCTGCAGATTATCCTACAGAAAGGGGGTGGCTTTTTATGACACTCTGGAGGCCTAGGGGCTCCTTCTTTCCTCTTCCAATTTCCACTTGAGGAATAAAAAAGTGATTTAAAAATAACCCAAGGGAAAGCAAATCATATATGCCAATGGATGTAAAAGGAGACACTGCATAAATGTCCTTCAGAACTCCCAAATAGGGCTGCTCATCTGCCACTCACCTGAGAAATTCTGAGTCTGCAGGGGCAGACCACCAGGTGTGTAATTTGCATGGGAAACTTTAGAGCTTCTGGGAGAAGGAGAAGCAGCCTGGACTGAAATGGAAACTCTCAAGCCAAGAGTAAGCCATAAGCTCTATGCATGTTCAGTGTGTGGGGTCTGACATGGAGCACCAGATGGGGAGCAGAAGGAATGAGGAGCTGTGGAGTCTAATACTAGGGCTTGCCCGCAAATGCCCGCCAGCCCAGTCTCTGCCCCATGTCATTGTGGGAGGCTTACTAGAAGTCTTAAGAAAGCAGATTATCTGGAAGCCAATACTCCCCCTATGTGAGGATAAAAAAATATTTTTCCTCTAACTTTCGTAGGTTCATGACTGAGGCCCCTGTAACAAAAGGCACATTAACAAGAGAAGAGCATACAAATGTATTTAATGTAAGTTTTACATGATACAGGAGTCTTCGTAAAGAAATGAAGACCCAAAGAAATGGCTAAATTTGTGTATTTTATGCTAGGTTTGATGAAGATTGGACAGTCGTGGAGAAATAGATTTGGACAAAATGAGTATGTTCTAATGGCAATAAACTGAGGGGAACTTAGCAAGACCTATTTCTTCTGTGTGATCCTTCATCTTCTGAGATAAGGATGTTCCCTTCCTTTGTGTATAGAGAAGGCACCTCTCAGATGAGGGTTTTATGACCTGCTTCAGGGGAGAAAGGTTGGGAGTAACTTTCCCGCTTCTGCTGTTTTCTCAAATGCCAAGATGCCACGTTTTGAGGTAGTGCTCCTGAACCCCAACACCTACCTGAAGGACCAGTGTCAACCCAGGAGGAAAATGCCAGTGCAAGAAGGAAGGGATAGGCTATAAGACTTGGGATCCATTCCAATACGAAGACAGTGATTCAACTGTTTCCTAAGACTCTGGCCATAGGTAACAATGGAAACCACAGTCAAATATAATGTGAAGCATCACCAAACAGAATGTTTGGAGCCTTGGCTGTTCCACAACACTCACTGTTAAAGCTTCATGACAGGCTGTTCAGTTCCCGGCTCCTACAGAAGTACATTTGGGTCTTTTCACAAAGTCTTGTTAACTGAAGGACCCCTGGTGGCCCCAGCCATACTCAGTCAGCTCACCTGGTTCTAAGAGCAAGGACACCTGTTCAAGGACAGGACCAGTGGCCTTTGTTTTCCCACCCTGGACTGGGCTCTCCAGAGTTACTGATCATCTTGCAACCAAATAAGTTCCTCTAATCACAAAAGTCAGTGGGAAAAATTACTTCCAAAAAAGCCCATGCCCCATGAGAGGTTAGCACGTTGCATGAACAACGTAAAAGAAAGAACTGATCTATAAATGAGCTTCTGTATCCTTTATTCATAAATCGAGCTTAGTAACAATGAAAACCACAGGTTTATACAGAAATAAACAAAAGGTAGAAGGTGAATGTGTTCAGCTATACTAGCTGTATCCCACTTTAAGAACAACTATATAAAAACAAAGAAACAGGGAGTGGTGATTCAAATAAATACTTTGCACCATAAAAAGCAAAGGCTCCTTAAATATGAGGGCTCCCTGGTGCTAGAGTGTATTTAAAGAAACATTAACTACAGATATATCACTGAATATTAAAAAAATGAAAAAAAAAGCCTGTGACATGAAAATGCAAATCAATGGGAAACACAATTTCATTTATGAAAATGTCATTAATATGCAACTTTTCAGGATCATAGCTACTTCATAAAAGAAGATGTGCCTGGTCTCTGTAAAATCAGAAGGTTCTAGGGTGGCTGCTTTTCATTAGAAAATAATTTTCACAGGCCAGGCATAGTGGTTCATGCCTATAATCCCGGGACTTTGGGATTTGGCTTGAGGCCAGGGGTTCAAGACTAGCCTGGGCAACATAGAAAGATCCTATCACCAAAAAAAAAAAAAAAAATAGCCAAGCAAGTGTGCAAGTGTGGTAATGTGTGCCTGTAGTCCTAGCTACTTAGGAGGCTGAAGTTGGAGGATCACTTGAGCCCAGGTGCTTGAGTTTGCAGTGAGCTAGGATCGAGCCACTACACTCCAGCCTGAGCAACAGAATGAGACACTGTCTCAAAAACAGTAATAATGAAATAGAAAAATATGAATTGTTCAAACTGACTTAAGAATGAAAGCATACAAATAACCCTGAAAAGTACTGAAAAGTTTTCAATGAATAAACTCCCAAAGAGACTTCATGCCTAGACATACTTAGAAGTGAATAACATCAGACACTGATGCAGACATTTCATAAACTACCTTAACAGTACCATAATATTTTTTAAAATGGAATCATCTCCAGTTGTTTTATAAAGCTAACAGAATATCAAGATTGAAATTGGGGATGAGACAAAACAAAATTACAGGCCAACCACTCTCACTTAGAAATCCATATTTTTTTAACCCTAGGGGGAAAAGTATGTTTAAAAATACCATGGCCATGGTAGGTTTGTAGTAGGATTGAATTCGTATGGTTTGCCTTTGGAAAACTGATGACTTTAAAATGTATCAATAGGTCAAAAAAGGAATAGGTACTTTAAAAACAAATAAAATTAAACACTTATTGCCAATTTAAAGGGGCTAGGATTCCTTAACATGAGTTTTTAAAAACAAGTAAAGCTTGTTCAAGCTTTCACTATACAGAGATTTCCATTAAAGTCAGAATTAAAACAGGATAACATTCAACTGTTGTATTGTTCTAGATGTCCTAGCAAAGCAAAAACAAATGAAGCAAAACTACCATCATCATCTGCGGATGGTATTATCAATACAAGAACAAGGAAAATCAAATGAGCCAATGGAACATAAGAGAATTCAATAAATTGCTAAAATATAAAATAGATAAACCAAAATAAATACCTTTTGTGTAGATCAGAAATAATCAGCTAGGAAATTTGGAAAATATCCCAATCGCAAAAGGAGAAAGGAAAAGACTCAGAAATAATCCTAAGTTTCAGCAGGATCTATTTTGAAGAAGACCACAAACCTTCATTAAGGGAAGTGATTAAAGATTTTGAATAAGCAAAGAAAAAATATATTATTGGATAGAAAGACACATTATAAAAATATCAATTATTTACAAATTAATTTATAAGTTTATTACAATTCTAACTAAAACCCTAATGATTTTTTGAAAGTAGCCAATTTCAAATATATATCTGGAAGAATAAGCCAGTAAGAATAGCCTAAGAAAGATCTGAAAACAAAGAACCAATGACTAATAACTTACTCCAGATACTTAAGCATTTTATAAATCAAGGATAATTAAAACAGCACAGTATTGATGTAAGAATTGATTGAGAAGTCAATTAAACAGAATATAATAATTTAATATGTGAGGCCAGGCAACCTGGCTCATGTCTGTAATCTCAGCACTTTGGGAGGCAGAGGCAGGAAGATTGCTTGAGTCCAGGAGTTTGAGACCAGTCTCAGCAACATACATCTTGTCTCTATTTTTGTAAAATAAAAAATAAAAATAAACTTTAAATTTTAACAAAAGAATTCAGTATATGACCAAGATTCCATCATAATTATCAGAATCACCAGTAATCCCAGCACCTTAGGAGGCCGAGGAGTTTGAGACCGGCCTGACCACCATGGTAAAAACCTGTCTTTACTAAAAATACAAAAATTAGCAGGGTGTGGTGGTGCACACGTGTAATCCCAGCTACTCGGGAAGTAGAGGCATGAGAATTGCTTGGACCCAGGAGGCAGAGGTAACAGCGAGTAGAGATCGTGCCACTGTACTCCAGGCTGGGTAATAGAGCAAGACTCCGTCTCAAAAAAAAGACATAATGTTTAGTTACCTATTTGTGAAAAAATATCACATCATATACTAAATACACTTGAGATGGATTGAAGAGCATTCAACTTGCTGGGAGTAGTACAGAAAAATGGATCTCCTCCTTTGGAAGCGTGAATTGGCACAGCCTTCCTGAGAGCAGCCTGGGTACATCTATTAAGCACCTGAAAAATGGTTGTGTGGTTTTACTCTATAATTCCTCTTCTAGAAATCCTTCTGAGAAAAACAATCAACAATCCAAACACATTCTTTACAAAGTAAATGAGATAAGCATTCAACTCATGACACTGAAATAAAAAGGAACAGACCAAACCTAAAGAAACAATAAGGAAGAAAATAATGAGATAAGGGCAAAAATCAATGAGTTAGAAAACAAAAAGAAATGACTGAGAAAATAAAGCCAAATGATGAAAAGATTAATAAGATTTCTGGCACCACTGATGAAAGAAAAAAAAATAGAAGGGAGGAAGAAATGGAAAGAGGAAATGAAGAGAGTGAAGATGATGCAGATAAAATATAAAATGAAACCACAAAAAAATTTAAAAAGTTAAGAGCCACAATATACTAATCAAACTGAAAACCTACATAAAGTATGTAGATCCCTAGAAAGCTGTAAAATGTCAAAATGGGTACAAGAAGAAATAAAACATTTAAATAAGAACCAATAGGTGGTAAACTGAAATAGTCAAAGACTTCCCCTCCCAGGTGCTTTCTTTAAAAAAAAAACAAAAACAAAACAGGTGAATTCCTTCTATCACCAGGATTTTCAATGATGAGAATTCAATAGTTTTTATTCTGAATATTGCATTAAATTGATATGGCCAGAAAAATATATGGCATTCTTTTAGGCAGAGGCATCAGTTCGTTCAAGGCCTATCACACAAGCCTTCTGATGCATGGCACATTGCATTTTCACATTAAATGTAAACAGAGAGGGGCTGGGCGTGGTGGCTCATGCCTGTAATCCCAGCACTTAGAGAGGCTGGGAGGAGTGGATTACCTGAGGTTAGAAATTTGAGACCAGCCTGGCTAACATGGTGAAACCCTGTCTCCACTAAAAATACAAAAATTAGCCAGGTGTGGTGGCATGCACCTGTAGTCACAGCTACTAGGGAGGCTGAGACAGGAGAATTACTTGAACCCAGGAGGCAGAAGTTACAGTGAGCCAAGATTGTGCCACTGCACTCCAGCTTGGGTGACAGAGCAAGACTCTCAAAAAAAAAAAAAAAAAAAAAAAAAAAAGTAAACAGATAAAAAGTTTTATGTCTACTAAGCCATAAGGCACCAACCTAATGCAATAGCTGTGTATTAGCCACAGTACTGCAGAGCACCAGGGGCGAGGTCAGCCAGCATAGCAGATCACTGTCACCACCCCAAATATTTCCATGTGACTTCAAGATACTCTAATTTGGTAGAGTTGCAAGGAAGAAGGGGTATTCTATTGAGTCCCTGCTATGGATTTGCTGAGAGATTCCATTTGACTAAAACTGTTAAAATCAGTCTGCTGTCCCCAACCACATGACAACCCCACTACTGCTGATAGAGACAGCCGTGAATGAGATGCCTGCTCTGTGCCCAAGGAGAGTAGCCATGCAGATGCCCACCAGAGACATTTCACTTAACAAATACACTTGGAGCCCCTAGTCTATTCTAGGCAGCACATTTGCTCCAGACACGAATGCCCTAAAAAAGTTCACAGTAGAGACAATTTTTCCAGTGACCCACTTCTACAATGTGGGTAAGTAGCACTTTTTCCTGAATTAGAAAGTGAGATATGGAACCAAGAAGGCTCAACACTGCACCAGTTAAACATACTTAAGCATGGCACGGGGATCTGGCTCCTGTGAGCTAAACTGGCAAAAGCATTTGAGGAATATATTTCTTGGGAATGTCGGCACTGACAATAAAAGGAAAGGCATTAAGGATTTAGGAAGCTTCAGGCTAGGGAGTGGTCAGCATGACGCACAGCATGACAGCATCTGGACAGGTTAAGGTGCAGAAAAGTTTTGTACTATCTACAAAGGGACCCCTTGCCCCATTCCCAGAAGCTACCACAACATAAGAAGTAGAGTTGTAGAGTCCTAGGTTTAAGCTTCAGCTCTATTAGTTATTAGATACATGACCTTGGACAAGTAATACTTTTGAGCCTCAGTGATTCATGTGGGTAAAGAAGTATAACACCCATTATAGAAGAGAAACTCCAGGAGGTGGCTGCCATCAGACTCTTCTCTTCCTCCATATGCTGCTCCACCTGTAAAAAGGTGTAGTCTTTCCTCCCCTTCAATCTGGACTGGCCCTGTGATTTGCTTTGACCAATAAATGAGGCAGAAGTGACCTGTATAACTTCCCAGGTGGCACGTGCAACAGCTGGAACCCAGCTGCCCCGTTATAAATGTAAGAAATGTAAGCCACATGAAGCCATTTAGAGAGAACCATAGTACTCCACTTGACAGTCCCCAGCTGAGCTCCCAGCTGACAGCCAGCACCAACTGCCAGCCATGTGAGTGAGCCACCCTGGATGAGTGAGCCCAATCGAGCCACCAGATGACTGCAGCCCCAGCTGACAATACAGGAAACAGGAGAAAGGCCAGCTGAGTCCAGTCCAGGTATATTAAAGTCAAAATCTCACAGAACACAAAAAATCAATGTAATCCAACACATCAACAGGCTAAAGAAGAATAAAATGATCAAGAAATGCAGAAAGAGCACTTGACAAAAACCAGCATCTATTGTGTTGGTTAGTGCTATGTGTCAACTTGACCAGGCCAGGGAATGCCCAGATTAAACACTATTTCTAGGTGCCTGTGAGGGTGTTTCTTGAGGAGTTAAGCATTTGAATCAGATACAGTAGGTTGCCCTCTTTAATGCGGGTGGGCACCATCCAATCCATTGAGGGTCTAAATAGAACAAAAGGAGGAGGAAGGAAGAATTCACTCTTGTTTCTGGCTACTGCTTGAGCTAGATCATCTCGGTTCATCTTCTCCTGCCCTCAGACTGGGATTTACATCCTAGGCTGCTCCAGTTCTCAGGCCTTCGGACTTGAACTGAATGGCACCACTGGCTTTCGCAGGTCTACAGCTTGCAGACAGAAGATCATGAAACTTCCCAGCCTCTATAATTGTGTGGGCCAATTCCTTGTAATAAATCTCCTTTTATAGCTATATGTAGCCTGTTGATTCTATTTCCCTGGAGAACCCTAACTAATACAGTCGTTCATAACAAAAGCTCTCAGAAAACTAGGAATAGAGGGGAACTTCCTTAACTAGATAGATGAAAAGCATCTATAAAAAACCCACAGCTAACGTCATACTTAATGGTGAGAAACTAGAAGTTTTCCCAGTTAAATTAGGAATAAGGCAAGGATATTCCTCTCATCTCTCTTTTTCAAGATTCTACTGGAAATCCTAATTAAGGCAACAACAACAAAGAAAAGGTATATAAGATTGAGAAGGAAGAAATAAAATCATCTTTGCAGACACCATGATTACCTATGTAGAAAATCTGAAAGAACTGACAGAAAAACTCCTGGAATTAATAAGCAATAACAACAAGATTGCAGGATTTAAGGTAACTATACCAAAGTCAATTTCTTACCTATATATCAGCAATGAAATAAATAGAATTTGAAATTTAAAACAACACCATTTACATTGTCACCCAAAAAATGAAATACTACTGAGCTATAAATCTAACAAAATATATATAAGATCTATATCAGGAAAACAATAAAACTCTCATGAAAGAAATCAAGTAACTAAATAAATGGGGAGATAGTCCATGTTCATGGCTAGGAAGACGCAATATTGTCAAGATGTCAGTTCTTCCCAACTTGATCTATAGATTCAATGCAACCCCAGTGAAAATCCTGGCAAATTCCATTGTCTGAATATACTGCAATTTATTAATCCATTTGCCTGCTTAATGACATCCTGGTTGCTTCCAATTTTTAGCAATTATTAATAAAACTGCTACAAACATCTTTATTTTATAATTAAAATTATTTTGTAGATGTCAACAAACTGACTTTAAAGTTTATACAGACAGGCAAAAGACCCAGAATAGACAACACAAGTAACAGTCAGAAGGCTGACACTATCCAACTTCAAGACTTACTGTAAAGCTACAGTAATCAAGACATTATGGTATTGGTGTAAGAATAGACAAATATATCAATAGAACATAACAGAGAGCCCAGAAATAAACCCAGATAAATATAGCTAACTGAATTTTGACAAAGGAGCAAAGGCAAAACAATGAGGAAAAGATAGTCTTTTCAACAAATGGTGCTGAACAACTGGACATCTACCTGCAAAAAAATCAGTCTAAACACAGACTTTACACCCTTTACAAAAATTAACTCAAAATGAATCATAGGCCTAAATATAAAATGTAAAATTATAAACTTCTAGAGGATAACATAAGAGAAAATCTAGATGATGTTGGGTAGGGTGATGACTTTTTAGATCTAAGACCAAAGGCACAATCCTTAAAAAAAAAATTGATAAGCTAGACTTCATTAAAATTTCAAAATTTCTGTTTTTCTAAAGACACTGTCAAGACAATGAGACAAGCCATACACTAGGAGAAACTATTTGCAAAAGACATATCAACCCAATTTAACAATGGGCAAAAGAACCAGACAGACACCTTACCAAAGATACACAGATGGCAAACAGGCATATAAAAAGATGCTCCACATCGTATGTCCTTAGGAAAATGCAAATGCATTTCCTTATAGAAAAACAATGAGATACTACTACATACCTATTAGAATGGACAACATCCTGAACTGTGACAATACCAGTTGCTGGCAAGATGCAGAGAACAGAAACTCTGATTCACTGCTGACAGGAATACAAAAGGCACAGGCACTTTGGAAGACAGTTTGGCAGTTTCTTACAAAAATTAACATATTCTTACTATATGATCCAGCAATTGCACTCCTTGGTATTTATCCAAAGGAGGTAAAAACTTATGTCCATTCAAAACCTATGCATGATCTTTATAGCAGCTTTATTTGTAATTGCCAAAACTTGGAAAAAACCAAGATGTCCTTCAGCAGGCGAGTGGATTAATAAACTGTGGTTTTTTCTAGACCACAAATTATTTAGCAGTAAAAAGATAGGAGCTATCAAGCCATAAAAAGACACTGAGAAGCCTTAAATGCTTATTACTAAGTAAAAAAAAAAAAAAAAAAAAAAAAAAAAAAAAAATCAATCTGAAAAGGCTACATTTTGTATGATTTGAAGAAAAGGCAAACATATGACATTCTAGAAAAGGTAAAACTATGGCCACAGTAAAAAGAGTAGGAGCTACCAGGGGTTGGGGCAGGGGGAGGGAAGGATAAGTAGCCGAAGCACAGAAGAGTTTTAGGGCAGTGAAACTGCTCTATATGATACTACAATGGTGGATATGGGTCATTACACATTTCTTAAAACCTAAAGAACGTACACCACCAAGAGTGAACCCTATTGTAAAGTATGGACTTTGGGCGATAATGATATGTCAGTGTAGGTTCATCAATTGTAACAAACGTACCCCTCCAGTGCTGGACGCTGCTAGTTGGCAAGGCTGTGTGTGTATAGGAGCATGGGGTATTATGGGAGCTCTCTGTACTATCTGCTCAATTTTGCTGTGAACCAAAAACTGCTTTTCTTGTTGTTCTGTTTTTGAAACATGGTCTTGCTGTGTTGTCCAGGCTGGTCTTAAGCTCTTGAGTTGAAGTGATCCTACTGCCTCAGCCTCCCAAGTAACTGGGACTACAGGAGTGCACCACCATGCCTGGCTTTAAAACGACTTTTAAAAAATAAAGTATATTCAAAACGGGAGGTAGGGGGAATCTCACAGAACAGTGAGAGATCATAAAAGGTGGTTGTTTCTTTAAAACACAAAGCTTCAGGATAGCTTGTTGTGCAGAAATAGGTAACGAAGATACCCTTCTATGGAGGAGACTGCCAATGGACTGCTCATGTCCCTTCTTGCTTTCTCTACAATAGAATCCGTGTGCTTTGGCTGGATAAATGGCCTCCCAACCAGAGATTACATTTCCTAGCTCCCCTCTCAGTGAATGTGGTCACAGGACTAGGTTCTGGTGAGTAGTACTTGAATAGATATGATATAAGCCACTTTCAAGTCAAGTTCTGAAAGGGAGAGAGCCTGTCCTCCCCTTCCCTTCCATCCTTCCTGCTGATCAAAGAGCAAACTTGACAACAAGAGCTAGAGCAGCTACCTTACAAAAGGTGGGACATGTTGAAGACAGCAGGGGAACATGGGAGAAGGAACCAGGGTCTCTGATGCTAGCTAGACACCACACTAGCTGTGAACTACAGTTACTCTGGAGGCTAAGTTTCTGCAGCCAAGCTTGTTTTCTAAATATCCTATCTCATAGGGCTGCGCTAAAGATCAAGTGAGACAAGGTACATGAAGTATCTAACACGGAGCCTGACACAGAGCAGGTTAGTTCCTCTTCATAAGCTCTGAGAGCTCAGAGGCTCCAGCAAGAGAATGCAGCCACTTCGACAGCCTTGCCCAAAGAACCCTGCTCATCTCCTTTAGATGGTCATTTCCTGCAACCAAGTCCGTGGCTATGAATGGGACACATTCAGAATGCAGAGGAAGATCAACCCTGGTGATCCATAGAGTAGCAGATGCTGAAGGCAGAGCATTCTCAACTGTACTTCCCAAAACCTACCTTTGTCATTTTAAATGACTGCACTACTTTCAATATGCCATCCTGTCTTCAAGATAAGGTCCAAACTCCTTGGCCAAATATACAACCCATGTCTTTCACAACCTATCCCTGCTCTTTGATCTAAGCTCAACTCTTTCACTCCCCATCACACTCTGCACTCTAGTCCTGATGAGTGGTTTGTAGTTCCCTGATGATGGTAAGCTATCTCCAACATCATTTGCCTGCAAACTTAACTCTGTTCAGAGTTCCTCTGCTCACTTCTCTACTTGGCTGACTCTTGCTCTTCTTAAGACAAGGCTCAGTAATCACTATCACCTCAAGGACACTCTCGCTACCTATGGCAGAGACTGCTCAAGGACCCTCCAAAATTCTTTCTCTTTCTTCCATAACATGAGAAGTTTTAGGCTGGGTGCAGTGGCTCACACCTGTAATCCTAGCACTTTGGGAGGCTGAGGCAGGAGGATCACCTGAGGTCAGGAGTTCGAGACCAGCCTGGCCAACATGGTGAAACCACATCTCTACTAAAAATACAAAAATTAGCCAGGCATGGCGGTGGGCACCTGTAATCCCAGCGGCTGAGCTGGGACAATTGCTTGAATCCAGGAGGCAGAGGTTGCAGTCAGCCGAGATCGTGCCATTGCACTCCAGCCTGGGTGACAAGAGTGAAACTAGGTCTCAAAAAAAAAAAAAAAAAAGTAGTTTTAGGTAGCACATAGCCACCAAGCTAATGACTATTTCCCAACCTCCCAGCTGTGCCCGTGGGACTCAGTGCTGGCCAACTGGGCGTGAGCAGGAGTGACTAGTGCTCCCTGCCAAACTGCCACTAAAATAAAGGAGGGTCCCCATTCTCCTTCGTATGGGCAGGGATGTGACCTGATGATGATTTATCTCCAGCACTCAGACAAAGGCAACACACTAAAAATGACAGAACAAGAAGATAAAACGAGCCCGGGTCTCATATGTCTGAGAGGAGTAATGATGAAAGAGAAATTTAAGAGTTTTACTTTGAATTCTGAATGCAAATCCCCTCCATGGCCTTCAATAGCCTTTGAATCAAACCCACCAATTATAGAAGACAAGCCACAGCATCACCTAAAAGACCAAGGATTAGGGTAGAAAACTTAATGGACTCAGGTCACTGATTCAAACTATCCAAGACAGGGGGAAGCAAATCAAGGCCCACATCATCCGACACTATTGGATCATCTTCTTGAATCTTCCACCTCTGCTCCTTTTTTTTGACAGGAGTTTCCTTGTTTGATAGAAGGTCAGAAAAGCTTGGAGCCTTACCTCTGGAGACTTTGTAAACTTCATAGAAGGAATAGAAGTGGAAGCCTAGTGAGGCAAGTAGGTAAAGTGCCAGTTCCCATCGGGGCAGCATGGCTCCTAGGCACGAAGATTCCCGATGCCCACGCTGAGAGTTTCTGAGAAAGAGACAAAACATTAAGCCATGAACATGGCACTAGAGAACAGCATCTTAACATCAATTCAGTTAGTTCACACTCCCTGAGACCATCACTATTCGAGGTGATACAGACATAACCCCAATAAAGCCTCCTCCTCCCTGTGACCTTACTCCCTCCTGCATCCAACAAACACATGCACGTGCACACCCACACATACACCACACACACGCATCCTGCCTGTCAAAGGGGTCAGGTCTTTTCCTAGGGGTTCCCACAGCCTCCCATCAGAGTATACATCAGACAGTTCTCTACTCATTGCATAATATACTTGTCTCTTCTGTGGAGTGAACCTCAGATAGCAGGGACGATGATCGCTGACTCCCCAGCCCCTAGCGCAGTGCCTGGAATGTAGCAAGAAGGGACTACCATGTGCTTTGTGAATAATAAATGGCTTCAAAAAGTCTGAAAAGCACAAACAATATCCAAACCTCTAAGCCAACAGGCTCACCATCCTTGTTGTCCCTTTCAAGTATCATACTATAGGCCAAGCATGGTGGCTCATGCCTGTAATCCCAACACTTTGGGAGGCCAAGATGGATCACTTGAGGCCAGGAGTTCAAGACCAGCCTGGGCAAAATAGCCAGATCCCATCTCTAAAAAATATAATAAAAACTTAAAATCAGCGGGGCACGGTGGCACACACCTGTTACCCCATCACTTTGGGAGGCCAAGGCAGGTGGATCACTTGAGGCCAGGAGTTTGAGACCAGCCTGGCTAACACAGCAAAACCTGTCTCCACTAAAAATACAAGAATTACCCAGGCGTGGTGGCGCTTGCCTGTAATCCCAGCTACTCAGGAGGTTGAGGCAGGAAAATCACTTGAATCCAAGAGGCTGAGGTTGCAGTGAGCCAAGATTGTGCCACTGCACTCCAGCCTGGGTGACAGAGTGAGACCTTGCCTCAAAAAATATATATAAGAAATCAAGTACCATCCTGCAGTTGATTATCAGAATGGAATACTATAAACCTCTCTGTCTGCCATGCATCTACGCACTTTATTTATGTATTTTTGGAGACAGGGTCTATGTTGCCCAGACTGATCTTGATTTCCTGGTCTCCTCAGCCTCCTGAGTAGCTGGGGTTATAGGCACAAGCCACTGTGCCAGGCCTCATCCATACATTTCTTAAAGGGCAGTTAATGACATAACCACAGGCATCTGTGACAGACACTGCTTGTTACCCACTGCCCCTCACTACCCCTTTTCAGAATTCAGTCTCTCTTCTCACACAGCAATTAAAATTTCCTCTGGACACCAACACTACACTGTAGCTAAGTGTGGACACCTGAATAGCTCCATTCAAAAGGATGTGAGTGAAGGGACATGGCTGTGGCCATCTCTTTCTTTCCCTCCCTTTCCTGTTGAACAGAATTGGAACAGCCACCATGGATGAAGAGGTGAAAGCCACGTGGACAAGACAGAGGCCTCTCAGCCCCCAAATCCATGTACTACCCCCAACCCCCAAAGTGCCCCAGACTACTTAGATCTAGACTGTTACAGGAGAAAGAAATGCATTTCTAGGTTGTTGAAGCCTCTCCTATTCTAGATCTCTCCATCATGGTAGCCATGACTATATTCTAAGTAATAGAGAAGGTACAGGAAAGTTAGATCCTAAAATTCAGCAAATTAAATGATTCCAAATGTTCCAACTAACAGAGTTCACTAAATTTAAACCCATTTATGGCCTTTACTGCTTTACTTAAACCTCTCAAATATGTCTCATTGTGGATGCCAAACTAAGAGCAAAATTTTAAGCCGCACCCCCCTCCCCAACCCCACCAACTACTTCTAACATGTGACAGTAATGCCAAAACCCAGAATTCACACATTATCTCATTTTGTTTTCACAACAGCCTGGTGAAGTAGGTGGAAGTGGAACAGGGGAGGTAGGCATTTTATAGATGACAAATGTGATGAGGTCACAGAGCCAGAAATAACTGAGCCAGAGCAGAAAAGCAAATACTGCATGATCTCACTTATATGTGAAATCTAAAAAAAGTCAAACTCACAGAAGTGGTGGTTGCCAGGGGCTGGGGGGAAGGGGGAAAATGCTGGTTAAAAGATGTTGGACAGGATGAATAAATTCTGAGGATCTATCATACAGCATGGTGATTATAGTTAACAATAATGTATTATAGTCTTAAAAAGTGCTAAGAGTAGACCGTAAATGTTCTCATCATAAAATGATAAGCAGGTAAGGTGATGGGTATGTTAATTACCTTGATTTAATCATCTCATAATGTATAGCTAGACATCACATTGTACACCATAAATATGCACAATTTTTGTCTAAATAAATGAGTAAACAAATAAGTAAATAACTGAGCCAAGGCTCAAAGCCAAGTCTTTGGACCCAGGCCCCTGCCCGTCCACTCTGCCACGGCCAATCCCATTAATGCCAGTGTACAGTGACTCAGACTTAGAGCCTGACTCAGAATCTGCCACACACAAACTCCTTTCTTCAGGCCACTGGGAGACAGAGCAGGAAGGGAAATAAACTTCAGCTTTGATAAACCATGATTTCAGAAATAAGCGGTCTTGCACCCAGAGTGCCCCATTTCATTACCTAAAAGTCACCCAGAAAGTTTGGTCTGGACTTTTCCTGCAACTTAAGAGATCCGGAAGCAGTCATTCATGCTTTAAAACAAATGCCTAAACCCTAGTATTTCAATAACACGTTCTCAAGTTCCTTACTATTTTTCAGAACTACTTCTAGCTTTATCCATTTCTACTCACAATTTATTTTTAAATACTTTCATCTTCAGAATAACAAGACTCCTTTCTGGAGCTTTTCCGGAATTTGATAGGCTTCCCCTTAGTGGGAAGGTAATTTTAACTTCTTGGTTTATAATTTAATGTCTCGCCTGTCAAAAGATGTTGGTATTACATCGGATGACCTCTTTGCCTCATGAAGAATCTGATTAACAAAAAGCTGATCTTCTAAAAGGATTGAAATTTGAACACAAATGATCTTGTAGACTAAATGAAAGTTTTAGAAGGCTTGCCATTAGATGCTTTTCAGGGACATTCTATCTGAGACAATTCTCCTGCATTAAGGATTTAATCCTCAGGGAACTAGAAAATTCGGTTTAATAATTTTTCATTTTGGTGCTTTTTTTCTTCTTCCTGGAGACAGGGTCTTGCTCTGTTGCCCAAGCAGGAGTACAGTGGCATGATCTCAGCTCGCTGCAGCCTCAACTTCCCAGGCTCAAGTGATTCTCCTGCCTCAGCCTCCTGAGTAGCTGGGATTACAGGCATGCACCACAACGCCAGGCTAGTTTTTTTGTTGCCCAGGTTGGTCTCAAACTGCTGAGCTCAGGAGATCTGCCCACCATGGCCTCCCAAAGTGCTGGGATTACAGGCGTGAGCCACTGCACTCAGCTTAGTGCTGCTCTTAGCTGGATTGTACAATGAGTCCTTATTTAACATCACTAGTAGGGTCTTGGAAATTGTAACTTTAAGCAAAACAATGTATAATGCAACTAATTTTACCATAGGCTAATTGATATAAACAAAAGGTAAGTTCCTACTGCATATTTCTGGTCACAAAAACACCAAACATCTAAAGACCAAAACACTTCTAATAGTAAACACTGAAATAAACATGAATAAACATGAGCTATACATACACTTAAAGATTAATAAGCACAGGTAAGATCATTATTTACCCAAGTTTGATGAATCAGCAAGTGATGGCAGTTGTACTGGTGGTGGGTGAAACCAAGGAATAAAATGTTTGCAAAGCAAAAATTATAACGAGCACCTCCTGCCACCATGCAGTTCAAAACATTTACAATTAGGGTGGGCTCACTGAGAGCTTCCATACTACATTTTTTTGTCATGCATTTGTATGATTATCATAGACTTTACAAATTTTTATTAGGTAATTTTTATGCATTCATTTTTCACCCCACTTGTTCCAATTTAGGGTCTCTGGTAGCTGGAGCCCATTCCAGCAGCTCAGGACGCAAGGAAGGAACCAACCCCGGACAGGATGCCATCTCAGCGCAGAACCCACTCATACTCACACCCCCACACTCATTACCAAACACAGGTTCAGCTGCTCACTACTTGCAAAACAAATTAGCAAGATAGAGGTATGGTAGAAAGAAAGTGACTTGATTACAGACCAAAGCTAGCAATGGGCAAGACGGTCTAGACTCTTGCCTTAATGGAACCACTTCAAATTTCCAAGTGAAGTGCAAAGGCTTAAGAAGGGGAAGGCAGGCTGGGCGCCGTGGCTCACGCCTGTAATCCCAGCACTTTGGGAGGCCGAGGCAGGCAGATCACAAAGTCAGGAGATCAAGACCATCCTGGCTAACACGGTGAAACCCCATCTCTACTAAACATACAAAAAATTAGCCGGGCGTGGTGGCGGGCGCCTGTTGTCCCAGCTACTCTGGAGGCTGTGGCAGGAGAATGGCGTGAACCTGGGAGGCGGAGCTTGCAGTGAGCCGAGATCAGGCCACTGCACTCTAGCCTGGGCGACAGAGCAAGACTCCGTCTCAAAAAAATAAAATAAATAAAATAAAAATACATAAATAAAAAAGAAGGGGAAGGAAGTTGTGGCATGGGGTGAGGCTGTGCAGGCCCGCATGACTTGTTCCGATGACTCATCTTGAATTGTTGCTCCATCTTGTGAATGGGCTGGCATCATCTGGGGCTCAGCTGGGTTGTAAATTGACTGTAGCCTTGAAGCCATCTCCTGGTAGGGGAGATTTTCACAGGTGTCTGTGCTGTATCAAGGTCTAGTCTCTGGAACCTCGACTTCAGGCTGAAGGAGCCTAAAGACCCGACTGAAAGCAGATAACAGTGGCCCCAAAGGCTCCCCAAAACAGGAGGCAATTGCAGGGATTCCTAGGAATGTCTGGCTTTTGTTGAATTTGAATTCCAAATTTGGGGTTGACGGCTAAGCCAATTTATGAGGCCTTTAAAAGGGACTAGATTCAGAGCCCCCAACCTTGGACAGATGAACATCAACAGGCATTCGATGCCATCACAGAAAAACTTAATAGGGTGCTCAGTTACACTCACACACTGGGACCATTTAGACACGCCAATTCACCTAATGGGCACAGCTTTGGGACGTGGGAGGAAACCGAGTAGCCAGAGAAAACCCCTGCAGACATAGCCAGAATGTGCAAACTCCACAGACAGTGGCCCCAGCACAAACTCCACTTTCTTCTATTCAGTGGTATAAGGAAACAATAACAGTTTCAATAATGCTACATGTTTTGTAGACATATGCACAAAGATACACAGTAGCAGCAAAACAGCAGGTAACGAAGCAGCAAAACTAGCTGACCCCTCACCCCCAAAATTTAGGGATTGAACCAAATAGTCTCCACCTGACAGCACAGTGATAAATTCTGGCACCAAACCCACCTGTGGGGTCGGGGGAGGAAGGGTGGGCAGGTGCGGGGGGAGTCCCAGGCTCTGTCATTTATTGGTTGAGGAAACTTGGGTAAATAATGGCCTCCCAAATGTTTTCTCATAGGGTTGTTGAGGGGTTAAATGTAAAATGCTTACATTTTACATTTTACTGCCAGCCCAGGGCCTGGCAGTGAATAAGCACTCAACAAACATCAGCAGTTACTAGTGAATTTCATTCATCAGGAGCCTACCTAGCCCAGACCCTGATTTTCCCCCTGAATCAAAGAAATCTGGCTGACCTTCCAAGGGTGTGCCCATCCTACCTGCATCTGGACCTCTTTCAGGAGGTTGGCATCCCCAGGGCTTTCGTTAATGTCTCCTTCCTCTTCTGACGCCCAATCCAAGGCCACCCTGGACAGCAAGCAAACTATCCCTGGGGGCCACCTGCAAGCTTTCAGCCCAGCCCAGTGCCTCTTCCTCACCACCTACCTTCTCTGCTACCCTCAAGGGAACGATGGGCATTCCACTTTCATTTTCACCACTCTCCATTACACGAATGCCACCTCAAAACACCACCACCGCACAGACACTCCCCCACCCTCCTTAACAGACCTTTCTTCCTCACCTCTCTTTTCAACTCTTGCCTGTAGCTGACTGCCATAGTTACTACTTGAGACTGTCACTACGACAGTCACTACTGTTACCACTTGAGATCGTCATTACAACAGTTACTACTGTTACTACTTGAGACCATCATTAGGAGACTAAAGGAAGGAGGATGAAGGCAGAAATGAAAACTTAAAACAAAAGTAACGATTTTAAAGGAAGGGGCCGGGGAAGAAGAGAGCTCCCTGCTTCTAGTGAGCAAAAGCAGCAACCTCCAACTTCTACAGCCCTTTGTTTTTATTGGGTAGAAAGAGCAGGGAGGAGGAGGTAACGACTGGTCAGCTGCTTGATTGATCACAGGTTCACATTATTGCTAACAGGCTTCAGATTTGCCTAATCACAAGAAACACTGTGCCTGGGTGGTGACTGTCCCCAGCATTCCTTCTGGGAGGCAGACACAGTTTGTCAGTTTGCCAACAACCTGCTTTCATGAGAAACAGTTTGCTGTTTACTCATATAGCTTCCAGTGGTATACTAAGTTGATCACGACCCTCATTCTTTCAGCCTTCAACACTTGCCCACTTATCTCAGGAAAATTATTTCCCTACTTTGTTTTCCCTGTTTATTTCAGCTGTGCAGCCAGAAAGTAAATCAGAGTAGATATCTCTTAAGGGATTTATGACACAATGAAAAGGAAAAGGAAAAAGAAAAGGAAAGCTGTATATTTGGGAATATGACTGGAACCTTTTTAAAATGTCCAGGCCCTTAGAGGTTCCCAAAAAGTCTCTCAGAAAATTATCAAGTGTCCATTTCTCATGCTCTAAACAAGCATGTCCCTCTTTAGGCAGAGCTATCTGAAATCAAGGAGATTCTTACTAAAATGTGTAACTGATGCTTCTTTTCTGTTTTCATGCAGTCAGTCCTGCACCAATATTATCAGCTAAGTGGGTAGCTGTGAGATAGCCTAGAAAAGTCATCACCACTTACAGCATCATTTCTATAGAAAACAGCCAATCTATAGTGACATAGCCTGTGTTTAAGTAGCAGTCTACCTGATTAATCTACATAAATGAGATTGCACTATTGATACGTAAGAGTGATTGGGTTGTTGGGATGTGTGATGGTGAGATGTGCCTACGAACACTTTCCCAGTTTGGGAATACTGGTCAGAACTGTAAAGAAGAGAAAGTGTGGATGGTTCAGGGAAGGGAGAACAGGAGCCAAGTGGTAAGGAGTCTTAAAACATACGATTTCACGTTTAGATTTTATTTCCTGCAGAACCTCAGGCTTGCAAGCCAGTACATAAAATTATTCGAACGAAGCTCTACAAAGCAGCGCCTTGATGCTGTGGTAGACCCAAGAGGCAGGGAGGTGGATGATTTAGGCCCTTAGTGAAAGTGGAGAGAGTGCTGGAACCAAGCCACACAGACGGGGAAAAAGTAAGTTGTCCCTGGCATCAAACTAGTCCAGAAGTTGGTAGGGGGGAAAAAAGAGGAAGATAAAGAAGATAAAACAGCAACTCCAAAGCTGTAAGACAACAGGATCTCGAAGTTAAATGTTGAAAAGAGTGAGAATTTCGAGGCAAGTGAGGACACAGCGACAGAACATGCCTTTAATATTAGACATTAAAGGAAATCATAGCAAAGGTTTCCCTAGAATCAGACGGAAGGAATTCAGACTGGAGTAATAGGGAGCTTTCTCCACCTGCAAATTGGGTACAAACACCCCAAAGTTGAATATTTCAAAAAATATATTTATCTGGGAATTATAGAACTCAAGAGGGCCACAGAATAAAATCTGAGCTGTAAAATGGCAAGAATCTCTCAGCTAACAGAGCTTTTTCTATACTGGAGCTACTTACATTTGCATTTACTTTGGAATTACCCTCCACCTGCTTTCAAAGTTGCCATCTACTCTGATCCTCACAGGAGGGCTAAGCTTTTAGAGCCCTTTCAGGAATCAGAATCCTGCTTGGGAAGAAGCAGCGATCTGCCCATGGACAGAGAAGCCAGCAATGAAGCAAAAATTAGAACCAAAATTCCCAACCCCCGCTGTCATACAGGCAGAAATCCGGTTCCTTGATCTTGGAAGAAAAGCACAGCTCACCTTGCCAAACCCTGAAACATGCATAAACATAATGGCTGCAAGATGGTTTTCCCCCAGCAACTTCCAATATCATTCAAAAGTACTTTAGCTTTAATTCTGATGCAGGCAACTAATGGATTCCAACACTTCCATTTTAAATTTTTTCTGCTTTTAAATCTTGATATCAAGCACTAAATGGGCTATAACCCAATATTCACACGCACCAGAGGACTTTAATAAGACAGCTCTCATCATTAAGCTAACAATCCCCCCACACCAGCATCACCATCGTCACTTCTACTGACTAACTGCTTAATGTCCTAAACGAAGATTTCCCTCTACTGAGTTTTCTTATGCTTTAGTAATAGCTGTACTATAACAAGTACTATTTACGGATTTCCTATGCTGAAAAGGCACTTTACAAGCATTATCTCACTTAATCTTCATAACAACCCTTTGAGGTTGGTGCTTCTGATAACCTCACTTAACACAAGAGGAAACCAAGGCCCAGAAAGGATAAAGAAACCTGCCCCAAATCACATAGCTGGTAGGTGGCAAAGCTTAAATTCATACCCACTGAGTCTAACTGCAGAGCCTTCCCTCAGCCACCTCACTATTCTTAGAGTGTACTGGATTCATTTTCCAAAATCTATAATGAAATCAATCCATTAGGAAAGCCAGAAGGTAATATAAGTGGTCTAAGTGTAATAGAATTTTTAAACGTTATGCATAACATTAGACACTCTCTATGATGAAAAAAATTTTAAATCAATGAAATGTAATCAAAATACACATGAAACATCTAACTCACGTACATTCCTTAAAAGATTTACTGAAAAAGGCAAACTAAACCAAACCGATCTACCTTGTAAGTAAGAGGGGAAAGTTAGCAGTTATGCAGAGATAAGAGTAAAATTGAAATAGGTCTAAATTCAGGAACAAATGAGCACTCTGGAAACCACAAGTAATAAAAGTGAAAGAAGCACATGCCCACTGAAATGACAATGGCTTTAAAGAAAATGAAATAGTAGTGCAATATTCTAGCATATTCGCAAAAAGTGGTATGACACTTTTGCCTTTTCCAGAGTCCAATTTTCATGAAACGGAACCCCATTTTATAGACTCTAAATTACATGATTTTCTCCAAGAAAACCACCAAGTCCAGATTCCCATATCACAATTCTCTCCAAACCCGACTTCAGTTTTTTTTTTTTTCTCCTTTTTTGAGACACAGTCTTGCTCTGTCCCCCAGGCTGAAGTGCGCTGGCATGATTCCAGCTCGCTGCAACCTCCACTTCCTGGGCTCAAGCAATTCTCATGCCTCAGACTGCTGAGTAGCTGGGATTACAGGTGCACACCACCACGCCCTGCTAAGTTTTCTGTTTTTAGTAGAGATGGGGTTTTGCCATGTTGCCCAGGCTGGTCTTGAACTCCTGGCCTCGAGTGATCCTCCCGCCTCAGCCTCCCAAACTGCTGGAATTACAGGTGTGAGCCACCGTGCCCGGTCCCCACATAAGAGTCTTATAAAGACTCTTATCCTTCAACACACATAATACTAAGAGGAAATACTTCTCCAAACCCAGAAAGGTTTCACCAACACAGAAGAATGACTAGATAGACTGAAAGAGGTCCACTGGACTGGGGAAAATGTCTAATTACAGAATAGTTTAAAATACCCACTACTTCCAAACCCACACCAACATATTATGTATCAGTTATGTATTGCTGCATAAGAAACCATCACAACATGTAGTTCCTTACAACAATAAACATTTATTCTTTTTAAGGATTTTGTGGGATGTCAGTCTAGATAGTTCTGTTCATGTCCCTCCTGGGGTCACTCAGTTGTGTGTGACTTCTGTCATCACACAACTCCACTGGGGCTGGAGGGGGCCATGATGACCTCATGCACATGTCTGGCATTTGGCGCCAGCTCACACAAGGCCCCTCCCTTCTCCTCCAGGCCAGGGCTCCTCCTCTGGTAGGCTAGACTCGGCTTTTTCACAGCAGTGGGGCTTCAGGGTACCAAAAGAACAGAGGCAAGAGGTGCAACATCCCTTAAGGACCAGGCTCCAGAGTCCACAGAACACTTTATTGGTCAAAGCAAGTCCAAAACCCAGCCTGGATTCAAGGAGGAGAAAACAGACTATACTTCTTTATGGGAGGAGCAGCAAGGGTACCTTAAAAAGGGGTGAGGACACATCTGTCACACCAGGTATATTATAAAGAGTTACTCATCAATAAAATCTGGAAAATTAGTTGAAAAGATACCTTTCACAATGGATCTTTATTACATAAAATGTCACAAAGGTTGTTCCCTCCCTTCTTATATATGTAGTGAAAAAAATTAATTTTTTTCAAAATCAGTGGGATCTCTGTTGCCATTTGGTCTCATCTCCAGCCAGTTTGGGGAATTCTTTTTATAATAGCCTACTTGACCATTTCCAGTAACATTACAAGGCAGAGAAACACTGTTCCTAAGCAGCTGTTGCTTTTGTTGTTTTTGTTTTGAGACAGGGTCTCACTCTGTCACCCAGGCTGGAATGCAGTGGCATGATCACAGCTCACTGCAGCTCCAAACTCCTGGGCTCAAGCGATCCTCCTGCCTCAGCCTCCCAGGTGCACACCACTATGCCTGGCTAGCAGTTCTGATTGTTGTGTTTTCCCTTGAAATCTACCCCTGTATTTCTAAAACATACAGATTTCTAAAAAATACAGGGGTGGACTTCCTCTGCCACTAGTCCTCTCCTACCTTCTGGAACTAAAGGCATGGAGACAGCACAGTGTGATATGGTTTCAGGGATGGCTCTGGAGTCAGAATGCCAAAGATTGAATCCCAGCTTTGCTGCTTCACGCTTGTGTGACCTAGGACAAGGTGCATAACCTCTCTGAGCCTCAGTTTCCTTATCTGTAAAATACAGTAATAGCGAACCTCAGAAGATTGATGTGAGGATTAAGTTAATTTATAAAATGATAAAACAGTGCCTTAGGCATAGTAAACTCTGAAATGCTTATTTGTTGTTTTTAATGCTATTACTGTTGAGTATGCTAAAAAGGCTTTTTTATTCTTTCCAATAATACTCCTTCAAATATTTATAGATAACTAATGCCATCTACTCCATCTAAACCCTCTTCCAGACTAACATCTATGATTCCTTCAACCATTACTTCAATGACTTGGTTCCAGGTTCCTTTCTGAAACAAGGTCTCACTCTCTGTTGTTCAGGCTGGAATGCAGTGGCACAATCTTGGCTCACTGCAGTCTCAACTTCCCAGTCTCAAGCAATCCTTCCATCTCAGCCTCCCAAGTAGCCAGGACTATAGACAAAAGCCACCACACCCATTTTTTTTTTTTTTTTTTTTAAGAAATGGGGGGGGGGTGTCTCACTATGTTGCCCAGGCTGGTCTTGAACTCCCAGGCTCAAGTGATCTTCCCACCTATTCCTGCCAAAGTGCTGGGATTACAAGCATGAGCCACTATGCCTGTCCCCAGATCCTCTGCCTTACTGTCAGTTGTCTCTGTATAATACATGTACCTAAACCTGAACCCAAAGCTTCAGTTGTGTCAGTGGGAGGACAAGTCCATCACTTCTCTTCTTTCAGAAACTGCACTCAAATAATGAAATCTTAGACCCATGTCTTCATTCAACAAATACGAATGAACTTCTACTGACAACTAGGAACTGTGCTCTTTGTGAAGACAAAATATAAAGATCCCCTCTGTGGGGTCCACCAAAGATGGGTCCCCTAGAAGTGTCCATGTCCTGATCCCTGGAACTGTGAATATGTTGCCTTACACAGCAAAAGGGACTTTGCCGATGTGATTAAGGATCTTTTGATTGAGAGGTTAGCCTGGATTATCTGGGTGGGCCCGAGGTAATCACAAGGTTCCTTTTAGGAAGGAAGCGGAAGGGTCAGAGACAGAGAGGAAGTGTGAGGTGATGATGGAGGCAGAGGTTAGAGTGGTGTGCTTGGAAGATGGAGGAAGGGCTCCCGGATGAAGGAATCTAAGAGGCATCTAGAGGCTGGAAAAGGCAACGACAGCAAAAAGATTCTTCCCTAGAACCTCCAGAAGAAATGAACCCTGCTGTCATATTTTGGACTTCTGACATCCAGAACCATAAGGTAATAAATGTCTGTTGTTTTAAGCCACTGAATTTGTGTTAATTTAGTACAGGTGTAATAGGAAACTCACATGCCACCCCTGCCCTCAGTTAGTTCATGGCCTTATGGGAGGAAAGTACCTAACTGAAAGGATTTATAGAAAACAGATTGTTTTTTAATCCACTGGTCATGAACTTTTAAAACTTAAATTGGAAGAAAAGTTTTTTAATCCAGTGGTCATAAACTTTCAAAACTTAAATTGGAAGAAAATTAAATCTGAAAACAAAATTTTCTACTTAATACTCCCTTAGCTTTTATTTCCACCTCACACTGGTATCAATCTTATAATCAAACATAACTCTAAGTCTTTTTATATGAAATTCCCTTAAGCCAGATCTCTGCCATTAAAGATTGGCAAAAGGGAGTCAATTTTATAAGTCCCTAATTCAAAAAAAGCTACTGATGCGATATTGCATTCTTTCCCCCTGAAAATTCTCAACCTATTTTAAACCTTTTTAATCAGCAAGGCTCGTGCCCACCACATCTTACACTCCCCAGCCTGGGAGCATCAGAATGAACCTAACTTTTTACAAGGTTTTAAGTAAACTTTATTAAAATATACTTAAATGAAGAAAAAACCTTAAGACTTCCTTTTTACTATTTTTTATTTTTTTCTTAAACAGGGTCTCACTCTGTCACCCAGACTACAGTGCATGGCATGATCATAGCTCATTGCAGCCTCAAATTCCTGGGCTCAAGAGTGGTCCTCCTGCCTTAGCTTCAGGAGTAGCTGGGATTGCAGGCTCACATCACCACACCCTGCTATTTTTTTGGTCTTCTTTTGTTTAGAGACAGGATCTTGCTATGTTGGCCAGGCTGATTTCAAACTCCTGACCTCAAGTGATCCTCCCTCCTCAGCCTCCCAAAGTGCTGGGATTACAGGAATGATCCACCATGCCCAGCCCTTAGGGCTTTTGAGAAGTGGAAAGCCTTATGTAATTACCAAGTAATTATCACTGAGATAAAAATTGCATGCCAGGCCAGAGGTAGTGGCTCACATCTGTAATTCTAGCACTTTGAAAGGAGGAGATGGGCAGATTGCTTGAGCCCAGGGGTTCAAGACCAGCCTGGGCAACATGGCAAGACCCCATCTCTAAACAAAAACAAAAACAAAAAACAAAATCAGCCAGGCATGGTGGCTCATGCCTATAGTCCCAGCTACTCAGGTGGGCTGAGGTGATAGGATCACTTGAACCCAGGAGAGGGAGGTTGCAGTGAGCTGAGATCACACCACTGCACTCCAGCCTGGGTGACAGAGCGAGATCCTGTCTCAAAAAAGTGAAAGAACGCCTCTGAAGCCCCTTCTGCCCTTTCCTAGTCACTAACTCCATCAAAGGTGACCACTAGCCTGACTTCTACCACCATGGTTTATTTAGTTGTCTGTTTTTGAACTTCACATGAATGGAATCACATTGCACTTACTCTTTTACATCTATCTTAGTTTTGTTCAGCTTTGTGTCACAAGATTCATCCATGTTGTTATGTGAGGCAATAATTGGTTCATTCTTATAACTGTACAAATTAGTGCTTTTTGTATCCTATTCAAAAAACTTGTCCCTGGGTCATAAAGATATTTTACTTAGCTTTCTTCCAGGTGCTTTGTTTTAGCATTCACATTTAGGCATATGATGTTATCTTAATTTTTGTATATGAGATGAGGTACATAATCTAGCTTCATTTTGTCTATGTAGATAGCGAATCGACCCAGTGTCATTTACTGAGAAGACCATCTTCTCTCCACTGCCCTGCAGTGTTGCCTCTGCAGTGCCCTGCAGAGTTGCCTCTGTCATAAATCAACAGACCACAGATGTATAAGCCTGTTTATGGATTCTCTGCTCAGTTCCATAATCTGTGTAGTTTTATGCAATACCACACTGACATGACTAAATACTGATCTAGTAGCTTAGGTCCTCCAATTTTGCTCTTAAGACTGTCTGGAATTTCCAAATAAATTTTACAATCAGCTTATCACCTATTTTTGAAGAAAAAAATTTGCCAGGATTTTGATTGGGATTAGCCCAAATCTATAGATTTGCAGAGCAATACCATACCCTCTGTTATTTTAAATCTAATTTATCTCAATGCTCCAGCTTGCAAGGAGGTTTTTTTTTTTCTTTTTAATCATGAATGGGTGCTGAATTGTATCAAATAATTTTTCTCCTTTACTTCATGTATGGAGTTAAATTGCATTTGTTGACTTTTCTAGTGTTAGCCAAAGTTTACATTCCTGAAATAAATCTAACTTGGTCATGATTTATTATCCTTTTTATAGATTGCTAGATTTGACTTACCATTATTTAAGACTTATGTGTCTGTCTGTATGAGCATTTGGTCTATACTTTTCTTGTCATATCCTTATCAATTTTTAGTAACAAGATTGTGCTGGCCTCATAAATGAAACTGGAAAGTGGTTCCTCTTTAATTTTCTTAAATGTTTGGAAGTTTCACTAGTAAAGCCATCTGGGCCTGAAAATTTTGCTGTGGAAAGGTTTTTAACTACAAATTCAATGTCTTTGGTAGATATAGGACTACTCTTTTTTCTAGCTTTTGTCTTCAGTAATACATTTTATTGGAAAAAACTTGTCAATTTCATCTGAATTTTCAAATGTATTACCATGAAATTGTTCATAACATCTTAAGAGCTTCTGTCTGTGGTATATGTGATTGTAGTTCATCTTTCCTCCCTGACACTAATAACATCATCTACCACTAAGGTTAATTTCTTTTTTTTTTTTTTTTTTTTGAGACGGAGTCTTGCTCTGTCACCCAGGCTGGAGTGCAGTGGCCGGATCTCAGCTCACTGCAAGCTCCGCCTCCCGGGTTTACGCCATTCTCCTGCCTCAGCCTCCCGAGTAGCTGGGACTACAGGCGCCCGCCACCTCGCCCGGCTAGTTTTTTTTTGTATTTTTAGTAGAGACGGGGTTTCACCGTGTTAGCCAGGATGGTCTCGATCTCCTGACCTCGTGATCCGCCCGCCTCGGCCTCCCAAAGTGCTGGGATTACAGGCTTGAGCCACCGCGCCCGGCCCACTAAGGTTAATTTCTACTCGCCAAAAAAAAAAAAAAAGACAGGTAGGGTGTATACATGACACACATCCACTATTTCAGGAATATTCTCCAATGGTATTACCCACAGAAGGAGCACAGCAGGTAGATTATATAAACAATCCAGCAATGCTCTCTCAAAAGCTTTCATCAAACAGAAACAACTGTGAACCCGGGCTAAGGGGAACACTAACTGAAGGAGAAGGAAACTGCTATCAGTAATGCGCTAACAGGCCAGGTGTGGTGGCTCATGCCTGTAATCCCACCATTTTGGGAGGCTGAGGTGGGCAGATCACTTGAGCCTAGGAGTTTGAGACCAGCCTCGGCAACATGCCGAAATCCCTTCTCTACTAAAAATACAAAAATTAGCCAGGAATGGTGTTGCACGCCAGTAGTCCCAGCTGCTCGGCAGGCTGAGGTGGGAGCCTGGGAAGTTGAGGCTGCAGTGAGCTGTGATCCAGCTTGGGAAACAGAGCAAGACCATTTCTCAAAAAAAAAAAAAAAAAAAAAAAAGTGATACTCTAAGGTGGCCAGCAAGTACTTAGATGAAAACAACCACTAAGTAGGGTTGTACGTAACCCAGGATCCCCAGCCCTCCACTCCCAAGGTGTCCATAGAGAGAATTCAGCGGGATATGAGCTCAAATATCTCTATTTTCATGAATTTCTGGTTGAAAATTAGCATTTCATTGGATTATAGATGTGGACAACAAATCACAGTAGTAAGAGCAGTTCCGGCCAGATATGTTGGAATTACGCCTGTAATTCCAACACACTGGGAGGCCGAGGTGGGCAGATCACTTCAGGTCAGGAGTTCAAGACCAGCCTGGCCAACATGACGAAACCTTGTCTCTACTAAAACTACAAACTTAGCCTGACATGTTGGTGAACATCTGTAATCCCAGCTACTGGGGTGGGTGAGGCATGAGAATTGCTTGAACTCGGGAGGTGAAGGTTGCAGTGAGCCGAGATTATGCCACTGCACTCCATCTTGTGTGACACAGTGAGACGCTGTCTCAAAAAACCAGAAAATCATGGTAGTAAGAGCAGGTCTGATGACTGTCACCAGGAAAAGTCAGATACTTTCATACCACAGATACTTTCATACCACAGTGTAGCTTTTGAAAATACTACAAAATACCATTTACGTGGGCATCACTACTTTGAAATTACAGGAGTTATTTGCTACTGCACTGAATTTGTTTTTACTTTTTAATAAAAGTTACTTACTATATTAATAAAGAAGTACATATACTCATAAATTTGGAGCTTTTTTAGTTTTTTCACTTTATTATTTAAGAAACAGGGTCTCACTCTGTCATGCCAGCTAGAGTGCAGTGGCCTGATCATAGTTCACTGCAGCCTTGACCTCCTGGGCTCAAATGATCCTTCCTCCTCAGCCCCTCAAGTTGTTGGGACTACAAGTGATGCTAGCACTGGGGAGTGGCTGCAAATACAGATTAGCATTAACAGAGAGGTTTGACTACACAGAGACCATAATAAATCAATTGCTTGCAGACTCATATCAAAATCCTATCAGTGAGTGTCAAGCAACAAGCTGCGTCTGGTGGCAGGCTTTATAATGGCAAGTAAGTTGATGTACTTCCACTGTACAACCGCATCCGTGGGCAGGCTTTAATCAGAATCTGACACCTATTTTAGTCCACTCATGGCCCGCCCATTATTTTATTTACCACTTCCAGCTGTGCCTGTTTCCTACGCTGCACATTTGTCTCAGTCACAGTTTTGGTAAGCCCACAAGTTAACCCTAGCCAAAATGAGAAAAAACAAACATCACTGGTAAGCTTCTTTGAAAAGGGGGAAAGACCCAATGATGAGACAGAAGACGCTAAGACTGCCAACAAAAAGAAAGCTGCGTTTAAAAGAAAATACCAGGAGTCAAACTCAAATTACAGGTTCATTGCAACAGGTGATTCACATTCTCCAAACCCACTTTGTATAACATGTGGCTACTGGCTATCCAATGAAGCCATGAAACCTTCAAAACTGCTTCACCACATAGAGACCAAGCACCCTGCATTAAAAGACAAACCTTTGGAGTGTTTCAAAAGAAAAAACATAAGCACAAAGAACAGAAGCAATTATTGAAGGCTACCATTTCATCAAATGTGTCTGCAATGAGAGCATCATTCTTAGTGGCTAACCATATTGCTAAAGCTAAGAAGCCCTTTACTATTGGTGAAGAGTTGGTCCTGCCTACTTCTAAGGACATTTGTTCTGAACTTTTAGGAGAGGCTGCAGTTCAAAAGGTGGCATGTGTTCTTCTCTAGCAGCATAACTAGGCGAATTGAAATAGCAGAAGATATTGAGGCACAATTGTTAGAGAGGATTAATGAGTCACTGCAGTGCGCAATCTGGATTGACTAGTCTACCAATGTTGACAAGGCAACAATGCTTGTTTTTATGTGATACGGTTTTCAGGAGGATGTGCATGAGGATGTTAGATGCACGAGGATGTGTCACTTGCACTTTTGTTGCTAACCAACACCACAGCTGCACAACTATTCAAGTCTTTGAATGATTACCTATCAGGAAAACTGAATTGGTCATTTTGGGTAGTATGTGCATGAGCAGAGCGACTGCTACGGCTGGTTTCACTACTCAGGTCAAAGAGGTCACTTCTGAATGAGTCTATGCACTGTGACATCCATAGAGAAGTGCTGGCTAGCCGGAAAATGTCACCTGAACTTAACAACGTTTTGCAGGATATGATTGAAATTATTAACCACATTAAAGTACATGCCCTTAACTCACATCTGTTCACGCAGCTTTATGAGATGGATGTAGGGCACACACATCTTTTATACACAGAAGTGGGATGACTAAAGATAGATCACTGGCCAGAGTTTGAGTTATGAGGGCCACTCCAGGGATTTCTTTTAGAAAAACAGTCACCACTGGCAGCACATTTCACAGAAGGGGTTGCAAAACTTGCTTACTTGCTTACCTCCTCAATGAACTCAATCTGTCCCTTCAGGGGAGAACTGTGTTCAAGTCAACAGATAAATGGCTGCACTCAAAACCAAACTGGAATCATTGGGGCGACAAGCGAACACGGATTTCTGACATGTTTCAAACATTAGCAGAGATTTTGAAAGAGACTAAGTCAGGGCCTTCTCTCTCCCAGCTGGTGCATGATCACCTATCTCAGCTTTCAAGAGTTTGAGCATTACTTCCCAACTACAAGAGACCCACGAACTGGGAAGGATCCTACACCCATTTGTGAATAAGCCAGATGAATTGACTTTGTCCATGCCAGAAGAGGACCAGCTGCTTGAGATCGCAAATGATGGGGCCCTAGAAGTACGTTTGAGACGACTTCACATCTCCGTACATTCTGGATTAAAGCCAAGGCGAAACATCCTGAGATTGCCACAAAAGCACCAAAAAGCCTGCTTCCATTGCCAACATCCTATCTTTGTGAAGCAGGGTCTTCTGCAGTGACAGCAACCAAAATGAGACTATGGAGTAGACTGGACATAAGCAAACAGACTTTGCGTGTCAATGTCTACCAACACCATCAGATGGGACCGCCTAGTTGCAGGAAAACAAGCTCAGGGGTCCCACTGATTCTACTCTATGGTGAGTTGTATTCATTGTATATTACAATGTAACAATAGAAATAAAGTCCACAATAAATGTAATGCAGGGGGGGCATGGTGATTCACATCTGTAATCCCAGCACTGTGGGAGGCCAAGGAGAGGATGGCTTGAGTTCAGGAGTTCGAGTTCAGGAATTTGAGACCAGCCTGGTTGACGTGGTGAAATCCTGTCTCTATTAAAAATGCAAAAATTAGCCGGGTGTGGTGTCGCACACCTGTAAGCTACTCTGCAGGCTGAGGCACGAGAATTGCTTGATCCCGGGAGGTGGAGGTTGCAGTGAGCTGGTATCGTGCCACTGCACTCCAGCCTGGGTGACCCAGCAAGACTATCTCAAAACAAATAAACAAAATAAATGTAACGCGCTTGAATTATCCCAAACCATCCCCACTCCCCCGGTCCATGAAAAAATTATTTTCCATGAAACCGGTCCTTGGTGCCAGAAAGGTTGGGACCACTACTTTAGGGAACACTTCCCGCTGGGCCAGGTCCATCTGGAAGCTGGGGGTGCAGTTAAGGCCCATGCTCGCAAATTCGTGATGCTACCTACAGAGCTCCCAACATCTGGCCACCCACAAAAATGGCTGCTCCCTCCAGAGACTTGACTTTCACCCTAGGTTCATCCATCTAACCTACTCCCAAGGAGGGGACAAAGTAAACAGCAGATAAAGCACAGGCGTTGATCCAAAAGAGGAGTCCAAAACCCAGCCCTGACATGTACTAGTCTGCAGCTTTGGCTCCCCTCCAAGGCTTTCTCTATCCCACTGTGAAAAGCTATACCACCACCTATCTTTCCCAGTTACTGTAAGGTTTAGAAATAATGTATCTAAAGCACCTAACAAGCACATAGTCTCCTTAAATTAACATTAATGGAATCTCTCAGGTCAGAGCTGTCCTTATCAAACACTTATTCACAATTAAGGACTGACTGGCAACCAGAAAGGAGGGAGAAAAATCACAGGGAAAATGGAACATGAGGAATGGAAGGGGGAAAAAATCATTCCTCAAAGTCTCCTTCAATTAACTACCACTTCTTCAATGAAGCCTTCCCTCTCTTCTCCTTGCGTTCCCATAGCACTTAATCACATTGAAATCGGTCCTTAGCTCTGAGAATGAATGAGATGCCAGGCGCAGTGGCTCACGCCTGTAATCCCAGCACTTTGGGAGGCCGAGGCGGGCAGATCACCTGAGGACAACAGTTCGAGACCAGCCTAGCCAACATGGTGAGACCCCCGTCGCTACTAAAAATACAAAATTAGCCGGGCTTGGTGGCGCATGCCTGTAATCCCAACTACTCAGGAGGCAAGGCTGGAGAATCGCTCGAAACGGGGATGCGAAGGTTGCAGTGAGCTTAGATTGTGCCATTGCACTCCAGCCTGGGCGATAAGAGCCAAACTCCGTCTCAAAAACACAAACAACAACAAAAACAGAAAGAGACAGAGAAGCAATGTCTCACTCCCACATAATGCAAGCCTCCGAGGATGCCAAATGCCCTAGCTCTACAACCTTGATCCAAGAGCAACGAACACAGGTAGTAACACATTTTTTAACACAATGCTACCCGTAAAGCACCTCTGGTGAGGATTGGGGGGAGGGGTTTTCCGCATAAAGACCTGTCACCTGAAGGTTAGACTCAGAACAGAGGAAGGAAACTGAGTCCTGAAGACAGAACGCAAAGGAAGTCTCTAACTTTAGAGTCCCTGGAGTCACAGCAGGCAGGCAGGCAGGCGCACCGCTGATACTGCCAAGGGGACCAGAGTTCGCAACTCCCCGCAGCAGTGCCGGAAGCTGGGGACGAAGCCAAGGAGAGAGGACGCCAGCTGGGCCGTGCGCGGACATGTCCCGGCGCCCAGATCCCCGCCTTTGCCCGGGCGCACTGAGCGCGCGGCCCCCGCCGCTTTTGTCTCCTTCGCCCGACCGGGAACTTCCTCTGTCCCGCCCTCGGGCGCGCACACGGAAACTGGGGTAGGAAACGGAAAGCGTTTTGTGCATTTTTTTTTTTTAACGAAGTAAACTGACGCAGAAAATTCACCATCTAACCTCCCCAGGACCCCCTACGGTCACCAGTTACCAACCTCCGGGCTGTCCCGGGCGGCGGCGACGGCAACGTTCACGCGAGCCGCGAGTTCCCAACACCCCTCTTTCGGCACTTCCGAGTCCCAGCGACATCGGCGGCGGCTGCGGGCTTCCCCGGGACGCCACCCTCTTTCCCCCGGAGCTGCCCTTTGGAGGAGTAGTCCAGCGCGCGTCCTCTGAGCACGCCCCTGCCGCCGTGCCCGCGCGCCCTCCGCGCCCGGCCTCGGGAACCCGCGGCGCTCCCGGAGCGGTGGCGAGCAGGCCGTGCTGCCGCAGGGGGACTGGCCACAGAGCGGCCTGCCTCTCCGAACCGCGTGTGCCCCGCCGGCGGCCCGGGACCCCTAGCCCCGCTCACCCCTCGGCTGCTGGTTTCCACTGACCCTGGCGTGTATATCTCTCCCCCCACCTGTATGTTCATTGCAGGTGTGGGGCTGCCTGCAAGTTAATTGCAGAGTGGAAGTCACCTGAAACTCGAGGTGGGCCTTCATTCCAACACCAGTGGTCCCCACCTACGTTTTGTAGGCGAAAGGAAGGTAGTTCGGTGCGGTGGAAAGAGGGCGGGCTTTGCAGCCCTGGCAGTTTCGAGGGCTTGCTGTGTGAACTTAGCCCCTGTGAGCCTCCCTGTCCACCTCTGTAAAACAGAAATAAACTTCCCTGCTTTTCCTTGTAAATTAGAGTGAAGATCAAACAGAATAAACTTTATGAATTGTAAAACAACTTACAGAGATCACTACTGCAAAATGGGTACGAAGATTTTGATTGAGTTGTGAAGAGTGAAAGATCTGAAGATGCCCCAACGGGGTGTAATTGGCACGATGTTGCTGCTCGGAGGCCTCCAAACCTGAGCCAACAGACAGGCTTGCCAGAGTTCTACAGACTTATTTCAGCATACTCACCTGGCTCTCCTTAAAACCTCGGGCTTCCCGATCCCTCCCCAAACCAAATGAATCAGACTGTCCATGGCAGGGGCGGCTCAGGTGGTTCTATGATAAGGTAAAAGTGGATAACTCTGCCCTAGGCAGCAGGGAAATGCGGAAGCTGTGCTCTCAGAAATTTCATCTAGCAGTCATTGTAATGGTCGAGAGGATTATTTTAACGATTGTAGAATTCTCCAGGAAACCAGAGTATGAACTCTCCAAGAGCTGGAGCCATCTTTTCTTTCTGCTTTCTCCCAACCCACCCACCCCAAAATCTAGTACAGAATGGTGTTCAGTAAGCAGGTGTTAGTAAACTAGCCCCAAATAGGAGTGCCAGATTTAACAAATAAAAATACAGCATACTCAATTAAAATTGAATTTCAGGCTGGGCACGGTGGCCCACACCTGTAATCTCAGCACTTTGGGAGCCGTAGCAGGAGGGTCGCTTGAGGCCAGGAGTTTGAGACCAGCCTGGCCAACATGGTGAAACCCCCTCTCTACTAAAAATACAAAAATTAGCCGGGTGTGGTGGCCTGCGCCTGTAATCCCAGCCACTTGGGAGGCTGAGGCATGAGAATCGCTTGAACCGGGGAGGCAGAGGTTGCAGTGAGCTCAGATAGCACCACTGCACTCCAACCTGGGTGACTGAGCCGGACTCTGTCTCAAAAAATAAGTACATAATTTCAGATGAACAATATGTAACTTTTTAGTATCACTATGACCCATGCAATATTTGAATATACTTGTGTTTAAAAAAAGAAAAAAGTACTTACAGGAAGCTTGTAATCCCAGCACTTTGGGAGGCCAAGGTGAGCAGATAACTTGAATCCAGGAGTTTGAAACCAGCCTGGCCAACATGATGAAACTCCATCTCTACCAAAAAAAAAAGAAAGTTTATCTGAAATTCAAATTTACATCCTAGGTATCTGAAAATCAAATTTAACTGGGTATTTTATCTGGCAACTCTAGATCCAAGGGTTTGGCAGAGGGAGTGGTGGAATAAGAACTCAACTCAGGTAGTGTCAGACTTAGAGACAGGGATGTGATAACAGCTCCTACATAATTTCTAAAAGATGCTGTTGTTAATATAGGTTCAGTGTGATTTAACCCCTATCTATAAACACACTTCAAATTCACCAGAGAACACAAAGGAGATAAAGGTAGATTTAAACACAGGCAATCAGAAACATCAATTAAATAAAAATAGCCAAAAATTATGTGTGTATATATATATTTCAGAGAGAGTCTCACTCTGTCACCCAGACTGAGTGCAGTGGCATGATCTCAGCTCACTGCAGATTCAAGCAATTCTCATGGCTTATCCACCTGAGTGGCTGGGATTACAGGCATGCACCAGCCACCACACCTGGCTAATTTTTGTAATTTTTAGTAGAGACAGGGTTTTGCCTTGTTGGCCAGGCTGGTCTCGAACTCCTGGCCTCAAGTGATGCACCTGCCTCAGCCTCCCAAAGTGCTGGGATTACAGGTGTGAGCCACCGTGCTTGGCCATAATAGCAAAAATTTAAAGATTAGCAATAGACTGGGGTATTTGCAAGAAATTTGCAAAGTGTTAATTTTAAAATTATATATAGAGTTAATACAATCAATAAGAAAACATTAGAAACCAATTATAGACGAGCAAGACACATTTATAGACAACCCACTAGAAAAAGGAGGAGGGAAATAAAATTAGGAAACAAAATATATTGCAAAAAGCTCAACGAAATGTATAGTAAAATAAGAACACACAATTTTCACACATTAAGTTGGCAAAAAATTAATAAATAACATTACAGCCTGGCATGGGTGCTATGTGATAGCACTCACACACAATGTTTAGTTGGGTAAGCAATTTGGCAATATGAAAACCCTTAAAATTTATCAAAATCTAAGAGAGGTGGGGCAAGATGGCCAAATATAAGCCTCTACCAATTGTCCTCCCTTCAAGAACAACAAAATGAACGGCTATCCACAAAAACACACCTTAATAAGAACCAGAGATCAAGTGGGCCATTGCAGTACCAGGTTTTAACTTTGTATCACTGAAAGAGGCACTGAAAAGCGTAGAAAAGACAGTCTTGAATTGCAGACGCTACCCCTCCCTCATCCTCCAGCAGCAGCTGGGGAAAGATTCTTTCAGATCTTATGCAAGACCACTAAGGTGGTACCTCTGAGTCTGCAAGAGCCATAGCATTCCTGGGCTTGGGGTGCCCCCTAATGCAGAAATGACTGCAGTGACCCAAAACTAAGATCACAACACCCAAGTCCCTTTGAATACCTGGAAAGCCTTCCCAAGAAGGATGAGGACAAACCCACACTGTGAAGACTACAATAAATACCTAACTCTTCAATGCCCAGACACTGACACACATTCACAAGCATCAAGACCATCCAGGAAAACATGACATCACCAAACAAACTAAATAAGGCATCACTCCCAGAGTGACCTTTCAGACAGAGAATTCAAAATAGCTCTTTTGAAGAAACTCAATGAAATTCAAGATAACATGAGAAGGAATTCAGAATCCTATCAGGTAAATTTAATGAAGCAATTGAAATAATTGAAAAGAATTAAGCCCAAAATTCTGGAACTGAAAAATACAATTGATATGCTGAAGAATGCATCTGAGTCCTTTAATAGCAGAATTGATCGAGTAGAAGAAAGAATTAGTGGGCTTGAAGACAGACTATTTGAAAATACACAGTGGGAGGAGACAAAAGAAAAAATAATTTAAAAACATGGATCGCGCCACTGCACTCCAGCCTGGGCGACAGAGCGAGACTCCGTCTCAAAAAAAAAAAAAAAAAAAAAACATGAAGTACACCTACAAGATCTACAAATTAGCCTCAAAAGGCAAATCTGAGAGTTATTGGCCTTAAAGAGGAGGTTGAGAAAAGATAGGGGTAGAAAGTTTATTGAAAGGGGTAATAACAGAGAACTTTCCAAACCTAGAGGAATAGATCAATATCCAAGTAGAAAAAGGTTATAAAACGCCAAGCTGATTTAACCTAAATAAGACTACCTCAAGACATTTAATAATCAAACTTCCAAGGGTCAAGGATAAAGAAAGGATACTGGCCGGGCACAGTGGCTCACACCTGTAATCCTAACACTTTGGGAGGCTGAGGCAGGTGGATCACCTGAGGTCAGGAGTTTGAGACTAACCTGACCAACATGGGGAAACCCTGTCTCTACTAAAAATACAAAATTAGCCAGGCATGGTGGTGGGTGCCTCTAATCCCAGCTACTTGGGAGGCTGAGGCAGGAGAATCACTTAAACCTGGTTGGCAGAGGTTGCAGTGAGCTGAGATTGCATCACTGCACTCCAACCTGGGCAACAGAATGAGACTATGTCTCAAAAAACAAAATAAATTTTAAAAAAAGCTCTACAATGGAGCGCCAATACGTCTGGCAGCAGACTTTTCAGGGGAAACCTTACAGGCCAAGAGAGAGTGGCATGACATGTTTAAAGTGCTGAGGAGAAAAAAAATTATCTTAGAATAGTATATTCAGTGAACCATATCCTTCAAACATAAAAGTATAGAAATAAAGACTTTTCCAGACAAAAAAAGCTGAAGGATTTTTCATCAACACCAGCCCTGTACAAGAAATGCCAAAGGGAGTTCTTCAATCTGAAAGAAAGGGACGTTAATGAGCAATAAGAAATCATCTGAAGGTGCAGAACTCACGGGTAATAGTACATACACAGAAAAACACAGAATATTTTAACACAGTAATTGTGGTGTGTAAACTCCTCATATCTTGAGTGAAAAGACTGAAAGAGGAAGCAATTAAAAATAATAGCTACCACAACTTTTCAAGACATAAACAATACAATAAGATAGAAACAACAAAAAGTTAAAAAGTAGGGTAAGCAAGTTAAAATGCAGAGTTTTCATTAGTTTTCTCTTTGCTTGCTTGTTTGTTTATGCACTCAGTGTTAAGTTGTCATCAATTTAAGATAATGTGTTATAAGATATAATTTTCAAGCCTCATGGTAACCTTGAATCAAAAACATACAACAGATACACAAAAAATAAAAAGCAAGAAATTAAAACATAACCACCAGAGAAAATCACCTTCACTAAAAGGAACGCAGAAAGGAAGGAAAGAAGGAAGAGAAGACCACCAAACAACCAGAAAACAAATAACAAAATGGCAGGAGTAAGTCCTTACTTATCAATTATAACATTGAATGTAAATGGACTAAACTCTCCAATCAAAAGACGTAAGAGTGGCTGAATGGCTTTAAAAAACCAGAGGCTACACTTCTCAGCCTGTAAGATGGCCACCCTGCAGTCTGCAACCTTATATAAGAAATAAAGTCTGTTTTCTAAATGTATAAAAAATGTGTGATTTCATTTTAAGCTGACACATGTCAGAATTTCCTTCCTTTTTAAAACTGCTAATATTCCATTGTATGTATGTCACACATTTTTTCCATTTATCTCTCTATGGACTCTTGAGTTGCTTTCTTCTTTTGGCTATTGTGAATAATGCTGCCATGAACACAGATATACAAACATCTCTTTGAGACCCTGCGTTGGGTTCTTTTGAGTATATACCCAGAAGTGAAATTGCTGAATCATATGGTAATTCTGTTTTTAATTTTTACGAAGAATTGCCATACTATTTTCCATAGAGGCTGTACCATTTTACATTCCCATCAACAGTGCAATTTCTCCATATCCTCACCAATACTTGTTATTTTTTTATTTGTTTTTATACTAGCCATTCTAATCATTATGGGGTAGTATCTCCTTGTAGTTTTAATTTACATTTCCCTAATGATTAATGATGTTGATCATCTTTTCATATGCTTATTGGTCATTTACATACCTTCTCTGGAGAACTGTCTAATCAAGTCCTATGCCCATTTTTAAAAATTGTATTGTTGGTTTTCTTGTTAAGTTGTAGGAGTTCTTTACACATTCTGGATATTAATCACTCATCAAATATATGATTTGCAAATATGTTCTCCCATCCCATGGGTTGTCTTTTCACTCTGCTGATTGTGTCACTTGATGCACAGACATTTTAGTTTTGGTGAAATCTAATTTAACTATTTTTTCTTTTGTTGCTTTTTTTTGTTTTTGTTTTTATTTTGTTTTTTGAAACAGGGCCTCACTGTCACCAAGGCTGTAGTGCAATGGCACATTCATACCTCACTGCAGCCTCCATCTCCAGGGCTCAAGCGATCCTCCTGCCTTAGCCTCCCAAGTAGCTGGGACTATCAGGATATGCCACCATGCCTGGCTAATTGTTTTTATCTTTAGTAGAGAAGAGGTCTCACTATGTTGCCCAGGCTGGTCTCAAACTACTGAGCTCAAGTGAACCTCCCACATCGGCGTCCCAAAGTGCTGAGATTACAGGCATGAACAATCATGCCTGGCCAGTTTCTGGTATTTTTAATGTCATATCCAAGAAACCAATGTCATGAAGATTTTTTCCTGTATTTTCCTCTGAAATTTTTATAATTTTAATTCTTATGATTAGGAGTTTGATCCATTTCAAGTTAATTTTTGTATTTGGTATTAGATAAGGGTCCAGCTTCAATCTTTTGCATATGGTGATCCAACTTTCCCAATACCACTTGTTAAAAAGCATAAACATCTTTTAAATGCCAGGGATTGGAGTAGAAGGAATGGATGGTAGGAAACTAAGTTCCTTTTGGAAATGAGAAATAAGATTAATGGAGTAAACCAATGTCAAAGTCTAAATACCAGGAGAAAAGTTGGGTTGGGGAGAGTGTAGATGGGAGGAGAGGGAGAAGAGGGAGATTCTCCCCCGCCTTTAATGCTTCACACACAGGCAGAAGTGGCTGAACTTTGAGGATCTCTGCTTCTCTTGGAGCAGTAAGGCCTCTGGACCTTCCCGACTTGGAGCCAGAGCAGTCAGCCCTGAGGCAAGACATGACCGGACATACCTTGGCTTGAAAGGCTTCAGTTCTGACTACAAGCAAAGCCAAGGAGAGTCCTCCCTGAAGTTGAGAAGCAAACCAGAAATAGAGTAAATAGAGCAAAATTGATGATAATTGAGGTTTAAAGGAGGGAACCAATTTGTGCCTTGGTATTGTATTTCCTTAAAAACAAAAATACCAAAATTAGTATATAAATGTGAGTAATAAATGGTCAGTCCCTCTCTATACTATTACTTTAATCATAAGTCATTAATCAGGCACCTGCACTGGGTGTGTTTTCTCTCTGACTCTCAATTAGTAGAAGCTAAGTATTCCACTGGGGCATCCCATCCAGACAGACAGACCTGAGTATCTGGTAGCAACTCTCCAGACAGAAAAACTGGTGCTTAGGAGGGATTAACCAGGCCAATCCTCCTTTTAAGTTCAGCCGTGACTCAGCCACAGAATTATACTCATTCAACAGAGGCATAAATGGTTGCTAAGACTTCATTGATAGAGGCTGGAAGACAAAGGAGTGAATTTCTAATTACAAAGATTCACACTCAAGGAGCAATCATGAGCTATTTTGAAGGATTCAAGGATCTACCCAACCCTGACCATCTGGCACAGGCTTTTGTCTGCTCCACCTATAAGAATGTCCACCCTGGTTTATTGTGATTTTCAATAATCAACATTGAACTAGCATTTGTCTAGCACCAACTTTACACACAGCACAAAACTGAGTATTGGGGGAGATTTTATAAAAAGGGAAAAAAGACTTCTCCTGCAGGAAGTTGCAGTCTGGCTGGGGATTCACCAGATATACACAAAACAATAGGCAAATCAGAAGTACAATTAAAATGATATAGTTCAAACTACACATAAATGCTGAAGAACAGGCTTATATCAGTAATCTAAACTATGCAGAGTGCAATTCATTAGCATCTCCAAGAACCCTTCCTATCCAGGGTAAATTCAATCCCTGGCAAAATTAATCTCTGCCCAGTCACTCTCTTCTATCACATTATTCTTTTACATTTTCCTATAGCACTTACCACTCTCTGAACTTCTCTCATTTGTTTATATATTTATTATTTATGTCACCATTATTCAGACTACTTGGAAGACAAAATACCATAGTAGGTTGTAAAATAAACTTAATGGGTCACAACTACATTTAATTTTTTTTTTTTTTACTTATTTTTTAACAAAATGAAATAGAGTAGAATAAGCAATTAGAATAAAATAGAAAATATGAGAACACATCACTGGACTTTTTTAGGAATTGTGAACACTGTAAGAAATACTACATCCAATTGCTATGAGTGGGATTAAGAAAGCTAATAAAAGACTATGAGGGGCCAAGCACAGTGGCTCACGCCTATAATCCCAGCATTTACAGAGGCTGAGGCAGGTGGATCACTTGAGGCCAAGAGTTCGAGACCAACCTGGCCAACATGGTGAAACTGCATCTTTACCACAAAAAAAAAAAAAAAAAAAAAAATTAGCCAGACATGGTGGTACACACCTGTAATCCCAGGTACTTGGGAGGTTGAGGCAGGATAATCGCTTGAACCTGGGAGGTGGAAATTGCAGTGAGCCAAGATCGCACCACTGCACTCTAGCCTGGGTGATGGAGTGAGACTCTGTCTCAAAAAGAATTAAAAAAAAAAAAAGACTATGATGAATATCAGTTGGCTAGTACAAGTCATTCTACCTTCTAAAAACAAACATCTCATTTGATTTTCTGATATATGATATGAATATGCCCATGATATTTATAAGATAATTAGCTGTTTATATTTTATGTTAACATTAGTCAGAGTTCATTGTAAAGCCTTTTTCTGAAAGAACATTGTCAAGTGAGATATGTCTCAGGTTTGCATCAAATGTGTATTTTGTTAAATTAGCATGAATTTCCCTTTAACAGGATTTCTTCTTATTAGAAAAGAATAATGAAGGAAAAATTAGAGAAATGCCCAAGTTCAACCTAGAACTGTAAATAGTGACAATGTTGAGAAAATGATTGATTCTAATTAGTTAGCTTCAACTTCATTTGAGATGTCTTTTAAAAAGAAAAAGAGAATGCACAGCTTTATAAGACGGATTATTTTTTTAAAAATTTTCAGTGCATAAAATCCAACAAAAGTGACAAACCCCAATATATTATTTGCAATGACACCTTCAAAACTAGGAGGACACTTGGAAACACAGCATGCTAGACTTACTAATAAGCTCTTCAAACATTTTTAAAAGAAAACAAAGGACAAAAAATTATTGACACAATTTCTCTGTTGTTCTATTAACTGTTTTTTTGTTTGTTTTGTTTTGTTTTGTTTTGTTTTGTTTTGTTTTGTTGAGGTGGAGACTCAACCTGTGGTCCAGACTGGAGTGCAATGGCACAATCTCGGCTCACTGCAACCTCCACCTCCCAGGTTCAAGTGATTCTCCTGCCTCAGCCTCCCAAGTAGCTGGGATTACAGGTGCCCGCCACCACGCCCGGCTAATTTTTGTGTGCGTTTTTAGTAGAGAGGGGGTTTCACCATTTTGGCCAGGCTGGTTTTGAAATCCTGACCTCAAGTGATTCGCCCGTCTCAGCCTAACAAAGTGAGATGATTACAGGTATGAGCCAACGCGCCTGGCCTGTTCTATAAACTGTAAACGAGACTTAGTTACATATGGTTGGACAAAAGAGAAAATGGATCTCACACAGTTGTTGAAAAATTATTCTTCTAACTCTCCAGAACATTGGTCTGAGCAAAGCTTTCTTGAGTAAGACCTCAGAAGCACAAGCAACCGAAGCAAAAATGGACAACTGGGATCACATCAAGCTAAAAAGCTTCTGCACAGCAAAGCAAAAAATCAACAAAGTGAAGTGACGAGTCACAGAATGGGAGGAAATATTTGCAAACTACCCATCTGACAAAGGGTAACCACAATATATAAGGAGCTCAAACAACTCATTAGGAAAAAAATAATAATCCAATTTAAAAATGGATAAAAGATCTAAATAGACATTTCTCAAAAGAAGGCATACAAATGGCAAACAGGTACAGGAAAAATGCTCAACATCAAATCATTGGAGAAATGCAAATGAAAACTACAATGAAATATTATCTCACCCCAATTAAAATGGCATTTATCCAAAAGACGGGCAATAACGAAAGCTGGTGAGGATGTGGAGAAAGGGAAACCCTTGTACACTGTTTGTGGAAATGTAAATTGGTACAACCACTATAGAGAACACTATGGAGGTTCCTCAAAAAATGAAAAATAGAACTACCATATGATCCAGCAATCCTACTGCTGGGTATATATCCAAAAGAAAGGAAATCAGTATATCAAAGAGATATCTGCACTCCCCTGTTTAGTGAAGTGCTATTCACCATAGCCAAGATATGGAATCAACTTAAGAGTCCGTCAACAAATGAATGGATAAAAAACTGTGGCACATACAGAGAATGGAATATTATATACCACTAAAAGGAATGAAATCCTGCCATTTGTACCAACACAGAGAGAACTGAGGGACATTATGTTAAGTGCAGTACGCCAGGTGTAGAAAGACGAATATCTCATGTTCTCACTCATATATGTGAGAAAAAAATTTGAACTCAGGGAGGAGATTAGTGGGTACAATTATGGCTACCAGAGACTGGGAAGGGTAGCAATGATAGGGTGATAAAATGGAAATGGTTAATGGGCACAAAAATACAGTTAGATAAAATGAATAAGATCTATATGGTAGCACAATAGGGTGACTATAGTTAACAATACATTGTTGTCTACTTTAAAATAACTAAAATAGTGGAATTGGAATGTCCCTAACATAAAGAAATGATAAGTGCTTGAGATGATGGATACTCCAATTGCCCTAATGTGATTATTACACATTGCATACCTGTATCAAAGTATCAAATGTACCCCCATAAATATATACAACTATTATGTACCTATACTACTTCAAAATGAAACCACTTTAAAAAATCAATCTTTCAAAATAAAAACATAAAAATTATTCTCTAATATAAATAGCTATGATGAATATGATTTTTAATACCAAATCAGCTAATAAATTGAAGTGTACAATTCTTTGGGATAGTAGTATTTCTAGTCAGATCTGTGCTACTGCAGAACCTTCTAGAGTCATGCTTCTCATGTGGTTAAAATCCAGTATAGACCTTGAGATCCATCCCCAAAAGAGCACAGATACTGCAAGTTGTTAAACTCCTCTCATGTATGCAAAACAACAAGATCTGTGTGAGTGTGGGGGGGTGTTTGTGTTGTTTAACCGCACACACAATGGATTGTATATATTTACAAAAGTGGAAAAATGCTTTGTTGGTCAATATCTACTAAAATGGAAAAATAGAGCTGGGCATGATGGCATGCACCTTTAGTCCCAGCTACCTGGGTAGCTGAGGAGGGAGGATCACTTGAGCCGAGGAGTTCAAGGATATAGCATGCTATGATCATGTCTGAGAAAAGCACTGCATTCCAGCTCAGACAACATAGGGAGTCCCTATCTCTAAAAGAAAATAACAAATTTAATTATTTTAATTTACGTTTTAAAATAAAATAAAATGTAATAATGGAATAATGAGTGACAGGCAGGGCCAGCTGATATTGCTAGAAAACAGCAAAGCTATTAAAATATTTGTAAAAACTATTAATGACAGTTGTGTTTAGAAATCAGAATCAATAGAAATGTGCCATCTCTTGAAGTAATTCTGCTAAATCTCATAGAGGTATTGGAAAACATCATGAAGGTTGTTAAATTTATTAAAAAGAGCTCATCAATAACCAAAATATTGATGTGTTTTGGTGAGACTGGAATGAACCATACTCTCACACTGAAGCTCACTGAAATTCATTGGTTATCCTACGGAAACGTAAGGGAAAGTATTAAGCAGGATGAATAAACTCAGAAATGACAGTCACGTTTTTCTAGTTGGAAAGCAATCTCATTTGGCAAGCAATCTCATTTTCAAAGACAATGTTTGGCATTTTTAATTAGTATATTTAATGGAGGTTATTGATTTTTCTTAAATGAACTTAAATGTATAACTTCAGGGAGAAAACAACAATATAATTCAGCAAGTCCAACACGTCCAGGATTCCAAAGACATTTTGTTATGGCAAGTCACCTTAAGAGCAATCACCCTAGCACCTATTTGTTCCTCATATTGTTACAACATATTGAAAATGATATTATTAGTAAAGTCAGTATGATGGAAATAAAATTAGGGAGATCGTTATATTTCACTCCTCAGTTTCAAACTTGGAGTGATTTTCCAGATGCAATCATGATTTTCCAGATGACAAATTGTAAACACAAGATAAAAGGTTTCAAATGAAAGACTCATTTTCTTTTCAGAACCCTGAATCAATAAGTGACCTAAACTTGCTGCCCAAAAGGGGTGAATGAATTATTGCAGCTTAGTTCTATGTTTGTACGAAAGAGTAATCACAAGACGTTAAATGAATCATAATTGTAGGGTAAGATTAAAGAAGAATCTCCATTCATAGGCAAAAAGAATGCATCTTTATTATCACCACTCACAATTACCTATTTGTATGAACAAGGATTTCCAACTTTTAAAACCAATTAAAACAAAGGAAAGAAAGAAACAGGCACATGAATGTATGCACAGTGAGAATTATCCTTGTATGTTCTGGACTGGAATAAACTTAGAAGCAGACAAGTACTCCTAGTGCATTAAATACAATCTTGCCTGACTCTTGTTTTTGTATTGCTTGTTGGGGAAAGTTTTCTTATGCTGCATTCAAGTTTTTTGTTTTTGTTTTTGTTTTTGTTTTGAGATGAGGTCTCACTCTCTCACCCAGGCTGGAGTGCAGTAGCACCACCGTACCTCACTGCAGCCTTAACCACCCAGGTTCAAGCACTCCTCCTACCTCAGTCACCTGAGTAGCTGGGACCACAAGCACCTGCCACCAGGCCTGGCTAATTTTGTTTTATTTTTTGTAGAGACAGGGTCTCATTATATCGCCCAGGATGGTGTCAAACTCCTTGGCTCAAGCAATCTGTCTGACTTAGCATCCCAAAGTACTGGGATTACAGATGTGAGTCACCACACCCAGCTGCATTCAAGTATTAATAAGGCAATATTAACTTTATGTTTTTAGTTTTTATATTAGTAAGAGCAAGTGTTCTACAAAACTTTGATTCTATTGTGTGGGGGCAGAAGGGAGAAGGAATATACTACCTTGCCGTGCAAAACACATTTCTTACTGGGAAGTGTGACTTAAAAGAAAGCTGAAAACCTCCAGCCACTGCCTGCCCTCCCCAGAAACCAGCCCCTATAGAGTGTAAATTTCAGAAGGGGAAGAATTTGATCTGTCTTGCTCATCATCAAATCTCCAGTAGCACCTAGAACTGTGCCTAGTACATCTTCAATAAATATTAATACTTGCTAGATAAAGAAGGAACTCACCAACTCAAAGGAGAAAATTCAAACTTATAGTTATGTTTTGTTTGCATTCTTGAGTCATCTTTCTCCCTTTTATAGATGTGGCTTTTAGAAAAGATAAAGGGAAGTTACCGTGATCATTTCCTATGAGGATCTGCAGGTTGCTAAGGAGAAGGACAGACTCCCAATCCCTTCTGGTTGGAAGAAGATTCTGGATGATCTTGAGTTTTAGGCCATAGAAAGCCCTAGAAGGAGAATGGCTAACAGCAGCAGGAGGGATGGGTGCAGGTCAAGCTGCAGGCCTGTGCAGCAAGACCTCACTTTTCCAACTTAGCAGAAAGCAGCCTTGCCTTTGAAAGTTTGCTGGACTCTTTCTGAGCTGAGAGAGAGGGTCTAGTTTTCATCCCTAATTTTATGGAGGTAGGGCTAGAACAAAGAAACTAACAGACATGAGAAATGGTCTCTGAATGTAAAGGGTAGGGAAAGAGTCAAATTTAGGTTAGCCTTAACTTCCTTTTTATAAAATGGGGATAATATTTGTACCATATCATAGGGATGGTGTAAGGATTAACTGAAATAATAAACATGAAATGCTAAGCATCATACCTGGCCCATAATACATACTCAATCATAATTAGTTACTATTACTATTACCAATAGAATATGTAATGCTTGGATTTTTTTTTGTTTGTTTTTTGAGACTAAGTCTTGCTCTGTCGCCCAGGCTGGAGTGCACGGGTGCAGTCTCAGCTCACTGCAACCTCTACCTCCCGGGTTCAAGCGATTCTCATGCCTCAGCCTCCCAAGTAGCCAGAATTACAGGTACCTCCAACCATGCCTGGCTAATTTTTGTATGTTTCACCATGCTGGCCAGGCTGGTCTCCAACTCCTGACCTCAAGTGATCCACCTAACTCGGCCTCCCAAAGTGCTGGGATTATAGGTATATTTGGGAATATTAACTGAGGGTTTTTTCCCCTTGTGCTTCTTTATAGCCATTACTCTTTTCTTTATCATGTGTCATACTCCATACACATTGTTCTCAGACAGAAAGTAGATAAAGCTGAGAAGAAAAAATCTGTTGAATGTCTGAATGGATTTATTTTAAACCCATAGTAGAGACAACAGCTTGAGAGGCAGGACTTTCTTTGATTCTGAAAGCTGTGCATTTTGAGAAAGAACAAAACAAGTGTGTAGCTGCTTCCTAAGTTTTGGTATGGAGCCCAGAGCCCGCCCTCTGAACCAAGCAAACCCACTATCAAGGCAATATTTTTTAAACTGTGGGCTGAGACCTCTTGCATCATAAAATCGGTTTATTGGGATGAAACCAGCATGAAAAGAAACAGAATACAATGGACTAGGAAATCCCAGAGTTCGTTGCAAGGTAATGGTAATGTTGTTTCATGAAGTTGTTGTTTCGTGTGTGATGTGTACGTGTGCTCGGCCGTGATGTAAAATGCATTTTCTTTTATGGTCACAGTCAAAGAAATTCATACATCACCAGAGACTCTCCATAGCAGAGGACACATGTGTCTCTCCTCTCAGAATGCACCAGGGAGAATCATAGTTCCTGGGAGAATTTCCACATCCAGAATGGCATTGGAAGAACAGAGCAGTCATGATTTAGGGTGGCCACTCAGAGCCCCCACGCATCTTGGCGAGGCTGGAGAAAAATCTGAAAAGTTTCTATGGCCACCAAAAGGGATGCAGAAGAGGCCCTGGACAAGCCAAAAGGATCCAAAGGAGCTGCAGTCTGGACCATAAGGATGTAGGCAAAGAGAGGCGACAGTGGAAACTTGGCCATCAGAAACTAGTGCTGGCTCAGGACAATGAGATCAAGTTGCAAGGGTCACTAGTCAGTGGAAATTGGTGTAGACAGAATGTCATGATGGGCCAGACACTGCTTTTCTCCCCACACCGACATGATGCACGAATGCTGCCCCCAGTCACATGCCCCCTGCAGCTACAGAGACTGAAAAAATGTCGGGGAATAAGGGGAGGGAACTTCTGATTTGCTTCTCAAAGACTATGTTTTAATTCTGTTTTCAAACAGAATGAGGCTGGGTGTGGTGGCTCCAACCTGTAACCCCAGCACTTTGGGAGGCTGAGGTGAGTGGATTGCTTGAGTCCAGGACTTCAAGACCAGCCTGGGCAACATTCCGAAACCCTGTCTCTACTGAAAATGCAAAAACTTAGCCAGGTTTGTGGTGTGTGCCTGTAGTCTCAGCTACTCGGGAGGCTGAGGAGGGATAATTGTTTGAGCCCAGGAAGCAGAGGTTGCAGTGAGCTGAGATCAAGCCACTATACTCTAGCATGGGCGACAGAGCGAGAGCCTGTCTCAAAAAAAATGGGTCTGATGGTACATTTCTAACACAAGTTACATAAAAATAAAAATTTTAAATAAGAATAAAAACAGAATGGGCACTGGGTGTGGCGGCTCACACCTGTAATCCCAGCATTTGGGACGCTGAGGTGGGAGGATTGTTTGAGCCCAGGAGTTTGAGAGCAATCTGGGCAACAAAGTGAGAGTCCTGTCTCTACAGAAAAAAATTTAAAAATTATCCAAGTGTGGTGGCACGCATCTGTAATCCCACCTACTCGGGAGACTGAGGAAGGAGGATCCCTTGTGCCCAGGAGGCTACAGTGAGCTATGATTGTGCCACTGCACTCCCACCTGGGTGACAGAGCAAGATTCCATCTCTAAAAAATAAAAGATAAAAAACAGAAAAGGCTGGATTTATCTTGAATTAGGAAGGCCACAGACATTGGAGGTTGAGTTAACGATTTGAGGTCAGCTCTAAGAAAATTAAGTTACATCCTTGAACACCAAGAGCTGTGACTGTATAAAATATCAAAACTGACATGTTATTATTAATGAAGCCTTTGGATTTGGCAAGTAGAAAGTCATGAGCAACCTCCAAAAAGGCAATTTCCACCATGCTTAGGACAGAAGCCAGATGGGAATGGGGTCAGAACAGAGTGGTCAAAATAAACTGCTCTTTGGAGACACTGGCGAGGAGTGTGGGTGTGGATGAGTATGGATCGTAAGCTTGAGGGAAATTCCGTTTATTTTAAATGGAGAAACCTAATAATTTATAGGCAGAAGTAGTAGGCAGACGAGAAAGGCTTACACAGAGCTGTCCGTGGGTAAAGGAAGGTTCCAGTGGACGTAAGATACATTACTACTCAGGTGAAAACTGGTCAAATCCACAAAGGCAAGGTGCTCTCGGGATGGTAGCACTCACAGTGGTACTGCAGGGTGGAGTATGAAATGAGAAGAAAGGTATTTCTAATGGTGTGTGTCTGATCGTGCTGGTCTTTTACTTCCATCTCCTTCTTAGGCTCAGCACCCTGGGACCTGTGAAGGTTGGAGACCCTGTGGAAAGATTCCAGAGTCCTTAAGCTCCCAGGAGCCTCGTTCAATGTTATGGTTCTTCATTTAAACCCCATTGCCTAGTGGCTGTTGAGTTCTGCCTGCCCCTGTTCTCTGATCACTGCTTGGCTGACCCTTTTCTGTGTCCTCTGCAATCACAACAGTTTCTCAGTCCCAAGGGACAATTCTGTAAAGGAACTCAAATGGAGGGTTCAAAATTGAGGCAAGGCATGTTTATGAAACAAGTCTCTCAAAGCCCGACGTTTCCCATGGAACAAGGGCTGTCTGTCCCACCCTGGCACTCATTCCTATCCCCCCGCCCCCGCCCTCCGTGTCAAAGGCTTCTCGGAGAAGAAGACCATGACATCACTTCCTTCGGGTGGTGCAGGGTCGTCTGGCCTCACCCCCACCGCCTTTGGCCGCTGACCCCCGAGGAAGTGAGGCAGCGGCCGGAGCCAGGCACGCCCTGAGCTCGCTCTCCTTTTTTCCCTCTGGCTCACCTCTGTGTGAGGTCCCAGATGCCTTGAGGAAGTGGGCCGTCTTCAAAGTATCTCAGTGCCTCCCAGTGCCCTCTGTTATTTCCTTTAGAAGCCATGTGGAACTGCAGGGGTGAGGAGACACCACTAGGTGGCTGCACAGGACCTTGTTTGTTTCCATAGGTGCCAGGCTAGTGGCAAAGAGAGATGAGACCCTCTGCCACTTGTGTGTGTGTGTTCCTGTGCACGCACCTGGCGGGGGTAGGGGGTGGGGAGGTGCCCAGCAGGGAGAATGGGGAGGCAGAGACAGAAGTTTAAGAAAACTCAATGTTAAAAATGCCTAAATTTACAAAGCAGGTAAGTTGAAGGGCTATCCTTAATGCCGACAATGGAAGGCGTGCAGAGCTCCTCCTTACAGGTGAATTCTCTTGATATTTTTAGTCCTTTTTAGTTCATCAATTATTTAGCAGAGAAACTGAAGTGTTAGCCTACTAACATTTCTGGCTACTGAAAATGAATCAGAAATGAGGATGTTGCATGAGATCTGAACTCTTCTAAGAATCTGATTTGCATTAATTTTCATTCATAATCAGAAATTTGATGAGTGCCTACTACCTGCCACACCCTGGGCTAGGTGCTGAGGAGAGAGCTGTGAACAACACTCTGTACTCTCACGGAACTTAGGTTTTAGAAAAATGCATATACACTGTACATAGAAAAAAAGTGTACAGTTTCTCCAGCTGTCATTCTACAATTCCATGAGTATACCCTTCCCTTGCACAGCCCTCACATGAAGTCTGGGATAGTAAGACTCAGTTAATCCGCCAAAATTAGATGCCACACAGATTTTCTGGAGTAGAGTTGCAGTGTAATTTCTGGCATGTGGTCATTTTACCATCAAGAGTTCCAGAAGAAGTGATGCCAAGGAATTTCCAAGTCTCTCTTCTTTATCTGTTTATTGCCTTCTTAGGTCATCTGCCAGTGCCAGGACAATCATCTGAGACGTGGGCCGCTCCTGCGGCATTAAAAGCAGTGGGAAGGCTGAAGACCACAGGCTGAAATACGCAATTGGAAAATAAGAAAGAAAAGTGATCAGAAGTCCTGGACACCAAGAAGATTGTGGAAAAACTCAGAATATAAAGGTGTGGCATTTCTAAGCACTGCCAAATTTATTTCTCCAGCCAAGTCAAACATGACACAATGGAAGTCAGCTCCCAGATGCCCCACATGAGAAAGCATAGGTTATAGATTCAGTGTGGAAACCACATTTGGGTTTGGGAGGTGGCTGGCTTGATCTGTAAGAGGGTGGGGTATGACTTGCACCCATGTGTGTGTGCACATAAGCTCATGTGAGAACTAGTTAGGAGAATGGATGTTCATATGGAATCATGGAACACCAGAGCTAGAACATACTTTCAAGCTAATTTAATCCATCCTCTCATTTTATAAATGCAGATACCAGGCCTGCAAAGGAGAAGGTCTTGCCCAGTATCCTAGAGTCAACACTGACAGAACTAAGACTATGTAACTCAATATCTTGATCCCCAGTTCGTAATTCCAGTCATTTTATCTGTTCTTAAAGGATTATAGACATGTTTGTTGCCTTTTTTAATTGGATTTACTTGACTTTCCTTTACATGTTATGGTGGTTGAATGGTGCCACCATCCCCCTTCCAAAAAAGATACAGAATCTGTGAATATGCCCATACTTTTATATTTATTTTTAAATGTTATTCATTTATTTTTTTATTTTTTTTGAGACAGAGTCTCACTCTATCACCCAGGCTGGAGTGCAGTGGTACGATCATGGCTCACTGCAGCCTCAACCTCCTAGGCTCAGGTGATTCTCCCACCACAGCCTCCCGGGTAGCTGGGACTACAGGCACACGCCACCACACCTAGCTAATTTTTTGTATTTTTTGTAGAGATGGGGTTTCACCCTGTTGCCCAGGCTGGTCTCTAATCCCCTTATTTTTAAAAAGGATCTCTGCAGATGTAATTAATTAAGGATCTTGAGATGAGATTATGTTTGCTTAGGATCAGCCTATATCCAATGACAAGTGTCTTGAAAAGAGAAAAAGAGGAGTGAAGAAGAGAGGAAAGGAAAGGAGAGGAAGGGTGGGGAGAAGAGGAGAGGGGAGGGAAAGGAAGGGGAGAAGAGGGGAGGAAGAAGGCACATGGAGAAGAAGCAATGTGAAGACAGAAATTGGGGTGATATATCTACAAACCAAGGAACCCAAGGATTGCTTGCAGCAACCGGAAGCCAGGAGAGAGGCATGGAACAGCTTTTCCCTCAGTGCCTCCAGAAAGAACAAACTCTGCTAGCACCTTGATTTTGGACGTGTGACTCCAGAACTGTGAGAGAATGAATTTCTGTTGTTTTTAGCTACCAAGTTTTTGGTACTTCGTTACTGCAGCTGTATGAAACCAATACATTTATATGTCTCAGTTCCTTCAACTGCCTTTGTTCTATTCTTTTGTTACCTTGAAGAGGGAGGCATTCTTTGAGCACAGTAGCACATCATGGTTATGAGATGCTGTTGCTATTGGCAGGTGAAATATTGCTTATAGATGGTCCTCTTGGAAAAATCTAAAAATGTTGTACTCTAAGTGCCACTAACTAAAACCAGCCTTGAGAAGTTCTCAAGACAGGCCTTCCAAATGCCCTAAAGCTGTCTTCATATGACCAAAAGGAGAGCCAATGGGAAAAGAACACAACAGTTTTTCCCCATCCCAGATGTTGAGTGTGGTCATGACTGGCTTTTATTAGAATCGTGTTCTCTCTGGTAATATGAGAGGCTGTTATCAGTATGATTATTTATTTATCATCTAGGGTTTTTGTTTGTTTGTTTGTTTGTTTGTTTTTTGAGACAGGGTCTCATTCTGTTGCCCAGGCTGGATTACAGTGGCACAATCTCAGCTCACAGAAGCCTTGACCTCTTGGGCTCAAGTAATTCACACACCTCAGCCTCCTGAGTAGCTGAGACTACAGGTGCATGCCACCATGCTTGGCTAATTTTATCATTTTTGTAGAGACAAGGTTTGTCCCCAGGTTGCCCAGGCTAGTCTCAAACTCCTGGGTTCAAGCAATCCATCCAACTTGGCTTCCCAAAGTGTTGGAATTACAGGCATAAGCCACCATGCCCAGCCCTCCTAGGTCTTTAAATGACTTTGGATGGCGCAAGGGAGTGGGAGTCACACCTTACATGAATTTAAAATAGAATCGGAATTATAAGTGATATTATAAGGCAAATCTATTGCATAATGCAATGTCTTCAAGCATATTTTTCCTTTTCATGTGGTTGTTGGCAAATATCTGGAATGGGAAAGAGGATCATCCTTTTGGGAGACTTTCTCTTTGTGTTCCTCAATGTTGCAGAAATAAACACACAACTTTAATTTGTTCCCCAAAGGAAGAAATAATAAAAACAACCTACTCAAAACTAGTCAGAGTTGCTGGAAAAATCAGGAAATAGCTTTTGTGGTTTATTTGTTTGTTTGTTTTTCTTTGTAATTTTCCAGGAAATCTAGTAAAGACAGTAGCTGCCCTTTGGATAACACATTCATTCCAAGGGCCAAAGATATTGGTACATGTGCTGAAGGTGCCTCATGTCCTGAACACATCTCTCCATCTAAGCTTATAGCACCCCAGGGCTGGGCTCAGAGCCACAGCGTAAAGAAGTGAATGGTGTCAATCTAAGGGAAACAAGACAGCCGACATCAAATTTTAGAATAATGTCATCTGATGAATTAATTCCACTTTGAGCCCAAACTGAGATTTAAACATGTCAGAGAATGGACCTAAACTGGTGGGTGGACAAGAATAGTCAGTTTGCAGGTTTGCTATATGGGGTAGAAACAGACGGGAGGAGGTTTGATGGCCATCTGGTTGGAGGTAAAAATAAAAGGCCAAAGTGGGATTTGTTCCATACCTGGCACCTCAGTTTGGTGTCTGAGCCTGGTAGAAAAGGGGCTGTGAGCTAAAGCTATACTATTGGTCTTTGTGAGGGACTCAGTGAGGCCTGAGGCAAGAGTATCATTCTTACTTTCCTAAGGGACCAGCATGACACAGGTTGCCAGGCAGATGGGCCAGGACCTAGTGCTGTTCTGGCCCTCATGGATTAGAAACTTTGGCCTCTGGATTTAGTTGGCTTGGATGTTGAAATTCTGATTGTGGTGGCCAGAAGCTAGGGCAATGGAGAGTCACTCTCAAGAGGTTTTGTGGACAGAGAACATTGGATGGGACTGAGGCCAGAGAAGAAGGATGAGCCTAGAGGAATCTGTGTGTTGACTATAATAATATGGTCACCATTCATAAGGACATGTAAGACATACTCTATGAAGTCTGGATGGAACTTTGTTGAAACAAATAAAAGGTCCTAGTTGAGTATGTGGTAAGAAGAGTCAATAAAACTTGGGTTATTACGATGTTTTTTTAATTTTGTATTTTTTGTAGAGATGAGGTTTTGCCATGTTACTCAGGCTGGTCTCAAACTCCTAGACTCAAGAACACCCACCTCAGCCTCCCAAAGTGCTGGGATTACAGGTGTCCACCACGGTGCCTGGCATGGGTTACTACTATTAAGGTGACCCCCTTTAGTACCCAAGAAACACTAAGGTTGAAATTACACCTCATCTAATAGGCCATGTTTTCAAACTGTGCTCCATAGTAGTCTAGGTATTCTAAGGAGACCCTTGAGACTGGAGGAGTGGCTCACAACAGAGTCTGGGCCTTCTACCACAGACTCAACATCAGCCACCATTTCACCTATTTTACCTACAGTAAGAGAAGTTTTGTAACTAACAAAAAGGTATTCATAGCTTAATGGAGAGGTCTCAAACACCTCTGCTTTAGGGCTCCCTTGACTAAGCCTGGCAACATGTACCAAGTAGATTTTTAATGAATTACACGTTTATTTCTATATACAATCTAGCCAAAAGATGATTTGAAGCAGTAATAAGTTTTTACTAATGGATGACACCAGAGTAAGTGATTATTTCTAAAACCCATTGAAAATAACAAAACAATTAAAATATTAAATGTTTGGGAATACTTTTTTATTCCTTTTGGACTCACCAGAAATGAACAAACACAAATGTTAATGTGGGACATTTATAGTGATTCTATCTATTGGAAATAAGCAAAATAGTAGTAAACGATCATATGTACCTCTGTTTTAACTGTATTTCCAAGTTATGATTTGTGAGCCTGTTCAGTAGTTGTTATCTAATTTTCCATTGCAAGAAAAAAATGGCCAACTCATAAGTTGTGTTTCTGTATGCATTTAGATTAACAGATTATTATTGGTTTTTTTAAAAGGGAGGTTTTGGCCGGGCACCATGGCTCACGCCTGTAATCCCAGCACTTTGGGAGGCTGAGGTGGATGGATCACATGAGACCAGGAGTTTGCCTAACCAACATGGTGAAACCCTGCTACTAGAAGTACAAAAATTAGCTGGGCGTGGTGTGGCGCACATCTATAATCCTAGCTACTCTGGAGGCTGAGACAGGAGAATTGCTTGAACCTGGGAGGCAGAGGTTTCAGTGAGCCAAAATTATGCTACTGCACTCCAGCCTGGGCAACAGAGCGAGACTCCGTCTCAAAAAAAAAAAAAAAAAAAAAAAAGAAAAAAAGAAAAAATAATAATAAGGGAGGTTTTAAAAAATTAATGTTCCATTAATAAATAAAAAATGTCTGAATGCTGCTAACAGTTTTGAATGCCACTAGCCTTCAGAACATACAGATCAATAAGGATTTTCTTCTAGGCAGAAGTCTCAATGAAAACAGCGTGTGTGTGTGTGTGTGTGTGTGTGTGTGTGTGTGTGTGTATGTCTGTCTGTCTGTCTTCCTGTATGTTTTCGTTTTATGATAAAAAGGTTTAAAACTAAATCAATGATCATGTCAAACTTTTTTTTTAAGTGTGCACAGTTTTCAATAAAAGAGCCAAAGAAATTTTGGAAAGATTGATTTATACATCTTGGTCTTTACAAGTTGTCTGTTCCTAGAGAGTGGCCTAGCAGCCAGGGTCGCCTGTGTGCAGGCTTGGCCTGTTATGTCATTGCCCAGCAGGCAGGCATGTGAGGCTAAGACCAGCTCACATCCTCTCTGCTGAGCAGCCCGCCCAGGCCCCAGGCTGCATCTGTCTCTAATGTGCCCACATGCACAAGTCACCTGTAAAAGCAAGAGATTCAAGTCTGTGAACTGGAAGGTAAATGGATTTTTTCAGAATATTTCTAGACTTCTGACCTGCATCTTTTAACCAATGTTTTTTTGATTTCTTATCAAAATCAAAGCTGTGGGCCAGGCACAGTGGCTCACACCTATAATCCTAGCACTTTGGGAGGCTGAGGTGGGTGGATCACTTGAGATCAGGAGTTTGAGACCAGTCTGGCCAACATGATGAAACCCCATCTCTACTAAAAATACAAAAATTAGTCGGGCGTGGTGGCACGCGCCTGTAGTCCCAGCTACTCGAGAGGCTGAGGTAGGAGAATCACTTGAATCCTCGAGGTGGAGGTTGCAGTGAACTGAGATTGTGCCACTACATTTCAGCCTGGGCAACAGAGCAAGACTCTGTCTAAAAAAAAAAAAAAAAATCAAACCTGTGGCATTTTACAACAGATTGCAATAAAATAAGCAAGAACAGTATCAAACCTAGTAAGCATAATGCTGAAATCTCACATAATTCTTAAATCTGAGAGATGTTCAATTTATTATATATTTAACCACTTTTTATCAAAATGTATCACAGAATGCCACCGTGCCACCATGATTCAGTGTGAAAGCCACATCTGCTCATCCACTGCAATGGTCCAGCCTGTAGTCTCTTTTCTGTACCAGTAAGCAAAAGTAGCAAAACAGCCACTGGCTCAACTTTTCCCAAGTAATAAAGTCACTTTGCTTAGTCTTCAGAATGTTTAGCTCCTCTTGCTAATCTATCAGCTTTTTCATTCCCGATAAACCCTGGATGACCAGGAACAAGTATCCACTGAATGCCCATGCTTTGAGTGAGCTTCTCCAGTGCCACAAAGTCCTCTTTGTTCATCACCTCTTTCCCTGTACTTGTCTTCCACCTGTTCTTCTTCCTACCTTGAACCCAGTTAGTTATACTATTTACAGTAAACATACTATCTGTGTACGGAACCAATTTTTTGATGTTTTCAGCCTCTCCTTGTTCAATGGTGTTGCAGGCTGCATGATTTTCTGCTCTTTGGTTTGTCTGTCACCCAGGAAGTCTAATGCCTACATTTAAAGGATGGCCTGGCCCCCAGTAAACATCAGTTCCCACAAGTGCTCTCCTCCACCCGTTTCTGGAGCAGCAGCCATCAGTGTACTCGACGACAAAGCCTTCGATGTAAGAAAATGTCCCTGCTCATTCGAGGTGCTGGCTCTGTGATTTGCTTCACAGGCTTTGCACACGACTCTGCGCTTTCATCTCCATCGCCATTCAATGGCTCATGGAGTCCCTTGATGGCTTTCGTTTGTGATTCTTGTACATGTTTATTTTTCTGCCCTTCTGAATCTTCTGGGCTTGCAGATTTCCTGACAAAGGCCCAGGCCTCATTTTCTGTGGCAAACTTCTTAAATCTGGCAGCAGGAAATAGGTCCACCTATGCTCTACATTCACTCCAGGTCAGAAAGACCCCGGTCCTGCAGGCCCTCCCCACAGCATAGGCCATCCTGAGGCTGCAACGGTCTCTGCGGCAGCGCACAGCTATCAAGGCTGGCACATGGCTCACCCTCGCTTCAAACCAGTGCGACCCCAACAGTGCCCACCAAAAATAGCTTCAGTAAAAGTACACTCTGAGGCCGGACACGGTGGCTCATGCCTATAATTCCAGCACTTTTCGGGGTGGAGGTGGGTGGATTGCCTGAATCCAGGAGTTGAGACCAGCCTGGGGAACATAGCAAAACCCCATCTCTACTGAAAGGATTACAAAAAGTTAGCTGGGCATGATGGCCCACACCTGTGGAGGCTGAGGTGGGAGAATCACCTGATCCCGGAAGATCGAGGCTGCAGTGAGCCCAGATTGTGCCACTGCACTCCAGCCTGGGCGACAGGAGTGAGAACCTATCTTTAAAAAAAAAAAAAAAAAAAAAAATGTCCACTCTGAGGCATAACTAAAGACTTGGCTAATTATTTTTCTCTATGGTCAGTCGGTGGACCACTTGCAAGAACTAACCCATTTGTGTAGCTGTGTCTGATAAGACGGGCCTGCTCCAGGGCAGAACATTCTTCTGAGGACCAAAGCTAGCCAGATCAATACATTTGAAAAAGTCCTTGTCATAAATCTATCAAATCCCCTATGCCTTGAGCTAAGCTGTGGAAAAAAAACAAAACGTGATCTTCTAGAATGTTCTTGAGAACTTTACTTTGAAAGGTAGATAACATTCTCTGAAAGCCTCTGCACTTTATAAGATTATTTTGTTCAGCACAGATCATAGCTATAAGGAGCTATTCCAAAAGAGGGGTTAGCACTACCTAGAATTCCAGATTGAAGCCAGTTGCACTACAGGCTGCCGGGAGGGGATATCATGAATCAGAACATATGGACCAGACGCAGCCCTTCCCTGAGCAGCCACAGACAAGTCCAAGGGACGGGAATCCAGTTTCATGAGTTCTTGGCAGCAACGATGCTCGCCGTTAGGGGTAGACTGACATGCTAACAGGAACCAGCCGGCTCCATGTGAGGCGTGAGACCGGGATTAGGCCCAAGTCCTGGGAAACTGAGCTGGCAGCAACCAGCTAGGTGGCTGGAACACAGGCTAGGGCTACCTCGGATGCCAAACACCAGGACAGAAGGGACCTAGCAGAGATCCTGGCTGCTTGGGTATCTGGAAGCCAGCTTCGAGGCCATGTTCTTAGTGCTCCAGCCACAGACAAAAAGCAGCAGCAGAGGGTCTTCACTTCCCATTCTTGATGAGAGAGAAATGCAGCCTCTAGCCTGGGCTTCCAAAGCCCATTCTAAGCTCTAGCCAGGACAAGGAGGAGCAGGGCTGGGGATCATTACATGGCAAAAGGTGATGGTAGGCCTAGGAAGTCTTGAGTTTTAGAGTGGCCAGCTTGAGCAGGGATACTCACAGATTAGGTATACTTCTTGGTAGACCACCACCAAAGCCCCTGTTTCCACGTCGATATCTTGAAATGTGCTTTTACTGAGAAACCAAGATCAACTTTTCTCTGGCTGAATGGATATAAGTTAATTCTACATTCAAAATAGATTTTAAAAAACCACACACATCCTCAGAAGAATTTTTAAATCCTTTGGAGAAGCGTGAGGAGGTAGCTTTCCCATATTCCCCCATAAGTGGACCACATCTTTGCTTTTGTGCATTTTCCTCAGATCCTGGGAACCAGGCCCAAAAACTGTTGAAAAGGGGTTTTCTAATGTAAAACAAATTCAGGTTCACATTTAGAGAATACCAAATGCAAGTGTGCAAGATCACGTCACCACTTCGCTCTTACTTTGTATCAGTCCAAAAAGCAAATATCCAGAAGCCGCTTCCAAGTCCTGACTCTACATGCAAGTTGCTGTCTGGAACCATTTTCCACCATGCCACATAACCTCCTGGATGATTAGCAAAAATCGCTTTCCACTTACTACTTGCAGCTGTTTGGAATTCCACATTGCTGCTCTGCTGAGTAGCAGAGCCTAACTGGGCGAGCTGTACAGTAAACACATGAATCGCTGCCAGCGTTGGCATCTAACAGCACCATGATTTGCAAACATGTTGAATTGCTATTTTATTCAATAAACGAACTTACAATAGAAAATAGATTTGGAAGTTACATCAAACTTGTTTATCCTGTTACAGTGGGCTGGGTAAAGCTATTGTGCTTTGGTTATAAAGAAATCCCTATCGGGAGGCAGCAGGCGGAGTCTCTGCTATTCTTTCCTAGGCTAATATTAAGCACTCAGAGTACACCTCGGTCACACTGACTCGCTCTACATGGAGCCGGACACCTGCTCCCTTTAAAATCTCTTTTCCCCAGCACTAACTCCATAGTTTGGGTCAATGAATACTAATTATGCTCTCTTAGTCTCAGTGTTACTCATCAAATACTACTTTTCTCTATATATTCCAAGAAAAAATATATTAATATATAATATTTGGTGGAAATGCATGTATATATATGTGCACATATGTACATGTGTAAATGTATATATGTATGTGTCTATGTGTGCACGTGTGTGTGTAAATTTCCTCATGTCAGGGCTGTGCCTTCTTCATCAGCTGAGAGCTCTCCAAGGGCAGCAGGCTGGGTCTCCTCTCTCAGTATCAGATGGTCCTGAAATGATTCTCACCCCTACCGCCATCCCCATCAGTCAAGAGACACCCTCCATCCTAGGACTGGGAGTTCCTTGACCCTTGTGGGGAGCAGAAGGGGCAGTACCTTCTGTATGTGACTGAATGAAGGGAGGGCAGTAAGCTCACAGTGGAACAACACAGGATGAGGAAGAAAACTCTCAAAGATTTGCCCAGATAATAACAGCACTTACTTTGCCAGCTTCTTCCATCTGAGCAAATGGGTGTGGTCATTATAAGAAGGCGACTATTTCCCCCAAGTAAATAGGGTATGCTATTTGGTGGAAAGGGAAATTGTAAGAGAAAGTGTCTCATTTCTGCAGTTTGAAAGCAGGTAATCTCTGTAGTCTGGGTGTCTATTTACACTGCTTTTCAACAATAAAGGGTAACATTACCTTAATAACCTGCTCATCTGAGGCAGGGAGGATACTTAAGGCATCAGAGAAAGAGGCATTTACTCTGATGAGCCACTTTCCCCAAACAGCACAAAATCGACACCATTCGCCCAGGAGATTTTTTTTTTTCTGGATTTCTAAAAATATTTCCTGGTTATGGCATGTGATCTAAGATACAGGCACCCTCGACTCACTCTTCTGTAGCACCTTGACTTCCTCACTGCCATTCCTGCCAGACAGGGAGGAAAGGGGAAAATCAATGGAGCACTGGACTTTGAAAGAAGAAAGTTTTGCCACTTAAAACCCCAACTAAGGCCAGGCATGGTGGCTCACGCCCATAGTCCCAGCACTTTGGGAGGCTGAGGCAGGTGGATCACTTGAGCCCCGGAGTTCAAGACTAGCCTCGCCGACACGGTAAAACCCCATCTCTACCAAAAATACAAAAAGTAGCCAGGCATAATGGCATGTGCCTGTGGTCCCAGCTACTCGGGAGGCTGAGGTGGGAGGATCGCTTGAGCCCTGGAGATGGAGGCTGCGGTGAGCCAAGATCACGCCACTGCACTCCAGCCTGGGTGACAGAGTGAGACCCTATTTCAAAAAAGAAAGAAAGAAAGAAAGAAAAAAACTGAGTAATGTGAGGCAGAAAATGGTTTTGTAATTTGATCTCAGTGCTCCCAGAAACACCTCTCGGAAAGGGGTTCGTGCAATGGGAGAATATCAGCTCTGCTTCCCAGCTAGGAAGGTTGTTTTCTCCCCTTTTCTTTTTTCAAGGAGACCTCTGGACATTTCTGACCTAGGCGCTGCCCTCTTGTAGGTAACTGGAGCACTTATTTCAAAATGGCCTTTTTTTGACAACTCTTCAAAAGCTGCCAGATGACAAGCCGCACCCACTCCCACACCCACAGCTCCAGGGCATTGTTCTCTGTCCCAGCCAGCTTGGAAACCTCTCGTCTCAACTTGCATTTAAAAAGGATCTGAGGACAGATTCTGGGAAGATTTTTTTTTTTTTCATAGATATGGCCTAAGGCATACAATGGTTTTTTTTTTTGGTCATCAACAACTAGTACTTACAATGCAAGCAGATGCCTTTTCTTTGACTGAAAAAGCTTAGTTGGGCATTATGGCAGTGATGTGGACTGGGAGTCTGTACACTCAGTAAACTCATTGATTCAGGCTCAGCTAAATCAAAACTTGATCAGTTTGACCTTTGAAGAAAGGGTTGGGTCTTTTTATTTTTATTTTTTTTTAACTGTTTTAAAAAAAGGAGAATTGGAAGGGTAGTTAAGACCAGAGAAGGCATGTTCAATCTATTTGGCACACTTCTAAGTACCCAAGGATATTACCAGCATGGGAATAGATGTTGCTCCGTACAAAACAGTCTTATCTGTTCATTAACCAGGTTCCACAAAACCATAAAACTGCCTCTGAAAAACCCTGTGAACAGTTAACTCAAATGTGATCACGAAACTAAAAATACTTGAAATGGCCTCAATCTTTACAATGCTTTTGTAACAGGCTATGATGAGATGGAAAAGTTTGGGTTGTGGCTTTGGAATTCTTGGGTTCAAATCTTGGCTTACTCACTAAGAAATATTAGATAAATTGCTTAACCTCTCAGAGCCTGAGCTTCCTCCTTGTTTGTAAGAAGATTCTTCACTCCAAAGAGTAAATGGAATATTGCTTATAAAAGTGTTACTGATACAGACAGGAGGCAGGGAAATACTGGGTAGAAGAGAGTGGTTCCCCAGCAGAGGCCCCACCCTCAAGCCTGGAAACCACGGCCCTAAATGAGAACAGTTATCCTTGTTTTCCTGCCCAAGTGTTTGCCAAAACCACCATGGCCCATCATACCCCGATTCTGTACCCATAAAAACCTCAAACGCCAGGCTCCACAAGCAGAAGAGCAGCAGAGCAGCATGGCAGAGAAGGGGAGAACAGACAAAGTGTCTGAAGGTCAAGAGCTCAGCTGGGAGCAGTTGCAGAGGAGACTGGCTGCAGGATGCCTGAACTCCAGGGGAAGATCATCTTCCCACTCCATCCCCTCCCCAGCTCCCCGTCCCACTGAGTACTACCTCCATCACTCAGTAAAATCCCTGCATTCACCATCCTTCAAGTCTGTGTGACCTGATTCTTCCTGGATACTGGACAAGAATTCGGGATGCACTGGATACAGGAACCCAAAAAGGCTCTCATACTGACTCTTCACTCAGCTGTTTAACAGTAAAGCCATCCCCATACGGCAGGGTTAAAAGAGCATTGTAACACCCCTAGACACTGCTGTGGGGCTGGAGCCCAAAAGCACTCACCCCAGCTCCTGCACCTGCTCACCTGCGTGCTCCCGTTACCTTAAGGGATTTGTGTGTTTGTTGTGGGGGGGCGGTAAATAAATGAGCCACACCCCTGTTGTGCATCCTACAAAGAGGCCAGGGAACTCTCTCATTTCATCACTGGAAAGGGGTCCTGATCCAGACCCCAAGAGACGGTTCTTGGAACTCATGCAAGAAAGAATTTGAGGTAAGCCCATAGAGCAAAGTGAAAGCAAGTTTATTAGTAAAGTGAAGGAATAAAAGAGTGGCTACTCCACAGGCAGAGCAGCCCTGAGGGCTGCTGGTTGCATATTTTATGGTTATTTCTTGATTATATGATAAACAAGGGGTGAATTAGTCATGCCTCCCCTTTTTAGACCATATAGGGTAACTTCCTGACATTGCCATGGCATTTGTAAAATGTCATGGCGCTGGCGGGAGTGTAGCAGTGAGGACAACCAAAGGTCACTCTTGTCACCATCTTGGTTTTGGTGGGTTTTAACTGGCTTCTTTACTGCAGCCTGTTTTATCAACAAAGTCTCTATGACCTATATCTTGTGCTGACCTCCTATCTCATCCTGTGACTTAGAATGCCTTAACTCTCTGGGAAGGCAGCCGAGTAGATCTCAGCCTCATTTTACCCAGCTCCTATTCAAGATGGAGTTGCTCTGGTTCAAAAGCCTCTGACAAAAGCATTTTGTAAACTGTAAAGTGCTATACAAATGTACTTTGTTGTAACAACCCTGTTACTAGATTATAAGACCTCTGAATCTGAATTTCTTAAGTAAAGCCCAGGAATCTGTATTTTTAAACACAATTCCTTAAGTGTTATGCAATTAGGCTTGGGAACCACGTTGGCGTTGTCCCTGGATCAGCACAACCTGCACCACATGGGAACTTATTAAAAATGTACATTCTCAGCCATGCCAGACCTTTGGAATCAGAAACTCTGGGGTAGTGTCCTGCAGTCAACATTTTAACAACCCTTGCTGGTGATTCCGAGCCAAGCCAATTACTGAGAACTACTGATCTGGAACACAACTTCTCATTCTACAGCATTCATACAAATCACCTGGAGGTCTTGTTAAAGATGCCTGGGATGCGGGGCAGGAAAGGGTGAGGAGACTGTGTACTTTTGAAGGAGCTTTCAACTAATGCTAATTTTGTCAAGCACATTTTAAGTAAGGAAGACCTGAAAGACACCAGGCACCCTTCAGAAGATGGGGTTGTGATCCTCCTGGGCCACCTCAGGCCAACATCTGACAAGAGTGCAGAGGGAGAGAACATCTTATCCTACACTCATCCCCTTGACTTGAGTGGTATCTGTTCGAAGGGTTAAAAAGGTGTGGATTGGGAAGACAATCAATCGGATGCTGGGGCCCTGTCTGAGCTGCTCATTTATGTGGTTGGGAAAGGAAGTGACAACTCCTGAACCCTGGTATCACAGTGATGGCTTTGTGGAGGGTCATTGTAGGGTAAACGCACCTGTCAGCATTAAGTTTAGCAAACCCTCGGAATGACCCTGTGTGGCAGATGCACCAGAATGTGTGTTCTGAGCTAGGGAATCTGGGAGTAGCCAACCAGGAGATTAATTCTTTGTCTAGGCAGAACATCTGAGTCCCCAGCCCATCCTGTGGAACACCGGTGGTACAGGGGATTGAGGCCCTGAATTTTGGGACAAAATGAAGTCTGCTGGGTGAAAGTTGTTAGGGGGAGGGTGTTAAGTGAAAATGCTATACAAACTGCATGAGATTTGGAGGCCATTGCAGTTTTCCTGCCCAGCCCACTGCCACTAGGCCACCCAATTATGTTGTCCATCCTGATGCTCCCCTGTATGGAAGCCGCTAATAAAACCCCATGTCTCATTTGCTGACTCTGGGCCTCACCTTCAGCCTCTTGAACTTGGTGCCTCACTCACTGGGGTTAATAGGGGTTTCACACAACTGTCACCCAGCTCTGGAAGAATCTGACTCAGTGTCTTCTCTGATCTTTTTACCAGGATGTTTCATTTGTTTGTTTTTGAGACAGGGTCTCACTCTGTCACCCAGTCTGGAGTGCAGTGACACAATCTCAGTTCACTGCAGCCTCAACCTCCCAGGCTCAAGCAATCTTCCCCCTTCAGCCTCCCAAGTAGCTCAGACTACAGGCATGTGCCACCATGCCTGGCTAATTTTTGTATTTTTTGGAGAGACTGGGTTTAACCATGTTGCCCAGGCTAGTCTTGAAATCCTGAGCTCAAGCAATCCTCCTGCCTTAGCCTCCGAAAGTGCTGGGATTACAGGTGTGAGCCAGTGCAACTGGCCACAGGATGAGTTTTTGATAGGAAGAAGGGAGGAGAAGAGCTGGTTCAGAATTCCCCCAAAATGATTTTTTAACCCCACAACCAATCCCCTCTCATTTCTATCTTTCCAAAGGGAGCCTACGTCTGGGGAAAATCTGGCCAGAGAAGACTTTGATTTCAGACCCATAAGGATATTTCCAGCAATAGAAAACACAGACACTATATTCAAACGAGGAAAAGCATTTGGAAGCACCTCTGCCCCACCCATCCCTGATTCCCAGGCCCCGGTGTCAACCTCAGTGACATGGCCCTTGTCAGAGGACAGGGTGTTGAGAGGAGATTCTCCTTGAAGGGGAGAAGCATCTTTCTGGGATTTAATATCACTTATTGTCTCTTTGCTCTGATGAAGATGGTAAATGTGACGGGTGAAATACAAAGAATAATTAGTCCCAGAGGTAAATCTGTCCCCTACAAGACATCTTTTCTTCCCCCTCAGCCTGCTGAAAAGTTTACTGCTTCCAGATGTGCCCGATTTCAACAGTAAGAGGAGCCAGTTCCTTTTGAGCTGCAAACTTGTCAGAGAAAAGCTGGTTTCTGAGAAAAGGCTGAAACTGGAGAGATGATTCCTAAGGAAAGCATTGATGTCGGGGAGGAAATACGGCCATAGTAAAGCATTGCTGGTCTCTCCTGGGGTCTCGACCCCGAGGAGGAGGTGGAGGAAGGCCTAGGTCAGCTCCCATCATGGTAGTGACTTCTCACTAATTAGCTGTTAAGGAATCCACCAGCCTCTGAAGGAGACATTTGTGAGGAATGCTTTCCTCAGATCCTGCCAGTGCTCCTGCAAAGCCAGCAAGTCTCAGCCCAGCCGGGGACTTCCTGCTTTCCCAGAGCTCAGGACAGGCCTCAGCCACCGTCTGGAGAGGCCGCTGGAGCCCACACATCAGTCTTTGATAAACACCAGTCACTCCCTCTTTAGAAACATAAGCTGTTTAGTCTCTGCCAGTTGCCTGGTAGCTGGAAGAGAATCCTAAGAGCTATGTGCCCCCAGGGACTGACTGCATGACCCAGCCTTGTGACTTCAGATGGAAGAAAAGCTAATATCATGTAGGATAGCGCCTTTTTTTCTCATGTCCACTCTCTTTCTGAGGCTCTCTGCAATTGAAAAGTACCCCAGAGGTGGGCCTGCCCTGAGAAGAAAAGTGGGTGGGAGGGCATGGCCAGATATTCCACATGTGGGCCTCGGGAGGCTAGGGCAGTGTTGCTTCAAAGCCTGGGATCTCCCCTTGACAAGAGGGACTAGAATCCTGGCAGGACAGATGCCTGTCTGTGAAGAGGAACTACTGAGAGGGGCCTATAGGGGAAGGTGGACTTTACACTACCCACCTGCCTGGGTATGAGCAGAGGGAGTGGAGATAGAAGGCCAGTAGTGCTGAGGGCAGACCTAATGTACAGGAAGCACAGTCCTGACAGACCCTGCAGGGAAGGCTACAACAGCAGCCCCATGTGATGGCCAGAGGATTGTGGGGAGGCTGAGTCTGTGAAAATTATTTCTCTCCAATTTCCCCCCACCTTCACTCATTACACTCTTCTCGTTTGCCTCTTTGCTGTGGCTCCTCACACACCATAGACATGCCCCTATGTCTTTGTTTGGGCTACCCTAAAAGCAGATCCTGAGCTGGGAGACAAGCAGGGCTGACATCCATTAGGCACAGTGTCGAGGGCCCACAGGGCTTTTGGGGGCCCACGGAAATGTTGTAATTTCTTTGTAGAAACAAAACAATATATAATACTTTTAGATTAAAAAATGCTTTAGTACTGGCTGGGCACGCTGGCTCAAGCCTGTAATCCCAGCACTTTGGGAAGCCAAGGCGGGTAGATCACTTGAGGCCAGGAGTTTGAGAGCAGCCAGGCCAACATGGTGAAACCCCGTCTCCACTAAAAATACAAAAATTAGCCAGGCATGGTGGCAAGTGCCTGTAATCCCAGCTTCTCAGGAGGCTGAGGCAGGAGAATCGCTTGAACCCAGTGGGCAGAGGTTTCAGTGAGCCAAGATCATGCCACTGTACTCCAGCCTGGGCCACAGAGCAAGACTCCATTTCAAAAAAAAAAAAAAAATGCTTTACTACATAATATTACTATGTTCATCTTTATACAAATGCAGCCATAAAATATTTTTGTATTTTTTAATTTTTGTTTTTGATGAAGGGCTCAGGGCCACAAAGGCCAAAATGCCTAAAATCCACAAAAGTTACAATGTAGCCCTGGGTACAAGAACTGTGTAAAGTGCTTTATATAGTACACATTATATAAGTCCTCATAATGGTCCTATTGTTCCCCTCATGTAACAGGCAAAGAAACTGAGGCTTAGAGAGGTCGAGTCACTTACTCAAGGCCCCATCTAATGGGTTGGGGAGTTGGAATTCCAGCTACCTCTTGTCTGACTCCACAGTTCTTGCTCTTCCCCATGGTCTGCAGAAACTTGAAGGACTTGGCAGCAGGAAAAATTTGGTGGGGAACATGTGTCTTCTCTCTACTGCTCTGATTTCTCAGGAGCGGGACCCAGGAGGGCAGCCCAGTGTCTGGCAGCTGAAACTTTGCAAACAGCAGTCACGGTGCATCTCTGCAGACTCTTGGATCTGCTCCCTCTGCCGCGGCCAGATGCGTATTTGTGGCTTTTCCTCCTTGGCTCCTTTCCCCAGGTTTTCATTCCTTTTATTCTGGGATGGAGCTGAAATTTTTCCAACAGGGCCCATGGTGGACACCCAGAAGTCAGTAGGGACTCCAAAAGGAAGTTAAGGCCGGGAAAGGGGGCCAGGAAGAGGGAGACCAGCCTAAAGTACACAACACTCAATTCTTTATTACTCACATGTGGCCTGACCGCTGGTGGACTGGCTCCAGGAAAATCTGAACCCTGGGCTGAGCCTCTCCGCCGGCTGGCCAGGACAGACCTGGATGCCCTCCACCCTCCAGCCAAACTTATTTTTTTTCATATCATAGCTGCAGAATATTCGGACCCTCTAGTCCCAGTCGCACAGTGAACTTGAGCTGTGTGACCTTGAGCAAAAGGCAAAATCTTTCTGATTTTCAGTTCCCTCATCTGGAAAAGGAGGAGGCTGTGGGACATGATGGTCTTTGAAGGTCTATTAATGAAACAAACAGAAAACCTGTGTTTCTAAGTTGGTGAGTCTAGAAAGGTACGTCTGTTGCTTGGGGAAAAAAAAGTCCGAAATCCCAAAGAGCCCCTTTTGGCAAGTGTTCTACTTAAGACAAACCGGGCTCTGCCCCTCCTGAGGCAGGGGGTACCCAAGGACCGGCTTTAGCCGACGTTCCTTCTGCAGAGCATCTCGGACGACGCCGCCTCGGAGGACCCGGGGCACTTTTGAGGAGGCGACGGCGGAGCAGGGCGGGTGGCAGCGCAGGCGTGGGAGGCACAGGTGGCCCGTACGCGTCGAGTTAGGGCGCCCCCTCCTGGGACGCCTGTGCCCCGCCCAGTCCCAGGGCCCAGTCCCGGGGCAGACACTGGCCGAGCCCGGAGCCTCTTCGCATCGCCTCCCACCCAGGCCAGGCCTGCATTTCCCCCGGGCCCCGGCGCAGCTCTGGCCCGCGGAAGTCGCGCGTTCTTTCTTTCCCCCTCGTTAGTCGAGCTGAAACCTGATCGTGGAAAGTCTGGGGCGGGTGTCAGAGCCGGCCTGCTCTGGCTCCCAGCGCCTGGGGCGATTCCTGCTGGAGGAACCCGGGCGGGGCCCGCCGAGGGGGCAGGAGGTCGGACACCTCGGGAACAGGCCTCTTTGTCTCTGCGCGGGTGAGGGGCTGGCAAAGCAGGAGAGCGAGTTAATTGCAGGGGCGGGGAGTGGTGGGGGGACTGGGTAAGCCGAATGACACCTGACAGTTCTGAGAGAGCCCCCCAACCCCCGCCGCTGGGGGGTGGTCCTCCTAATCCCCTTCTCAAGAGGAAGCTAATTGCTGCAGCCAGAGAAGGCAGGATAAAAGCGAGCGGGCACCCACACCCACCAGGCCTGGAGTCTTGCTATTTGCTGCTAAATTAATATAATTATATTACCTAATGCAGAAACCACGTTAAGAACGCCAGCTTTCGGCTCCAACAGGAGCTTCTGATGGGTTAAAGGCAACATCTTGCTTTAATTCCCCCTTTTTTCCCATCCTCCTCCCACTCCCCACCACCACCAACTACAAATGTCAGAAAAAAATTATTGAAACCAGATGTAAGGTTTTTGGGTGCACATTTTCAGGCAGTTCTGCGCTAACAGATGCCTTGTATTAATAATGTACAGTTGTGACAGGAAATATGGTTTAGAGTCCTGGAAAAACATGAAAGCTAATTCCATTACCCCTTTTCATGGTACCCACTTCTCAAATGTTCAACTGGTTTGGATTACAGTGAAACTCTAGAGGAAAAACGATTTGGTCTGAGATGGTAACTTGGTTCTGCTTTCCAGCCTCTCCCCTGGAGCAGCACCCACCTTGTTAGGCACCTGCAGACCTACATTCTATGTACATGCAAGTAGCTAGAGATGAGGACATCTGGACCTGATGCCTCCCCAGGGAAGGCGTTTCCAAATATTCCCCCCTTTCCTGGTCATGAGGACCCGGTAGACAGTAAAAGCAGGGCCAATGATCGCAGCTTCACATTCTTGCCTGGGACAGTCCCTTTAAACCTGGCCTACCCACTCACACTTCACTTGGAGCAAAAGTAAAAACAATAAAACACTTTTATGCTCGAGGAACCAGATAAATCCTAGTAATTGATCCCAGGAGAGGGATTATTAAGGGGCTAAGTGCAATGCTTTCCAGAACCGGGGGTGTAATAAGCATGAAGCCAAACAAATCACAATTTGTTATCTGTGTTTCATCACTTGATGCATTGCAAGCAACGGGCTTGAAAATGGCTTTTCTCCAGGAGGGGAGAAGGCACTAAAATAGCTGTAACACATCCATTGACAGTTATGTTCTGTTGCTGAAAAATGTCTGCATTCTCCATGGCTCACACAGTCAGGCGTGCTCAGAAGGGTCAGAATATTCCCATTCTGCCGTTTTCGGGGACAGATTCCCCTCCACTTTAGCCAATGTACAATGCTAAAAGAGACAACTGTTTCAAGGTCTTCCCCGCTCTAACCCTACACTTACGAAGAAATAACAAAGTAACCAGCAAGGATATCGAGCTGCCCTGGACCTGTAGATAAGAAAGACTTTCCCTGTCCTAGACAAGAGTGAAGAAGGAAAGATATCAAAGATATCTACTGGTTCAGTTGGGTGAGACCTAAGAATTACAGCATCCAAAATAATAGCTAATCTTTATCAAGAGCTTACTATGTGCCAGGCACTGTCCTATCTGCTCTTACACCTGTGGCATCTAATCCTAACAATACCTGAGAAGGTAGGTGCAGTGCAATTATATCCTTGGTTATAGATGAGGAAACTGGGTTTTAGGGATGCTGGATAATCCGCTGAAGGTTGCAGAGTTAGTGACAGAGCCAGCACTCACAATTAAATCTGTCTGATTTCAAAGACAGTTTTTAACAACCTCGACTATCATTTATTCTAATAGGTAAGGAAAGTACGCTGTGAATTATGGGCAAATCCACACTGTATCATTCTTTTAACGAAACTTTTTTTTTTTTTCAGGCTTGGTATATAGTTGATGTCTAGAATATATTAACAGAAGGCTGCCCTGTAGAAGTTTTGAGTTAATGGTTTCCATCAACGTAGGAGTGGAAGAAGCTACTGGGGATCAGGAATCAGAAGTCCTGGCTTTAAGCCCTAGCTTTAGCCCTCACTGGCAATAAAATCAAAGCAATTGGTCTCTTTGACTTCAGTTTCTCCACTTTTAAGGTTGACATGATAATACTTGCCCTGCTTGTGAAGAGCGTGTGAAATAATAGCTATTCAAATTTTTACAAAGCACCAAGCCAATAGCTGTGTGACCTTGGGCATGTTCTTTTACTTTTCTGATCCTTTTTCATCTTAACTGTAAAACTGTGGGATTGAATGAAAGAGCATCCAGCTTCACCTCCTGCTCTGAAACTGTACATTTCAAAGATGGGTGTTATGGCATAGTTCAAAGGAGCAAAAGCCAGGAAACAGAGGGTTGCCTTCCAAGAGGGAATAGCTGAACACATTATTACATGTCCACACCATGGAATAGTATGTAACCAATGAACATGGAAAATCAGAGTATGCCAGATAGCTTGGAGGAGTTTCTATGAGGTGGTGTTGAGATGAGGAGAGAAAAGGTGTATAAATGATCCCACATTGTAAAGCAATGAACAGCATTCCCCCTGGGTATGTGTATAGGTATATATTCTATACAGAATTACATAAAAAAGAGAAAAGTATACTCCATATTCAAGGTGTTATGGTGGGAAGAAATGGGGCTAGGGCTGACTAAAGAAAAGGAAATAGGGGGAAAAGACTGCATTCAAAAATAATAAGACAACATGTATTTGTTCAATGCATATGCTTGTGTAAAGGTCTGTATTATGAATACATGCTATCTTTTTTTTTTTTTAAACAGGAATTACACCCCCAAAAAGTTCTATTTTTTAAATGATGAGCCAGGCACTTTTATTAAAAATAACTAAATTTTCTTATTTAGACCTGTACCTTGGTGCAAGAGAGTACTTACATACATAAGCATCAACCTGCTGCTATGCCCCTCACCTATTGACTGTATGTCAATGAGAAGTTCCCCTGTGTAGTCTGGGCCCAGTAGCTCATGCCTGTAATCCCAGCACTTTGGGACACCAAATTGGGAGTATCGTTTGAGGCCAGGAGTTTGAGGCCAGCCTGGGCAACATAGTGAGACATTATCTCTATAAAAAATGAACAAAATTAGCTGGGCATGGTGGTGCATGCCTATAATCCCAGTACTCAGGAGGCTGAGGCAGGAGGATCACTTGAGCCCTGGAGGTGGAGGCTGCAGTGAGCCATGATCGGACCACTGCACTTAACATAGTTTGAATACTCCCTGTCCTTTAGTCATGTTTATGCTGAATATTTGCATACGAAACCCTTTGTCATATAAAGAAAATCTTCCCAGCACCTACCTAAGTGCTTCGTTTATATTCAACAAATACCTGTTTGCAGACACTGACCTAGAGGCTGGTGATGCAGCAGTGAGTACAACAAAACCTCTGCCCTGATGGAGTTGACCTTTTAGTGGGGGAAGTTGATGATAAAAATACGTCAATAAAATATAAAAACAGTGGGTGATACAGAGTATGAGTAAAATAAAGCAAAGAGTGAGAGAGGAGGCACCAGGCACTGTGTTAAAGGTGATCTTTCTCAGGGAAGACCTCCGAGGATATAATTGGGGAGAGACCTGCATGAGGTGGAACAGTGAGTGCAGTGCAGCCTAGTTAGTAGGACCAACCAGGGAGGGTCCAGGAGGAGGGAATGAGCTTGGCATGTTTCAGAAGCAGACATGATCTCACTGGTCTCATCCCCACCCCAGCCACCAACCTGGTTCAAGCCACCGCTGTCTCTTACCCTCTCCCCTGCTATAGCTCTAACAAGTCTCTCCATTTTTATTTCTTCATTTCTGTGGTTGATTTTCTACATACGTAAGCCCGAATCATCCTTTAAAAATGCGAATGTGATCATGTGTTAGAACACTTGTAGTTTGTACCTCCAAGAGCTTCCCATCACTCAGAACAACATCAACTGTCTTCACCTTCCTTGACAAGATCCTCATGATCTGTGCCAAACACCTCTCTGACCTCAGCTCCTGCCTTTTCTGGCTCACTGCTCACTAGCCTCCTTGCTCTTCCTTGACCAGGCCACGTACACACTTGCCTAGTCTGCTGCCTGGGCTGTCCCTACACCGAGAGTTCCCATAAATGGACCATGATTCCCCCAATTGCTCTAGCAGTAGATTTAGGAGTCACTCTTGATTCCTTTTTTTTTTTTTTTTTCTCACACTCCATAGCCTATCCATTGGCAGGTCTTGACAGGTTTCCATTCTAAGGAGATTCCAAATCAGACTACTTCTTATCACTTCCACCAAAGACCCTTAATCTAAGCCACCACCATCTCTCACCTGCCCACCTGGATTACTGTAGCCACCTTGCTTGCCATCTTGCACCCCATAGCCTATCCTTCACACAGTAGCCAGACAGATCTTTTTTTAATTATTATTTTTTAGAGACAGAGTCTCACTGTGTCACTCAGCCTGGACGGAATGCAGTGGTGCAATCATAGCTCACTATAACCTTGAACCACTGGGCTCAAGCTATCCTCCTGCCTCAGCTTCTTGAGTAGCTAGGGCTACAGGCATATGCCAACATGCCTGGTTAATATTTTTTTTAAAAAGTTTGTAGAGAAGGGGGTCTTACTATGTTGCTCAGGCTGGTCTCAAACGTCTGGCCTCAAGCAATCCTCCTGCCCCAGCCTCCTACAATGCTGGGATTATAGACATGAGCCACTGTGCTTGGCCCAGAAAATCTCTTTTTTTTTTTTTTTTTGAGATGAAGTCTTGTTCTTGTTCCCCAGGCTGGAGTGCAATGGCACAATCTTGGCTCACTGCAACCTCTGCCTCCGGGTTCAAGCGATTCTCCTGCCTTAGCCTCCTGAGTAACTGGGATTACAGGTACCTGTCACCATGCCCGGCTAATTTTTGTATTTTTAGTAGAGATGGAGTTTCACCATGTTGGCCAGGCTGCTCCAGATCTCCTGACCTCGTGATCTGCCTACCTTGGCCTCCCAAAGTGCTGGGATTACGGGCATGAGCCACCATGCCCAGCACAGAAAATCTTTTAAAAAGATATATTCAACATTCAAATAATATTCATTGAGCCCAGCTATGTGCAAGAGTCTATTTCAGTTGCTGGAAATACAGCAGTGAACAAAATAGAAGAGGTCCTTGCCCTCGTGGAAACAAATGTTTGGGTGAAGAAAATGAAGAAGAGTTCTATTTTTGTTTTATACATGTTAAAATAAACAATCAATATACTAGGTTGGTGCAGAAGTAATTGAGGCTTTTCACATTACTTTTTGTTTGTTTGTTTGTTTAAGACAGAGTCTCACTCTCACCCAGGCTGGAGTGCAGTGGTGTGACCTCGGCTCACTGCAACCTCTGCCTCCCGGGTTCCAGCAATTCTCCCTGCCTCAGCCTCCTGAGTAGCTGGGATTACAGGCATCTGCCACCACGCCACCATGGACTAATTTTTGTATTTTTTAGTAGAGATGGGGTTTCGCCATGTTGGCCAGGCTGGTCTTAAACTCCTGACCTCAGGTGATCCACCCACCTTGGCCTCCCAAAGTCCTGGGATTACAGTCATGAGCCACTGCACCAGGCCTTCCATTACTTTTAATGACAAAAACCATGATTACGTTTGTACCAACCTAATAATTGGTCAATATTATCAAAAACCTTTGCGTATATATAAAGCAGTAGCCAGTGACATCTTATTGTTGTTGCCTTAAAAGTTCAGTTTTGCAAATTCATCATTTAGGATGCTGTATTTTTCCCAGAGTTTTAATGCTCTGCATTGAGCTGGTGATAGATACCTTGATATCACATTCCAAACCACGGTATGTGTGTTGTACCTGAGTTCTAGTTTGGAATAACATTTCTAGATATTTTTTAAATGAAAAATATAATTCTTTGCTAATGCATATGAAACAAACACTCCACTCGGGGAAGATGCTCAGGAAACAAGCATTTCAATGAAACACATAGGTGAGGCTATTTATCTACTGACTCATGTCAGCTCCAAAAAGGATTTAAGAGGAATAGCTCTACAGAATTGGGCAATTTTAACTGTCATCAATCACAATTTAATCTAAATTTGATCTTATTCCCAAACTTTGGTTAAGATGCTTCTTCCAAGCTGCCTTTAATTTTACTTTGGATGTTTGCTCCAAGCACCTGGAGAGCAAGGATTATGGTTTATTCTTTATTTGGCCACAGTGCCTAGTATAGTTCCTGGCAGAAAATAAAGGTTTGTTGAATGACTAAATGAATGAAACTTTCCTAGGGCAAGCTTTAAATCTAAGCCCTCTGACCAACTTGTAATACATATAGGCATAAAAAGTACCTTTCTAGCTTTTCATGGGCATTTCAGCAAGAGCGGTACTATAACTGTCCCCTTTCCACAGTCAAATGCTAGAATTTTTCTCCATGGCTCTCAGCTCTTTGTACTTCCAAAGCCCCCTGTTTTAAAAGAGTTCAGGTATAGGAAACAGAAACCATTATACCAATTTTAAACAAAAAGATTATGTAGTATCAGGAATTAGATGCCTGAAAGATTATTGCCAGGGCTGAAGCAGCAGACCCCAGACTGTGCCTCCTAGAATGACTTTCAGAACAGCACACCAGAACTGGCCCAACAGGGGAGCTGCTACAAAGGTGGGCAAATCTGAAGCTGATGAATTTAAAAATCCATAGCTGGATTCAGGCATCTGCTACCACCACCATCACCACCACCACCACATCATTGCCTCCTGACACCTACAAGACTGGTGACAGAGCGCTGGAAGGCTGCTTTAGAGAAACATACTGTCTGTACAATCATGCTTGCTGCTGGTTCCAGGGATGGCTCTGAGCAACACCCTGAGGTAGGACAAGCTTAGCTGCTTGGTTCTCTGGTAGATCCTTAATAGTCAAAGCTGCATGAAGACAGCCTTTGTCTCACTTGGGTCAGGCACATCTAATTGGGAGAACCTAATTGTCTTCTAGAAACCTAGCTGCAAGGGAGTCTGAGAAATGAGGAGTTTAGTTTACCCGCTTCTGTAAATCAAACAGGAAATGCTACCTGTGAAGGCAGACTAGATGCTGAGTGCCAATCAACCATAACCACTACAATCCTCCATTTGGCAGAATAATGACAATACAGCTGACATGTAGCATTGACTACATACTGCTGTAAAGAAGGAAGAACTATCTGTGACATCCCAGTACAACAGCATTAAACTCTCCCGTGAACAAATACCCACTTTAACAGGAGGAGGAATTACAACTCAATTAACATGTGATCACACAACACCCCTGCTGAAACTGCAGGAGGGAGCAAGGGACAGAGAGAGATATTTTCAGTAGGATGAGAGAGGAAGAATTATCCATTTTAAATAAGCATCTTTTACTCCGGATTGCCTTCTCTGTGACCATACTGAATATCTTTCAGCTGGTCAATGTGCCTGATGGGGAAGAGACAAAGTTGTCCCCATGCTGAGAGGAGAGACCCAGTTCCAACTTGTAGGGCTCTCTGGGGTCTGGCTTGGTAAGTTGCTTTCTGCTATTATATGGTTCTAATTAAGCAGAAAGCTTGACAAAGGAAAAAAAATAAAAATAAAAATAAAATGGAGAGAGCCCAAGGATAGGAATTGGAGGATTCTGAGGGAATCATTGGGGAGAACACCATTTAAAACAACCATGGAATTATGTGTGTTTGGGAGCAAGGCAGAGAGAGCAGAACCCCAACAAAAGTTGTGCCATTTCTTGAGAACCAGAGATGCAGGAGTCCTCCAAAACTGCTCAGCCTGTCTCCACCACCCAGCAGCTGCCACTGGTCATAGATAGCCTGGCCCTCACTCTTCAGTGACCTCAAGAACTTTTCTTTCTTCCTCCCTCCCTTCCTTCCCTCTCTCCCTCCCTCCCTCCTTCCCTCCCTCCCTCCCTCCCTCCCTTCCTTCTTTCCTTCCTTCCTTCCTTCATCCTTCCTTCCTTCCTTCTGTCTTTCTTCTTTCATTGTATTTGAGACAGGGTCACTCAGGCTGGAGTGCAGTGGTGTGATTACAGCTCACGGTAGCTCCAAACTGCTGGGCTCAAAGGATCCTCCCAACCTCAGCCTCCTGAGTAGCTGGGACTACAGGTGGGGCCACCATGCCAGGCTAGTTTTTAAATTTACTGTGGAAACATGGTGTTATGGTATTGCACAGGCTGCTCTCAAACTCCTGACCTCAAGCAATTCACCTGCCTCACTCATGGACTTTTCTGATCTTGCTTGTCTCTGTTTAGAGTTTCTGGAGTAGAACCACTGTCAGGATGAGTGGGAAGAGCATCCCCTAACCTGTCTGTGCCTCAGATTTCTCATCTTCAAAATGGAGGGAGTAAAACTACTTACCTCGAAGGGCTGGTGAAAGGTTAAAATGAGATGTAATTAGTTTAGACATAACATTAATACATAATTAGTTTAGAATAGAAACTGGCATGTGTTAAGTGTTAAAAGAAATATTGGCAGCTTTTGTTGCTTTATCTCTATGAATCCTTGGCAAAAGTTAGAGATCATGGATTATCTAGAGGTAGGCCATGGTGGAGAATTGAGAATGAGGTGTGTGGTGGTGATCAGATGAGAAAATCATATAAGTTGCAGGAAGGGGGAGTGACTGAGGAAGCTTTTGTGGAGTCCTAATTAGAGAAACAGAGTTAGGCTAGCAGGACCAAGGGAAAGCAAAGAGAGAAAGCAGATAAACGGCTGGGTGTAGTGGCTCATGCCTGTAATTCCAGCACTTTGGGAGGCCGAAGTGTGTGGATCACCTGAAGTCAGGAGTTCAAGACCAGCCTGGCCAATATGGTGAAACCCCGTATCTACTAAAAATACAAAAATCAGCCAGTCATCATGGTGTGTGCCTGTAATCCCAGCTACTCGGGAGGCTGATACAGGAGATTTGCTTGAACCTGGGAGGCAAAGGTTGCAGTGAGCCGAGATCATGCCACTGCATTCCAGCCTGGGCAACAGAGCGAGGCTCCATCTCAAAAAAAAAAAAAGAAAAAGAAAAAGAAAAAAGAAAGCAGATAAACTGTAAGTCTTCCTTTCTTTCTTCATGGTCCAGGACACATAGCCCTCCTGAGCAAATAACTCACAATCTTCCTGCGTCCAACTATCACCAGACACCTGCAAGCTATTATAGCTCACTGCAACCTTGGCATTATCAGAACTGCACAAAGCCCTCTTCAACAGATAGCATAAACACTCTTCTATAGAATCTCCAGCAAGCCTCTGTTTCCTGGCAGTCAGATTCTCTTCTGCTGGCTGCCCATTGCCTCCTTGCAACGTATTTTCCTACTTTCTCTAGTAAATCTGCCTATTGTTATCTACAGCTGTCTTGGTAAATTCTTTTACCCCTGCACCACTGGCCCAGGTACTCCCCGCTTATCTGCAACAGCTTTGGCAATGCATCGTGATAGCAAAATGTCAGAGGTTGGCCAGCAAAATGAAATGGAGCCCAGAAGAGAATAAGAGTAACTAGGAGTAAGAAGAAGTGTGGCTGAGACCAAGATGGGTTAGGGTACAGATTTAGCTACTATACCAAAGGCCAAAATAATGGTGTCTCTAACAAAGCTTATTTCTCTTACATAAAAGAATTTGAGTAGATAGTTCGGGGTTGGTATGGTGGTTCTGTAGTGTTGGAGGCTTCTTCTATCTTGTAGGAGAGCCAGGTTTCTTCTACCTTGTTGCCATGCCATTCTCAGCATGTGGCTTCACCTCCCAGTCTAAGATGACTACTCCAGCTCCTGCCATAACTCCTACCTTTCAGCTCATGGGAAGGGAAGAAAGGTGACACTGGACACATTCTTTTGCTAAAGGAATGACCTAGAAAGTACACGTACCACTTCTGCTCACATCTCACTGGCCAAGACTTAGTTACGTGTCCATCTCGTGCTGCAAAAGAGGCTGGAAATGTGGTCTTTAGCTGGGTAGTCATGTGCCCAGGGAAAGGAACGGAGGGAAAGGGAAGGAAAAATGGATATGGGGAGTGGGCAATGCATTGTGTCTGCTATAGGACTAATACATATTTTGGGATGCTAATGGAATTTTTATTGCTAATGATTTCTGAAAACGTCTGACAAAGTTGCAACATCTTGTTTTTGACCAACATTCAAAAAAACCAAACTACATAAAGAACTGGAAGCTGGAAATTTCTTACAATGACCCCACTACTACCTGAGTACCAAAGCCTTATCAATGCTGATGACCAAAAAAAGACTTGAATTGTCCAATTTCTCTCTAGGAAAATATTTTGGAGATGAATTAAGATGAATTAAGTCAAATGACTATTAAAAAAATCTTTCTTCCTCTTGATTAATGATTCCATCCATTAACATTGATACTTTTTAAGCAGCTTACCTTTTCTGAAGGAAGATATTAAAGGACAGAACATGCCAAGCTTTTAAAGTTTGACAAAAATACTCACTTAAATTATTATTAGATTCTGAGATCTGCTCTGAAGGTGATGAAGGAGCTTTTTGGAATAGAGCCAAATGCTAATGCTGATTTCCACAGCTGAGCAAGGTCTGTGCAAGCACCCCAGGATCACTCCCTGCTTTCTCTCCTGCTGTTTAATACCTAAAACATAGGTTTACATATGTTGAAATGTTTATATTTGTCCCAAGCCTTTTCTGGAGGGAATTGGGTATAAATAAACCACACAATGAATCCCTTCCTCCCTAGAAACTAAAAATGAGGTCATCTCCTTTGTCTTTCCCCATTCCTCTCCTGATAGGAATGTAGATTTTTAAACAAACATATCAAAAGTATGCTGTGAAGAGGGCTCAGTGTTAGTAACAGCGGGCTTTTTTGTCTTATAATTGCCCTGCTATAAAAACTGAGAAAGGAGATGGAGAAAAGAAAAGGGAAAAGAGAGGAGAAAGGAGAGAGAGGTACTAGGTTCTTATTCTTTGAGTCTTTTTGGTGCTGTAGATGACTTTGATAAACTAGTGAAGCCTATGGACCCCTTCTCTGAAGAGTGTCTTCAAATGCGTAAAATCAGATGTATAGGATTACCTAGGAAACCAATTATATTGAGATAGAGCTCCACTTATGGATTCTTTAGGAGGTCTGCGGACTGCAGATGAACTCTCTGGGTTGTCTCCCCTGCCTACATCATCAGCTCCCTTAAATCAAGCATAAGTTCCAGCGGTTCAGGCTGTCTTAGTTTGACAAATACAATCCCTTACATGAAGCTGCTACATTGTATGCCCAAATTCTTTCTCAGACACAAGGTCATTTCTGTTCCATGGACATGGAACTAGCATTTGAAGGCTGTTACTATGAAGCTCAAATGCACAAGCCTCTGTACTGCAGGTTAAATTGGCCCCACAGTGATAGATCTCCACAGGTTCTGCCTGGATGCCACTTGCTTTCCCGTAGCACTGAGCAGAGACATGATACTGGGATTCAGTCCTTAAAAGTAAAAACCTTATAATAAATATGTAAGCTCCTCTTGATGAAATATGTAGTAAGAAGAGGCTGTTTTTGTTACAGTCTCAGCAATGCACCACAATGTAGCAGTCTCTCGTTGTGAGGTATCACTCCAAGTTCTTTGTCTCACAACCAAGAGAATTAAGGAGCATAAACACAAAGGATGAGGTTGGAGTGAAAGTTTAATAAGCAAAAGAAGAAACTCTCTGCAGCAGAGAGGGGTCTCAAAAGGGTTGCTGTTTTTATAGTTGAATGCAAAGCCTTTTATAAGAAACTGATGGGAGCTAGGCATCTCATTTACATAAGGTGCAAATTTCTGGTAGCTCCACCCCATTTTCCTAATGTGCATGGGGGCCCTTAGCGCCATATTGTTTTGTTCCCCTTACGCGCATGTGTTAAAGCACAGAATTTTCCATTGCAAGCATGTCTGGGCAAGTCACCTGTGTAGTTGTTCTTATCTGTGCAGCTGTGGGAATGTCTTAGGCAAGACCCCCTGTGCAAGTTTCCTTTTCTGTGCCTGCAGCTTGATTTTTCAGGCTGTTCTTTTGCTTGAAATAATTTAACTGAGGACCCACTCTAACTGCCTGCTTGACCGGTTTCTTCCTTTCTCATCTCACATTCTCATAGTAGCAGAAGCTCTTAGCCTTTAAAAAAGGGCTTTGTTTTGGGCAAACGAGAGACAGGATGATGGGGAAATGTGGGGAGGGAGTCACCAACTCACACCTTAACTAATTCTGCCTCCACTGTGGATCTGGACTGAGGAACCTACAAAGGCAGATATCATTTCAGTGTTGGTCCTTGGGTGCTTCCTCACGTGGACAAGTTCAGAGTAGGAAAGATGATACCAGGCAGGTCCCCAAGACTCCTGTCATCCCCCCTTCTCACCAAGCCTCACTTATATCTAACATGTATCTTCAGGAATCCCCAGGTGGGGAATGACTCTTCCCCAGGTTGCCTTACTGAGACCTGAGAAATAAAAAACAAAATTCCAAGGCCCTAACTGACTAAACTGATCCCCTTTTGGCCAGGGGGACCCCAGAGAAACCTTGGAAGCTGAGTCCTGGCCATGATGCTATAGAAGGTTGGACATATCTCATTACATCCTCTCCCTTGATAACTGCCGTTAGACTTTCTTCCCTAAGGGCTACACAGAAACCAGACCTTTCAAAAGACTCCACACTGATAATGTCAATGACTAGCTCATCTTCCCAGGTATAGAACAAAGACAAGATGAGATTAGTCGCTTCTTCACCCTTCTCTGAGATATCTGCTTCCTCTATTCCTCTTCTCTTCAAATGTTCACCTTATATTATGTAAAATATAGATTTCCTGGGCACTAACTAAAGTCTGACAAACGTGTAGTCATTCCTCTCACTGCTCCCATTCCTTTTTTTAAGGAAAATGTATAAATACTAAACTTCCTGAGAACCTCTTTGGAAAAAAAGAGCTGCAGATGTGTCTGTGACTCTCATTTTTCCTGGGTGTGCCCTCAAACTGGCTTAATAAACCTCGATAATTTGAAACTTATGCTTCAGTCACTAATTTTGATTGTCAGGCTCCCACATCTAAGGGAGCCATTTTACTGGTTCAAAGACTCAACCAACTCAAGTCTTATGCACTCAGCCCCTCCCCTACCCATTATGATGAACTCTGGTCAACAAAGAGCCATGTATAAATTCCATCCAGAGACACAAGGTCCCCTTGGGACTGCCAATCACAACAGGGTTACTTCTATTGTTTCCACTATGGGTGGAACCAAAATAATTCCTTAGCTAGTGAAACCCCGTATCAGGTTCTGTAAGTACCATTGGACTGTACTTAGCAACATTTCGTTATGGCCCACAAGGTATTTGGGCCATTTCCCTAAGGAAAGTCCTTTGTTTCCTTACCTCCCTCTAGGAACAGTACTCAGCTGGGCCCTTGTCCCACAGAGAGAGGGGAGAGCACTCATCCTGTGTGACAGGAAAGGGGTCCTGATCTAGACCCCAAGAGAGCATTCTTGGATCTTGTGCAAGAAACAATTCGTGGCAAATCCATAGAGTAAAGTGAAAGCAAGTTGATTAGGAAAGTAAAGGAATAAAGAATGGCTACTCCATAGGCAGAGAAGTCCTGAGAGCTGCTGGTTGGCTATTTTTATGGTTATTTCTTGATTATATGCTAAACAAGGGATGGATTATTCATGAATTTTCAGGGAAAGGGGTAGGCAAGTCCCAAAACTGAGGGTTTCTACCCTTTTTAGACCATATAGGGTAACTTCCTGATGTTTCCATGGCATTTGTAAACTGTTATGGTGCTGGGAGGAGTGTCTTTTAGCATTAAAATGCATTATAATTAACATATAATGAGCAATGAGGACGACCAGAGGTCGCTTTTGTTGCCATCTTGGTTTTGGTGGGTTTTGCCTGGCTTCTTTACCACAGCCTGTTTTAGCAGCAAAGTCTTTGTGACCTGTATTTATTATTATTATTATTATTATTAACATCATCATTTTGAGATGGACTCTTGCTCTGTCACCCAGGCTGGAGTGCAGTGGCACGATCTCGGCTCACTGCAACCTCCGCCTCAGGTTCAAGCGATTCTCCTGCCTCAGCCTCCTGAGTAGCTGCAGATATAGGTGTGCACCACCACCCCAGGCTAATTTTTGAATTTTTAGTACAGGCAGGGTTTCACCATGTTGATCAGGCTGGTCTTGAACTCCTGACCTCGTGATCCACCCGCCTTGGCCTCCTAAAGTGCTAGGATTACAGGTGTGAGCCACTGTGCCTGGCTTTTTTTTTTTTGACCTTCCCACCTCAGCCTCCCAAAGTGCTGGCATTACAGGTGTGAGCCACCACACCCAGACAAGATTCTTTCTCAGGATTGTTATAGCTATTCTGGGTCCTCTGCAAATCCATATGAATTTGAGAATTAGTTTGTCAATTTCTACAAATAAACAGTTGTTCAAATACAATAGATTATCGTTTTTCTTACCAGATATTTGTAGATTTTCTTTAATAGATATTTCTTCATTTGCTGTATGCCCTTAGGCACGTTTCCAGAGCCTCTAAGTGTTTGGGGTTTTAAAAAATGATTTTCATCAATTTCACTGGAGCTTCCCAAATCATCATACCAGAAATCAATCTCTTTAACAAAGGATCACACACGCGCGTGCGCCCGCGCACACACGAACTCCTACAACTCAATAGCAAAGGGAAAAATAACCCCATGTTGAAGATGACAAGAAACAACCAGATCTCTAATACATGGCTGATAAAAGTGCAAATAGAATAAGCACTTTGGAAAACTGTTTGGCAGTTTCTTAAAACTTAAATGTTTCACCTATTCTATCACTCAGCAATTAGACTCCTAGGTATTTAGGCAAGAGAAATTAGAGTTGTAGCCACAAAAAGACTGGTATAATAATGCTCACAATGACTTTATTCCTAATAGCCTGGAAATAACACAAATGTTCATCAATTTAAAAATGCATGGCTGGGCGTGGTGGTGCACACAGTAATCCCAGCACTTTGGGAGGCTGAGGCAGGTGATCACCTGAGGTCAGGAGTTTAAGACCAGCCTGACCAACATGGTGAAACCTCGTCTCTACTAATGATACAAAAATTATCTGGATGTGGTGGTGCATGCCTGTAATCCCAGGTACTTATGAGGCTGAGGCAGGAGAATTGCTTGAACCTGGAAGGCAGAGGTTGCAGTGAGCTGAGATCACACCATTGCACTCCAGCCTAGATGACAAGAGTGAAACTCCATCTCCAAAAAATAAAACAAAATTTAAAAATTAATGCATAAGAAGAAAACATAATGTATGCATCCAATAGAATACTACTCAACAATAAACAGGAATGAGCTACTGATACATGCAGCAACATGGGCTTTGAAGTCAGGCAACCAAATTGCAGTATGACCATGGGCCAATTACTTGGTCTCTGTTATCTTTTCTGTAATGGGATTGTTGTGGGTTGACTCGTATTCCCCAGAAATTTATGTGTTATGGCCCTGTCCCCCAGTACCTTAGAATGGCACCATTTGGAGACAGGGTCTTTAAAAGGGTCATTTAAAATGAGATCATATGGGTAGGCCCTAATCCAATATGACATGTGTCCTTATAAGAAAAGGAGATCAGGACACAGACACTGTCTCAGTCCATTTGGGCTGCTATAGCAAAATACCACAAACTAGGTGGCTTATAGAGACCAAATTATTTATTTCCCACAGTTCTGTAGGGTAGGAAGTCCATGATCATGTCTGCAGAAAATTCAGTGTCTGGTGAGGTCCCTTTCATCATAGATGGCACCTTCTTGCTGTGTCCTCATATGGTGGAAGGGATGGGTTTTTTTGTATAAGGACACTAATTCCATTCATGAGGGCTCTGCCCTCATGACCTAATCACCTCCTAGAAGCCCTACCTCCTAATACCATCACACTGGGGATTAGGATAGGAACATGAATTTGGGGGGAACACAAACATTCAGAGCATAGCAGACACAGAGAGAGAAAATCATATGAAGATACAAAGAGGAGAAGGCCATCCACAGCCCAAGAAGAGAGACGTCAGAAGAATCTAACCCTGCTGACACCATTTATTTATTTATTTATTTATTTATTTATTTATTTATTTATTTATATTTATTGAGACAGGGTCTCACTCTGTCAGCTCACTGCAACCTCCACCTCCCAGGATCAAGTGATCCTCCTGCCTCAGCCTCCCGAGTAGCTGGAACTACAGGTGCGTGCAACCACACTGGACTAATTTTTGTGTTTTTAGGAGAGATGCGTTTTCACTATTTGCCAGGCTGGTCTTGAACCCCTGGGCTCAAGTGAATTCACCCACCTCAGCCTTTCAAAGTGCAGGAATTACAGGCATGAGCCACTGCACTCTGCCTTGTTTAATTAGTTATTTTAAGATGGAGTTTCACTCTGTTGCCCAGGCAGGAATACAGTGGTGTGATCATAGCTCACTGTGGCCTCGAACTCCTGGGCTCAAGTGATCCTCCCACTTCAGCCTCCCAAGTAGCTGGGACTACAGGTGCAGACCGCCACACCTAGACAATTTTTAAAATGTTTTTGTAGAGACAGGGTCTCCCTTTGCTGCCCAGGCTGGTCTCAAATTCCCGGGCTCAAATGATCTCCCCGCCTTGGCCTCCCAAAGTGCTGAAATTACAGGTGTGAGCCGCCATGCCTGGCTCTTACTGACTTGTTCTCAAACTTCTAGCCTCCAGAATTGTGAGAAATACATTTCTGTTGTTTAATCCACCCAGTTTGTGGTACTGTGTTGTGGTAGCCCTAACAAACTACTACAGGGATCATAATTCCTATGGACGAAACTGTGGGAAGGATGACTTGAGAAAACACGAAAATCACCAATCATAGTGCTTAGAACATCGTGAATGCCCAGCAATACTATTCCTTTTGAGGATGTAAATTGCCAGGCAATGTGTAAAAGAGGCCTGTGGTGTGTGTCAATACACATAAAGCTGGGAAACTATGTGCATATGTGTGTGAGCATGTGTGTGTGTGTCCACATGTATATGTAGTTTTGCACGTTAAATGGAGTATGTCAGTCACATTCATATATCTCACAGTGAAGCCTGGAGCAGAAGGTGAGCTTTCTGAGGGCAGGACCCCAGCCTGGGTAATCTTATAAAGCAATAGGACAGAGGGCCAAATCCAGCCCTCTGCCTATTTAGTTAAATGAAGTTTTATTAAAGTACAGCTACACATGTTGGTCCACATATTGTATCTAGCTGCTTTAGTGCTACAATGGCAGAGCTGAATAGTCTTGACAGAGATTGTGTGGATCACAAAACCTAAAATATTTACTATCTGGCTCTTGAAAACACAGTTTGCTGCCCTTGTTATAGAGTCCAATGTAATAAAGATTAAATAAATTATTCTTTCTCTTTCCTTTTCCTCCTTCTTGTTATGGAAGGAGACTAAGAAAAAGAAAAACAAATGAAAAATGAACATGAAAGTTACATTTTTTTTTTGAGACGGTGTCTGGCTCTGTCGTCCAGTCTGGAATGCAGTGGTGCCATCTCAGCTCACTGCAATACCCGCCTCCCTGGCTCAAGGAATCCTCTCACCTCAGCCTCCCAAGTAGTTGGGACTACGGGCATGTGCCATCATGCCTGGTTAATCTTTGTGTTTTTGGTAGAGATGGGTTTCACCATGTTGCCCAGGCTGGTCTCGAACTCCTGGACTGTCTTGAACTCCTAGACTCAAGTGATCCTTCTGCCTCAGCCTCCCAAAGTGCTAGGATTACAGGCATGAGCCTAGCATTGCAGTGAGCGGAGATAATTTGGCTGCGCTCGGCTGTAAGTTACTTTAGATTGATTTTGTCTAACTTCTTTATGGTTATGAGGAAACTGTAGTCTAATACAGTTCTGTCTCAATCTCCTCATCTGTAAAATAGAGATATTTTGAGTTGTAAATGTGCTAATACAGTCATGTACCACATAAAGAATGATGTTTTGGTCAAGGAAAGGCCACATATATGATGGTGGTCCCATAAGATTATAATGGAGATGAAAAATTCCTATCACTTAGTGACATGGTAGCCTATGTAACATTGTAGCACAATGCATTACTCATGTGCTGGTATAAACAAACCTACTCGTGTAAAAGCATACAATTATGTACAATGCATAATAACTGATAATGATAATAAACAACTATGCTACTGGTTTATGTATTTACTACACTATTTATCATTATTTTAGAGTATGCTCCTTATACTTATTTAAAAATAGCTAACTATAAAACAGCCTTAGGGAGTTCCTTCAGGAGGTATTACAGAAGAAGGCATTGTTATCGTAGGAGACGACAACTGTTGCCCCCAAAGACCTTCCAACGGGGCCGCCGCGGTGGCTCACGCCTATAATCCTAGCACTTCGGAAGGCCAAGGTGGGTGGATCGCTTGAGCCCAGGAGTTTGAGACCAGCCTGAGCAACATGGTGAGACCCCTTTCTCTACAAACTACACAAAAATAAGGCCAGTGTGGTGACACAGGCCTGTAGTCCCAGCTACTTGGTAGGTTGTGGTGGGAGGATTGCCTGAGCCCGGGAGGCAGAGGTTGCAGTGAGCCAAGATCGTACCACTGCACTCCAGCCTGGACAAGAGAGCAAAACCCTGTCTCAAAACAAACAAACAAACAAAACAAAACAGAAACAAGAACAAGAAACTTTTCAGTTGGACAAGATGTGGACGTGGTTCTCTACATGATGTTCTTGACCCCGTGTAGGCCTAGGCTAATGTGTATGTCTGTGTCTTAGTTTTTAACAAAAAAGTTATATAAAAATGGAAAAAAGCATATAGAATAATGACATAAGGAAAGAAATAGTTTTGTATAGCTGTACAATGTGTGTTTTAAGTGTTAATACAAAGGAGTCAAAACGTTTTTTAAATTTTTCAAAGCTTATTAGGTAAAAAAGTTACAGTAAGCTAAGGTTAATTTATTATTGAAGAAAGAAAAATTTATTTATAAATTTATTGCAACCTAGGTGTAGAGAGCTTATGAAGTCTATGGTAGTGCACAATAGTGTCTTAGGCCCTCACATTCACTCGCCACTCACTCACTGACTCACCCAGAGCAACTTCCAGTCCTGCAAGCTTCTTTTCCAGAGAATGCCTTGTACAGGTCTACCATCTTTTATCTTTTATACTGTATTTTTACTGTACCTTTTCTATGTTTAGATAAGTTTACATACAAAAAAATCTTACCGTTGCCTATGGTATTCTAGAACTTACCACTGCCTCTTACAATTGCCTGTGGTATTCCGTACAGTAACATTCTGTACAGGTTTGTAGCCTAAGAGAGATAGACTATACCCTGCAGCCTAGGTAGGCTCTACCGTCTAGTTTTGTGCAAGTACACTCTATGATGTTTACACAATGGTGACATCACCTAACAATGAAATTACCTAATGACACATTTCTCGGAACATATCCCCTTTGTTAAACAATGCCGGACTGTACACATATAAGCAATTAGAACAGTGTCTGGCACAAAGTTTTGCTATTATTCGTATCATCATTAACTTCTCTTCCTTATGAACATCTGAAAAACCCCTATCTTTTTTGGTTTATATTAACGTATACACAATTCATGTCCTTCCCTGCAGAGAACATGAGAGAATGAGGGCAAAGGGGGAATCAAAGTTGGAAAGGCAGAAACAAGCAACCCAAGGCGCCTGCTTGGCACCAAACGACTCCCCAGGTAAGCCCTAGCCAGCCCCCATCCCCACCCCCAGCTGGCCTGTGCTAATAGAATTCAGAAGGTAACACAATCCTCAGGCTCTGAATTCTTAGAGGCTCCTGGCCAGGGGCTATGGGAGCTGGCAGGAGGCCGGGAGGCTGAGGGCTGTGATAAAGATCAAGTGCCCACAGCCCTCCCGTCTCTTCCACCCCACCCGGGGCTGCCTCCTGAAGCCTGGCCTCAGTGCAGGTTTGCAGATTTTCTCTAACTGGCTGTCTGGCTTCCTGGAGAGAAAGTGTTCAAGCCCAGAGAGCCTCAGGAATGAGAGTCTAATCAGACCCATGTGTGGAGAAAACCTCTAGTCCTTTTTCTTAGTTCTTGCTGCTTTTGTCCCCACCTGGGAAAAGACAGTAGCCCAATAGGGGAAGGCCTTTCCTATGGGGGGAAAGCTTGTGGTCAGGGTCCCCCTTCCCGCCCACCCCCAACATTTTCCCCTATGGCTGGGGCTTAGAGCCCAGTCTGTCACCCTGCAGGGGAATGTGGATCCAGACAGGGCTTTTGCTCCTCCACCCACCCCAGGACCAACCACAGTGAAAGTAACCACTGAAACACAAGATAATTGGGACCCCTGGGTGTCAAACAAGAAGGAGGGTAGAAAACACACAGAAGGCTAGAGACATGGTCCTTTTGGAGCCTCAGCCCCTGCCTAAGCTCCCTGTCTGAGGCAAAAACATGAGGCGCCCACAGGACACAAGAGAAATAAGACAGAAACTTTTTTTTTTTTTTTTTAACTCGGCACCTCAATTGGATGCAAAGAGACAGAAACTTATGATCAAAAATTTTTTGACTCTTACAGGATCCAAATTCCCAGCAAAGCACAAACAACCATGGCAAGAAACTGCCTGGAGTGCCTTCTGTCACCTTGTCACCAAGATCAGCAGTCAGCACTTCTGAATGCGTCTCGTCTACACCATGTGCTATATAGGCACCTCTACATACCGTCCATTCTCATTACTTAGGGTACTTATACCCTACAAAATCACTGCAAACCTCGAACCTCTGGTCAGAACATTTCCATTAACCAATCAATACATAGCCTTGTTTTATGTGTTTCTATGAAGTATGTATCATTAATTAATTAACATTGAACTCACAGCCCACAACACTATCATTTCAGCCTGAACAAAGCTTATCTAACACACTTCTTCACAAATCTCAGCACAGTCTTTTCATGCTTAGGAGCGGGAGACACCACTTCAGCACTATGCTTGGGGACCATTTTAAACAGTGAAATCACCAAGAAAAAGCACAAAAAAATGCCAAAACCATGGCACTAAATAGACTGCAAAAGGGGCACTTGTTTACAGCATGAGGGCTGAAAGAAGAAGGAAGAGCATGCCTTGTCCAGCCTCAGCTGGGAACATGATTCGAATTTCTGCTGCTCTGTGCGTGTCTGCAAATGACCCCCAAAACACTGTAAATATTGATTTGAGGGTTACAAATACATTTTAGTGAGTAGACAAATTTGTAAATACAGAAGTCACAACTAACAGGACCAACTGTATATTATCCTGTTTATTTCTCCTAGCAATTCTATGTGGTGGGTATTTATTATTATTATTTGTAGAGATAGAGTCTTGCTTTGTCCCCTAGGCTGGTCTCAAACTCCTGGGTTCAAGCAATCCTCCCTCCTCAGCCTCCCAAAGTGCTGGGATTACAGGTGTGAGCCGCCACGTCCAGCCCGTGGTGGGTATTACTATTCCCATTTTAAAGATTAGAAAACTTGGGAGCTGGACACGGTGGCTCATGTCTGCAATCCCAGCTACTCAGGAGGCTGAGCAGAAGGATGCCTTTAGCCTAGGAGTTTGAGGCTGCAGTGAGTCCACCACTGTAGTCCAGCCAAGGTAACACAGTGAGACTCAGTTTCTAAAAAAAAAAAAAAAGGTTGGAAAACGGAGGCTCAGAGGGGCTTATGTGATTTGTACAAGGTGGTGTGGCTAACAAGTGGCATTTGTATGTCTCCCACATCAAGCTTAAGACCTTTCACCTGGAGAAGACTCTACCAGAGAAGATCATCCCGCCTCAGTCAATCTTTTATTCTGCATCTATTTGCCATACATAAATGGACTCGTTCAACTACTACTGTGGGCTGGTGTGTTCTCTTTAACTTATCTGGGGGTGCTTATGGGGATGGGGAACTATATCCCTCTTCCTCTATCTCCAGATTGAACTCAGATTCTTGAGTACAGAGAGGGCTTCTCCTGCTGTTTATTCCCCAGGAGCTCTGCAAGCAGTCTTGAGAAAAGCAGTCCCCATTCCTATCCTGGATTCAGCTACTGCGACAGGCTCACAGGGCCGGTCATCTGGGGCAAGTGTGGGAGGGCACAGGTAGCCTCTGCATCAAGTCATTCAACAGACGCGATATTGGGCCCTTGCTATTTACTTAGTCCAGTATCAAGCTTGCCTCAGGGACACTGTGAAGACATAGGAAACATCTCCACCACCCAGTCTGCTTTCACATAAGTTACCTGTGGTGTGGGAGATTAAGACACAAACATCACAGGCCAGCCAGAACCATGCATGGTGCAGAGCTGAGCTCAGTGCAGTCTTCAGTGGGTAAGGGCATCCATGAGGGCTGGTGTGGGTCCTTCTTCATGGAGAAGGAGTTTTGTCGTGGAACTCAAATAGTGAAAGGGATAGACGGAAGGAAGGAGGGGAGTTCAGGCATAGCTTGTGAGGAGATCAATGTGGCTAGAATCTGGGCTGCAAGCTCAGGATGGAGTTTGGCAGCAATGAAGAAACAATCCAGGAAAGAATCCATGAGGGTGCGGGAGATGACAGAGCTGTTGACTAAGGGTTGGAGGCTGGAACTGCACTAGGCAGCACATTCTTGGTTACTCCCGAACAATGCTGAGTGGAGCGCAGAAAAACTTGATGCGGGTCCCTTGCCAGTCACAGTGGGGCTTCAGCCCCTTCCAGTGCCCTGATAATAGGACATGCTACAGAGAAGAGGAAATGCCCTGTCAGGGGTTTTATCTTTATCCTCAGAGCCCCACAGCTGCCTTTACCTCCCCAATCCATTTTTTATACTCTCCTTCTCCAACTGATTCCTCAAACCACCCAATCTGGCTTCTGTTCCTTTTCTTTTCTTTTTCATTTCCTTTGTTTTCTTTTCTTTTCTTTCTTTTTTCTTTCTTTCTTTTTTTTTTTTTTTTTTTTGGAGACAGGGTCTCACTTGTCATCCAGGCTGGAATGCAGTGGCATGATCTCTGCTCACTATGGCTTCGACCTCCAAGGCTCAAGCTATCCTTCTGCTTCAGCCTCTCAACTAGCTGGGACCACAGGCACACGTCACCATGCCTGGTTAATTTTTTGCTCCTTTTTGCAGCGATGTGGTTTTGCTGTGTTGCCCAGGCTGATCTCAAACACCCAGGCTCAAGCAATCCTCCTGCCTCAGCCTCCCAAAGTGCTGGGATTATAGGCATGAGCCATCATGCTTGGTCCCCATTTCTTATAAAAGCCATTTTCATGAAGATCACCATTGACCTTCAAGTGACTATATCCAAGGCACATTTTTTTTTTTTCAGTTTTCAACTAATTGGATAGTTCTCTTCTAGAATGTAACATCATGAAGTCAAGGAATTTTGCATTCATTACTATATTCCCAGAACCTGGAACAGTCTGGCATAAGTGCCTGATACATACAGTAGGTACCTGATAAATACTCATTGAATAAATGAGTGAACTTTCTTTCCATGGCTTCTGTGACGCCATGCTCTCTGGTTTTCCTTCCACTCCCTGTCTGTGTCTTCTCTGTCTTTTTCGGTAGACTCTTCTTCTTTATCCTGACATGTAAGATGACTCCAAACCTCCATCCTAGGCACTCTCCTCTCCTCATCCATATTGTTTTTCTTTGGGACACCTTATTCGCTACCTTTAAGTAGCATCTGCGGCTCATGGCATTGTCCAAGAATGGCCACACCTATATATTTATCCCATCCCACATACTCTTCTTAAAACGTAACTGACACTTTTCCATCAAGAAGTAGGGTCTAAGTTTCCTCCCCTTGAATCTTCCTGGCAGCTTATGACTTCTTTGGTCAAATGGAAGTGACACTCTATGACTTTGGAGGTTAGGTCGTATGAAGAATTCAGTCTCCACCTGGATCTCTCTCAGGCTTCTTGATTTTAGAAGCAACCCATCCTGTGGTGAGGAAGCCCAGGCCAGGTAGAGAGGCCACATGTGGGTGTTGGCAGCCAGTGACTCCAGTTAAGCCCCCAGCCAGCAGCCAACATTAATATCATATAGGCCAGGCATGGTGGCTCATGCCTGTAATCCCAGCACTTTGGGAGGCTGAGGTGGGCAGATCACGAGGTCAGGAGTTTAAGACCAGCCTGGTCAATATGGTGAAACCCCGTCTCCACTAAAAATACAAAACATTAGCTGGGCGTGGTGGTGGGCACTTGTAATCCCAGCTACTTGGGAGGCTGAGGCTGAAGAACCGATCACTTGAACCCAGGAGGTGGAGCTTGCATGAGCCGAGATCGCACCACTGCACTCCAGCCTGGGCGACAGAGCGAGACTCCATCGCAAAAAAAAAAAAAAAAAACCCCAAACCATATATTTTTTATATATATATGTAGTTTCAGGTCCCAGCCATTGAGTCTCCCAGCTGAGACCTCAGACACTGTAGAACAAAGTTATCCTCTCCATGCACTGTCCAAAGTCTCAATACAACAAAACCATAAGAGATAATAAATGGCTGTTGTTTGAAGTCACCAAGTGTTGAGGTAATTTGTTACTTGGTGAAAGACACCCACTATACCATCTGTATGCCGATATTCTCTAAATTTATATTTCCAACCCAGTCTTCTCCCTTGATCTCTGGATCCATATATACAATTGCCTGCTCAGCATCTCCACTTGGATGTCTCAAAGGAGCTGTGATCTCACTATGATGAAAGCTAAACTCTAATTTTCCCAGAGGTCTGATCCTTTTCCACTGTTTTCTTTCTTAATAAATGGCTCTTCCTTCCAACCATTTTCTGAATCCAGAAATTTAGGAATCTGTCCTTAATACTTTATTTTCCCCACTGGTCCACAAGAAATCCATCAATAAATTTGGTCAATTTTACCTCTTAAATGTCTATCTCCCTCTTTCTGCTTCTTCTTTTTTTTTTTTTTTTTCAGATGGAGTCTTGCCCGGTCACCCAGGCTGGAGTACAGTGGCACTATCTCGGCTCACTACAAGCTCTGCTTCCCGGGTTTGCCATTCTCCTGCCTCAGCCTCCCCAGTAGTTGGGACTACAGGTGCCCACCACAATGCCTGGCTAATTTTTCGTATTTGCAGTAGAGGCAGGGTTTCACCATGTTAGCCAGGATGGTCTCGATCTCCCGACCTTGTGATCCACCCGCCTTGGCTTCCTAAAGTGCTGGGATTACAGGTGTGAGCCACCGTGCCTGGCTTCTTTTTTTTTTTTTTTTTTTTTAATTGAGACAAGATCTTGCTCTGTTCCCCTGGCTGGAGTGGAGTGCAGTGGCACAATCTCAGCTCACTGCAACCTTCACCTCCCAGGTTCAAGCAATTCTCCTGCCTCAGCCTCCTGAGTAACTGGGACTATAGGCACACGCCACCACACCCGGCTAATTTTTATATTTTTAGTAGAGACAAGGTTTTGCCATGTTGGCCAGGCTGGTCTCAAACTCCTGGCCTCAAGCAGTCTACCTGCCTTGGCCTCCCGAAATGCTGGGACTACAGGCCTGAGCCACCATGTCCGGCCAAATGTATCTTAAATCTTACAACCTCTCTACATCCCCACCATCGCCGTGATCCAATCCACCATCACAACTCACCTGCCTGAACCCATGTAGTAGTTTCTTACCTTCCCAAATCTAGCCTGCTTCTCTCCACTTTGTTCTTCACACTGCAATCAAAATGATCCTTATTTGGAAATTAGCTGGGCGTGGTGGTGGGTGCCTCTAATCGCTGCTACTCAGGAGGCTGAGGCAAGAGAATCACTTGAACCCAGGAGGTGGAGGCTGTAGTGAGCCGAGATCGCACTATTGCACTCCAGTCTGAGTGATAGAGCAAGACTCCATCTCAAAAAAAAAAAAAAAAAAGTCCTTTCTGTGCGGTCATGCCAAGCATGATCCTGGAACCTGATCCTGGAACCAGGCTACAGACCCTCAGCTTTGCCCACCACCTCCTGACCATGGACCCCCACAAAGTGAATGAACTTCGGGCCTTTGTGAAAATGTGTAAGCAGGATCCCAGTGTTCTGCACACCAAGGAAATGCGCTTCCTGAGGGAGTGGGTGGAGAGCATGTGGGGTAAAGTACCACCTGCTACTCAGAAAGCTATATTCGAAGAAAATACCTAGGAAGAAAAACCTGATAGTAAGAAGGTGGAGGAAGACTTAAAGGCAGATGAACCATCAAGTGAGGAAAGTGATCTAGAAATCGATAATGAAGGTGTGATTGAACCAGACACTGATGCCCATCAAGAAATGGGAGATGAAAATGCAGAGATAACAGAGATGATGGATCAGGCAAATGATAAGAAGGTGGCTGCTACTGAGCCCTAAATGATGGTAAACTGCAGAAAGCCACTGACTTATTCACAGATGCCATCAGGCTGAATCCTTGCTTGGCCATTTTGTAGGCCAAGAGGGCCAGTGTCTTCCTCAAATTACAGAAGCCAAATGCTACCATCCGAGAGTGTGACAGAGCCATCGAAATAAATCCTGATTCAGCTCAGCCTGACAAGTGGTGAGAGAAAGCACACAGATTTCTTTTCTTTTTCTTTCTTTCTTTCTTTCTTTCTTTCTTTCTTTCTTTCTTTCTTTCTTTCTTTCTTTCTTTCTTTTCTTTTTTTTTTTTTTAGAGGGAATCTTGCTCTGTTACCCAGATTGGAGTGCAGTGGCACAATCTTGGCTCACTGCAAGCTCCGCCTCCTGGTTCACGCCATTGTCTTGCCTCAGCCTCCTGAGTAGCTGGGACTACAGGCGCCCGCCACCATGCCCGGCTAATTTTTTGTATTTTTAGTGGAGACGGGGTTTCACTGTGTTAGCCAGGATGATCTCAATCTCCTGACCTTGTGATCCGCCCGCCTTAGCCTCCCAAAGTGCTAGGATTACAGGTGTGAGCCACCGCACCCAGCCGGGAAGCACACAGACTTCTAGGCCACTGGGAAGAAGCAGCCCATGATCTTGCCCTTGCCTGTAAATTGGATTATAATGAAGATGCTAGTGCAATGCTAAAAGAAGTTCAACCTAGGGCACAGACAATTGCAGAACATTGGAGAAAGTATGAGCAAAAATGGAAAGAGCGAGAGATCAAAGACAGAATAGAAAGAGCTAAGAAGGCTCGAGAAGAGCATGAGAGAGCCCAGAGGGAGGAAGAAGCCAGATGACAGTCAGGAGCTCAGTGTGGCTCTTTTCCAGGTGGTTTTCCTGGGGGAATGCCTGGTCATTTTCCCGGAGCAATGCCTGGAATGGGAGGGGGCATGCCTGGAATGGCCAGAATGCCTGGACTCAATGAAATTCTTGGTGATCCAGAGGTTCTTGCAGCCATGCAGGATCCAGAAGTTATGGTGGCCTTCCAGGATGTGGCTCAGCATCCAGCAAATATGTCACAATACCAGAGCAACCCAAAGGTTACGAATCTTATCCGTAAATTGTCAGCCAAATATGGAGGTCAAGCATAATGCCCTTCTGATAAATAAAGCCCTTACTGAAGGGAAAGCAACCTAGATCACCTTATGGATGTCTCAATAATACAAACCAGTGTACCTCTGACCTTCTCATCAAGAGAGCCAGGATGCTTTGAAGATAATCCCTACCCCTCTCCCCCAAATGCAGCTGAAGCATTTTACAGTGGTTTGCCATTAGGGTATTCATTCAGATAATGTTTTCCTACTAGGAATTACAAACTTTAAACACTTAAAAAAAAAAAGATCTTTGTTTGGGACACTTGAATGAATTTTCCTTGCTCTTAAGACCAAGACAAAAATCCTTAACATGAGCAAACTCTATGAGATTCGGCCCTTGCTTAACCTCTCAAAATCCCTGCTGTCCTCCCCTGGATTTCTGCTCTGCACTCCGCTGTGACTGTTCCTGGATTGCGCTGAGCTCCTCCCCACAGAGGGATGTGCACACATGGTCACTATTCTCGGGAAATCTCCTCTGTCCCCTGTCTTTTACCAAGCTAATTTTCATACATTCTTCAGATCTTAGCTCAACCAAGGAAACTCTTCCTGACTCTCCCTCACCTTCTTTGTAAGGTCTTCTGTAATATGCTGTCATTGCTCCATGTGCTTTTAAATCTCAGCCTATCTCTGTCTTTAATTGCACATCATCCATGAGACTATTTGATTAGTGTCTCCCTTACAAGACTGAAAGCTCCAGGTCAGCAGGAACCACACGTCTGTGATGTCCCTTGCACCATGCAGAGGCATTCCGTAAATATCTACTGCTTATGGAATGAGTGAATGAAGGTGCAAATCCAAAATGAGTAACAGAGCAGCAAGTTCCAGCCTTGAGGCCCAGGACCGTATTTCTCAGTTTCATGAACCTAATATGCTGGGGAGAGCCTGTTGTGAATCACACAGCACCCTCTCCTTTCTCCAGAAGATACATTTTCTTTTTAACAGAATATAAATTTTCTTCATGTTTCACGTTCCATACCCCAGTGTCAGCGTGGGGATAGGGGTGAGGGATGTCAATTAAACTAATCTTGGCAATCCCCTCGCCCAGGATTGATTGAGGAATAGGTATAGGACACAAGGCTAGTGAGACAGAAAGGAAATTTGAGTTTTATAAAGGGACAGGAAGATGCTCTTGGGTGAGGATGTGATACTTGGAACCACTGTAGCCTCTTGTGGCCCTGAGGGAACAAAGGCCCAATACATGGCAGAGGCAAAGGCTACTGGTGGGGAGAACCCACTTCCTCAATGAACACATAAAATGACCACCATTGAAACTGCTTATTATATGGAACAATAAATTGTTCCTTATTGGTTTAAGCCAGGGTTTCTCAGCATCACCATTGACACTTTGGGGTGCATAATACTTTGCTGTGGGCAGCTGTGCATTGTGTGTGGTCCTATGCATTGTGGTATGTTGAGAAGCATCTCTGGCCACTGCCCACTAGATACCAGTATGACCCCCTCCACCACCCATCCCAGTTGTGACAACCACTAATGTCTTCAGACCTTGCAAAATGTCCCCTGGGGAGTAAAACTGCCCCCAGTTGAGAATGACTAGTGTAAGCCAACTGAACTAAATTTTCTATTACTTGCAGCCAAAAGCCACTTAACTGATACAGCACCTTTTCCACTTAGTTTACCCATAGCAGATGAATCTCTTTTTATCACACCCACATCTGCCTCTAGCACCAGAGCTGCTCACAGACCCATTCACACGATTACATCTTCCCACCAACCCCATTCAATCACAGCCTTCCTACTCCTGCTTTACCACTCACTTCCCCAGTCCCAGCTCCAACCATCTCTGTCTCTCCCATCTCCTGCCACTTGCTGTGAGAGCTGATGGCAGTGCTGTCAGTTACTTGCTCTTGCTCTAACATTGCTCTCTGCTACTTCTGCTCCTCACCAGACGGAGGTCAATCGAAGCTTCCTTCAAATTTCCCCTGCCAAGGCTCTTTCTCCACCCCCGTTATTCCTGCCTAACTAATTTCATCTGTACATCCATTTATCCATCCATCCATCCATCCATGCATCCATCCATCCATCCATCCACTATTCAACAATATTTTGCACACTTACTATGTGCTTGGAGCTACAATAGACACTGGATAGTGAATGGATTAAGATATAGAACTTGTCCTTAAAGAGCATGCAGTCTGGCTAAGAAGACAGTTCACTAAGTCAATGAGAAGTACTGTATAAATGTTGAAGATATCTGACCTACTAGGAAAAAAAAAATGCATTTTCACACCCTGAGTGGCCCGCACATTTAATTAGGTACTCAAGATAATGGAAAAAGTGGTCTTTATCTATTCATGGAGCAAGTCTGGCAAAACTGTATCTGCCAATGTGGTTAGTCCAGTTCCAGTAACTGGATGCATTTGGGAGAAGGGAGAAGGCCTGAGAAGAACTGGGTTCTGTTAAGTCAGACTTTTTTCCCCCTGTGCACTTTTCTCCAACTGGTCTGAATTAGTGAGGTCTAACTGTTTCTATTTAAGAAAAAGGCAACAAAATCTTGAGGGCGTGCCTCCAAAAATCTTGCCAAAAGACACACATGCACGCACGCACACACACACACACACACATGCACACATCACCACCACCACCAACTCCATCATCCACACACTCTGCCCTCGGGACAGGGACACACAGTGACACACACTGTCAGGCAGTTAAGGAAAAAGCAGAAATTGGGCATCCGTTCAAACAGCTTGAAGTTAAGAGATGGAAGACGGCTGTCGGGAGGGCAGAGCAGAGAGGGGCTTTGGTAAAGGAACTGCTCCAAGCACAACAGAAAAGGTCTGGCCTGAAGATTCTGGATTTCCTCTTTGGTTCTTTCAAAGAATGAGTCTCTGGTTCTATTTGGCTGGGGGACCAGCACTTGCGGGGTGTGGCCTCGGGCTCCCTCTTCCCCTGCACAGTAACACTATTGTTCGGTAACTGCGGCCAATTTATGGAAAGAGGTGGAATGTTTATGTAACTGACTCCGCTTTAGACAAGACGTTTGAAAGGGGAAAAAAATGACTGATGGAAGGAGGCCAGTCCAAACATGGTTTTTCTTCCTTTCTGGACACAGATGTTGGAAAAATGAGGAGAAGGAAGGAGGGAGGGAGAGAAGAAAGTCAGGGTCTGAGAAAAAGTGCCAAAGTCCAAGCTGGCCAGAGACAGCCAGAGTCTGTCTCTGAGGCCAGGGGCAGAGCCTTGGAGCAGAACCTCCGTTTTTGGAAGCTGCTGCTTTAATTAAACAGGTCAACCCAATCAGGACAGCTCTGGTGTGGGGTCTGGATCTCATTAGCCTAACATGGGTGGGGTGGGGCTGGCCTGGGGGAGTGGATCCCTGGTGTGTCTGTAGTGAGGGGCAGCCTGAGATGAGGGAACTTCTTTACTGCTTTCCCCAAAGCCAGGCCCCAGGCAGCTGGAGCTGCCAGGAGGGGCAGACCACAGATGGAGAATGCGCTTCATTAAGCACGAGTCAGTCCGCTCTGCAGCCTGGAGGCCCAGGCAGACTGGAAAAATCAGAACTGCTTTGAAAGGGAGTCACAGGAACAAATCTCACCCCTTCACTCAGCCCAAGTGCGGGGTAGTTAGGAGAACGAGATCCATACCTACACTTTCCCTTGAACCTAGGTTGCGCACTGAATGGCAAAGGCAGAAGTAAGAAGAGATGATTGTCTTCCAGGTTACAGGACTCCTGTCCTTGGGAGCTCCATCTGATGGGGAGACTGGTTCCTGCCATTAAAGATCTCTGGTTTGATGGGGGAAGAACTCAATCTTGCACTTGGGGATACCTAGTAGATAGCCCTAACCCTGGGATCCCTAGTCTGGTGAGAAAGGCAGGACTGTAGTAAATGAAACAATAATCAGACTCTCATAGAATTGGCATGTAAGCAGGTTCAGTGAGTTTTATGCAATGTGGGGACATCATATGCTAAAGGACTTATGTTTACAGTGGATCAGGGTTAGGGGTAGTTCCTAGAGGAGGGAAGGTTTGAGCAGTAAGATGACCGTGGCTTGGCTAGGACCATAGCCTATGTGTGAGCATCTGTGATGATGCATTCTCAATTCTTAGGGGACAGGACTTAGGAGCCCATGTCCCCAGAGGTCTCAGTTCAACTGGCTGGGTGTGGTGAGGTAGGGCCTGGAGGTCTGACCTCTCTCAAAATAGGAGAATAAAGACAAATCAGCTGACCACTTGGTTTTCCCCAAGGGCTGGCTGGGTCAGGTTGCAATGACATTTCTGTCAGCACGTCCCAGAAGCCAGGGACTGTCAGATGTCCCCCAAGATTAAGATGACTATATAATTTATCATTTAAATGAAGACTTTGGAGAGAGCAGGTGTGTTATTAATCATTATGCTGGGCCCATAGGCATAAACCAGGCCTGTTCCAGATAAACCAGGACATTTAGCCTCCCTCCCTTCTAAGATCTTTAAGGGCCTGTGTGTGTGTGTAGCTGAGGGTTATGAGAAACTGAAGGATTAGCTTCAAATATTCTCCTTAACACCCCAATTCGACTTGATTTTTAGAGAAACATGATTATTATGGTAAATAAAACATGTATGTATACAATGTGTGCTTATAAATAGTATATGTGTGTATGTGTATCTCTATATATATTTCTAGATAGATGATAAGAGATATATACACATATAATACAGAAGTCACATGAATTTTTTAAAAATTTGTTGAAATTAGGCCAGGTGTGGGGGCTCATCCCTGTAATCCCAGCACTTTAGGGGGCTGAGGCAGGAGGATCCCTTGAGACTGGGAGTTTGAAATCAGCCTGGGTAACATGGTGAAACCCCATCTCTACAAAAAAACTTTAAAAATTAGCCAGGTGTGGTGGATATGCCTGTAGCCCCAGCTACTCTGGAGGCTGAGGTGGGAGGATCGCTTGAGCCTAGGAGGTCCAGGCTGCAGTGAGCCGTGATCACACCACTGCACTCCAGCCTGGGCGACAGAGTGAGACACTGTCTCAAAAAAACAAAACAAAACAAAATTAAGTTAAAATGAGAGACCTCAAAATACGGTTGTCAGAGCAAGTCTCCTGGGACTATGTCCCCAGCATCAAAAAGGGCACTATCATAGACATATTCATGGCTGCCCAAATGTTTTCAATACCCTCTTGATATTTTGATAGTTTTTCAAGGATGCATCCTACCTTTCCAACGAAGACTAAAACAAAAGAAAACGGCCCTTATTTTTTCATTTCCATTGCTGCTAGGGGTGCTAGTCACATCAATCTGAGTCAATCTTTGTCTCTGAACAGAGTTACCCAGGCACAGGGACATGGCAGAAAGGGGTCCTCCCTTTTTGCTGGCACCAGATCACAGCAGGCACAGAGTGGGTAAGAACTGGCAGCTTCCTGCTCCTGACGGAGGCAGCAGCTCCCCTGGCAGCCGGATCTGCAGTGTGGCTCTTGGAGTCATCCTGGAAGCTCAGACTCAAGTCTGTTTTTCAGTCCTCTCAATATCCTTACTTCATGCTTAAACCAGATAGGGAGGATTCCAGGTTTTTATATTTGCTTTGTTTTACAAAGAAGGACCCTGATCAATTCAGAGGATGCAAGGGCAAAGTTTAAGGAGACCTGTTACCTACAGTGTGAGGGATGGGGAAATTTAGCCCCAAAGGATGAAACAGCTGCATAGAATAAAACCATCCCATCTATCTGTTGCCCAGCCCCAGCCTCTTTGAACATCCACTTGCTCTCTTCTGTTCTTCCCTCTTCCTCCCCTTCCCTGCCCCATCTCTGGAGCTCCATCACATTTCATGTCCTTGCTTCCTCACACTGTTCCTCAGAGGTAGGGAGGTCAGGGGGTGCTTCTCTCTGGAAGGTAAAATGCTACTCTGGAAGGTAAAATGATGTGTAGAGAGTGCAGGATAGTGGTGCAGCTAGCTAGGGGTGGAGCTGGGATGACACATTCATTCTTAATCTGGATCTCATTGTGTAGGGGCTTGGTGTTTCCCAAACCAGGGCTCCCTGGAGCCAGGAGCAGCTCAGGCATCTGTAAACCTCATTATAATTGATATATAGTGAAAGGGCAGACTGACTCAGATTTCAAGTCCCACTTTTGCTCTGAGGCTAGTGCAGTCCTGGGCAAATCACTGGCCATCTTTGGGCTTCATTTACCTCATCTGTCAAATGAAGAGGTTGGTCTAGATCACAAATTCTTAACCTTTTGGGTGTCATAGACTCCCTTAACAATCTGATCTTTGGGCCAGTTGAGGGGGCTCATGCCTGTAATCCTAACACTTTGGAAGGCAGAGGTGGGCAGATTGCCTGAGCTCAGGAGTTCGAGACCAGCCTGGGCAAAACGGTGAAATCCCGTCTCTACTAAAATACAAAAAAAAAAAAAAAAATTAGCCGGGACTGGCAGTGTGTGCCTGTAGTCCCAGCTACTTGGGAGGCTGTGGCAGGAGAATTGCTTGAACCCAGGAGGCAGAGGTTGCAGTGAGCTGAGATCACTCCACTGCACTCCAGCCTGGACAACAAAGTAAGACTCCAACTAGAAAAAAAGAAAAATCTGATATTTGGCCAGGTGCAGTGGCACACACCTGTAATCCCAGCACTTTGGAAGGCTGAGGCAGTTGGACTGCTTGAGGTCAGGAGTTTGAGACCAGCCTGGCCAACATGGCGAAATCCCGTCTCTACTAAGAATATAAAAATTAGCCGGGCATGGCAGTGCATACCTGTGATCCCAGCTACTTGGGAGACTGAGGCAGAAGAATCACTTGAACCCAGGAAGCAGAGGCTGTGGTGAGCTGAGATCATGACACTGCACTCCAGCCTGGGCAACAGAGCAAGACTGTTTAAAAAAAAAAATCTGATATTTTTCATTCATCCCCAGTCCCTCCCCCTAAAAACTGTACAGACAATATTTTGTGTAAAATTTCAAGGGGATCATGGACTGTTTAAAGTCTATTATTCAGTAAGAGGATTCAAAGCTTTTTTTTTTTTAATCAGACTCCCAAAGGGATCTATGACCCCCAAATTATAAGAGCCCTGCTCTAAGGGCAGCTTGAGCAATGATTCTGGAGAGCTCTATGGAAAAGCCTGCCTACTGATCTTGGCTCTGCCCCTTGAAAGCGTTTCCCTTCATTGAGCCACAGTTTTCTCACCTATAAAATAAGGATAACGATACCTGTCCTGCCAACACTATAGAATTGTTGGGAGAATTACACCGTAAGGGAGGTGAAAGTTTTTTGTAAACTCTAAAGTGTTTTATATTATAATAGTGATCAATCAGCCAGCTCCCTTTCCCCTTTCTAAAGCCTGAGGGATGGTGGCAACATCAGGCTAGAGCTGGCAGAGTTCCTGGTAACGCACAAGGGCCTGAGAACTGGACCCCAGGAGTGTTGTCTCTTACAAATGGGTGACTCTCTCCCCGCCATGGGACCTCACTGAGCCTTCATCCTGTTCCACTGCTCCAGGCCCATAGACAGCACTTCCACTGGAGCTCTTTGTTCTCTGCAGTGCCCTCTTCTACTCAGCATGCTGACCGAGCCTGCCCACTGTCTGGAGCAGTCACGTGCTCATGCATCCACTGCTATTCCACAAGGTAGCAGAGAGCACTCAGGGAGGTAGGACAGGCATGGTGAGTACAGTGTCATCTGTACCAGCCTGTCGTCCGCTCCATGACACTCCTAATTTCTCAGGCCACACGTCTAAATGTGAGGTTCAGAAAACATGAACCTAGGACTCATTCCCCTTGGGATGCTGTCAGATTGAGGGCATGCAGAGACAGGCATCTGCAGCTTGAGAAGGAGCCAGGATACACACTCACACACATACACACACAGTCGCAATCGCCCAGGAAGGGCCTGTCTGTCACAGGCCTGGCCTGGCCTGCATGGCACCGAGGTGCTACATCAAAGGAGAGCAGTGGAGTCGGCGATTACTCGGGCATGTGGCTCACCTTCCTGCCAGTATTTTCCCTGACAAGACTTTACTTGCCACCCACATTTTCCTCTCTGGTAACAGAGAGGATTAAAGGCTCCTCAATCTGCTTCTAACTAAAGCCCTCACCACTCCAGGAACTACTGGAGCTACTGTCTGCAACTCCTCCTCTCCCCCGACCTGCCTGCCCAGTCTTTGGCTCTGTCACTCTAGGATAGCCCCACACAACCCTCCCTGGGCCGTGGGGATGATGCTGGAGGGTGTAGACCAGAGCCAGCCAGCCCCAAAATGTTGACCCTCTGGTGTCGGGGAGTTTTCACTGAGCAGTCCCTGGGAGTGATGGCAGCTTCCATTGCCTTTCCTAGTCCTTCCAAAGTCTTGAACTAGGGAGATGGGCTAAGGGTCCCCAAGAAGCAAGAACATGGTGCCCAGAGGGCACGGAGGAGAGGGGATGTGGTTGTGAGCCAGATGGGGGCTGCATGATTCCCTGTACAAGGGATCACGGAGATCCAGGCCTTGACTTGTCCAATATGGCAGCCACTAGTTGTATGTGGCTATTGAGCACTGAAATGTGTCTTGTCCTAATTGATATGTGTTGTCATTGTAAACTAGACCCCAGATTTCAGACTTAGCACAAGACAAAAAAGAATGTAAAATATCTCATTCAAAATGTTTATATTGATTACATGTTGAAATGACAATAATTTGTATATATTTGGGTTAAATAAAATATATTATTAAAATGTTTTATAATTTAAAACTGTTTTTTATTTTGTCAAAATTAAGGGACTGGGTGTGGTGGCTCATGCCTGTAATTCCAGCACTTTGGGAGGCTGAGGCGAGAGGATTGCTCGAGTCCAGGAGTCCAAGACCAGCCTGGGCAACATAGCGAGACCTTCTCTCTATTAAAAAAAATTAAAAAAAATTCTTTTTAAATTGAGACAGAGTCTCACTCTGTTGCCCAGGCTGAAGTGCAGTGGCACAATCATAGCTCACTGCAGCCTCGACCTCCTGGGCTGAAATGATCCTCCCTGCTTAGCCTCCTTGAGTAGCTGGAACTAACAGACGTGCAATACCACACCTGGCTAAGTTTTAATCTTTAGTAGAGACAAGGTCTCCCTATTTCCCAGTTTGGTCTTGAACTCCGGGTCTCAAGTGATTCTCCAGCCTCGGCCTCCCAAAGTGCTGGGATTACAGGTGTGAGCCATCACACCCAGCCTTCATTGTTAAAATTAATGTCACCATTTTTTTTGAAATGAACTTTTTTTTTTTTTAATGTGACTACTAGAAAATTGAAAATGACATTCATGATTCGCATTATATTTTTATTGAGCAGTGCTGGTCTAACAAAAGCACAGAGTTCCCCACGGGGGATCAGCCACAGAGAGGGGACCAGTGAGAGAGGACCTGCTGTGCCCATCTTGAACTCTTCTCTACCATCGGTCTTGTTCAGCTGTGAACAGGAGCCTCTGAACAGCTTGCCTGAGAATGAGACTGACCTGGAGCTAGAACTAAAGCTCCTGACTGCATTTTAATGCTCTGTTCTCTCAAGACAGGGCCCCTCATTCCCTCACACCTGGGGCTGGGTTGATGAATTTGTGGCTTATGGTGCAGGGGAGGGGGAAGGTACCCCCAGGGTATCCCCTGGGCATCTGTCTAGGAGACCTTCACTGCTGGACTCACCGAAGTTTTAGGGACCAGAATGTGGTGGTAGTTCGTGTTTATTCCTGCCAGGAGCCCTTGTCACAGCCTGCAAGCTTAGAAAAGAGAGATTCCCCTTCCCACGTAGGGCATATTCTATTATTTATTAACCCCGAGGAGGCCTGCCCACGATGGCCTTCCAGCTGGTTAATTGGATTTCATGACAACTTTTTTAAAAGGAATGTTCTGAGGAGCAGTGTTGTGTCCTGCCCCAGGGGTCCTGTGAGGTTTCCTCCATCTCCTTGAAAACGCAGCCACTGCGGTATAACGTGGAGCTTTAATCATACATGTCAGTGTAGCTCCAGTCACATCAGAAGCTGTGGTGGGGCTGACACAGCCACTGATGCTCCAGGATGGGAAATAAGTCCCTTTCTTACCTATGATAGAGAAAAGATACTCTGGTGCCTGATGTGTGGGGGACTACTAGGTCATTTGTGAGGCACTTCTGCTTCGATTACAGTCCCTCGTAGGTGAAAGTGTGCTGCTTATCACAATCAGCATGTCATAGGTTTGCATTTCCTTCTGAGGAGACATTAATAGACGTAAGGTCCTATGATAACAGCTATTAGCATGGCTGAGGCCCCTATTTAAACAACTGCTTTGAGACTAGGCGGCTAAACACTAGTGTTTCACGCATGGGCTCACTGCTCTTCCTCCCAGGTCAGTTTTGCCATGGTTGTTTCATCCAGAGGATGTTCAGGGGAGGGCAGAAGGGGAGCCCCCTGGAGATTCATGGCCACCCACTGTCCCATGGCCTAAGCAACAGCTAAGGAGAGGGACAAAACCCGCTGTACAAAAAAAGCTATGTATGCACAAAGCTGCATTTTTAAGGACAGGCAAGAATTCTTGGTGTTCTGGTAGAATTTACTGGAAAACCCTTATAGACTGTTAGTTCCTGCCAGAATGGGTGATTTACAGGGAGGCCTACTGAGGATGGAGACTGGGAAACTTAAAACAAGAAGGTAAGGAGCTAACCCCTGTTTAGTGTCTTTCTTGTGTAGAGTTCTGACACTAGACACTTACAGTAAGTATGTGCCCATAAACCACTATCCCATGGACCCGAGGGAAGAGCCCCTTCCTAGGATTTGGAAGGGTCCCTGGAGAGAAGGAATGGCGGTATGTGTACTGAGGCACTAGAACCCCTAGGGATGTGTGCGGTGGAAGTTCAGATAGCCACGGAATCTATCCTTTGACAGGGTGCTCTCTTTATCTGGAGGACTTGCTCATACAACAACAAATGGTCACCCTAAACTATTCCCCCACATCAACAAGGACAAGGATCCTAGAGCTATTCATACTGCGTGTTTGGCATTATTTAAAGTGACTTACATACACCATCCCAATAACTTAGCTATGGGTATCGTTAGCCACATTTTGCTCATGAAGAAGACTGCGCTTAGAGAAGTCAAGACATTTACTCAAGGTCACAAAGTCATAGGAAGCCAGGGTTTTAACTAAGCTCTCTGATTCCAAAGCCCATGTTTAATTTCTACTTTATAATGCCTTCCAAAAAAAAAAAAATCTCCCCCAAAACTATGATTCTAGTTGAAAAGTAATTCTAGAGAGGGGGGATATTACATTTTATGTATCACAGAACAGAACTATAGTAGTCCTGGCAGGCTTCACACAAAATGTGGACCTTGAATTGGCCTTGAGAGCAAGTTACTCTTTGTATAAGTGGGGGCATGGAGAGGTTATCCCAGGCTAAGGGAAAAGCTGGAGTGAAGGCTGGGAGGTGAAAAGTTGCAGGTCAGCAGGAGAGGACATTGAGAGGACAGACGTGGCTGGAGCAGAAGGTTCCCCCCAGGGAGCAGAAGGTGGGGCTGGGCATATAGCCTGGGCTGAGGTCTGGAGGGCACTGAAAGTCAAACCTGGGAGGTAAACTGCTCCTTTTTGCCTGGCGATTTAGGACGATCAGCTACAGAATGGATGGAATGGAAATACTGGGGAACTTAGGGGCGCCATGGGCAGGGCTGAGGCTCTGGACTTCACCTCCGTGGACCTTAATCTCCCTTGCTGTGAGAAGGGTAGATAAGCCTGAGTGCTCAGAAGCCTGGGCCCCTGTGGAGCTTGGTGATGCTAAAGCACCTGAGGGATGCTAAACCACCTAGGTTATGGCTGCCAGGTGCAATGGCAGAGGTGCAATGGTAGCACCTTCTTTTTCCATGTAAAGATAACTAGAGGGAAAGAATTGACTAATTGTGTGAGAGCAGAGGGAGGAGTTCAGGTGACTCTGAGAGTTCAGGTGTCTCTGAGATTCCAGTTGGAGGATGTGAACAGAGTATCCCTCCCTGCAGTTGGTCCCTAACACTGCCTGAGGCCACACCCAAGTCTAGGAGCTCCAGTCCACCCCCTGGGCACTGGCATTTGCATGCCTGGCTTGGAGGTAGGGTCTCTCCAACTCCTCCCTGCCCCCTCTGCAGTAAAGCTGAGACTTTTCCCATTTCTCCTGCCTCTTGTTTCTCTAATTTTATGATTGTATGAAAACAAAGTTCCCAAATTGCCTTTAATTAGCTTTAATAAGACAGCCTTTTTGCTAATTAAAACGATTATTAAGAAACCATTTATTGAGAAAGAACACAGTTGTTAGAACCTACGAGAATTCTGAACTCTTAATAATAACAGCAGCAGCCACCACCAGCCCCATCAGGCCCCAGAAACTCAAACTGGGTAGTGCTCAGGCTGGGGGCCCAAGATTTCCAACTTCTCCCTCTCTCCAGAGCACCTTGTGGGCAGATGCTGCCCGCAAGCCTATAGTTGCTCCTTTCCCCAGCACTGAGGTTCTCTCTGTAGAAAATGTCCCCGGTAAGTAAGCAGGGGCAGGTGCCTGTTAAAGGGTCTGATGCAGCCAGAGTAAAGCTGAGCAGGCAGTCAGGAGACAGTGAAACCTCCAGTCACTTCATCTCCCTGGACCTTTATCTCCCCTGCTGTGAGAAGGGTGGGTGGGCCTGGGTGGCCTCAGAAGCCCAGGGCCCTCTGGAGCTTGGTGATGCTAAGGCGCTGGTTGGAGCCTGCACTGTGGAAACCCACACCTCTGGGTAATGGGGGAGTCTGGGGCTAGCAGAGCCCAGAGCTTATTTCATCCTCCTCTCCTCCGTCTCCAGGAGGGCTGCTCAGGCAGCTGAGGCAAGAGACTCCTGTCGCGAAGCTGTTGAGGAGATTCGGAGACTCTGGGCTCCCGCTAGGAGCAAGCAGGCGCGGTGCAGCGAGGCGAAGCCCAGGCGCGAGGCCCGGAACGCGGAGGTGCACCTCCCCGGTCTCCGGGTCCCTGGGTCCCCGGGTCCCCGAGTCTCTGACCGCGGCGCTTTCTCCCGCCCCCCTCCACCCCGCCCCGCGCTGCACAGCTGCTGACAGCTCCTGGGTGACGGCGAACGGCTTGTGCTGTCACATTTCCTTCCTGTAGGGAGGGGGTGGGGAACTGGAATCTGGAAGGGCCGCGACTGGAAGGGAGACTACCCAGGTGGAAGGCGGTGTAGAAGGTTGCTGGAGAGAAGATGCCCCTGGCCTTTTCTAGCGACGTCGTCTAGGCCGTATCTGCCTTCTGGGGTCAGGAGTCTTGCTACACCCTAACCCCGCCTACCTCACAGTCCTCCCAGGGTTTTTCCAGGGACCTGGTCAGCTTGAGGTCTTGGCAACACTTGAAAAGCACCGGTGGTTTTTGATTTAGTTGTTTAATTTTTATTTTTAAATATTACAGTGGAAAGAACGTGGACTTTGGAGTCCCGCAGCCCTGGACTCCAGTTCGGTGGGCTGAACACTTAGCTTTGTGACCTTTTGTGACACTCAACTGAGCTTCATTTCACGACAGCTTTTTTCCCACGGGGCTACTGTAAGGCTTAGATGCAATAATGGAGGTGAAGTTGCCCAGTCGGTAGCCTAAGACCCAGCGCTACTGTCGGGGGAATGTGCACTTGACCCTCAACCAGTGAAGGCGAAGGATAAGCTTCGAGTTTATCCTTCACCGTAAACCCGACGCCCAGCCGGCCTGGGTCTCCTTGGCGCTCGCTGGCGTCCAGGGTCGGCAGCGGGGCTGGGGACGGTGGGAGGGGGTACCCGGCAGTCTCCAACCACGCCGCATATCGGAATCCACGCGGACATTTGAAGAAACATTCGCTGGGAGGCCTCAGCAGAGTCCAATTCATCGCGAGCCGCGTGGGGGTAGGGTTCAGGCCTGAGGGTTTTGTAAAAGCTCCCGAAGGGGGCTCCGAGGTGCAGTCAGGATTCAGAACTGGTGACTGAAGAAGAACGACCGCGGTCTCGGGGGAAAAAAAAATAAACAAAGAGGCCTTCCTGGGGCGGGAGGGAAGAGGGCTGGCGGGTCCCCACCCGTATGCAGGTGACCCCTTCATACCCGCATTCCCACGCCCAGGGACACGGTTACACGCACGCTCGGACACACGGGCACCCACACTCACCCGAACACACACCCCCACGCCCATTCACGCTGCCCCGGACACACCCACACCCACTGCATTCTCCGGGCGAGTCCTGCGGCCGGAACCCAGACAGAGCGCGCGCGCTGGGGGCCGGGCCCCGCCGCTCCGAGGGTCTCAGGCCAGGCCGCCCGAGCGCGCCACAGCCGCTGACAGCGCGGCTCCTCGGAGCCCCGGGCGCTCGGTAGAGCCCCTGCCGGGCCGCGCTGCGCTCGCTCCGGCTCTTTGTTATGCTAATTCCCCTTCCCAGCTGGTGCCAGCTGCCTGCACAATGAGCGCCCGGAGCCCTTGCCAGCCCTCGCCAGTCAGGGAGTGGGGGCGGGGAGCGAGGGCACCTCACACTGCGGTCGCCCTCCTCACCACCCCCTCGCCGTCCCAGCACGGCCCAGCTTGGCCCGGTGCTGAGCCGCCCAATAAGCAGCCTTTCCCCAGTCCTCCCCTCCCCATTGCTTGCAGGGCCGCGCCCCCCGGGGCCTGCAGGGCATCCTCTGATTCATTCCAGTCGCCCGGGCTGCCCGCCCTCCAGGTGCCAGGGCTTGATGAAAAGTAAAAGGCTCCTCGGCGGCTCGAGAGCCGTGAGGATGAAAGGGAAGCAGCCGCCTCCCAGACCACACAGCTAATCCTCCCATAAACCTCGAGCAAATAAGGGGAGAGGAAGAACAGGCCGGCTACAGATGTGGAGTGCAGCCTCCGGGGATCCCCAAATTAAAACTCGTGCAGGGGAAGCCCTTGGACCACAACCAAATGACACTAATTGGGTTATGGGACCATAATCTTGGCTGGTATTTTAAAAAAACCGAACAAAAAAACAGTTATAGTCACAGCTGCAAGAACTGTCTTCATAAAAAGAAGGGGGAAAGTCCGCTATTTTATTAGGCATAAGAATGAGAGAGAAGAGGGTTCACGGATCTCCCGCCTGCATGGTGCAGGCAGGCTGGTTGCTTGCAGGCGAGGACAATCTTGTGCCAGGGGGAGCCACGTTGTGCCTGGCTGGCTCCGGGTGTGTGGAGCTAATCGGCTAAAGGAGGCGGGGGCAGGAGCACTCCAGGGGGAGGGGCAGAGGAACTGCAGTGAGAATGGGGGAGCATGGCCTATCTGGAGGAATGTATATTTTCAGAAGACAATAGATTAGCCGCCATATGCAGAAAACAGTTATTTGGGACAGGAAAACTCAGAGATGTATTCTTAAAGAAAGATCCAGAAGCCATTTCTCAGTTTCACTGGGAGGGAAAAAAGGCATTCTGGGGAAGGAAAGGAAAGGGTGACATGCAGAAAACTCAAGTGAACATCTTCAGAAAGATCCCTGATTGTTAGAATCAGGAATTGTTAGAATCAGAAGACAGGGTCAGAAGGGAACAATCTTTTAGAGGTCCTTTGAATCCAGCCTCATCATTTGACAGATGGAAAATCAAGATCCAGAGAAGTGAAGGGGGTTGTTCATGGTTAGACCGCTACTGGGTGGCAGACCTGGGCAAGAATCTGTCTCCTAACTCCTAATCTAGTTCTCACCACTAAGTTGGTTATAATCTTGTGGTTAAGAAACAGCAGTCATTTGACCAGAAATCAATACAATAGATTGACTCTAAGCAAATAAATGAAGACTTAGGATTTCTTTTTCCTTTTCTTCTTTCTCTCTTTCTTCTTTCTTTCTCTTTCTTTGTTTCTTTCTTTCTTTCTTTCCTTTCTTTCTTTCTTCTTTCTCTTTCTTCTTTCTTTTCTCTCTCTTTCTTCTTCTTCTCTTTTTTTTTTTTTGACAGATTCTTGCTCTTTGCTCTGTCACCCAGGCTATAGTGCAGTGGTGCAATCTCAGCTCACTGCAACCTCTGCCTCTGGGGTTCAAGCGATTCTCATGCCTCAGCCTCCAGAGCAGCTGGGACTGCAGGCTCACTGCAACCTCCACCTCCCGGATTCAAGTGATCCTCCTGCCTTGGCCTCCCAAAGTGCTGGGATTAAAGTGTGCACCATCGCGCCTGGCCTAACAGGACATTTTTAAAAGATTGAGTTAAGCTTTGTTGGATCTATAATAAGAATAAGAGTTAGAAATCAATTAAGTCACACAAATTCCATCCCAGGATTCTTCCTAGTATGTATTTCTTTATTCATCACTTAAAACACCCAGATGGATAAATGGCCCCAGAATTTCTTTAAGAGTTCTTTCTGTGCAGGGACAAATACCATCTCTAGATAGAGATGTCCCTTGTGCATTAGGTCATCTTGCCTAAAACCAGCTAGGTCAAGATTGGGCCGGTTGAGAATTCTAATTGGTCATCTTAACTGGTTAAAATCCTACTGATTGGAAAATAAAAATATCTACTCCAGCTGCTGGTTTTCCAAACTCTGAGAGGACAGAGGTTTAGAGATGGCCAGTCTAGACCTCCCTGGGCAGGCTGAGATGTCCTGGCTTCCCACTGCCTCTCTCAGCTGGCTCAAATGGCAACTAATGTTGCCAATCATGAGATCCTGGTCCAGTCAAATAGGAGGGGAGCCTCTTGCAGAGAAGTCCTGGGACCCCCATGATACAACACTGCATTTGCTCTCATTATACTCTGTTGTCCATTTCTCATTCTCAAGCCATATGGTTCAGTTTTCTTCTCATTTCAGGACCTACCTATCAGCAAGCCTACTACAAGTGAACCTCACCTTATGGAAAAATACATACTCTTCAAAAATAGAGAGATGGAATGTAATTTTGTAAATGGAATTCTATTTTGAAATTATCAGTAGATTTCTGAGTTTAATGGCAAAACAGAAGGGATAAGAGTTTGAAATAGGGATAACCAACCTCTAGTTGACCTTATACGTGGAAACTGTATCCCCGTTATTTTATAATAGGCTGTGTCCTTGGTTATGGTTATCCAGAAAATTCTGCTTTGGCCTCCAAAATTATCAGGTTTAGGAGCACAAGGAATAGCGTTTAGTCTAAATTACCTCCCCTGCCCACCCCCCAACTTTTTTTTTTTTTTTTTTTTTGAGACAGACTCTTACTTCCTCATCCAGGTTGGAGTACAGTGGATCAATCTAGGCTCACTGCAACCTCTGCCTCCCAGGTTCAAGTACTTCTCCTACCTTGGCCTCCCAAATAGCTGGGATTAAAGGTGCCCCCCACCACCACACCTACCCAGCTAACTTTTGTATTTTTAGTAGACACGGGGTTTCACCATGTTGACCAGGCCGGTCTTGAACTCTTAACCCAAGTGATCCAACCACCTTGGCCTCCTAAAGTGCTGGGATTACTGGCAGGCATGAGCTGCCGCGCCTGCCACCCCCTTTTTTTCCTAACTTAATACTGTACTTTTTCAGAGTAAAAACTAGGTTTAAGAAAATTATTCGATACAACAACTGAATAAACTTGAACTTTGGCAAATCCTGGAGATGAGTCACAGGTTAGTGGTTTTTAATCTTTCCATTTGTAAGGGACACCTCTTATTCCCCTCACATAGCGAATGTTCTGAAAGATTCTGTCTGACAAACAAATTGTATTTATTAAGGATAATGCCTTCATTTTCCCAGTCAGAGTTTCTTCTCCATTTGTGATAGCCTGGAGCTGATTTAATTCCAGCCAAAGGTAAGGAAATCTGATGTGGGGTTAGCCTGTGCAACCACTTTCAGAAGATTTTATGATTTGCAATAAGGTATTTTAAATACTAAACATATCTCGAGGACACCATGACTATTTTCATAGCTAAGGGCCCTGGGACCCCAGGTTTCATACCATCCCCCTGTTTAACTTCAAGCTTGCTGTACAGAACCAAAGAGGCTGAATACTTTCCACCAAAAGGAGGATCTGGCACTGTTGGATTCCACCTGCAGGGTATTCAAGGACCGTAATGGAGGAGTCATGGAGGCGTGTTCGTTGCAAACCCATAATGTACACCCAGAAAATGTTGAGTCACTTCCCTGATATTAAAATCTTTAATCCTGACAATTGTGAGGTGGATAATGTGTGCTACTCCATTTTACAGATGAGTAAACTGAGGCACTAGGAGGTAAAGTGGCTTGCTGGCCAAGGCCAAGCTTGCACAGCTACCCTGGCAGAGCTGAGATTTTCATCCAGTCTAACTCCAAACTCCCTACTCTTAACCCTCTGCTATACTCCAGTCTTGTGAGAAACCCACAACCTCTGTGCCTAAACTGAACAGGAGAGAGATTCCTTGGGCTAATGACCATACCTGTTCACAAATACAGTTTCGTGGGTTTCTAAGGACATGGAGAACAAGGAGAGCCCCTCCCAGATCAAGAAAGGGCAGACAAGCCATGTCTCTCTTCCTGCAAAAACATTTAAAACAATCCTTTAGTCCCTGAAATGTTTTTTTCTGTTTTCCTAAAGAAGTTTGACGAGGAAACAAAAAAATTCTGTCTTCTTTCTCTTGCAGTCTTTAGACTTTTCCTTAAAGAGAGTGTATTCACTCCGCAGTGTACGGGGAGCACTGTATTTTTCAGACTTCCTTCAGCATACTGGACCAGACATCAACTCCCTAACCTTTTGCCCAAATCCCTTGCATAGCCTGTCATTCTTGATCATTTCCGTATTGTGCACACAGGGATGTTGTGAGTTTTGAAGATGGTATAGATATCTGAGTGCTGTGCCAAGTATATTTCAGAAACATCTACTCATCTCTTGATTGAGAGGATACCAGGGTCTTAGCACATCTGAGCTTAGTTCATTGCAGTCACTTTAGAGGGTATCTGAAGCACGTGTGTACTGACCAGAGGAGGCAGTGGAGAATCACATGCCTGATGCCTGGACTCAGCTGCTTCCATTGAAAGATCTGGATAGAGGTAATGCCTGCTGAAGGCCAGGCTGGTCTGTGCAGCACAGGACTAGGGTACGTTAGATCCCTTTCTCCCAAAATTCTGATATTTGCCTATTGTCTTGGAGATCTTGGCAGAAAGCAAGATCATAACTTACATCTCTGCAAGTTCTTTTATAGGTAGGTCCTCCCAACAAGATTTTATCACATTTTTATATTTTTAAATCAAGAGAAGAGTCAAAAAAATGGGGTTGAGAAATATAAGAAATGTCATGAGAAACCACTAATACATCCCCATACATTCTATCAGTTTCATTGTGGTCAAAAGCAGGTGTTTCCACGCTGTGAACAAGTAGTTTGCATTTTCAAAATTAACAAATTGGATCAACAACAAGGAAAAGAAACCAACCATAGACAGCCCACCAGCGGATTGTTTACCAAAGAAGATGAAGCTCATGGCGATGGTTTGCAAACACCACCAGACTAGCTTGTGTAAATTCCCTTCGTTTAGTCATCGTTCTTCAGCCTGTCACAGATACTGAAGGGAAATGCAGAAACAGGAAATTACAGACTATTTTAAACAGCATGTTTTATTAAACTCACTTGCTGATGCACTTTATGGCAGGATGCGAGATTCAAGTGTTCATAACTTACATCTTTGCAAGTGCTTTTCCTAAGTGAGTTCTCCCAGCTCAAATATGGCAGGTACCCAGGGCTGGGAAATAATCTCCAAACTAGTAACTCTTTCACCCCCGGTCGTGTAGCTATATCACATAAAATTGAGCTGTTTTAGCCATGTCAAGAGAATATACCTTGCTGAGGCACTATAGCTAAGAAAGCAACAGAGGCATCTTGTAGTAACTTAAAAGATCCTTAATGCATTTATTTTAAACCACAGAATCAAAACACAGCAATCTTAAAATGAATCACTACAAACCATACATTGTCTCTTCTTTTATGATTTAAATACTGATATCATTCTCCTCTTCATGGGACAGTTCTGCCTCTAGTTTAAACCACCATTACTAATGCCATGCTGAATGCTTGTCTCTGAAAAGATCTAGCAAAATTGGCAGGGGTGTGATAACCTTAACTACAAATGAAATAACTTCAAATGTAAGGGGCTGTCAGAAAAATGGAATTTCACAACTAATTATTTCCCAAAAAAAAGTCTCCTGCTCACCATTTGTTAGAAGGATATAAAAACCTAGCTGCATCACATAGGAATCCTTGTATCCTTGTCTTATATTTGTTGTGAAGTGGATGTCTCTTAATGGTCATGTCTTCTACAAGTTGTCCTCTGCTCTGCTCCTGATACACAGAAAGGAAGTCACCAAGTGGAGCTGTAATACAAGTTCATAACTGGAGGGATGGATAGCCATGTCTCGATGGAGTTAACTGTGAGCTCTAAAAATAAATACTTTCATTCACTTGCTTCACCATTTAACAAAGTAGCATGTAAAATGTTCTACATTTTTGTTGTCTTAATAAAAGATCATGCCAAAGATGCTTTACCCTAATTCTCAATTCATTGCCAGATAGTGGCATCTGCTGGTTTTGAATTTTTCTCTCTTCCTCCCATGTCCCCTGTCCCTGCAATCCTGTCCCTAGGACCCCTGCAAAGTGAAGTATAGAATAATAGGATTTTGAGTGGAAAGATGATGATGAGACTTTTGCCCTTTGAAAATCCCTTTGCCAGACCACCTTCTATAATCTGCCATTTTTAGAAAGGAAGGACGAGAGACAAAGGTTAATGATTTCATTAATGATATGCACCCAGATGCCTAGGGGAATAGCAATTAAAGGCACTCTTGGGGAGCAAGGCCACTTTCTTAAATGAAGGTTTCCCTTCATTTATCTTTTAATAGTCTTGATTCTGTCATATCAGGTTTTCCTTAAAGCACAGCACAGCAATGAGAGAAGGTGCTGCTTCCAGGCGGGTAGACAGCAGTGTGGGTGGAGGATGTCTTAGCTTTTCCAAGTTGCTCAAGATAAAACTATAGAATCCAGCTAAGGGATTTAACTTACTATGAAGGGTGTCCTGGCCACTCTAGGAAAATCTAATGGAATATCTCACGCATAAAAGACAATTCTGGGTGCATGGGAGGTGAACACAGGAAGTCCTAGCACTCTCACCTACTAACAAGAGAATTTTTGTAGTTTGGATGGGTGCTTAGGAATTAGTTTTTGGTGAAGAAAATTTTTTTGTGATGCTAGAAATATCCTGGAAACAAAAACTTGACGATGACTAAAAAGAACAGATTTTTATTCTGCTGGATTCAAAGGCATCACTTATCCTGCAGAGAAGTGATTCTAGTGGGTTCTACCGAACAGGTGCAGGCGCTCACAGCTCAGGTGAGTGCTGCTGAAAATCATCAACTTTGTCATTTTACAGCTTTGGCCATCAAGAAAAACACTGTCTAGTAATGCTGGGGCCTTTAAAAAGCAGAAGGATAAATCCTTTCGTTCATATTTAAATCTCCATGAGATATTACACTCGTAATAAGAATGCTACATTTGACAAATTAGTTTTTAACTAGCTTTCCCCCTTTATCAAATATTAGCTCCTAAGAACATTAATACACAATTGTATGGAATGCTACTAGCAATAATCTGTAGTTGTTATAACCGTTTACATATGGGTCATCTTCACAGTTCGACATTTCATAATGCAATCAGCTAAGATTCAGTATTTACGGCTTCATGCTATACAATTTTTTTCAGACACACTCCAGAAAGGAAAATCTTTACATTCTTTCAGACATAACCTTATTGATCACCACATCATCTATTAATATTGTGCTTCTTAATCAACAGAAACTTAAACTTACAAACTAGGATCATTCTAAAACACCTGTCAGATTGGCATTTTAAAATACTCTTTAATTTAGAAAACTCCTGTGTGGCCACTATCCATTACAGTTTCTAGATGTTTTGAGTTTTTTAAAGGAGAGAGAATAATGGAAAAGAGAAACATAGCCAATAGCCATTAAAATTTTTAAAAATCTTAATGAATTTTTATCATTTTAATAAATATATATCAAGAAAACCTCACTTTATTACAACACATTCATATACAAGCATCTATTAGCTAAGTTTTGAACATCAAATGTTTATCAAATATTGAAAATAAAGGACAAAACATTACTAGAGTATTTAGCTATAACGCAAGAAAATGTTTTAAAAATTGGTCCTTGTGGACAATTGTCCAAATGATCCTACTCATACACTGTATGAATGAGACCTATATTTAATATTAATAGCAATAATAAAAAAGCTTTATCTTGGAGAAACTGGGAGGGTTTACTTATTTCCTCCATTTGGCATTTGGTTTCTGTGAAGTATTGTTTAAACAGGTCCAAGTCAATTAGTAAACCTGGAAACTGGAATGGCAGGAAGAGTTGGCTGGAGTGGAAGGAAGGATGGTAGGAGGGCCACTCTGAACACTTTTCAAACGTACAAATTAAAGATATTATTTGGAAAATGTAGACCAAATACATAGTAACTATTATAAATTAAGTCCCATTTCTCCAAAATAACTTTCAAAAAACTAAAGTCTTTACATTCTTTAAGATAAACCTTAATGATCACCACATCATTTATAACATTGTGCTTCTTAATCAACAGCAAAGTTCATATATAAAAACCCACATGCTTTTATAATCTAAACAAGTGAAATGATGCAAAACAGAGAAAAGTATAATGCATGCCACTGGTTCGTGAACTTCATTGGACAAGAAAACAAAACAAAACCCAAAACCCAGAAAACCCAAACCCCAGCAACAGACAGTTGCCATAGAAAAGCTCGAGCAGCCCGTGCTGCTTTCTAACAGCTCTCTCTCATTTCCTCCATCCCTATTGAAAAAATGCCAAATCCAAAAGCAATTGGGCATCAAAAATAAAGGAAGAATAGAGATGTCGAATCAAAAGTTGAACACAATAGTTCAAAGTTAACAGTTTCCACACCATATTGATCCACCCTGTTTTTTTTTTTTTTTTCCTGTTTGTTAAATCCCTGCTGTAACTCTGATTTATCCTTAATTTTCACATTGGCAAAAATTAAGATAAAGTAAGGCACCAAAAATCGCCCTGTATAACACCTCTCTAAAAGCCTCATCACCCATCACAGGCAAGCCAGAAACTTGCAGGGAATACCCTCTCTGTGTAAGACTGTTGATTGCCGCCCCTAGACAGGTGTGTTTCATTATGTTACATCCTATTTTCATCTGTCACGCAAGACTGTTAGGTACAAATACTTAACAGCACCATTAAGCCATTTCATCTAGCTCCCTGTCTTCAGTCTTTTATTTAAAAACAAAATTATATCATATAGAAGAAGCAGGTATCTTTGCTGGTTATATTGATTTGCTTACCAAATAACTCCCTAATTAATCGGCAAACATGTAGAAATTTCTTAGCTAGTGACAGGCTCCTTGGGGGGCAATGGAAATATTGCAAGGGCACATTGTCCCCCAATCTAATCTACTGGTCTTTTCTGTCAGAAAACTATGATATACTTTTAAGCATTAAGTCAATCATTTCCTTGGTAAAAATCACCACATTTATAAGAAGCTCGCTGATGCCTACTATACAGATGTTTTATGCAATCTGCTCTCCAGGCATTAAAACGACACGGCATGTTCATGGCATAATTTTATCAGTTGTACAAAATCCATTCAAAATAAAATTTATGAGAGCTAACTGATCATGCTGTGCATGCTTCAAAGTTCGGTGAGAAGATGGCTCATATTTTACTTCCTTTGCTGCAGCACAGTTTGTTACTTGGTGGCGAAGCCTCCTTTTTCCGTAAGGACTTTTTCCAAGATTCATTTACATTGTTTCTTTCATTATATCCGGTCTCAAAATAATCATAAAATTGGCCTTTGCACTCAAAAGCAAGGTCATTTCCCACAGGTTCATGGCTGAGGGGGCCACCATCTCTGTTGGTGTCATTATTTGCTTTCTCCTCATTTAATTTGGCCTTTTCCTGAACACCAAGTGATCTGACATTAGTGACAAAGATTTCGTTGGCAGGTATCTGGCCATCACTCTTGTAAACAGGTGCACTGCCTACATCGAAATCCACCTGGTGGGAACAACTCGGTAGAGACAAAGGGGGAGAGGAAGAGGAGGATGAGGAGGAAGAAGAGACGGAGGGAGAGGAGGCAGCGGTGGAGGCACTTCCAACATTAGCATTGACAGAAAGGGGTACATTTAGGTAGTGGCCACCACATTCTTGGTAAAAGCAGCAGGCATGAAACTTTTCACATTCCTCTTTGGCCATCCGTGGTCGTTTTCGGTAAGGGCAGTCTTGAGCCATAAACCACTCTTGGGCAGAGGTGCCATTGAAAGAGCAGGCAGGGAAGCACCAGTTATTCTGCATGATAATTTCTCCATGGATCCTTTTCATCAAATTGTTTATAAGGACAGATCTTCGGAGGTATACTTCAGGGTCATCGATAAACTTTAGCTTTTCTAAGGACATATAAAGGATGTGGGCTCGTTCCTCAAAAATTGAGATGGTCTACAAACCAAAACCAAAACCAAAACCAAACAAAACAAAACAAAAAAAACAAAAAAGGAAGAGAGAAAGCTTAGAAAATGGACTATAAGAAAACACCATCATAGCATACTTCTTTCTTGGCACTGTCTGGGTCTGGGCATGTTGTGGTCTTGTTCCCCAAGGTTCATTTAGAGAGGCTGTCCCCCATTCTGCCGATGTTCCCTTTTGTCACTTGGCTGGAGTGCCCACCCACTTCCTGATCCACTGGTATGGCCAAGCACTAGGGAATCAAGCCACAGTGCAGACCTCAGGAGGGACAGTTCAGGTGGTTTGATCTATTATGGCCCAGTAAGGAAGATGCTGAAACACAAAACTAATCTAAGCTATTAGAAGTCAGGAGAGGAGGTACTTTCAGAGTTGGGGTGAGTGGGGCAAAGGGTAGTGTTAAAAGCAGGTCAAGGAGGATTCTGGTTGCTGGTTATGTTTTGGTTCTTGACCCGGATGTTAGTTACATGGATATGTTCACCTCATGAAATTCATCAAGCTGTACTGTGATACTTGTACTTTTTTATGTGTGTCTACACAAATACACATACACACAGACACATAACTCATATATTATACATCAATACGTGTTTTTAAAATGATGTCAAAATGCAAGTCACAATGAATATACTTCAAACCCTGGTCTAGCCATCAAGGAGCATGAGATTTGGCTTTTAATACTGTCCCTCTTTTAATCCTTTGGGTTTCATACTTGCAATTATCCTTGCTTGATAAGAGGACACAATAATGAATGAGGCTCAGGCCCTGACAGAATCTGTCAGTTGAAGGACCAAAGTAGGCTTCCTTGCGGAGCTGAGTGGGAGATGAGATGCCGAGAGGAACTGAGAGGGCTCACTCCTGAGCTGTGTGACACTATCACTATGTGATGGTTGGTGCAAATCCAGTAGCAACTGGGAAACTGCTACAACCACAACACAGAAACTAAAAAGGAAATAAACTGCTTGTGTCCGGGGGACCAGCTATTCCAGGTCATCAAAAAAGCAAACTGGCAGCATAACCTGAGGAGCTGTGAACTAAACCAGCCCATACTGACCAAAGGCAGGGACTACACATGCAGGGAAAAGCCCAGTACCTACCAATGCATTCTGCTGTCCTTTCATGAGCAAGGTAAAAGTAACCTCTAAAGGATGAGGTGGCAGAGGGGGAAGACAAGAGAAGACAGAGAGGAAGACGAATTGAAAATCCTCTCTGCATTTCAGACAACTATGGTCTGCAGTTATACCTGCCTCAATTAAATCAGCAGATAGTTATTGAAGGAAGGTAACTCTAAAGAAAAACAAACTGATATTTCAAAAGTTTAGGTGCCCAGTTTCATAATTCTATGCAATTTCCCCACCTTGTTTTTTTTTTTTTTTTTTTTAACTATACCTACAAAAAAGTTAGCTTTGGTCTTTTCTTGGAAATGAAGTATATTTTTCAACAACTTATATGTAACCAATGTCCAGGGAAGTGCATATTTCTACTTGCATACACACATTCAAGGATGGTGAGTCTACCCACAAAAGGTCAGGAAAAGCTCTGCGTAACCACCCCCACGTGGACACACACAGAAGTAACATTGGCTGCAGGAGCCAGAACTTAGACTGGGGAGAACACCACGGGAAAGAACAAGCATTCCACACAAAAGTGCGGAAGAACCATAACCCGAAACGCAGTCTGAGAAATATTAAATCATATGTTAAAAAAATTCCTTGGATTACATAATTTTGACATTTCTGGGTAGAACAGCTCTTGCCAGCTTTTTCTTCAAGTACTTGTGAAAAATAACACAGGACCCAAAAAAGTGACAACGATTAATGAGGCTCCACTGAGAAGTGGCTCATTTTCATTGCTTGGGTGAAACAATTTAATTCCTGGAAGTGGATCAAGCAACTGTTACTAAGTATCTTAAACTCTTAATAAAAATAATGACTATTAAAAAAAAACATACTTTATGGCTACAGCTGCTGAGTGGTGGGTGAAAATCCTCTTCTTCCACATACTTCCTCTTAAAGTATGCGATCTTGGATGTTGTTAGAGGATTTGAAGTTCCCCTGTAATGTGATCCTGTGGTAATAAATCAGATATGACAAATGACATGCGGTTTGCCAGAGGTTCTCCAAACAAAATACTTTCATTTCCTGTCCTTCTAGATGATAACTTGGCTGCATATTTGTCTGAACATGTGGTGATTAAAAATAAACATTTGTCTTAATAGTTGCTATCATATGGAATCCTGTGACCCAGGCTAGGAAAAGATTTCTAGGCAATTATAGAGGAAAATCACATACTTTAGCATTTAATAAATATGCAGAATCTTAAATCTATGCAAAAGGAAACTGCAATATTCAGAAAGTGGAGGAGTGTAATTTCTCTAAAATATATTAGTATTTATTTAAATTGTTTAATTAAACCTATGACAACATAGCACCACTGTTCAAATGCATACATCTTTAACTGTAACCACTGATAACCAAACAACTTTAAAATATTATTGGCTTTAGGTTAGTGAACAAATGGTTATCTGCATATTGGAATTATAACATTCCTTTTTTTCAAAATGCAAAATTCAAATTTTTAAAATTTGAATTAAAATTTTGGGTAACTAATGTCCTTTTCACTCTTCAAAATGTAGTATGCCAACCATGAAGACCACAGTTTTTAATCTTTTTTAGCAAAACAGACTTCATTGAGTACTTGTTTTATATTTTAGTTTATTTTAAAAAATAGCTAATACTGCACAAAAATCCGAAGGAACTTAAACCATAAGCAGAAAGAATCAGGAAGAACATATTTTTATTTTCTTGGCTTTAAATTTTTTCCTACAATCCCAAAGCCAGTTGTGTGCTTAACCCATTTATGCCAGAGGTTGCACATTTTTTGTGTGTGAAGTCAGACCTTGGTGATGACCTTGAACAGCAGGATAGAAATAACTTCCACAAGCTTAGCGTTCCAATAATGGAACACTGAGCCTAAATGGGTTAATAAAGAAAAGAGACACATAGCTGCTGGCGCAAAGTGCCGATTCCTTTATATCTCATGGGATAAAGGTGTCATTGTTGAGCCCACCAGAGCTTTCATAGTTGTGAGAGAACCATATAGTTCCACAGGGCAGAAAACCAAAACCCAAACTCAGAGTTTCAATATCTGGTTTGGCCCTCTTAAAAATACAGAATATAATTCAAGCAGCAGCATGGGTAGACACAGGTTTGAATGCAATTTAAATATCACCTTTGGTCCTCTCTCTGGAGCTCTGGACTCACTTAGGAGAGGTGCACAGCAGCCCGGGAAGCCCTTGGAGCTTTAGCTTTCCTGGCTCAGAGGGGCACTCCAGACACCACCTCCTGCCCACCAGGCTGACTGCAAAGGGCAGCAAGGAGTGGGGGGGTCAAGGGAAATACCTGCCAGCGGGGGACCAGCTCCCCGATCTCCCTGCAAAGGAGCCTGTGCTGGCCCTGGGGGGCTTGGGCCTCCGTAGCTGTCAGCCTCCCATAGTGTTTGGTACCCAGCAATTTCAGCAGCTCCTTCCGAGACAATGGGCTCGCAGAATCTATTCATGGACAGAACCAGAGTCATCTCTGACAGCCTCAGATCTGAAAAGAAAAGAAAAAAAAAAAAAACAAGAATGAAGAAAACAGCCCTAATCAAGAGCAAGCCAAGGGACGGCCTTGGCATCTTCATTTCTTTGCTTTGGGAAACTTTTACTTCTCGGCCCTCCCCTTCACCCTGAAACATTTTATTATTTTTTCAAAGAAAACCTCAGCAAACTCTCTAGCTGCTATTAGCTCAGCCTCTGTGTTCAGCAATCTGCATTTCATGGGCGGATCTTTAAAACCTCATTTCTTATTGTTCTCAGATTCCCCTCAGCCTTCTTCTAGACAGCTGCTTTGCCTCCTAAACACATTTTCCTCCTGACCTTCCAAAGAAAACGTACCGCTAAGAAGCCAAAACCCTTGCTCTTCCTTTCTATTAATAAGGCAAAATCAATTTTCCAGTCAATCCCCCGGGAGTCTCCTTTGATGAAATCCACTAATCAATCAAAAGAAAAGGGCAGGGGAAGCAGAAATATCCACCGTAATTCCAACTGATGTTCTGAGGTTCAGTCTGTTCCGCTGCCCCCTGCACCCTCCTCCTCTTGTTTCCGCAGGCCAGTTCCTCTACAACATGCTGGGGCTCCCTCCACTTTCTTCTCCCAAAGCAAAGCAGACAGAGAGACACTTGGTAGTTGTTTCCACCAGCCCTGATCGGCCTGAACTGGATCTGCCTCCAGTCAAAACACTGCGAGATGAAGACAGAAAATTGGCTCCAGTTTCAAGCCGTGAGTTGCAGTCCCACAGGAGCCAAGCACAACATCAACGGAGCAGGCAGAATATTAAACAGGAGCCAGGCTCTGGGGCCAGAGGCAGCCAACAACTCTTTACACTGCAAAGCCCAGACACAGAGCAGGAACTTTCCAAGAGGCAACACATCACTGCCCTTCTCTCCAGTTCACGCCCTTCTCCCTTGGGCCTGCAGGGAGATGGGAGCCTCTGCTCTGTGAGGCTTCCTGGGCCCCTCTATAGCTCAAGCAGTGGGGCCGCTTTCATGGGGGCTCTGTGTCTTCACTTGGCCCTTTGCAGCTCTCAAGGTAGGGTCAAGAGTAAGTTCAAGGGAGAGGAGAGTCTGATATGAAGGTAAAAAGACCTAGCAGCCATAGACCAGTGGTGACAGTAGCACAGCCTCAGTGCCTCCTTAACTGCCAATCCCTTTACGAGACCCAAGCCCCCACTATCTCATTTTGTGGTTTCAAGAACTGTCACACAAGTGATGTCAGGCTTGCTTTCTGAAGATTGATTGTTTTTCAGATATAAACTAAGGGCCCAGTTCTTGCTTTCTTTTCCAAATTATACAGCTTGTAATGTTTTTGGGAAAGACTGGGAATCTATCATTGTCTCATGGGAGACTATTACCTACATGCCATAACAGGGGTCCACTTCCAAGGAAAAGGAGGAAAAACACCAGGGAAAGGCAAAACAGCATCATTAAAGTGACAATGTACTTCTGGCTAAAAGAGCAGTTCTTGGCAGCAATGACTCTACCTTTCACCCAGTCTTCTCTCTGAGGTCTCAAATTCTGTCCCAACCACACAGAATAATGAAGCAAGACCTTTTGACAGACAGGGAAGGTGTACAGGTCAGTGGAGAGAATTAGGACTCAGCTGGTTTGGGCTGCTAAAACACTTCCCCTTTCTCTTTTAAGACACTCTCCAAAGAGACATCAGTAAGGACTTATTAGTAAACCTTAAGACAAGTGGGCAAAAGATAAATCTTTATAAACAAACGATGGGACATGTCATTTATTTTTATCTTTGAGTCATCAACAAAGAAATTTAGCCTACACTGATTTAACAAATTAAGCCCTTCTGTCCATCACTTCTCAAACTCCACATCCAAGTAGGGTATCAAACTTCATGATGATTTATTCCCTGGAAGACTCTTATGAAATGGTCCAGTCTCTTAAACTATTCTAAGAGACAATCATATCAGGAAATACTATTGCCAAGAGCACATGAATTACAGCTTTTCAACAGTCAGCAGCCTGTTCTTATTGAGAGAATCAACATTTTCTAGTTTGAAGTTTACACTCACTTTTGTGTTAGATCACGGGAATAAGATGCAAGGCTTTTGCCTATGCAGAATTTTATTTCATGTAAACAAAAGCAAGTTGACAAACTCATGCCCCTTAAGAAAGAAAAACATTTGCAGGCCCCTGGCAGCAAATTACTTTTGTTTAATAGGACATTATATGGGCCCTGTGCTGTTTTATGTTTGTCAGAGTTTGTTTATATTTTAATAACTTTTTGGTAGGAGTTTTTTGGTTGTTAGGGATTTCAGTGTTTCTATTTGTTAGCATTATTTCCAGCATATGAGATGCTATTATGCATGTGAACTGGAAACATGGCATAACAGTATTTATCTTGGCTATTTTTTTGTTCACAATATCTAATTTTAGTAAGTTTTTCTTCTGTAAATTGAGAACTGTTACACACAAAACCCTAAACTAGAGAGGCTGAGTTCTGCAAGTGATTTATGTAAATCTGAATAAAACGTGAATGAATTGGGATTATTTGGGAACAGGGAGGAGATTTTGCAATTGAGTCTTCCTAGTCTATTTAAAACTTAACACTGGATGGATGTTAACAAATTAAGAAAGCAAGTTGACTGTTCATGAAAAATTGGACACTGCAGGATTAAGCACAAATGCTTAACATGAATCTGTCTTCATATTATATGTAGAGATCTAAACTGTCATAATTCTCAGTCTGATGAGATTTATAATTCTGCTACTGATGTCAGCAGTTCAAGTCCACAAATTCATGTTCTATTAATATTAAACAAATAAAAGGATATACATTATGACAAAATTTATTTTCTAACATCTGAGGTGGTGGATTCAACAGGAGGGTGTTAGAGTGTGTTTTGCCTATGCATGGGTTTAAAAGATTAAAAAAACAAAAACAAAAACAAGCCCCAACCCTTCATCCTCAGGCTCCTGAATGTCTGTTTTGACACCCAGGTGGCTGTAGTGGAATGACATGTCCAGCATCCCCAGAAGGCTGAGGGCTAGAATGCCAAGCTTTTCCAGCAAATGTTCATAGTAAAGTTACCAGACATTCCTACACAATTTGTTTTTTTCCAGATGAGTTGTGCTTATTCTTTCCTCAAAGCAATTATGATGCTAATAAGAGTGGCTGGCACACAAAACAGGATAGCTATGAATTCAGCGGCACCTTGAATCTAACAAGGGGCGCCAGGTTATTCTTCGCTCACCTCTTCTTCCATCTGTCATTGAAAACTGGAGAGCATTTGATTAAGATCATTACAGCAGTTAGCAGTCTGATTCCAGCACTGGAAAGCAGGGAAGTAAAGGGCTATTTCCACCCTCGATCGATGCTGCCAGTCTTAAATGGCATCAAGCCCCTGACCTCCACATTGTCCTAAAATGATCTCAATAGCTTGTCCGGCTCCTGGTGGTGGTAGTGGAAGGGACTGGATGGGCGGAACAAAATCCTTCAACCCTTCTAAACAGACAGATGTCGCTTTTCTGCCGGTCCCTGCAGTACACCTGTCTGCCCTGGGAAGTACATGTCTCAGCTGCAGCCCTACGAGGTCAAGAGCTTGAAGCTGGGTCCTGTGGTTGGGGCTGCAGGTGCTGGGTGGGCTTAAAGAGCACGAAGGGGTGCTCCGATGTCCAAGCCCCGGTGCCCAAGGTGTGTGTGTGTGTTGGCGGCGGGGCGGGGGGTGGGGGGGTCCGAGGTTTGGAGGGCCGACCTCTTGAAGGCGGGCGGCAGCCACCAACCACATTCTGGCTCCCGCACAGACACACCCCCGGGGTGTCGGTGCCGCAGCCCTCAGCCCCTCCCGGGGTAGCCAGCAGCTCCCGGTCGGCCGCTGGCCGCAGGAGAAAGTAAACAACACCCCAAGTGTCCGGGAACAAAGGCAAGTTGTCTTTCTACGGTGCCGGAGCCGTGTGCCTCTTCGGAAGAATAAGAGCTATTATTATTCTTTATGTCTTATCCTTTTTTTTTTTTTTTTTTTTTCAACCAAGTTTCCTTCTAAGGGAAATAAACACCAAAGGTAGGATTCCAAGGAAATGACTCACGGCGGCTGGCAGGGCTCTGGCGGGGCTGGCCCGGGCCCCCGCGCTCCAGCCCGCAGCAGATGCCGGCCCGGCCCTCCCTCCCTCCCTTGCCGGCCAAACCCGCCGGAAGCCCCCGGCCGCGGGAGCGCCCTGCGCCCATGGGACCTGGCGGCGAGGACGCCTCTTCCCTGCTTCTGCGACCGTAGCTGGGCACTCGGAAAGTTGCTAGGGCCGAAGAGGCTGGAGGGGAGGAAGGGAAGAGAGAGGCGGAGGCGTGGACCAGGCGGGCAGCAGCCTCAGCCCGCCGGGGAGGTGAGCTGAGGACAGAGGAGCCGCCGCCGCCCGCAGCGCGGCTCTGCTGCCTGGGAGGAGGGTGCGGGGGCGGAGGTGGCGGGGGACAGAAGGTGTCAGCTACTGCATCAATTCCTTTTTCTTGCAAACGCGCGCTCCTGACATCCACAATCCCTCTCTCCCCACCTGCCAAGCGCCGCGGCATCCGGACCTGGGGGAACCCCTCCTACTGACCCCCGTCCCCTAGGATGAGGGATTAAGCGACCACCGAGGACCCTGAGGTCTCACCAGAGCTTCTGACCCCACCCGCCCCTGGAGTTGTCTCGGTGCGCGCGGGTGGCAGCCCGAGCAGCCCTAGAGGAGGCGGCGGTTCCCGCCCTGGTGAAGGCGCCGCAGCGCACGCTAGCCCAGGGAAAAGCCCGCGCCGCCTCCGCGCCCAGCTGTGCCTTGGCCCCCACGCCGCCCCGACCCCGCTCCGGCCGCTGCGAGTCCACTCGGTGACCTCGGCGCAGCCCTGGTGCCAAGAGGGCGCGCGGGAGGCCGCGTGGGTGCCCGTCTGAGCGGGCAGGAGCCCCGGGGGGCCCTCGCCCTCCACCCGGCCCGGCCCTCCCTCTCCACCCGGCCCGGCCCTCTCCCGCCCCCGCGGCCTGCGCCCAGCCCGGCTCTTACCGCGGGGTCAGCGGGGAGGCAGCGGCCGCAGCGCTTGAGCCGCTGCTGGTCCGCTCTGGGCTCGGCGCCAGCCCGGCTGCCGGTGCACACTCACGGGTCCCGGCCCGGCGGCCCGCTCGGCGGTGACTGCGGGTGCGCGGCGGGCGAGGGTCCCGGCAGGTCCCGCCGCCGCGACTCGGGCGCTGCGCCGCCGTCGCTGCAGACGGTTATGGTAATGAGCGGCTCTGTCTAGCGAGCAGCGTGTGAAACCCGTCAATCCTGTTTGCCATTTCCCCGTGGATTTCCGAGGAGAGGTTCTGCAGGATGCCCCCAGGGTGAGAGAGGGAACATGACAAGCGCGCCCGCTCTCCCTCCCTCCCTCTGCTCCCGCCGCCGCCGCCGCTCCTCAGGCTGCACACGGGGCGCCTTTCCCGCACCCCCACCCCAGCCCGCCCCCTGCCTCCTTCCCTCCTTCCCGCCCTCCCTCCTCCTTCTCCTCCCCTCCCTTCCCGGTGCCCGGGGACACGCGGGCGCAGCTCCAGCCCGCAGCCCAGACCCCACGCGCTCTCCGGCTCCCGCCCTAACCCTGGGGGCTCGGCTCCAGCCGAATAATGTATTCACACTGCAACCTTCCGAGATGTCTTGTCTTTTAAAATTTGGTTTAGTTTTGTTGTTGTTGTGTGTGCGTGTGATTAAAAAAAAAATCTGTGCCTTTCCCACCGTTTGCAAAAGACTTTCTTCTCCTTTGCCACAGCAAACGGAGATGAGAAACAGATGTCTTTGCAGGACCAAACAGTTACTCTCCCTCGCCGCCCCCGCCCGTTTCCCTCCTGAGCTGCGTACGTATAAAAAAAAAAAAAAAAAAAAAAAAAAGCAACCTTGGTCCTGCTGCAACTTGAATTGGCAACTCTTTCTGGGTGGGGAGCCTCCAGGGAAAACCTCCAGGAAATAAAAAGTAATACAAGAGATTGTCCTTGCTGAAGAGAATGTAATTTAAGCCTTGGAATCAGAATTTTTGCAAATAGTAATTTTCTCCTATAGTGGCCTCAGAGTTTATTTTTTAAAAACATTAATTCATAACTTCTGTCTAGGGACCCCTCCATAGCCGAGATGGGTCATTTTAGGTGTAATGAAGGCAGAGGCTTGGAAGGCATAGACCTAATAAAATCGGGAGAAGGCACCTGCACAAAAGTGTTACAAAGACTATAATGTTTGTTTACTGCCACTATGCCAGATGTGCTAAATATAACACTTCTTTAAAACAGTGATCCTCCGACTGTGAAAAACCAAACCTCTGGCTGCCTGGCACCCTAGGAATCAAGAAGACGCACAGACTGAAAATCAAGGGAGGAAGGAACAAGATCAAGGATGAGGATTAGCATCTGCAAATTGAACTCTATCTAATTTGCATGTTTATTTCTTAGAATTGTAATTAAATTTGTGTAATAAATGTTTTCCATTTCATTTGTACACTTAAAACTTGGGTGACTGACATGCAGTTAAGTGAATTTCCTTTTTTTTTTTTTAAGCAAATGTAGTTTATTCAATAAAGTAGCAAACCAATATTAAACATAATTAGAACTAATCTGTTTTGAAGGTGTTTCTGTTGAACTTTGTACATTAAAGACTCTCAGAGGTTTTAAGGGTATTAGGAAGCTGAGAGATGGCAATTATGCTGAAAACAGACGAACCCAACAGCCTACCAAGAGCATTATTTCATTTTTTCCAAAAGACGTTCCAGGGTTGCATGCCTAAAATTGGGAATTGGGCATCCATCTTGGCTTTATTCTGAACCATATTAAATTGCATTGGCTCATGCATGATGTAGGCCATTATGATGATAATTTAAGAATTGTAAAGATGCCATTTTGTGCAGTCAATGGAAGTTGCATGTCCAGATTAACAGTAGAATATAATTTTCATTTGGGTGGGAGAGGAGGGTTAGGAAAGGCACAAGGGCGTTTAAAGCAGTGCAAGTATGTAGAAATCCAAATTTCCAAATATCTAAAACTGGTTATTGTCAAACTCAAAGAACTAAATGTGAGGGCTTGGAGGCATGGCTTATTATGGTTTTTATCTCCCTATATTAAAGTTTTACAGCATTTAAAGGACTATGGGGAAATCCCCACATACACTTGGCCGTGTCAAAATACATAAAACCAAAAGGAGCAAATTAAGCATAAAATTGAGAAATAACATGAGACTAAGTTATCAGCATGGGTGCACTGGTATCTTTGGAGCTTTGGCTCTGAGAAATGAGCCTTCTGGGAAACTGGCACTGCCCTTGGGTGGAGAAGACTCTTGGCTTTAATGTTACAACAAAATGATATCACAAGTATCAGATCATTGTACTTCACAGCATCCTTGCAGTTCTGATTATGAACTAGACCTTGTCCTCATCAGATATATTAGGTTAGCATGTTTTACTGACAGCTTTCCCTGCCCTACTTTTAATCCCAAGCTTAATGTTTTTTGAGATTCAATACCCAACTGTTGACAACATGAACCTGTGTCTACAAGTACAAAAGGCAGACAAATGTCTATGGAATGAGAAACCTCATTACAAATTTAAGGTGAGTATGTGGTAGCTATGGCATGAAAAAAGAACTAACTATAAATCAATAATGAAATATTTGGAATAAATAAATGTTATTTCTAATGAGGTACAATATTTAATTGAGAACTATGATGTCATCATTTTGGGGTGTGTGTGTGTGTGTGAAGTTCCAAATAGAAGTTTGATTATAAAACTTATAATACTTTGAGCTGCAGATTTACTAAAGGCAGTGGTTGTTTTCCTTTGTTTAACAAATAGACTTTCAGACTTAAAATTGCTGAAACCCATTTCACAAAACCTTTTTGTCATTTGTCTGATAGGGAGATTTCACAAGTAAAATTTGACTTCTTCAGATTGCTGTGGATACAATTCCCATTTGGGTTAATTGAAAGTTAAAATTACTGGCTTAAAAAATAGACCATTTTTGGCTGGGTGTGGTGGCTCACGCCTGTAATCCCAGCAGTTTGGGAGGCCAAGGTGAGTGGATCACCTGAGGTCAGGAGTTCAAGGCCAGCCTGACCAACACGGTTAAACCCTGCCTCTACTAAAAATACAAAACAATTAGCCAGGCGTGGTGGCAGGCGCCTGTAATCCCAGCTACTTGGGAGGCTGAGGCAGGAGAATAGCTTGAACCCAGGAGGCAGAGGTGGCAGTGAGCCGAGATCGCACCACTGTACTCCAGCCAGGGTGTGACAGAGCAAGAATCCGTCTAAAAAACAAAACAAAACAAAACCCATTTTTTTATGGCAAAAAGAAGCATCTGCACCCAATTCCTCTTCTATTCTCAAACCTTTTCCACTGAGGCTTTCTTATCCGATCACTCCATTGAAACTGTTCTGGTCAATGTCACCAGTGACCTCCACGCTGTTAAATCCAAAGGCCATTTTGCATCTAACTTGACCCTTAAGCAGCATTTGACCCAGGTGCCCACTCCCTCCTCCTTCAAATGCCTTTATCCTGGCTCCTGGGACAACACACCCACCTGGTTTGCCACCTACCTCACTGGTTGTTCCTTCTCAGTCTCCTTTGCTAGTTCCCCCTCTTATCTAGGACCTCTGGATGTTGGGTTGCCTCAAGCTCAGTCCTTGCACCTTGTCTCTTCTCTACAGCCACTTTCTTGTGGGTCTCATCTAGTCTCTTGCCTTCGAATACTCTCTATATTCTGATGACTCCCAAATTCATATCTCTAGCCCAGGCTCTCTCCTGACTTCCAGACTGCATGTAGATGCCTAATGGGTATCACAAGCTTTACAGACCCCAAACTCAACCCCTGTTATCTCTGCTTTCCCAATCTATGCCACCTTTAATAGTCTCCATCAATAAACAACAGTATTTTTCTACTTGTTCTGACAAAAATCCTTAGAGTCATCATTGATTTCTTTTCCTTCATCTCCTCTATCTAATACATCAGAAAGTCTTGAGAAGCTACCTTTAAAATTTTTCTTGACTCGGCCAGGTGCGGTGTCTCATGTCTGTAATCCCAGCACTTTGGGAGTCTGAGGTGGGCGAATCATGAGGTCAGGAGAGCGAGATCATCTTGGCTAACATGGTGAAACCCCATTCTACTAAAAGTACAAAAAAAAAGTAGCCAGGCATGGTGGCACGTGCCTGTAGTCCCAGCTACTTGGGAGGCTGAGTCTGGAGAATCCTTTGAACCCGGGAGGTGAAGATGGCAGTGAGCCAAGATCACGCCACTGCACTCCAGCCTGGGCAACAGAGTGAGACTCTGTCTCAAAAAGAATTTTTTTTTCTTGACTCTGATCACTTCTCAATATCTCTACCACCACCATTGTGGTCCACGCTTTCATCATGATCTTCTGCCTAGGATGTGACAATGGCCTCCTAACTGGTCTCCCTGCTTCCGTCTTTGGCCCTGTCTCCAGTTCAATCTCAGGTCAATAGCAATGGTGTCAATTTTTGCCAAGGCTCTTCCTAGAGCTCCCCATTTCAAAGTAAAAGCCATGTTCTTGCAATAGCCTACAAAGACTAGAAGTCTCTCTTTATTTCTCTAATCTCACTCTGCCTCCAACCACTCCAGCCACTCTGGTCTCCTTTCTGTCCCTCTAACAGCCAACCTTGCTTTCCTCGGGACATTTGCACTGGCTATTCCCTCTTCCTGTTGTGCTCTTTCCTCAGATAGCTGCACAGATACATGTTCACCTCTTCCACATCCCAGCTCAAGTATCATCTTCTTAATAAGCCCTGACCACTATGCGTGAAATTCTAACACTTCACCTTTATAGCCTGCTTGATTTTCATCCAGAGAATAAAATAAAGATCACCTTCTAATCTTTTAAGCATATGTTCAGTTTATCACTTCTCTTCTTCCACTAGAAAGTAATGTCCATAAAAGCAGGGATTTTTGTCTTTTTTTATTAGCTCCCATATCTTCAGCAACTAGCACAGTGCAAGTACTTGGCATACTGGAAGCACTCAATAAATATATAATGATTGATTGAACAAGTGACTGACAGTTTCACGTATATACAGAATCCAAACAAGGCTAAAATGGTGCTAGTCTAATCTAGTGTATGTTGGTGAAACAGGCAGTCAGTTTTATTACCTCATTTGTCTCCCAGAATCCTCTGGCCTAGAGCTGCCATCTGCCCCGCAGCCTTCCAGGACCTGAAGATACTACCAAGATTCCCAGGACGCAGTGGTTTCATGCTGCCCTCCCTGCCTGAGAGTCCCAGTACTAGATTTGATTCCTGTGGATGCTGGTGCTCTGGACCAGCCTGCCTTGCCCCCAGCACAGATTTTCATCATTGCCAAGATGCTTGTGCTAAGTTACAGTCTTATACAAGATGACAAAGTGTGTAAAATTACTCTCTAGGAGCCTAGGATATCATTTCTTGGCATAGCTACCCTTTCAGAGTTCCTCCACTTTCTTTCTTATCCTCCTTCAAAACTCATTCAGAAATACTCTAATAATTATGTGCATTTTACATGCAAGAATTGATCTAGGCACTGCAGGTGAAGTAGAGATTAATAAGACACTATTCCTAGACTTATGGGTTGTCAACACAGTGAGTAGCATAAGACAAGCATAGATACGTTGGCACTATTTAGTAAGTCGGGGCACAGCAATGGCCATGGGAGTTCCATGATGAGATGATCACATCCAGCTGGGAGAGCCAGAAAGATGTAGTGAAGAAAGTAAAACCTGAAGTTGACCTTGAAGATACCTATCTTGGCTGGAAATGGGGAATGGGTGAAATGTGGAGGAAACAATTTGAGGAAAGCCACGTAGGCTGGAAAGCAAAGGGAATCTTTGAGAGGAGTGAGTGTTCTGGTTAACTAGTGGGTACATGAAAGTAAAAGTGTATCGTAATATAGTGTATGATAATACAGTGTATATTACATAACACAGTGTATCAAATATGCTATTAATATTGTATTATGAATATACATAATTCAGTGTATCATAATATACACTGAAAAGCAAGATGAGTTTGATCTGAATTTAATAAGCAGTGGGGAACATTAAAGTTTTCAAACTGGAGAATGATATGATTGAAGCTGAGCTTTAGGAAGAGTAACGTGCAGTGGGGAGCGGTGCTGGGCATTGTGAGTAAGAAGCTCTTTTGGCAGTCTAGGGAGGAAAAGTGCAGGTCTGCATGAAACACGGGGCCTCTGAATGAGAGCCCTTTCAAGTGTGAGGTATCGCTGAGTTGGAATCCTCAGGATATAATCACTGACTGCGGGGAAGAGAAGAAGGAAAGATACCTCTGACGTTACTACTTGAGTGACGTTACTACTACTGTGTGGCTAAGTAAACCCATAACAAATGAGAAGCAGATATGAAGAGAATAGCATGTGTTGGTTCTGGGTATTTTGAGGATGAAGTGTAGACAGGGATGTCCACTTGTTAGCTGAATATTCCATTCTAGGTGTGGACATAATATGAGAGCAAATTACAAAAATTTGTGATTATTTCAATAAACATCTCTTAGGACTTCAAAAAATTATTGAAGACATTTCAGAGAATTAAACAGTAAAGGGTTTGGGTCAGCATCTTGAAGAATCTGATAAATGCATTTGTTCAGAGATGGAAAAAAACCATTTTGGGCTTAATGTGTGACTTCTTTCAGGAATGTCTGTATTTAATAGTATACAAAGACCCTTTTGGCTAAAATGTAAAATAAAAAATTTGAGAAGTGATGGTGGAGTTTGGGTAGCAGGCAGTCTCTTCTAACTGCCCCGATATCATGACACAGAAGTAGTTATGTGCTGGGCTTCCTCATGTGGTTGCATTTACTTATTTGCCATCACAGGTGGAAAGTGATTTGATATTTCATAAATAATCCTGCAATAATTCCTGAAAAGATGTAAATCATTGACAATGAACTTGGAGTGTTATCTCTCTCAGGGACATTTGTATGTTAATAGGAGTCTCATAATGCTATAAAAACTTTAATCAAAGCAATTAATAACTAATGACATGATTTCAGATGTAATACAAGTATTATTTCTGAATGGAAATCACTATATATTTATATATGTTTGTATATATATATAGAGAGAGTCCCTTGCTCAAGGTACTATTTTGGAAAACCTATATTAGTAAATAGGTAGGAGTGGTTTACAGTAAACATATCAATCCTTTTTTAATTGAAAAATAATTAGAGTTAAGGTGTCACTCTGTTGCCCAGGCTAGAATGCAATAGAGTGATCAAAACTCACTGCAGCTTTGAACTCCTTGGCTCAAGCAGTCCTCCCGCCTCAACCTCCTAAGTTGCTGGGACTACACACACACAAACCACAACTCCTGGCTGTTTTTTTATTTTTTTGTAAAGATGGAGGTCTTGCTTTGTTTCCCAGGCTGGTCTCAAACTCCTGGATTCCAGTGATCCTCCCGCTCCCAAAGTGCTGGTCCAAAGTGCTGGGATTACAGGTATGAGCCACCACACCTGGCCCTGGCCCATACCAATTATTTGTAAAGAGATGTCATTCTAACATCCTTGGTAACTTTTTCAATTAAAATTTTTCAGTTGAAATACTTTTAATGCTATTAATATTGTATTAGCTAAAAGAGTATGGTAGCCTGCTGGGCACTGTGGCTCACACCTGTAATCCCAATACTTTAGGAAGCCAAGGCGGGGGAATTGCTTCAGTTCAGGAGTTCAAGACCAACCTGGGCAAAATAGTGAGACTCCCCTCTCTATATTAGGAACAATAATAGTAATAATAAAAAGAGTGTGGCAATCATGTGTACATCAACCTCAATATTCATCCCAAGTCTTCAGGGAGAATATGGGTCCTAAGTTAGGCATGAAACTTGGATGGGACCTGGATAACCAGAGGGGAGGAGGAAGAGAACCTTCTTGTGGGTTAAGGAATAACATTCATGAGTTCCACAGGTAAGAGAACAGAATGCTCCAGGCATGAGGGCACTGGATGAGTCAAAGCCAACTTTAAAAATAGTTATATTAAGGAAGATGGCATTGCTATTGGAGGAAAAACATAGAAAGTGGAAGGAAGTTATTTAAGCAAAAGATGGCAAAAGAGTGTGTGGGGTATGTATGTGTATTGGAGGTGGGGGAGTTCAAACTTTTTACACAATGAACTGAGATAGTAAGTAAATAAGAAAAATGGTGACACATCTATCTTCTGGGAGTATTACCTTTCTTTGTTCCCTTTTCCTTTTCTTCTTCCAAGAAGAATGTTCCTCATTTATCCTCTTCCTTCCTTTGGCAGTAAGGGTCTGTACAGTTTTTTGTTGACCAGAAACCTAAACACATGGGTCCGCATGGTGCCAGAACACAAATTCAGAAGTATGAATGACTGAAGAAGTCGAGTATTTCATCCAAAACCTGAAGGCAGATTTTGGTGAGGCCTGGGAGAGGCTGTGCAGGGCTGTGTGAGGGCCCCCACAGCTGGACAGCAGAGTGTACCCCAGCTTACACCTAAATATAACTGGCCATGCAACAGGAGGAGGTTCCAAAAATCATATTAGGGTCAATCTGTTAAAAAAAAAATAGGGCAGGCACAGTGGCTCACGCCTGTAATCCCAGCACTTTGGGAGGCCAAGGCAGGCAGATGACGAGGTCAGGAGATCAAGACCATTCTGGCTAACACAGTGAAACTCCATCTCTACTAAAAATACAAAAAATTAGCCGGGCATGGAGGTGGGCGCCTGTAGACCCAGCTACTCTGGAGGCTGAGGCAGGAGAATGGTGTGAACCTGGGAGGCGGAGCTTGCAGTGAACCAAGATCATGCCACTGCACTCCAGTCTGGGCGACACAGCAAGACTTTGTCTCAAAAAAAAAAAAAAAAAAAAAAAAAAAATATATATATATATATATATATATATATATGCGCTGTGTTCATCCATTTGTGTTATGAAGGGATACCTGTGACTGGGTAATTTATGAAGAAGAGAGGTTTATTTGGCTCACAGTTCTGCAGGCTGTACAAGAAGCATAGTGCCAGCATCTGCTTCTGGTGATGGACTCAGGGAGCTTACAATCATGGTGGAAGGCAAAGGAGGAGACTGTATCACATAGAGAGAAAGGAAACAAGAGAGAGGGGAGGGGTGCCACGCTGTTTTCAATAACTAGCTCTCACACGAATTCACAGACTGAGAACTCACTCATTACCATGAGGATGGCACCAGATTCATGAGGAATCTGTCCCATTCCCAACAATGAGAGTCACATTTCATCTTAAGATTCAGAGGGACATATTCGAACCATATCATAAGCCAAAGAAAACAAGAGCCAAAAAACGGGCAGTCTGGAGAGAAACTGAAGCTACTTATAATCTGATTTGAAGAGTCCTTTCCTTCTCTATTTGCCCCTTCTGCACATTGTTATAAAAAAGATAGGCTAAATATTTTATGAAGCTTAATATTCGTTCATGGGTTATATTCATGATACTGCAATGTCATCACAATCAAGGAGCATTTATTAAGTGACTAATAGTCACACTGGCACATAGAGAATTAATCCAACATGGTTTTCTCAGGAACTGGAGGATTTGTAGATATTGGAGTATTTTCTCAAGCTTACTCTTCACCTTATTTTTTAAAATTTGTAATTATTTTTTAGAGATAGGGTCTCACTGTGTCACCTGGGCTGGAATGTAATGGTGGGATCATAGCTCATGTAACCTTAAACTCCTGGTCTCAAGTAATCCTACCTCCTTGGACTCCCAAGGAATTGGGATTACAGATGTGAGCCACTGCACCTGGCCCCTTCACTTTATACATATGGAATTTCTAAAAGTCTTTTCATCTTAGTGTATAGCTAGTCTATTTTGTTTTTAGCATTTTTAAAAGATTATAAAAACCTCAAAGAAAAGTTTTGGTAATTGACAAGGGCAAGGATATATTCCAATTAAGTAAACATATGAGCTATATAAGAAAGTATAGAGATTTAAGTGTGGCACTAATTATATGTATTAAATATAATTAAATTTATTTTAGGTAGTGTGCTTTTTCTTGACTAAAATAATTATTACTTGGTTTAAGTGAAATGTGTGTACTTGTCACAAGCATTGATTTTCCTAGGTCAAACATTTTACAATAGGGAACTGGGGTAAGTAAGCCAGTATTATGAAGGCATAAATTCCTAATTAGGATGAATATATAAGGGAAACAGCATTTGCTCATCATTCTTCCTATTTGTAGGCATTAGCCTGGACTTGGTTTAGAGTTTTTTGATATAACATCCATGTTTAGAATGCATGTAGAGTAAACTGACTGTATCAATAACTAGTGTCAGGAGAGGGGAACTAAGGAATCATGTTCTGGCAGAGAAATACCTGGAGACAAATTAATTTTTGAACATTTCATTTTATATTACTACTTTCTGTGTAGTATAAAATGTGTAGGCATATCAAAGTTTGTAACAAAAACTGCTTATACCATCAGGAAGATGTATTTATTTTCAACAATGTAAAGGGAAAAGCATACAATTGGGGTGGGAGAGGGACAGAGAGAGAAAGAGAGAGAAAGACAACCTGCAGCAGACATCACCTGAGCGGGAAATTACACATCCTGCACACACAGGCAAGCTCTGCACACACATGCACAGAATTCATCTCTGACAATTTAATTGTTTAATGGTAGGACTAACAAGGAATCCTTTCTAAAGTAATGGCATATAAAGGCTTCCTAGTGAAGTTAATATTCCTGCTGCATTTGATGGGTGTTTCCCATTTGTGCAGTTCTGCCCCACCAGACTCCTGGTGTTTGATGGTGGGGAGACAGGAGGGGCGGTAGTGTCTGTATTCAATAGCAGAATCTGGAGAATGCCTTAGCTTGTGACCTTAGCCATTAAAGCAATAAATCCAAGGCCACGATAGGCACCAGAGCAATTGCTCGCATCGGTTGTAATGTCTTGGCTTGCACTCCTAGGATCTGGGCTTCCTGAACTGGAGAATATTCTGAGTACAAAGTCCTGCTTGCCTCGCTGTCTGTTTTCTCTTAGTTCACTAGAATGGAGATTTGGCAGCCATTTGTGCTGAGGCTGCAGGACCTCAGTTTGACCAGCCTTCTAGATAATGCATGCATGATGCCTCTGATGCTATGGTTTACACTTTCATCCTGAGCTGAAGTCTCTTATCATATTTCCTTATGGTTCACCTTGCTCATATCTGTGTTTTAATTGAATCAAATAACTAAGAATAACTATCTTAAGAACCATAAAGTTCTCAGAGCAAAGCCTAATGTGTTCTCATTTTGTAGTTTCCATTCTAAAATCAATACATTTTACATTTTTTACTCAGGTTACCAGGCTTTGGGGAGAAAAGTTTCATTGCCTACATCAGAGAAACCCAGGGGACGTGGTTTGACCACAATAGAAACTTGCTTTGCTCGGGAGTACGGTTTTCCTTGGGTTGTGGATTGACTCCCGCCATGCTGTGTTGGCTCAGCTCGTGGAAGCACGATCTGTGTCTTTCAGTCTAGGAAAAGGCTTAGTAGGCAGAGTGGAAAATGACAGACTATTTTTAACAGAAGCTTTCTATCCCACAGTTCTTGGTCTTACTTCTATTATCATTACTTATTCATAGACTTTCATTCCCAAATATCATTACCCTTTACAGTAATAAGATCAGCAAAGCAACCACTTAAAACAAAACAAACAAATGCAGGAATCCAAGTCCTGTACACAGAAACATTTTCTCCACTCTTGCCAGCTCGCTGCCTCTCCCTGATTACCTGGGGGAGAAGCGGTTCTTATCAGTCACTAAGAAACTCAGCTGCTTGACAAATGCCAGAGTAACAAAAGGGCTTGGCAGTGGGGAATGGTATGAAGGCACCAGCCACTGAGAGAGCAGGGAAGAGGTAATGAAATCCCAGAACAAACAAGGGAGAAAGTAGGGAGTGGAGGAAGCTGGGAAGCGGGAAGAAAACTAAGGAGAAATATCCACAATGTGTATTCCTGCAGCAGAAAGCCCTTCTAAAACACACTCTATTTAATTTACAGTGCCATGTAACTATTATGATACCATGTAATAGAATGATTACAGGGTCATATAATTATTCCCTGCTTAATAACAATAGCTACAATGTGTTGAGGACCTACTATGTGCCAGATGCTTTCGATATGTTACTTGATTTGCACAACTTTTGATAATAGGTACGAATTATCCCCATTTTATAGCTAAGGAGATTGAGGCTTAGAAAGGCCTTAGTGTCTTGTCGAAAATGGCATGCCTTCATTCAGTGGACCTGGAATGTAAATTTAGACCTTATGAGTCCAAAAACTGTGTTTATAACCACACTTTTTTTTGTACTGTTTCCCACTGTTACACTGCCTTTTTGTTTTCAGTTATTTGTATCTTCACTCATACACCACCTTGTTCCAGAAATGATTTCAGATGGTAAAAGTGCCTTGGAGTTACACACATATCTAAGCAGTTTGCATACGGTTGCAGCACTCTACATTGCATATTTGTTGATTGATTGAGCCAGAGAACCTCATTTGTCAAGAGTTCAGAATTCTTTCACTGTGGAGTCCCTTTCCCTTTCTATATTTATTATTATTATTATTTTGAGACAGAGTCTCACTGTCACCCAGGCTGGAGTGCAGTGGCTCAATCACAGCTCACTGCAACCTTGACCTCCTGGGCTCAGGTCATCCTCCCACTTCAGTCTCCTGAGTATGTAGGACTACAGTTGCACTCCACCTCACCCGGCTAATTTTTGTATTTTTTGTAGAGACAGAGTTTCACTATGTTACCCACACTGGTCTCAAACTCCTGGGCTCAAGTGATCTGCCTGCCTCAGCCTCCCAAAGTGTTAGGATTACAGGCATGAGCTACCACGCCCAGCCACTTTCTATCTTTAAAAATAGGCCTACCACAAACTTATCTGTGCAGGATGGCTCGAATACAGGGACAAGAGACTGGACCACTTAATCTGTCAAAATCTCTTCTAGATCTATGATTCTGTAAAGGACGAAGTTATCATGTATAGTAAGAATTATTTTCTCTTTAGTAGTTAATTACAGAAAAGTGAATTTGCAGGGGATCCAGACAAACACTACCTCAGTCACTTGATCATCAACAGTGATAACTTAAGGTCATCATTCTTAAGTTGATAGCTTGTACCCTTGATATGCGGTCTTGAAAATGAAACCTTACTTCTGTGATAGTCCTCCCCAAAACCCATAACTTCAGTCTAATCATGACAAAAATATCACACCAATCCCAATTGAGAGACATTCTACAAAATACCTGACCAGTCCTCCTTCAAACAGTCAAGGTCAACAGAAACAAGGAAAATCTGAGAAACTGTCACAGTCAAGAAAAGTCTAAGAGTAGAAGTCTAAGGAGGCAGGATGACAGTAATGTAGCATCCCTGGGACAGGAAAAAGACATGGAGTGAAAACTAAAAAATCTGGATAAAGTATGGACTTTAATTAAAATGTATAAATATTATATCATTAAGTGTAACAAATGTACCATACTAATGTAAGATATTAATAATAAGAAAAATTGAGTTTAGGGGGTACGAGAACCCTCTGTACTATCTTCTCAATTTTTCTGTAAACTTACAACTGTTCTAAAAACATAAAGTCTGTAAAAATATTTTGGCACACACACACAAAAGGGAATGGGCCAAGATTACTGAGAGAACCAGGGGAATGGCAAGATGTAAGCTACGTGTTCCTGTCTTGAAACTCAATCCAATCAAGATGAATAGCTTTTTCTTGAATTAATGCCATTTTGTTTCCCATTGATCTCTGGATTTTTTATGACTGGCTTTCGAATATCAGCAGATAGGACCAAGTTGCTGAGGAAGTGTCCACTCAGTTCCTGGTTCCCAGAAGGTAATTGTTGAATGAATGAATGTCATTGCAATTTAACTTATAGAGCTTTCCTGGCTCTGGGATGCATATAACTCAGATTGGGTTTTAGACCTTTCGGTGACAGCACCCCTCTGCCCCTACACCTGGTTTAATGTCGAGCTACTCCAAGGTGTTAGTTTCATTCATAAGAACCCAACAACTGATTAAATAACTATCTCGGCCAGGGGCAGTGGCTTACACCTGTAATCCCAGCACTTTGGGAGGCCAAGGCAGGGGTATCACCTGAGGCCAGGAGTTCGAGACCAGCCTGGCCAACATGGTGAAACCCTGTTTCTATTAAAAATACAAAAATTAGCTGGGCATGGTGGCACATGCCTGTAATCCCAGCTACTCTGGAGGCGGAGGCAGGAGAATCGCTTGAACCTGGGAGGTTGAGGCTGCAGTGAGCCGAGATTGCGCCACTGCACTCCAGCCTGGGCAACAGAGTGAGACTCTGTCTCAAAAAAATTAGTTAGTTAATTAATTAAATAATTATCTGAATTCAAAACTCTAATGCCACATCCTGTTTGGATTACTGGTTATCGATAACTCCCAATGTCTTGTATGCAGCAATATCAGTGACTTTGTTACCAACAGAAATCACAGTTATTTGCATGTTACAATTGTTGTAAATACCTTGAATTATTGTTTATACTTGTCATTACTTTGAAATTATGACATTTATTAGATTTACTACTGTATCTTGATATTTAGTGTGTTAATAAAGAGGCACACGTACTACAGTGTCACAAATTTTAAGATATTTTGAAAATTACATTTTAATATAATTGGTTTTCTTTATAAACCTATGATGTTTTAGAAATACATTTGAAAACATTTTTCTAAGAAGGTGTTCAAATGCTTCTGCCAATTCCTAAGGAGGTTCATGGCACATAAAAGGCTAAGCACCCCTGAAATACAGCCTGGTCAACAAAGTGAGACCCCATGTCTACAAAAATCTAATTTTAAAAAATTAACCAGGAGTGGTGATATGTGCCTGTAGTCCCAGCTAGGAGGCTGAGGTAGGAGCATCGCTTAAGCCCAGAAGGCTGAGGCTGCAATGAATTTTGATGGCACCACTGCACTCCCTGTCTCAAAAACAGAAACAAAACAAAACAAAAAAACAAAGAACCTTGAAGCAGTGGAAGGAACACTGAACTATGACCCATGAGTTCTAAATTTTGTAATCTCCATCAAATCCCTTGATGGAGACATCTCACCAGTGTCAACCCTGTAAGTGTAAGAAATCATTGTTATTATATTTGTTACGTTTGGCCATTAGATAAAAATGACTTTTTTACCAGAGTTTTAAATGCAGTTCATTGCTAACAATATTTTTCACTCAATGATTTAGACCATGCTTACATGAGCAAAGTGAAATGGAAAATTGAGCCAACTCTCTGGATAATAATTCATGCTAATAGGTTCCTACATTTGCCTGCAACATCCAGATAATCAAAGAAAATGTGTTTTTAACTTGAATTATCAGCATAGCTGTATCACGATTCTCAACTCTACTATGAATGCATAGATTAAAGTGCCAGAATTGAAGTTCTTAATAAGATGAAGAACAATAGGACTTTTTCAGGTCCTTATTCTAGAGATACTCCCAATGTGCACATTGAAATAGCATGTATCTTCTGGGGACATTTGTGTTTAATTGTGCATCAAGATATATACACACCACTGATTAAAACATCTGTGTTAGATAAAAATTGTCAGTTCTATTTGTTTTTACAGATCCCTAAACCAATTGAACTTCTGTGTAATACATAGGTTTTAGGACAGTGTTGTCTAGTTCAGACCCTCAGTAGTTTGCCAGCAGGGAACAATGTATTTTTCTTCTTATTTTTCGAGACAGTCTCACTCTGTTGCCCAGGTTGGAGTATAGTGGCATGATCTCAACTCACTGCAATCTCTGCCTCCCAGGTTCAAGTGATTCTCATGCCTCAGCCTCCCAAGTAGCTGGGATCACAGGTGAGCACCACCACACCTGGCTAATTTCTGTATTTTTCATAGAAGCAAGGTTTCACCATGTTGGCCAGGCTGGTCTCGAACTCCTGGTCTCAAGTAATCGCCAACCTCAGCCTCCCAAAGTGCTGTGATTACAGGCATGAGCCACTGTGTCCTGCTGCAAGGAATGTTATAAATGGAAACGTTCTTGCCTTACAGTATATAGATCCTAAGCAACGTAAATACAACTATGTGCATTCACTCATCTTTTAAGAAAACATACAAACCAAATCTAAACTGAAAGGACTTGAATTAGTTAGAAAATCAAATAAGGAATGCAACTGGAAAGTGTTACTCTGATCCCTTCCACCCTCTGACAGAAAAGTAAATGTATTTATTCAGTCTAAAGAAATAAATAATCACATTTTCTTTCTCTGCTATCTCCCCCAACAACTTTTCATTCATAACTATACAAATGTAGCTCAAAAGAAGAATTTAATTCAATTGATGATATAAATATGTTGAGAAGATATTTATAAGTATATTGACTCTCTGGATAATATTTACAACAAAAAGAAAATCTGGGGACCAGACCACCACTTAATAGAAAAAGCACATTAAACACTGTATTAGTTTTCTGGGGTTGCTATAATGAAATACTACAAACTGGGTGGCTTCAATAACAGAAATGTTTCACATTGTTTCATAGTTCTGGAGGCTAGAAGCCTGAGATCAGGGTGTAGGCAAGGTTGGTTTCTTTCCAGAGCTGTGAGGAAGAGGCTGTTCCCTACCATCCCCTTAGTATCTGGTAGTTTGTAGGCGATCCCTGGTGTTCCTTGGCTTGTAGAAGCATCATCCCCATCTCTGCCTTCATCTTTGCCTTCATCTTTCAATGGCATTGTCTGTGTGTGTGTGTCCAAATTTTCCTTTTTTGTAAAGACACCAGTATTATTGAATTAGGGTCCATCATGAAGATTTCATCTTAACTATATGTGCTGCGAACTTATTTCTAAAGAAGGTCGCATTCTGAGATGCTGGGGGTTGGCACTTTAACATATAAATATTGGGGGAACACGATTCAACCCATAACATATACATTAAGTGTTCCATTCATACTTGAAGAACCGAATGGGAAGGTAATATACCTGTGAAAAGCTAGAGGGGCTTGCACTTCTTGAGAGGAAACAACATCTGAAAAGCCCTGATGTCAGTGTAACCATTAACTTAGCATCAAAATTAATCCAAATTTCTTTCCTTCTTTAAAGCTCCACTGTCTTCCATAACATAGATATGTTTTCTTTTCTTTTTCCTTTTTTTTTTTTTTTTTTTTGACAGGGTCTCACTCTGTTGCCCAGGCTGGAGTGCAGTGGCACGATCATGGCTCGCTGCAGCCTCGACCTCCCCAGGCTCAAGCAATCCTCCCACCTTAACCTCTGCAGTAGCTGGGACTACAGGTGTGCACCACCACTCCCAGCTAATTTTTGGTTTTCTTTTGTTTGTGTGTTTGTTTCGGTAGAGACAGGGTTTCAACAGGTTGGCCAAGCTAGTCTTGAACTCCTGGGCTCAAGCGATCCATCCACCTCAACCTCCCAAAATGCTGGGATTACAGGCATGCACCACAGTGCCTGGCCTGATATGTTTTCTAAGACAAGAAAAGAAGCTTTCTGCGATTACCCTTGGATAAAATTGACTCTCTCCTCTAGAGGTAGGCCATGCTTACACTGTAGTTTCTCACGCCCCCTGGCACACTGTGGTTTTGCACCTCATGTAATTTGAGGGGAGCATCCTTATTGCCAAAGACTTTATGCTTCTGAGAATATGTCCAAAGCAGGGAATTATGCCCTGGAACCAACTTTTAATTGAAATAAATTGAAGAAATGTGTTTAATGCAGACCTACGTTCCAATTCAAACTTAAGAAATAAATTCTGTTTTGATTTTTCCTCAATTTTTATTGAAGATATCCATATGCATAGTTAAAAATGTTTAAATTCTATAATTCTTATAACTTAAACCAACAATTTCCATCCCACTTCACCTTACCCTCAATTACTGCTATCCAGAAACAACCGCTTAGGATACATTTTGGTCTTTCATTTGGTAGTCACCTTCATATTTTTAATAACATTTTCGTAATGTTGCTTTCTTACATTTTTACATGTTGGTTATCATCTGTTATTGCCTTCCTGCTAGGTAAGATGAGGCTTCCGTTCTTTTATACCTCCTGATTCTTCACCTATTCTCACTTCATCTTCCTAATATAGTTGTACCATGATTTTTGATCAGTTGAATATTCATTGAATTTTGAACACTGTGTAAATATTTTTCACAACTAGACATGTAGTGAACTACAATTATATATATTTTTTGTAAAACCTTTTTTTCTCTCTGGGATTAATAATTGTCAGTTTCTTGTTCACTTAATTTTCTAGGTATCTATCATTAAGACACTGATAGAGCATAAAACTCCTTTCAATGTATTCAAACATATTCTCTTTTCTTTTCTTCCTTTTTTTATTTCTCCTGCTCTTTTTCTCCCTCCTCCTCCCTACTCCATTTCTTCCTTCTACACACACACACACACACACACACACACACACACACACACACACAGTCTCTTTTGAGTCATCCCTCCTGGAATCATCTCTTTTCTTGCTCCAGTCAGAGATACTGGTTGCTCACTAGTCCTGCTGTATCCACTGTCATCCTGGATCTTCCATTGTCATCATCCTGGGATTCACTTTTCCTCGTTCTTGGGATCAGTCCTCTATCTCTTGTTTCTTGGATCTCATATATTATTCTTTCCTAGTTTGCTTCCTTTTGGTGGATCATTTTTGAGTCACTTTCCAGGGAAAGGCACAAAGGAAGCAGATTTTTCTGAGACTTTGTGTGCCAGTTATTAATTTATTGCATCTCAGCTCTATTGTGCTTCTTTATGATACTGGAGCTGGACCCAATAAACATTTCTTCTTTGCCAGCTGGAGCAATGGTAGGCTTTGTCAATAGAGGGCCCTGGAAAAACACCGCACAGCATGGCAGACAAAAGGGCTTTTCTTCCAAGTTCTCATGTGCAGTTGTCAACAGATGTGCAGGGGGCTCAGTGGCACTTGCCTTCAAACAAGTTTCTCCACTCAACTTCCAGTAAGTTCCTCCAACTCTCCAGCAAGCAACTTCTCATGAGCCAGCCCTAGCTTGCTCTAGCGGGTGACCTCCTGCCCACTGGCTCTGGTTGGCACACCCCAGTGGACAGCTTCTGTCCACAGTACCCCAGTGAACTTCTCCACTATTACATGGGCCTCAGTCACACCCTCTACAATGAGGTCTGAATCTCAGCCTTTGCAGGTCCTTCTGAGCTTATTTCTTTCTTGATTATGGATACTCTGTCTCCGCCTTAAAGGAAGTAGTCGTTCCCTACAGTTGGTATTCCTGTCTTCTTTGGGCTTTCTTTTACATCTTTTAGTAATTAATCATCTTTTACTAGCTGAGCATGGTGATTCATGCCTGTAATTCCAGCACTTTGGGAGGCCAAGCGGGAGGATCACTTGAGCTCAGAAGTTTGAGGCCAGTCTGCCCAACATAGGGAGATCCCATCTTGACAAAAAATAAAAAAATTAGTCAGGTGCATTGGCTTATGACTGTAGTCCCAGCTACTTGGGAGGATGGGGTGAGAAGATCACTTGAGCCCGGGAGGTCAAGGCCGCAGTGACCTGTGATCCCACCACTGCATTCCAGCTTGGGCAACAGAGTGAGACCCTCTCTCAAAAAAATCATATTTTTTTACTAACTAATAATTCTTCATATTAAATTTTCCCTGTATCAGAATACTAACTGGAATCTCACCGATACACTTTGCACATCTGGAAATGTCTTTATCCTTTTGTTTAATTGAATGCTTGGCCAGATAGATAATTCTGGGTTGAATATAATTTCCTTCTGATTTTTGAATACTGTTAAATTTTTTTTAGTTTCCATTGTTAGGTATTGAGTAATTTGATGCTAATCGGAGTTCTAATCCATTGTACATGATATTTGGAAAAAAATTTCAAGGCTTTTAAGGTCTTTATTTTAGGGGTTCCAAAATTTCATGATGTGTCTTGGCATGGTTTTCATATGTGTCTTGGTGTCGTGCTGGGCATAATCTGAAAACTTATGTCATCGGGTTTAGGACATTCCCTTGAATTATTTATTTTAAAACACCCTCCCTTCATTTTCCTGACTCATTCTTTCTGGAATTCCTATTATATGGATAGTCTACAGTGGTCCTCTAATTTTCTAAATTTTATCTCCCATTTTCTGTCTCTGTCTTTTTCCCCCCTAGGAGATTAACTTAATTTTATTTCACAATTTTTCTCCATTATTGCATATTTAATTTCAGAGTGAGGCACTAAAAAGTTGGATGGAACATTTGTGTGAGTGGTGGGGGCTTTTGGAATGATGACCACCATCACAGGGTGGCTGGGCTGGACAGTGTCATAGTGTCCTCCGACGTGAGTTGTCTGTGAGTGTCTGTGAGTCTTTCCTCTTGCATTGGTCAACTGACCCAGAGAGAAATCTTCCAATCCACTTGGAGGTATCAAAGCAGTTTGTTGTCTGGGAAAATACCCGAGGTTCATCGTCTCACGTCGAGAGGATTAACGACAGGGACACACACACATGGAGTGGGTTAAGGAGCGGAAAGTTTAACAGGCGGGAAAGAAGAGAACAGCTCCCCTGTGCAGAGGAAGGGCTCTGAATGGAAAACCCGCCCTTGGCAGGAAGCAGTAGGTTATATAGGGAGGCTTGAGGAGGTGGTATCTGATTTACATAGGGCCCAGGGGATTGGTTTGACCAGGTGTGTCATTTACATAGCCCAAGAAGAACCTGGCCATCTCACCTTAATCTTTTATTATGTAAATTTTTATTACGTGGCCGGCTCCATGACATGCACACGCATGGCGACCAAGAAAAGGGAGGGGGAATTGCCATACTGTGTGAACCTGGCTTTTAGTACAGCTGCTGGCACTCATCTATCCCTGCTTCCAGCTTGCTTATTTATGCTTGCAGCTTGACTTTTCAGGCTGCTTTCTGTTAGAAAAGAAATGGTTTTGGGGCTGCTTTTTATTGAGAGAAAAGACTTACTGAGGACTCCTGTACCCTCACTATCTGCCTAAATAATTTATTTTTATTTTTATTTTTATTTTTATTTTATTTTATTTTATTTTTTGAGACGGAGTCTCGCTCTGTCCCCTAGACTGGAGAGCAGTGGCGCGAACACGGCTCACTGCAAGCTCCGCCTCCCGGGTTCACGTGTTAGCCAGAATGGTCTCCATCTCCTGACCTCGTGATCCGCCCGCCTCGGCCTCCCAAAGTGCTGGGATTACAGGCCGGAGCCACCGCGCCCGGCCAATAATTTATTTTTAACTCCTATATTAGTATCAGCCTGCATGCCAGCATTCTTAGGAGCTATGTCAAAAAGCGCAATGCGATTCTCACCTTTCACGTGTAGATTTTCATTTTTAGTACGGTATCCCTGTCTCCCACTTCCTGATGTCCTATGACCTGAGCCATTATGGTGCAGCTTGTTCAGAGAGTCATCCAGTCTTACACCGGGTGGGAAAAGGGTAGTCATTATTTGGGGTGAAAGAGGGGATCTGGGGATTCTATTTCCTATACAGATTTACCCTATCCTGTTTGTATTTATTTATTTATTTATTTTGAGACAGAGTCTCACTCTGTCGCCCAGGCTGGAGTACTGTGGTGTGATCTCGGCTCACTACAACCTCTGCCTCCCAGGTTCAAGCCATTCTTCTGCCTCAGTCTCCTGAGTAGCTGGGACTACAGGTGCACACCACTATGCCTGGCTAATTTTTTGTAGTTTTAGTAGAGGTGGGGTTTCACCATGTTGCTCAGGCTGGTCTCCATCTCCTGAGCTCAGGCAATCTGCCCGCCTCGGTCTCCTAAAAAGGTAGGATTACAGGCATGAACAACCGTGCCTGGCCTCGCCCAGCTAATTTTTGTATTTTTAGTAGAGGTGAGGTTTCACCATGTTGGCCAGAGTGGTCTCAAACTCTTGACCTGAGGTGATCTGCCTGCCTTGGCTTCCCAAAGTGCTAGGATTACAGGCGTGAGCCACTGCACCCGGCCCTGCCCTTCTGTTTTTAGGCCCACCCGATCAGCACCTTGAGATATGTGATACCTATGATTTTTTAGCTTTTCTGGGGTTCTGTAAAATCAATTGTCTTGTTTCTAGACCACCTCCCTTTTCCTTATGGTCAGCTTAAAGTTTCAGCTTTCTCTTACCTAGTAACTTCCCACTCATGTATGTATCTATACGTTCTATCGTGCTGTAGTGTCATCTCTTCTTTCTTTGTCATTGCCTTTATGGGTTTATGTCTTTTAGGTAATCTTTTTACTTTCATGTTAGTGAGGTTGTGGAAGGAAATGGAGGCAAACATGTGTATTCAATCTGTCATATTTAATCAGAAGCCCCCCCACCTTTTTTTGCTTCTTAAAATTTCATTGTAAGAGGTATGAGAGGAAATAATTTCTTCCACTAGGCCTGTAGGGTAGATCTAGATGGAAATGCAACGTTTTCCAAATGCAAAGCTTCAGCTAGAGCACACATTCCTCCTCCTGTGTGTGGGGCAGATCCCTCTCTAGAATGGGGTCTTATGACCTATAGTCAAACAAGGTAGGTTGGATAATTTCTTTGTGGCCAGTCTTTACACAGAAAGATGGAGGGAAAATTGAGTAATATATTTAGGTTTTGTGGCTACCTTTGGGGAAGAGGGGTTCTGGTTTCTATGACCTGCCTTGGGGAAGAGGGATTCCAGCTTTATGGCTAGGCTCAGGGGAGAATGGAACTGAGAGACAACAGGACAAGAGAAAATCAAAGGAAAACTTGCTTCTGAGGCTTTTATTTTGGGGTACTTGGAGTGTGATAGATTAATGTCCCTGTACCTGGAGAGGAGTGGATGGCACTTGGACAGCTGACACATGGAGGAGGGGAAGGAGGAAGATTCCAGAGGTGCAAGATTAGGGTGAAGACATCCCTAGATCCTTGAGAAAGGCCCCAGCAGACCTTCTCTACCTGGTTAATGGTAGGCCTCATTACCTTATTAGGGGAAACCAGATCTACCCACCTTCATTGTGTTTTTATAATGTTAGATTTTCATTGATGTTATTTTAATTAGAAAAGTCACCAGTTACATGGAGTTTCTAAGAAGGCAATTTTTTTAGTACTTTTCATTCATCCAGTAGTCAGAGCTGTGGGCACACAGGCTCAAGCCACTCTGAAAGTCAGTCAGTTTTAGAAACCACACATAGTAGTACACTGAATCAATATAGAAATGTTATAGGTTTGGCCGGGCACCGTGGCCCACGTCTGTAATCTCAGCACTTTGGGAGGCAGAGGTGGGCGGATCGCTTGACTTCAGGAATTTGAGACCACCCTGGGCAACATGGCAAAACCCTGTCTCTACCAAAAAAAGAAATGTTACAGATGTAATCTTTTACAAATAAAGTAACTTTTAGTATCAAGAGAAAAGATAGGAAAAAGGGTTAACAAACTAGTCTAAGGAGAGTGATGAAGGCTGATAAAAGAAAAACTTCAGCTGAATTAAATTTAAAAGAGTTTAATCGAGCCATGAACATCAGGAATCGGGCAGCCCCCAGAATCACAGCAGATTCACAGTGATTTCAGCATCCAGCATGGCCACGTGGTGGAAGAAGATTAATAGACAAAAAAAGGGAAATGACATACAGAAATCGGAAGTGAGGTACAGAACGGCTAGATTGTCACAGCTCGGCGTTTACCTTATTTGAACACAGTGTGAACACTCAGTAGTGAATGAATGGTTGAAGTATGGCCGCTGGGATTGGCCAAGATTAGCTCTTGTGACAGGCACATACTCCTAATTTAGGTTTTCAATTTTGTCTGTTAAGCTAGGTTACAGTTCCTCCAAAAGGACTCAAATATAGAGGTACGGAGTCCTTCTCAGGCCATATTTAGTTTGCTTTAACAAGACAAAAAGAATCTCCTGGGCTAGGCCAGGGAGGTCTGTCGGTTTTGTAATGAAGGGTCTTTGATGTGGCACAGCCTTCAGCCTTTGGCTCAGTAGATGCCAAACTCTTTTTTTTCTTTTTTTTAAATCATGAGTGACAGTAAGTTTTTATGACCATTGAGTCCCCTGGTGAGGACTGATAGTGGAAGAGTATGTTTGTTTATGTTCTTGTCTTGTTGGGTATAGTCTTTGTTATTTGTTTATTAAGCAAAACGTCTTATTCTTGTTGGCAAAGTGTCCGACGAAATGTAAAATGGAGTCTTTTTCTAAGGGAGTTATTTCAAGGATGCACTATACAGTAGTGGTGTACATGTGACATCATAGACAGCCCCAGAGAAACTCCGGATGGGTTGAAGGAGACTCTGATAATATCTAGGCTTGCACTTTGGGTTGTAAAGGATAAAGATCAATCTCTCTCTTTCCGGTTGAGGGTAAATAAGAACTACCCATGCAAATTCGTGGCACCTTGCTGTTTTGCCTTCTATTTTAAAAACTGCTATTTTAAATAATAATAGTTCATTTAAAAATTATTGTTATGGGCCTGGCACTATGCTAAGTACTTTACATAAATTATCTCTGTTTTTTCACACTGTCCTATGAGAGACACTATTTCACAGAGAGGTAATAGACATTAAAAGAAGATTAATATCTGCTCACTTGACCTGTTAGTAAGTGGTAGAGCCAGCATAGGAACCAAGATCTGGCTATCCAAGTTCTTAATGTCTCTGCAAGGCTGCCTCGCCCCTCTGTCCTTCCATTTTCCTCCCACACTCACTCCAGTCCCTTCTACTATCCTTGTCTTCTCCCTGAGCCCTGCGGAGTAAACTCTATAACTAACCATTTATATTAGTTTAAAGAGAGAATAATTGTAGCATACTTGAAGTTCATTCACACTACACTGTTACCTCAGCCAGGCACTTGAATTTTAAAAATTTTATTGAGGTATAATTTACATATCATAAAATTCACCCATTTAAAGAATACAGTTCAATGACTTTTCATGTTTATTGAGTTGTGGCAACCATCCCCATAATCCAGTTTTAGAATATTTTCCTCAACTCAGTAAATTCCCTCATGCTGAGTTACAGTATTTCATGTTCCCACCTTCAGCCCCAGACAACTACTAATCTACTTTTTGTCTCTATAGACTTTTCTTTCTTTTTTTCTTCTTCTTTTCTTTTCTTTTTCTTTCTTTCTTTCTTTTGTTTCTCTTTCTCTTCTTTTTTCTTCTTTCCTCTTTCTTTCTTGCTTTCTTTTCTTCTTTCTTTCCTCTTTTTTCTTACTTTCTTTTCTTTTTTCTTCTTTCTTTCCTCTTTCTTTCTTTCTTTTTCTTTCTTTTTTCTTTCTCCTTTCTCTCTCCCTCCTTCCTTCGTTCCTTCCTTCCTTCCTTCCTTTTTTCATTCCTCCCTCCCTCCTTCTCTCCCTCTGTCTCTCTCTCTCTTGCTTGCTTGCTTCAGGGTCTCATTCTGTCACCCAAACTGGAGTACAGGGACAGGATCACAGTTCATTACAGCCTTGACCTTCCTGGGTTCAGGTGATCCCCCCACCTCAGCCTCCTGAGTAGTTGGGACTACAGGTGCATAACACCACCATGCCTGGCTAATTTTTCTATTTTTTTGTGGAGACAAGTTTTACCGTGTTGCCCAGGCTGCTCTCAAACTCATGGCAATCCACCTGCCTGGATCTCCAAAAGTGCTGGGATTACAGACGTGGGCCACCATTTCTGGCCTAGATTTGTCTTTTTAGGATACATGAAATCATACAGTATGTAACATTTTGCATCTGGCTTCTTTCACTTAGCACAATTATTCCTGAGATGTTGTAGCAGTTTCTGCTCATTCCTTTTAAGTGCTGAATAGTATTCTGTTGTGGATATACCACATTTCATCTGTCCAAATGATAAACAAAATGATATTTGGGTTGCTTCCACTTTTTGACTATTACAAATAATGCTGCTATGAACATTGGTGTGTGAGTCTTTGTGTGGGCACATATTTTCGTTTTTTTCTTAAATAAATATCCAGGAGTGGATACTGGGTCATATGGTAAGTTTATGTTCAACTTTTTAACAAACAGTCTCATTGCATTTAAACCTCATATCTGAATGTGAATTTAAAGTCTTTTTCCTCAACTAAGCAAGCATCAGTAAGCAATGGAGAGGTTCATAAAGTTGGAAGAAATTTTATGGGGACTATGAGTTCTTTCTTAAACGGCATTCGTAAAGTTTCTCTGTGTATTAGTCTGTTTTCACACTGCTATAAAGAATTACCTGAGACTGGGTAATTTGTAAAGAAAAAAGGTTTAATTGACTCACAGTTTCACATGGCTGGGGAGGCCTCAGGAAACCTACAATCATGGTGGAAGGCACAGGTGAGCCAAGCATGTCTTACACGACAGCAGAAGAGAGAGCGAAGAGGGAAGTGCCATCCTTTTAAACCATCAGATGTCATGAGAACTCACTAACATGAGAACAGCAAGGGGGAAGCCTGTCCCCACGATCCAGTCACCTACCCCCAGGGTCCTCTTCTGGCATAGACAAGGGGATTACATTTCTTTTTTCTCTCTCTCTTTATTTATTTATTTTTGAGACAGAGTCTCGCTCTGTCACCCAGACTGGAGTACAGTGGCACAATCTCATCTCACTGCAACCTCTGCATCCTGGGTTCAAGCAATTCTCCTGGCTCAGCCTCCTGAGTAGCTGGGACTACAGGCACGTGCCACCATGCTCCGCTTTTTTTTTTTTTTCTTTTTAGTAGACACAGGGTTTCACCATGTTGGCCAGGCTGGTCTTGAACTCCTGACCTCAGGTGATCCACCCGCCTCGGCCTCCCAAAGTGCTGGGATTGCAGGGGTGAGCCGTCGCACACAGCCCACAAAGTTTTAAAGATTAAATTGGAATGTTTATAGGTTGGTCATGCATTCTCCATTTTACCCACGTTTCCCCCACTTGCTATTGACAAACATAACAAAGTTAGAGGATTCACACTATCTGACTTCAAAACTTACTGTCAAGTCACAGCAATTAAGGCAGTGGTACTGGCCGGGCGCGGTGGCTCATGCCTGTAATCTTAGAACTTTGGGAGGCTGAGGCAGGGGGATCACAAGGTCAGAAGATCAAGACCATCCTGGCTAACACGGTGAAACCCCGTCTCTACTAAAAATACAAAAAATTAGCCAGTCGTGGTGGCAGGCACCTATAGTCCCAGCTACTTGGGAGGCTGAGGCAGAAGAATAGTGTGAACCCGGGAAGCAGAGATTGCAGCGAGCTGAGATGGCACCACTGCACTCTAGCCTGGGCGACAGAGTGAGACTCCATCTCAAAAAAAAAAAAAAAAAAAAAAAAGACAGTGTGGTATTTGGTGAACATGTAGATCAATGGAAATGAATAGAGAGACCAGAAACAGACCCATTCTTATGTGGTCATTTGTATTTTGATGGCAGTGCAAAGGCAATTTAACAGAGAAATAACAGTCTTTTCAAGGAATGGTATGAGAACTATTGGACACTCATATGCAAAAAACTTTACAGAAACACTGCTCTTCATAAACACTGTTGAGGAAAGGAAAAGAAATCCATAGTCTGGAATTAAATATTTGCAAAACACATATCTCCTAAAGAACTGGTAACCACATTACGTATCGAAAGAATTCTTTTAAAAAACCTTCAATAATAAAGAAACAAATAGGCTGGATGTGGCAGCCCATGCCTGTAATCCCAGCACTTTGGGAAGCGAGGCAAGTGGATTACTTGAGGTCAGGAGTTCAAGACCAGGCTGGCCAACATGGTTAAACCCCATCTCTACTAAAAATACTTTTAAAAAAATTAGCTGGGCATCATGGCGAGTGTCTGTAATCCCAGCTGCTGTGGAGGCTGAGGCAGGAGAATCATTTGAACCCCGGAGGCGGAGGTTGCAGTGAACCAAGATCACGCCACTGCACTCCAGCCTGGGCGACGGAGTGAGAATCTGTCAAAAAAGGAAAGAAACAAATAACCCAATAAGAAAATGGCAAAAATTTGAACATACACTACACCAAAGATCATATACAGATGGTAAATAAGCACATTAAAAGATGCTAAGCATTATTGGACATTAAGGAAATGCAAATTAAAATCATAATGTGTTACCACTGCATCTATTAGAATGGCTTACTTTTAAAAAACAACAAAAACAACTTTCCATATCAAGTGCTGATGAAAATGCAAAGCAACTTAAGGTTTTATGTATTTGGTGGGAATGCAAAATGTTATAGCCCCTTTGGAAAACAGTTTGGAATTTTCTAATAAAGTTAAACATAAGTTACCATATAACCCAGAAATCCCACTCTTAGATATTTATCCAAGAGAAATAAAAACTTATGTTAATACAGAAAATTGTACATCAATGTTTCTAGTTGTTTTATTCATAATCACCAAAAACTGGAAACAAAACCAATGTCTGTCAGTTGCTGAGTGGGTATATTAACTGGGGATGCTACTCAGCAATAAAAAGGAACAGATTGGCCGGGTGCTGTGGCTCACTCCTATAGTCCCAGAACTTTGGGAGGCCAAAGTGGGTGGATCACGAGGTCAAGAGATCGAGATCATCCTAGCCAACATGGTGAAACTCCATCTCCACTAAAAATATAAAAATTAGCTGGGAATGGTGGCGTGCAACTGTAGTCCCAGCTACTCGGGAGGCTGAGGCAGGAGAATCTCTTGAATCTGGGAGGCAGAGGTTGCAGTGAGCCGAGATCACACCACTGCACTCCAGACTAGCGACAGAGTGACATTCTGTCTCAAAAAAAAAAAAAAAAAAGGAACAGATTTACTAATAAACATAAATAGATGAATCACAAACGCATTATGCAAAGTGAAAGAACCCAGAGCCAAAAGGTTACGTATTGTTTTATTCCATTTATATGACATTCTCAAAAAGGCAAAACCAAAGAAAAAAGACTGATGGTTACTGGGGATTAAAAGCAGGGCAAGAAGTTGAAAACCAAGGCGCATGAGACTTTTGGGTAGAGAAAGCTGTTCCATATCCTGATTGTAGTGATGGTTATGACTGTATGCATTGAAACTCATAGGATTTTACACTGAAAATGAACTCATGTGCAAATTATATCTCAATGAGCCTGAAAGAAAAGCCAATAGGGCCACTCTTGACATTAGCACTTATGAGATAGTAATCTAAGCTAACCTAAAAATATGGAGAAAGTTTCTCTTTCTTTGGATAATTATTAAGGATTCAATATGGGAAAAGGCAGTTCACCAAATTTAGCTTGTATAGAAGACGCTCAAAATTGTGGAGTATTCCTTTAGCACAAATCTAAATAAAGCTTTTCTGGTCATATTTATAGGCATGCTCACATTTTTACCTCTCTAATATAGCTGTTAAGAATGTGATATCTTTTCAGTTTCCACTTCAACTATAAGCATTTTTCGTTTACGTTTTCTGGTGTGCATACAGTATAAATTCTGTTACATCACTTTACACCTTTTGTTGTTTCTGACTGCAGCACTTGCAAATCATGTTTAATTTTGTTTGCCCAGAATAACGATGAAATGCTAAAATATATATATATTCTATTCACACTTCACACTCTTACAGTAACAGAAGAGTCTTAATGCACTTCTGTCCTCTGAGGTAGCTTGTGGTAAAACAGGAGAAACATTATGAATAATTAAAAATATGATATTTACTCCAGGAGAAAGATAAATCTTTGAAAAATCTCTGCCGGCAGAAAGCTTCACAATCAGGTACCATATTCTTATAAATAAATTGCCAGTCTTTTCAGGTGTCAAGGGATTTCACAGTCAGATGTTAATGAGATAAAGATGCTCAACTTGATCATGAAGGGTGGGAAGAATGAGGATTGAGTTGCTTCTCGTTAATTCTTATCATTCTTCATTGTTAGGTAACAAGTAGGTAGCAGATGCCAGTACTGTGCCAAACCTACAGCTGTAAAAGGGTAAGGCAGATCCTAGACAGAAGAGTTTATTCTGAAATATTTGATTTCAAAATATTCAGACTTTAGGCAATTAACTTAGTTTTTCCTCATCATAGAGACAGGACTCTATGTCTTTTATGTAATTGGCCATTTGACCTATTTTTGTTTTTCATGTTATTACAGAAAAACTCAGTTCTCTAAGTGAGGAATTAAGGTCAACTGAAAAAAAAAAATAAATAAAAAAAAGAAGTGGTCTGTTAGTCAATCTGTCCAATCAATGGATATGGTGTTTGGCTGGGATTCAGTAGACCTGGGTCCCAGCTCCACTGTGACATTAACTAGTGTGACTCTGGATAAGTCCACCTGCCTGGGGCCTCAGTTTTCTTATGTGTACAACGATGCATTTGAATTTGATAATCTCTAAAATCAACTACAGCTCTAAAACCATTGCTGATTCTTAATGCACCATCAATTTTTAAATTACTTGAAAACAATGTCTAAATCTATATTACATATAATTAAATCCTTGATAATTTCAGAATGCATTTCAAAACACTGCATACTTTATAGAGTCATTACTGTGAACAGCCTAGCAAAGTTCTGGTTAAATAGAAGTTTCAGGCTAATGGAATCCTCATTAGATTCGCTTTTACAACTGTTTTTCACAAATATAAAATTCTAATTGTAAAGAAAAATTTACCTTCATTTTAACAAAATAAAACCCAATTCTGCAATTAAGCAGGAAATAAAGAGATGTAACTCACTTATACATGGGTTGAGGTCGTTCACACAGAGCATTCTGGCATTGTCAACAAGCCCAGACTCTTTCACTAATATGCAATGCAGACTATCCACTGGAGTTTATAAAAAATTTGGACAAGAGAGGATATTCGAGTACAGGGGTGCAATTTCAGCTCACTGCAACCTCCGCCTCCTGGGTTCAAGCAATTCTTCTGCCTTAGCCTCCCAAGTAGCTGGAACTACAGATGTGCACCACCATGCCCTGCTAATTTTTGTATTTTTGTGTAGAGATAGGGTTTTGCCATGTTACCCAGGCTGGTCTCAAACTCTTTGGCCTCCCAAAGTGCAGGGATTACAGGAGTGAGCTACCATGCCCAGTCTTCAGACTTTTAATACAGTCAATTGATTTAGAAGCCAACAAATTAATTTTTACAAACAGTGAATACAGTTAACCATCTTTAACATGATTATGTGAATTGGAATTTGTGCTATTTGAATAAGGACAACATAAGGAGAACCCAGATCTACAAAAAATAAAAAAATAATTAGCCAGGCACGGTGGCACGTGCCTGTAGTCTTAGCTATTCGAGAGGCTGAGGTGGGAGGATCCCTTGAGCCTGGGAGGTCCAGGCTGCCGGCAGCGGTGAGTGCACCATTGCCTTTCAGGCTAAGCAGCAGAGCAAGACTTTATCAAAAAATAATAATAACGTGACAATTTAGTGATAAAGATGTATACAAATGTTACTAGAGGAGAATTGACTTACACACACACATACACATACACACAAGTTTGTGTAAAATGACCATTCCATATCAAATTTCAAATAAAGCCTTTGAACAATTCGTAAGCATTTTGAAGCACTAGGTTTACATATAAATAGCATCATAACTCAGTTGTTATTGAAAGCAGGTATGAGAATGTATACTTTTTAAAATCCCTATGCTTTTATAGTTGCCATTAGTAGGAGAAATGGGAAAGAAGCAAAACAACGTCTGAAAACTATTTTAGATGGAATGGTCATCTGGTTTTGGTGAAAATGAAGAGAGGAGGCTTTTTTCACATATCCTGGCTAAGGGTAGAAATTAGAGCAACCTTTCTGGAGGGCATTATAGCATGATTTGTCAGAAGGCTTAGAGATGTACATACTTGGATCTAGCAAATTTAACAAAAAAACAAAACAAAACAAAACAAAAAAAACTGAGGAAGAAAGATTCAGCTTTGAGTGCATACACGTTTTGGACTATTATGTCTTTTGGGTGAATTGGCCCTTTTATCATTACGTAATATCCTGATTTATTCCCAAGCACTGTGGACAGGAGTAATATTCTGAAAGTCAGTTAATGGAGGAACACAAATAAATGAAACACCTGTGATAAGAAGTGGAAATCTAGAAAATATATTCATTAACTTATTATTGGAAACAGTTTATTGGATTCTGCTTGGGCCTGAGCAGGTACATGTTAGTGATTACATGTATTTGTAGACTTGGCTTTCTATTGTTAATAGTCTGAGATACATGACCTCTAATTAGGCATGAAACAAACAATAGTAAACTTTACACATTTTTCATGATCATATTAGGGGTTTATTGCCATATAAATTGTTTATGTAAAATCTATATGATTTATTACATAATCCCATTAGATACATTTTATTGCTTTCCTGTGGTTTTGTGCTTTGCCTTAATATTATATTTGAGCACCCCTTGGAGTTTATATTAGAGCATTTAAAAATCATCAGTACTAAATAACCAAGGAGAATGCCTAATACAAGAGAGAAACAAAGCTACATTGCCGTCTTTAGACCAAGTCTTCCTTACCTGATTATCTGGATATTGTGATGAGAATTAATTGAGCTCAAGGTTGTGCTGACACCTTGTGTCTAAATATATTTGAGAGAAATTTTGCAAAGTTGAAAGAATTCAAATATAAAACCGAATGGGTAGCTCTATCTACTTCACCATTCCTATGGTTTAAATTATTTTCTTGATTATGCTTGATCACCCATTTCACTTTCCATTTGCTACCATACTATGTGCTGTTGTTTGGTGTTGCAATATAAAAAAATATTTATGTCCCGTCGGGCGCGGTGGCTCATGCCTGGAATCCTAGCACTTTGGGAAGTCGAGGCAGGTGGATCACCTGAGGTCAGGAGTTCGAGACCAGCCTGGCCAACATGGTGGAACCCTGTCTCTACTAAAAATACAAAAATTAGCTGGGCGTGTTGGCGGGCACCTGTAATCCCAGCTACGCAGACTGCTGAGGCAGGAGAATCACTTGAATCCAGGAAGCAGAGGTTGCAGTGAGCCAAGATTGCACCACTGCACTCCAACCTGGGAGACAGAGCAAGACTCCATCTCAAAAAAAAAAAAAAAAAAAAAAAAAAAGTCCCAAGTAATGTAATCATATTATAATAGTAGATTTTTCTTTTGAAAATCAATATCCCTTCGTCTTAGTAAGAAGGTCTCTTTAAAACAAAAGGTGTTACTTTTGTGTGTGTGTGTGTGTGTGTTTTCTGTCTCTCTTTAATTCATTAACTATTTAGGAAATAACCATTTTAAATGTTTATCTGTTGGTTTAGAAAATCATTGAAAGTAGAAACCACATCTTTTATTGTAATTATTTACAAAATTTAGCAAAGTTTTACATGTACATAGTTACTTTCGTAAAAAGGACTTTTTAAAAAGCTAATATTTGCTGAACACTTACCATATGCCAGATGCTCGTCCATGTATTTTGCACACTTTATCCATAGTAAACAAGATTAATAACACATAGAACCATCATGTGCAGGTTCCACTCATCAATCCTCTGTCAGGTACCAGAACCTGTATGTACCTTTCTGCCATTTTGAGCCAGCCCAGAAGGATCAACGAGGTCTGACCCATCTCTGTTTGAGGTCTTTGACACCGCCTAAATCTTTGATGAGGACTCTATTCTCTAAATATTCTTGAAAATTCTTAAGAGTAAATGTATATATATATGTATCTGCAACTTGTACTTATCTGCATGTAGAGGGAGAATGACTGGGTCCTTCTGGAAGTTTAACTTTATACATATTACTTACCTGATGCCCTCTTCCAAGATCATTGGTTATTGGCCGAATTCAGTAGAACCCTGTCAATGTCTTTGCGTCATTGAATTCATTGATCACGTGGTCATCAATAGCTGATGTGATGAAAACTAGAATACTCTCTGTTTTGTTATTCTGAGACAGTTTCCTACAGCAAAGTGGCTTCTGTGCTGAAGAATAAGTCTTTAATGATACAGATCTTTCAGTTCATAATTACATAGATACATTTGCCCCAAGATGGGATCAAGCATCAAGCAAAATTGGTTTGGGATGAATTCCTTTGCCAGCTGTAGGAAACAAAGCCCTTCCATTAAACTTTAGGTCTAGGAGCTGAGTCTGCCTTGTGGGTTCAAACAAAACTCTACTAGTCAAATGCAGAAAACAGAACTTACTGTTGCTATTGAGTGCTTGAAAAAAACTCTAGGCTAGTTTAGGAATGACTACTAAATCCACCACAAACTTGCTGCCATTGGACCACCAGCCTCTGCCCTGGTCTAGAAATTGTAGAATCAGGAATCTTTTGTGCTACATTTTTTGACTCTAGAATCACTCTGCATTGTGACAATCAAGAAGCTACCAGCCAAACTGCAATGCTGCCTGTATTAGTTTTCTATTGCTATTTACTATGGTCTGAATGTTTTTAATCTCTTCAAAATTTATATATTGAAACTTTATCCTCAATGTGATAGTATGAGAAGCCTTCTGGGAGGTGATTAGCTCATGAAGGCTCTCCCTGCATGAATGGGACTAGTGCCCTTATAAAAGAGACCCCAGAGAGCTAGTTGGCTCCTTCTACCATGTAAGGATGCAGTGAGAAGTTGCCATCCTTGAGGACACAGGCGCTCACCAAATGTCCCCAGTACCTTGATTTGGATTTCCCAGTCTCCAGAACTGTGAGAAATAAATTTCTGTTGTCTATAAGTTACCCAGGCTAAGATATTTTGTTATAGTAGCTTGAACAGACTAAAACACTATTTAGCAAAGTATCACAAACTTAGTGGCTTAAAACAACAGCCATTTGTTTTCTTACAGTTCTGCAGATCAGAAGTCAAGGCACAGATCAACTGGGTTCTCTGGTCAGGGTCTCGCCAGGCTGAAATCAAGGTGTCATCTGGGACAATAATCTCCTCTGAGGCTTGAGGTCCTCTTCCAAGCTCCCTGGCTGTTGGCAGAGTTCAACTCCTTGCAGTTGTAGGATCAAGGTTCCTGCTTGATTATTGGCTGTCAACCTGAGCTGTTCTCAGCTCTAGAGGCTGCCTGCCATTCTCTGTCACAACAAGGCAGTTTGTTCCTTCAAGGTCAGCAGGAGAGTGTCTCTTTGACTTCTTTTAGGGACTCACTTGATTATCATGTCAGGCTCACACAGGATAATATCCATAACTTAAAGGCAACTGAAGAAGGACTTCAATTGCTTCTGCAAAACTCTTCACAGCAGCACCTAGATTAGTGTCTTATTCAATAACTGGGATATGGTGTGTAAGGGAAAGGGGATCTTAGAGGTCATCTTAGAATTCTGCCTACCACTGCATAGCACTAAAATAGCATACTGCTGTTTTAGATGCAAACTGTATAACCTCTGTCTCTCTCTGCAATATTGTATACCAGAAAAGGAGAGGCCCATGCCTTGTCTCTCCACTTACTAAAGTTGGTTCACACCTCTAAACCCAACTGCAAGAGAGTGGAAGAAATAAAGCTTTTAGCTTTAGGTTAAAGAAGCTTTAGGTTAAAAGAACCTTTCTAACCTCTGCAGTAATAAAATGAAGTTGAAATGGATGTGGAGCAAACTAATTCTTGCTATCTACAATACTCTTTATAATTAATTAAAGATGGTTGCAAATTCTTTGCTACTTCTCTCATTAAGAGATGAAGTCTAATTTTACTCCCTTTGAATCTGGGCCGGCTATGGTAACTTGCCCGACAAATAGAATGTGGCAGAAGTGACAGTCTAGGACTTCTGAAGCTAAATTATAAGAAGTTTTGCAGCTTCTGCCCAGGCCCCTGGTTACACTCATTCTTGGAGCTCTGAGCTACCAATTTAAAGTCTAACAACATTGAGGACCTGTTGTGGGAAGTCAGGGACCCCAAATGGAAGGACTGGCTGGAGCCATGGTGGGGGAACATGAATTATGAAAATTTCATGGACATTTACCAGTTCCCAAATAATACTTTTATAATTTCTTATGCCTGTCTTTACTTTAATCTCTTAATCCTGTTATCTTCATAAGCTGAGAATGTATATCACCTCAGGATCACTGTGATAATTGAGTTAACTGTACAAATTGATTGTAAAACATGTGTGTTTGAACAATATGAAATTAGTGCACCTTGAAAAAGAACAGAATAACAGCGATTTTTAGGGAACAAGGGAAGACAACCATAAGGTCTTACTGCCTGCATGGTTGGGCAAAAAGAGCCATATTTTTCTTCTTGCAGAGAGCCTATAAATGGACATGCAAGTAGGAGAGATATCACTAAATTCTTTTCCTAGCAAGGAATATTAATAATTAATACCCTGGGAAAGGAATGCATTCCTGGGGGTAGGTCTATAAATGGCCGCTCTGGGAGTGTCTGTCTTATGCGGTTGAGATAAGGACTGAGATACGCCCTGGTCTCCTGCAGTACCCTCAGGCTTATTAGGGTGGGGAAAAACTCTGCCCTGGTAAATTTGTGGCCAGACCGGTTCTCTGCTCTCAGACCCTGTTTTCTGTTTTCAAAGATGTTTTTCAAGACAATACGTGCACAACTGAACATAGACCCTTATCAGTAGTTCTGTTTTGCCTTTTGTTCTGTTCCCTCAGAAGCATGTGATCTTTGTTCTGCTTTTTGCCCTTTGAAGCATGTGATCTTTGTACCTACTCCCTGTTTTACACCCCCTCCCCTTTTGAAACCCTTAATAAAAATTTGCTGTCTGAGACTCAGGCGGGCATCACAGTCCTACTGATATGTGATGTCACCCCTGACAGCCCACCTGTAAAAGTCCTCTCTTGGTACTCTTTCTCTTTATTTCTCAGCTGGCTGACACTTATGGAAAATAGAAAGAACCTATGTTGAAATATTGGGGGTGGGCTCCCCCAATAAGGACCATACTATTAGAAACCTCAATATAGCTAATTTCCTGTTCTAGCACCAAGTCATTCAAGTCATAACAGTTGAGGCCCCAGACATTACGGGGCAAAGGTGAACTGTCTCCATTGTGCAATGCCTGAATTCCAGATTCATGGATTTGTGAGGAAAAAAAAAGTTGTTTTGAGTAGTTATTTACACAGGGTAGATAACTGGAACATAATTTGGTGCCAAGAGTGGGGTGCTACCTTAAGAAAATTTAAAACATATGATATTGGTTTGGGGACTAGGTAGCAGGTGGAAACTGGGCCTTAAGAAGACTGTATGTGAAATCTGTAATGGCCTTATGAGTGACGCCTTACAGGACAGTGAAGAAATAGAGACTGGAAGAAAGGGTATTGTCACAGACGTCCATTTGAAGAGACCAACAAACAGGCTTTGTGTGAGCAACAAGGCTGTTTATTTCACCTGGGTGCTGCCCAGCTGAGTCCAAAAAGAGAGTCAGCAAAGGGTGGTGGGATTATCATTAGTTCTTATAGGTTTGGGATAGGCGTACAAAGTACCTTCTTAAGGGCAGGGGAGAATATATGTGTCAGTTAGGGTGGGACAGGAAGAGATCACAATGGTGGAATGTCATCAGTTAAGGCTGTTTTCACTTCTTTTTTGATCTTCGATTGTTTCAGGCCATCTGGATGTATATGTGCAGGTCACAGGGGATTTGATGGCTTAGCTTGGGCTCAGAGGCCTGACAGGCATGTGAGATATGTCCTAGCAGAACAGTTAGCCAAATTGTTGCTTGGTGTAATGAGGTAAAGAAAGATCTTGAGGATCTTGCTAAACAGATTTTCAGGCAGAATGCTGAAAGTGCTACTTAGCTTTTTCTAATAATTTTATTATTTCTACAATAAAATACGGGAAGTGAGGAAAAAATTAAAGATGGAACTGTTCACTTTTTGAGAATTTATAGGATATATTAAGAATAAAGAAATTGTTGCTTTTGAAAATAAAAGTCCTTACCTCCATCTCTTTCAGAAAAATATTATCAAGGTAAGAAATGGCTTCAGAGCAAAGGAACTATTGATATGGGTCTGGTTGGGTTTCATAACTATTATAGACTAGTGGCTGCTCTGAACCTTTGATTCTGTCCTCCTCTTTTTTGAATGACTGTGTTGACTGCAGTAACCCTATCCCTGTGTCACTACTGGATATTGGGTTTATAGACAAGGAAGATAACTTACATCTTCATTTCATGGTCTTCAGATCAAGAGGAATTCTCCTCAAGGAACTACATTGAGAAACCTCATCCCAATTTACATAATGAGATGCTGGCCTTTGGACTAGTGCTGAAATGGGATGAGACTTTTGGGAGCCTTGGGAGGGAGTATGTGTATTTTGCATGTAGGATGAATGTAAATTATTGGTGGGCAGAGAATGAACTGGAAGGAAGGACAAACAAAGAAAGACTGAAGATGGCTGCAAATTTGTTGCTATTCCTCCCCCTGATAGGTGGAGTCTAATTTTCTTTCCCTTGAATCTGGCTGGTCTTAATGACATATTTGACCAATAGGATGTGGCAGAATTGATGTTCTGGATTTCTGAGGCTAGGTCATAAGAGGCTTGCAGCTTTCACCCAGGCCTCATAGAGCACTCATTCTTAGAGCCCTGACTGCCATACAAAATGTCTGACAATGGTAAGACTGCCATGTTTTGAGGATGCTCAAGCTAGCCATGTAGATAGGCTGTGTGTGAGAGAGAAGGGTTTGGGGTGGCTGGGTAGCTTCAGGTGTTCCAGCATTGAAATGTTGAGACCATCCCATCTGAGACCCCAGATATCACAGAGCATGGGTAAGCTGTTCTCTTCTCACCTATCTCGATTCCTGACTCACAGATTAATGAGCAAAATAAATTATTGTTTTCGTTTTAAGCCACTTAGTTTGGAAGTGTTTATTATTTATCAGTAAATAATTCAATCTTCCCTCTTCCGTCTTAGGGATCTTGTTGCCATATCCTGGGATCCAGACTTGGTTTGATCCTATTCCAGTTCATCAGAAATGTTATTTTGTTAAACCTCACTGGATGGTAGAATCATATTCTCACCCCTTCTTCTGTTAAAGGGGGTCTCTTCAGTCCATTTGCAAATGAGTAGATGCAAAATGATACAATGGAAGTTAAACTGACTGAACCCACACTTTAGAATCTCTGAACTTCAACTCAGCCCAAAGCAAATTCTAGCAATGCCAAGGGTAAAGAGAAGTTCCTGTGCAAATAAAATGTCTTGTTATCCAACTATATTCAATGAACACAGGAATTACTGAAGCAACTTTTAAACAATAGTCAATGCATACTAAATATATTTGGGGTTGTAATAAACATTAAAGCCATACAACAGTTTTTTTTTGTTTTGTTTTTGTTTGTTTGTTTTTTGAGATGGAGTTTTGCTCTTGTTGCCCAGGCTAGAGTGCAATGGTATGACCTCGGCTCACCGCAACCTCTGCCTTCTGGGTTCAAGGGATTCTCCTGCCTCAGCCTCTGGAAAGTAGCTGGGATTATAGGCATGTGCCACCATGCCTGGCCAATTTTCTTGTATTTTTAGTAGAGACGGGGTTTCTCCGTGTTGGTCAGGCTGGTCTTGAACTCCCAACCTCAGGTGATCCACCTGCCTTGGTCTCCCAAAGTGCTGAGATTACAGGTGTGACACTGCATTCAGCCAACATAACAGTTTTTAGACCTCCAGGGCCACACATTCATTCGAAGTCTGAAGATGTTTTAGAGTAGATTCTGCACCTTAAGTTTCTACGTGACATTGGTATTTGGCCCCAAGTGTAGGTTATTTCAGAAGAAACATGTAGAGTGGCATTTTCAGAGGAGGGAACCAGGGGTATTTCTGTAATGTTGAGAAAAACTGATATATATATCCAGTCATGAGTTACTCAGTGGGCCATAGGGGTAAATCTAATTGATATTTGGGGTGCCTTAGAATGCATCTGTGAGGATAAGGCCTGAAAAATATGTATTTGTACTATGCTTCCCTCCCCAGATAATTCCTAAACATCTGGAAGTTTGAGAACCACCAATATGAGAACAGGGAAGCATGAGTCCTTTTCCTTTCTCTTCATTCACCCCCCAACTTCCCAAATGCTATTTGAGACATTTCACTCTGTTTCTATCAACAACAAAATCAAATTCAAAGAGAGAATCAGAAATAGCTTTATTGAGAACAAAGAATGTATATAGTGGCAATGAGAAGGCAATGATGACTATCCACTAATGGGTTTCAAGAAAAAGACTAAAGATCTTGTACTATCCAAATGATAGTTTTGTCTGTTTTGTACCTCAAGACCTAGGCACATTTCTCTCATTTCTATTGCACCTGGCATTACTTTAGTTAGTATTTTATTTTCATACCATGAACTACCATTTGACATCTTGAAATATAGCTCTGTAACTCATGTATTGCTTCACCCAAAGGTTTTTATGAAATATGCAGTTTTCACTTAATATTAATATTGCTGCATTCAGAGCTCCTCCAATCAATCCAATTTGGCAGGCATTTTATTTTAATACTACCATATGGAGAAATTTCCCCTTCAAGTCATTTCACTCTGTGGCTGTCAAAGAAAGATCCATTTAGAAAAAAATCAAAATTAAGAGGGAATCAGCATAACTTTACTGGGAAAAAAGTGATTGTGTTTGTAGTGGGAACGAGAAGGCCAGATGGCCATCCATTCATGGATTCCAAGAAAAAAGACTAAAATCTTTGAATAATATGAATAATCAAGTCCATTTTCACCTTTTAAGATTTCCTATGGACTACTGAAAATTTATACCCTGTGAAAGAATGTTTCTTAACTAGAAAATGTTCCCAATAACAAAATAGAGTCAACTAAAGTTCAATGACAAGAGAAGAGCATTTGACTTTGAAGAATAGGTTAATGTTTAAAGCTAGGAGGGAAGGCCAGGAGTGGTGGCTCACTCCTGTAATCCCAGCACTTTGGGAGGCTGAGGTGGGTGGATCACCTGAGGTCAGGAGTTCGAGACCAGCCTGGGCAACATGGCAAAATCCTGTCTCTAATAAAAATACAAAAATTAGCCAGGTGTGGTGGCCCACGCCTGTAATCCCAGCTACTCAAGGGGCTGAGGCAAAAGAATGGCTTGAACCCAGGAGGCAGAGGTTGCAGTGAGCCGAGATTGTGCCACTGCACTCCAGCCTTGGTGACAGAATGAGACTCCATCTCAAAAACAAAAAACAAACAAACAAACCCAAGATAAAGCTAATAAAGCTAGGAGGGGAGGCTGAGGATGCCTCACGTGATATAAATAGGAAAAAATTCTTCTGCCATTTTTTTCTTTAAAATCATACTTAAATTATCTTCTAAAAAAAGAGCTATCTATGAATCTTTCTATGATTATATTTGCAAATGCAGTATTCAAAATGTTATGTTTCCTTCCTTCTGTAATTGGAGTACAGTGACACTGGATGGTGGTGAGGCCCTGATAATGGCCACATGGTCCCAGCCAAAGGCTGTCATTCTAGGCATGTTTATTTGACATGCAATTGTGCAATTTTTCTTTTAATATCTATTTTAAAAGTTGAACCTGTTACTGACATGATTTAAAATGTTATACCTATATAGTAAGCATGTAAAGAGACATCTAAGTAAAACCTGCTATTTTATCACTAATACATAACTCATCACTTAGAAATCACCTTTGAGTGGGAAGGTTTTTAGTGACTCACTCTCCTTCTCTTACATTGAAGTCAAAAGCCCGATTCAGGCTGAGTGCAAGCTGCCTGGGTATTTACCTCCCTGTGCTCATTTTTATTCTAAAGCCTTGTGCCATGCACTCTTAGCAAATAAGATTATCCTTTTCCAACTGGTCCCAACCAATGAGATTAAATGATCATGACTGACATTTATATATATATATGGTTTTTTTGGTTTTTTTTTGTTTTTCTTTTTTGCCTTTCCCCCTATAAATGGCGGTAGTGGGGCAGTGGTGTGACAAGAATGTATATACTCAGTAATTGATAGTTTATTTATAGTTAGAAGGTTTCAAAAGAAACATCTTTCCATATCTATGGAATATTCCTGATACAATTGGGTACAATTGAGTGTCTCAAATATAGCAGGGAAGATTATATATTAAATATTTCTCAGGGGATTTCATTGTTTGTTTTTTTGAGACAGGATCTCACTATGTCACCCAGGCTGGAGTGCAGTGGTGCGATCCTGGATCACTGAAGTCTCAACTTCCTGGGCTAAAATGATTCTCCCATCTCAGCCTCCTTAGTAGCTGGGACCATAGGCATGCACCATCACGCTGGGCTAAGTTTTGTAGTTTTGGTAGAGATGGGATTTTCCCATGTTTCCCAGGTTGGTCTTGAACTCCTGAGTTCAAGTGATCTGCCTGTCTCGGCCTCCCAAAGTGCTGGGATTACAGGAATGAGTCACTGCACGTGGCCTAGGGGTTTTCTTAAAAGTCTGTGTCAATTCTGGCCTCCTTTGGATACAGGGTTTAGCAAAAGAGATCCTTAGGACCAACTTTTAAAAGATAACTTGAAATAATTAGGCATACAATTAGATTGCTATATGCCCTTAAGTTATATTCACAAAAAATATATAGGAGTTAATTTTCTTCATAGAAATGTGCTAGTGGGAAAAGAAGAATCAGGCATGTTAATAATTGACAATACCAAAGGTCTCATAATATTTTATAAGATTGTTGTCAGGTGTTGAAGAGCTTGAGAAATTAGTCTATCTTTTGCCAGCTAAATTTAATTCTCCTTGATAGTGATAATCTAATGGTTGTAGTTTACAGTCAGAGTGTGCAATGCATTCAACTACAAGTATAAATCATCTGTGATAAAGGGCTGATAATTAGAATTGCACATAGATTCAAACAGTACTTGCAATGATGATGGTTCTGTTGATTTTAAAAACTCTTTTGGAATTGAAAGCCTCCATGCGTTCTCAATATCTCAATCATGAATAATCATGAATAATCAAGTCAATCATGGCACCTTAAAAATGGGTTTTATCATCAGAAATATAAAAACATTGTTTGGAATCTAGACTTATAAATAAGATACAGGTTTGGAATGTAGACTTATAAATAAGATACAGGTTAAACCTAAGTAATAGCAACAGGACTATGGCAGATTTCATTTCTCTAAGATGGCCACCACCTTATATCACGTCTCCTATATTCCCTCTACTTGTACTTAGGCAGATCTTTGTGACTGTGTCAATCAACCAAGAATGGAGGAAGCTTCACTATGAGACTTACGAGGCTGGGTCGTACAGATGCCACACACTTCTGTCTTATTCTTTTGGGATGCTTGTTCCTGGAATCCAGCACGGTGCTGCAAGGAGACTAACCAGGAGAGTTCATGCCTCGGTGTCCCAGATGGCAACCTTTGTTGACTCCCAGACAGGTAAGTGAGCCTTCCGATGACTTCAAAGCCTAACTGTGGAGTCATTTCCAGCCTGTGAATTATTTCAGTTGATGCTGCATTGAGCAGAGATGAGGTGTCTCTGTCAAGCTCTGCCCAATTGCAGATTCGTGAGTAAAATAAATGACTTGGTGTTTTAAGCCATTAAGTGTGGGGTGATTTGTCACTCAGAAACAGAGAACTGGAACAGATTTTGGTACCTGGAGATGGGGTAATGCCAAAACAAAAACCTAAAACATGTGGCATTGGCTTTGGGACTGGATAGTAGGTGAAGTTGGAAGGGCCTTGAGGAGACAAGGTGTTAGCAGGGGCTTAAAGGATCTTGAGGAGGATGTCAGTGAGTACCAAAGAGAAAGTAAGGAAAATGTTATTGGAAGCTGCAGGGGAAAGAGACCTTCATTTTATAGTGGTGGAGAATTGTCCCTGAAGTCCCCTGCAGTAATATGGAAAAGAGGCAATGTCCTGAATGCAGACAATAATCTAGTTAAGAAGATTTTCAGGTAGAATATTGAAAATGTCACCTGACTTCTCACTGGCAATGCATTAGAAGAGAGATAAGAGAACGGACAGTTAAATATAAGGAGCCAGGACTTGCTGGGTACGAAAATTACATGGTTTCTCATTTCCAGCCTCTCCAGATGGTAAATGATGCCTGAGTTAAGAAATGGCTTATAGCAAATCAATGGTGTTGCAGAAATATGTCCACATATAAGCCAAGGGCATGACTGGAAATCCTTTTGTTAAGACCTCAGAAAGACTTAAAGTGGTGTTAAAAAATGTGGGTTTTTTGTTTTTTTGTTGTTGTTGTTGTTGTTTTTTGAGACAGTGTCTCACTCTGTTGCCCAGGCTGGAGTGCAGTGGTACAACTATGGTTCACTGTAGCCTCAGCCTCCCAGGCTCAAGGAAGTAGCTGAGACTATAGTTGCATGTCACCAGGACCAGCTAATTAAAAAAATTTTTTTTGTAGAGACGGGGTCTCACTGTTGCCAAGGCTGGTCTTGAACTCCTGAGCTCAAGCCATCCATCTGCCTTGGCCTCCCAAAGTACTGGGATTACAGGCGTGAGCCACTGTGCCTGGCCATAAGGTGGTATTTTATATGCCTTTTCAGATAGACAGAAGTTCTTCTAAGGATCTTAAGGAAATGCCTCACAGATCTTCCCTGCTAAACAATGGGGCATCTAAAGATTTTAAAAGAGTTGTCCCATAGCAATCTCATAGATATTTCTAGGTAGAGTAGGACTTCTCTTGAAGAGATTGTGGGTATGGCTTTTCTCTAATAGGGTGGATTGGAAATTAATACACATAAAGCTCACAAGGTTTAAAGAAAAAGTAGATTGCCTGGACTGAAAGGAACAAAGACAGTACAAAAATAAAAGAGTTCATTGGATCCACAAACTTCTGCAGCAGAGAGTAGTCTGATAAAATGTATTAGTTGCAAACATGAGCTACATTTTATCAAAAGGAAGAAATCCCAGGGAGTGGACATGTTTTTGAGCAGTAGGGCTTACAGTGGTTATCCTCTGCCTGTTCCCCTGTTGTCTGTTGGGTGTGTCTCAAGCATGTAACTTCTCTCTTTGGTTCACAACTCTTCAGAATGCTACTGAAGGAACTGAATGCAGAAGCTGCTCCCAAGGAGTCTCATCCATACTCAGACCTAAATGACATGAGGAGATCCTGGACTGTGTGCTATTACCATAATGGTAAGTGACTTAGGGCTCTTGGAAGACAGAGTTGAGTGTATTTTGTATGTGGGAAAGATGTGAACTCTTGTGGCCAGAAGGGAGACTATGGCAGACAGCGTTATCCAAAGATGGCCACAACAACATGTGTTATCCCATGTGTTCTTAGAATGTGACATTGACAACCCTCTCACCAAGTCGTGGAGTCTCTGCTCTATTCCTCTGAACCTGGATAGAACTCTGTGACTGTGTTGGCGAATAGAGTACAAAGAAAGTGATGCTTTGTGGCTTCTTAAGATAGGTTATAAAAATGCCACCTACAATTGCCTTGCTCTCTTGAGATCTTATTCTTGGAGCCCAGCTTCCAGACTGTGAGGAATGCAAGCAGCCATGTGCAGAGGCTCCAGCTAAGGTTCCAGCTGACAGCCAGCATCCACCACCAGGTACATGAGTGAGTCTTTGGATGATTCCTGTCTCTGACCATCAAGTCACCTTCAGCCTTTGTGCCACCCTGGGGGTGACATGCAGAACGGAGAAAAGCTGCCCCTGCTATGCCATGCACAAAGTGCTGATTCATGAGCAAAATATATGATTGCCAGTTTTTCAAAGCCACTTAGTTTGGGATAGTTTGTGGTGCAGCAATAGAAAACTGGGACAAGGAGAATGGAAAACAAATTGTGGTATACACACACAATGAAACTCAGCCATATAAAGGAATGAAGTATTGGTAAATGCAACAACATGGATGAATCTAAAGATCCTATGCTTAGCAAAAGAAGCTGGGAACAAAGAGTACATATGTTTCCATTTATTTGAAGTTCTAGAATAAGCAAAGTTAATCTAAATGAATACATGGACCCATGATTGCCTTTGGGTGCAAACGACTAGTAAATAATATAATGAAACATTCTTGGTAGATGAAAATGGTCTATAACAGAGGTGACGGTTACAAAGGTGCATCTGTTTGTCAATATTGTGCAAGGTAACATTTGTGGATTTCAATCTAAGGTACATGAAAGTATAAAAAATTTACCTTAAAACTTTTTGAAAGTAATAAAAATTAAGTGGGGATGGGGAGTACATGAAGCTATAGATCATACAAGAATGACAAAATGTTAGTTAACTACTCAAGCTCGGTGAGTAGTACATGAAAGTTCATTATTCTATTCTGTTTATTTTGTAGATGTTTTAAATTTCCCATAATAAAAAGTTTAAAAAGAAAAAAGTACTGATTTTTGTCAAAAATGAGTTTTGACTACAAATCATTGGAATGTTTTTCTTACATGACTGCTAGATGGGCTCTGAAAATAATACCAAAAGAATATGTTTCTAAAATGTTTTGAATTAGGCACTATTGTTTAAATAGATGAATAGCATACCATGTTTTAAGACCACCAAAGTACAACATTCATTGCAATGTATAAATATTTGTTTCTAAAATCAGTTTTATTGTTTGATATGGTTCAAGCTTTCCCTTTAAGCAGTGCATACATTTTTTTTTTTTTTTTTGATACCGAGTCTCACTCTGTTGCCCAGGCTGGAATGCAGTGGCGCCATCTTGGCTCACTGCAAGCTCCACCTCCTGGGTTCATGCGATTCTCCTGCCTCAGCCTCCTGAGTAGCTGGGACTATAGGCACCCACCACCACGCCTGGCTAATTTTTTGTATTTTTAGTAGAGATGGGGTTTCACCATGTTAGCCAGGATGGTCTCGATCTCCTGACCTTATGATCCACCCGCCTTGGCCTCCCAAAGTGCTGGGATTACAGGCGTGAGCCACTGTGCCCAGCCACATTTTTCATTATTTATTTAGTAGTTACTATCCATCCAAGATTCGTGAAACATCAGTGGTAGAAACTAGTTACAAAAACAAGAACAAAAAAACAAACAAAGAAAAAGAACCACTTCCCAATAATGATTAAATTGCTGTTTAATAATTCTTAAACAGCAACTAGAGTAAGCATAACATTCATTATGGTGGCTCTTTACATTCTATTTATTTATTTGAAATCTCTTCTAATTATTTTATAATAGTCCTTGTTAATGAGTGGTAGGAGTGCTAGAGTCTAATATGCCATCTTCCCATTGGGTTTAGCATTACCTAAATGATTTTTTAAATGTTCATCTACATAACATATATTGGTTAAACTATATGCCATCAATCAGCATATAACAAATCCCATTTATGTAGACTCCAACCGATTTGAAATTTGATAAATTCTAAATCCATACGTTTCATTCAGGTTTTTCTTCTGAGCTTCGGACCTGCATATGCAACAACCTATTAGAAATCTTTGGGGGATCACCACAGGGAAACTGATTCAGTATCTCTTCCTTCAGAGAGTCTCACTTTATTCTTCCCTCTTAGTAGACAGCAACATCCTCTATTCCACTGTCCAAGCCAGAAACAGTGTCTTCCTAGACATCTCCCTCTGTCTAATCCTCCACAACTAGTCAGTCATCAAGGCCTGTTTAGTCTTCTTCCTTTTTTTTTTTTTTTCCTGAGATAGAGTCTTGTTCTGTGGCCCAGGCTAGAGTGCAATGGCTCGATCTCAGCTCACTGCAGCCTCTGCCTCCTGGGTTCAAGCGATTCTCCTGCCTTGGCCTCCTGAGTAGCTGGGACTACAGGCGTGAGCCACCACGCCTGGCTAATCTTTGTATTTTTAGCAGAGACAGGGTTTCACCATGTTGGCCAGGCTGGTCTCAAACTCCGTATCTTAAGTGATCTATCTGCCTTGGCCGTCCTGAAGTGCTGGGACTACAAGCATGAGCCACCGTGCCTGGCCTCCTTGAGTATTTTTTCTTTCTCCTTTTCTATATTCCCTCTGCTACTACCTTAGTTTGAGCCCTCACACATTTCTCACCTAGATGACTGCAATGGCCTCTTTATAGGCCATATGCTTTCAGTTTTTCCTTTTGCTCCAGCCTATCTTCCAAATTGCTGCAAGAATAGTCTTAATAAAATGAAAATCTCATCATGTCACTGTCTGGCTTAAAACTCTTCAGGGGTTCTCTGTTGTCTACTGATAAATGTGAGATTCTTTGCAAGGCAAACAAAGCTCCCTCTGCTCTGTTCTCTGCCTGTGTCTACAGCATTATCTTTCATGCTACTGTCCTCACATACTATGCTCCAGCCATGACTAATGACTTGCGGTACTCATCAAGAAGCACTCGGCCTTGTATCTCCATTCCTGTGTTCATGTGCTATTTCCCTCATCCCAGTTCACTAGAAAGTATGTACAGTCCTCCTTTTTCTACACCATATTCAGGTATTAACTTCTCGTTGAATACTTTTTGATGCAACCCCCTACCCCAAAGAAGAACCAACCCCATGATATTTGTGAGCCCTTGGACTATTTGCAAACTTGTATCATTGAATATTTACACTTTTGTTGGCCTTGTTTTGTTTTCAGGTCTGTCTTCCTCTACTAGATCACAGGCTTCATTTGGGAAAAAACTATATCTCATTTGTATTTACAGCTCTAAGCCAAATAAGTCTTGAACACATAGTAGTCATTGAAAACTCTTTGCTAAGTAAATTGAAGCCCAAGCAAAAGTGGTTTTGTTTAATATTTTACTCTTATAGAAGAGGCAAAATTTTTTTTTTTTTTTTTTTTTTGAGACGGAGTCTCGCTCTGTCGCCCAGGCTGGAGTGCAGTGGCGCAATCTCGGCTCACTGCAAGCTCCGCCTCCCGGGTTCACGCCATTCTCCTGCCTCAGCCTCCCGAGTAGCTGGGACTACAGGCGCCCACAACCGCGCCCGGCTAATTTTTTGTATTTTTAGTAGAGACGGGGTTTCACCGTGGTCTCGATCTCCTGACCTTGTGATCCGCCCACCTCGGCCTCCCAAAGTGCTGGGATTACAGGCGTGAGCCACCGCGCCCGGCAGAAGAGGCAAAATTTTTAAAAATCACAAAATTGATAGTATAAATGTTTAAAATCTTCTGAAAAGTATGAAGATTTCTACAAAGATTTTACACACAAACACAATTTAATTTGAAATCCAATTACCTGTAAGCTTGAAAAAAATTGACATTCATAATAAAGATAGAATACTGTTTCTGATTCATTTAAAAAATATGTTCACTGAAGTTTAACATATTTTTTCTTGCTTTCAAAATCTCTGGATATCTATATGCATGTATGGTATGTAACATATGGTAACATCCTATAAAGACTGAAACTATCTTGGGTGAACAAAAATCATCTGTATTGTACAGTTTAAGAGCTACTGTAGCAAAATATTGCCCAGTGGTTAAAAATAATTATCAAAGTAATACAGGGTGAATAAGTTTTGACAGTTTACAAATAATTAAAATAGAATCCTTATACTTGTGTTGTGACTAAAAAATAAAAAACAAGTAAGTGGTATAAAATGTAAAACCATATTGTAAGTCTTCATTGTGTTTGAACCCCTGATAAATAAGTGAATAGAGGCTCAGATTTCATGGATTAAGGGATGTCAAGCTAGTTAGAAAGGATCTAGAGAATAGAAAATCTGGAAAATAAAATTTATTAAAGGTATTAATATTATTTAGAAAAATGATAGTTGATTTAGTAATGCCCCCCAAGCATATGAAGTGACTATTTGTGCCAAAGATAATGAGTGTACTTTCATTAATCACGAAAAGATGAAAATAAAACTACATGAACACTTATTAAGTGTTGGATAACTTGCCTCAGTCAACCCATTTAAAACTCATAACTCTATGCTGAGCGGAGTAATATTTCCAGATGGGAAAATAGGTTTGTAAACCAAAAACATCAGAGAAATCCCAATTAAGGGACAGTCTACAAAATACCTGTTCTGTCCTCCTCAAAACTGTCAAAGTCATCAAAAACAAGGAGCGTTTGAGAAACTGTCATAGTCATGAGAAGCCTAAGGAGACTTATAAATAAATGCAGTGTAAGATCCTAAACAGGATCCTGGAACAGCGAAAGGATATTAGATAAGCAAGGAGAGAGGACTAAGAAAATCTGATTAAACCAGCGATTTCATTTAATTATAATGAAGCAAATTGGATATTAGTTGTAAAAAATGTACCAGTGTAAGATATTATTAATAGGGGGAACTGGGTGTGTGGGAACTCTCTGTAGTATCAACCGAATTTTTCTGTAAATCTACAACTGTCCTAAAATGAAGTTTATTGAAAAAAAAAAGCTTGGTGTTAGCTTAGTATTATTTTCCTATTAACAGTTATAGCTACGTCAGAAATAGAGGTTTTTTAAAAAATCAACTAATGAACCAGAAATGATAGAGGACATGGGGTTTCATAAATCAGTTTCTTTTTGTTGAACAAGTATTCTTTTCATCTCAGGTATTATTGAATATATTTCTCAAATGTATTTGTATATTTTTATTGCCTTGGCAAATAATGTACATTAACATAATCTAACCATTCTTGGCTGATTCTATTCAATTAAAACACACAAATAGCTGCCTAAAAAGACACCCCCCCAAAAACCTCTCAAGCCCCCTCAAACTTCCCAATGTCCCAACGTCCATCAGAAATAAAGATTCATTAAATACTCATTCACTTTATGCCCTAGATACTGCTCAGGCACTGGGAACACAGTTGTGAAAAGTTTCTGCCATTGGGGAACGTATATTCTAATGAGAGGATGTCAGCTCTTGATTCCTGTGACTTGGTCATTCCAGTGCTTTGCACGACTGCACTGAATTGGTCATCAATTCCCAGAATTCACATGATATAGGATACAGGATATATTCACATGATATCGATTACTAGTATTACCTTATATCTAATCACTTATGATTTTAAACATCTGAATTTAAAAAAATAGCTTCCAGCCAGGCGCGTTAGCTCACACCTGTAGTCTTAGCACTTTGGGAGGCCGAGGCAGGCAGATACCTAAGGTCAGGAGTTTGAGACCGGCCTGGCCGATATGCTGAAAAACCCCATCTCTACTAAAAATACAAAAATTAGCCATGTGTGGTGGTATGTACTTGTCATCCAGCTACTTGGGAGGCTGAGGCAGGAGAATCACTTGAACCCTGGAGGCAGAGGTTGCAGTGAGCCGAGATTGTGCCATTGCACTCCAGCCTGGGCGACAGAGTGAGACCCCGTCTTAAATAAATAAATAAATTTTTTTTTAAAACAGCTTCCAACGGACCTCTTTCTGATTCTTATCCCCTATTAAACTTGCCTTCTTAAAATCACTCTTCTACTCTAAACCTTATGGGGTTAGCTATACAAGTCTCTCATCTGGATTCAAGGGTTTTGACCACCTGGTTTTCATTTGCCCCTCATGACGTTTCTGGTGTCCTTGCCTTAACTCTGGTTCACTGCTTGGGTTCTTTCTCTATTCACCCTACAAATGTGTTCCTCCAACATTCTTATTGCTTCAGTTATGTCTCTAGGTTTGACGCTCAGGTTTTAGTTGTTCCTCTGGCTTTCCACCTATCACTTCATTTCATCCCTTGGGTCACAGTTAAATTCATTTCTTGTAGTTTGGTGAAGTTGGAGAGTCATGCATTTTTAATCTTTACAAAAACCTTACAATCAATTCCTAAAATAACTCCTTCCAGTACTGCTGGCAGGCAATGTTCTGGAGACTTACCTTATTATTTGGTTTTTGCCCCCAACAATTAAGTGTTAGACCTTGTCTTTCCGAATATTGTTTGGAACTTTTATTTTGCTACAGTGCTATCTAGTTTTTCCTCAGTTGCTGTGAGTTTACTTATCAGTCTATGCTAGTGCTGCAGGGATAAAATAGACCCCAAATGAGTAACAGCTCAAATACACAGTGGAAGTTTTTTTTCTCATGTAACACTAGATGACCTTCAAGCAGTGAATCAAGGACCCAGGCTCCTTTCATCTGTGGCTTCACCATCCCTTAGCATACTAGCCATCTTCTGTAACCAGCTAATGCATGGGGAGAGAGACCATGAAGGCACTGGGCCTAGAAATGGTACATATCACTTCCACTCACATTCCAGTTGACTAGGACTCAGTCACATAGCCACAGATACTTGCAAGAGAGGCTGGGAAGTATAGTTTAGCGTGTGTCCAGGAACAGAACAGAACTTTAGTTAAATAGCTTACTTTCTCCCTAAGGAAGACCACCTCAAGTCCCATCCAGTTATTGCAGTCTTCTCCAAGTCCTCTATCTCTGGTGATACACTCTCCTTTCCATCAAGTCCAGTGACCTGGGAATTTAAAGATATCTGCCCCCGCAACTTCCACCAAATACATAATGCGGAGCAGGAAGAAGATAACTGCCATTAAAATTTCCATCTGAAAGAGGGAAGAATGAGAAACATATAGCAGTCATTGATTCATAGCAGTGAAACCCCGGCTCCCAATTCTCTCAGCAGAGGCAGTTTTTAAATGTTTATTTTTGTTTCCTGTTTTTTAGAGACAGGGTCTTGCTCTGTCGACCACGCTGGAGTGCAAGAGTGCAGTGAAATGATCATAGCTCACTGCAGCTTCGAACTCCTAGGTTGAAGTGATCCTCCCAGTTCAACCTCCTGAGTAGCTGGGAGTATACCATGCCCAACTTATTTATTGGTAGAGATTGGGTCTCCCTGTGTTGCCCAGGCTAGTCTCTAACTCCTGGCATCCTTCTGCCCCAGCCTCCCAAAGTGTTGGGATTATAGGTGTGAGCTGCCACGCCTGACCTAGGGGCAGTTTTTTATTTGGCTCCATCTGTTTTCTAAGAGGAATTCTCTTATTCATTGTTCTCAGTGGTCCACTGCTCTGACTTCTGAGGAGTTAGAAGACTGTTACATGCTATGGTTTCATCTGAAGTAGATATTGAGAATTGTTTCCTTCTTGGAGGCCACACAACTTTCATAGCTTGCTTCATGAGGATGAAAGTTTGCCTGGAGTTCCTCTGATACAGGAGGGAACACTAAAACAATTCTGATATTTGCCATGAGGTTGAGTCCCTGTGTTTGGTTGAGCAGTCTCAATGGACTTTTCTTATTCAACACTTTTTTCAATTTTCTATCTTAATACTTGGGATCTAGAAGCGGTAGACTTTTCCATCTCCAAGGCAGTTAATCTCAGGGCTCTTTTCCATTCCCTTCAATCTCTCCGTGAAAGCCATGGAACTCCTGCTTGAGTTTACTGCTTTCTTTTAATATATTTTAGCAAGGAACATCTCAAACACACCGCTACTCTGGCTCTTTCCATCCATTTCCCCTGAACTACAGTTTTAGCAGTCACACTGACCACCTTCATTATACAGGCAACTGGTTTATTTGTGCTTTGCCACAGCAAAATACGGCTACAGGTTTCCAGGCTGCTGTATCTATTTCCTCACCACTGGCTGCTTGACTGCTAAGTTAATGTAAAGTATTTTAGGTTTTCATTCTCACAGAACCCCACTGGAAGGTTATCAATAGTTTTTTAGTTTTGGTTGTTTACAGTAACAAATGTACTCCAAAATAAGTAATGGCTCAAATATAATAGAAGTTTTTTTTCCTTATTTATGCTGTCATTCCAAGGCATGCATACCTGGTTGTCTGTTTTCTGTGAGGTGACTCAGTGACCCAGAATCTCTCCAACTTGGGGCTTTGCCATTCCTGAAAGCTTTGTTTTCTCTGTATCCAGCCAGTGGAAACTGAAAAGAACGCACGGAAAAGGCACATTTGATTCTTTTTTTTTTTTTTTGAGACAGGAACTCCCTTTGTTGCCTAGGCTGGAGTGCAATGGCACAATCTCGGCTCATTGCAACCTCCACATCCTGGGTTCAAATGATCCTCCTGCCTCAGCCTCCCATGTAACTGGGGCTACAGGTATGTGCCACCATGCCTGGCCATATTTGATTCTTAAAAAGCCTCCTGGGCTGGGTGTGGTGGCTCACACCTGTAATCCCAGCACTTTGGGAGACCCACGCAGGCAGAGAGCTTGAGCCTACGAGTTCAGGACCAGCCTGGGCACCACAGTGAGACCTTGTCTCTACAAAAAAAATAAAAATATAAGCCGAGTGTGGCAGCATGCACCTGTAGTCCCAGCTACTGGGGAGGCTGAAGTGGGAGGATTTCTTGAGTTTGGGACATCAAAGCTGCAGTGAACTATGATCGTGCCGCTGCACCCCAGCCTGGGCAAAAGAACAAGACTCTGTCTCAAAAAAAAAAAAAAAAAAAAAAAAAAAAAGAACCTCCTAGAAATTGGTACACATCATCTCTGGTTGTATTCAATTGGCTAGAACTCAGTCACATGGCCATGCCTAATTTCAAGGGAAGGCGAGAAACATAAGCTAGCCATATGACCAAGAAAAAGAGAAATACATGGGTTTTGGCGAAGAATTGGCAGTTTCTACCACATATTAAAAGTATTCTTTGGAAGGTTTTCCTTTAGATATATTTTCTTCATGCTGAGTAGATGTTTTCATTTTTTCTCTTACTAATCAATATAAGTTTATGAGATCCTCACATAATTTGCCCCATTTATTTGGTACTTAATTTCATAAAAACAAGTATTATATTTTAATAATTCATTATAAATTACTAATAAAATATTCCATATATACCTTTACTGAGACCATTTATTTTAAAATTGGGAATGACTTTATTTTCAAATGGGAAACATCACGAAATATTTTGATATCTATGGAAAGAAAAAGTTGATTTAAATATTATTTTGCATACTGGAGATCAAAGGAGTTATAATCAATTTGCAATTAAAATATAATGTTTGGTGAGGTTTTGGCTTAAAAAAGAGAGAAACAAACAAAAAACATACCTTAAATATAGTAACCTGTTATAATGAATAACTACTAAATCCATTTTATAACAATAGAAAATGACAATTTCATGATTTGTTAGCAAGAATGCAGATGTGCCAACTTTTTGCTGGAATTTCACTTTATATTAATTGTAATTCTCTGAAAGACCCAAACAAAAATAATTTTTTTTCAAAGTATTAAATAATAAATTATCCCTAAGTAAGATATTGCTTACAATTCAGAAAAAAAATTTTGTCAACACTCAAGCAAATCTGTTACTTTTGGCTTAATCTTAAATGTCTTTTTTTTTTTTTCTGAGACAGAGTCTTGCTTTGTCACCCAGGCTGCAGTGCAGTGGCGTGATCTCGGCTCACTGCAACCTCCGCCTGCCAGGTTCAAGTGATTCTCCTGCCTCAGCCTCCACAGTAGCTGGGATTACAGACGCACACCACCACACCCAGCTAATTTTTTTATTTTTAGTAGAGATGGGGTTTCACCATGTTGGCCAGGCTGATCTTGAACTCCTGACCTTGTGATCAGCGTCTCAGTCTACCAAAGTGCTGGGATTACAGGCATGAGCCACTGTGCCCAGCCTAAATGTCTTAATAACAGAAGCTCAAAATGTTTGAGAGTGGGGGAAGAATTCAGCAGTGAGTACTGGGAAAAAATACAAATTCCTTAAATTATAGTTTGAAGATTACATTATGAATCCATTTATTCTGAGCAGAAGATGTGTTTCATGTTTTCATTATATTTCAGTAGAGACGACTTTACAAAAAGGAAAGAAAAAAAACTCAACCAGACCAATTGGGCACTGGCGTTCCCCTCTTTAAATAATGTTAAAAAAGGCTCTGGATAATTTATGGAACTCAGGATTCAGAGACAATCAGAGATTAGATGATGCAGCAACTTTAATTTCTTTCAGTTTTAGAGCACCAAACGTTTAAATTCTTTTTCATATGCAAAATAGTACTTGTTAAGTCTGTTGTTATAAATCTTTGTTGCTGGAAGTAAAATGGACAAGGTAATGAAATATGAAAAATATCTAAACTCAAGGTCTTTGGGAAACAATACAACTATCTAATGAAAAAGAATGAAAAATCAACAAACTACTATTGGCAAAGAGAAAATTATTTTGTTAAACAGAATAGCAATACTGATATGAATGACAACAAATTCACATTAAGTGAAAGAACAAACTAGATAACAGTTCATATTCCAGCTGAAGATAGTGAGACCATTTTAAAGCTATTTAGTTTATTTGTGATTTATATGAACTTTAAAGGAGAATATTTTTAAATGTTTGAATTTGTAAGTCTATTTTCTTTGGAAGCCAGATTTGACTTACAATTAAAGAAAATAATATGACCCAAACCTTTTGAGAGCAGTATTTTATAGCGCATTTAGATGAGATTCCTTTCAAACCCAAGATCTAAGCAACATGTACATATATCCGTTCGATATTTCCTTATGTAATTGACATTATTTTATTTTGTGTAACAGTCATATTAACATTTGTCAATGACAAGAATTAGGACTGATGTTTATGTATCATCATCAATGAAGTCGGATGTTTACCCATTCCATGTGAGTACTAAAATGTGAACAGATTTCTTACATAAAGGTGAAGAAAAATAACTTTTAACCCACACAAAATTTATTCTCTGGAAAATTAAACTGCCATTAAAATCTCATTGGAATAATAATTTTAACATTTTTTACACTGTTTTCACAGAGGTCAGCAATTTCTGTATGTAATACAATTATACAAAAGGAAAAAGGCACCGAGACAATCGGTGTATACATAGTAGAAAAGTCGACATGAGAATAAAATGCAACACACAGCACATTTCCAATTACGTGAAAGTGATTACATATATGCTCACTCTATAAAAGACTGCTTCACACACGCATCTGTTTACATTTTTGACCAAAAATGTAAATAAATGTGACAATAATACAACACTGTTGATAACCACACAGACACTTGTTTATATTAATAAGATCCATTAATGGTTTAGAGTCACTAGCAAATATGCTGGAGACAATTCAAGACCAAGGAAAAGGTTAATAGCAGTGCATTTCTTCAGTTGTTTGATAAGAGTTTTGCTCACAGAGCATTTAAACTTTATCACACTGTTATATCCATTATTAGAAAAATAAGTAAGAAAGCTCTGTAGAAACTATATTATTAAGGAAGCTTCTTGCCTCAAAAATGAAAGAACTAGGAAGGAAGGAGGGAGAGAGGGAAGGAAAGAAAGAAGGAAGGAAGAAAGAAGAGTAAGGGAATATTGAATAAAAGATTCCACTAATTGAGCTTTTCCATAAAAATTTCATTATTTTGAGAAATAAAATACAATGCAAGAGTATTGATCAGTGAGGAACCTCATGAGTTTTAGGATAGGTCCCAACATTTATCAAGATCCTTAAAACTCATATAATAACTGTTCTTCCTCAAGACTAATTTAACTGAAAACATATTTATACACTTTCTTATTTCAAAATTCTAGTAAAAATCTAGCCAAAGTTTGGCCATCTCTTCCAAACAGCTTTAAAGATTCCTCAAAATTGTTGCCACTGTATTATATTCACCACAAAAACAAAAGCAATCTCAATAAAATTATACAGAAACATAATAAATCAATTAATTTTATAATGCAAGCTACTACTGGAATTTTTCTCTTGATAAACTTAAAGTAATATTTATAACATCAAAATGCTGTTAGAAGTATCACCATTAATTTCTAGCTCTGCTTCAAACAACTGTTTAAATATGTTTACATATTAAGAGAGTCAATTTATGTGCAACAGCTACTCTGGTCTCCCCTCACACAACAAATGTCACATAATTACAGAATACTATAAATATTCTCAATATTTATCCAAAAAGACTTCCCAAAACCAAAACAAGCACGATTCCTCCCTTTTCCTTCTCCCCACTCCCCACACTACAAAAAAAAAAAAAAAAAAAAAAAAAAGGCCACAAAAAAACAAAAAAACCAAAAACAAAAAAAACAAAAAAGCCCCCAAACTTCTTATGACTCCATGGTACGTACTTCAGTTTTCTGGTTTGGGAAATCGCCTGGTTAAAGCAACATGTGAAATTTTAAAAACCAGGTTTTTAAAAGAAGTCTTCCTGTAAAATTTAAAATAAAAAGAATGTGCAAGCTAGAGGGAGAAGGGAGGAGACCAAAAAGAGAGAATATGACATAATGATCTCAAATCCTCACTTCAAGAAGCTGGCTTCTACTCCATTAGAATTGCAATGACATTTGGGTACTGAAGTGGCCGTCCTATTTCAGGGTTCTGGGATACTGATCCTTTATGGGCCTTTTCGCCTACTGGTGCTTACGGATTACTTCCATTCACACTAATGGGGGTTAAGAACAGGAATCACTATGAGGACCAACCCCTGAGGGAATAAATGGTTTGATTATTACCGAAAATTAAACTGTCAGGAGGAGGTTGGCACATCCAGAAACTGACAAATGAAGTGACGTTATGAAGTTCACAACCATCCACCTTCAACCAGATGTGAATGGCAAAGAGAAGCAGTAAGTCTCAGAGATAAGGAAAAATTCCTATTTTCTCATTAAACAAAATAGTCATATTTAACATGAACTGCTAGCAATAACTGAATATATAAACAAAGTTTGAAAAATCATTTTTTCAGTATATAATGGAGTGTTATATTTTATCTATTAATTCATTTTAAACACATCGTCATACATATTTTTAAACATAAAGATGCTATGGCTTTTCTTTTTAAAATAGTCTTGGATATTTAAAAGACAAACTCAAAAGTCTAACAGTACAAACTGGATTTACTGATAATCAGAATAATAAAGGAGAGAGGGAAGAAGGGTCCTAATAAGACAGTTTATAACACAGACTATCAAACTGACATAGAAATAATGTCAAACATCTTGCACAACTATCGCCACCGCAGTGACTTTGTTCTTATAATTAATTAGAAATTTTCATGTCATAAGTTGTTGAAATTTTACAATAAAATTATGCCAAACTTTTGTTAGACGAAGAATCAGTTTCCTTCCTGCTCCCAGCCCACACAACACAATTTTAGGGTACTTCACACTATTCAAGGTAAGTATACAACCACCACAACCACCACTGAAACAGCAACAACAAACATGCTATGATTAAAGAGTATTACGCTTTGCTCTTTCTGTAGTCCCCAAGAAAGCCTATCTGGTCCTCCCTACAGTCCAGTACAGGTGATTAAGAGAAAAAAGTCAGGGTACCACTTTTTGATAGGTATTATTCAGCTTTGATGAACTAACTCTGGTATCTAGTTTGAGTGTACATGAATAAGAGTGGGAAAAAAGGCAGGGAAGAGAAAGGGAATATTTTTAAAAAGGCACATACTAGTCTAAACAGGGAGAGAAAAGAGCAATATTTTTACATTCATTTTTTGATAATAAACTAGTAATTCCAGTCTATCAAGCTGATTACCTCAAGATTATATTAACCAGGCCTCAAGCTATCACCAAATCAAACACAGTGATAATCTGCAGTCACAAAACAGTCTAATTCAATGACAACATTATTTCCCATATTCAAATAAGCTCATTTTTCAGTGGGATAACCACAGATCTTCGTGGGGGAAAAGAAAACTTCAAAATGTAAAACGTGTTCACACAAAATATTACATCAGAGAAGAAAATATGGCTACATTTGAAATGAGGGGAAATGGAAACACAGATGTACCTTATCCACAGCGTTCATTTTGAGAGAAAGAGAAGGTCCTGAGGCTGCTGTATTCACTCGCTATTTGAAACAAAGGATCCTAAGAACAAAACAATCAAGGAACTAGAGTTTAGAGCAGCAGTCACAGAAACACTGCTTTTAGAGAAGAATCCAGTACTGCAGTTCATCTGATGACTGTGATGACAATGAAGTCATTTAGATGATGATAAAGGGAAGCAAGAAATCACTTACTGTATACAAAAGCAAAAATGCCAGCACCTATGGCTGCTACTATACATTTACTCAAAGGTCAGTCTTATTTCATTTACGATACTGATAGAGAAATTACTAGATAAATACCTCCCCATTCTTTGCTTTATATCCATCATTGTAAAGATAACTTGGAAGGAAATATTTGAACAATAATGGAAAGGAATTTTTGGAAGCCATAAAATCAACATATTTATTATACCAAGAAACACTTTGAAAAATGTATGTTGAGTGTAAATGTACAGAAACTCATTATTTTTTTTTCATTAAATATTTTCCTTTGTAAGGAAGCACAAGATGAATAACATCAATCCAAGTCTTAATCTGCTTCTTACTATCACTATCACTATCGCACTTAAAGGTCTGATCTACAGGCACTGAAACATTTCATGAATAATGCTATGGAATACACTTGATATTCTATATCAATAGATCTCAGACAGAATTTCCTGGAGAGCTTAATAAAATGTGGATTATTGGGCTCCCTTCCAGGCCAAATGAAGTAGAATCTCTGGAGGTGGAGTTTTGGAATACAAGTTAAATTTTCCTCCCTTCTTTCCCTTCTCCTTCATACTTTCCCTTCTCCTCCTTCCTTTCCTTCTCCTCCTCCCTTCCTCCCTCTCTCCCTCCTTTCTTTCTTCCTTTCTACAAGGTCTTGCTCTGTCACCCAGGCTGAAGTGCAGTGGCGCTATCTTGGCTCACTCCAGCCTTGACTTGCCAGGCTCCAGCGATTCTCCCACCTAAGCCTCCTGAGTAGCTGGGACCACAGGCATGCACCATCACACTCAGCTAATTTTTAAATTTTTGGTAGAGATGGGGTTTCGCTATGTTGCCCAGGCTGGTCTTAAACTCCTGAGCTCAAGTAATCCACCTATCTCAGCCTCCCAAAGTGTTGGGATTACAGGCGTAAGCTACCACGCCTGGCCCAAGTTAAATTTTCAAAATAATTCTTAAGGATACTATAGTTTAGAAATCATTATTTTACATTTTGTTCTTGGAAAGAACATGTATCCTCAAGTTTGATGGGAGTCTAACATGTATTTGTTCTTTAAGACCCAACTCGAGGATTACCTTCTCCAGGAAGAATTTTTTGAATTCCATGTTGCATTCTTCTACTAAATCCCATGGTACTCTATGCATGCCTCTATCTTAATGCTTCATTATACTAGACTGAAATTATCCATTCTGTGGCCATCTTCCTACCTTAGAATGTAGGCCCCATGAGGGCAAAGACTTTGACCAATTTACTATCTCTGCATCTGTAGCACTTGGAACAACAACACATGGCACATATCTAGTACTCTTAAATATATAGTGACTGAAGGGATAAATAAATCCATGCATAACACAAGATTCATAAAAACTAAGACTCATGTAATAGTGTGACTGGTTTCTTCCACAGGGAATTTAGTTCAATATTTATTGTCTGCCTACTATGAGCAAAGGGGTACAGAAAGATACTAACAAGGCATTGACTACTTACCTAGGGCGAAAGAGAGACATACGTAATAAAAAACTAGCTATAATTCCTGACAAATCTTAACAAAATTGAGAATAAAAGAAACATAAATAAATTGCAATGAGAGGGCAGAGGAAGACAAATCTTTTGTCTCACCACTGATAAGAGTGAGATATGGGCTAGACACAGGGTATGCCCTTCATAGAGTAGTAAGGGGGTCATGTAACAATTAAAACACCTTGGATTCCCAAAAGTGGTCAAGGAGCAGAACTGATTAATATGCTTTCAGAAGATAGGCTAAACTGGCAGGATAAATCAATTCCAAATCTCTGCAAATCAAAGTCATCTACAAAATGACACAAAAGTACCACCATTTGTGTCCTGAAAAGAAAAAAAACGTCTGATCTTTTCTTCTTTGTCTTTTCTCTTTCCCCAGCTGTTTTTTCCCCCTTAGTTTTGCCATTCAATCAAGGTGAGTGGGATTATTGATAAATACAATGTCCTAAGTAGTTTTTTTTTTTTTTCAAACAGGGAGGCAGATGCAACATGCATAGCATAGGTTTTAGAGTAATTTACATCTGGGTTCCAATCCCAGTTCTACTACTTACTTACTGAATGACCTTGGGAAAGTCTGCTTAACCTCTTCATGGTGCAGTGTCTTTATCAATAAAATGTTGATAACATTACTTACCTCATAGTATTGTTTGGAGAATCAAGCAAATAATAAGTTATTGTGCTAGATCTTAGAAAATTATAGCTGTTACCATCACTTTGGAGGGCAGAGACGATGTTTTAAAATTAACGTTAGAAAATGCTTTGCAGCATGCTTAAACTTGTATTCAATATTATTTGGTTAGTAATAATAATAGCGACAGCTACCTTGAATGTAGGCCACAGATGAACTGGGGACAGTGAATGGAAAAAAAATTAGAAATAAAAACTATCAAGGTGAAATTACTGATAACTAAAATAACTATATACATAATATAGTAACTGTCAGTGTGAAAAATCTCTATGAATTGTCTAGTCTATGTAGGCAAATGGCAATTTTATGCAAACGAATTTGTGTCCTTTCTATTCATATTTGGATAGGGATATTGAAAAATATTTGTTGGTGACTACTGTTCTTACTCCATCAAAAATTTACATCTCCCATAGCCTACTTTTTCTTCCATTGGGAAGACTATGATATCATTCAGTATCCCCACTCATCTTCATATTGACAAACACTCAATTCTTTTACCCCTTTCCCCTATTGGTACTATCTTAATTTGCAGTTATTGATTATGCTTCTGATTCACTTGATAAGTGAAATGAAAATGATGACGGTATCAAGCAAATCATTTAACAAACAGCCCTGGACATCTTCACTAGGTTGGATGAAATGCCTAACCAGGCCCTACATTTAAACATGTGTATATTAATCAGGTAGTTTAGATATTTTCTCATTGGGTTTTCTTTCTTTTAATTGTGGTCCAATTTATTATTCTTGTCAGCAAATACAACATTATTGAGAATTCACTAATAAGATAATATGCAAATGGATTTCAAACAAAATGTGGATTGTTCTGAAGACACAAGAATACAGAAGAAAGCTTCTGAAAGATAAGGCAATATTATAGTAAACAAATTCTTTACTGATTTGACATACATTTTGTTTACTGGGCAGCAATAACTATCTTTTGCAGCTCATTTGGGAGACAAATAAACCCCAGAACTCCAGGTTTAGAGGCTCCCATAAATGCTGGCCAATTGTCATATTTGGACTATACCATTTTATTAGAAAACTTATGGGATTTTAATAGAATATGAAAGTGGGTTGTCTTTTTCAGGTTTCTGAGCCAACACCTGCTCCCTACCAGTGGGTCCCTATTTGCTATAATTACTGAGATAGAAGATTTTGCTATTAAGCTTTCATGCAAATTTAAGCACACAAAAAAGCAGTCGTACTGTCTCGTACATTAGATTCAGTAGAGTGAAGTGGGTCCCCTGAGCCTTATTTAATCCTTTTCTAGAAGAATAGACAACTTTTTGGGAGTAATTACTATAGTTGTGTCAATCTACAGAAACAAATGTATACTTTGCTGTGTGTAAAGGAGAATAGCAGCAGAAAGCACCCAAACCAAATATAATATCTAGTAAATACACAGAGGAGAAAAATAATCCTAAATTTATGAAATGTTTCTCTATTCAGTTATCTGAAAAAGCCAGGGCACCTTTGCCTTTACAAATGAATATACATATACATATTTATGTTGTATGTGTGTAAGTGCATGTGTTTATACAGATACACACACTCATATATATAATCTTTGAGGACTTGGCAGCTAGGGTGGAGGTAGGGTCTTTCCAGAAATATTAAAAAACTGTTTATTAATTCTTAGGCCATGAAGGATTTGATACTTATACCAGATAAATCCCTAGGGATGTATCAAATCTCACACACACAATTCTGGGAATAGTCTGAAAACAGGTAGATTTAACAAATAACAATTAGTTAGGTCTTTTTCTAAGAGTGAAAGCACCAAACTGGTCTTACTAATGTGTTTCACTAAGCTCTGTTCCAGTTACAAATAAGACTGATAACTCTTTTTATTAGGAAGATAACAGTTGTTAGCAATGCAATCAGTTGTTTCAAAGTCAGAAAAGATCACTGTTGGACAAATGCCTAAGTCTAATTTCTCAGTAAAATCTACATCCACTCTTCAAGTCTTTTTTCATACTGTTGCTGAAAACACTTAAATGAGATATTTTGCCATTTGATTCAGGTTCTAACTCTTACTCATTTATTTAAAAAATCCTGGAAAAAGCTCATTGATATAACAATAAAAGATGGATTTTTCCCTTTAATGCAGCCCTGTAACAAACATTCTCAAACCTCATGTCATCCAATATAGCATTTGTATTTTTTCTTATAATTCATGTGCATGGATGCATAGAGCTGCCATTTTTTAAACTAAAAATTACAGAAGTTCATGGTCTTTTTGGATTTCTTTTAAGGCCTTTCAGTACAGCCAAGCTGAAGTAATATCTATGCATTGTTTTGTTATTATGGTAATAACAAGTTCTAGTTTACAATAATATATAGTACTTAGTTGGGACTAGAAGCAATGATATACTGCTTTTTAGTAACTGGTAAATAGTAGATTTTTGTCTATTTTAACTAGAAATGAAAAGGAGAAAAAAGAAACTATTTTTAATATATATAAAACATACTCCAATAAAGTATATGCATAAAATGATATATTAGGTAAGAAGTAAAATTAAAAAGAGAACAGCTTCTAATATTCCTGATTAGAGTTCCTAAATATAAAAACAAATGAAAGTGCCTTGACATTAAAACAATTAGCACATTATACAACTTTTACATACTTCAGAGGAAATAAAGATGTTGCGACACTGTTCTGAGGAATCTTTACATTTATAAAAATTGAAGGCTTAATTTTGCAAATACAACTTTCAAGCTGTATGAGCAAATTTAACTTACATGAAAGGCACAAGATGACATCACGTTGAAGAACTTTATCTGTAAATTTCATAAAGTCTAGTCACAAGTTACTAGAAACTTCATAAGGAATCTCATAACTGTTTTTAACATGATGTTCCAATTCAAACTGAGAACTGGATAGTCTTTACATCACAAATATAAATTGAAGTAAGAGTGAAGATTTAGAGAGAGAACAGTTTCTTATTTTGGATGCTACCTGCTTTATGCAGTGTTGGTTACTAAATACTCAGAGCAGAAAATTAATATTGAATTGTTTTCCATTTTCAACAGCTTATCTACTGTATTTTGTTTGTAAAAAACGTATTTTCACACTACTGCAATTCTGAAGAGTCAATCACTGAAAGAAATTTTAAAGTAAAGTCCTGCTCTATTAGCTTCCTACATTGGAATACAAGAATACAGGAAGTGCTTTCAACAGAAAGTTACGTAGTTCTACAGTACAACCTGTCTAGAAGACTTGCAAGGGACCAGTACAGTGACTTGGTCTCTTTGGATCAGGCAAAAGCGGAGGCAAATGAAAAATGAGCTTTTAAAAAAATAACATATTAAAAAATTCCTGTATGAAAATGAATACTTGTTTGCACTTAGATTTAGTGCTATTGAGAGGAAGTGAGGCACAATGAAACTAAGTGCACAAAGGGAACATGTCTGAAATAAAACAATTTTCAATGTGACTGAAACCCTTCACCATTAGATATGACTTATGATAGAGTTGGAGAACTACTTTTTCATATTAAAGAACATTACAAACACCAGGGACTGGCCAGTCAAACTATGTTTTATAAATAATATGTAGGGTGATATTAAAATTGCATCGCAACTAAAATTCTGGTTTTCAAAATCACTTATAATTTTGATTTTTCATAAAATGACTGGCTCTTTTGCTAAATTAAAATTAACTTCAAATAAAAAACATCTTATTAAATTTCTGGAGGGCTGTTAGTTTAGCAATGATAATGTACATTTCTCAGTTTCCCAAACAAGCTCTACTAGATACACATATTTTCTTCATTTATGTCAGTATGAGATGTTCTTTCCATAAAACTTAAAGCATTTTGATAGAAAGTTGAATATGATTCTTCAAAGAACAGTTCTTCTAATGGTGACTTGGTAGAAACAATAATGTTGGAATTGGAAATATGCTGCCTTGGATGATAACTGTTTGCTTATTCTATTCATCATGACTCTAGCAACGCATGCCATCTACATACTTGCTGTCCTTTTGACTCTTTCATTTCAGTCCAGTGATTGAGTTCTTCTTCTCCAGAGCTGTTTAGACCTAAAGAAATCCAGCCTATCATCTCTTTTCTTTTCATGCTGCGTTTGTTATACACAGACAGTATGAGTGTCACATCAGAAAGCTGAAATAGGGCCACTTGAAAAACAAAAGTTTCCTTGTATACTGGATTTGGCTGCCCTCTGCGAATGGATGTCTTGCATTTGGACATCTCTTGACCCATGGAATTCAGTAGAGTTAACTTAACATATGTATCTAAAGAAGAAAAAAACAACATATCACAAATATCATTTGAAACAAACTCAAAACAATTTTCTTATAGGTTAAGAAAATTAAGTATTTATACTTTATAAGGATATGGTGTATACCATGTTTAATGGAAATTCAACCAATTCCATTTTGATGTAGATGCTTATAATATGTGACAAATACAGAGAATGCTAAGTAGGCCAAAGATATTTTGGGAGTAATAATATCTTCACTTTACTATTTCTATGTAATAGTTAGAATTTAAAGGTATACCTCATAATCCTTCCTCCACCCTCCCACCCCATTCTTGACCTCCCACTACCCTCCCCTGCCCATTCCCCTTCCCATTTAGCTTCACTAAGCAGGACATCATAGCATTAATAAACACTTAGCAAGCTCAATTAGCCACAACACTGTAAAGCATTCCACTGTTTTCAGAGAATAAGAATAAACAAACAAATAGAAATGAAGGCAAATGGTGAAGAGGAAAAGAAGACAAGAATGCAAAGATGACATCAAAACAGCTTAGGATGAAATGTCAAAAAAAATCTCTGCATGGATGTGGTTTTTAAATATACTTTAAAAACATTTAAGGGCAAAAATGAAGCCAAATGCATTAAGGGTTCAAAGTTTAGCAAACCAAGTAAAACTTTCGCCTGGTTGCATGCAAGAGTACATTTAATGTGCTTTCAGGATAGTTAAAATACAATAGGATTGTTTTTTGGCACAAATTTAATGTAAAATTTTAAGAATGATATCTGAACTATTTTTATGAATTACAAAAAAAATTGATGTGATGTTTAGTGTACGAAGTGAAACGTAACAGTTCATTGCCTGATTATTTGGGAGACAAATCCTCTCTTTATAAGACTGTGTTTTCAAGTTTTTTAGACTCATGCAAATGATCTTCAGCATGGTGATCCATCATGTGTACTTCATATCAAAATTTCAATTAATTTTAAAGAAAATTACAATATTTATCAGGAAATATCTATTTCTGTTGTATGAATCAAAGTACAAATGAATGAAAAAATAACAATTTTTATTTTAAAAAGTTTTGCTTATTTCATATATGCTCTGAATACCATCATCCATAATCAGAGATAAATTCTAAGTTAGTTTTATTTAAAGTACCACAGATAATAAATGTGCATTGTTTTGGAAACCAACATGGTGGACAGCTTCACTGCTGGCAAGTTTTAGGGTATTTTGGTTTTGCATGAAAAGACAACATCCAATTAGCCTCTACAGGAACTCACCTCGGATTATATAAACCTGTCCACCTATCAAGTGTTTTAGACAACAGAACAGTCCATCTGACAACAGGGGGTGGAAAGCAGTAAAAGAAATAATGACCAGATGTCAATCGTTGGGTGAAAGAGGGTCAAAGGTTAGAATTAAAGAGGAAACACTGTTCACTGGAGTGGAAGAACACAAAACTTTAGCATTTTAATTCAGATAGAGGACTGAACAAAAGGGATGTTGGGCAAATTTCATGGGATGAGAATTTTTAAGGTTATTGTGTAATCTTAAACAAAAATTACACTTTTTTAAAGGGGGACATATTTTTAATGATATCCTCTTGGTCTAAAGCACATTGAACATAGAATCATGCACATTATCAAACTATAAAAGACTGAATAAGAGTAATTATAAGGATCATCAGGATTATTATTATGCTTATTATTGCTAAATTTAAAATGTATCAATTTAATATTTCAAATACTTTTACTACTCCCAATATATATAAATTAATTATGCAAAACAAAATAGGACTATTGAAATTTTTGCTCTTGAATATTGCTCTTTCTTTGGAAAAATGGGGATTATTCAGTCTATAACATAGTTCAAAGTTTATAACCTAGGTATATATGAGGGGCTATAATCTTATATAATATATACTGTTTAGGACAAACTGATAAAACTGTTTTACCTTTTACTTTATAAATATTCCACTTTCATAAAATGGCTTTAAATTGACTTATACTTACTTTCTAGTTACCTCCCACCTAACACCATGAATTATCCTTATACTGAAGGTCTAATGGTAAAATAACGGCAATTGCTATAACCTACTCTGTAACCTGAAACATTGACTCTATGTTGCAGATGTTAATCTTTTGTCATCTGTTTATTATCCATCCCTGCACTTGGCCAGACCTCCCTTTTAGTTGTGATCCTTGTTGCTCTGTTTCTATCAGAGTTGACTACAGTAAGGATAGAAAGGCAAACGTATCATTTCATTCTATTTTTTAGTATCTCCAGCTAAATATTTGTGAAAAAATGTAGTAAATTATTAGTTAAAGCACAAGTGGCAAATTGATAACTGGGGGCTCAATGTGACCCTAAACAATGCTCTATTTATCCAGTACAGTGCTAACAATCTGTGAATCTCAAAGTCTTCTGGCAGCGTGTGCACTCTCGTGTTTGTCACAGGCCTCACCTCTCCCCATCTTTCACCTATGAGTTTTACTTATTTCATTATCCCCCAGGCCTTTTGAGTTTGCATTCTAAGTGTATACTAATGAAGATGATCAAGTCACACTACCAAATCTGTTTATTCTAGAAATTGTTTCTTTTTTCCCCACTCAATTTCTCCTTCTGAAATGAGAAAGGGGACAATAATAATTCCATCCTTCTTTTATGCACCTTTCTCTGATTTGAGTCTCACAATTACCCTGTGAGATACATGACCTTAATTTTACCTACAAATAAACAGACTTAAGGGAGTGAGGTCAACTGTCCAAGGGTAGCAATATGAATTTAAGCCTTCAGACTTTTAATTCAGGGATAGATACCTTCTATGATATATGTACGAAGCAAACTTTCCAATATTATTTCCAAAATTGTTTTCCAGTATTATAATATATTATAATAACTTTTTACTTCCATTGAATAAATAATTTTTATGACAACTAGAAACAGTTAATTTAATTCAAGGGTAAAAAAGTTACTCCTCCTTTATTTTTAAAATTTTAATTAATTAATTGATTATTATTATTTTTTTAGATGGAGTCTTGCTCTGTCACCAGGCTGGAATGCAGTGGCGCGATCTCAGCTCACTGCAACCTCCACCACCTGGGTTCAAGTGATTCCCCTGCCTCAGCCTCCCAAGTAACTGGGATTACAGGCGTGCGCCACCATGCCCAGCTAATTTCTTGTATTTTAGTAGAGGCGGGGTTTCACCATGTTGGCCAAGATGGTCTCGATCTCCTAACCTCGTGATCTGCCCGCCTCGGCCTCCCAAAGTGCTGGGATTACAGGCGTGAGCCACCGCACCTGGCCAATTTTTTTTTGTTGTTTAAGACAGGGTCTTGCTCTGTCACCCAGGCTGGTGTGCAGTGGTGCAATCTTGGCTCACTGCAGCCTTGATCTCCCAGGCTCAAGCGATCCTTCCACCTCACTGTCCTGAGTAGCTGGCACTACAGGCTCAAGCCACCACGCCTGGCTAATTTTTAAATTTTTTGTAGAGTCAGGGTCTCACTTTGTTGCCCAGGCTGGTCTTGAAATCCTGGGCTCAAGTGATCCTCCCGCCTCAGACTCCTAAAGTGTTGGAATTACAGGCATGAGATACTGTTCCTGGCCCTACTCCTATACTAATTACTTGCTTCTTGGAATAAAACATGGCATTAAGTCTGTGAGAATTATTTTAAGAAAATTTAAGGTGGCATTATTATTTCAGATTTCTTTTCAAGTTTTTAGTTTACGGCATTAACAGCTTTAATTTTAGCTAAGTATAAAGAAGCTGGGCCGGGTGCGGTGGCTCACGCCTGTAATCCCAGCACTTTGGGAGGCCGAGGCAGATGGATCACCTGAGGTCAGGAGCTTGAGATCAGCTTGATCAACATGGTGAAACCCGTCTCTACTAAAAATACAAAATAATAGCTGGGTATGGTGGTGGGTGCCTGGAGTCCCAGCTACTCAGGAGGCTGAGGCAGGAGAACTGCTTGAACCTGGGAGGCGGAGGTTGCAGTGAGCTGAGATTGTGCCATCGCACTCCAGCCTGGGCGACAAGAACAGAACTCTGTCTCCCAAAAAAAAAAAGCTGCCACTTTCCCAGTTTACCTCTTACAGGTACCAACAATTTAGAGGTATATTGGGTGACAATTTCACTATCCTCCCATAACCTACCCTGGCCCTGTTGAACTGGGAGAGAGATCTGGAGAGAGAACAGTAACAGGTATAACATGCATACAGTCAGGGCAGAGGTATGCCATCTAGCTTTTCTTTCTTAGTATCCAGGGTAAACTGCAAACTGTTCCTTATTCTGTTTGTCCTGGTAAGAGCAAAGCCCATTCCATCTAAAAAAAGTCTCTACTGGCAGTACTGGGTTATAATTTTAAAGGAGAAAAAATGTGAAGTAATAGTTTCTTCTTAAATTGTTAAGGGAGAAAGAAGGAAAATATAGAAGTAAATAAAATAGTTCATAGTACTGCATGCAGATAGAAAACACATTATTCTTCAGTTAACAATAGCTATACACATTCCTGTTCATATTTGTGAACATTACTCACTTTTAAAGGCCCTGTAACCTTTTTTGGCATTAAAAGATGATAGAGATAATTTATTTTGCAGACACTATGAAAAATTAAAAGTTCTGTCACCTTACTATTAATACTTTGAATTTCAAATTTTTCTACTTCCCAAATGACTGGAAATAGAAAACATGAAACAGATTAGCTGATGATTACACCATTTCATTTTGATTGGTTAAGACTAAATGATAGGACTGAAGTCCCTAGTACTGAGAGTCCCAAAAGTAAAGAAAACATTAGAATTTAAAAAGTTATTTTTCACTCACTGGGTGGTCTATTTGCTGCCAAATTTTTGAAGTGGCTGCCTTTTATCACTTCTGCTGATAGTCTTCCAGTTGTGGCATTATAAAGCAGGCCAATAAGAATTTCTGGAACTGAGCCGTGTTCAAGAGACTGACATGAGGATGTACTTTCACTACATGACATTTCTGACACGCTCATTTGGGAGTCACAGCCCTGTAATCAATAATAAAATTTTTATAGTATTTTGCAAGAGAGATATATTGTTATGCCATGTTTATTTGGATTAGGTAAGTAAATCGCAATAAAGATGAGTTGCAAACCAAACCAAACACCAGATTAGAATTATCGTCCTTAGCATATTTTAGCCCCTGGATTTCTTTTCATTATATAAAAGCCAAAGAAGTAATAGGAAATGAGAAGACTTCACAAATCCCTGCATATTTATATACAAATCAGATAAATGTTTCTTAAACTTATAGATGTTAATAAACTGTTTTCTGAATATGAGAAATTATTGTTTAAAGACTATCAACCTTAAACGACTGACAAAGATTTAGACTCAATACATCAAATGTCCTAACTGTGCCTTTAAATAAACAAAACAGAACTACCTGCTATTTATAAGCCAACATCTAAAACACAGAAATATAGAAAAGTTGAACAATATGTGAAAAATTAATCATGTAAAAAATAATCAAACAAATTGATGTGTTACATTAGTATCAGTCAGGGTTGGCTTTAAGGCAATAATCACCACTAGAGATGAAGAAGTATATGAAATAATGATAAAACACTGAAATTACTAAAAAGTAAAATAACCCCAAATTTGGATGCATTTAATAACATGGACTCAAAATACAGAAAGCAAAAATGGCCAGAACTAGAAAGAGAAATACAGAAATCCATAATCACTGGGGACATAAGCACACTTCCCTCAGTAACTGACCAAATGGGCGGACAAATAAGTACCATAAGGATGTAGAAGATCTGAACATCACAATAAGCAAAATTGACCTAACAGTCACATGCAGAATATTACACCTAATAACTACAAAATATAATTTTCCCCAGTACACAGAATTTTTAAATTAAAGCAAATAATAATTTCAAATGAAAATTATTCATAATGTTTTTGACTGATTAGAAACCCAAACTCTGTTCTAGAGGAGAATAAAATATCTATATTTTTTGGAAATTAAAGGTATACTTTTAGTAACTAAATAATAGAAATAGGTGATTTGAAAGACTAATAAAATGAATAAACTTCTGGAAAGTCCAATTAAGAAAAAAAGAAGGGACAAATAACAATGATCAGGAATGAAGAAGGAGACATCACTATGTATTCTACAGACCATGAAAAAAATAAGAGGATAGGATGAACAAGTTTCTTCTAGTAAATTTGAAATTTGAATGAAATATACCAGCGATCTCCAACCTTTTTGGCACCAGCGACCAGTTTCCTGGAAGACAGTTTTTCCATGGACAGGGTGTAGAGGGTAATCTAATGCTGCCACTGATCTCACAGGAGGCTGAGCTCAGGCTGTAATGTTCACTAGCCCACTGCTGCTCACCTCCTGCTGTGTGGCACCCATTCCCAACAGGCCATGGACTAGTACTGGTCTGTGTCCAGGGGGTTGGAGACCTCTGAAATAGACATCTTTCTAGAAAGTTATTAACAACCAAAAGACACGGTGGAAGACTGTTCAGAAACAGTCTTACTAAAGAAATTTAATTTGTAATTAAAAGCCTTTCCAAAATACACATACAAAACAAAATAAGAAACTTTGGCCTAGATGGCTTCACTAGTGAATTCTAATTAATAATGCTAGCCTTACACAAACTCTTTCAGATAGTAGAGAAAGAGAAACCACTCCTCAACTTCCTTTAAGAATTTAGCAAAATAATAAAACCAAAATCTAATAAGGGCATTATAAAAAAGAAAAAGTTTCTCATTCATGAATCTAGATGAAAAAATCCTAAATATACTATTAGCAAACCAAATCTAGCAACATGCAACATCATACGTAATAGCAAAAAATGTTAATGTTTCCCCTTTGAAACTACCAACTATTACTACTTTTAGTCAACACTGTAGTGGAGATACCAGCTAGTGAAGAAGACAATAAAATGAAATAAAAAGTATAATGATTTGGAAGGGGACTAGATTTTTTTAAAAAGCCCTTATGTGCAGATTACATAATTATGTACACAGGAATAAATCTACAGATGAACTGCAGTTGTATACAAAGGTAAAATGTAGAAATCCATACATTACTATATATCAGAAGCAAATAGAAAATAAAATGTATTAAAATAGCATTTATTATGGCATTTAAATATAAAATATGTAGGAATAAATGTAACAAATGATATGCAAGGCCTTGATACAGAAAACTATGAACATTACTGAGAGAAATCAAAAAGTACTATATAAACTGTTACTGTACTAGAAAGCTCAATTTTGTAACATTCTCTCCAAATTAATCAATAGATTAAATTCAATTCTAATAAAAATATCAGCAGGTTTCTTTGAATTGTTTGACTTCATCAGTAATCAGGGGAATGGAAATGAAAACTACAAGGTAACACTACACAACAAACAGATGAGCTAAAAGGATACCAAGTGTGGTGAGGACAAAGCACTGAGAACTATCATAGTTCTCTTGTAGAAATGTGAAGTGATACCAATTTTTTAAATGTTATAAATACACATACGCTATGAGCTGGCAGTTCCACTCCTACATACATACCCATCAGAAATATGTGCAATGTTTATCAAGAGACATATGAAAGAATGTTCATAGCAGCATTATTCATATTGGATTCAAGCAATAGAATGGATAAATAATTTGTACTGAGTTCATAACAGCATACTATACAGCAATGAAAACCAATTATAACTACATTTACAAATGTGATTGTAAGTAAAACATGTTGGGCCCAAAAGGATACCTAGCTGCATAATTCCATTTATGTAAAGTAACAAAAACAAACAAAAAATCAAACAACCCAAAAACCAAAACCTCAAACCAAGCAGAACTAAACCATTATGTTCCTGATGTATTAATAGGTGGTAACATTACAAAGAAAAGCAAAAAAGTAATTAACATAAAGTAAAAATTGTAGTTAACTCTGGAGGTGGGAGAGAAGAACAGTGATTGGGAAGGGCAGGATGGGAGTTTCTGGGGTTACTGAGACACTGTTTCTTTCCTTGACCTGGATGGTAATTACATGGGTTTTGCTTTGTGATAAATGGGTTGTACATTTGCATTTTTTACCCTTTTCTAATGTGTGTTGGGTTTTGCAAGAAAGATTTAAGAAAAGAATTACATGATGAAAAGACACAGTATACACAAATGAATATACAATGATAAAAATAAATATACAGAACTTTCTTTGAAGATTCCCAAAGAGATCCAGTCCATGAATTAAAAAGGAAAGAAAAAAGACACTAACACTATTCCGTATAACAATGTAGTTAAAAAAAATTTAAATGTTTTATAAGAATCTTCGAGTTTAAACCTACTACTGGCTGTAGAAGTAATGAAGGAGAATGAATACATACCTGGAGCCTGAACAAATTTGTTGGACTAATATACTAAGGCTAAAATCTCATATTTTTAACTCTAGACTGCAGAGTGGAAGCCAAAAGGAATACACATTTTATATTCTTAAATCATGGGTACACAAAACACATAGTTTGGTATGTTTTCATGACAGTTGGAGACGAAAACAATTTTAGTAAGTTTCAATTAGGATATATCATCACTTATGAAAATAGTGTCAAAAACATGCTTGAGCACATTTGGTGCATTTGTTACATTAGGCTATTATACTAGCAGCATCTGTTAGAATATTGTTAGATACATTTTTCACAATATAGTATTTTCCACATTAACCTACTGTCAGATAAGATGTGAACCTAATAGCTGCTTATACACAGAAGTCATACTGCCACTTTTGAGAAAAAAAGCAATGCCCAAAGAAAGCGATGGAAAGTCCTTTCTCGATCCTAAGGAAAACACTCCCCACTTCACTGCTGTGAAAATCATTACCTTCAAGTCCAACCAAAAAGCAAGAGCATTAAGATCCTTGTTAATCACATTCTATTTTAGTAAGCCCTGCTGAAATATAGTGGTGTTTAAATAACACAAGAAACTATTACCTAGAAGAGTTCATTATGAATTTACACCCTAGAAAAAGTGCTAATCTCATGTCCCTTCCACTGACATTAGTGTAACTGCCCATTCAATATTGGTAGAGTTGTGGCACTCCAAGGAGATCACTCAGTACAAGAAAAGCAGTAAAAAATAGCTAAACAGAATCACTGTAGTAAAAAAAAAAAAAAAAAAAAAAAGTTACGGGCATTCGCCTATAATTTCAGCTACTTGGGAGGCTGACAGAGGAGAATCACTTGACCCCAGGAGTTCTAGACCAGCCTGGGCAACATAGCGAGATGTGTCTCAAAAACAACCAACCTCAAATTAAATATCGACACTATCTGCCCAAATGGCATCTTTCCTCAGACTACTCCTCAGGGCATGCTGCTCCATTCAGTGTATATTCAGGAATCTCCATCTACTCCCTCTGCAGATCTCATCACTAATTTATAACTGGGGCTTGCCTAGGTAGCAGTAGCTGCAGGTGATTAATGCAAAGTCAAACAAATTCCAATCATAACTAGGTCTACTTAAAGGAATAGTCCCACAGGCTTCCCAAAGTAAAACTTCTTCCCATCTTGCATAATATTTTACTTCTTTTTAATACTTCCCCTCCTTCCCCCTGAGTCTTCTGCCCTAGGGTAAAGGATTACAAGTAATTCTGTGAAAGTGAAGTATATGTAATTTTTAGAGGAATGAATATATGCTATATGTTTACCATAACCAGAATTAGTGGTTAAGGTAGCCATTACATTTCCTTAATGGTGTGAACAGGTTAAAATCAGGTGGAAGCTTGTAAATACATAGAGAAAAAACAATATGATTAAAAATACAATATAATTCCTATTAAGTAAACATACTAGGCTTTTTATTAATATTAAATTACTGCCAGCTTACTTGTAACTACTTATGCTCAATATTTTTTAAGGTGAAACCACTGAACTGTACAATGATCATTACTATAATTGAATTACCTATTGAATAGTGTCTGTGGAACTTAATTCTCACTGTGTCTGGAAGATAGCATTCAGTTTTTATTTATATGTGAAATGCTTCCATCATACTTTTCTGAAAATGGGGCGATCACAGAGGGTGCTGAAGTTAAAACAAGGGAAGTCACCTGCTGCAAAGTCAGAGCTGCCACTAATGATGAACTTCATCTCTAGCCGCAAGGATTCCTCCTCAGGGCCCTCTCCTAGCCCCAGGGAACTAGGTAAGGAGGAGATCACCAGAGGCAATTTCAGGAGAGAGGAAGAAAGAGCGTAATTGCTCCAAATCCCACCTCCTTTCCATCCTCCACACTGTTAGTCTAGCGTAAAGGAGAGCCAGGCTGGGTTTTAGTAGGGTTTGTAAAAACACCGAGTGTATCAAAAGGACAGTCTACTGGAGTGAACAGTGGCTTTGTACAGTTTGTACACAGGTAGCTTCTGGCACTCATTGATCCAGGCCTCAACCCATGTCACTAGGAACCAGTTCTCCTTTATCCATTTCTCAGGTTTGTTTCCCAAATTTGGCTTCATTCTCTGGCACACTTTTCCCTCCTAGTTGCCAGCAGCTCTGAGTGTCATGGGAAAGAGGAAGACAGCATCCTACTTGCTCAAATCCAAATCCTGGAACTTGCTGCTTAGAGCCCATGAGATTTAATTCTAGGGCTTTGGAATAAAGTCTGCTTCAGCAGAACACAGGGGCAGGTTAGTCTCCCAACCAAAATCTGGGTACGGTGTGCATAAGAAAGATATGAATGCTAGGCAGAAAAAACAGACGTCAACTACAGAGCCCATTCAACTGAGTTGTCTGTCCCTGCTTTTTCCCCCTTGGTCTTCAGTGAGGACTGTTATCCACATTACTGGAGAGCAGGTGATGTTGTTGCTGTTGCTCCAATTGTAAGTACCCTCCACAGGCTCTTGCTGTGCAGTTATTAGCCTTGCAGGAGCCGAGGAGGATGAAAAGATGGTTCAATGAAACGGAATCATGATGCTACTACACTCATGGAGCACGGCTCTGACATTCAGGTTAGGTAAGGAAGAGCCACAATAAAAGCAGAAAATGATCACTTTTTCTTTCATAAGCCCTACATATTAACACTAAAAATTAACATATCTGATAAGATTTAAGAAAAGAAAAATGAATCATAGAACATTCACATAAATAACCATAATAACAGAATACTTTATCAGCGTTTGACCATAGCATCATGTGGAAATGGTCATAAAAATCCCTACTATGATCTGCTGTGTGCAGTGGCTCACACCTGTAATCCCAGCACTTTGGGAGGCTGAGGCAGACAGATCACTTGAGGTCACGAGATTGAGACCAGCCTGGCCAATATGGTGAAACATTGTCACTACTAAAAATACAAAAATTAGTCAGGTGTGGTGGCAGGCGCCTGTAATCCCAGCTACTCGGGAGGTTGAGGCACGAGAATTGCTTGAACCTGCGAGGTGGATGTTGCAGTGAGCCGAGATCATGCCATTGTACTCCAGCCTGGTCGACAGAGTGAGACTCCATCTCAAAAAAAAAAAATTCCTGCTATAATCAAAATTTATGTATATATATGTATATATACATATGCACTTTTTTGCTCTATTCAATATGAACATATTTAATTAGCATTTCTGCTTATGAGATTGGTTTATAAAGTTTGTAAGTTTCTTTTCTCATGGTCTCCTGAAACAATACCTATTTGAAGAATATATATGTATAAATATAGGCATATGTGTATATTTTTTGCTGAATTATTTTAAAATGCTTAATTTAGGGTTTCTGCATATATGTTTATAAATGAGATTGGTTTATAATTTTCTCATGTTATTCTTGTCTAGTTGGTGTCAAAATTATACAAGCCTCGAAAGAGAAGTTAGATACCTTTCCTTTTCATTCTCTGAAATAGCTTATATAACAGAAGTTATTTGTTCACTGAAGCTGGGTAAAACTTGCTTCTGAAACTTGACCATCTTTTTTTCCTCTTTCTTTTAAGAGGACTCTGGCTACTGGCTGAATTTCTTTAATGATAATCAGTCTTTTCATGTTTTCTATTACTCTTAAATCACTTTTTAGACATTTGTATGTTTCAAGAAAAGTGCACATTTTATTTGTTTTCAAATTTATTTTCCTAGAGTCATTCTCTTAAAATTCTGAGATCTCCACTGAATTGGTGGTTATGTCCTCCTTTTAATTTGACATATTTTTCTTTCTTTCTTGTTCAACATCTCCAGGGGTGTTATCTATTTTTATTAGTAATTTCAAAGAACCAGATTTTGTTTATGTTAAACTTCTTTACAATTTTTCTTTAATTTCTACTCTGTTTCCCCTTTCTAACTTCTTGAGTTGAAGAATGCTTATAGCTGATCAATTTGCCTCATTCTTATGTTCTTAGAAATAAATTTAAGGCTAGACATTTCCTTATAATACTGATAGGGGCTGAAATCCACAAATTTAGGTATTTTCATTTGTGTTTGTGCCTAAATATTTCCAATTTTAATTATGCTTTAGTCTCTGACGCTGAGTTGACTTAGAAAGTTTTTTTTTGGTTTGAGTATTGAAAAATATAGATTTTGGGGGGTTGGAGTGAGAGGGTTGCCTCTTTTACTCTCTAACCTCCTATTACTTTACTCCTCAGTCATAGAGTTCTAGCTAAATGCACTTCTTGCTATTCCTTGAACACAACACACGCACTCTGGGCTCAGGATAGGCTGTTCCATCCGCTCGCGGTGTTCTTTCCTCAGATTTGTACATGGTTAACTCCCTCACCTCTTTCAAGTCTTTGCTCATATATCACATTCCCAATGAGCCTTATACCTTGACCCTTATTTAATATTACACCTCCTTTCTCACTAGCACTCTTAATTCTGCTCACCCTGTTTCTCCCTCCACCCCCCAGTACTTACCTCTTTCTCACATACCCTATACTTATTGTATGTATTACGTTTATCTCTCTTCTCTACCTAGAATTAAGTTTCATGCAAGCCAAAATTTATATGTTTTTCATTAATGTATACTGAATACCTAGAACAACACCTAGCATGTAGTATATTATACTACTGCACTGCCTTCTGGCCTTTGTTGTAGCTGTTGAGAAGTCTGCTGTTGGTCACACTGTTGTTCCCTTGTATCTTATCTGGTTGCTTTTATCATTTTGTCTGGTATTTTATCCTTTCACTGTAATTTTTATGGGTGTGGACTCAGTTTTAATAATCCTGTGTAAAACTTCTAATTTCTCAATCTGATGATCTATGTATTTTAAATATTATCTTTCGTTTTTTCTAGTCTCACATTCTGGAGTCCTTATTAGAAAATATGCTTAACATTCCTATTCCACTCTCCAAAACTTTTTCATATTTTTCATTGAGTCTATTTTTAACGACTTTTTTCATTCTAGAAGTTCAATATGGCCCTTATTTAAATTAACCTCTTTTCCCACATTGTCTTATTCTTTTTTTTTGTAGTTTCTATTACTTCTTTTATTTCTTTATTCTATTAAAGCATATTTATTTTATAACCTCTTTCACAGAGCCCTATTAGTTCTAGAGCTGCCAACACATCTTTCTCTTGCGTCTACTGTCATTCATGGTGGACTAATTCTTCCTGCTCATACTTTTTAAAATGTGAGTTCATCTTCATTGGAAATTATTTTTTTCTGTGGGAATTGTATGTGGGAAATGTATATGTATACATATAGTATGTATGTAGTATATATACTACATATGTATGTCATACATACATATATAGGCCATGCATACTACATATAGTATATATGTAGTATATACATACTTCCTTGATTTCTTACCAGTCTATCACATTTCTGAAAATTTCAAAAACCTTCTTTCTCTGAGATAATCTGAGTCACTGCTCACACATATTGGGTTGCTAAATAGTAAAGCCTGTATCCCAGGAATGCTCTCACATTTATACCTGGGGCAGAAAACCAACAGTATCCATTATACTCTAGTACCTAATATACTGTTTACATTGTGTTTAATAGTTTTTAGAAACACTCATATTCATCTTATAATCCTAATTCATTTTATTTGTGACCAGACTTCAGGCCAGTTGCAAAAAGTAATAAATAGGCCATATACTGTTTTTTTTTTTTTTTTTTGAGACCAAGTCTCACTCTGTTGCCCAGGCTGGAGTGCAGTGGCGTGATCTCACTGCAACCTCTGCCTCCTGCATTCAGGTGATTCTCCTGCCTCAGCCTCCTAAGTGGCTGGGACTACAGGCATGAGCCAACATGCCTGGTTAATTTTTGTATTTTTAGTAGAGATGGGGTTTCATCGCGTTGGCCAGGCTGGTCTTGAACTCCCGACCTCAGGTGATCTGCCCACCTCAGCCTCCCAAAGTGCTGGGATTACAGATGTGAGCCACCATGCCCGGCCATACTGTTTTTTATTTTACTGAAGGAAACAGAATAGACTAGAAATAAAGTTGTTATTTGGAGACTCAGCAGTAGAAAAGTATATTCAATGTCTGTTCTGCACAAGCACTGTACTAGGGAATAGATGAACTGATTTCAAGGCAGACTATGAAAAACTGCCTTTAGAGATTTTATGGGAGAAAATATGTGGATGTGATCAACTCTGGATAACAGAAACAATATTCCAGAGTTACCTGAAGTTGGTCCTAATAGGATTTCAGCAGGCATAGGGAAGGGCATTTCACACAAAGAAAGTATGAGCTAAGCCCCAAAAGTGGGTATCACATTTGCTAAATGTAAATGGATCTGGAGTGGCATGTGTTTATGGGGAGGGAGTGGAAAATGTAGATGGAAAGGAAGGATGAAGCCAAATTTTATTCACCCAGCACTGTATGAATATTTCTATTAGAGACTTTCTGTCCTGTAACTGTTGCTTTGTCTGTCTTTCCCACTAGACTGTGAGTCCCTTGAGGGCAGAACTTTTGTTTTATTCATCTTTGTATGTCCTCAAATTAGTACAGTGCCTATCATTCAGCAGGCACTTAATAAATATTGCTGAATGAAAATAATGAATCATGAAAGACACGAAATGCGGTGGTAAGAAAAGTTGGACCTACTCTACAAGTAGTGGAAGCAAGAGAGGCATTTTGAACTGGGAAGTAACATGCTCAGATAGACCTCTTCAAAAAATAAGGCCAAATATGCTGCATGACTGAATGCTTGAGCAGGGATCACAACTTACTTAGCTGTGCTAGTGACAGATATGTCTTTACTTGAGATAACAGTTGCTTTGTGCGCATTTTATATCCCGAGCAAAAAATTGCAATTTTTTACCCTGTAGCAAAACATAGACTTAAAAATATCTGTTTTATTATAATCAATCTTAGTGATCTAGACACATTATAGTTGGAGTAATCATATAAGATTTTTCTAACCTAACAGCTTTAGCACATACTAAGAACTATAAATTTTGCTTCAAAATTAATGTAGCTGACTTCCTTGATTTCTTCCTAGTCTATCACATTTCTGAAAATTTCAAAAATCTCTTTCTCTGAGATATCTGAATCACTGCTGACACATATTGGGTTGCTAAATAGTAAAGACTCTATATCCCAGAAATGCTCTCACATTTACACCTGGGGGAAGTGTGAGCTTTTTAAATTGGTCACTCAGCACATAGAGTGTTAGAATCAGTTATTCCTATGCAAGTTGATATATCCAATTATATGTTCCCTTTAATTAATTTATTTTAAATGAGATGATTTGAATCTGTTTTTAATATAAATATGTTTTTATTATTGGAAAACTAAATATAAATAAATTAAATTATTAATATAACAGCCCCAAATAATTTCTAAATGTCTTCTATATTTTGGATTATAATTATCCATAGACTACTGGTTTTCCAACAGTGGTTAGTGAAATCTATTGAATTTCATTTTTAAAATACAATTTTAACTATTTAAAAATTAAAATAAAAACAATACAAGTACATAAATGAGTAATAAAATAGAGGCAATACAGTGTACTCAGAAGGAAAGGAAACTTTGCAGCCAGATTTACTGGGGTCTGTTACAGGACTGTGACTTTAGTAAGGTATTTAGCATCTCCATACTTCAGTTATCTAAAAAATGTGAAATAACTATCTACTTCCTTAATAGTTACACCACTTGTTAACATATTAGGGAACACATTGTATTGCAAATAAATTTAATGTATTATTTTCTGTATCTTGGACTAAAGATTTACCTGTCATTTCTGTTTAATTGAGAATATTTGAAGTTTAAAGAGCAAGCTGTCAAAAAAAGTTATCATTTGTAACTCCTTATCTATACGAATCAGAATTTTCTCTAAAATGCATAATTAAAATAAAAGAAATATGTTGCACTGGATTTCAGAGCTGCAGCAAGATGAAAACGTATTAGCAGCAATTGCATAATTGTAGGTGCCTGTGCTTTGGACAGAGTAAGACAGTTGAATTTATGAATAAGCTCTAACTTTTTGCCATCTGTGTGACATTGGACATGTTTTAAAAGTTCCTTGAGACTCGATTTCCTCATCTATAAAAATAATATAGTAATAGTACTTTCTAGAAAATTTCATTCTCAATTTTTTGTTCATCAAAACCACCCTATCATTTTCAGCATTAGATGTTACAAGTAAATATTATAAAATAAGATTTCTGTTAGTAAAATACCACTTTTCTCTGCCTTACACGTTTGAGTTATAAATAATATTTCATTTGAAATAAAGGGTTTGAATGCTTGAAAAGCCATGAACTATACTACCTTTATATCCTATTTCTGAACGGTCATTCAAATGACCACATTTTACACATTGTAAGATTGTGCTGCCCCCTGCTGACCCAGTTTCTCCAAAATATTTTGAGTCTTCAGTTAAGTCAAAACTTACAGGATTACAGTTAAGTAATTCTCTAGCAGGCTGAGGACGTAATAATATAGATGGTAAAATATTGAATATAGCACTAAATAATATATGACATTTTTCAAGATATTAAAGTATAAACTATTGATGGTGGGAGCAAATGAATATAATATACTCCCAAATGTGTAATATTTAACAAATGTAGATACCCAAGTAACTATTATAATTGCCATTGTTTACAGTGCTGCTGACACCTGGAGAAAAATTAGCAAAATATACACATTTGTGGCTAAAATTAAGTATTCAGTAATTATTTCCCTGTTTCTTCCACTGAATTAATAGCAACTTGATCTTCATTTCCCTACATTAGAATGGCATTTGTTTTTGGCTAGCTGCAATGTTTTAAAATTACACTTTTAATGCATTACCTTTTCCAACTTTTGGGCATCTTCTCTTTTTTAATCTCACATGACCAACCAGATAAACACTGGTGATTTTTCCTCCAGATAGTATCTCAAAATAGGCTCTTCCTTACTACTAAAACTCCTCTAATAGAGTGTTATTATCTAATAGTGCAAAAAGTACTTGACAAATCAAAAGAACTAGGAGCAGTTCTACCTGTTTCTAGCCCTAAGCCTTGGAGGTAATTGATCTACTGAAAGTCTCATTTTTCTCCATTACAAAACAGAGATTCATGTTCATGTCCTCTCAAGTGATAAGATTACGTGAGCAAACACACAAGTGTTTTAAAAATAGATCACTATATTTCTATAATGCAATTTCATCTTAGTTATCTTTTCCCCATTCTGGTGCTTCTTGTACACTATTTGAGTTATAAATAATATTTCATTTGAAATAAAGGGTTTGAATGCTTGAAAAGTTTTTAAACATTATCTGTGTAGTGGATGCAGACAGTGGGAAATAGGGGAGGAAGGGGTGCAGAGAGCAGGCACAGGAGAGGTCTCCTATGCTCAGTCAGGTCATCCTTCATGTCAGCTCAATCTGTTACTTACTTTTAAATCTTTGAACTTTTGGCCTTGTAACTTTCTTCTGGTAATGTTCCTAGTTTTCCTTAACTGAACGGCCATTTTGGATCAGTTCATCACTACAGTTCACCAATCTCCATGCCAGCATATGGACATCAGACACTGGTAAACTAGACTTCCATACACCTGGCTTTTGTGGTGACACACCTCTATTCAAAAACCGTTACAGGCAGAATGGTGAAGTAAGGACCTCTGAAAGTTGCTCCTCTATAAAAGCAACATGAACACTGGCAAACATGGTCAAAAAAAAAAAACTTTTTCAGAAATCTGAACTAACTAAAGGCCTGCAATATTCCAAGGAGTGTTTATTCAAGAAAAATGGCTGAATACTGTGAGAAATACAAGGTTTGTGGCATTTTAAATGTACCCTATTCCCATTACCCTCTCCCCAGTTCGCTGGTAGTGTTGAAAGCCAACACTTGCAACTGTGAAATCCAACAGCAATCAGTGGCAATTGTTTAACACTGCAGCCACCAAAGAAGCAGTTCTGGCCAATGAAAAAATAAGAGCAAAATCTAGGGAATGAAAAGTTAATAGGGATCTCTGAAAAGTTCTAACGCATTTCTGGAAATCTAGCAGTCCATGCACATGTGCAAAGCTATGTGCATGCCCAGAAAAAAACTTGAGAAGGTCGTAGTCTCATAACTCTAGCTGATCTTGTTGCTCTGTGCATGCAGAAAGTGAAAGATAAGGCACAGTTGTAAACTGACTCCAGGAGTATTGAAGGCATGGCTCAATACACGCAGAACCCCTCAGCAAAGACTTAATGAAATCTCTGTCCAGTTGTTAGCTGGCCACTAATGTTAACTGGGATGCACATGGCAATAATATAGACTTTACAAAATCCAAGAAAGTCATCAAACAAAGAGGAATGACAACAACAAACAGCAACAATAAACCGTGGGAGCGACTAGTCTAGGAGAATGTCTTTGTCAAGGCATTCAGATTGGAAGTGAAGAATTAAAACTACCTCTATTCACAGATGACATGATCTCCTATGCAGTAAATCCTAACATACACACGAAGAAAATAACTACTAGAACTAATGAATATGCTCAGCAAAGCTTCAGGATTTGTGATCAATATACAAAAATCAATTTTATCTCTTTACACTAGAAATGAACAATGAAAAAACAAAATTAAGAAAACACAATAGCATCAACATGAATAGAATACTTAGGAATGTATTTAACAAAACTGTAAAACCTGTATTACATTGAAAGTTACAAAACATTTTTGAAAGAAATCAAAGAAGTCCCAAATAAATGAAAAGACATCTCATGCTAATGGATTGGAAGACTTAAATTGTTAAGATGGTAATACAGCCCAAAGTACCGATCAAACAGATTCGAAGCAATCCCTATCAAAATTGCAATGGCCTTCCTTTTTTTTTTTTTGCAGAAACAAAGAATTCAATCCTAAAATTTACATGTCCTAAAAATTCATATGTAAACGCAAGGGACCCAGAATAGCCAAAACAATCTTGAAAAACAGTAACAAAGTTGGAGGACTCACATTTCCCAATTTTAAAACTTACTATAAAGCTTTAATAATCAAGACGGTGTGGTACTGGCAGAAGGATAGACAAATAGATCAAGAGACTATAATTGACAGTCCAGAAATAAAAACTTACATTTATGGGCAATTCATTTTCAACAAGGGTGCCAACACAAATAAATGAAAAAAGAATTTTTTTTAACAAATGGTGTTGGGACAACTGGATATTCACATGTAAAAGAATTAATTTGGACCTCTCCCCTCACACCGTATAAAAAATCTAAAGAGCTAAAACCATAAAACTACTAGAAGAAAACATAGTAGTAAATCTTTATCTTATATTAGGCAATGGTTTCATAGATAAGACACTAACAGCACAAGCAACAAAAGGAAAAATCAATGAGCTGAATTCTCAAAATTAAGAACTTTGTACTTCATAGAACATCATCAAGTAAAAAGACAGGCAGAATGGGAGGAAATATTATCAAATCACTTATCTTATAAAGGACTTATTTCCAGAATATGTAAAGAACTCTTAATTCTCAAAAATAAAGAGACAAATAAGCCAATTTAAAAAATAGGCAAAGGATTTTAATAGAAATTTATCCAAAGAAGATAAATGAATGGTCAATAAGCACATGAAAAGATGCTCAACATCATTAGTCATTAGGGAAATACAAATCAAAACCATAATAAGATACTACTTTATATCCAGTAGGATAGCTTACATAAAAAGATAATAACAAGTGTTGAAGAGAATGTGGAGAAACTGAAACTCTCATACATTGCTGGTGGGACAGTAAAATGGTGCACCTACTTTGAAAAACTGTTTGGTAGTTCCTAGAAATGTTAAGAATAAATACAGCTCTAGAACTAGATATATACTCAAGAGAAATGAAACTATATGTCTACACAACTTGTACACAAATGTTCATAGCATTATTCATAAAGCCAAAAATGGAAACAACCCAAATGTCAATGAATGGAAAGACAAACAAAATGTGGTATATCCATACAAAGAATATTATTAAGTCCCCAAAAAACAATGAAGTATGGATATGTGATAAAACATGAATAAGCCTTGAAAACGTCATGCTAAGTAAAAGTCATCAAACACAAAAAGCCACATATTGTATGATTCGATTCATATAAAATGTGCAGAAGAGGCAAAACCATAGGACAAAAAATTGGTTAGTGGTTGCCAGGAGGTGTAACTGCTAATGGCTACAGAGTTTTGGTTGGGGGGGGGGATAATAAAAATATTGTGAAATTAAATCATGGTGATGGCTGCACAACTATATGAATATTCTAAAAATCATGACTTTTATACTATAAAAGGGTGAATTTTATGATCTGTGAATCATGTCTCAATAGTTATGAAAAATTACAGGATCCCTATTTCAGAATAATATAATCTTAGAATCTCAAAGATAATTTAATCTAGTGGTTTTCAAAGAGTTGTAGTAAAAGTACCCTTTTGTTCAGACATGGTGGCTCACACCTGTAATCCTAGCAGGAGTTCGAGACCAACCTGGGGAACATGGCAAAACCCCAACTCCACTAAAAATACAAAAAAAGAAAATTAGCCAGGCGTGGTGGTGCACGTATGTAGTCCCAGTTACTCGGGAGGCTAAGGCATGAGAATTGTTTAAACCCGGGGGGTGGAGGTTACAGTGAGCTGAGATTGCACCACTGCACTCCAGCCTGGGTGACAGAGCAAGACTCTGTCTCAAAAAAAAAAAAAAAAAAAAAGTACTATTAAAAGAAATAAAATATTATTCTAATTCCACATTCAAATACATGAAACAGGTAAGTATAGCATTGTATTAGTATATGTTTATTACCGAGTCAAATTTATAATAGGTTGTTTGAATAAAAAATGAAATTTGATATTTAGGTTTGTAGGTAACAGTTTTGGCATCCAGTGTTTGTGTTTTATTTTATGTATATCAATAAAGAGCTGATAAGTTGTGAATTACCTTGCCTTGCAATGTCAGAATATTAATTGATTGAACTGACCAAGAAAATTGAAAGATAAAGTTAGGGAACATTACATAAACTTTTTAAGTTAAACCATTACTATAATGATTGTTTATAATTAAAGAAAATTACCCTGATTTTATGCAAATAATTAAAACTACCTGATTTTTTTAAATATAGAAAAAGCACTGACTGTGATGCATGTATAATTTTTATGGCAGACATATATAGGACTAAATTAAACAATATATAGTGATTAAACAATATATCAACACCAAGCTATAATATTCCCAAGTCACAATTATAAGAATTTCAAATATATAGAGAGATATGGGAGAAGTGGCTTTATTAGTAAATCTATAGAAGAAAAAAAGAGTAGATAGTGAGTGATACGGTTTGGCTGTGTCCCCACCCAAATCTCATCTTGAACTGTAGCTCCCATAATCCCCACATGTTATGGGAGGGAACCGGTGGGAGATAATTGAATCATGGGGATGGGTTTTTCCTGTGCTGTTCTCTTGGTATTAAATAAGTCTCAAGAGATCTGATGGTTTTATAAAGGGCAGTTCCCCTGCATAGGCTCTCTTGCTTGTCACCATGTAAGATGTGACTTTGCTCCTCATTTGCCTCCACCATGATTGTGAGACTTCCCCAGTCATGTGCAACGATGAGTCCATTAAACTTCTTTTTCTTTATAAATTACGCAGCCTCAGTATGTCTTTATTAGCAGTGTGAGAATGGACTAATACAGTGAGTTAACATGTAAACAGTTTCCAATATATTAAAATTTAATACACATGTGTTTATAATTTTGATTTTTTTTTTTTTTTTTTTTTTTTTTTACAATTTTAAACTATAATTTTAAAAACAAGTTGGGAGCAGTGGCTCACGCCTGTAATCCCAGCATGTTGGGAGGCCAACGTGGGCAGATCACAAAGTCAGGAGTTTAAGACCAGCTTGACCAACATGGTGAAACCCCGTCTCTACTAAAAATACAAAAATTAGTCAGGCATGGTAGCACGTACCTGTAATTCCATCTACTCAGGAAGCGGAGGCAGGAGAATCGCTTGAACCCCGGGGGCGGAGGTTGCAGTGAGGCAAGATCGCGCCACCACACTCCAGCCTGGGCAACAAGAGCAAAACTCCATTTCAAAAAAAAAAAAAAAAAGAAATTTGAAGCAAACATTTCCCAGAGCATTTCTGGAGAACATGGTTCAAATCTACCTATTTTACCTAACATATTTACCTTAGAAATGAGAAAAATAAGGCCTGGAGAGGTTAAATACCTTTCTGAAAGTTTTAACATATCTAGTTGTTCTGGAGAAAATGGACTAGGACTCAGGATTCTGGACTCTTAATTCGAATGGTCTTTTTACTAAGAAGTCTAAATCCCTTATTCTGTTTTTGAGGATCTTTATAATCTGGCTTCATCCTCATATTCACTTTCATTATTTTTCCCTCTATAATTCACAAGAGTAGTGAGGTCCCCACATTTCTACCAAGGAAGAGCGCCAGTGGGATGGTGATGATTTTTGGTGGGGGTGTGGCAACTGCCCATCAAGAATGTGAGCATAGGAGGTGAAGGAGGCTGTGTCCTACGAGTTTACCTTTCAAATCTGGGGCCCACATCTGCCTCCTCTTCAGAGTTCCCGTTATTGTTTGGGCCTTCAGACGGAATTGATACAAATTACAAAACTGGGTAAGTCCCTTCAAATCTGCCCATACCCTGACAGAAATTCATTTGTATAAAATTTTGAAGCACATGTTACCAGGATCCATGAGACACTCTTGCAGATTGTGGTTCAGTCTGAAGCTCCTGCCATCTGACGGTACCATATTCTCCCTCTCAGCAATGTTTCAACTGCTAATCATCTAGTGAGGCCTGCTCCGTTAGTGAAGATTTCCACCTGGCTCACAGATTCCCCTGCACCCTAACGTCTCTCTGACTTAATGTGACTTAAGGTGAATTAAATTTCCACATGAATGATCCTTCTAACAGTCTGCACACTAAATTATTTGATTTTCTCTTCTCTAATGACTTCTCCCTCCCAGTCTCACATTATTTCTTGGGCCTCGGCATCACCAGAGGCTACGGTGAGGTCTTTGCCAAAACTACTAAGTAAAACAGGTGCTGACTACAGCCTCTTTTTTCTAACATAAGTTGCTCACTCAACTGCTCTCACAACTCCATGCTTTGACTGCACCTTCAGTCCTTGACACTATATTTTTTGTTCATCAGCCCCTTCTTGTCCTTACTTCTTCCTCCATCAAGCTGGCATTCCAAGCTGCCAAAACGCTAACCTTGGAAGAACCAATTAACTCCTTGATTGTACTAGGAAAAGCAACACAGTGGGATGAATTGGAACTTTGGCCATCATCTGGCTATACTTACAATCTAGTTATACTTCTCGGGTGAATTTATTTTTCCATTTTCCCAATTATTATAAATCTTCCATTTTCTAAAATCAGCTGACCCAGTTCCATTCTCCTAAAATCACTGACCCCGTTCCCTTTCTCCTTACTCATTCCTGCCTCCTGCTTCTCTCTCTCTCACACACACGCATGCATGCACACACACCTCTCAATATGTGGAAACTTCCTCAACTTCCTGTGAAAATATCTACAAACTTTCTGACATCTGGATTCTCTTCTTCTTTCTTACCATTGTAAGAGGAGGCATCCCTTGTATTTCAGACCAATTTCTCCACCTGCTATCTGGATCCTATTTTCTATAGGCTTCTTGTCTCACATCCTTAATATCATGCTTCAATGAATTTGTCTCAGCCATATTTAAATATACTTAAGTCTCACTCATAGTTTAAAAATTCATTTTGAATCCCAAACTACCTATGGCCAAGGAAAGAAGTACTGGAAGGAATCAAGCAGAACAATTCCCAGAACTCATATAGGCCTGAGAATAATTCACATTCTGAATAAAGTGTAGAAAACATAATATATGGGGCACTGAGTTGAGTACTTAGAAGGAAATTGCCTGAGTAGTGGGGTCAAATTTGCCCTAGAATAAATAATGTCTAGTTTTCTAAAGCAAAACTTAAAAGCAAGCCTCAAAAGGATCAAAATGTTTTCAAGTTGCCTGATTGCATCCAAAAAGCTCAAAAGTATGAGAAAACAAAATAATTTAGCACCCAACAATGTAAAATCTACAATATCCAGGATACATTAAAAATTATCAAGCATGCAAAGAAAAAGGAAAATAAAACCCATATTAAGGGAAAAAAGTCAATCGATAAAAACTGATCCAGAAACAAAACAGATGATAGAATTTGTAGACATGGACCTTAAAACAGCTATTATAAATATGTCCCATGGTTCAAGACAATAGAAGAAAACATGGTATTGTTAAGAAGAGACACAGACTATATAAAATAGACCCACATTTAACTTATAGAGACTGAAAAATATATCTGAGATGAGAAATACGCTGGACTGGATTACCAACATAGAAAATGCACAGGACAAGATCAATGAACCCAAAGACATAGCAATAGAAGATCTAAAATCAAACCACAGAGGAAAAAAAAGACAGGGAAGCCAGGTGCGGTGGCTCATGCCTGTAATCCCAGCACTTTGGGAGGGTGAGGCCAGTGGATCACTTGAGGCCAGGAGTTCAAGACCAACCTGGCCAACACGGCAAAACCCTGTCTCTACTAAAAATACAAAAAATTAGCCAGGTGTGGTGGTGCATGCCTGTAATCCTAGGTACGCAGGCAGCTGAGGTAGGAGAATCACTTGAACCTGGGAGGTGGAGGTTACAGTGAGCCGAGATTGCGCCACTGTATTCCAGCCTGGGTGACAGATTGAGACTCCATTTTTGGAAAAAAAAAAAAAAGGGAAAAAAATTAAGAACACAGCATTAGTGAGTTTTGGGACAACTTCAAAGGGTCTCATATGTATGTATCAGAGTTTCAGAAAGGGGTTATGTGGCCAGAATTAATATTTGAAGAAGTATTGGCAAAAGGTTCCCTTTAATTAAAACTGCAAATCCAAACCTCTGAGAAACTCAGTGAACCCAGATCGACAAGATGACATATGTATGATAAGGTTATGGCTCCTAGCTTTATCAACAATTTTACAGTGGTACTGTAAAATGATTTAGAAATGGAGGAGGAGGAAAAGCATGTTTAGAGGTAGAGGCAGAAAGGAGTTCAATATTGTATATGGTGAGTTTAAGGACTAAAAGTATGAAGCTTTAAAGGTATACTGTGTGTGAAAACATGCTGTAAACAGTTGAAGTGTTTTACAAATTATTTAAGTATGTGTTCAACTAAGGCAAGAAACTCAGGGCTCCATTTCATTAATACTAATGAAAACTGTAAAACTTAGGTACAGATGTTCGAATAAATAAGAGTAAGGCATAGTTAAGAATAAGATAATCAAAACGGGGTGTGGTGGCTCACACCTGTAATCCCAGCACTTTGGGAGGCTGAAGTGGGTGGATCGCTTGAGCCCAGGAGTTCAAGACGAGCCCTGGAAACATAGTGAGACTCCTGTCTCTACCAAAAAAAAAAAAAAAAAAAAAAAAAAATTAAAAATTAGCTGGGTGTGGTGGCATGCACCTGTGGTCTCAGCTACGCAGGAGGCTGAGGTGGGAGGATCGCTTGAGCCTGGGAGGTTGAGGCTGCAGTGAGCCATGACTGCACCACTGCCCTCCAGCCTGGGTGACAGAGCAAGACCTTATCTCCAGCCTGGGTGACAGAACAAGATTCCGTCTCAAACAAAACAAAACAAAAAACAAAACCCAAAAAAACAAAACCACAACAACAAAACCTAACCAACCAAATTGTTGTAACTATGTGCCAACCTTATATGAATAATGTTGTAATCCTGTCAAAAGTGCCTCTGTCTCTGCCTATACAAATGAAACTTTAACTTCCCTACTTTGGAGTGCCACCTCCATTTCTATGGAGTTGGTGTTTCTGAGTGGTCCATCCCCACACTTTACACTTGAACAAGCTCTCCAAAAAAAAAAAAAAAAAAAGAAAGAGTAAATAAGACAATCAGATGTGAATAAGGTATCTTTTGGGCTAGGTTCTCAAAAATAAACAACCAGACAGTTGCCAAAAAAAGTCAAAATTAGCACTCGGCTCTAGGATTCTTAGAAATTTTTATTTGCCTCTACCTTCCACAAGAAGCAAAAGGAATACTTCAGGAAATACAGAGATTTTGATCTTCCTGTCAGTTCACTTGGGAATGGATAAGTGAATATATTAATAAAATATGGAAGGCAAGAGAAAATACTAACTAATACACTGGACACCACTATCAGATTCACCGTTACTGGCACCACTATTGGCTAACTCCAGCTACTCAATCAGATTTAAGCATTTACTGGTGTACTCTGCTATCAAATGAAATAAACCTGTTTGCTATACAATATCTATTAACTCATTTCTTATTATACTTTCAGTAAATATGAAGAGCAGGATGTGAATCTGAGGACTTCTCCAGTGAAAACAGCTTCTGGTATAAATCTGAGATTATCACAAAAGCTGCACCTATCATATTATAGGAATAATAAGTGTTGAAGAACCTATATCCCAGTGGAATACAGCAAAAGTCATTGCCTCCCAAACTGAGTCTGATTCTCCAGAGAACTTGACCTGAGATCAACTGCTAAGATGCTTCGCTAGAAATACACGTGCACTTTCAGAAAGTTCTCCTCCTAGAAAGGGGTATAACTGCAACATTAGGACTGTAACATATGAACATGTCTATTAATTAAAAGAAGGTACAATCTTTTGAAGTTAGTTATCCTCCAGCTGGCTTATGGAAAGGTCCTCTGACCATTGTGGGAAAATAAAAAGATCAGAGTAAGATATAATAAATTCAGGGAATGGTGTACAGATTTACAAAAGCTCCTACCCAGTCAAAGTGTGGGAATGAAGTCAGGTTTTACAAGGCTTTAGAAAAAAAATCTCAGAAAAAAGTAAGAGGTATAGTTAGATCTGTAAATGGCGGATTTAAGGCAGCTACACAAGAATCCAGAAGAGACGCCAGGGACTTGTCAGTACCAGGGATAGTTCCACCACTCAGTTTCTGTCTTTAATCTCAGAAGGCCAAAAATTACATCTAGTTGCAATACTCTGAAGATTATACTTGGTGGCCATTTCATAGACATCTGGAAAAGGGAAATATCTGAATTATCTGAAACATAAAATATGGCCACATCTGTATAATGGTCAATATAAGTTAGTGGCTATCATTGTGTGTGTGTGTGTGTGTGTATATACATCTGTGTACACATCTGTATACACACACCCACACCCATATATATATATATAAAATCATCATCTTAGACTTTATAGAGGGACTGTCCAGGGGTCATTAACTTACAAAACCAATTAAGGGTGATGAAATAATCTGTACAATAAACCCCTATGATACAAGCTTACCTATAAAACAAACCTGCACATGTACCCCTGAGCTTAAAATAAATGTTAAAAAAATCGGGGGCGTGCCCAAGATGGCTGAATACGAACAGCTCCAGCCTCCAGCTCCCAGCGTGAGTCACACGGAAGATGGAGGATTTCTGCATTTTCAACTGAGGTACCGGGTTCATCTCACTGGGGCGTGTCGGACAGTTGGTGTTAGTCCGCGGGTGCAGAGCGATCAGCGAGAGCTGAAGCAGGGCAAGGCATCGCCTCACTTGGGAAGGGCAAGGGGGAAGGGAATTCCTTTTCCTAGCCAAAGGAAAACCTAGAAAATCGGGTAACTCCCACCCTAATACTGCGCTTTACCAAGGGTCTTAGCAAACTGCACACCAGGAAATTATATCCCACACCTGGCCTGGAGGGTCCCACGCCCATGGAGCCTCCCTTATTGCTAGCACAGCAGTCTGAGATCTAACTGCAAGGCAGCTGCGAGGCTGGGGAGGGGTGCCCGCCATTGCTGAGGCTTAAGTAGGTAAACGAAGCTGCTGGGAAGATCGAATTGGGTGGAGCCCACCACAGCTCAAGGAGGCCTGCCTGCCTCTGTAGAATCCTCCTCTGGGGACAGGGCATAGCTAAACAAAAAGCAGCAGGAACCTCGGCAGAGGTAAATGTCCCTGTCTGACAGCTTTGAAGACAGCAGTGGATCTCCCAGCACGGAGGTTGAGATCTGAGAACGGACAGACTGCCTGCTCAAGTGGGTCCCTGACCCCTGAGTAGTCTAACTGGGAGACATCCCCCACTAGGTGCAGACTGACACCCCACACCTCACAGGGCTGGGTACACCCATGAGACGAAGCTGCCAGAGCAAGAATCAGACAGCAAGACTTGCTGTTCAGCAATATTCTATCTTCTGCAGCTTCTGCTGCTGATACCCAGGCAAACAGGGTCTGGAGTGGACCTCAAGCAAACTCCAACAGACCTGCAGCTGAGGGTCCTGACTGTTAGAAGGAAAACTAACAAACAGAAAGGACACCCACACCAAAACCCCATTAGTACGTCACCATCATCAAAGACCACAGGCAGATAAAACCACAAAGATGGGGAAAAAGCAGTGCAGAAAAGCTGGAAATTCAAAAAATCAGAGTGCATCTCCCCCTCCAAAGGAATGCAGCTCATTGCCAGCAACGCAACAAAGCTGGACGGAGAACGACTTTGACGAGAAGAAGGCTTTGGTCGATCAAACTTCTCAGAGATAAAGGAGGAACTATGTAACCAGCGCAAAGAAACTAAAAACCTTGAAAAAAGATTTGATGAATGGCTAACTAGAATAACCAATGTACAGAAGTCCTTAAAAGAACTAACAGAAATGAAAACCATAACACGAGAACTACGTGACAAATGTACAAGCTTCAGTAATCAACTTGATCAACTGGAAGAAACAGTATCAGTGATTGAATATCAAATGAATGAAATGAAACAAGAAGAGAAGTGTAGAGAAAAAAGAGTAAAAAGAAATGGACAAAGCCTCCAAGAAATATGGGATTATGTGAAAAGACCAAATCTGCATCTGAAAGTGATGAATGTGCCTGAAAGTGATGGGGAAAATGGAACCAATTTGGAAGACACTCTGCAGGATATCATCCAGGAGAACTTCCCCAACCTAGTAAGGCAGGCCAACATTCAAATTCAGGAAATACAGAGAACGCCAAAAGATATTCCTCGAGAAGAGCAACTCCAAGACACATAATTGTCAGATTCACCAAAGTTGAAATGAAGGAAAAAATGTTAAGGGCAGCCAGAGAGAAAGGTCGGATTACACACAAAGGGAAGCCCATCAGACTAACAGCAGATCTCTCAGCAGAAACTCTCCAAGCCAGAAGAGAGTGGGGGCCAATATTTAACATTCTTAAAGAAAAGAATTTTCAACCCAGAATTTCATATCCAGCCAAACTAAGTTTCATAAGTGAAGGAGAAATAAAATCCTTTACAGACAAGCAAATGCTAAGAGATTTTGTCACCACCAGGCCTGCCGCACAAGAGATCCTGAAGGAAGCACTAAACATGGAAAGGAACAACAGGTACCAGCCGTTGCAAAAACATGTCAAAATGTAAAGGCCATCGATGCTAGGAAGAAACTGCATCAACTAGCAAGCAAAATAACCAGCTAATATCATAATGACATGATCAAGTTCACACATAACAATATTAACCTTAAATGTAAATGGACTAAAAGGTCCAATTAAAAGACACAGACTGGCAAATTGGATAAAGAGTCAAGACCCATCAGTTTGCTGTATTCAGGAGACCCATCTCACATGCAGAGACATACATAGGCTCAAAATAAATGGATGGAAGAAGATCTACCAAGCAAATGGAAAACAAAAAAAAGCAGGGGTTGCAATCCTAGTCTCTGATAAAACAGACTTTAAACCATCAAAGATCAAAAGAGACAAGACCATTACATAATGGTCAAGGGATCAATTCATCAGGAAGAGCTAACTATCCTAAATATATATGCACTCAATACAGGAGCACCCAGATTCATACAGCACGTCCTTGGAGACTTACAAAGAGACTTAGACTCCCATACAATAATAATGGGAGACTTTAACATCCCACTGTCAATATTAGACAGATCAATGAGACAGAAAGTTAACAACGACATCCAGGAACTGAACTCAACTCTGCACCAAGCAGACCTAATAGACATCTACAGAACTCTCCACACCAAAGCAACAGAATATACATTCTTCTCAGCACCACATCACACTTATTCCAAAATTGACCACATAGTTAGAAGTAAAGCACTCCTCAGCAAATGTACAAGAACAGAAATTATAACAAATTGTCTCTCAGACCACAGTGCAATCAAACTAGAACTCAGGACTAAGAAACTCAATCAAAACCGCTCAACTACATGGAAATTGAACAACCTGCTCCCGAATGACTACTGGGTACATAATGAAATGAAGGCAGAAATAAAGATATTCTTTGAAACCAATGAGAACAAAGATACAACATACCAGAATCTCTGGGACACATTTAAAGCAGTGTGTAGAGGGAAATTTATAGCACTAAATGCCCACAAAAGAAAGCAGGAAAGATCTAAAATTGACACCCTAACATCACAATTAAAAGAACTAGAGAAGCAAGAGCAAACACATTCAAAAGCTAGCAGAAGGCAAGAAATAACTAAGATCAGAGCAGAACTGAAGAAGATAGAGACACAAAAAACCCTCCAAAAAAATCAATGAATCTGGGAGCTGGTTTTCTGAAAAGATCAACAAAATTGATAGACAGCTAGCAAAACTAATAAAGAAGAAAAGAGAGAAGAATCAAATAGATGCAATAAAAAATGATAAAGGGGATATCACCACTGACCCCACAGAAATACAAACTACCATCAGGGAATACTCTAAACACCTCTATGCAAATAAACTAGAAAACCTAGAAGAAATGGATAATTTCCTGGACACTTACACTCTCCCAAGACTAAACCAGGAAGAAGTTGAATCCCTGAATAGACCAATTTCAGGCTCTGAAATTGAGGCAATAATTAATAGCCTACCAACCAAAAAAAGTCCAGGACCAGATGGATTCACAGCCGAATTCTACCAGAGGTACAAGGAGGAGTTGGTACCATTCCTTCTGAAACTATTCCAATCAATAGAAAAAGAGGGAATCCTCCCTAACTCATTTTATGAGGCCAACATCATCCTGATACCAAAGGCTGACAGAGATACAACAAAAAAAGAGAATTTTAGACCAATATCCCTGATGAACATCGATGCAAAAATCCTCAATAAAATACTGGCAAACCGGATCCAGCAGCACATCAAAAAGCTTATCCACCATGATCAAGTGGGCTTCATCCCTGGGATGCAAGGCTGGTTTAACATATGCAAATCAATAAACGTAATCCAGCATATAAACAGAACCAAAGACAAAAACCACATGATTATCTCAATAGATGCAGAAAAGGCCTTTGACAAAATTCAACAGCCCTTCATGCTAAAAACTCTCAATAAATTCGGTATTGATGGAACGTATCTCAAAATCATAAGAGCTATTTATGACAAACCCACAGCCAATATCATACAGAATGGGCAAAAACTGGAAGCATTCCCTTTGAAAACTGACACAAGACAGGGATGCCCTCTCTCAACACTCCTATTCAACATAGTGTTGGAAGTTCTGGCTACAGCAATCAGGCAAGAGAAAGAAATAAAGCGTATTCAGTTAGGAAAAGAAGAAGTCAAATTGTCCCTGTTTGCAGATGACATGATTGTATATTTAGAAATCCCCATTGTCTCAGTCCAAAATCACCTTAAGCTGATAAGCAACTTCAGCAAAGTCTCAGGATACAAAATCAATGTGCAAAAATCACAAGCATTCTTATACACCAGTAACAGACAAACAGAGAGCCAAATCATGAATGAACTCCCATTCACAATAGCTTCAAAGAGAATACAATACCTAGGAATCCAGCTTACAAGGGATGTAAAGGACCTCTTCAAGGAGAACTACAAACCACTGCTCGGTGAAATAAAAGAGGACACAAACAAATGGAAGAACATACCATGCTCATGGATAGGAAGAATCAATATTGTGAAAATGGCCATACCGCCCAAGGTAATTTATAGGTTCAATGCCATCCCCATTAAGCTAAGCTACCAATGACTTTCTTCACAGAATTGGAAAAAACTGCTTTAAAGTTCATATGGAACCAAAAAAGAGCCCGCATTGCCAAGACAATCCTAAGTCAAAAGAACAAAGCTGGAGGCATCATGCTACCTGACTTCAAACTATACTACAAGGCTACAGTAACTAAAACAGCAAGATACTGGTACCAAAACAGAGACATAGACCAATGGAACAGAATAGAGCCCTCAGAAATAATACCACACATCTGTAGCCATCTGATCTTTGACAAACCTGACAAAAACAAGAAATGGGGAAAGGATTCCCTATTTAATAAATGGTGCTGGGAAAATTGGCTAGCCATAAATAGAAAGCTGAAACTGGATCCTTTCCTTACTCCTTATATGAAAATTAATTCAAGATGGATTAGATACATAAATGTTAGACCTAAAACCATAAAAACCCTAGAAGAAAACCTAGGTAATACCATTCAGGACATAGGCATGACCAAGGACTTCATGTCTAAAACACCAAAAGCAATGGCAGCAAAAGCCAAAATTGACAAATGAGATCTAATTAAACTAAAGAGCTCCTGCACAGCAAAAGAAACTACCATCAGAGTGAACCGGTAACCTATAGAATGGGAGAAAATTTTTGCAGTCTACTCATCTGACAAAGGGCTAATATCCAGAACCTCCAAAGAACTCAATCAAATTTACAAGAAAAAAACCACCCCATCAAAAAGTGGGCAAAGGATATGAACAGACACTTCTGAAAAGAAAAGATTCATACAGCCAACAGACACATGAAAAAATGCTCATTATCACTTGCCATCAGAGAAATGCAAATCAAAACCACAATGAGATACCATCTCACACCAGTTAGAATGGCAATCAGTAAAAAAATCAGGAAACAACAGGTGCTGGAGAGGATATGGAGAAATAGGAACACTTTTACACTGTTGGTGGGACTGTAAACTAGTTCAACCATTGTGGAAAACAGTGTGGCGATTCCTGAAGGGTCTAGAACTAGAAATACCATTTGACCCAGCCATCCCATTACTGGGGATATACCCAAAGGATTATAAGTCATGCTGCTATAAAGACGCATGCACACATATGTTTATTGCGGCACTATTCACAATAGCAAAGACTTGGAATCAACCCAAATGTTCATCAGTGACAGACTGGATTAAGAAAATGTGGCACATATACACCATGGAATACTATGCGGCCATAAAAAAGGATGAGTTCGTGTCCTTTGTAGGGACATGGATGCAGCTGGAAACCATCATTCTCAGCAAACTATCACAAGAACAGAAAACCAAATACCACATGTTCTCACTCATAGGTGGGAAATGAACAATGAGATCACTTGGACACAGGAAGGGGATCATCACACACTGGGTCCTATTGTGGGGAGGGGGCAAGGGGGAGGGATGGCGTTAGGAGATATACCTAATGTAAATGACGAGTTTATGGGTGCAGCACATCAACATGGCACATGTATACATATGTAACAAACCTGCATGTTGTGTACATGTACCCTAGAAGTTAATATAAAAAAAAAAAAGTTAAAAAAAATCAATTATGTCCAAGCAGGGTGAGGAGGGTGTCCTCACAGAGGAATGGCACAACAGCAGGGTGAAGAGGATGTCCATGCCAGGGTGGGAAGAAAGATATGAAGAGGTGGACTTGGCATGGGGAGAGAGCCCAGATGGGCAGCCTGGTGGTGGCCATCAGATCCTGAGCAGAATAAGGAGAACATTTCCACAGAGGGATGGCCTTGCCTGGGGTGTAGAGCCTTGGTGGGGTAAAGAAGACATTCCACTGAGGGCAACATGTAGTAACACAGAATGGGCTGCCAGAACCTTTTGCAGGGTGAGAAGGGCACCCATTCAGAGGGGTGGGCCCGTTCAGGTGTCAGTTTCCAAGTATGGTAAGGACAGTGTTTCCATAGAAGAGTGGTCTAGTGTGGGATGTCAGAGCCCAAGGCTGGTGTCCTGCATCAGGGCCAGCCTGGTATGAGGCTTCAAAGCCATTGCACGGTGAGGAGAGCCTTTACTTGGTGTCAGAGGCCAAACATAATGAGGACTTCATGCAGGAGGAGAAAATAAACACAGGGAGTTAGAACCTGAGTCTGGGAATGAATGTTTATATGGAAGGTATGGCTGCAACAGAACACTGGCTACATTCAAAGAGATTGATCAAATGAGTTAATACATTAAGGATAACAGAAGCCATGCTTCTCACTATGGAAGAAGGTAGCTAACACATATAAAAAGGGAGAAAATTAGTATGAATCCTGTGGTGCTGAACTAAAATTGGTAGTCTCAATGTGAATGCATGGCTTTCAATATATAGGTATAGAAATAAATATAAATGTAAATATGTATATATATGTATACCTATATACAAATAGAATAATGATAAAAAAATAGAAGCATAATATTCCATAAGTTTTGCCTCCATGAAAAAGTGGCATAAGCCATGAAAGATATTTAGTATAGCATATACCAATTCTACCGTGCAATTAAGACTTTAAGAATTTACATTTTTTTCATATTTTATAACAACTTCTGCACGTATTAATAAGACTATCCCTGTAAAAGGGAGAAACTTTTTAAAAATTACTCATGCAAGATGTTCACAGGGACAAAATGGATTATGAAAACAACTGTCAATTCCAACTAAAAGGAAATCAAATTAAACTATGCTTATGAAAGAAGTGGCTAAAAGGTGACAGTCACAGTGGTGATGGTAGTAGAAACAGTAGTGATGATGATAATATTAACACAACTATTATTTACTGACTGTTTACTAAGTCCCAGGAACTGTGCTAACCACTTCATATGAATTAAAATCTTAAACACACTCTCACTAAGGAATTAGGACAAAGATGATTTCAGTTTAAATTTATGAATACCTTGAGTTTCAAATTTCCTTTCTTAAACGTTAAAATGGTAATAACAATTCTTTTATGCCACAAAACAGACTGTTTGAAGATTAGTTCTGATTCAAATTTCAAGTGTTATGAGTAAGTTACTGACAAATATAATGGCAAAATATGATTTACATGCTCATTAAAATAGGAATAAAGAAGGATATTTCTGAGAGACCAACTTCATCATGAATTCTCTAGCTACCTGAGTTATTATATATGATGTTATTACTGTTGTTTTTGTGTATATCCTCATAGAGTATTAAAAGCATTTCCCAGGAAATGAAATGTTAATAGCTATAGAAAGAGCAATGGTTTTTATTTCACTTTATCATGATGTGTTATTTTGGAACAAATCTTTTAATGTTATCTTCATTCCTTCTGTCATTTTACACTGTGAATTTCAGGACAGTCCAGGTGGGACTATACACCATAAGAATGGCCTTGAGGATAATTAATGGGCCACTTGGCATATTTTTCCAAATCAGTGTTCCCAAATGACCAATGAAGCCCAGGAAATGATGAATTTGTCAGTTTCTTAAAAATTTAGTTCTAACGTCTTCAGTTCCACAATAAACTTTGTTTAAATAAACTGAATCAAAAGGAAAATATAATCTATAATATTCTAGGTTACATACAATGAACACTGGAAATAAACCATTTTTTTTCTCATGGTCATGACTTTAATCCATTCTTAAAATGTTTTTTGTTTTTTTCTGCTCTCAAAATACACTAAAATTCTAATGAATCAAGGAGATAAATAATTTTAATATTTTACAGTATATATGAAAGAAGCCAAACGCAATGAAATGGTTAACATTTAATAGTGTGTATAAGTACCTCTTTCCATTCGTTTAGCTGGCTGCAGTTTGAGCAGTTTTGGAAAAAACAGTTTTATAATAGTTTTCTGAATTATATGGTTTGTTTCATGTTAAGTCTATGGTCAGACTCGACAGATATTTCAGAACTCGACAGTGACTCACTGCAGTCCTGGGGCTATCCAGAAAATGACAGTGAAGAAGATATGAAAGTCAGATAGATTCTATGGGGCAATAAAAACTGATGCAGTTTTGGTATTAGAGTCTCTTGCAGAGCATTTAGAAGATACAGATACTTAGGCCCCACAAATCAACAGGTCTAAGTGGGAGCCTGAGCATCTTGACTTTCAAGACTCTCCAACTCATTCTAGTGTAATCAAGATTGAGAATCATCATTTTCAGGGCTTATTTAGCTCATAGCCAATTAAGCATATTAGAAAGACACTGATTGTGTGTAACAGACCTCAAGTTTCCTAAAGACAATGTGCAGAAAATTCTGCCTAATTCTGATGTAGCATCAAACGGATTAAAATAGGATTTCATGTATATTATGTCCAATCACTAAAGGTTTAGTGAACATTATTATCAAGAAAGTTTAAATAAACATTATATTAGACATTAGTTGTTCATCTCCCGAGCATCCATTCATCACTTCCTTTTAGTGGTGGTACCTCCTTTCTAACTCTTATCTAATGTGATTTAGAAGGTGACCGACCACCCAGCTCCAGGGCATAAGCTAATCAGTGCGGCCCATCCCTGTAGCCACTGTGATTGGTTCTGGAATGGGCACATAACTCAGTGAGACACAAGGAGTTTCAAGAGGGCCCCTATGTGAAACCTGATTATGCAGCTGATGCATGGAAGGCAGGGTCAGGGAAGAGAGTAGAGAGAGAAACCAGTACCTTGGTAATATTATTTCAGTCATGCCTGAATAAAGGCCTACTCTCTAGGTCTTTGTTATTCTTAAGCCATTTTGAGTTGGTGTGCATTCACTTGAAACTGACAGAATCTTAACTGATGCAAGTAATTATTCAGTGTAATCTCTGGCTCTTTATATGATTAAATGATGGTAGGGGATTTCTAAAATGGAAACTTTTCTTAACATTTTTACTATAATTTCATTTATACTTCTCTATAATTCTACTCCTGAAGCTATTTTTTTGATACCTAAGGAACATACATTGCTAAATATTTGAAAAGGAAAACAAAGGCAGTAAAAGATGGAAAAATTTGATGAAACACAAAAAAACAGACAAAAATATGTCCTCAGAACTTATTCCAAAATATATACTTCAATTCACTCATATCCACAATGTTCTTTGGGAAAACAATTTATATATCAGTGGCTCTGATATTTCGGTGTATGCTACTATCACTTGGGCAATTTGTTTGAAATAGATGCCTAGGCTGCTTTCCAGTGATTCTGATTTAGTGGATCTAGTGTTGAGTCCCCGAAATAGACACTGTTGGTATTCCATAAGATTCTGATGCAAATGACTGGCAGAGCTTACTCAGAAATTCTGTAGGACAGAAGAGGGTAGTGGATCTGTTTCAGTACAAACACTTCAGCTATTAATTTTGTATTTTAAATATTGATTTTTTAAAGAGTGGTATTTCTAATGTAATATAAAAGTGAAAAATATTTTCCAAAGCTAAACAAGCCTAAGTTCTTATTAAAAGAAGATGAAAGGAAAAAGAAATATTGCATGAGTTGTGAACTTTTGTTTGCATTTACAATATAAGATAGCTGTTCACTAGTGAAGAGCTACATATATAAATCTTTTTTTTTTTTTTTTTTTTTTTTGAGACAGGGTCTTGCTCTGTCACCCAGGCTAGAGTACAATGGTGCAACCGTGGCTCACTACAGCCTCACTCTCCCAGCCTCAAGCAATCCTCCCACCTCAGCCTCCCCAGTAGCTGGGACCACAGGCATGCGTCACCACAATTAATTTTTTAAAACATTTTTTGTAGAGACTGGGTCTCCCTGTGTTGTCCAGGTTGGTCTCGAACTTCTGACCTCAAGTGATCCTCCTGCCTTGGCCCTCCAAAGTGCTGGGATTATAGGCATGAGCTACCACACCTCAAGGGAGATTTCAAATCTCCCTTGAAAATAATTAATAGTCATAGATCTAATCATCCTATTTTATTTTATTGAGATGGAGTTTCACTTTTTGTCCAGGCTGGAGTAAATGGCACGATCCTGGGCATGATCTGCAGCCTCCGCCTCCCGGGTTCAAGCAATTCTCCTACCTCAGCCTCCCGAGTAGCTCGGACTACAGGTGCCCGCCCCCACGCCCAGCTAATTTTTGGTATTTTTAGTAGAGACGAGGTTTCACCATGTTGGCCAGGCTGGTCTTGAACTACTGACCTCAGGTGATCCACTCACCTCAGCCTCTCAAAGTGCTGGGATTACAGGAGTGAGCCACCGTGCCCTGCCCTGATCATCCAATTTTAAAAATAAAATATTGTATACTTGGAAAGAGGGGAGAAACTTAAAGGAGAAATTATTCATTTTAGGTTCGTCCAAAAGATAGTTCCATATTAAAGCATAAATTTGAAGACCGCTACCAAAATCCTCGGTTATAACACTGTTGGTTGCCTGCTCAACAGCCACTGCCAACCTCTTTATTTCTTGTTGGAAGGGCTCTCCTCCTACTTCAAAGACTAAAAATGCCAGCAGTTGTATTTCCAGTCTTTCTGGTAGATGCCATGGGTATGTGACCAAATCCTAGCCAATGGAATCTAAGAGGAAGTTTGCTGAGGGCATTTGCTGTAGCCATCACCAACACAGCCATACTTTTATACTGTCACCTCCCCTGCCAGAGTCCTCAATGGAGGGTCTCCTTAGCAATCCCTGAGGATGTCCACTTATAGATTGCTCAAGTCACTGCCCTGGAAGTGAGGGTGAGAATGGGAAATACATCTACCTCATTATCCAATGAAAATAAAGTCTAAGTGGTACTTATGTTCTCCTAGAATCTTTAGTGCTTTTATAATAATCAGCCTTAGTTCAAACTTCCGAACACTGTCTACATGCTGACTTGCAAATGAACTTTTAACTTATAAATGAGTATGGGACCACAACATATTCATTAGGTAGGGACTACCTGTGAAAGCACATTTTACCATTTTTCCTATTTTAAATATCCAAGCCCCTGCCCACTCAAAGCCATAGAACCCCATCCACCAAGGAACATAACATTATCAAAAGCCTCTGCTTCTTTCTCTATATGTCACTCACACAATTTAGTAAACTGTTAAATTGATCAGAGCTATGAAATTTTAAGTGAGTTAACATATTTCATGATACATTCTAGGGTACAGAACCATAAAAGATTCAGAGGAAAATGGTGAGAAACATCCAAAAGGACCAAAATTTAAAAAGAAATGGCAAGCATCCACAAAGAGAGAATTCAGCACTTTTTCATAAAATTATTTTGGTCATAATATATTTTCAGCAGCACACCACTACTGATGATGAAAAGAGTACTTTTAGTTCTCATTTCTGGATCTACTTTACATTGTATTTTTGTCCTAAAAATCACAATCTTGACATTTTAAGGATTCTGATTTTCACATCTAATAAAAAACAAATTACATGGGAATAAAGACATGTTTATACTTTACACTTGGTTCTATCAACAATCCCAGACAAATCTAACCCCCTTTCAGGTCCAATTTAGTGTTACAAAGATATAATGATAAAGTATAGAATAGCTAAAAGAACAGACTGTGGAGACAGATGAATTTAAATCCTCACTCTGCCTCTTACTAAGCATATGACTTTGGGCAATTCAGTTAACCTTTCTATGCCTTTTTTTCTTTTTTTGCCATAAATTAAGGATAATAGTAGCTATCTCGGGGGTAAATGTGTTAATATATATCATGCTTAAAATTGCACCCAGTACACGGAAGCACTATTCAAGCTGAAGAAAGTAAGTGGACGTTGCCTTTCTTTTTTTTTCTTGAGACGGAGTCTCACTCTGTTGCCAGGCTGGAGTGCAGTGGAGGGATCTCAGCTCACAGTAGCCTCTGACTCCCTGGTGCAAGCAATTCCCCTCCCTCAGCCTCCTGAGTAGCTGGGATTACAGGTGTGCACCACCATGCCCAGCTAATTTTGTATTTTTAGTAGAGACAGGGTTTCACTATGTTGGCCAGGATGATGTCGATCTCCTGACCTCCTGATCCGCTCGCCTCGGCCTCCCAAAGTGCTGGTATTACAGGCATGATCCACTGCGCCCAGCTGGATGTTGCCTTTCTTTACCTCTTTCCACTAATGTAATTATTCTTAGATATTATATGTTAAAAAACCATTTTAACTAGAATCAAACCCTGGTTATGACGGGCAGTGTTTTAATATAGCATGGACTGCCTAGATACAAATTTTAAAATCTGAAAACCTCTTATTCTATCATTAATATTAAACTTCTGTGAACTACATCAGTCAGGAATCAGTGAAGGAAACAGAAATCACTTTGGGTATTTTAAGAAAGAGATTTAATTCAGAAAATTAGGGGCTTTACAAAATTGTTAGAAGAGCTGGAGTAGCAAGGTTTAGGCTAGTTCTGCAGAAATGACTCCTAGAACATTTTTGAAAAGCTGATCCCCCAAAGGAGTTACTATGTAGTGGGGAGGCAGGAAGATATGACTTAAAAAACACACTATATTAGTTTGATCAAGAGATCAGGAAGTCTTCACGGCCATTGCAATTACCTCTTAGTGTACATGAAGCTGTAAACTAGCCACTATACACCATGGAATACCATGCAGCCCTAAAAAAACAATGAAATCATATCCTTTGCAGCAACACAGATGCAGCTGGAGGCCATTATCCTAAGAGAATTAGCGCAGAAACAGAAAATCAAATCCACATGTTCTCACTTGGAAGTGGGAACTAAATAATGGGTACACATAGGCATAAAGATGGAAACAGACCCTGGGAATTTCAAAAGCGGGGAGGGTGGGATGGGGGTAAGGACTGAGAAACTACTCATTGGGTACTATGCTAACCATTTGGGTGATGGGTTCAATAGAAGCTCAAACTCCAGCATCATGCAATATATCCTTGTAACAAACATGGACACCTACCCCTTGAATCTAAAAAAAAGAAAAAGAATGTTACTGGAGGAGGAAAAGCATCTTTCCTTGAACTTGCCTATCTGAAGCAGTAAGAAAATGGCCTCTGCCTTCACTTTAACTTCACAAATCATGCACAAATGTGTTTAACTGCTGGAACCTGATTAGCATCCAGAACGCCACAGAATCTCAAACATATTTCTCTTGAAGTACAGGAAAAAAAAAAAAAAAAAAAACTAGAAAGGGCTGGGAATATTTGTAGTTTGCCAAGTAATCAAATGTAACACAGTGACTTTGGGATACTCAAAGTCACAAAAGTACAGTTTTATCATCGGGATTAAATAATGACACCTACCCATAATAGTGTTGTGTTTAGAATTTAACGAGATTATATATACAAAACACTTAATATAGTGAAAATCATGTATCTTTACCATTTTGAAGCCTTAGCTTAACTGTCTTGCAGCATCTAGTTTTGCAGTTGAAAAGTTTGATGCCCCTCCGATCTTTCTAATTTTTATGTCATCTGGGGGTCTTTTCGGATTTTCTTTCACCCCTGGTGTTCTAAAATTTCACAATGCTGTGTCTAGGTCTGGACTTTTTCATTTATTGTTCAGATCCTTTATTTGGAGACAAGCTCTTCAGCTTTGGCACATTGCCTTGTATTTTTAATACAACTTCCTCCCCTCTGTTTTCTTTCTTTATGAATCACCTGTTAGTCATATGTTAAATCCTCCTGGATTGTCTAAGTCTCTAATCCTTTTTTAAATCTTTCCATCTGTTTCTTTTCTACTCCATTTTCCTTTTATATTTCCTGGAGTTTTTTTTTTTTTTTTCATTTCTATTTTCTAATTAATGGGTTAGCAAACATTTTCTGTAAAGGGCCAGAGAGTAAATTTTTTGGTTTCATGAGCATACGATCTCTGTCATAACTACTCACTCTGCTGTTGTAGCATGAAAGCAGCCATAGACAATATGTAAACAAATAGGCAGCGCTGGGTTCCTGTATACCTTTCTTTACAAAAACAGGTGGAAGGCTATAGTTTGCCAGTCCTCGTACTGATCCTTCTACTATTTGCTTTGTTTTGGCGATCATACTTGTAATTTAGAAGAGCCCCCTTTTTCTATGACTGTTCTTTTTCTGAGCATTTTTTCTCTTCTAAAAAAAATCTGTCTTCTTAAATCTTTCTGAAAACACTAATTAAAATTAGTTTTTAGTTTTCTTGTCATCTTTCCATTATGGACTCTTTCTGTTGCATAATTTTATTTTCTGTTTATCCTGGATTTTCTTTCCTGGTGGAGGCTTTCCCTTAGTGTCTCCTCAGCCATGATTGCCTGTTTATATTTAAGAATACATTCCCCAAAAAACTCTAAACGTTTAAATGCAGCTTGTTCACTGAAGGTATAAACATGATTAGATGGAGATAAGACAATTTCCCTGGGGACTCCTAAATGTCAGTATGGGGCAATCTTTGCTTGGAATCTTGAGTTTTTCCAGAGAAGAAACTTATGATATTGACTGCCCAAGGGCTAGATGCAAGCCTGACACTATTCTTCACGCTGGATGGAAATACTACTATACATCTTACAGGCTTTTAGTGATTATCTTGCTTTTAATCCCCAGATTCATGCTACCCATGCTGTACCTGGTAGTATTCATGGTTCTGTGATCAGATTAGTTCTCCCCTTCTATGTGTACTTTATGCTCGGTTATCTCCATTCTTTCTAAAGAGTCAGTTACCAGCCTCCATCCACAATGTCTTCAGAGGGTGGTATGTCTCATCTGCTGATGCCCTCTTTCCAGTTATTTGGACCTTATGGGTATAAATGTGAATGTGTATATATATGTATTTATTTTTGTAAACTATGATACTATCATTTCAGTGGAGATTACAGGAAGAATAAATAATTATATGTGCCTAATCCGCCATCTTTAACTGTAAAAATAAACTCTTTCTTGCATTTTCTTTCGGCAGTGCCAGTCTAGGCCAACTTATTTAACACATACTACGACTTGTCAGATATTTAAGTATTTCATATTCAATAATATTTTTATAAATTAGCACTTGGATTCAGAAACTGTGATAACTGGACACAGTTGAGTATTTAGGAAAGGCTTTGTTACGCAACTCTATTATTTAAGTAAGATGTAAAAGAGAATGTTGTTCCAAGAGAGCAAATTCATGTACTATAAAAGCACAAATTTATAAACTACTGATATGCAAACCACAATGTGAATATACAGATTACATTAATCTTACAATTCACTGTATGGAATATTGTTTACAGTTATTCACTGCCCCTCACTGTTGATACCAGGCTTGGCTGTAAGACTTGCTTTTAGATCAGAAGTAAGCAAACTACAGGCTGCAAACTGAATGTGGCATGTGGTCTGCTTTTTGTTCAGCCAGCATGCTAAGAAAGGTTTTACATTTTTAAAAAGAATTGTTAAAAAAAAAAAAAAAAAAGCGACAGAGACCATATGTAGAACCTAAAAAAAAGAAAAAAAAAAATGAACTCTCTGGCACTTTACAGAAAAAGTTTGCCAACCCCTGCTTTAGACAATGAAATGTAAATGGAAGTGGCATGTGTCAATTTTAGGCAAAAGCTTTCAGAGATAAGGATTAGTTTGCTATGCTCTCTGCCATGACAACCAACAAAGTTTCAGAAAGAACCTGCCCAATCAGTCTGGAACTTACAGTGAAGAAAACATGGAATAGAGCCATAATTGACCCATAATAAACACGTAGCATAAGTAAAAAAGAAACCGTTGTTGTGGGCATTTAAAAGTCACAGGATTTGTTACCTCAGAATAGCCTAGTTTAAGCTGCTTGCTATGTGTCAATGTAATATGAGTTCCTACATATGCCTGAAAATAATAAAACTGCATTTAAAGAATATTTATAATTGTCTTCTTAATAATTACTCAGAATATATTTCTAAAAGTTATATCTCAAAAACATTTGAGGCTTAAATTATATTTAGTTCCTGAAAATAGTTATTACTAGCTACTTCCGTTGTTGTAATAATAGTACTTTTACCCTCTTCTTTTCCAGTTTACCCTCTTCTTTTCCAGTTTGGTATGTTCCTTCTGATTTTGAAACTTGAAAAAATACAATGCAATGATTTTTTACTTGCGGAGTAGTATCTAACTAAGGTAACCACAAAATTAGAACATTAAATTTATTCACACATGGATAAGATCAAATAAAAATAGTTAGCATTTATCAAGTTCCCACTCTTTACCAGCTGCTGTTCTAAGGACTCCACATGGACTATCTCCTTTATTCCTCACAAAAATTTTATGAGGTGGCTATTATCATTACTATCTCTTTTTACAAATGAAAAAAATGAGGCACAGAGAGGCTGAATATTCAACTAAGGACACACAGTTGGGATGGGGTGGGATCCATGACGTGAATCCAGAGACTGCAGATGCTCCCAACTTTATACCAACCCTCCTAAATGCAAACATAAACTTGGTCTTGAATATCTAACAATTTTGGCATTAAAATGGCAGATTTCTCCTATCTAGCAATTCTTTAATATTTTGTGACAAATCACAAATGAGCTGGTATAAAAATTTTTCTTAACTTGAACACAGCTTAAGGACAGTGCTAATTTTCATTTTAGGGAGAAATATACCATTGAAAGTAAACTGACTAACGAAAAATGTACTTCTAATATGCTGTTTTCCATAAACTAAAAAAATCTTATTCTCTTTAGATATAACTTTTATTATACAAATTATAGTCACTTAATGACACAGGTGTGGTCTGAGAAATGCATTGTTTGGCAATTTCGTCATTGTGGGAACATCATAGAGTGTACTTATACAAACCCAGATGGTATAGCCTATTGCTCCCAGGCTACAAACCTGTACAGCATGTTACCGTACTGAACACTGTAGGCAACTGTAACACAATGGTTAAGTATTTGTGTATCTAAGCATATTTAAACATATAAAAGGTACAGTAGCTACTCGGGAGGCTGATGAGCCCAGGAGGTCAAGGTTGCAGTGAACCTTGATTGTGCTACTGCACTCCAGCTAAGAGAGCAACCCTATCTCAAACAAAACAAAACACAACAAAAACACCAAAAAAAGTACAGTAATAAGACTGTGTAATAATCTTCTGGGATCACAATCAATTATGTGATCTGTTTTTGACTGAAATGTTATGTGTGGTGCATGACTGTATATAATTTGATTATAATATCAGGTAATTCCAAAATATAACAAAACTATGTGCACCAAACTTAAGTTTTCAGTTTCTATTAGTTCTGTTAGCTTTTTCCACTAGAAAAAAAATGTAATTTAGTACCATTCTAATCATTAGTTGCCCCAAAAGTGACTGACTATAAAAAGGACATGGTAAATAGCTAAGGTATAGCCTATAAAAACAATTCTAACAGATATAGGAAAGAAAATAATGTATACCTTTTGTAAGATCAGAGAATATCGTTACAAAAAATGGTAGAATTACTCAAATTAAATTAAGGACACCTGTTTTATCTCAAGAGAAGCAGCTAATGTTTGTTAGTTCAAAGGTTTTCACATACTTTTACCTCATTTAATCTTCACAACCTTGTGAAGTACCCAGGTAAGCTGGCACTACTATTTCAATTCTAACATGTGTAGTATGGAGAATTAGCCTTTTTACCAGAACACCTTTCCATAATCAACACCTAAAAATGTGTATTTTACTCTAATAAGAGCTCCTGGAATACAAACACGTGGTATTTGCAGGAGCATGTTCATTTTCAGTGATGGAAATTTACATCTATTTGCTTAAAATAAACATCAGGAAATTTATATACTGGCTTATCATGAACAATAATTTTATGACCAGAATTATTCTTTTCCCTGCATAAAATTCAATGTAACTTTCAAATAGACATCTTTCTGACTCATTACAGTCTCTACCGAATCCACAGCACAAATGTGATTATGAGACTGGAAACCTGCTAATAAACAATTTCATTCAAGTTAAAATATTTATTGCTATATGCCAAGTATTTTACGGTGCTTTGTGCATATTAACTCAATCTCCATGATAACACTCATAAGTCGTTTGTTAAAAATTATTCTGATGGGGGAACCAAGGCACAGATAAATAATTTGCCCAATTTGCCAACATAGTTTTGGCGAAGGCAGGCATTGAACCAAGGTAGTAAACTCTGGAAGCCGTATTTCTAACCTTCATATGGTTAAGAACTTTTATCTTCAGGCGAGATGATCCCTATCCTACTTCTGAGTTAGTTCTCTGATCTTGAAAATATCCTCATGAATTTTTCTTCCTCTCATGTATTTTACAAGCAAATCATTATATTGAAATAAAGTAAAACATACTCAAAAAAAAAAAATAAAAAAAAATAAATAAAATTAAGTTCCTTTGTCCTAGGAATGCATTCAGTATTTCTTAAGTTCTATTCTAAGAACATAAATACATCAAGGATAAAAACTGCCTCTTTTCTAAATTAAATCTCAAGTTTTCTGGAGAGAAAAACATTTTTGCAATTAGTATTTTCCAGTTTTCTTTAAATTCTCACCATCTGCCTAAATGGACACTACTTTGGAAAAGTAGCATTAAATCCTGTCTACCTCGAAATAACTGTCTCAGCAGATATATCCATAACTCTTGGAAGAAATATCCTCACTAGTGCTAAATTCAGAGGAAAGACTACAAGCAATGTAATTACTAGTAGTTAGCTTATAAAATATATTCTGATAAAATACATATTCATATCTATCATTAAAAATAGTATTAAACATTTTTCAAATGAAGCACCTACTATTTTAAATCATCTGTCAAGATTTTGAATACAAAAATATGAGAATTAAGGATTTTGGTTTTAAAATATATTTGCCCATTGTATACTTTCTTGTTATTTTAGATTAGCATGATGGGGAAAATGATTCAAGAAAATAATAAAACATTGCTTCCGTTTGTTATTTCTTTCATTTATAAAGGGTAGGCCTCAAGAACAACCTCATTCAATGTTACTGTTCATTTAATTATCATCCATCCACCAAATGGTAAGATAATAAATAAGAAACACAGTGGATATGACTACTCTATTATTATTAAACAATTAGCCGAGGCGGACTGATCACCTGAGGTCAGTAGTTCAAGACCAGCCTGGCCAACATGACGAAACCTCGTCTCTACTAAAAATACAAAAATATTAGCCAGGCATGGTGGCACGTGCCTGTTATCCCAGCTACTCGGGAGGCTGAAGCAGGAGAATCACTTGAACTGGGAGGTGGAGGTTGCAGTGAGCCGAGAACATGCCATTGCACTCCAGCCTGGGTGACAAAAGCAAGACTCCATCTCAAAAAACAAAAACAAAAAATCAACACAAAAGGGAACTTACTTGGGAACACTGTAATGTAATAAAAATGCTTCCTTAAAGTAAAATATATATCATTTCATAGATGTTGATGATAATGAAGAAGGCATGTTTTCGGGATGGCCATAATCTAGATACTCCCCAAAGAAATAATTTTTGAAATAACGGATAATATTTAGAATTTGAATGTGTCTCCCTATGATGTTTTTATATGAAACACTATTTTATCGCCTCTTTCTCAATTTAATAAATTTTACAGTGTACTTAATTATAGAATATGCTGCTTGTTTGGACCCATTTATCTGTTATAATCTACCATAAAATGGTCAAGTAGTGTTCTCTTTCCATAAAACATTTGTTAATCTCTCTCATTAGCATTGCAACAACTAAAGTTGGTATCTTGAAGAAATAAATTGCTTAAAATAAAATAAGAGCAGCAAAGGAAAACAATACCTGCGCTTTAAGCTTATTTGTTAATTTTCTGGCTCATTTTTGAAAAACATAATACACACTTGTTGGTATGCTGACAGTGAAGGGATTAGCATTTGGATGGTTCAACAAAATGAATCCCAATTTATTTGCTTGATGTTCTTTATTCTCTATATTAAATACTTTAAAAAGCAGTTTTACATATTGAAATTTCAGTTTTTCTCACTCAATTTTCCTGCATGTTCAAAATTTCTTGAGACTTGACCTTTAAACTTGAATTTTTTCCTACAAAACTAAAAATCTGACTTAAACAAAAGGCTTCTTTTATGACCTGTTTTAGTTTCTTCCTTTCACTAAAAGATTTATCTGATAACAATTCTTTGTGTGAGACTGCAGTTATTCCTCTCAACTAATAATATATGCTCATTTACTTTCTCTGTGAATAACTGTCTCTAAATAGGTCTATAATCATTGAATTTTATACTAAAGTGAGCCATGACTCATTACTGTTGTTGTCTAGGGAACTAAAACATATGTAACTTTCTCCTTCATGTAGCAATTTTCAACTGTGATTATTAGTTTATCATGAAGTATTTATTACAAATTGTTTTACAAAGAAGAAGAGTAATCTCCATTCAGAAAATGTAGATTTTTGCTGACAATGGTAGTTGTGAATTATAGTGAATATGAAAATGGATGAAGCTAAGTTTTGAAAGTATTTCCTAATCATATAAAGTATGATTCTTATAGGGACACATAACTGAATGATAGAGTATCAGCAATAATTTACCTCTTAAAAATGAAAATAACAGTATAAACATCAAACTGAATTGATTTAAATTGATTTAATCCATTAACATAAAAGATAGGCTATTTCTGACACATAGGAATTTTAGAAATTAAAGGTTGAAATTACAACTATCTACAAGTTCATCATTGTAGTAAGTCATAAAGTAGCTCACTTTTAAGAGTCTGTGGCATTATGTTCTTGACTGAGAAATGCACATATATCCCTAATTAATCAATTATTATTTAAAAATAAAACAACTCCTGATATGTTTAAATACCCTGAGATGCATGCTTATTGTATCCCAGGTTATAAAAGATTCTTAGTAGGGCCAGGATACTGACACCTCTCAAGAAATAATATTACATTATATGAAACTGAATAAGAATTTAAGAATGATCAGATTTACTTGAACATGTTGATGAATAAATTTAATAAGTGTTCATTGAACACCTGTGTTTTAGATGCTATGAAAACTACCATATAAATAAAACAGTCTCTCTTCTCCAAGTGTTTAAAATCTAGATGAAGATACAAAACAATGAGTTCAGGCCGGGCACGGTGGCTCATGCCTGTAATCCCAACACTTTGGGAGGCCAAGGTGGGCAGATCACTTGAAGTCAGGAGTTTGAGACCAGCCTGGCCAACATGGTGAAACTCCACCTCTACCAAAAATACAAAAATTAGCCAGACATGGTGGCACACACCTGTGGTCCTGGCTGCTTGGGAGGGTGAGGCAGGAAAATCACTTGAAACCAGGAACCTGGGAGGTGGAGGTTGCAGTGAGCTGAGATTGTCCCACTGCACTTCAGCCTGGCAACAGAGCGAGACTCTATCTCAAAACAAAACAAAACCAAGTTCAATAATATAAGATTAGCTGCAAAATGAGACCAGAGGCAATAAACTCAGAGATAATATACATATCCTATGAACTTATTTACCCATCCATTCATTCAACATTTATACAGCAATAATTAGTGTCAGGCCTCTGGGCCCAAGCCTGCACATATACATCCAGATGGCCTGAAGTAACTGAAGAATGTCAAAAGTAAGTGAAAATGGTCAGTTCCTGCCTTAACTGATGACATTACCTTGTGAAATTCCTTCTCCGGGCTCAGAAGCTCCCCCACTGAGTACCTTGTGACCCCCCCCCACCCCGCCCACCAGAGAACAACCCCCTCTAACTGTAATTTTCCACTACCCACCCAAATCCTATAAAACAGCCCCACCCCTATCTCCCTTCGCTGACTCTCTTTTTGGACTCAGCCTGCCTGCACCCAGGTGATTAAAAAGCTTTATTGCCACACGAAGCCTGTTTGGTGGTCTCTTCACACAGACACATATGAAAATTAGTACTGGATTTTGGTTTTACAAAGATAGATAAATTAAATGGTTTATGTTAATGTGGTGGCTCAAACCTCCAATCCCAGCACTTTGGGAGGCTGAGGCGGACAGGTCACCTGAGGTTGGGAGTTCGAGACCAGCCTGACCAACATGGAGAAACTCCATCTTTACTAAAAATACAAAGTTAGCTGGGCATGGTGGCGTATGCCTGTAATCCCAGCTACTCGGGAGGCTGAGACATGAGAATCGCTCGAACCCAGAAGGCGGAGGTTGTGGTGAGCCGAGATTGCGCCACTGCACTCTAGTCTGGGCAACAAGAGTGAAACTCCGTCTCAAAAAAGAATAATAATATTAACAATCTAATACATTTCTATAAAGGTATGATTTAAATTGGACTTAAAGTGAAATGTGAGATTTAAATAGAATCAAATTATGACTGAGATTGACATTTTAGTATAATCCTTTACTATGTCTCCTTGGTACTCCTGACATATGATAAACTCTTCTAGAACTTTAGTCTTTGCTTTGGACTCCCAACACCTTGTTTAATTGAAATGGAATTCTTCCCTGAGGATACTTCATTCCCTCTTGACTTTTCAATCTGGTTATTCCCTCATATCCCAAGTGACTCAAGATCAGGAAGCAAAGTTCTCTGCTGCTTCTTAAGCACTGCTCCTTTAAAAGTTGAGGAAAAGAACAACTATTTTCCTTTAAAGTTTGTATCATCCTGTCCTCCTATTTTGTCCTCCTGGATATTTCATCTTCATTCCTTGAACATTTCTTCTTTATTCCTTGAGGAAATGGTCCTTGATTCAACCTTTTGAAAAAATTTTTTTATTATACTTTAAATTCTGGGATACATGTGCAGAATGTGCAGGTTACATAGGTATACATGTGCCATGATGGTTTACTGCAACCATCAACCCACCATCTACATTAGGTATTTCTCCTAATGTTATCCCTCCCCTAGCCCCCAACCCCCTCACAGGCCTCAGTGTGTGATGTTGCCCTCCCTGTGTCCATGTGCTCTCACTGTTCAACTCCCACTTGTGAGTGAGAACATGCAGTGTTTGGTTTTCTGTTCCTGTGTTAGTTTGCTGAGAATAATGGTTTCCAGCTTCATCCATGTCCCTGCAAAGGACATGAACTCATCCTTTTTAATGGCTGCATAGTATTCCATGGTGTGTATATGCCACATTTTCTTTTTTTTTTTTTTTTGAGACGGAGTCTCGCTCTGTCGCCCAGGCTGGAGTGCAGTGGCGCGATCTCGGCTCACTGCAAGCTCCGCCTCCCGGGTTCACGCCATTCTCCTGCCTCAGCCTCCTGAGTAGCTGGGACTACAGGCGCCCACAACCACGCCCGGCTAATTTTTTGTATTTTTTAGTAGAGACGGGGTTTCACCGTGGTCTCGATCTCCTGACCTTGTGATCCGCCCGCCTCGGCCTCCCAAAGTGCTGGGATTACAGGCGTGAGCCACCGCGCCCGGCTCACATTTTCTTTATCCAGTCTATCATTGATGGGCATTTGGATTAGTACCAAGTTTTGCTATTGTGAACACTGCTGCAATAAACATACACGTGTACGTATCTATAGTAGAATGATTTATAATCCTTTGGGTATATACCCAGTAATGGGACTGCTGGGCAAAATGGGATTTCTAGTTCTAGGTTCTTGAGGAATCACCACATTGTCTTCCACAATGGTTGAACTAATCTACCCTCCCACCAACAGTGTAAAAGCATTCTTATTTCTCTGGCATTTGTTGTTTCCTGACTTTTGTTGCTGTTTTGTTTTTGTTTTTTGTTTTTGAGATGGAGTCTTGCTCTGTTGCCAAGCTGGAATGCTGTGGTGCAATCTCAGCTCACTGCAACCTCCACCTCCCAGGTTTAAGCGATTCCCCTGCCTCAGCCTCCTGAGTAGCTGGGACTACAGGTGTGCGTGTACCAAAAGCCCGGCTAATTTTTGGTATTTTAGTAGAGACGGGATTTTACCATGTTGGCCAGGATGGTTTCAACCTCCTGACCTCATGATCTACCCACCTCAGCCTCCCAAAGTGCTGGGATTACAGGTGTGAGCCACCGTGCCCGGCCTGTTTTCTACCTTTTTAGTGATCACCATTCTAACTGGAGATGTTATCTCATTGTGGTTTTGATTTGCATTTCTCTAATACCCAGTGATGATGAGCTTTTTTTCATATGTTTGTTGGCTGCATAAATGTCTTCTTTTGAGAAGTGTCTGTTCATATCCTTTGCCCACTTCTTGATGGAGTTGTTTTTTTCTTAAAAATTTGATTCTGAATTCAACCTTTTTTTACACTTCAACTTTGTCATCATCTTTTGTAAATTCCGTGTCCACTCAGCCTATCTAAGAAACCAGCCCTCTTGACAAGTATCCCTCTCCAGTAATTGTACCTTTTACTCTATCTCAGATGCCCACTTCCACCATCACACTCTGGACCCTTCTCCTTCCACTTCAAATGAACTGAAAACATTCCCCTTTCAACCACAGTCTGCCATCCTTCAACACTTCTTGCTTAGCTACTCCCCTCACATCTCTTTCTTGATATCCTTGGGACTTTCAGTTCACTAACCTTTCTACTTCTCCTGCCCATAATCCCCTTTCTGGCTTCACTTCTCTCTTTATTCATTTCATGATCTACCATTTAAATAAATCTCTTGAAAATACTCTAACACTTTTGCCTCTCTGTTTATCCCAAACACATTGATTAATGGCTCTCTTCAGTTATTTGTCCTTTTTTAAAATCAAATCATTTGCATTAATATTTAAACATGCCCAAGGCTCTCCTCAGCTCAAAAACATTCTCCCTGAACCCTCGCTTTCCAAATACTGTCCTCTTTTCCTTCCTACTGTTATAGCCAGATTAGGTGAAAAAAAAAGTCTAAATGACTGCCACTCTCGTTTGGATTCTAGCCCCTTCACAGTATCAAAATTAGCCCCTGAAAAGCTATCTATGATTTCCATATCCTAAATCCAACACACAGTTTTTAATATTCAGATTATTCTTTCCATCAGCAACATCTGACAAAGCTGATTATTCCTTCCTTCATGAATTTCATTCTTCGCTTTCATGATCTCTTACTGCCTCTTTCTTCCTACTTTACCTCTCTTTTCTCCGATTTTTAAATCTAGGAATTCCTGAAGATCTTCTCTTCTCACCCAATACAATCATCTACTCTCATGTCTACTTCCAGAACTGCTTTGTGTCCACATAGAAGTGTAAGCGAGAGTCAGATTTAATGAAATACACACATCTAAGAAAATATTAAGTGCCCTCTATCATTAGAACTTAAGAAAATTTAAGTTTTCACTATGGTCCTGTCTTTTCTCCCATCCTTTCACCTGTCTTAAAGAATCCAGCAAGAAACTTATCTACTTATTTATCCCCACCAAACTGACCAGGGTCCAAATTCCGTGGCCCTTTCTGACTCTCCATTTTTTAACTGACAAATGATTATCATAAATAATTAAACAAAGACAGAAATAAAGATAGAAGTAAAAAAATCACCATAAACCTAAACCATTCATAAATTGCTATTAGGTAAACATCCTGCAGGCATCATTCTATGAATATATACTAACAGAAAAAGGAATAGAAATACTTTTATAAAAATTGGATCACACTATAGCTATTTTATTTAAAAATCCATTTTACCTTACATAAATTTAATAGAAAAAATGAAATAAAATAAATAGTTGAACTTTACATAAATATTTCTTCCTTGCTGATTATTTTCTAAATAATCCTTCTCTAAGTTAAATAGGAAAGGGTTAGTCATTTTTCTTAACTACATTAGCATATTAGCACTCTTACATTTCTCTCCATCTGCTCTATGTCTGCCTTTCAGTTAAAAAAAATCAAATACAGTATTATTTTTTATACTGTCCAGATTTATAGCTCTGACAGACACTGTGATACACTGTCAATGGAATGTCAATATGGTTTTGTTTTGAATTGTGAGGACATAAGATTTGGGAGGGGCCAAAGGTGGAATGATACAGTTTGGCTGCTTCCCCACCCAAGTCTCACCTTGAATTGTAGCTGACAATTGTAATTGTCAATAGATAATTCCCTATCTATCTACGAAGAGACTGTTGCCCTAGCTGTTGGTAGGGCTGTTGGAAGACAGCCTTCAATGTCAGTCCCTTCAGGAACTGACTCAACTGTAAAGAACTGCCTCACCCAAGGTCACCCTTTCAGGGGTGCCCAAGGCTGTGGGAGCCCTTCTCTTGCATCAGCATGACCTGGATGTGAGACATGGAGTCAAAGCAGATCATTTTGGAATGTTAATATTTAATGACTGCTCTATTGGATTTTGGATTTGGCATGGGGCCTGTAGCCCCTTTGTTTTGACCAATTTCTCCCACTTGGAACGGGTGTATTTACTCAATGCCTGTACCCCCACTTCATCCAAGAAGTAACTAACTTGCTTTTTATTTTACAGGCTCATAGGTGGAAGGGCCTTGCCTTGTCTCAGATGAGATTTTGGACTTGGACTTTTGACTTAATGCTGGTATGAGTTAAGACTTTGGGGGACTGTTGGGAAGGCAGGATTTTGTTTTGAAATGTGAGGACATGAGATTTGGTGGGGGGGGGGGGCCAGGGGCGGAATGATATGGTTTGGCGGTTTCCCCACCCATAATTCCTCACAATTCCTCACCCATTGAATTGTAGTTCCCATAATCCTGCTTCCATGGGAGGAACCCTGTGGGACATAATTTAATCATGGGGGCAGTTACCCTCATGCTGTTCTCATAACAGTGAGTGAGTTCTCATGAGATCTGATTGTTTTATAAGGGGCTTTTCCCCCTTTTCCTTGGCACTTCTCCTTGTTGCTGCCATGTGGAGAAGGACATGTTTGCTTCCCCTTCTGCCATGATTTTAAGTTTCAAGATGCCTCTCCAGCCCTGTGGAACTGTGAGTCAATTACACCTCTTTCCTTTATAAATTACCCAGTCTTGGGTATGTCTTTATTAGCGTCATGAGAATGGACTAATACAAGGGGCAACCAGTATCCAATGACTGACTGATGGGAGTATAAAGGCCTAGCCATCTCAGCCCAAATGAGGACAACTCTAAAGGACTATTTTAGTTCCAGAGTTCCCTGGGGGTTGGCTAAGACTGTCATTGGGCGTGCACTGCAGCTTGACTTCTCTCTGCCCAATCCTGCTTCCATCTCCTCTCTTACAAGTATGAATTCCAAGAGCACTCCTTAACAAACATTTGGCACTCTAAACTCCCTCTCAGAGTCTGCTTCCCAGGTAATCGAATCTGGAACACATATGGTGCCTTAGATTCTTTCAGAAGAAGGCAACTGCATTAGTCAATTCCCTGCTGTTATTAAGACGTACCTGGGCAATTTAAAGAAAAGAGGTTGAATTGGCTCACAGTTCTGCAGGCTGTACAAGCATGGTGCAGCAATCTGCTCAGCTTCTGGGGAGGTCACTGGGAGCTTTTACTCTCAGCAGAAGGCAAAAATGAAAGCAGGCATGTTACATGAAGAGAGCAAGAGTGAGAGAGGGAGAGGGGGAGACGCTACAGACCTTTAAACAATCAGATCTCATGACAAATAATTTACTATCGTGAGGACAGCAGCAAGAGGATGGTGCTAAAATAAACCATTTGTGAGAAATCTGCCCCCAGGATCCAATCACCTCCCACCAGGCCCCGCCTCCAACATTGGGGATTACATTTCAACATGTTCAACATGAGATTTGGAGGGGACATCCAAACTATATTACCTGCTTCATCTGATTCTCTTCCCACAGGGGTTAATGTACTCCTTAGTCAGAAGAGCAAATGTTTTATCAGCCAGTGCAGATTATGCTATAGTAACAGAGAACTCCAAATTCTCAGCAGTTTAATTCAACAATGGTTTACTTCCTCCTTATACAACATATGGATTTTGGACTGGCAACAGAGGCTTCCTTCAAAGCTCAAAGAGGCTCCATTTCCACACATGCTTCCATAATAGTGAAAGCATTATTCTGATTCTTAAAGGTTATGAGCAAAAGATAAAAGCAAGTCATGTGGCCACACCTGAGTTGAACAGAGTGGTAATCTATGCTGCTTTTGCAGAGAGGAGCAACAGACCTTACCAAAGCAGGCTACATGCCAGAGTTGACTCACAAGTCATAGTTTGCAAACCCTGGTCAAAAGCAGTGATTCACAAACTTTAATGTATATCAGAATAATGTACAGTGCTTGTTAAAATACAGATTGCTGGGCCCTACCCTCACATTTTTTTTTTAATTCAGACAGTTTCAGAGAGGGACTGAGAATCTGCACTTCTATCAAGTTCCTATGTGATGATGTTATTGGTCCAGGAATCACACTTTGAGAACCATTTGTCTACAGAAAAAAAACTTAATAGGTACGCCTGCAGCTCATCTATTAATGTAGAGAACCTTATTTCAAGATGAAATACAACACAGCTTTGTCAAATATCAGTTTTCCTAAAAGGCAACTCACCAAAAACCATACATATTATTTAAAGTAAACCAATGATTTAATAAAGATTCCTATATTATGAGAACTATCCAATGTGTAGGTAGCCTCACTATTATTATCGCTAGCCACTCCGAAGAGATCAGGCTAATTAAGTACTGTTTGTACAGGAAGGGTTGTGTGTATGTTTGTGAGAGAAAGAATAAAGTTTCATTATTAATCAATCAAATATAATAACATTAACAAATCTAATAAGCTGCAATTAGACGTAAAACCAGGATGAGGAAAAAGGGAAAGGCTGCTTTATGCAACTGTTACAGAGAGTAATATAGTACCAAAAATCCAAGTGAAGAAATTAATTGGGGTTATATGCTAAGAAAGAGTGCCATCTGAACAAAGCTGAGTATGTAAGAAGAGTTCAAATTATGAGAGGGATATATACCATGGTAGGAAGGATAACTGACAACGTTCTAGCTACTGAGTTTGGCATAAGACAGTACTAAAGCAAGTTAATAGTAAACCATATGGCTATTTCACGATTCTTATTTGAAAACAACAGAAGCTAACTGACTCATTAAGTGGAATAGTAATTTATTAAAGGAATAGGGATGAATAAAGAACCAAGTTAATGGTTAAGCTTCTCAAGAATGAAGTCTAAAAATCATACTACAGAATTGGTTGGGTGAGGAGAACCTGCTGCTGTTCTCACTGGATTCTTTTCTGCCAAGGACTTTTCTCTATTGCAACTGTTAGTGGCCCAGCACCAATACCATTTCTGCATCAGCAGAGCTATTTTATAACAGAGTTACTATTGCCTCTGAAAACCAGATACCTCCACCATCAACTTCATGGAAACATGATCTGAGTGCAGTGCCTGCTTCTTTGTTCAGTCTGTATTGAGGTTTCCTGAAAATGAATATGAGTGGCAGAGTCTAGGTCACACAGCTCCTGCCGTACCTACCAGTGAGACTGGGAAAGTCAACTTATGGCTTACCTTAGGGAGGTAGACATAGTTATTCCCAGATAGTTACTGAAAAGGTGGAAGAGTGAGAAAACATAATACATGTCTGCCACAAAATGTCATATCAAGCATACAAACCCATCTAAAATTCACCAATTTCTGTTCCTACCTAACTCCTTCCCCAACATAAACTAGCATAATTAGATAATATCAGAGATGGATAGGCTTTTAGAGATCACTTGGTCTAATCCTCTCATTTCACTAATGAGAAACCTGATACCCAAAATGATCAGATGATTTACTTAGTTTACATGGCTAGTCAGTAGAAAGAAATTATGCTTTTTAATTCTTAGTATATTTTCTATCATGCAATGATCAAGAAGGAACACTTCAAATGGTATTTTAATTTTTTTTTTTTTTTTTTTTTTGAGATGGAGTCTTGCTCTGTCACCCAGGCTGGAGTGCAGTGGCGCGATCTTGGCTCACTGCAAGCTCCGCCTCCTGAGTTCACACCATTCTTCTGCCTCAGCTTCCCGCGTAGCTGGGACTACAGGCGCACACCACCACGCCCGGCTAATTTTTTGTATTTTTAGTAGAGATGGGGTTTCACCGTGTTAGCTAGGATGGTCTCAATCTCCTGACCTGTGATCCACCTGCCTCGGCCTCCCAAAGTGCTGGGATTACAGGCATGAGCCACTGCGCCCCGGCCTTAATGTTAAACTTTAATCTTATTCTCAGGGAAACCTACTGTTTAGTCCTCAGAAAGTCATTTTGGTGACATTGGTCTTTTTTTCTCTCAATCAGTTCCTGCAAAACTAGCTATAAAACTAAATTTTATATGCAAAATTCTATGTTCCTATTATCTATGAAAAAAAACTGTAAGCTTAAATGTGTTTTAATGGTAGTTTGCAAGTTCTTTGGCTGGATTAAAATTTTCCTGGCCAAAAGGCTAATACCCTCACAACAAAAATGACAACAATAATAAGTAAGTATTCAAAAGCTACCAGAAGGCCTGGAATGGTGCCTCAAGCCTGTAATCCCAGCATTTTGGGAGACTGATGTGGGAGAATCGCTTCAGGCCAGGAGTTCAAGACCAGCCTGGACAACATAGCAAGACCCTATCTCTAAAAAAAAAAATTAGCCAGGCCTGGTGGTGTGCACCTGTAGTCCTAACTATTTGAGATGCTGAGGTGGGAGGATCGCTTAAGCCCAGGAGTTTCAGGCCACAGTCAGCCATGATTGCACTACTACACCCCAGCCTGGGTGACCCTGACTTTTCCCAGAGTGAGACCCTGACTCTGGGGGAAAAAAAAGCAACCAGAACAAATGTTTAATTATGAGTATATCTCTTACAGATATATTACTACATCTTACAAAAATTAGAGCCAAACTCACCCAAGTAAACTGTAATCACAAGATCTCCCCACAAAGTTAATATTAAAACTTAAGCAAAGAGAACATTAATACTATAGTATATATAGAATATATACATTCTATTGGTATATTTTAACAACTAAATAACTGATAGCACAGAAGCCAAAAGGAACCAATGAGATTTGAGAAGGTGGAGAAAGAAGGAAAGTAATAAAGAAGAATAATTAAATATAGGGTACTAAATTTGAGAAGCATGTCAACACAGAGAAAACATTCTCTAAGGGCAGAAGATGGATAGTTTTATTCAAATACAAATGTTACATCTTTAGAGAGGAACAACAGACAATGGGGCCTATCAGAGGGTGGTGGGTGGGAGAAGATAGAGGATCAGGAAAATTAACTATTAGGTCCTGGGCTTTATACCTGGGTGATGAAATAATCTGTAAAACAAACCCCCATGACACAAGTTTACCTATATAACAAACCTGCACATGTACCCCTGAACTTAAAATAAAAGTTAATAAAAAAGAAATGTTATGTCTTACAAGCTATTTATTTAGCACTTTTTCCTCAGAAATTATTGTACTGGTTGGCAGAAAAAGATTATAGAATCAATGACCCGAAGCTAACACATGTAATGTAGGTCCATTAAAAAATTGCTTAGTTTGAACAGAGATAAGACAGTATTATTTTCTATGACTTCATTCTCTTTGTGAAATGAATGTAATTGAAACACAATTGGGAACAGATAAATTACATACCTCTTGATGACAGAGTCTTTCTCTGCTAATTTAAATACGTTATTTCTAGATAAGGGTGTATTTTCCACAGAATAACTAGTGATCACCCAGACCAAATAATGAAAAAGTTTAGAAATCATATTAATAACTGTAGATTAAATTTTATGAAAAATTTGTTCTTTTCCCCCTGAAATATTGCCTGCACTCTTTTTTCTCCCCTCTTATAAGCTGCTGCTATTATTTTAAAAAGGCATTTCCTCAAAATGATAATTCTGAAAATTTAAAAGGATAGCAAGTTATCAATTTTCCCAAAATATATTAATTCTTATCCTAGAAACCCATATGAATATACTATATTTACCATCATCATTTGTACATAAAGACATTGAAATCATTTAGTTAAACTGGTATGGTGTGACTGTGAATGAAGTTCCTACACCATAAAATGTTGCCTGGTGTAAATGCAATGAGACCCTAAACTACTTGGACTGAAGCTTACACATTTAAAAGCTTAAAACAACACTAAAATAATATACCTTTATTTTAAAATATAAATATATTCTAAAATCTGTATATTTATATTTTAAAAATGCTTTGTTTTCAATATAACAGAGAGGAATAAATATAAACCGTAATGCACACTTATAGCATATCACAGATTTTTTCATAATCTAAATGTGGCATAATGTATCTCCCTGGTTTAAATAAACAGTGCAGACATTTCTCTCCTGTGATTTGCAATGCCTTGTGGGAATTTAGTTTAAAATATGAAGACAGAGAGAGAGATTTGTATGTGATTATCATCTGGAGGACAAAAAGAGAAAAGAGAGAACTAGCTCAAAGTACTAAGCTTAAGGGTTCTCTGGAAATACTTCACAATCTGTTTAAAAAGGGTGGAAAGTCTACTGAGGCCAGATTTATTTTGAAACTTTAAAATAATTTCACAGAAGTTCTGGAAACATATCCAGTCATGACCTAGGGAGCAGTACATATTCTGTAAGGGCAAATCCTTTCTGCCATATAGCAAATAATATATGGGGCTGATACTTCTGAATGCATTGCCTAATTTTAACCTGGAAAAAAAAATCTATAAGGAGTTTGGATGACTTCATAATCAAACATTTAATAAATGTTCAACAAAATAACAAACATGTAAAACCCTGGGCCAAAACTCTGTGAAGGATAAAATAAAAGACATAAATCACAAATTATCTTCAAGGGCAACTTTTTTAGGTAAGAAAAAGTATATCTATCTATCCAGGGCTTAGATATTTTTGAAAAGGCATGATTACTATGTTAAAAAATAGACTGACAAACTTGTTGGCTTGATTAAAGATTTTTAAAATTGTGCACACTATAAACCATGAACATAAACTATATTCAGGCCATTTGATGAGATACTCACAGAATGATTGTAAGAAGGTTCCAATATCACAGGCAATGACATTTTCCCTTGAAGATTCAATTTTGTTAAATAAAAAATCTTTTCCCCCACAATCTTTTCTTTTTTCATGCGATGTACACCATACAGTCTAAACCGAACTGCGTAATTTCCAATCATCTCAGATTCAACATGATTAAATTTAAATGTTTCTGTGAAGACAGGGCATGGTCCTCTCTGGATGCTGGTTTTTGCTCTCTGTTTCTTTATAGGTAGAAGAACAAGGTGTACTTGCCATGAGTTGCCACCTGTCCTGTTATATGTTGGGATGTCTGTGACAGCTGTCACTGTTACCAGAAGCTTCTGTTCTTGTGAGTCATAGTCAAAAGTCACATCCAGTGTGCCATATTTAGCTTCTGGCTCAGGATCAAAAGGTTTAGGAAGCTGTGATGATGATCCTTGAGCTGACATATCCTAAGCAAAGAAAATTTAAATGTTAGAGTTTTTAACTCAATTATTTAACCTAGCATGTCAATAAATACTTGGTATTTCTTTAGAAGGAAATACCATTCTAAACAGTCTCTCTGCTTTGTGATGTGAAAGCCTTGTGATGTGAAAACAATTCTGCCACAAAGAAAGTAATACGATAACAATTAACTGTCAACTACAACCAAAAGCAACCCTATAGGGCGAGATTACTATAAGCAGTAAGTTAAACTCAAAACTTATGATAATAAAGACACGTTTAGAATTTAATATTCACCATTACAATTCTGAGAAAGTGTGATGTATGTTTTTATAAATGATAATTTAAAATATATCCTTTAGCGGGTATATCTGCTCCTTTTGTAGAAAACTACTACATTTTACTTTCAATGTTATAAACAATGCCACTGACAGCACAGTATCAGGCTGCAGAGGAACAGAACATAAGTAAAAGTATAATGCTATTAAAAAATTTGGTTCCGTCTTCAGAGTTTGTTCTAAAACACCCCAATCTGTAATAAAATATAAAGATATTTAGACTTAAAAATCAATGGAAATGTGAAAGCATAAATAAAGGTCTCAAAATATTAGCAAATATTTACTTTCCGTAACATAGACTATATTTACTTCAATTTCTAACCACAATTAAAAACACATTATTTTCTAACATTAATGACTATTTAAAATGACAGAACACACATTTTAAAAGTTCATGAAAGGCTGAAATGGTACATTTTAACTATGAAATTAAAAGAAATTATAACCATTTTTCCTGTAATTGTCTCAAATTCCTTCCAGTCTATCTATCTAGAATGTAATAGGGGTTTTAGCTAGTTACCAACAATGTCAAACCTAGGTCTCTGACCTTTCAACTATACCACTCTGCGTCTTCAAGTATTTTAATAAATCTTAAATAATTCTCATTTCAAAATGTGGGCCAATTTAATAAATTTTTAAAATTTTCTAAACTTTGAGTGGCAGTGAATACTACTGAATCTCAGTCTTCTCTTTTTCCATTTACAAAACAAAATAAAACAAAACAAAATCCTCCTGAGTGTTAGCTAGAAATACTACCCGCAAGATTTGGGGAGCCGAGGTAGGCAGATCACTTGAGGTCAGGAGTTTGAGACCAGCCTGGCCAACATGGTGAAACCCCATCTCTACTAAAAATACAAAACTTAACTGGGTATGGGTGGTAGGTGCCTGTAGTCCCAGCTACTCAGGTGGGTGAGGCAGGAGAATCGCTCGAGCCAGGGAGGCAGAGGTTGCAGTGTGCCAAGATCATGCCAGTGGACTCCAGTCTCAGTGACAGAGTGAGACTTTGTGTAAAAAAAAAAAAAAAAGAAAAAACACTGTCCATAAGAGACTATATATACTTCAGTGCCTCTATTATAGCTCATACGACTACATGACTCAGCTTCGGCCAATGGGAGGCAAAAATAATTTATGTGTGAAACATCCAGATCAGGTTTATATAAGAAATTACTTGCTCTCCACTCTCTGTCTCACTCTTCTCACAAGCAGATATACAGTCAGGATGTGTGGGTCTGCTCAGACCATGTGGACTAGGACAACACCCTAGGGCAAGGCAGAGCAACAGAAGAGAAGGAACTGGGTCCCTGAATAATCTCATAGAGCAAAGCCCCCTGCTCACCATGCACTGTTGTTAAACAAAAGAGAAGTAAGTTTCTGTGTTCCTTAGCCATTGTATTTGGTGGGGGCTGAGGGGTCTTTTTGTTGTAGCAGCTTAACATGTACCGTAACTACTGTACCTACTATGTGCCAAGCCCTATTTTAGGTCGGGAGAGTGCTTCTTTCTGCAGAGAGAACTAAAAAGACATGAGTCCTTAATTTTTTTTTTTTTTTTTGACAGAGTCTTGCTTTGTCAACCAGGCTGGAGTGCAATGGCACAATCACAGCTCACTGCAGCCTTGGCCTCCCATGCTCAAGTAATCCTCCTGCCTCAGCCTCCTGAATAGCTGGTACCACAGGCACACACCACCACACCTGGCTAAATTTTTTGATTTTTAGTAGAGACAAAAGTCTTACTATGTTACCCAGGCTGGTTTCAAACTCTTGGGCTCAAGCAACCCTCCTGCCTCGGCTTCCCAAAGTGCTGGGATTACAGGTGTGGAGTCACCATGCCCAGTTAGTCTTTGGTCTTATAAATCTTACATGCTAGTTGGTATAATGTATGGGGGAAAAAAACAACAGAAGAACAATACTTGGGGGGAAGGAATAAATTCCCATAAGAGAATTCAGTTTTTAATATAGTATGAGAAAATCAAAACATATTCTTATTCTATTAAAAAAATTTACAGTTTAGAGCAAAATGTTTTAATGTATACTACTTTATAATTGGTAATTAAAGATTATTAATTATATGGTTTTGGTATTTCAATTAAAGATTTTCTAAAACAGCATCATGACAGCTAAGATTTTCAGGCAATAAAAATGTTTATCAGGTCCTAGATAGCTATTTTTCAATTTTGTTTCTCTTGGTGCCTCCCTGATTGTTTTTTCTTTTTTTTCCAAACATGCCAACAATTCTTGTGAAACCCAGTGTTGAAAGGGTAGAACATTTACAGATAAAAGACATTATTTGCATTCTGAAAATAGGCAATAAGCAAACAATTCTTCCTTTCAAGGTATCTGGACCAGTTTTAAAAAAACTTTATCTAGATAGCAATAGGTCATCAACAGCGTCTATAAACTCCTTCCCATGGAATTCTTCTGAACCTTCTCTCCTCTCTCAGTTTAATCATATATGTGGATAGGCTCTAAGATAACTACAGCCTGGATTAAACCAAGAGAAAAGTGAGAATTTTCTATCTGACACATAATATCTATTACAAGGATGCAAAATAAACTTGAAAAAACACAAAAGTGAATTTTATATTAGCATAGGCTATCAGCATTCACATCTAAATATTTCTGTAATGTGCATTTGCTACATAGTTTGAGCACATTCAATGCTACTACAGAAGACACAAAAATAAGCAGGATGGAGGAAATTCCAAAGAAGTGGTTACAGATAGCAAGTTAGCAGCTTCTGAAATACGGACAAAACTCACAGTGTGTGATAACTATAGAGAGTGAGTTAAGAAGCAGCTTGTGAGACATACGCAGAATTCATAAGATATTAAATACAAATAGTTAATAACTTACAACATATGCCAAAGAAAGATTAAATAGAAAATATGATGGATCAAATGAGTGTTACCTATAGAAAGGGATGAAATGCACAAGCCACGATCATGTAGCCTCTGGGCTGACAGCTCTGTCACCCATGTGCTCTACTTAAGAAATGCAGATAAAACCTACAACTGCCTAGCAGGCTAACTGACAAGTTTAAGTGATGGTCAGGAGTATAACTATATCTCTCCCACAAAACAAACAAGTGTATGCTGTTGGCTCTTGGTACCCTTGTTCAAATCTCAACTCTGGTCCTTGTTACATCATAAATAGGAATGCTGATGGAAAAGAGACAGTGAGATAGGATGTATGGGCACTGCATAAACCAGGACTCACACAGTGTGGTCTTGCTACCTATACCCACTTGCAGCTTATCCCTAGGTGTGTTAACGGATTTCTGATTTCATCTAGCTCCTCTTACTTCTTGCTTTGTATGTGAAATGGATTAAAACACACACACACACTCTCTCTCACACACACACACATACATAATTTGAGCATCTTACTTTGGTCCTTTAGTCCTCTGAGAGAGTTTGCCTGGTAATGTTGGAGGGTACCACTGAATCAAAGTAATTTCTCACACAACGTTTTGGATCAAAAAAGACAATATAATATAGTTGTTAAGAGCACCGTTTTGGCAGTCAGACAGACCCGGGTTTGAACTGTAGTTCCACTATTTAAGAGCTGCTTATACTTAGTCAAATTGTTTAGCTCTCTGACTCTTAATGTTTTCATTTATAAAATGGAGATAATAACTTCCTAAAGATGTGGTTGTTAGAATTAAATGAGCAGACTACATAAAGCTCATAGCAAAATTCCTGACACAGTGGTGATAGTATTTTGTTGTTGTTTATTAATCCCACAATCCAGACTTCACTGTTAACTTGTGAGCTGTATATGTAGTTTACAAAGCTACAAAACAGCTGTCTCAAATTTGTTTAGGTAATGGAACACAAAGAAACATACATCATGAAAAATAATAAAATAATGATATATTAAACTTAAAATATCAATGTATAATTTTCTTCTAGGTCAGATACTGTAATACTAGAAATACTAAAAAAAGCAATAACAGATACAAGGTATTTTTAACAATTATAAAAGAAAAGCTTAAAATTAAGGAAATTCTATCCATAGCTTAATTGTTCTGGGTATTAGGAAACTACATCTATTATTTAATTTTGGCAGCAGATCTGAAAATTCGTCTGGTAAGAATACGGACATATTTCGGTATTACTGAATGTTGTCTGGAACAAAAGCAGTAAAAACTTGCAATCTAAAACTTTTAAGTAGGCTGGGTGCAGTGGCTCATGCCTGCAAACCCAGCACTTTGGGAAGCTGAAGCAGGAAGACTGCTTGAGCCCAGGAATTTGAGACCAGCCTGGGCAACATAGTGAAACCCTGTCTCTACAAAAAAATTAAAAAATTTGTAGGTGTGGTGATACACACCTGTAGTATCAGTTACTTGGGAAGCTGAGGTGGGACGAAGCTGCAGTGAGCTGTGATTGCGCCACTGCACTCTGTTCTGAGTGACAGAGCGAGACCCTGTTTCAAAACAAAAACAAAAAAACTTGAAAGTAAATCTAAATACTAACTTATAAAACCACTAGATTGCCTTTTTTGTTTTCATTATGACAGAAACATTAAAACAACTTCTTTTTAGAATACAGTAATACTTCACAACGGCCACAAAATTATTTTTGTTGTCATTTTCACATTTTTGCTCCAAAACAGTAAGTAAACTTAAAGCCCAACCAACCAGCCACTCTGAATGCATGAAGCCATGGATTCAAATTTCATTAGTAAAGCTGATCATCATTTATCCCTTGTATTTTCTATGATATGAAAATACAATAAGATTATGAAAGACTTGTGAAACATTGAGTAACCTTCTCATAGTAAAAAAAAAATTCCAAAATAAAATAAAATAATACAAATAGTAGCCTCAAGATGAAATAAATGATAAAATCAATTATTCTAGAATGTTTTATACAAAGTGTTAAAAAAAAAAACATCTGTAGGTACCCATCTTCCTTTGGTGGTGGGGCTTGGGGTTGGGGAGTGGGGGCAGTTGAAGACTAGTTGGGACATTCCTGGTAAGTTTGTTGGATAAAGATTAGATTAAGGATGGATACTGGTACTATAAGTTACAAAGGAATAAGATAGTGATAAAATCAATTCTTCTTACCAAGAGGAGAAGCACAGGATTATCCTCCTCCAAATAACATTCATTTTCAAACTTCTATGTGCTTTTACTTACTTCAGGGCTCAGGACTGCAGTGCTGTCACTTGGAACATCTTCTTCATATCCTTTATTATGAAAACTTTCTATTTCATGACCTGTGCTTCCTTCACTTGGGCACTTGTTATATGAGCATCTTGGACTGTTGCTGCAGTGGGAAAATTCACATTTACTGTCCCCAATTTCTGAGGGTGTACATGACAGATGGGGAGAACCACTGTCATCCTGATATGGTGGTGGCTGCAATTCATCCAGCGGGGGTGTTCTTCTCATTCTCTGAATGCAGTTTCCTGATAATGATTAAGAATCTGGTCACTGTTTCCAATTAGCCTCAACATGCAGTATAGTGTTACACACAATAACTGTAAATAACTTTTGAAAACTGGATCAAAAAATTGATGGCAACATAACTATTAGATTTACTAATGACCTCTTCTTCCCTAGTTCAGAGGCACAAATAAAATAATCTGGTTTCCCACTCCTCACCTCCTGCATAATAAGATTAGCAAAAATAAAAGTCATATATGAAGAAAGATCCTGTTACATATCATAAAAATGAGGGAGTGATAAGTATTAAACAGTGTATTTATTTGTCTGTCTCAAAACAATCCTGATGTATACATACTTCATCTGTTACCCTGTGATCTGTGGCCACCCTAGGGTCAAAGCAATACAAATATGGTTGGAAAAACAAACATAATACCTCTGCTTGTTCTTCAACTGTGTTCAACAAGAACTCACCTATGTTCTTCAGTTACTGAGATGAACTTAAACCAGCATTCAGCTGGCAGTGTCAGAAATGTTTTTCTATATCTGTTCTGGATCCAGAATCCTAAAATGAGGTGTACTGTGAATCAGGCCCATTCCCTGTTTGCTAACATCCATCAATCAGCAAAGATTGGAGGCTGTGTTCTGTCTCTTCTCCATTATAATGGCACTCTATCCCACTCTACAGCTGTGTCTGTATTCTTTGTAAATTATGACTCCATTTTGCCTATAGTAGGCATCTCTACCTCTAGCAGTTAACATGAAACCACATTTTCTTTCACTCTAAAATTCTCCTTTTAATTTTTACCTCAATTATTTATCTCAGGGATTGAGAATAAATGTATCTGTGAACAAGGACAGAGTTGGGGACAGGAGGGAAATAGAGCCCAGTACATAATTTAAGAACAGTTAAGTCTTTGTAGACAAATTCTGAATGCAATGCTAAACACTAAATGTAAACACTGATCTTTTTTTTTTCTTTTAATGAACTGTGCATCTCTTTTCTCAAGGGACCCTGAAACAGTAGTTTGTATTATCATTGATATGGAGTTCAGTTCAAACATTCAATAGTTCCTCTGTTCTTCCTAAGATAAAAAGTTACATAAGAACTATAAGCTTCATTTAAAAATTACCACAATGCTTGGTTCAAATGAAAAATAATAATTTGCACAAATGTAGCACAAATTTACATAGTTGCTCAGAGGCCCCAATTTTGGAAAAAAAGTAAAACTAAATGTCTTACCTAGTGAGTCTAATAGTCTATCCACAGAGTCATCTCTCAGCATATGTGGGGAACTGGTTCTAACCCCACTATTCCCTCTCAAATACCAAAACGCAAAAATGCTCAAGTACCTATTACAAAATGGTGTAGTATTTACATATAACCTAAGTACATCCTCCCACATACTTTAAATCATCTCGATGTTACTTACAATATCTAACACAAATGTGAATGCTATGTAAATGTTGTAATACTGTATTGTTTGGGAAATAATAAGAAAAAGTCTGATAGAAACCATACATTTTTTCAAATATTTTCCATCTGAGGTTGGTTGAATTCACAGATGTAGAATCCACATACATGGAGGGCCGGCTGTACTAACTTTAGTTTATAACATAAGCAAAAAGTAAAAAAGTGGCTGAATTAATATAGTTGAAGCTGAATTCAAGAAGACAGATTAGACATGTTGCAAGTCATAGCAAAATAACCCACAGAATTACAGAATAGTAAAGAGACAAGTGGTTTTAGGCGGTTAATTAGCTTGATCCATTTATGTGGGGTGGGTAACTATGTGTGGCTGCCACCGCTGGCAGACTGACTTGACTCCATCCATAACCTCTTTTTCTCCTAAGCAGCATTCCGATTAGGAGTGGCCGATCTAAGCAGATTTCAGAGTGAACCTTCCAGGAAAGTTTTGTTTTCCTGATAAAAGCAGCCAGACTCTACTGGCATGCCCCTTTGTCCCTTTGCCTTTCCCCTGCTTCCTTCTTGGAGGAGTAGCAGCTACCTTGTGACCATACAGTGGTAAGTACGAGAATGAAAGCTAGGAAGGCAGAAGCAGGAAAATGAAAAGTCCGGGTATCTGAAACATCACTAAATACCTACCGCCAAACTTGATGGCTGAGACAAATCCCTATTTGTTAAAGAAAAAGAAAAAACAGTATTTGGATTTTCTGCTGTTTCCAAATATATTCTCAAGTGATAGGACAAAGTTTATCAATCATTAAACTGACATCCTCTGCCCCTTTAAAAGTGCATATTTAATTAGCCACCGAATTAAAGGGTAATACCTAAATACTGTAACATGAAGTCAATTAAAAATTTTCCAACGTAAGTGGTTTTGGGAGTCAGCACACCATCTACTCCTTTACCTTTTTTCTTAGAAGACAGGTGATCTTTCCTAGAAGTCTTGAGCATATTGCCTCACAGATCTCAATGCACAGACCTGGGTCACATGTCTATTCCTAAACCCATCACTGGTAGAAGAAATGGGATGACCATAATTGTCTGAAATTAATCAGAAGCCATCAAAATTTGAAGCTGGGGATGGGGCCAGCTTCACTCTTCGTACCTATGTGGAAAAGAGTAGATGCCTAAACAATGTAGGATCCAGGAGGGAGGATGAAAGAGAAAGAATGTTGGTTACAAAACAAACATGATCCAGTTCATGATCCAGTGAACATGGCTCACTGCAGTCTTGACCTCCTAGGCTCAAGTGATCCCCCCTCCTCAGCCTCCCAAGTAGCTGGAACTATAGGCATGTGCCACCATGCCTGGCTAATTTTAAAAACTGTTTGTAGAGACAGGGTCTTCCCATGTTGCCCAGGCTGATCCTGAATTCCTGGGCTCAAGCAATCTGCCTCAGCATCCCAAGGTGTTGATTACAGGTATAAGGCACTGTGCCAGGCCTGTTTTCTTGATCAGAGTATTTTTTTTCCTCAATATAACAATCCTTTTCTGAGGTTCCTTTTGATATGCCAGCACAGGATAATTTCAGTCTGGTAATAATGTTATACCTTATTTCCTTTGGTTTGCTTTTTTATATTAGGTCCCTGCCTAGCTGTGGGCCAACTAAGTGAATTATCACAGCTGAGCTCCAGGCATCTGGTGCTACTTTAGATTTAGTGTAACTCTTGCTCCAGAGACCAAGGCACAAGTTACACAAAATGGGTTTGTGATATATAAAGATGTTAAGTGGGCTCAATGGGTAGACTTCACTACTGTTTTCTGGATTTGAGAGAAACAACATTAAAGCTGTGAATACATAAAATTTATTTTAGCCACACCATATCCTTCAAGTTTTGAAAATAGTAACACCACACTTTTATCTTTACTTTTCACTTTATTTTTGCATTTTATTTTTTAAAGTGTAGAACACACAAATGTAGGTGGAATAAAAATTTCATTAAAAAATATAGCTCTGAAGATCCCTCCTTTTCAAATGTTTGCAATCTCTTTTTAGTCTACATAGTGTACTGAGTTGGCTTAAATGTAATTGATATAAGAAAAATTTTTAAATAATTTTATAAAGCAACAAAATTTATATTATTATTGTTAAATTACACTGTAAACATCAACCTTAAGAAGAAATTTCTATGGAACTATCAAACACCACGTGATGATGCCCTCCTATTACTTTAGTTCTTGCTTTATTACCTAATTTCATACCCCTATTTCTATATAAATAACATATCTATAAAAGGATTTAGGCATGGATATATTTTAAGCATTTTAATTTACCATCTGCATATTGCATAGCACCTGCAAAACAAGATGAAGTATTTTCTTACCATAGAAAAAATAGCATGTGTGCACACACGGCATATGACCTGTGGTTCTTTTAAAACAGTGGTGAGAACCACAGCTCTAAAAAAAAAGATGTATATTCAACAACTGCAGAATTCTTTTTTTTTTCAAGTGCCTGTGGAAATCTGCCAAAATTGATTATATGCTGGGCAATAAATTAAGTCTCAATACATTTCACAAATTGGAAGCATGAAGAGGATGTTTTCTAAACGAGGCAGGAGAATAAAGTCTGAAGGCAGGAAACCTAAGGCCATGCTGACTTCCTAGAACTGAATCAAAAGTAAAACCCCAGCTCTCCATACCCAAGTAACAAAAGGATCAGAGGCTACTCCCTTTGCACTGTGTGGCAGATGAAAAATGGGAAGTACCTCTGATTGGTCCCCTCCCACAGTCAGACTGGTGACCAGCCAAGTCTTCACGGGTAACTCTGTAACTTCACTTTAGCCTCTGTTGGTCACCTCCTCCAACCAATCAGGCTGGTCACAGGTCAGTCCTTCATTACATAGGAGGTAGCCAAGTAACCAATGGGAAACCGCTAGAGGGTTTTTAAACCACAGAAAATTCTGTAGCCAGTCCTCTTGGGCTGCTCTGTGGAGTGTAATTTTGTTTCACTATGCTTAAATCTATGTTAGCATAAATCTATGAGTTCATTGCTTCATTTTTTTTGTTGCTTTGTTTGTGCATTTTATCCAATTCTTTGTTCAAAACACCAAGAATCTGGACGACTCATAGTCAAGACATCCACTGGTGACATGACCACTACAGAATTAAACTAGAAATCAGAAACAAAACTGTAACTAGAAAATGTACAGAAATGTAAATGAAAATAACTAGAGATTAAAACATACTTCAAAATAATCCATGGATCAAAGAAGAAATCACAATATAAATTAGAAATATCCTGAAGATAGTGGTCATTAAAAAGTCAGAAAACAACAGACGCTGGAGAGGTTGTGGAAAAATAGGTGTGCTTTTACACTGTTGGTGGGAGTGTAAATTAGTTCAACCATTGTGGAAGACAGTGTGGCGATTCCTCAAGGATCTAGAACCAGAAATACCATTTGACCCAGCAATCCCATTACAGGGTATACAGCCAAAGGATTACAAATCATTCTACTATAAAGACACATGCACACGTATGGTTATTGCAGCACTGTTCACAACCCAAATGCCCATCAGTTGAACCAACCCAAATGCCCATCAGTGATAGACTGGATTAAGAAAATGTGGCACAAATACACCATGGAATACTATGCAGCCATAGAAAAGGATGAGTTCATGTCCTTTGCAGGGACATGGATGAAGCTGGAAACCATCATTCTCAGCAAACTAACACAGGAACAGAAAATCAAACACCGTATGTTCTCACTCACAAGTGGGAGTTGAACAGTGAGAACACATGGACACAGGGAGGGGAACATCACACACAGGCATGTCCGGGGGTGGGGAGCTAGGGGAGGGATAGCATTAGGAGAAATACCTAATGTAGATGATGGGTTGATGGTTGCAGTAAACCATCATGGCACGTGTATACCTATGTAACAAACCTGCACATTCTGCACATGTATCCCAGAACTTAAAGTATAATAAAAAAATAAAAAAGAAATATCCTGAAGAGAATGATAATGAAAATGATCTACACAACCACTTGTAGAATGTGGTTAATCTGTGCTTAGAAGGAAATGTACAGGTCTGAGCATAAAATATTGGGGAGAGGTGGGAGGCTAAAAAACAACGGTCTAAGAATCCACTTCAAGAAGTTAACAAAAATAAGAATGATAGTTTCCAGCTTCATCCATATCCACACAAAGGACATGAACTCATTCTTTTTTATGGCTGCATAGTATTCCATGGTGTATATGTGCCACATTTTCTTTATCCAGTCTATCATTGATGGGCATTTGGGTTGGTTCCAAGTCTTTGCTATTGTGAATAGTGCTGCAATAAACACACGTGTGCATGTGTCTTTATAGTAGAATGATTTACAATCCTTTGAAACCATCATTCTCAGCAAGCTAACACAGGAACAGAAAACCAAACACCTCATGTTCTCACTCGTAAGTGGGAGTTGAACAATGAGAACATATGGGCACAGGGAGGGGAACATCACACACCGGGGCCTGTCGGCGGGTGGGAAGCTGGGGAGGGATAGCATTAGGAGAAATACGTAATGTAGATGACGGGTTGTTGGGTGCAGCAAACCAGCTGGCACGTGTATACCTATGTAACAAACTTGCACATTCTGCACATGTATCCCAGAACTCAAAGTATAATTTAAAAAAAAAACTCATTGTAAAAAAAAGAAGTTAATAAAAATAGCAAATTAAATCCAAAGAAAGTAGAAGGGATGAAATAATAGAGCAGAAATTAAATAAAAAACCAAGCATATAACAAAGCATCAAAATAAAATTCATTGTAAACACAAATAAAATTGATAAACTACTAGAAGAGATGAGTCCAGGAAAAAAGAGATTACATAAACTATGAATACCAGGAATAAAAAGAGGACATCATTTCAAATCCCATAGACATTAAAAAGACAGAAATTCCCCCTTTGTTCTTCTCTTTCTGAAAATTTCAGCCCTAAAGCCACTGAGTGGGACAGAGGAAGGCAGAGGGCTGCACTGATGGTGGCAAAGGAAGTCACAGCGGTACAGAGCCACATGTTAGAGCCCAAGTGGGAAGATGTCCAGCCCAGTGTGGTATCTTGGGGCCTGGGCCCCAGTGAGATGAAAGAAGGGTGTCCATGTCCATACTGGGGAGTGGAGTCAGTCAAACATACAGTGTCAGAACCCAAGGGCAGGTGAGAAGGGTTTTCAATTCAGAAAGTGACAAGACTGAGGTGTAAAGTAGGGTAAAGACAGCACACATACATGGGGGCAGTCCTACAGAGCATGCTGAAGCCCAAGCAGGTGAGAAAGTCCCAGTGAGGGAAGTCAGAGCCATGGCAGGATAAGGAAGCTCCTCATGGGAGGGCAGCCTGTCCTGGAGCAACAGAGCCCAAACAAGATAAGGAGTGTGTTCGCATTGAGGAAGAAGAGCAACCTAATGTGAAGTCAGAGAATGAGAAGTATCAGGGCCATAGAGCCAGGTGACTGGGGTGGACTGTGAAAACCCAGGAGGGTGAGGAGGGTGCCACACACAGGGGTATCTGGTGAAGAACATCAGAGCACTAGCAGGGTAAGGCGCGCATCTGTACAGACAGGTGGCCTATCAGGAAACTACAGCCTAAGCAGCGTGGACATGGTGTCCAGTGTGAGGGTGGCGAAGTGGGGTGAAGAGGGCAACTATGTGGAGTAAGGGGGAGTCCTGGACCATGGTGCTAAAACTCAAGCAGGAAGTCAGGGTCTAGAAAGGACGATGAGGGCACCCAATGTGGGGCAAGCTGACCTCGGGTATCAGAGCCCATGCTCAGCTGGTCATGAGGACACCCACAAGTGTGAAAGGCAGCACGAGATATCAGAACTCAAACAGAGTGAAGGGGGCATGTGTGCAGAGAGATGGGAGGACATGTGTGCAGACTAATCAGATAACAAATATATTAAGGTTAATGGCAGCCAGGTTTCTTACTGATGGAAAAGGGAGTTACAAATATGAAAAAGGAAAAAACTGAAACAAATTCTGTGGCGTTGCATTGGAATTGGACAATCCACATAAACTCATAGTTTAAAAATACATAGATAGAAGTTATTAGTGCAAATGTGCATATATGTGTGCACATATTTGCACATACACCCATACATAAATATCCTAGCTTTGCTCACTGAGGAGGTTTGTGACCACCACCACCTCGACAGCAGTGAGTCCACTGAGTGCCTGGGTCTTGGCTTCTAAATCTGTTATCCACTAAAAGGAACCAGGATTATTTAAAGAAATGGCTAATTCCAGGGTGAGGCCAGGTAAAGTACATGATGAGCCTAGAAAAGTTTGTGTATTGAAAGTGAGGAGATGTTCAAAGACTGATGGGGATATGTCAAAAGGACGAAGAAATCAGCTTGACAGTGATCCCACTGACCACTAACCATCTGAGCTCAAAATAAATACAGTAACTGATTATTGCTCATAGAATAAATGAGAAAACTATGAGTCCATATAGATATAAATAAATATATGAATAAATGAAAAATTTTTTGAGGAATAGGATATGTACATAATTACAAAGTATCTTCCTACAAAATACTTTTTTAATTACAAAGGGTAACTTTACAGTGGAGAAGCCTGTAGATACCAGCTTAAACTAGAGATCAAAGTGAACATTATGAGAAACAGGACAAATCAAAATTGTACCCCACCTGATAAAATGCAATGAGGAATATCTCTAACAAAATAGAGAGGATACTGCTACAAAATAACTCCACAATCTATCAAAATGAACCCACGAAGAAATAGGAAATTATATAATCTTTTATCTATTACAGAAATTGAATCCTTATTTTAAAACCTCCACAATAAAGAAAATTCCAGGCCCAGAGAGAGTGTCACTGGTGAATTTATTATTTAAAGAAGGGAAAAACACCAATTTTACATAAAATTTTTCAGATGATACAAAAAAGAGGGAATACTTCTTACTTTATAAGGCCATAATAACCTTGACATCAGGACCCAAAAAGTATCTTACAAGAAAGAATAAGTATAAACCAATCTCTCCTGTGAACATAGATACAAAAAATCTATACAAAATATTAGCAAATCTAACCCAGAGTTATGTAAACAGGGTACCATATCACAATCAATTTGGAATGCAGTTATTCTGTACATTCAAGATAGATGTAACATTTAAGAACTAATCAATCTAATATACTGCACTGAAAGAACAAATATAAAAAGTAATATGATAATTGTAAGACTTACTAAAAACATTTGATAAAATTCATTATCCATTCATGATAAAATCTCTCAGCACACTAGGAATAGAAGGCAATTTCCTTGATCTCCTAAAGGGTATCCATGAAAGTCCTAAAGCAAACATCATATTTAATGGTGAAATGTTGAAAGTTTGACTTCTGAGATCAGGAATGACAAGGATGCCTGTTATCACCACTTCTATTCAACAATGAATTAAAGGTCCTAGCCAGGGCAATAAGCTGAGAAAAAGAAGATATAAAATGATTGGAAAGAGAAAAACAACGGTCATTACTCTCATATGATGACTGTGATACAGAAAACCCAAAATAATTTAGAGATAATCTATTAAGAGTTGGTAAATTTAGCAAGGTCACTGGCTATGTGATCAATATTTTAAAAAATGAATTGAATTTCTACACTCAATGATCAATTAGAAAGCAAAAATTTAAAAAATCTCACATATAATAGCATTAGATAACATTAAATACCTAAGGATAATGCTAAGAAATGACATTGTTATTTTTCTAGTTCTTGGGCTTATAATTAGAATGTATATTCTTAGCAATTGGTGGAATCCAAACTTTGGCATTCCAGGCAGTGCCTATATGGTACAGGAAAGGACAGCTGAAAACCAACAGAGCTTCCTTTCTCCATTAACACAGCATCTCAAAAGAAAGGCAGAGACTAGTCTACCATCGGAGATGGTAGAGAATTGCAGGTTTGACAAATGCTTTCACTAGTTTGTCTACTGCAAAAATTAGTAGGCTTGAAAAATGATGGCAGATTATCATAAACTTAATTAGAAGATGACTTCAACTGCAGTTGCCGCTCCAGATGGAGTCTTCTTATTGAGCAAATTAAGACAGCCCTGGTATCTGATATGCAGCTTTAACCTACAAATGCTCTTTTCCTTTGTATTTATCCAGAAAGAACAAAAGTTAACAGGTTGTCTTCACCTGGCAAGGATAGGAATACATCTACTGACCTGCTTTCAGAATTCTTGTTCTATGCCACGATCTACTCTGCAGAAACCTCGGCTGCCTCAATATTCCATACTACTTTTCCTTGAAGGATCAGGTTTGCTCTGATGACAGCAAGCTATTATGACCAGGAGAGTAGAAGAGTTGAGAGATGAAGTGCCTTGGTAAGATATACATGTGAGACAGAATCAAGAACTAAATCCTACAAAAATACATGGGCTTGCCATGTCAATAATGTTCCCAAGGATCCATGCATATGATAAGAATATTCCTCCCAAAGTCAAAGAGAATTTATATTCCTTGTCTGTTTCCTGATAAGGAGACAAAAAGCTTTATTGGCCTCTTTACACTTTGAAAGCAGCACATTCCACATTTTAATATATACCTCTTATCCATTTATAAGGTAAACTAAAAAGCTAATAGCTTTGAGTAGCATGCAGAGCAAGATAAGTCTCTCCAGATGATTGAGGATACCATAGAGGAAGCTCTATGCCTGACCTTTGAGACCCAGCAAACCAAGTGGTGCTAAAATGTCTGTTGTAGGTAATGGCGCTAAAAAATACCATTGGGAAGCCCTGATGGTAAAATTGCTGTGGAGGCCTACAGATTTTTAAAAATTATCTTCTAGTCCAGGCATGGTGACTCACATCTGTAATCCCAACATTTTAGGAGGCCAAGGTGGGAGGATTGCTTGAGACCAAGAGTTCTAGACCAGCTTGGGGAACATAGTGAGATTCTGTCTCTATAAAAAAAATTAAAAATTTGACCAGGTGCAATGGCTCACACTTGTAATTCCAGAACTTTGAGAGGCCAAGCTGGACTGACAGCTTGAGCCCTAGAGTTCAAAACTAGCCTGTGCAATATGGCGAAAGTTCATCTCTACAAAAAAATACAAAATTAGCCAGGGGTAGTGATGTGTGTCTATGGTCCCAGCTACTCAGGAGGCTGAGGTGGGAGGATCACTTGAGCCCAGGAGATCAAGACAGCAGTGAGCCGTGATCACACCACTGCACTCCAGCCTGGGCGACAGAGTGAGACCCTGTCTCAAGAAAAAAAATAAAAAAAATTAGCTGAGCATTGTGGCATATGCCTGTTAACTGCAGCTACTAAAAAAGGATCATTTGAGCCCAGGAGATTGAGGCTGCAGTGAGCTATGATTGTGCCACTGCACTCCAGCCTGAGCCACAGAGCGTGACCCTGTTATAAAATAAATATATACATAATCTTCCTTTGTACCTTCAGATACATTTTATTAGAAAACAAAGTTCAGATTATTTTTGTGTCATGCCTTGAAAGTCTAATCTTTGATTAGTTTATTTTCCTGTTGATTTGAAATAATCCATTACTCAGCTGGGCATGGTGTGATTCCAGCACTTTGGGAGGCCGAGGTGGGTGGATCACTTGAGGTTAGGAGTTTGAGACCAGCCTGGCCAACACAGTGAGGCACTATCTCTACTAAAAATACAAAAAAAAAACAAACCCAAAATTAGCTGGGCATGGTAGCACACGCCTATAATTCCAACTACTTGGGGAGGGGTGAAGTGGGAAGATCTCTTGAACCCAGTAGGTGGAAGTTGCAGTCAGGCGAGATCATGCCACTGCACTCCAGTTTGGGTGACTGAGTGAGAATCCATCTCAAAAAAAGAAAGAAAGAAAGAAAAAAGAAATAACCCATTATTCAAACCAGACTGCACGCATAGCTACCAACTTTCTACCAGTACAATCTTATTCAGTACATCTATTTCTCTAGTGAAAAATCAACTCACTGCCTCTCATTTCTTGACCCTTAGAGCTCTAAAACAAGATCATACTCACATCAGCAAGTAAAGTGAAAAGCATTTCTGTTTTGAGAAACAGCTCTTGGTCTACTATTAGTATCAAACAGAGGCTATATGGAAGACCAAGGAACACCAGGTAGCAATGTGTTCCAACTTGTCCAGTATGAAACAGATGACATGTGATCTCTTAGCTATAAAGTTGAGGATGTCAGCTGCAAACCATCTTTAAGGAAAGTTGGCATATATTGGATGATAATTATCAGACTAAGTAGGCTCTAAGGGATAGGTAGGTATTATAGTTATGCCTGTTTTCTCTTGCTTACCTACACTCATAGCCTCATGGGGAATATATCATGATTAGCTAACTGAGTAAAACAATTGTATCTAGTGATACACCAACACCAACAGAAGCAAAATGTTCTGGTATTCCAGTACTTTTCAGAGGTGGCCCTGGAAGATAATAGAGAAGGAAAACCTCAGTGGATAGAATTCCTAGTAGTCTATTTGGTTTTCAAGTTTGCTTAGAATAAGGGTTGGTCTCCATTAATTCCTAGCTACCAATGGTTTGGTTCAATGTATAGACTTGGGAGGAGAAAGACTGGAAGACTGATGTCACCCAGGATGGCTCTATGGCTTGAAAATGTTTACATTTCCAATACAATTTAAAACTCAAATATGCACCGAACATCATGATTTCTAAAATTTAACCCCACATATTCCAAGTGTAATTCTTTCTCACATGGAAAACACTTCTAAATATTCTAACAACTACATTTACTCAACTGCTTTGCTTTGCTCCTTAAACTGAATTTCTGCTGCTGTCAAATAGAAACTGAAAATCTTAACATTTAACGTTAACTTTTCTCTCTACAAATAGCATCAAGGAATTTCCACAATTGAGTTCAGTATGAGTTTTTTCCAAATGAATCTCTAATTCTTATGCTTAATCATATTCATCTTTAATCAAAACTTTCGAGATGTTTCACTATCATATGCTTGCCAGGTTTTAATTCAAACTTCCTACAAACTATAGTGCTATTATGATTATAGGATTACTACGATATTGTTTATTTTGTTTTACGAAGTGCTTTGGAACTAGGTGTAATTAAGTGCAGGTTAATATAGTTGGGTAGTTCATGACGCTCATGAGGCTGAGGCCATAGGTTTATCTCTCCAGTTGTGATTATTCTATATCACATTAAAAATCACAGACATATCATGTTTTATTGTGCTTTGCTTTATTGTGCTTCAAAGACACAGCAGTCAAACTGAAGGTCTGTGGCAACTCTACATCAAGCAAGTCTACTGGAACCATTTTCCCAACAGCATGTGCTCATTTTTGTAGCAATGAAGTATTAATTAAGGTATGTAAATTGTTTTTGGCATAATACTATTGCACACTTAATATACTACAGTATTGTATAAACATAACATTTATATGCACTAGGAAACCAAAAATATCATGGGACTTGCTTTATTGCAAAATTTACTTTATTGCAATAGTTTGGAACTGCACCTGCAGTATCTCTCAGGTATGCCTGTACATCCTTAACTATACCCCAAAGCAGACTTAGCCTTGCTCAGGTTCCAGGGACAAAATGTTTTGTTCTTATAGTATTATAGTTCTTCAGAGCTGGTTCTATACTCTTTAAAGGTCTACACATTACTTTCAAGACAATATCCTAAATGTTTTTTACCCCTGAATCCAGTCACAGCCATACACTGGCAATTTCCTCAATGCATTATGGTCTTTTATGCTCTCTTTGGTACGTGCCCTTCCCTTGGCCTGTGATATCCTTCACTTCCTCCTCCTTTTCACTTGGGTAAGTTCACATATTATCCTGCAAGAATCAGCTTAGTTGTCACCTGTTTGAAGAATTTCAAAGATTCACCCTCTCCTATCCTTCCCAGTTGCATTTGTCACCCTATCCCCAAACATAACCACCCTCTCCCCAAATACATCCACCTATGTATGCATGTTGGGTTAAGCGGTCCTAAGTACTGACTTCTACAGCACACGTTGCTTCCATCATTTACAGTGTATTGCACTATGTTAACATTTAACATTAACTTTTCTATCTCTGTTTAGATGTTCATGTGAGCTCCCTGAAAGACCAGGAACTGTCTCTTATCTTTGTACCTGCAGTGCCCAGCAACTTGCTTGAAATGCAGTTGCTAAATCACAATTTTTAAACAGTTTGTTGAATAAAGGGCAAAATAATTGTTGCAGAGGTATTCAATGTGACCCAATCATGACTGGCAGGGCAGTGAAACCTCTGGATTCCCATGTCATGAACTCACACTATATTTTTTGTTGTAACATTAAGGAAATAAAAGAGTACATGATATCAAGAGGTGTGACTATTCAAAGTTATAAAACTCTTCTAAATGAAACATGTCACAGCAATACCAGGCTGTTAGAAAAAAAGCCAAGAAAACAATTATTTAAAAAATTTCCTTCTAATCTGACTACAAGATATTATGAATCTAAATTATGATTCTGAAAATGACTTCAGATTTCTTTTAGGGGACACTGAAGGGTGTTTTATTCACAAAATTGCCTAAACAATTAAATGAAATGACAAGTGTTCCTGCTAAAAGGCTGATCTGGTTTAAAATATACACAGTAGATATTTCAAATCCATTGCTTTAAATTCACTGAATTATCCTAAATAATGCAGCAATTTTTGAGGACAAAATTAAAAAGATAGTTGGTATTCCTCAGAAAACTTCACAAAACCAAACTAGATAAATCTAGAATTAAATTTAACAATATATATTTTATCGCCTTTAAAATAATATGAGGACAACTCAATATCAACAATGACCAGCATTTCTTTTTACTTTGTTCAACTATGCTGAAACTATAAGATTCTTGATAAATAATTCCCTATTAAATTTTGAAAGGAAGATTGTCCAAAATTACAATATTAATTTCAATCAATATTTTTGGAGACTGCCAGATTCCATTTTGGTTTTCCCTCCTTGCACTGCAGCCTCAAAATTGTCTCTAAGTAATAAGCTGGGCCTTCATAGGTATTTCCTCATTCATTTGCTTTCTCTCATGGATCATATCCCTGCCCTGCCTACTGTCCAATGACTCAAAATAGTTTTTCCTTACTTTTTTTTTTTGAGTATTCTAATTATTTATGGCAGGAAAGCAAGTCCTTTAGCAGTTACTTCTTCATGGGCTGTGGTAGAAATTCCAAGTCTTCTAATTTTAAACAAAATAGGAATAAGCTAGATCATGCATTCTCAACTCAGACAATGTCATGCCCCAGTGAACTACAATTGGTTTTTGGAGTGATGGGAAAAAATATCTTCACTATTATGTTTTATGGCTTACCAAAACATAACCCTACCTGACAAAAACTTATTCCTTCGTATTTATCTTCTCTTGTTAGGTAGAATATTTTTAAGACTCAGGGGTACATGTGCAGGTTTGTCACATGGATATAACTGTAACCATTATAGTTATATAATTGTTATATTGAGTGACGGTGAGGTTTGGGCTTCTATTGAACCCATCACACAAATAGTGAACATAGTATCCTATTATGTAGAGATTATTTTCAAATTAATTTAATTGATTTATTTAAATTAAATTGAAATGATCTCTGTAGGGAAGCAATAATGAAAAAAGGTTGAGAAACAATGACCTAGATAGTTTTACAAAGCATCTACTCAGGCTAAAAAAAACAATGATTAAAAAATTATTATAATACCATAGCTTTAAAGGATTCACACATGCTGGGCACAGAGGCTCACGCCTATAATCCCAGCACTTAGAGGCCAAGACGGGCTGATCGCTTGAGCTCATGTGTCCAAGACTAGCCTGAGAAACACGGTGAAATGCCATTTCTACAAAAAGATTGAAAAAAAAAAATAGCCAGGCATAGTGGCACATAACCCTGTAGTCCCAGTTACTGGGGAAGCTGAGGTGGGAGAATCACTTGAGCCTGAGAAGTCGAGGCTACAGTGAGCCATGATAACATCACTGCACTCCCGTCTGGGCGACAGAGAGAGACCCTGTCTCAAAAAAAAAAAAAAAAATACATGTATCATATTATTCACAGACAGTCAATGAAAATGTTTTCTGACATACTTGATATTTCTACAGTACACACTAGGGTAACGTGCTGTGTTAGGCTGTTTTAAGTGTTTCATGTCTTTTTTGTCTTTCAATGTGTACTCTAGACCTGTGAATTTCAAACTCTTGAACCAGGACCCACACCATAAATACAATTTAAAAGTATATGTCTTAAATTATGGGGGTAAAAGAGTAATTAAGTAATATCCTTAGTATGTGCAATAACCATATTTTATAAGAAATACAATTTGTTTTTCCTAAGTATTCTTCATGGCAAATCACTTTTTTAGTGTTTGTGAAGACCTACTAAACTGATTTCATGATCCACATGCAATTATCAAATCACTGTACCAACCCTGTCAGGCCATTTACAGTTCCCTGAAATAGACGCATATTTTCATGCTTCAGTGGCGTTTGCTATAATGTTCTTTGTTTCCAGCATCAACATGGAGATATCCTTTGTTTTCAATGTCCAAGACTTCAGTTCTAGTATAAAACCTTTTCTGGTCTAACAATCCCTTCCTCTGCGGCACTGTTCTGCATCTAGTTTCCACAGCAGTTAACACAGTATTTAATTCTTTATTTTAAAACATTTCCCCCAAATCACAGTCAGATACCACTTTATACCCCATTAAAATATCTATGATAAGAATATAGACAATAGTAAGTATTGGAAGGTATGAAAAAACAGGAATTTTCATAAATTGCAGATAGAAATGTATAATGGTACAACCATTTCAAAAAACACTTATCAGAAGTCTAAAAATAGTTACAATATGACCCAGCAATTTGACTTGTACATTTGCATTTACTCAAAAGAAATAAAAAATGTATCCACATAATGATTTTTTTGTACACATATTCACATAAGCATTACTCATATAGTAGCCAAAAGGTAGAAAGAACCCAAATGACCATGAAGTGATGAACTGATGAACAAAATGTGGTACATCTATACAATATAATACTATTTGGCAATTGATATGGTTTGGATATTTGCCCCCACCTAATCTCATGCTAAGATGCAATCCCCAATGTTGGAGGTGGGGCCTGGTAGCAGACGTTTGGGTGATGGGGTGGATCCTTCATGGCTCGGGGCTGTCTGTGTCACAGTGAGTGAGTACTCCTGAAATCTGGTTGTTTTAAGTGTGTGGCACCTCCCCCCGACAGACTCTCTCTTGCTCCCGCTTGAGAGCATGTAAAGTGCTGGTTCCCACTTTGCCTTCCACCATGAGTAAAAGCTCCCTGAAGCCTCCCCAGAAGCTGAGAAGATGCTGGCATCATGGTTATTGGAACTGCAGATCTGTAAGGTAATTAAACCTCATTTCTTTATAAATTACCCAGTCTCAGGTATTTCCTTATGGCAACACAAGAATGGCCTAACACAGCAATAAAAAGAAATTCTACAACAAGGAAGAACCTTCAAAACACTAGACTAAGTGAAAGAAACCAGTAACAAAAAGCCACTGATATGGTTTGGCTGTGTCCCCACCCAAATCTCATGTTGATTTGTAATCCTCAGTGTTGGAGAAGGGATCTGAATCATGGGGGTAGAGTTCTCATGAATGAGTTAGCACCATCCCCTTGGTGGTGTTCTCGTGAGAGTGAGTGAGTTATCGTGAGATTTGGTTGTTTAGAAGTGTGTAGCACCTGCCCACTCTCTCTCTTCCTCCTGCTCCAGCCATGTGAAGTGCTGGCTCCCTATATTTCCTCTGCCATGATTGTATAAGTTTCCTGAGGCCTCCCCAGAAGCAGAAGCTGCTATACTTCCTGTACAGCCTACAGAACCATGAGCCAATTAAACCTCTTTTCTTTATAAACAACAGTCTTGGGTATTTCTTCATAGCAGCATGAGAATGGACTAATACAGCCACCTTTTATATTGTTCCATTTATATGAAAGATGAGAAACAGGCAAATATAAAGAGACAGAAAGTAGATGAGTAGTAGTTACTTAGATGCTGGTGCTGGGGAGTGACTGCTCATACATACAAGATTTATTTTTTAGGTGATGAGAATGTTCTAAAACTAAATTATTGTGATGGTTGTAAAACTCTTGAATTATATACTGTGAGTGAATTTTTTGACCTGATACTGCTCTTACCAAAAGTCATTCAGGAATATACACCATGCCATCTATATTAGTAACAGCAGCTGAAATTTCAGCTTTTTTGGGGGTTCCACTTAGTAACCAATATTAATCATGACCCAAAATTATCATCAAAGATTCAATTAAGCCAAGTATCTCAATAAAACTCTCCTACTTGTGTCTGAGATTCTAGTGGAGAAAATGGCTTTTACTATTCCCAAAGTCTACAGAGTAATATCTCAATGGATAAATGAAGTAGCAAATCTGTTAGTTGAAGGCAACGTAAAACCAGTAAGATAGAATGCTGCTATCAAAAAGTTTAAAGTTTTTTGCTTAAGGGATAAGCCTACGGGAAATAAAATTATATAAAACATAATACTCAATATTTAAAAAATACACCCATCATGCAGGTACTATTTAACACAAATTTAAGTCCCTTATTAATAGCAAAGATATACCTTTGGTAACAGAAAATCTATACAAGGGAACTATTGATACGGAAGAAGGGCAGGGAAGTGCTGGGAACGGAAGGATGGGTCTCTGGCAAGGGCTTTAACCCCCAGGCCTGTGCCCACAGACCTAGGTGAGGACAGGTACTCCTGACTTTGCGCCCAAATGTTGCATTTCCCAAGACTACCCTGGCCAGCCACGCCCCCATCCTGTGCCTATAAAAACCCTCAGGACCGGCCAGGGGCGGTGGCTCAGGCCTGTAATCCCAGCACTCTGGGAGGCCGAGGCAGGCAGATAACGAGGTTAGGAGTTCGAGACCATCCTGGCCAACATGGTGAAACCCCGTCTCTACTAAAAATACAAAAATTAGCTGAGTGTGGTTGCGCTTGCCTGTAGTCCCAGCTACTCAGGAGGCTGAGACAGGAGAATTGCTTGAACCCAGAACGCGGAGGTTGTGGTGAGCTGAGATCCTGCCATTGCACTCCAGCCTAGGAGACAGAGGGAGACTCTGTCTCAAACAAACAAACAAAAACAAAAAACAAAAAAAAACCCTAGCAGGCAAGCATACAAGCGGCTAGACGTCGAGAAGAACACATCAGCACAAGACACAAATGGCTGGACAGTGAGAGGACATCGAGGGGAGCACGCCGGCAGAAGCACACACGTCAGCCGGCCGCACTGACAGGCCATAGACTGGCCAGATGAGGCCAAGTTTGGCTGGGGCAGTCAGAGGAGAGCCAGGCCGCTGAGTGGTCGGACTCCAGGGGAAAACCATTTCCCTTCTAGGCGGCCATCCTATCTGCTAAGAGCTACTTCCACTCAATAAAACCTTGTATTCATTCTCCAAACCCACATGTGATCCAATTCTTCTAGCACACTAAGGCAAGAACCCTGGGACACAGAAAGCCCTCTGTCCTTGTGATAAAGGCAGGGGTCTAATTGAGCTGACTAACACAAGCCGCCTATGGATGGCCAAACTAGAAGAGCACCCTGTAACACATGCTTACTGGGGCTTCAGTTGTAAACATTCATCCCTAGACACTGCCATGGGGTCAGAGCCCCACAGCCTGCCAGTCTGTATGCTCCCCTACAGGTTTAAGTAGCAGGGCACTGAAGAAGTGATCCACACCACCATCACAGGCCCTGCAAGGGGGCCAAGGGAACTTTTCCCATTTCACTATTATGGAGAGTTGGGAAAAAATGTATTGCTTTCTGAAGGCATTTTCTTCTGACAGTAAAGAATTTATAGAATTGGGATTATAGTCACCTGAGAACATCCTAACAGAAATTTTTTACGTGACGTATACCTCTTCCAACATTATGAATAAACAATGTAAAGTTTAAGGCAGCAGTTGGCTGACAGAGTGCCTATATTTGTATCAATACCTTAAGCTCATATAATAATTTGTGGTCTATACAGTACTTAACAGGAGCTAAGAATGTGGGTTTTAAACTACCCGGTTCTAATTCTACCTCTTCCATTCACTAGCTGTGTGACTGTGGACAACTTATTTACATCTCTGATGACTTTATTTGCTCATCTGTAAATCAGGAATCATAGTAGCATCAACCTTATTGTAATTTCTGAAGATTAACTCAGTTAATGTTTTAAGTGCTTTGCACAGTGCTTCATAGTGTCGGTAAATTTAATTGTTATTATAGTTATCATATTAGCATTAATCAATACAGTAACCCCCTGAGGTAGGTGAGGCTCAGAAAGGATAAATAAATTAGATCTGTATTTTTCATTTTTTATTTAGTGTTCCTGAGAAAAGGCCATGGAACTTATAAATTTGTTTTCAGATTAATTTTGGACACAGTCTACCCTGTTAAACCATACAAAATGTTATGTTTTTACATCTGAGTTTTTATTAAACTCAATCAGTAACTTGAAATGATAAATTTCATCTTTGTTTTCTTGGTATACCAAATTAAAACTTTGTGATAGTATACGCAAATAACATAGTGTAATTGATACTATAACACATACCAAAGATTTTATTTTAGATTCAGCTTAAGGCCTGTTGAATGTGTATATACATAACAGAATACATTTTTTGCTATGTATAAATTGGTGATTAGTTTTTATATTTGTTTTAGGAAGTAGAAAAGAACCAATGATTTTAGAGAGGCAAAAAAAAAAAAAAAAAAAAAACAAAAAAACCCAAAACCCAAAACATAACTCCATTCTGGCTTGTAAAACATATATGGACTTATATTGGATGATATTAACAGTACGGTTTGTTGGGGAGTATATATCAATAAAGGCAAGAATGAGAACTAATTAGCTTTTACTTATGACATAAAATGGGGATGTGATATCAATTCTTTGAAGATAAAACAATAAGGAAGTTTCATTCCCATTTTGTGTTAAAAGACTTCAGGCATTCTGAGGATTTTTTTTATTTTTTCATTTTTATAATACCATATAACCAGACACTTCAAAAATAGATGGTTGAAATAGTAGCGATTTAGGATTATGAAGCAGTTAAGTGCTTCACAATGTTGATGTAATACAGCAATTATAGACCTTTGTAATTTAGCTAAAATGCTTTGTTTTGTTATTCATATTGAAACTACACAATAAGAATACCTCCTTATTTTCAAAGAAAAGGGCTTAAATTTTAAAAAATCTTTGCATTAATGTTTTGACCATTGTTATGAACTTACCACTGAAATTTATTATTTTGTAACTAAAAACAAAATGAAATACTAAGGGGGAAAAGGTTGTATAATGTTAGAATTTTGATTAGCAATCACAGCTGCACCAGAATTAGTTTCTATAGCAACAGGAAGAAATAATGTGTTGAATTGCAATGCAATACAAGATTTTTTTTTTTTTTTTTTTTTTTTTACAGATTGCAATTCAAAAGGAAATCTTTAAAGAATTTTGTCTTAAAAGAGTTATTAATCTTTTATCCATCATAATTCTCTAATGGAAAATACTTAATTATTCTTGTCTACTTTTCCTGAAGCCTGTTTTAGCTAATTTAAATTTAATATGTCCCAAAAAAGACAGAAAATTTAATATACCTGAACAATAAGAATTTTAGTTACTGTATCATTTGCATTTTAAAACAAAAATGCATGGAATAATATTCTGTATGTTGTTTAGACAGAAAGTAAATCTCAGGGGTAGTTTAGAACCTACAAGGAAAAGTCTAAGAAGTGCTTTTCTGAATAAATTATGTTGTAGGACTAAAATTAAAAATGATAAGCAAATACTATATTTTTATCAGTATGAAACTAAGTCTTCTCTTCTACGAATGTATTACTCCTGTACTCCCATGTCCAAATTGTGATTAAGAAACTACTACTATGAGTATTCAGAATGTACATCTCCCTTACTTTAGTAGAAAAAGATAATAGTATGGGAAGCATTTAAAATTTAACGCTGCCCATACTATTTCTATCAGTGAAAAATATTTCACTGCATCCTCTCCAGTTCTAGCTATTTTTGGCAACTAATTAAAAGCATATGCCTGAACCTTTTATGTATTTTGCCCTTATAATGAGATCTATTACTATGGCTCACTCTATGCCTCTGAGTTCCAAAGTATCTTTGGAGTTACCATGGATACCAGTGACAAGTATTCTCCCATAACTGCTCTATGTGTCTCATCAAACACAAGAAAACTGACATGGCAGGAATCAAGCCATCAAGACATTATGAATCTCTAATTGTTCATGCTTTTAAAAAATAGTGTGTGTGTGTGTGTGTGTGTGTGTGTGTGTGTATATATTTAATTAAACCAGCTAATTATTTTTAAAAATCTGAATAGACATCAAATTATTGGATAGAAAATGAGTTATTTTTAAAAAGGTATAAACATTAAAATAAGCCAATATGACAATCTGTGATTCAAAGTAAAACCTGAATCCAAAAGTAAACTTGAGTTTTGAGTTCTTCAGTAATAAAAATTTCTAATTATATGAAAGACAATATCTCATAGGAACATTCATATTATGTAGCCCATAATAAAAAATTTCAGAAGAGGTCATTTATGAGAACATGCAGATTGTTCAAGGTTAAGTGCTAAACTGTAACAAAAACATCATTGCAAAATGGAATCGAAGCTTTTTTTTACCAGTAAAAATTATTCAGATTATGTCAGAAATCATCTCATTCTACCTATACTTTCTTCTTTCTTAGTGTAGCAATCAAATCTTTCTTCACTATTTAATATCTTTTACTACATAAGAGATCTTTTTAAAAAATCAGGAATTGAATATCAAACTCAGCTCCTACAAAAAATATTTTCAACAACTCCTTTTGTGACTTCTTTTAAAAATAGTATAAATATGTATGAAGCAGTTAAACAGACTTCTTGTCAGAGAGATACAATTTTACTTTATAAGACAAAGGTACCCACATAAATAATAAGAAACTTCACATGACATAACAATTCACAGGAATTGTATCATTCAATGTGGGTAGGTATGTCCTTTTAGTGAATGTTTATTTTAAATTTTATGATTAAGATACGTATTACAATGTAGAAACACGTATTACTCCTTCTATAAGGACTTGTGACTTAGAGATCATAGAGTGAATAAACATAAATATTTTTATTAGCTAATATATAAATATAGTACTTACTAAAGGGAAGCTCTTTAATTATAAGAAATACATATCTATACAAATTCAGTCTGATGCACGGAATTTCACACAGAGGTTCCAACTCAACACTCACAATGCCTCAATTTTTCCATCTTTAGAGGGGGAAGGCATCTTTTGTTGTTTTGGAAAGATTATGAAACGTTTCTAAATATAAACCATAAAAATAGTAAAAAAAAAAAATGGTATTACTAGGCTTATATGAGAATTAGCTTAAGGGAAAATATTATAACACATGTCTGAAATTTTTATCAAGACTCACAGGGAATGTTTTTCCTCATCACAAAGGACTGTTTTTCCTCATCACAAAGGACTGTAGCAAAAGTCTAGGCAAAAAAATAAAAAATAAAAAAATAAAAAAAAAATTATACCCAACTATCTTTGTTGAACTAAGCTGACTAGCAGAGAAAATATATCCATATAAACCAGCTTCTCTCATGATTGCTTCTGGAGACAATCCCATGTTCTGTTAAGAGTGGTTTGGAGAAAAGCAGCCGACCCTATACCAAGAAACACTCAGCTGATTTCAGTGTGCCTCTTCTGAGCCCACAGACAACGAAGCGCAAGCCACTAAAAACTCCAAGACTCCAAGTGTACCTGTATTTCCCAGTAAAAGGTAAACAACAGGCATTTATTTTAGGACCTATTTTGTGCCAGGCATTATGCAAGTTACTAAATTCCATAGGCCTTGAGAAGAAAACCTAATTTGTCAAGCTTTTATAACAGGGAAAGGGGAAATCAATAAAGAACACTGAACAGGGAGAGCAGAAACCTGAGTTTGAACCCATGGTCTGCTACTAAAAAGCAAAGTAGTATTTAAACTCTCTGGGCTTTTGTCCATAAACCGAAGAGAACGAGCCAGATCACTAAGATCTGTGTAATTTTAATTACAATGAATCCATAACACTTAACAGTTCCATTTTGAAAGTGGAATAGAATAAGGGATTAATTTTCTAAAAGTGAAAACTGCTATTGCTGCAATGGATTATAAAAGGGAACTAGAAAATTTCATTTCTTCAAAGTCTAGTTAACTCTAACAGAGTTCTACCTTTTCATATTTGAGATCCAGGCCTTCCTGCAAGACTACATAAGCTCTCAAGATCTTTAAATATATGGTGACGGCACAATGAAGGAAGAGAGAGAGAGTGGGACGAGAGAAATTGTATGCAAAGGTTAAAACACGAAAAGAATAAAAACATTTTTTCCTCCTCAGAATAAAATGTTTATGTTAAGTGATGTTTAAGTAACCACTATATTTTGCAGACATTTTACATTAATATGCGAGGATCTCATTAGTAAACTCAACTTTAATGTGAACAATGTTTTGCTTCAATGTTTCTAAATTCCTAAAGCTGTTCATAATGTGATCTTTCCTGAGGTTATTTCCAGAGACAGATGCCATCAAATGCAGAAACCATCAAAAAATTTTCCACACTATCATGTTCCTAAGTCACATCATGACAAAGGCAAAAAAAAAAAAAAAAAAAAGGTATAACACAGAGGAAAAAAAAGCATAGAAAAAGTGGGGTAAATATAAGAAAATAATATAGCAAAAACAAATTCAAATAAGAGAATAATTATAAAAAGTACTGCAAAAAATACATAGGAAGTAAACATTTACAATATACACTTATAACTCAGAATAAAGAAAGGTTGAATATTAAAGCATAAAAAGATATACTTAACAAAAATCAATTTTTAAAAGCTGTGTAAGCATATTATAACAAATAAAATAGTTTTTGAGCCCTCTCTGAAGAGACATAAATATAAATATATAAAGAAGGTTATTACCACAAAATTATATATGGGATGATCCACCAGAAAGATGAATTTGTAAACATGTAAGTCCCTTATAACATAACGTTAAAATAATTAAAGAAAAACAGAATTCCAAGGAAAAAGCTGACAAAATCTACAATCATAGTGGAAGATATTATATATCTCTCCTACTGATTAAAAGGCAAAGCAGAAAGAATATTTAGGAAGGATACAGCAGATGAGTTGAACTCAATAAGCTCAACTAAAAGACATTCACAGAAACTTACAACCAAGAATTAGAGAATGCGTACTCTTTTGTTGGATACAATAGACATTAATCCCCTTGACACACACACACGAATACACCAGCCACATAAAGCAAGTCTTAACAAATAGCAAAGTTGGTATTGCATAGATTTTGATAGCTGATCACAACACACTTAACTGAGAACTCAGAAACATGAAGAGATTTCTTTTAGCTTAAATATTTGGAATCTTAAATCCAAACCCAGCAACTGAAAAAAATCATAATAGGAATTAGAAAAATTATAAAAACAAATAAAAATGAAGATATTGCATATTAAAATGTGTTGGATACAATTGAAATGGTATTTTAAAAGGAATGTATAGTCTTAAATCCACATGTTAGAAACCAAAAAAGACTGAAAAACAATGAAGTAAGCATCCAGCTCAAGAAGTTAAAGTATAAATCTAAATAAAAGAAAAAAGAAGGTAGATAGAATCAATAAAATTTTTAAAAAACCAATTCTATAGAGAGGATTAACAAAACCAAAACGTTTCCTTGAAAGAATTAACGAATTATTTTTTAAAAATCCTGTAAGAATTAAGTAAGGAAAATAATGCTATTAACAACTTTACAATCATAATTCTGAAAATGTATACAATAAAAAATTTTTGGAAAAATATAATTTACCAAAACTGACTCATGAAGAAATAGAGAATCCAATGACACCTACATTTAAGTATTAAATCAATAAAAAATCTATCTTCAAAAAAACTCATAAGATACACAAGTAGTTTCATAGGTTGATTCTACCAGAGAACAGATACTCTTAATCTTATATAATGGTCTAGAGAAATGAAAAAGAGCAAATAATCCAAAACTTGCCTTACAATTTCATAAAACCTTGATGCTAAGACTCAAACAAAGATAGTAAGAGAAAAAATGGTGTATAATAAGCTTATTTGGGAAACCCTAAAGGGAACACAACAGGTAATCAAAATACAGCATGACAAATTGGGTTTTATTTCAGGAACACAAGGTTAGTTTAGCAAACGGATATCTTTTAATGTAATTCACAACATGAACAGATTAAAAGATAAAATCCATGTGATTTCCAAAGATTAAAAAGAGAAAATAATAAAATTAAACATCAATTAATGGTTATAGTTTTAGCAAACTAGGAACAAAAGGGAATTTCCTTAATTCAATAAGTGATATCTTCCAAATAACCAGAACAAACATCATAAAAGGCAAACATTAGAAGCATTCTCTTTAAAACAGAAACAAGAGGCACATTCACTGGTATTAAACATTGTATGTGAGTTCCTAGCCAGAGCTAGAGACAAATTATTATAACTTATCAGAAATAATGAACAAGATTGTTGAATAAGATACCTTTCCTAATAATATGCCTGTAGAATCTCTTTCCTCTTCTAGATAGACAACCATATCATTTCCAAGCAATGCCTGTTTTATTTCTCCCTTTTCAATCTTTACATCTCACATTTCTATATTATCAGCTTTTCCTAGGAACTCCACAAAAATGTGAAATACCACCTATCAGATTGCCAAAAATGCAAAAATCTAGCAAATGTAAGCATTGATGAGGACATAAAAGATCAGTAAGAAGGCTGTTAATGGGAGGGTAAATTTTTAAAATATGTATAAGATGCATAAATACCAAATTCTAGAATATGGTGATATATAGAGAGAGGTCTTCAAATCTATATAATGTTTCATGTCCTAAAAAATTCTTAGAATATAGTAGTATGAAATTCAAACACATGATACAACATGAATAACCTATTAAAACATCTGAAAACTGAAAAACACTGTTGAAAGAAATTAAAGAAGACATGAATAACTGGACAAACATCTCAAGTTCATGAGTTAGAAGACTTAATATTAAGATGGCAATATCCTCCAAAGTAATCTACAGATTCAACACAATCCCCATAAGAAGAGGAATTATTTGTAAAAATTGTCAAGTTGATTCTAAAATTCATATGGAATTGCAAGGATAACCAGAATAGCTAAAACAATAAAGAAAAGAAGAATAGAGTAGGAAGACTCACACTTTATGATTTCAAGCTTAGTAAAAGCAACTGTAATCAAGAGAGTGTGGTACTGGCAAGAGGACAGACATGTAGATCAATGATATACACTTGACAGTCAGGAAATAAAACCGTATGTGTGTGGTCAACTGACAAGGGTGCCAAGACCATTCAATGGGTAAAGAACAGTCTTCAACAAATAGTGCTGAGGTAAGTGGTTATTTACATGCAAAAGAATGAAGTCAGACCCTTATCTTATACTATATAGAGAAATTAGCTCAAAATTAAATACCTAAATGAGAGCTTAAACTATAAAACTCTTAGAAGAAAATGAAAAATTTTTTATGACATCAGTTTTGGGAATTATTTCTTGGATACTACAAACAAAATACAGGCAACAAAAGGAACAAGAAATAAATTGAAATTCATCAAACACTTTTCACTGAGCACTGTATTAGTCCATTCTTACGCTGCTAATAAAGACATACCTGAGACTGGGTAATTTATAAAGGAAAAAGGTTTAACTGACTCACAGTTCAGTACAGCTGGGGAGGCCTCAGGAAACTCACAAACATGGCAGAAGGGGGAAGCAAACACATCCTTCTTTACATGGAAGCAGCAAGGAGAAGTGCCAAGCAAAAGGGAGAAAAGCCCCTTATAAAACCATCAGATCTCATGAGAATCCACTCACTATCACAAGAACAGAATGAGGGGTAACCACCCCTGTGATTAAATTACCTCCCACTGAGTTCCTCCCATGACACGTGGGGATTACAGGAAGTACAATTCAAGATGAAATTTAGGTGGGGACACAGCCAAACTGTATCAAGCACTTTTGTGTATCAAAGCACACTACCAAGACAGTGAAAAGATAGCTCACAGAATGGAAGAAAATATGAAACAACTCAAAACAACCCAATTCAAAAATGGGCAAAGGACCTGAATATACACTTCACAGAAGAAGATAAACAAATGGCTAGTAAGCACATCAAAAGATGCCTAACACCATTAGTCATTAAGGAAATGCAAATCAAAACCATAATGAGATACTAGTTTTTACCCACTAGAATGGCTACCACTAAAAACAAAACCAACAAAGGAATAACAAGTGTTGGCGAGGATGTGGAAGAATTGGAACCCTCATGCATTGCTGCTGGAGTGTAAAAGGGTTCAGCCACTGCAGAAAAAAACAGTTTGGCAGTTCTGAGGAAAGTCAAACACAGAATTAGCATGTGACCCTACAATTCTATTCCTAGGTATACACCCAAAATAAATGAAAGCAGCAGCTCAATCAGACACTTGCACATCAATGTTTACAGCAGTATTATTCACAATAGCCAAAAGGTAGAAGCAACTCAAGAATCCATCAGAGGATGAATGGATAGGCAAAATGTGGTATATATGTACAACAGAATATTATTCAGCCACAAAAAGAAATGAAGTTCTGATACCTGGTACAATATGGATGAACCTTGGAGACATTATGCTAAATGAAATAAACCAAACACAGAAGGACAAATATTGTATGATTCCATTTACATGGGTTATTTACAACATGCAAATTCATAAAGACAGAACATAGAAGAGTGGTTACCAAGGACTAAGGGGAAGAGGAAATGAGGAGTTATTTTTTAATAGGCAGGGTTTCTATTCGGGAAGATGAAAAAGTTCTGGAAATAGATAATGGTGATGGTTGCATAACACTGTGAATGTACTCAGTGTCAAAGACCTGCACACTTAAAAATGGTAAAGATGGTAAATTTTATTTTTACATATTTTACCACAATTAAAAGAAATATATAACAGATTTTTAAAAGAATGAAATTCTGATACATGCCATAACATAAATGAACTTTGAAAACTATGCTAAGTGAAATAAGTCAGACACAAAAAGGCATATATTATTATTTAAGTTATATGAGATCCCACTTATATGGGATAAATTGTATGCTATGTATATATTTTACCACAATAAAAAACTAAATAGAAAAAATTCACTAGTGTGAGATAATTAAAAGTCAGCTTTCAAGTGATTTGGAAAAATGGATCGTGAAAATATGAAAGCATTGTCAGCCAGCCTTCTAAAGAGATATATAAGAAACGGAAAGAGGGTGTTAAGAGTAATTAAAAAGATTAGAAGGCTGTTATATCTCAAGTTGATTTTTTAAAAAACACTAAAAAAATTAAGATTAGAGGGAGGATACTCTTCATATAGGAAAACCTAGGAGTGTTTAAGAATAGAAGAAAGTGAATCATAGAGAAAAAAGAAGGCCATCACACAATAAAAAAGAATAAGTGATTGCTGATAACCAATTCCAGCTGTGGCCAAATGAAGACAGCAGTTAAGACATAAGTATCTGGCCTCTAGAATACAACATAGAAATGATGAATAAAAACAACAGAATATTGGAAAGGAGGGGCATCAAAAAACTTCACAATGGTAATTAAATTCTGCATTAAAAGTAATCAAGAAACACTCAACATAAATTCAATGTGATCTCATTCAAAATAGCACCAGAATTATTCTAAAGTTCAGCCAAAAAGATTATTGAATAAGAATAACCATAAAAGATTTGACAAAGAATATGATGTTATAGCATTAGACACTGTAGTAGAGAAATTAATTGGAACACAATAAAGTTCAGAAATAGATACAAGTCCAAAAAGGAATTTAACGTAGGATAAAAGCAGTATTTCAAACCAGTGATTAATAAATTAGATTTTCCAGCAAAAAACACAGCGATGAATGGCAGCAATTTGGAAAAGAAGAATGCTAGATCTCCACTTCAGTTCTTGCAACAAAAATCAAAGCTAGATCAAAGATTTACAGGTAAAAGATGAACCCATAAAAATACTAGAAGAAAACATGAACACAATTTTCCAAATCTCAAAACAGGAAAGGTCTTTCTGAATGTGACATATAATCCAGAAGCTATAAATGAAAAAAAAAAAAACAAAAAATCTGAGATAACATAAAAATTTTGGGTCAGCAAAATCACCACCAATGTTACCAAAAAAAAAAAAAAAAAAAACTAGAAAAAATGTTACATGCAACAAAGGCTAATATTCTTAATATCCATGAATTATGAATCAAGAAGAAAAATACCATCAACGCAAAAGAAAAATGGGTTAAATTTACCAACATGCACAAATATACATGCATACACACAGCATATATAATACAAGCACATAAACTATAATACAAACTAAAACATTTAATATTAAACTTTAGAAATTTTCAAAATCAAAGAACGATAACATTAGGAAAAATGTATAGTTGGAAATGTAAATTAAAATATAAGTGTCAAAGATACAGATTGTAGTTAGAACAAACTGTTTTCTACCAATTTGAAATGGGAGTGAAAGGTACAGGATTTCATGAGAATAGAATGTCAAATTTCATTTGTAAACTACAACGTTTAGTTGTACCCACTGCAATTCTAGAATTCAAAATGGATGTGTTGATGGCAAAGTGGTATAACTAGCATCAAATCTTCCTGCCTATTTATTGAAAAATATGTTAGAAACAGCATGGCTGAGCAATCAACTAATAATCTGTGCAAGGTAATCCTTATTCATTTGCACATTATTGTGCTTTTGTTTTCTACTGTCAAAAGTTTGACAAATTAGAAAAAAAAAATCATTGACCCAGTATACTTATCAGACACTACCTTTTATATTTGTAGAATACAAAACAAGTTATTGTATTTGCAGTCAACCATTTGCAGAGATCATCCCTATATAGTTTTACACTGTAAGAATCAAATTTCCAAATATGCACTTGGTTATTAGTTCTATTTTTAACCTGCCACTCATATACTGTCATGTACTTAAAATTCAGAACATGTTTACATTATCCATCCAGCAGGCTAATGCAACTGCACACCAGACAGTCATGCATAATTCAAATCAATATCCTCAGGCTTGGAACTCTAAGTCAAAGCTGCCTTTAAAAAAGCTAGGGTGTGACTTTAACATGAATAAAGTATATCTAATTTTTCTTTTTATGTGACAAATTGATACTTTCTGCAATGGAATGCCAAAAATGCAAAGCCACTGTATAATAGATCTTTACACTATTGAAAAAAAGAGATAATTGAAAAAATAAGGTAACTACAGCAGTCTTAGAAAATTAACTCTAAATACTGAAAGAGACAAAGTTGAGTAAGATTCAAATAGCAAAGCTCACAATGTAACAATACATTATATGAAGTTTAGCCAACAAACAACACATACATAAAATTACAAAATCAAAACTCTAAGTTATATTGTGAATTGGGAATTCTTTTAATACTTAAATTCAGATTACTATTTTTGTATCAATAAAGTTAGTTTCATTTAAACCCCTTAAGTATAAACCCCACTACAAAATTTCTATAACTAGTTACATGTCTAGAAGTGACCCTCATCTGGAAAAGCTCAAGTCTATCAAACTTAAATTGAGTTTTCTTAGTTAAGCATGTCAAGATACAGCATTGAATATCCATTATACCAGACACTAGTTTATGTCACCTTTACTGTGGATATTTGCTTTTAAAACGAATAAGGAAAAAAAGATAACTGAGTCTTAGTCTATAAACATCTATTTTTGAGGCTACTGAGAACATAAATGTTTACCAATAACTTGAAATGTAACACATAATTGATTAGCCTCTGATTTAAAATTTGCATAAGCAAGAATAAATGCATATATTTTGATAATTTTTCTTCCCAGAAGCTTCAAATTTGACTCATCATTTAAAGAAACCCTCCAGATATGAACATCATTGCTCGTGCAACCCAACTCAATTATGAAAATTTCATATTAGTCCTATTCAATATTATAGACATACCAAACATAATATCCTCTACAATGACAGTCCATTAATGTCAAGGTGTAGTAATATGAAGGATGAAATTAATGGGATAGAGAAAAAGGATTCAATGGTATCTGAGATAATGAAAAAAAAGATTAAATGGCAGGCCTTTGGGAAATACAATAAAGGCATGGAAGTCCTTTCAGTGAAGACAGGGAATCTAGTTCAGGTACACAAAACGTATCTTTTCAGTTTTCTTATAGAGATAAAAAACTTAAATAATGATGACACAGTAGATAAATCAAAGATGTCTTAATTGATGAAGCCCTGAATTTAATTAGGAGTTTGTAGATAACACTGACCAGATCTATTCACTAAGTATTCCGTAAGAAAATAGCAGAAAAACATGTTTTATAGCAAATCAACTACCAATTAAAGCTGGAGAAAATGATGCATAGAAATTCAAAATCGTAATAGCAACGGCAAATGGAAAATTGCCCTAAAAAAGGACATCTGATCTCACCCAGCAATAATAGCAGCACGGCCCATGAATTGAATATATATTTTTTTCCTTTCTGTAGAGGGCTGTTTCCCTTTAAATTTCCATATTTTTGCCCACAAGTACAACCAATGAATATTTTAAACCTCTCTAAAGGTAAATATGTTATTGGCTCAGAGTTTTCTTCCTTTACAAACCTACTCTGGAATATTTGTAATACAGCACCAAAGTTCAAAGCACATAGAATTCTCACGTTAATCTTGACATAGAGACAAACTATAAATTTTAGAAAAGTAGCTATACAAAAGAACTAAAAGAAAGATTACAGGATATAAACTGCATACATAGTTTATTTTTTGAAGTTAACTTTACATATTATGCTGGAAATTATAAAGGCAATAAAATGCAATTTTAGTAGCTCTACTTAGGAACATAGGAACTCAAAATATGAGAAGTGGAAGGAACCTTAGATCACATTGCCTAACCTTAACATTTGTGCAAAAGGAAACGAGGGCCTGTGACATTCCTAAAGTAATAGTTTATACAAAGGGTAAGATTAGAAACCACATCTGCCATTTACAAGTCTCCTGAGTACAGACCTATACAAGCATACCCATTGGCTCTAACTACTTCTAAGTATGCTTAAGAATTCACAATAGCAAAGACTTGGAACCAACCCAAATGTCCATCAATGATAGACTGGGTTAAGAATTTGTGGCACATATACACCATGGAATACTATGCAGCCATAAAAAAAGGATGAGTTCATGTCCTTTGTAAGGACATGGATGAAGCTGGAAACCATCATTCTCAGCAAACTATCATAAGGACAAAAAAACCAAACACCACATGTTCTCATTCATAGGTGGGAAATGAACAATTAGAACACTTGGACACAGGAAGGGGAACATCACATACCAGGGCCTGTCGTGGGGTGACGGGGGGAGGAGGGATAGTATTAGGAGATATACCTAATGTAAATGATGAGTTGATGGGTGCAGCACACCAACATGGCACATGTATACATATGTAATAAACCTGCATGCTGTGCACATGTACCCTAGAACTTAAAGTATATATATAAAAAAAGAAAAAAGAAAAAAGAAATGAGGTTGCATACAATTCCAAAGCTGAAACAGATGTAGCAAGGACCAACGCTAGACTAGAGCTGAGATGCAGATACTTCTCATACAATGGAATTAGATGGCATCCATATCCTTCAATTTCCCACCTCCCAGTTCCCATCCCATTTCCTCATTCTCCACCTACTGTAGATAAACTTGCATCCACTGATTTACATGGGAGGGTGAGATGCCTTCAGAAAAAGCATCTTAAACTAAGACTATATATAAACATGTCTTGCAAATTAGAGGGTAAAGTGAATGTGACAATCCAAATTTCTGAAAAGTGCAATGAGACTCTTGAATACTCACAATAAGAAAAGGGGGTATCTTTCACAGAAAGCCATAGCAGGCTATTTGGCCTGAGATCAGAGAAGAGTATGGACCCCTAGTGCAACGTGGTGGCTAGTAAATTATTTTATCCTGCCAATTCTGGCAATGCATTCACACCCTGGGAAGAAAACACGCAGTGCATGAACTGAAACAACAGCCTCTTTACATCCTAGGGCCCACAACTCCGACAGTAATTATTTTAGTTCCCATTATTTTGGAAATAATGTTAATGTAATCCCATTCATGTCTCTCTCTCTCTCTCTCTCTCTCTCTCTCTCTCTCTATATATATATATATATATATATATATATATATATTCTTTCTTGTCATCATACATATACATGTATATATATATAATTTATCTCATGCAGGTTGAGTAAGAGAATTTGTCAGCTCTTAGCCACCAAATTCATTCCCAAATTAGTATGGGAATTTAGCATGTGAAATTCCTGGGAATTTTTTCCGTGGGAAATTTTTATTCTAATCCTTATGTTTTAATTGTATGATAGTGAATTTCTCTCATCCTGCCCTTAATTTGAGTTCATTCATTACCAGTTACTTTCTGTTAGTAAAGAATCTCAAGCTAGTAGAATTTAAAATTCCATTCCCAGGTCTAACTTAATTTCCTCTCTATATCTAAGTTTCTAACTTGTAAAACAGAGGTAATAATAGTTCATAGTTCACAGTGCTGTCAAAACATTAAATGAGCTAATATAAGCAAAGGGCTTAAAACAGTGCCTGTTACATCGCAAGCACTATATATGTATTTGCTTTTGTTACTCCTTTCCTCTGATGCCAGCTAAGCTTCTGTTCATGGAACTTTTGAGTGGGAGACAAAGTGAGGTCTGCACTTTTAATCCTCCTTACTCCATCCAGCACCTTGAATGACTTCATTCTGGAACATCTTTCCCTCTCTTCCACCTCTAATTACTCTGATGTATTGGGGTAAGGAACAGGAATGGCAGAAATTGCTGAAATTGCCTTACTGGCTGCATGCAGGTAGTAGAAAGGTACCCTAAACCTCACTCTAGCACTGGTTGGCTATAGTAGCTTCTGCTGATATGGTGGTTTCTTCATAAATTATGCAGATAATTCATTTGGGTGATACTCAGCTTCATCTCAGCCTCTGCAGTCACAGAGGAACTACTCAGAGGAGAGCAGCCAAGTCTTCCCCTGTGGTCAGAAGTCCATACTCCTAATCTCCTAATTAGGTAGCAAATTCCCTGGTTTGCTGGTTGCCTGACTAGCCCTATAACTCTTATCTCTTCTACTTTCCATGCTTCTCCAAAGGGAGCCTCAAAAATATCTCCATGTTCTTCACAAATCTCAAGTGCCCACTGAAAAATGGGATGAGGTAGAAGAGCTGTAACCACAGTACCTCCCAACTTTCAAACTCCAACTCTCTTTCTCCCCCTACCTCATCTCCTGCTTATTTGACATGGGGTGGGAGTGGGAGCACAGCAGTTAGATTAATATTTGGGAGTAATAAAACTAGTTTGGACTACCTCATAATAAACATGTAGGGAAGTCTCTGACCCAGAATGCCAATAGCTGTTAGCTCAAGATTTTAGATAGAGATGAATTACTATTACCTCCTTATTCCAGCTTTCAGTCCCTAGTCACCTATTCCAGAATAACAAAAGCCTCAAGAAAAATCTCATTAAACATTCTGATACAAATACAATTAAAATAGGGACAAACAATCTTTCTTATACATCACTATAATCTGTGGTAGGTATAGACCTAAATGCACAACCTAATCAAATGCCTATGTAAGAACACACAGGGAGAGAAAGTTTATGTGTTCTGTATATTCTGAGAGATGGTCCTCTTTAACCCCAAATAGTCACAAGAAATCTGCATATGGAAGGAGTATTCTGTTGTCAGGCTATAGGGAAGTAGGAGTATAGCTAGCTGTCAAACATGAATGATTTATTATTTCATTTTGTGGGCAAATCAAGATGAATGCAAAATGAAAGAGATCATAAAGAATGTTAAAGAATCAAACTCAAGAAACTCAAGAAGTCCAAATATATAAATCATTAACAAAATAGGCTAATGGTAATAAGGGCAAGAGAGGTTTTAATTAGAAAAATCAACCTCATAACTTTGTTCCACTTAAATAAAAAAATTATTGATTTATTAAATTTGCATCCAGCAAGCACTATGTGAGATACTGGGAACTCACACCGAAGTGAAGTGAAACAAGTTACTGTACATAACAAAAGAATATCCAAAGCAACCGAGGTCTATAGAAATTCTGAAAATAGAAAGATTAATCTGTGAGAGTGTTGGCAAGAAAACTTCATGGCAGGAGTTGGCCTTAACTTTGGCCTTGAAATGCAGTGCTAAATAGGCTGAAAGAGGGTGCTGTTTTTCAAACTGGGGTACAATATTAACAAAGGTACAAAGTCAGGCATGATGACCAAATTACCTCTGCAAAGAACTGGCCAACTAGAGAAGGTTTTAAACAATGGGAGAACAAGGAAAGGTTAATTTAGATATTTATACTACCTCATGTTTGGGTTTGTCTCCAATCTTGTGATTTCAAATATCAATATCAACTGGGGTCGGGCGTGGTGGCTCATGCCTGTAATCCCTGCACTTTGGGAGGCCAAGGAGGGCAGATTACTTGAGGTCAGGAGTTCCAGATCAACCTGGCCAACATGGCAAAACGCCATCTCTACTAAAAGTACAAAAATTAGCCCAATGTGGTGGTAGGTGCCTGTAATCCCAGCTACTTGGGAGGCTGAGACAGGAGAAGTGCTTCAGCCTGGGAGGTAGAAGTTGCAGTGAGCCGATATTGCAGCTGCTACGCTCCAGCCTGGGTGACAGAGCAAGACTCAGTCTCAAAAAAAAAAATAAAAATAAAAATAAATAAATAAATAAATAAATAAAAGTATCAACTGGAAGCTTTCAAAAAAACTTTTTTGTTGTTGTTGTTGTTTTTTGAGACGGAGTCTCACTCTGTCGCCCAGGCTGGAGTGCAGTGGCACAATCTCGGGTCACTGCAACCTCTACCTCTCGGGTTCAAGTGATTCTCCTGCCTCAGCCTCCTGAGTAGCTGGGACTACAGGCGCATGGCACCACACCGGGCTAATTTTTTTTTTTTTTTTTTTTTAGTAGAGACAGGATTTCACCATGTTAGCCAGGATGGTCTCGATCTCCTGACCTCATGATCTGTCTGCTTTTGCCTCCCAAAGTGCTGAGATTACAGGCGTGAGCCACCAGGCCCAGGCCCAGCCCCAGAAAAACTTTTTAGTTATAGAACCTTTTGTTCAAATAAAATCTAATCTATTTAAACCAATAAAAGAAGAAATAAGGAGCTTGAGCTCTGTCTCCTCATTCTGATTCCCTGACTCTCATTTTATCTTACTCCTAGAACAAACCCCTACCAAGGATCCACAGAACCCCTTAATGAAAAACATGTTTAAAACTGTTGTGGAGTATTTTTTTGGTGAGGGTTGAGGTCTCAATTACCTTTTAGTTGGCTCAATTCTCAACTAGTTGCATGCCCTATAGATTTCTTCACCCACAGTTTCACTGAAAGCTCTTGAGAGACAACAGCTCCATAAGGATAAATGTTGGAAATATTTAGGTGAGTACAGCTTTTATAATACGATGTCATCAAATTTACTTTAAAGAACATAAACTTATAAAGGTAAGTTTCATATTGGGCGTTAATTTATATTAATTTTTAAAGTGAATTTAAAATAAACAAACTTTGCCTCTAACTGTATAATTACAGAGTTTTAAATCTGAAATGAGGATTAGTCTTAGGCAAAACAGCACTTTTTAAAAACAGCATCAAAAATCTTATTTACATGATGTTTCTAAATGTTCTGTGAGAAGTCTCTTTAGAGAAGAGACTTCTAAATGGTTAAAGGTGAATTGGAGACGGTAAGTGAGAAATCACTTTGACTTAAATTTTAGTTGATATATAACCAAAACTATAACAAATTAACTTTTTATATGGGAGACAATCTTTTTTTTTTTTTTTTTTTTTTTTTTTTGAGACAGGGTTGGAGTTCAGTGGTACAATCATAGCTCACTGTAGCCTTGAGCTCCTGGGCTTAAGTGATCCTCCTGCCTTAGCCTCCCAAGTATCTGGAATTATAGGTGCACGCCACCACACCCAGCTAATTTTTTGGTTTTTGGTTTTTTTTGTAGAGATGGGGTTTCATTATGTTGACCAGGCTGGTCTCGAACTCCTGGCTTCAAGTAATCCTCTTGACTTAGCCTCCCAAAGTGTTGGGAATATAGGCATGAGCCACCGTGTCTGGCCAACAATTCTATTTTTAAGACATTCTAATAGGAAAAAAACATATTTTTCCCTCTCAACCAATAAAATATCGATTAAAAACTAGCTGTTCCCATTTTTTAGACAGTTTGAAGTTCATGCACTTTTATTTTTTTCAACAAATTATCAATGGGCATACCTATTTAATTTTATACATAAAGACATTTCATATATACAAATATGTTAATAGCTACCATTTATTCAGAACCATTATATCCCAAGACATGTAGTATTTCTAGTCCTCACACTAACTCTTTAGGGCAAGTATTTTTGATAATTTACATTTAAGAAAAGACTCAGAAAAGTTTATTATATCACATAGATAATAATCACTGAAGACAGGATCGGAATTAAGTTTTTCCACAGCTTATTCATCTCCTGACTCATGTGAAAATCAGAATGTGATGAGAAACAAGCCAGTTCACTCCACAGAGCTCCAGAAAGGCTCAGGAATTGAAGGCATTAGTACCTTGGAAGGTAGTGGGTGAGAAGTATGCTAAAACAAGAGCAGGCAGATGAAAGCTTGCACAGTAAGCAATAACAACACTCCCACCATAAATTGTGTCCTCTATAATAAGTATCCAAGAATCCAATTAAGGAACATCAGGCATAACAGGAAACAGGGAGAAGCATTCCCCCTCTGAAAACAGAGAATTAAGTGAAAATCTGACGAACAGTTCAATGCTCAGCTACCTTTTATTACTCAGTTCCAAGAGTGCTGCAGCCAAGCATTATATCACACTTCTCACCAAAAACAGGATGAGGATAATGGAGGATTATTCCAAAAAATTAAGTGGACTAAAAGACTACAGTTATAAACACTGACATGTGGGAGTCTCAAATGAAATGGTCATATTCCTTCCCAATAAACTAGCACTGAAGTCACTGATAACAAACCAGTCCAAGCACACAGTTTCTGATCTGCTTTTCTACATATCACTGTTAAATATGACAATCTCTACATATGTGAGAAAACCTCCAATATGAAAGACAAGAGACTTAAAAAAAAAAAAGGAAACGTAATATAGGAACAAGAAAAGGGCTTAAGATGGAAGAAAAGAATATCCTTAGTGATGAAAAGATATCACAATCATAAAATAAGAACAATTACTTTAAGTAAGAAACCATCAGAGACTGAGAAACAACTCTTGATATTTTAAAATGTGATAGCAGAAAGTTACAGTATGGGAGGAAATTAGGCTTCTCAAAATCAGACTAATAATCTTGCCAGAAACAAAGGAGAAAATGGAAGGAACTATGAAATAAATGATTCCTTTTTTTTTTTCACATCTTAAGAAATGAATATTCAGACTGAAAGCGCCTGCCAAGTGCCTGACATCAACAATGAAAGTTGTACCCAAGGTACAATGTTAAAACTTGCAGAGAAAATAAAATATCTAAAAATAAATGAGAACCAAAATAGCAAGACTATTAGTGAGAAGACAATAGAGCAATGACTTCAAAATTCTATAGGAAAATGATTTCTAAACTGGCATTCTATACCTGGCCAAACCATTAATCAATTACAAGTTAGAATAAAGAGATTTTCAAATGTGCAGCATCTCAAAAAGCTCACTTGCTATATACTGTTTCTCTGGAAGCTACTGGAAGATAGGCTTTATACCAAAATGAGACAGTAAACAAAAAAAAAGACTGTTGAGTTTTTAATATACTTACATACGTAAATTACTTTAACAGAAAATTAAAGGTGCTGTGATAAGACCAGAGTTAGGATAACAGTTAAGGGCTCTAGATTTCAATAAGATTGGTACCAGAAGTTGAACACATAAGCACTCAAACTATAGATACAATCCACAAAATTACCTAATGAATGCTAGGAATTGTTACATTTAGCTATTTGACAAGTTTCGTATTACTGTTCAACTAAATCAACAATTTTCCTGCCTCAACAGTTAACTAGTCTTCCTACCTCTCATTTCCCACATCTCCAATTCATTCTTCTTAGACTTAATAGTGTTATCTACCTAAAGCAAAAGTCAGGTCATGTAATGCTTTTAGTTTAAAATCTTCTAATGGCCTTCACTGCCTAAAAAAACAGTCCTAATTGCTTGACCCATCAGTTAAGACCCTAAATGATCTATACCAACTTTTCAGTCTTATGTTTTACCACTACTATTACTTCAGCACACAAACCACCTGTTGCTTCTCAACTTGGCAGAGAGAATTTTCTCTTAAACAGCTCTTTTTCTATCTCTGTGCATAGCATAGCAGGCATTCAAAAATAAAATTACAGTGGCATAAATTAGTGATTCACTGTAATAAAAAACCAAAGGAGATTCTACTACAATATAATTCTACCTTCTATGCATGAACATAATAAGTTAAAGTTAAATTAAAATGTTGATCTATATTGACATTGTATGGATCAACACAAAATTTCCATGTTCTGGTATAATTTGCCCTTCTTTGATCTGGGCTTTGTCCTTATGTATAAATAAAGGAAAGAAAATTTGTAGTCATGTAGGATATTGTATAAAATTATAATACTAGTAGCAGTCATAAGAAAATGTAGAGAATACGGCAGAATGATCTTGACATTTAATACCACATCTAAAACTTAAAGGTAACATTGAAGGTGAATTAAATTTCAATAAAAGGAAAATAAACTTATAATAGGTATGTGGAGCTATTTTTTATTTTAAAAATTTAATAATACACCTCAATAATTTCCTGTTAGCAACCTATTAAATGGACTCCTAAGTATTTACAATGCTTTCTGCCTGTCAAATCTTTAATATTTAATAAATTGCTTTAGAATGCCACTGTTCCTGTGCTTGGAGAGCTTTTTTTTTTTTTTTTTTTTTTTTTCGGTGAGATGGAGTTTCGCTCTTGTTGCCCAGGCTGGAGTGCAATGGTGCGATCTCAGCTCACCACAACCTCCAGCTCTGGGATCATGTGATTCTCCTGCCTCAGCCTCCTGAGTAGCTGGGATTACAGGCACCCGCCACCATGCCCAGCTAATTTTTGTATTTTTAGTAGAGACGGGGTTTCACCATGTTGGCCAGGCTTGTCTCAAACTCCTGACCTCAGATGATCCACCCACCTTGGCCTCCCAGGGTGCTGGGATTACAGGCATGAGCCACTGCACCGGGCCTGGAGAGCTTTTAAAACCTAAAATTTGCTCCAAAGAGTTTGTCATCGGGGAAAAAACTCAAAGAGCCAGAATATACTAAAAATTCTGTAATTAGAATCCAAATAACTTGCTCTTAAAGAGTACCTTAACCAAGAGCTTGAAAAGAATTTAACAAGTTATTGTTAACAATTTGTTTGACAACAGAGTGTTCCTGATTGATTTCAGTTCAGGATATAAACCAAGAAATTTGACTATACATATGCAAAAAAGGGTCCAAAAGTTAACATAAGTAGCAGGTAAGAAATCCAACAATATTCTAAAAACAACTAAGATTTGGTTAGCAGTCTCAATCATATTAAATGTAAAGGAAACAAAGTAACACAGATATGAGGCTAATTACTCTTTCAAAGAATCTGATATTAATATCCTATAAAAAATAGTCTGAAAGGTAGGTATTTCTCATGTACGTGGGATACTGGTTGAATATAAGCTAGGTACTTATTCAGAAGTATAACCAGCAGATGTAAAAAAAGAAGGAAGGCAATTTCTATGAATTCATATGGAGTGGTTTCCAAAATAAGTAACAAAAGAAAAATGCAAAAGAAAAAATACATATACACACATACACACATATATATAGTATTCTATATGAAGGGAAAATAACAAGACACACATAATTATGTTTTTTCAAAACAAAACATAGGAAGGATAAGCCAGAAACTAAAAATGTGGTTACCTACACAGGTGAGTGGGAATGAAGTAGAAGAAATAAAAAAGAAATGGGATTTATCTGAGTATATGTTTTAATTTAGCTTTTAATTTAGACTAATGTTTTACATATTCAAAAACAATTAAATTGAAAAAGGAAAACTCAACATCGAATGAAACAAAAAGTATGAAGTGAACTATATTCACAGCAAACAGTAACCACAAAAAAGAATTAATGCAGATAACTTTTGAACACAGTATATTGTACAACCTTATTGATATATTCCGAGGACAAACATTATGTAACCAAAATTCTTGAATTTTATGTAATAGATTTATTATTGGCAGTGGTATTTAAGTACCAATACCTAAACTATTTTTTATGTATTGTAGGACTGAGCAAATGAATAAATACAAAAAATTTTGCTAGGAACCACAGTTCTATGGGTGAAGAGAGATACAAATACAGAAAAGAGAAAGAAGAGGAATAACTCTGGTACTGGATTGAATGCGTCATATCAAAATAAACTGTTCACTGAAAGAACCTAGAAGAAATGATACCCAGCAGTAACAAGCACACCTAGATCTTCATTTCTAAATGTCCTTCCTCACAAAAGGATCCAGGCCTCCTTAAAAAACAACAAAACAAAACAAAACAAACAAACAAACAAGATAGGAATGCAACTTTCTCTGCCAAAAAAAAGGATTAAAAGGAAGAAAGGACTCAAGACCTGATGGGACTTATATGGTTTGGCTGCATCCCCACCCAAATCTCATCTTGAAGGGTAACTCCCACAATTCCTAAGTGTCATGGGAGGAACTCAGTGGAGGTGACTGAATTATGGGGGTGGGTCTTTCCTGCACTGTTCTCATGAGTCTCACAAGATCTGATGGTTTTAAAAGGGGAGTTTCCCTGCATAAGCTCTCTTCTCCTGTCTGCCACCATGTGAGACATGCCTTTCACCTTCTGCAATGATCGTGAGGCCTCCCAAATGATGTGATACTCTCTATACATTACTAATGTAACATATTAGTCCATGTATTAATGGACTAATACAGTAAATTGTTACCAGTAGAGTGGGGTCCTGCTGAAAAGATAACCGAAAATGTGGAAGCAACTTTAGAACTGGGTAACAGGCAGAGGTTGGAAATAGTTTGGAGGGCTCAGAAGAAGACAGGAAAATGTGGGAAAGTTTGGAACTTCCTAGAGACTTGTTGAATGGTTTGCCCAAAATGCTGATAGTGATATGGACAATAAGATCCAAGCTGAGGTGGTCTCCAGTGATGAGGAACTTGTTGGGAAACGGAGCAAAGGTGACTCTTGTTATGTTTTAGAAAAGAGACTGGTGGCATTTTGCCCCTGCCCTAGAGATCTGTGGAAATTTAAACTTGAGAGAGATGATTTAGGGTATCTGACAGAAGAAATTTCTAAGCAGAAAAGCATTCAAGAGGTGACTCTGTGCTGTTAAAGGCAGTTTTAGAAGGGAAACAGAGCATAAAAGTTTGGAAAATTTGCAGCCTGATAATGAGACAGAAAAGAAAATCCCATTTTCTGAGGTGAAATTCAAACTGGCTGCAGAAATTTACATGAGTAATGAGGAGCCAAATGTTAAAATCAAGACAATGGGGAAAATGTCTCCAGGGCATATTAGAGGTCTTCACCACAGCCCTTACCAACATGAGCCAGTAGGTCAAGGAAGAAAAAGTGGTTTTGTGGGCCAGGCATCACAGCTGCTCCAGCAGTGGCTGAAAGGGGCCACCACAGAGCTCGGGCTGTGGCTTCAGAGGGTGTAAGCCACAAGCCTTGGCACCTTCCACATGGTGTTAAGCCTGTGAGTACACAGAAGTCAAGAACTGGTGTTTGGGCAGGAACAGAAAACCAAACACAGCATGTCTCACTCATAAGTGGGTGTTGAACAATGAGAACTTATGGGCACAGGGAGGGGAACATCACACACTGGGGCCTGTTGGAGGGTGGGAGGCAAGGGGAAGGATAGCATTAGGAGAAATACCTAATGTAGATGACAAGTTGATGGATATAGCAAACCACCATGGCACATGTATACCTATGTAACAAACCTGCACTTTCTGCACATGTATCCCAGGACTTAAAAGTATAGTTAAAAAAAAAAAGAAAAGAAAAAAAATCCATATAAAAGATTAAAGAAGAAAAAAAAAATTGGTATTTGGGAACTTCCACCTATATTTCAGATGTATGGATATGCCTGGATGTCCAGGCAGAAGTTTGCCACAGGGGTGGGGCTCTTATGGAGATCCTCTGCCAGGGCAGTGGAGAAGGAAAATGTGGGGTCAAAGCCCCCACACAGAGTCCCTACTGGGGCACTGCCTAGTGGAGCTGTGAGAAAAGGGTCATGGTCCTTCAGACCCCAGAATGGTAGATCCACCAATGGCTTGCACAGTGTGCCTGGAAAAGCTGCAGACACTCAATACCATCCTGTGAAAGCAGCTGGGAGGGAGGCTGTACCCTGCAGAGCCACAGGGGCAGAACTGCCCAAGACCATGGGAACCCACCCCTTGCATCAGTATGACCCAGATGTGAGACATGGAGTCAGAGGAAATCATTTCAGAGCTTTAAGATTTGACTGCCCTGCTGGATTATAAACTTGCATGGGGCCTGTAGCCCCTTTGTTTTGGCCAATTTCTCCCATTTGGAAAAGCTGTATTTACCTAATGCCTGTACCCCCATTGTATCTAGGAAGTTACTAACTTGCTTTTGATTTTACAGCCTCATAGGCAGAGGGGACTTGTCTTGTGTCAGATGAGATGCCGGACTGTGGACTTCTGAGTTAATGCTGAAATGAGTTAAGACTTTGGGGGACCACTGGGAGAGTATGATTGGTTTTGAAATGTGAGGATATGAGATTTAGGAGGGGCCAGGGGCGAAATGATACGGTTTGGCTGTGTCCCCACCCAAATCTCATCTTGAATTTTAACTCCCACAATTTCCATGTATCATGGGAGGAACCCAATGGGAGATGATTGAATTATGGGGGTGCATCTTTCCTACACTGTCCTCGTAATAGTGAATGAGTCTCACTCACAAGATCTGATGGTTTTAAAAGGGGGGGGGGGCTTTCTCACACCAGCTCTCTTCTCTTGTCTGTCACCATGTAAGATGTGCCTTTCACCTTCCACCATGATTATGAGGCCTCCCCAGCCATGTGGAACTGTAAGTCCAATAAACATTTCTTTTGTAAATTGCCCAGTCTTGGGTATGTATTTATCAGTGGTGTGAAAACGGACTAATACAGGGACACACACAGGTCAAAAAGATGTGGGAGTCAGTTTGAGTGAACAATTGATAGCCCAATTTGAGACAATTCGGGGATCCAAATAAAAAATGACAGGAGTGGATAACACTGAATAGAAAAAGAATCTCTGAGTATTAATACTAAAGAAAAAGGTAATAATTGATTTAGTCAAGAATCATCAATGAATGTTAAAACCACTAGGTATTGGGGAACAGGATATTCACAGTCTCAAAGTACCAATCCAGAAATTATTTACTCCTGAAAAAGTGGAAAAAGGTCTTCCAAAATGGAGCAATCTAGTGGACACCACACCACTTAAATCAAACAAGCAAAGTTAGTAGCACCAGTAACATCCGAGATCATGTGGTCCCTGATGTAACACACTGAAGACATTTCACTGATATAGTATTCCTGCCAAAAATCAACCTGAAAAAAGCAGACATCTTTTTTATTCATATTTTGCATAACACATAACTTGGATTCCCAATTCTTGAGCTATACTCAACCCATGTTTGTCAATTATAGTATCTTAAAACATTTGTAGTAGTCTTAGGATATTTAATCAGAAACGCATTGAAAATATAATCTACATTAAATTCAGCAAGGCCGGGCATGATGGCTCACGCCTGTAATCCCAGCACTTTGGGTGGCCGAGGCAGGCAGATTACGAGGTCAGGAGTTCGAGACCAGCCTGCCCAACATGGTGAAACTCCGTCTCTACTAAAGATACAAAAAATTAGCCAGGCGTGGTGGCAGGTGCCTGTAATCTTAGTTACTTAGGAAGCTGAGGCAGGAGAATCACTTGAGCCTGGAAGGCAGAGGTTGCAGTGAGCCGAGACTGCACCATTGTACTCCAGCTCAACTGACAGTGTAAGACTCCATCTCAATAATAAAATAAAATAAATAAATAAATAAATTCTTCAAATTAGGATATACAGGAAAACGATAAATAATGAAAAAAACTATACCTAAGCAACAGAAAAATCCAAGTAATCTTTTAGTTTTTGGCTATATTAATTCAATAAACATTTATTGTCTACCTTTCTATGTGCCATACTCTTTGAGAGGTGCTAGATAGAGAAGGATGAATAAGGCAAAGTACTTGCCACCTTTATCCTTTTCATAAAAATTTCTAATAATAAATCTAACGATAAAGTAATATTTACCTAAATTCTGGTTTAAAAGGATTATATAATGGTGGAGCTAAGTTAATTAGAATAATTATACCAATCAATATGATAGATCTAAGTTAATTAGAATAATTATTTATATCAATCAATATGATAAACACACATTAATATCAAATAAATTAATTAATTATAGAATTAAAAACAGGGGATCTGGAATCAAACTGGTTTGATTCCTGGGTCCGTCACTTAGTAGCTATATGATGTTAATACAATTTTACAGTTTCCTCTTTTATAGAATGGGGATGATAATACTATTTAACTCTGGAGATGTTGTGAAGATTAAAGGTGTTAATATACACAAAGATTTTAGAATACTTACAAGCAACCACACAAAGACTTGCAAGTGAATCTTCATAGCAGCATTATTCCTAATAGTAAAAAACTGGAAATGCCCTAAATGTTCATCAGTGGCTAAGTGGATAGACAATATGTGGTATATTCACACAATGAAGTACTATTCAGTAATAAAAAGGAACTACTGACCCATGCTAAGTCAACACATGAACCTCAAAAACACGATGCTAAGTGAAAGAAGCCGGACACAAGAGACTTCACATTGTATGATCCCAATTATATAAAATGTCCAGAATAGGCGAATTTATATAAAGTAGATGAGTGGTTGCCTGATACTGAGGGTGAGAGTAGGGATTAACTGTGAATAGGCATGACAAATCTGAATGGCTAATGGAAACATTCCAAAAATAATTTATGGTAATAGTTATACCATTCAGTAAAGTTACTAAAAAAAAAATCACTGACTTGTACACTTAAAATGAGCAAATTTTGTTTGTCTGTTTGTTTTCTACTTGAGACTGAGTCTTGTTTTGTCACCCAGGCTGAAGTGCAGTGGTGTGATCTTGGCTCAATGCAACCTCTGCATCCTGGGTTCAAGTGATTCTCCTGCCTCAGCCTCTCAAGTAGCTGGGGTTACAGGTGCCCACCACCATGCCCAGCTAATTTTTGTACTTTTAGTAGAGACAGGATCTCACCTAAATGTTGGGCAGACTGGTCTCGAACTCCTGACCTCAAGTGATCCTCCTGCCTCACACCCTCCCAAAGTGCTGGAATTATAGCTGTGAGCCACGATACCCAGTCATGAGTAAATTTTAAAGAAAAAAACATAACTCCATAAAGCAATTTTAAAATACTTAGTGAAAAATGTGTTCAATGTATTAGCAATTATTAAGATAAAATAATTTTCTTTGTACTACATGATTTATATTATCAAATATAATCAAGATATGAAAATAATATATTTTCTAAGGACAAACAGAACATATGATAAAATTGTTAAATTTCTGAGAATTAATGAAAATATACAATAATTTCCTGAAGATTGAGAAGTTCTAAAGTGACATAAAAATATTATACCTAGAATAGAAATAGAAATTTTCCCTACAGACTTAAAAATAGTTTAACATGATTTTACTCATTACTAATATTTCATTTGCTTTTATATAGTCTCCTATTTATTACTGATAAATATACCTCCAAACGTTATTCTAAACAAAAGTACAGAAAGATAAGAAGTTGCATTTTCATCTGGTTAAAGTCCTTCTTATTTATTAATGTAACTATACTATTAATTCAGAGATAAGAAATGGCTGGAGGAGGCTTTTTTCAATGCCTTCATCTTATAGGAAAGAGTATTCCTTCAAAACTGCTAGTAGCATTATTCTGTATTTAAAGTTAATTTTATCTGAATGCAAAAACAAAACAAAACAAAAGAGTATGTCCTCCATAAAAGTGTACTAAAACTTATAAATTTTTAAGTGTGTTCATTTGAAATGTAAGGGTCTGAAATAAATGAACTACAAATTAACTACATTCAAAGCATCTCATATGTTTTTTACAGAAATCTAATTAATTTTGGGGAAGCATTTACTTTGTATTTAGCACTATTATGAATAAACAGATCTTAGTTTGACAAGGTTTCACAATGCATTAAGAAAATATTTTGTTGACTAATTTACACTGATGAATTAATTTCTACATTTTAAACTGAACTAAATGTGTATAGCACTGAATGAAATGAGTCTATTCAAGTCTAAACACATGGAAAATTTATAAATATTCTGAAAGTAGATGTATTATTATTATTAAAGAGAATCATGACATGATTTGGAGGTCTGTCCCCCTCAAATCTCATATTGAAAAGTGATTCCCAGTGGTGGAGGTGGGGCCTAATGCAAGGTGACTGCATCATGGGGGCAGATCCTTCATGAATGGTTTAGTACCATCCCCTTGGTAATAAAAGTCTGGGACATCCCTGCCAACTCACTCTCTCGCTCCCGTTCTCACCATATGACATGCCTGCTCCCACTTCATGTTCCACCATAAGTAGAAGCTCCCTGAGGCCTCAGCAGAAGCTGAGCAGATGTTGGTGCCATGCTTGCACAGCCTGCAGAGCTGTGAGCCAACTAAACTTCTTTTCTTTATAAATTACCTACTCTCAGGCATTCCTTTATAGTAATGCGAGAAGAGCCTAATACAAATCATTATCTGGAAATTCCAAGAAAAGAGAACTCTTTAGAGATACTTTCATTCTTGGAAGAAAAATGTGTAAGGAGCGAGATGTCTTTAATATCAAAACTACAAGATCCAGAAAGAACATATCTATCACATTGTCTGGCAGAAGCACCCTAATAAGTTTCGATGCTGAAACAAGATTCCTATGGCTTTGATTCATTAAAAGACTGTTTCAAATAAGCTTTCCACAAAAGGAAAGATGCCAGCAGTGGCTTAAAATGGAGTAAAAAGTTGAAGTGAAATTTCTAGAGATTTCAAAACATTATCTAAACTTATTATGAGCTCTGGGTAGTAAAACACAAGGATCTTTACATTTATTTCTGTATTAGTAAAACTAAATAAAACAAAACCAACTTGAACTAGAATTTTAAGCCAAAGAAAATAAAAGTGCGAGAAAAATGGAAGGTGTACCATGCAATCCAGGAAATGATTAAAAAACTAAGCCTCAAAAAGTGCTTGAACCAAGACTTCTCTAGGGATCCAAAAGTAGATGTTTATGCACCTTCTATTTACAACATTGGCCCATCAGCCAACTACAGCTGTGGAGATAAGGTCATGAAATACAGACATAACTTCTGGGACCCACTGCTAGAAATCAGAGATCATTCCTAAAGAATGGGGAACTGCTTTAAATTGAGAAACCAATACAAAAGTATATTTTAAACGATTTCTGAAAAAATACACTCCATGCCCATATTACAGAAATTCACTTTCTCAATATGATCCTAATAAAAAATCTGGAATAATCCATGAGACAGATTCGACTGCAGTGGAGTATGTAACAAAAATAGAGTACCTGGTTTTAAATATCTCATATATGGTGATGATAATTAGATTCCTATCTCCAGCTCAGACCTTCCCTCTGAGTAAACAGACTCACACTGAACTGCCAACTTCATATCCTATGTGAGTATCTCAAAGTCCTAACATGCCCAGAAAATCCTTATTCCTACCCTAGTCTTTCCCATACTATGTTTGTTGCTCAAATAAAAACCCAGGAATCTATCCTGGATTTGTCAATTTCTGTCAGCCCCCATATTGCATCCAAACTTGTTAATTCTGGTTCCAAAATATATTTCAAATTCTTACTTATATTCCCACGGTTACCACGGCAGTAGAGACAGCTATATGCCATTTGGATTACCATAACTACATTTTCCAATTAACCCAACTTCCAGTTATTTGTTTTTTACAGCCATAAACACATATTTTACTTTTTTTTTTTTTTTTTTTTTTTTTTTTTTTTTTTTTTTTTTAGTAAAACAAAGATTCCAAAACTTTTTAAAAGAAAGTTAGAACTAGTGAGTTAGAGTAGAAATATATCTATCTGGTAGGTTTTTATTAGAAAACTAAGATTTTCTGTTAGAAATTGGAACGGACACTAGGCTGTTTCCACGGTTACCTTCTGATGCCTTTTTCCTTTAATGGAAAAGTATCATTTCTGTACACACCACATGTAGCTTCATGCTTTGTATTGGATCAAATCCTTTGAAAGCAGAATAAAAGAAATGAATTCAAAAAGGTTCTACAATCTGGCCCTGCAGAGAGCCAAATCATGAATGAACTCCCATTCACAATTGCTACAAAGAGAATAAAATACCTAGGAATACAACTTACAAGGGATGTGAAGGACCTCTTCAAGGAGAGCTACAAACCACTACTCAAGGAAGTAAGAGAGGACACAAATAAATTGAAAAACATTCCATGCTCATGGATAGGAAGAATCAATATCGTGAAAATGGCCATACTGCCCAAAGTAATTGATAGATTCAATGCTATCCTCATCAAGCTACCATTGACTTTCTTCACAGAATTAGGAAAAACTACTTAAATTTCATATGGAACCAAAAAAGAGCCCGTATATCCAAGACAATCCTAAGCAAAAAGAACAAAGCTGGAGGCATCATGCTACCTGACTTCAAACTATTCTACAAGGCTACAGTAACCAAAACTGCATGGTACTGGTACCAAAACAGATACATAGACCAATGGAACAGAATGGAGGCCTTAGAAATCATGCCATACATCTACAACCATCTATCTTTGACAAACCTGACAAAAACAAGCAACAGGGAAAGGATTCCCTATTTAATAAATGGTGTTTGGAAAACTGGCTAGCCATAAGCAGAAAACTGAAACTGTATCCCTTCCTTATACCTTATACAAAAATTAACTCTATAATAAAAAAATTAATTCAAAATGGATTAAAGACTTAAATGTAAGACCTAAAACCATAAAAACGATAGAAGAAAACCTAGGCAATACCATTCAGGACATGGGCATGGATAAAGACTTCATGACTAAAACACCAAAACAATGGCAACAAAAGCCAAATTGGCAAATGGGATCTAATTAAACTAAAGAGCTTCTGCACAGCAAAAGAAGCTTCCACTTATTTTTTAACTAAACATCCTTCTCTGTATGGTTAAACTAATTCAAGACATGGTTAAGCTCATTTGTTTCATTGTGCTTTTGGTTTTAGGAAATGTGTTTGCAAATTTAATTTCACTTTGTTGCTATGTAAACAAGGTTTGTCACAGAGTCTAGTTTCTATCCCTGTCCCTGCAGAAGGACAGGTCCCCAGATGGCTTTGGTCCACTCAGCCCTTCCCCTGCCTCTCCTGATTGCAGTTGTGAGAATAACTCAATAAATGCACTCAGAATGCAACATCCTGAGGTAAGAAACTGTCCAGAACAACCAAGGCTCATCATTCCTCCTATCACTAAGCAACACTTGGCTCAGTGATCCCAGTAATGCTGGCGTATAAAACCCAGAGCAGAGTGCTTTTGGGGTCCCTCAGTTGTGCTGCAAGAAGAGGCATACACAGACAAGACTCTATCTACCTTGGGCAGCTTTTGTAAACCCTGGGGGACTAGCTCATCATGGATCCCTGGCTTCTGTTTATCTTGCTGCCTATCTGTGAGTAATAAAGTTGCTTTGTCTAACTTGTAAGAGTATTCTGTCTCACCAGACCCAAGTAGTAGGGTCTCTGTTATCTCCTCTATCTTGTTTCCTCCCTCATAAGTAACTATTTTTAAGTTTATGATTTCTTCTACTGTTTTCAAGAATAAGAAATACAAACATATTCCACCTTTCTAGATAAAAGGTATTATAGCATAAGAATTGTTCTATGCTTTGCTTTTTTCACTTACAGTATGCTATACATCTCCCAGTAGCAGTTATCAATATTAAGCATTAATGTACTGCATATATTCACCCCTGCATCCCACATGCATGCTTCCTTTAGAAAAGAATTTTTTGTAAATTATAGGGCTTCACCTATTTTAATAATAATCAAATTAAAACCAGTGATCAACTCAGGGCTGACATTCAGCCACACAGTACCAGTATAGCTTTGACTTCCCCATTTGGAAACCTTCTTTCAGGCTGTTTGGTGCCCAAGCAAGTAGCCACCACAAGTCCCACCTGCTGAACACCACAAAGACTCAAGAGGGTTGACCTAAAGCCTCCTTTCTTGCTCCCTCAGGAGCCCTGGGTAGGGGCTGCTGTTAAACTCACCAGTTCTGTAGGCCCTATCCTTACATGTTTTCCCAACACCAGAGGAGACATCCTTGGCACTGGTATCCCAGTGGGCAAATGTTCAATGTCCATCTGTCCTACCCAGGTTGAGGCCATCTGCTGACTGCCCACATTTCCTTGGTTTAACTCCTTATGATAACCATAGCCTTTACTTACTCTGAAAAAAAGTAAAGGTGGCAATGGAAGTCACCACAGGCACCATATTGGTGTTGCACTGCAGGCCACTCCCACAAAAGAACAGAGGAAGCCCAGCTATTCGAGGCTGGAGAGAGGCCCTAAATAGAGAATCCCTTTATTTATTTATTTATTTATTTATTTATTTATTTATTTATTTGCATTGACAGTTTATTTTTATTTTTAAAAGACTAAATAGTCTTCAAACTTTAGAATTATTACACAGTTACATACACAAACCCATTTAGGAATTTTCAAAGATCATTTTGACTACAGGGGATTCCTGACTAAATGACTTTAGGAACCAATGCTGCTGGAAGATGTATATCATAAAGACATAGAATTAATTCTTACTAAGTTCAGAAGCTCCTATAGTTATATACGTTAGATTTTAAAGCCTGATCCTAAGTCCATTTATTTATAAGGACAATGTAACATGTATATGAACAATGTATAAACATCTATGTAGAGTTAACATCACTTTGGTTTCTTTTTTTTTTAAAATTATACCTTAAGTTCTAGGATACATGTGCAGAACGTGAAGGTTACATAGGTTTACACATGCCATGGCGGTTTGCTGCACCCATCAACCCGTCTTCTACATTAGGTATTTCTCCTAATGCTATCCCTCCCCTAGCCCCTCACCCCCCAACAGGCCCCAGTGTGTGATGTTCCCCTCCCTGTGTCCATGTGCTCTCACTGTTCAACTCCCACTTATGAGTGAGAACATGCTGTGTTTGGTTTTCTGTTCCTGTGTTAGTTTGCTGAGAATGATGGTTTCCAGATTCATCAATGTCCCTGCAAAGGACATGAACTCATCCTTTTTTATGGCTGCATAGTATTCCATGGTGTATATGTGCCATGTTTTCTTAATCCAGTCTATCATTGGTGGGCATCTGGGTTGGTTCCAAGTCTTTGCTATTGTGAACAGTGCTGCAATAAACATACGTGTGCATGTGTCTTTATAGTAGAATGATTTATAATCCTTTGAGTATTCACCCAGGAATGGGATTACTGAGTGTAATGGTATTTCTGGTTCTACATCCTTGAGGAATCACCACACTGTCTTCTACAATGTTTGAACTAATTTACACTCCCACCAACAGTGTAAAAGTGTTCCTATTTCTCCACATCCTCTCTAGCATCTGTTGTTTGCTGACTTCTCAATGATCACCATTCTAACTGGCATGAGATAGTATCTCATTGTGGTTTTGATTTGCATTTCTCTAATAACCAATGATGATGAGCTTTTTTTCATATGTTTCTTGGCCACATAAATGTCTTCTTTTGAGAAGTGTCTGTTCATATCCTTCACCCAGTTTTTGATGAAGTTGTTTTCTTCTTGCAAATTTAAGCTCTTTGTAGGTTCTGGATATTAGCCCTTTGTCAGATGGACAGATTGCAAAAATTTTCTCCCATCCTGTAGGGTGCCTGTTCACTCTGATGACAGTTTCTTTTGCTGTGTAGAAGCTCTTTAGTTTAATTAGATCCCATTTGTCAATTTTGGCTTTTGTTGCCATTGCTTTTGGTGTTTTCGTCATGAAATCTTTGCCCATGCCTATGTCCTGAATGGTATTTCCTAGGTTTTCTTCTAGGGTTTTTATGGTTTTAGGTCTTACATTTAAGTCTTTAATCCATCTTGATTGGGGCTGAGGCAGGAGATTCTGCACTACAGCTATTTTGGCAGTGAGCCTAAGGGCAGGCATCTTTTACAGCTATTGGCTACATTGCAGGCTAGACAGCAGTGTCTCATCAATCTCAATGTCCCAAGAGTCTGGGAGAAGTGAAAAATTCATTGAAGGAATTATAAAACACAGTTGAAAGCTTTAAAAACAGACTAGATCAAGGAGAAGAAAGAATCTCAGAGCTTGAAGACAGGTCTTTTGAATTAATCCAGTCAGACAAAAATAAATAAAAAGAATTTAAAACATGAACAAAGCCTCTGAGAAGTATCAAGTTATGTAAAACACCAGAACCTAGGAGTCATAGGCATTCCTGAGGGAGAAGAAAAAGTAAAAAGTTTGGAAAACCTATTTGAGGATATAATTGAGGAAAACTTCACTAGAGATTCAGACATCCAGATACAACAGACTTGGAGAACTCTAGAAAACACACTGCAAGGACTTCACCAAGACAAACAGTCATCAGACTAAAGTCAACATGAAGGAAAAATTCCTAGTGTCAGGAGGAAAATAGCATCTAAACACCTATAAAATCCCAACAGACTAAAAGCAGACTTCCCAGCAGAAACTGTACAAGCAAGGAGACAGTGGGGTCCCATTTTCAGACTTAAAAACAAAACCTGTCAACCATGAATTTGTTATCATACTAGTATAAGCTTCATAAATGAAAAAGAATAGTCTTTCCCAAACAGGAAAGTGCTAAGGGAATTCATCACCACTAGACCAGTCCTACAAGAAATACTCTAGGGAATTCTAAATATGGAAATGAAAGATTGATAATCACCATCATAAAAACACACAAAAGTATAAAACTCATAGATCTTACAAAACAATTACACAAATGAGACTGCAAAACAACTAGGTAACCGTAAACATTATGACAAGATGAAATCCTACATATCAGTATTAATCTTGACCATAAATGCCTTAAACACTCCACTTAAAAGATAAACATTGGTACAACAGATTTGTAAAAAACATGACACAACCAGATGCTACTTACAAGAAACCCACCTAACTGGAAAGGACACCAAGGCTGAAGGTGAAGGAGTGGAAAAAGATACTCCATTCAAACGGAAGCCAAAAGTAAGTAGGAATAGCTACATTTATATCAGATAAAACAGATTTTAAAATCAACAACAATAAAAGAAGACAAAGAAAGGCATTATATAATGATAAAGTGATCAATTCAACAAGATGTAACAATCTGAAATTTATATGCACCCAGATTCATAAAACAAATATGACTAGATCTAGGAAGAGAGAGACAGCAATACAATAATAGTGGGGGACTGCAACATCCCACTGACAGCATGAGACAGATCAAGAGAGAAAATCAACAAAGAAAAACACTGAACTTAAATTAGACTTTAGACTAAATGGACCTAACAGAAATTTACAGAATATTCTACCCAACAACCACAGAATATACATTCTTCTCATCAGTGCATGGAATATTCTCCAACACAGACCACATAGTAGGCCACAAAACAAGTCTCAATAAATTTTTTAAAAAATAAAAATCATATAAAATATCTTCCTGGATCAGAATGGAATAAAACTAGAAATCGATTCCAGGAAGAAAGCTCAAAACTATACAAATACATGGAAATTAAACAAACTGCTCCTGAATGATCTTTGAATCAATGACAAAATTAAAACAGAAATTTAAAATATTTCTGAAATGAATGAAAATGAAGACACAACATACCAAAACCTCTGAGATACAGCAAAAGCAATGCTAAGAGGGAGTCTATAGTACTATGTGCCTTTATTAATAACAACAATAACAATTTTTAAAAGCCAGAAAAATAACAAATCACCAACCTAATGTTGCACTTTAAGGAATGAGAAAACCAAACCCAAAATTACTGGAGGAAAAGAAATAACAAAGGTCAGAGCAGAACTAAACAAAATGGAGACCAAAAAATTACAAAGGATCAACCAAATGAAAGGTGGTTCTTTGAAAAGATAAACAAAATTGATAGGCTGCTACCAAGACAAACAAATAAAAGAGGAAAGAAGATTCAAATATGCACAATCAGAAATTTTAAACAGGAGACATTACAAGTGACAACACAGAAATACAAAGGATTATCAGAGACTACATGAACATCTCTACACTTAAATACTAGAAAACCTAGAGGAAATGGATATATTCTTAGAAACATACAATCAACCAAGATTGAACCAGGAAGAAACAGAAATTCTGAACAGACCAATAATGAGTAGTGAGACTGAACAAATAATAACAAATCTTCCAACAACAACAAAAAAGCCCAGAACCAGAAAAATTCACAGCCAAATGTTATGAGACATACAAAGAACTGATACCGATCCTACTGAAACTGTTTCAAAAAAAATCAAGAAAAAAGGAATTCTCCCCAACTCATTCTACAAAGCCAATATCACCCTTACACCAAAGCCAGCCAAAGACATAACCAAAATAGAAAACTGCGGATCCATATCCCTAATGACCATAGATGCAAAAATCCTCAACAAATTACTAGCAAACTGAACCCAGCAGTACATCACAAATATGATACACCATGATCAAGTGGGATTTATTCCAGGGATACAAGGATGGTTCAACATATGCAAATAAATAAATGAGATTCACCACATAAACAGAATTAAAAACAAAAACTATATTATCATCTCAACAGATGCCGAAAAAGCATTTGATAAAATTCAGCATCTCTTCATGATAAAATCTCTCAACAAACCAGATATAGAAGGAACATATCTCAAAATAATAAAAGCCATAAGCGACACACTCACAGCCAGCATCATACTGAATGGGCAAAAGAAAGCATTCCCCCTTAAGAACTGGAACAAGACAAGGATGCTCACTTTTTCCACTCTTATTCCTAGTACTAGGAAGTCCTAGGCAGAGCAATCATGCAAGAGAAAGAAAGGTCATCCAAACTGGAAAATATAAGTCAAATTATCTCCGTTTGCTGATGATATAATCTTATGCCTAAAATAATCATCTCTCTAAAGACACCTCCTAAAGACTCCTCCAAAAGACTTCAAGGTTTGATAAATTCAGTAAAGTTTCAGGATACAAAATCAATGTGCAGGAATCAGCAGCATTTCTATACACCAACAATAAGCTGAGATCCAAATCAGGACAGCAATTCCATTTATAATAAGCTACAAAAATAAAAAAAATAAAATACCTAGGACTACATTCAACCAAGAAGGTGAAAGATTTCTACAAGGAAAACTACCAAACGCTGACAAAAGAAACTGTCAATGATACCAACAAATGGAGAGACAACTCATGCTCAGGGATCGGAAGAATTGATACTACTAAAATGACTATACTACACAAAGTGATCTATAGATTCAATGGAATCCCTATCAAAATATCAATATTATTTTTCACAGAATTAGAAAAAACAACCCCCAAATTCAGACAGAACCAACAAAGAGCCCAAATAGCCAAAATAATCTTAAGCAAAAAGAACAAAGCTGGAACCACTACATGACCTGACTTCAAATTATACTATAAGGCTGTAATAACCAAAACAGCATGGTATTGGTATAAAAATAGACTTACAGATGAATGGAACAGAATAGAGAACCCAGAAATAACTGATCTTTAACAAAGTCAACCAAAACATACACCGGGGAAATGACATGTTATTCCATAAATGGTGCTAGGAAAATTGGATTTCCATTCCTCTACTATATGCAGAAAAATGACACTGGACCCCTATCTCTCACCACATACAAAAATTATCTCAAGATGGATTAAATACTTAAATACAAGTCTGGAAACTTTAAAAGCCCTAGAAGAAAATCTAAGAAAAACTCCTCTGGGCATTGGCCTAGACAAAGAATTCATGACTAAGACATCAAAAGCAAAAACAACAAAAACAAAAATAGACAAACGGGACTATATAAACTAAAAGGCATCTGCACAGCAAAAAACAATCAACACAGTCAACAGACAACTTGAAAAATGGGAGAAAATATTTCCAAACTATGCCTCTGATAGAGGAGTAATAATATCCAGAATCTATGAGGAATGCAAACAACTCAACCAAAATCCCCCAAATAACCCTATGAAAAAGTGGGCAAAGGAAATGAACAGACATTTTGCAAAAGAAGGCATACAATTTTGCAAATGGTCAACAAGCATATGACACCAGTCAGAACGGCTGTTACTAAGAAGTCAAAAAATAACATGTTGGCGAGGATGTGGAGAAAAGGGTATGCTTATATACTGTTGCTGAGAATGTAAATTAGTACAGCCTCTAAGGAAAACGGTATGGAGATTTCTGAAAGAATTAAAAGTAGATCTACCATTCGATCCAGCAATCCCAATACTGGGGTATGTACCTAAAGGAAAAGAAATCATTATATCAGAAAAGATACCTGCACTTACATGTTTATCACAGCACTATTCACAGTAGCAAAATATGGAATCAACCTAAGTGTTCAACAGAGGACTGAATAAAGAAAATGTGGTTTACACATACCATGGAATACTACTCAGTCATAAAAAATTGAAATCATGTCTTTTGCAGCAACACGGATGGAACTGGAGGTCATTATCTTAAGTAAAATAACTCGGAAGCATAAAGTCATATACTGCATGATCCCACTTACAAGTGGAAGCTAGGTAATATTTACACGTGGACATAGAGAGTGGAATAATAGAAACTGAAGATTCAGAAAAGTGAGAGGGAAAGTGGGTGGGTGAGGGATGAGAATTACCTAATGAGTACAATGTACCCTATTTGGGTAATGGTTACACTAAAAGCCCAGGCTTCACCACTATGCAATATATCTATGCAACAACACTGTACTTATACCCCTTACATCTACTTAAAAAAAAAAAGAAAAATATATATATAAAAATTTTAACTTCTGATTTTTCTATAATGAACATGTATTACTTACACAATAAAAATAAAACAGCAATAAAGATTTACTTGGGTGTAACAGTTATACAAAAAAAATTTTCTCATATTATGTTATCTAAGTTATTTCAGTGGAGGAGTTTGGTGCATTAGCTCTGAGGGCAGACACAGCGTATTTAAATTTTGGCCCTGCCGTATACTTGCTATTAACCTTAGACCTAAGTTCCTTAACCTCATTGTGTTTCAGTTTCTTCATCTTCAAAATATGGACACTAATAAAACTTGTCCCTTATGGTTATTTTGAAGATTAAATGAGTTAACTTATGTAAAATGTTTACAGTATTATTTACCACATAATCATTAATAAAGTATAGCTATTGTTATTTGCAGAACTTTTTATTAATGTACTAAAAATACAGATTTTCCAGACTTCCAAAATATTGTAATCCATCATCTTTAAAAAGCTGTTCACTATGAAATTATAAAAAAATTTAAGGGTATATTCATTCTTTGAGAAATAAGTAAAAATGTTTAAGGGTATAAATATTTTCCTTATAAAGTGTTATGCTTTATTAAATTTATACTTAATTAAAGAAGCATTTTCAAAGTTACCAATGACCAAAATCCCATGATATGTTTTTCAGTTACCTACTAAAATCAAGGCACAACGACTAAAAGATTGGTTAAATTATAAAAAGCCAAATGCTTTTTTCATAACTATCTGAATAGTAAATAACTGCCTTACTAAGATTCAAAATCCATTTAAATGATCTTACTTTTGATGGATGGAATTTCAGCAACTCAGACTTAAATATAATCTGATCTTCTAGGAAAATCTTTACCCTTATGAGTACACATCAAGCAAAATGAAAGAGATATTCTAAGGCATCAAAACACCTCTTATATTCTCAAGGTAATTTTTGACTCGCACATCAAAGATTTCAATGTAATTTATTTTCTCAAAGGTAGGAAATCTCAAAAAGAGAGCTCCACATTAAGATTGCTTAGATGAAAGATTTTTCAGAATTATGCATTAAAATAAACAGAATCTCAATTCTATTTCACCCAAAACTAATGATATTCAGTTGATATTTACCTCTTTAAAATGGCTCTGTAATTATTTAACATGAATGAAGCCAGAGAAACACATTACCATAAAGTATAATGTATATATTTATATCTTTAGCTCAACTCTCACAGTCTACCCCTATGGTCCAATAAAAGTTTGCATTCAGTCAGGTCTCTTTTCTTTAGGCTTTTCAAAACTCAAACCCTGATTAATATCTGCCTCAAGAGAGGACAGACGGGACATGTTCTTCTGACATTATCATCTGAACATTTCAATGTATGTTTTCACTATTATAACTGACTTCTACTTTTTTTGTCTCCCCTAATTCTTATTCTAGTTTGTACTATAGCAGTAACTGGAAAGAAAGGATATTTAAATGATCCTGTCCCATATTAAAACTCAGTTTTAAGACAAAAAAAAAAAAAAATTGAACATGCAATAATTTGGGGAGTACTATGAACAAATTTAGAGAGTACATAAATAAATAGTGCAAATGTATAGGTAAGCTTCTACCACTAACAATTAGTAGAATGGAAAACATGGAAGAGTAAACTAGGAGAACAGTATAGCTAAATTAATCAGCTTCTAATTATTGTCTTCATAGTAAGTATTTAAATAAAAAACCAACAGAATTGATATATTCTTCTCTTACCGTATTTATTTGTAACTATTAATATTTACACTCTACTTCCCATGATGGGGTTTTTTTACTGGGTACTACAGTCAGAGTCACTCATACAAAAAATGAAAGAAGCGGGTATGAGGAGTTAATATCATAAACAAACAAGTATGATTTCACATGGTTTAATACTCTAACTGAAGCTAGGTTTTCCTCTGCTCCCCCTTTTTACTTCCATTTTTAGAAAGGAAATAAACAATAACTTGGAAACTTCTAGTGGTAAAGAATCTTTCTACTGGTAAGAGAGGAAAACATGATTTGAGAAGAAGAGATACTTGGTGTGGGACAAACCTGATGAAGTGCTTAGGGCAACCTAAAGGTAAAAGATGGTGATAAAAAGGTAATACAAAAGACAAAAGCAGGAAGAACTGGTAGAAAACACTGCTTACTTAATTATTTCAGAAGCAACTGGTATGCTATTGAAATTCAGCTGCATTGATACCATTCTGTTTTGTCGGTACTATACAAAAATATCTGAGTTAGAGGTAAATGACGGCAGTGTACTTAATCTTTCTTAATCTAGCATCTTCAGCTGATTCCAATGACATCCTTCTCTGGAAAATAAAAAAAAAAAAAAAAAGACCATAGGAAGAAGAGAAAAAAGGAAGATACTTAACTCTGCCATGACATTTAAATGCTCCACCAGGTATTACTTTCCTGTTCTACTTCCGGGCATAGTCATTCTCTGCTAGTTGTCCCTTATTTGTCCTGAAAATGCTAAAGTGCACAGTAGTCCACAGCAAAGAGGGAAAGAATAAATTTCTCTCCTTCTTGTTACCTTCTTTTAGAAAAAATGCCTAAACAACAATAGGTGGGCATTACGGGATTTATTAAAACAGGTTTTTGAGGTCTTACAATGGCCTCCTTGCTCTTTTCAAAACTCAGGCATGAATCAGGTAAAAGCTATAACAGGAAAACAACCTGAGAAACAGATAGCAATCTCCACCACCACTGGCCACACTGATATTAAAGGATAACAAAGGAATATTATAAACAACATCTATGCCTACAAATTTGATGACCTAAGTGAAATAAACCAATTCCTCAAAACACACAGTATTCCAAAACTCACACAAGAAGAAACAGACAACCAGAATAGGTATATACCTATTTAAAAATTGAATCAATTATTAATAACTTTCCAAAGTAGAAATTTTGGATTCAGTGGTAAATTCTACCAAGCATTTATGGGAGAAATTATACCAATTCTGTACACTCTCTTTCAGAAGACAGAAGTAGAGTGAATATTTCCTAACTCATCCTACAAGGCCAGCATCACCCTAATACCAAAGCTATTACAAGAAAAGAAAACTACAGACCAGTATCTCCATGAAGAAAGATTCAAAAATCCCAAACAAATCATTAGCAAATCAAGTCCAATAATGAATAAAAACCACAACCAACTGAGTTTTATTCCAGGTACGCCAGGCTGGTTCAACATTTGAAAATGAAAGAATGTAATCCATCCATCACATATGGCTGAAGAAGAAAAACCATACGATACTATCAACAGATACAGATAGCAAGCTATATTTAAAACTGCCCCATCCTGGGCAACATGGAGAAACCCCCATCTCTACCAAAAAAAAAAAAAAAAAAAAGACAGGCATGGTGGTGCATGCCTATAGTCCTGGTTACTCAGGAGACCGAGGTGGAAGACTGCTTGAGCCCAGGAGGTCAAGGCTGCAGTGAGCCATCATTGTGCCACTGCACTCCAGCCTGGGCAAATGATTGAGAACCTGTCTTGACAAAATAAAACAAAACAAACAAAACACTGCCTTCCCATACTAATTAGTTTTATTACTGAGCCAGTTCACCATGTCTGGTTCCTAAACCTTTCTCAAGAAACTGTTCTTATAAGTGATCTTCTCTCACACTCTCATCCCTGTCCAACAGCGACGCACAGACATGCATGAATCCCAACAACAAAGAAAGTTGACATACTTTCCTAAAACACTCCTGACTTCATCATACTCAATGATAAAAGACAGAAACCTTACCCTCTAAGATCAAGAAAAAGTCAGGCATGCCTACTTTCACCACTTCAACTCAACATAGTACTGAAAGTCCTAGCCAGAGCAATTAGGCAAGAAAAAGAAATAAAAGGCATCCAAAGTGAAAAGGAAAAAAAATTATCTCTGCTCACAGATTATATGATCTTCTATGCAGAAAATCCTAAAGATTCCACCTTAGAAAAAACTGCTAGAACTAATAAACAAATCAGACCAGGTACAGTGGTTCACACCTGTAATCCCAGCACTTTGGGCAGCTGAGGCAGGCGGATCACTTGAGGTCAGTAGTTAAAGATCAGCCTGGCCAACATGGTGAAACTCCATCACTAGTGAAAATACAAAGATTAGCTGGGCATGGGCATGGTGGCAGGAAACTGTAATCCCAGCTACTTGGGAGGCTGAGGAAGGAAAATCACTTGAACTCAGGAAGCAGAGGTTGCAGTGAGCCAAGATCACACCACTGCACTCCAGCTTGGGCAACAGAGCGAGACTCCACTAAAAACAAACAAACAAACAAACAAAAAACTAATAAACAAATCCAGCAAAGCAGCAGGATACAAAATCAACATTTAAAAAATCAGCTGCACCTATACACTAATAATGAACAATCTGAAAAGGAAATTTCTAAGAAAACAATTCCATTTGCGATTACATCAAAAAGAATAAAATACTTAGGAATAAACTTAACTAAGGAGGTGAAAGGCTTGTACAATGAAAACTAAAACATTTCCAAAAGAAAGTAAAGACATAAATAAATAAATGAGAAGACACACTATGTTAATGCTTAGAAAACTTAATATTAAGATGTCAATAATACCCAAAGTGATTTACAGATTTAACGCCACCTCCATAAAATTCCAATAACATTTCTTGCAGAAATAGAAAAACATCCTGAAATTCATATGGAATCCAATGAGATCCCAATTCTGAAAAAGAGAAACATAGCTGAAGGACTCAAACTTCTTGATTTCAAAATGTACTATAAAGCTACAGTAATCAAAACACTGTTGTACTGGCCAAAGACAAACATATAGGCCAATGGAATGAAACAGAAAGTCCTGAAATAAAACCTTGCATATACGGTCAAATGATTTTTGATAGGGGACCAACACCATGCAATGTAGAAGAGACTTTTCAACAAATGTTCTGGGAAAACTGGATACCCAAATGTAAAAGAATAAAACTGAACCCTTGCCTAATATCATATTTTAAAATTAACTCAAAATGGATCACATCATAACTATGACTTAAAACTACAAAACTCTTAGAAGAAAACGTAGGGAAAAAGCTTTACAACATTGGATTTGGCAGATTTCTTGGACATGACACCAAAGGCACAGACAACAACAAAAAATACACAAAGTGGATTTCATGAAAATTAAAACATTTTGTCTATCAAAAGATACTATCAACAGAGTAAAAAATGCCAGTCCAGAATGGGAAAAAATATTTGCAAACTGTGTGTCTGATAAGATATTAATATCCAAAATATATAGAGAATTCCTAAAACTCAACAACCAACCAACAAACAACGTGAATCCAAAATGGACAAAAGATTTGGACATTTCTCAAAAAAAAAAAAGATATACAAACAGCCAATAAGCACATGAAAAGATGTTCAGTATCACTAATAATTAAGGAGATGTAAATCAAAACTACAGTAAGATATCACCTCATACCTATTAGAATGGCTATTACTTTGAAAAAACAGACAATAATAAGTGTTGGTTAGGAGGTGGAGGAACTGGAACCTTTGTATGCTACTGGAGGAAATGTAAAATAGTATAGTCACTGTGGAAAATAGTATGGCAGTTCCTAAAAATATTAAAAATGGAATTACCATCGATCCACCAATTTCATTTCTGGGTCCATACTCAAAAGAACTGAAAGAAGAGTTTCAAAGAGATATTTGTACACCCATGTGCATAGCAGCATTATTCACAACAGCTAAAACACAGAAGCAATACAAGTGTTCACCAATGGATAAATGGTTAAGCAAAATATGGCACATGCACAAAACAGAGTGTTATTCAGCTTTAAAATGGAAGAATATTCTGATACATGCTGTAACACATATGAAACTGAGGACATTATGCTAAATGAAATAAGTTGGTCACAAAAAGACAAATAGGATATGATTCCATTTATATGAAGTACTTAGAGTAGTTAAAACCACAGAGGCAAAAAGTAGAATGGTGACTGCCAGGGTTGGGGGAAGGGGGAATGGAAAGTTGTTTAATGGGTATGGAGTTCAGCTTTGCAAGATGAAGAGTTCTAGAGATGGATAGTGGTGATGGTGCACAACAACTGGACTGAAAACTATTGAGCTGTACACTTAAAAATGGTTGAGATGGTAAATTTTATGTTATGTGTATTTTACCACTATTTTAAAATTGAAGAGAAAAAAGGAATAAACTTCTGATACATGCTGCAACGTGGATGAATCTTGATGACATCATGCTAACTGAAATAAGCGAGACAAAAAAAGGACAAATAGAGTATGATTCTACTTATATGAGCTACCCAGAGTAGTCACATTCAGAAGAGACAGAAAGTAGAATATTGGTTATTCGAGGCTGGGATGAGAGAATAAAAGACTTATTTTTTAATGGGTATAGAGTTTCCATTTAAGATGATGAAAAAATCCTAGAGATGGAATAGTGATGATGGTTCTTCAACAATGTGAATATACTTAATGACATTGAACCGTACATTTAAACATTATTAAAATGATAAGTTTTGTGCTATATATATTTTATCACAATAAGGAATAAAAAGAGAAAAATAAATACTGTAGATGTAAAAAATAAAATAAAATTCTACACTATTGGGAGGAATTAATCCCATCACATAAAAAGATATCCAAAACACCAAAGTTGCAGTAAAATAAGAGTCAAGATTATTTCCTCTTCAAATTGGCCATATTTTTAAAATATACACATGATAAAGAATTCCTTAGAGGAGAGATGTTCATACACAAAAATCTGAAATTAAGAAAAAAGTTTACCAAAAATCTAAATAAACATGTATGGTTGACCCTTGAACAACAGGAGTTTGAACTGTGTGAGTGTAGTTATAAATAGATTTTCATCCATCTCTGGCACCTGAGACAGCAAGACCAACCCCTCCTCTTCCTCCAGAGCCCACTCAACATGAAGATAAGAATGAAGACCTTTTTGATAATCCATGTCTACTTAATGAACAGTAAATATATTTTCTTTTCCTTATTTATTTTTTTTTTTGGAACAGGGTCTCACTCTGTTGCCTCGGCTGGAGTGTAGTGGCATGATCATAGTTCACTGCAACCTCAAACTCCTGGGCTTAAGTGGTCCTCCTGACTTGGCCTCCTGAGAAATTAAGGTTACAGGCATGGGCCACCAGGCTTGGCTAGTTTTTAAAAATTTTTTTGTAGAGACATTATAGGCATGAGCCACTGCGCCCAAGTCCCCTTATAATTTTCTTAATAACATTTTCTTTTTTCTAGCCTACTTTACTGTAATAATACAGTATATAATACAGATAAAATTTAAAATATGCATTAATTGACTGTTAATATTATCAATAAAGGCTTCCAGTCAACAGTTGGCTATCAGTAGTTAAGTTTTTGGTGAATCAAAAGTTATGGGGATCAGTGCCTCTAACTCCTAGGTTATTCAAAAGTCAAATGTAATATACCTAACTTTAACTATTCAAAGTCACTACACTATTTTTATATCAAAGAATTCTGGAAAATACAGAGAGAATTTTTAGTACTTTTCCACTTTGCAAAGAAATTATGAAAATTAATAAAAAAATTTTAATATAACAGTTAAAATGGACTTAAAGGAAATATAAACAATCTATTACTCTTAAATATTAAATTACTATAAGAGTAAAATATAAATAAAAGGAATAAATGAATATATTTTGGTAGTCCTAATTTTAAGGTAACATCAAAATTAATAGAATGAAGCTTGTGGTATAGCTATAACAGAAAGAGAATGACAAGTAGGGCTGTGTGTGTGTATGTGTGTGTGTAAGCTATACACCCTAAGACATAAGTGATGCTGAAAATTATTTTTCCATGGTGTTTTATATTAACTTGCCCCACAATAAATAATGTAAATTTAATAATACAGCTTTCCATAAGATATATCTATGTAATCTCTATGGGAAACTAATAATAAAAAGCTATCAATAACAGAAGACATTCTAGTAATTTTACACTGAACTTGATCTTCATATAGAATCATCTTGAATAAGCTTCTATCTAATATAAAAATAGAAAGTATTAATTAGCGTGAATGAAATTTCAGAGGTTGGTCTAGCTCATCAATTAAACAAGATACCCACAAACCATATTTTGACACTGACCTTTTTAAAACTAGAGTGGTTTATCAGAAAATGCCCTTAATTTTAAGCCCAACACAGTAAAAATAAATTAAAATTGGGAACAAAAGGATTTGATAAATTATTTTGATGTTTCTTTATTCTAGAAAAATTTCTTACAGATACCATCCTTTTTGTAGTTCCAAAAAAAAAAAAAAAAAAAGAAGATTAATATGGCCACCTAGAGGAGAAAACATGATCAACAAATATGCCATTACATTTTCTTACTTTTTCTAGAATATGTGTATTTCAGATTCATAACATATAACCTGCTCTAAAGGACCAACTGAAGGGGTTCATCTTGTATGAAATAGACTTAGGGGAAATATTAAAGTAGCAGTGATGACCTAATGAAAGCCAAATAACATTAATTTTGCTGTCGACTTGACAAGTATAGTTTTTATCTTGCTGTGTGACTTTGGGTTAAAAAAATAATCAAAGTCACTTCAATTCTGTAGAATCTTACCTACCACCATACATGGCAATGAAAATTAAATATGACAGCATAACAGAAACAGAGTGAGGCACATGGTAGGAACTCAATAAATGGCAGTCCTCGCTACCTGGTAAAATTTCTCTTGCACTGGTGTCTCCTAATACCTCTTCAGGTCCTCTCTAATCTTCTCTACTCCTGCAGATTTGTTTTCAAAATTGGCTGTTCCAAAGTTTCTCAACTGGAATTACTTAGGCTGTTGAGAAATAGACTAAAGGTTCCTTATTAGCATTAATGAGGTAAATATTATGCCATGTAAAAAAATGTATATTTTTAAATATTTTTCCTTCTACCTTGTGATTCCCTTTAGTTAACTCACATTAGTCAAGTTTAACCTTTATAAACTTGTGTGATGGTCACATGCAGACTACAGGATCACAGCAATAAGAAATGTAACTTACTCTATTCATCTCTTTATTTGTGTGTCATTTATTTTCTACTCACACAAGAAAATGAATGAAGTCCTACCAAGAGAACTGTACCCAGCAGTTCTCTTAGGTGGGTGATCAGCCACAAAGTAGCAGTTTCTGCAGAGGCAGCTTTGCCAAGGGGCAACCACCAGGTGGAGACGCAAATCCCCTTCTTTCCCAAACATATAACAGAGGGGAGTATCAGTGGGCGAGAGAAAGAAAGTGAACAGTTGGGTTACAAACAAAACCCCTCAACCACCTCTCTGACTCTCAGAGTTGATAAGGAGAGAATAGATGGTAAGAAAGCCTAGGCAGCAAATGTATACTTCCTTACCACTTATCCTCTCCTTAACAACACTCAATCTGACTTCCTTATTACTCTCCTAAAACTCTAATTGAAAATGATTGATCAACTTCTACTGGACAAACGGGTTTATCTGAATTATCACCCTCCCCAACCACGCTGCCTTCCTTCTTCTTCTAAAACTTTTCTTCCAAGGCTGATAAAATATAACATTTTCCTGAATCTCCTCTTTATCTCTTTTACTGTTTCTTTGTGTCTTTTCATGACACCCCTAATTCTCCTGTCAAAGGAAATGATTCTCTGATCTTTTCTCTCCACGCATTCTCCTTCATCAATTTAATTCATGCCCATAGCTTCTATTCTCTAAGCATATATGATCTGAAAACTTCTCCCTCAAATGCATTCATGATTACAAGCTTGATAGCCATTTCCAACTGCTTAAATATCCTGCCTCATCACTATGTAAAATCACTTATTATATCTCTTATCCACTGCACCCTTCCAACCAAACACAGGTCCCTCTCTGGATTTCATATTTACATTAATGACGTCATCATTCTCCTCACCATACATGATGGAAATTAGTCATCTCTGATGTTTCCTTTCTTTTTCCAAATGTTCCAAACACATTCAGATCCTAAATCCAGTAAATTCTACCTCAATAATCGCTCTCCTATCTTACTTTATTTCTATTGCCACTACTGTAATTCAAACTTCTATCATTTTCCACATATACTACCCTATAGATCTCTTTAATCGGTATCTTTTCTGACAGTCCGCTTGCTGCTAAATTAATCTTTCTGAAGCACAACCCTGATTATGATTCCTTAGTAAAAAACTCTTCAGCAAATTCTCACTGGCAAACAAATTAAACCCTATCTTCCTAGTCAGGGGGCACTCCAGGCCTTCAACCTCATCTCTCTTTTCAATTTTAACTCCTATTCCCTCAGATGTATGTGTATAGATGCAGCTATGCTGGAGTCAAGTGGATTTCTCTCCATCCCTGAAATATTCTCTACATTGTATCACACTCTCCTGCTTAAAAACTACTGAGCAAGGCATTCCCCTTCTTCGAACAAAGATCCCAAGTTAGAGGCGCTGAAATATACTTTCTTTTGGATTCATGATTGCATGAAAGCCCTATTCCATGCTTGTTGAAATAATTCTCACTCAAGTCCAGCTCACCTAGACCCCCATTAGACTTCCTGAGATTCCTATCTCCCAAAATCGAAATCACCTCCTACTCTGTGTATCTTTTATTATTTTTACTTTTTAAAGTTTTGTCAGCTGGGTGCAGTGGCTCATGCCTGCAATCCCAGCACTTTGGGAGGTCGAGGTGGGCAGATCAGAAGGTCAGGAGTTCGAGACCAGCCAGGTAAAGCCCCATGTCCATTAAAAGTACAAAAATTAGCTGGGCATGGTGGCACGTGCCTGTAATCCCAGCTAGTCGGGAGGCTGAGGAAGCAGAATCTCTTGAACCCAGGAGGCAGAGGTTACAGTGAGCCAAGATCATGCCACTGCACTCCAGCCTGGGCAACAGAGTGAGACTCCATCTCAAAACAGTTTTTCTTTTTTTTCCCTCTTCTATATTTCTACTGCACTTTGTTCATGTGACTAACAGACCTCTCATCATATTATATTACATATACACTCACTGATTTTCCTCCTCCAGTCAGTAGGCTTTTTTCTTTTTTTTTTTTTGAGACAGAGTCTTGCTCTGTCGCCCAGGCTGGGGTGCAGTGACGCGATCTCGGCTCACTGCAAGATCCACCTCCCGGGTTCATGCCATTCTCCTGCCTCAGCTTCCTGAGTAGCTGGGACTACAGCCACTGGCCACCACACCCAGCTGATTTTTGTTTAGTAAAAAATGATTTTTTTTACTAAGCTGATTTTTTCTATTTTTTTAGTAGTGACGGGGTTTCACCGTGTTAGCCAGGATGGTCTCGATCTCCTGACCTCATGATCCGCCCGCCTCAGCCTCCCAAAGTGCTGGGATTACAGGCGTGAGCTACCGTGCCCAGCCGTCAGTAGGCTTTTGAGAGAAACAAGCTTATGATCTTCATATCCACAGTATCTAGCAGTGTATGACTGCTAAAAAGTGTTCACAAAAGCTTTTCATGTTTACAAAATAAATAAATCTAATCTCGGAATGCCTAAAATTAAGTGTTTCATCAAATAATTTAGGGTAGGAATGTGTAAAAAAGTACAGGATAGCTCCTAAATATATGGGTAAACTAAAATGAGAAAGTGATTCTGGGACACTTGGACCACTTGCAGAGGTTAGGGCAAGAATAGTAAAAGCACCTAGGTTGTATCTCTCTCCTCACTGCTCTTTCCATAGTCTATAAAGTCAGGCTAGACTAACAGAACTACCAAGACATGCTCAAGACAGCAGAGGGGTGTTGGGGTGAGAGGAAAGAGAAATGAATAGAAAATAAATCCTAAATGTACACCTGCAAAAAGGGAATGCACACTCAGGGCTTGCTCATGACCATCACTGTTTTCACTACCATTATAATTAGCTACATTTACTTATCACTTACTTATGAGCTATCAGACACTATGCTAAAAACTGTACCACATCTATCATTTAATTTTCATGGCAACCCTACCAGTTCAGTATTACTCATATTTTACAGACAATGAAAGAAATCTAAAAACAATGAACTATATTGCCAAAGGTCTCACAGCTAATATGTTAAGAGATATGGCCAGAACGTTAATAAGGACCAGATCTCAAAACACATTCTCTTCCTGCTCTACTATTCTTGTACCAGAGGTGTACATAACTTGGGGACTGGTTTTACTGCTTTACATTATTTAATTAACTTAGTAAGCACATGTCTTCTTTTCCCTAGTACTAAACTGTATTTTTGAGGGTAGAGTACATGTCAAATATTTTTTATCTTTTCCCTTGAATCTCATAATGACCATATAGCAATCATTCAGTATTTGATTAATTTATTATTATATCTGTGTACTAACAGACATAAGAATTGAGGTGCACTAATCTTTAGTTGGCATGAAGCCAAATACAGTAATAGACGATTTATCCCCTTTGACAACTGTACATGTTGGGATAAGACTCAAAGTCATTAATAGTAATAGGCCCTAAAACATTAAGTCACAGCTACAAAATCAAGGATCGCTTGTGTTTATGTATACTGATAAAAATGATATCTAGGATATGTTATTCTTCCCTTCATATCTGGGTATAAAGATAATAATCATGATGAGCACCCATACAGTCTATTAAGCAAGTGAATAACTTATTTAAATGTGGAAATAAATATGCTTTAATTAATGGCAAAACCTGTCTTACTTATGTCACAGAAAGATGTAAAAACATGTATAAATGGACTGACATCTTCTATACAGGTTGAGTTTTAAAGTCAATTTCAGTACATAACACAAAATCAATTAGAGACAAATAATCCTTCAAATTACTGAAATCCTTGAAAATCCCTTAAATTGCCTTTAAAGCATGGTATAATATAGTACCAGCTCTCAATAAATTCATCTCAGACAGTTTTCCCTCCTGCACAAAACAGATTACCATTTCTTCCGCTGTGTGCCATGTGCAACATTTGGCTGGTGTTTAGGAGCCATATTGAATGAAACAGCATACATTTACACACTGGAATCATATTCAACACCGTGAGAGACTTAAACTCTATCAGTTCCTATAACAGGTATAGAGAACTGATTCCATCTGAGAGAACAGCAGATTCACATCTTCCATATCATGCTTGCTAAGCATATGTTCACTGTGAACTGAGAGCTACAATTATCACATCACGTAAATTATTTGGTTTTTGCTTTGGGGTGTTTTGGTATTGGTTTTGATTTTTGGCCTGAGGCCAAAGATATGAATTTGAATAAATTACATTTCCAGAAATGTGACTCTACCGTGTGAGCTCTCTTGTTTATTCTGCAACCACAGATTCCTAGAATTTCAGGCACAAGTAATCGAATACTATAGTGTGTCATGTAAAAAAATAAAACAGCCCATCTTACCTTCATCTATTGATGCTTCACTACTGTATCCATCATACTCTGCGGATAAAGGACTGTATTTCTGCCTTGTTTCCCAAGCATAGTTCTTTTGTCTAGAATCTGCCAGTGGTAGTCTGGAATTGTGTGTTCTGGATAAGGCCTCATGATATTTACCCAGTGCTTCATCTTCACTTTCAGAGGACGAACCATGCTCATCTTTGTCCATGTAGGAATTATCTATTTGGAATGACATGAAGAATAAACCGTAATTGAAAAAACATTTCCCTCCCCTCAACTGGCCCTGCTGGGCCTGTGAAATGAAAATTTTTATGCAATCAAATATGGAAAATTTGCTGAAGTTATACATATAAACACACACATATATACACAAATATATATATATACACACACATATATATACACAAATATATATATACACACACACACATATATACACATATATAACCTGAATTTTCAGATTTAAAGAAATAACAATTTTTTCACATAAGAAGCCCAAGCTTTGGAAAAAGATCAGCTTGTATATTCTATTATATAAATAATGTTTGTTAGTCACAGAGATTTTTCAACCATGTTATATATAAAGGAAATTATAATACTTACCATTTTACATTTTTTGAAGTATAAGTAACACATAAGTGAAGTTCTAAGTATTGCCAGTACTATGGATCTGATTCAAGTAATTCACATTAAAAGACACATTTCTGGTTCTCGTTTTGGTTGAAATTTTCAAAACTGATAATACTCAGTGCTAGCAGTAAAATACAGCAATGGACAGGTATACACTATTGGTGAAATTATAACTGATACTACTTTCCTAGACAGCAATTTGGCAAAATATATCAGACTTTTAAATCTGCATACTCTGATCCATTTCCAGGAATTTATCAATTCTATTTCTAAGAATTCAGCCTAAGAAATTAATTAACAGATGAGTAAAGATAGATTTTTGAAACAATTCACTGCATTGTATTTAATGGCAAAAGAGATAATCTAAATGTCCAACAGTGGGCTTTATTTAAATAAATATGATACATCTATTCAATGATATACTATGCAGTCATTAAAAATGAGGATGTGAACTTAAAAGAACTCTCAGGGAAAGAATAACTACAATATCATGTTATGAGAAAAAAGGAGGTTAAAAAGTAGAAGTTATAATTACATTCCCATTTGAAAAATATATATACACACACGTGGCATGTACACACACATAATGCAGTCTAGGTATGCACAGACAAAACTATCTGTAAGGATATACACCAAACTGTTAACACTTACTGCTTGTGAAAGGCAGAATTTCTAAGAAAATTTTACCTAAATATACCTAAATTTCAAAAAAAACTTTCAGGAAGTCTAAATTTTTTATTGTTCTAAAAAGCACTAGTTATTACCAGTTTTTTGAAAAGGTAACCACTTTGAAACTGCACAATGGTGCAACTTTCTTAGAATTATTAAACAATTCTAGAAAGATGAAGAGACTACAGTAGTTAAAATTCATTAGTTCAACAGGGTTATTTTTCTCTTTATAGTCAGTTAAGATAATCTGTAGTAAAGAAATCGAGGCTGAAATTTGAGTGGGAGTTACAGAATAAGTAATTTTTAAATACAGGACAGAAACTAAATGCTTAGAGTTAGAAAAAGGTTATATGTCATCTAGTCTAGTCCTAGTTTTTAAATCAGTAAAATAAAGCCATAAATGGGTAATGCTATCACCAATGTCACATATTGTGACAGTGCTTGCCCAATACATAGCCAATAGTCACATGTGGCTATTTAAACTAATTAAAATTAAACAGAAATTAAAACCCAGTTCCCCATGCTATTAGCCACGTTTGAAGTGCTCAACAGCCACATGCAGCTAGTGGTTATTGTATGGAACAATGCAGAGATGTAAGACTTTTTCATTGTTGCAGAAAATACTATTAGACAACAATGAGATGGCCGAGCCATAAGACCTCCGACTCCCAGTGCAGAGCTGTTAGCATTTTGTTGGATACCACGGTGGGGATCTTAAAGCAGCAAAAGGTTTTGAGTCTCTTGAGGAGGGTAATTAGTCTGTGGCCAAACTTCACCTATTAAAAAACATTACCTAACGTAACCTGCATTAGAAATAGAGAAGAAAACCCTTCCTTTTTCTTTTCTTTTGTTTGTTTGTTTTTTTGAGAAGTCTCACCCTGTTGCCAGTCTGGAGTATAGTGGCGTGATCTCGGCTCACTGCAACCTCCGCCTCCTGGGTTCAAGGAATTCTCCTGTCTCAGCCTCCTGAGTAGCTAGGATTACAAGCACCCACCACCATGCCCAGCTAATTTTTGTATTTTTAGTAGAGACGGGGTTTCACCATGTTGGCCAGGATGGTCTCGATCTCCTGACCTCGTGATCCGCCTGCCTCGGCCTCCCAAAGTGCTGGGATTACAAGCGTGAGCCACCGTGCCCGGCCTTCCTCCTTTTTCTATACCTTATAAACCCTGTGTCAGAATCTGGAACATAGGTACCAGTAATATTACCGTTCAGCTAAATGAAGGGTTAACCTATGGATCAAAAAGCTTTTGAAAATCATTTGGGAACATGCGTAAGTTTAGTACTGACTATATTGTGGAATATGTTAGAAATATTTGGTTTCTTTAGGTACTAGCATGCTTCTTAATGAAAACAAATTTAAAAAGTTAAAAACCCTACATGCTACTTGTAATGAATTTATTATGAGTGTCCATTCTACCATTATTTTCTGAATAAAATAATATGTAAACTATTTTACATTATTTTTTAATTTTTGCTACTTTAAGCAGTAAGTCTATCAGAACTAAACTGGGCCTACCAAAGATCACTAAATCTGACAATCAAAAAATTGCTAGAATGGACGGGCACAGTGGCTCATACCTGTAATCCTAGCACTTTGGGAGGCCAAGGCGGGCGGATCACGAGGACATTAAGAAGAGTTTTCAGTTCTGCTACGATTACATACATAATAGGGACATTAAGAAAAACTAGGGCTGCTGAAAAGTTGGCCAAATAATGCAGGGACCAGGGGCAATACTTAGCGGCACAAATAACATGAATGCTCTCAAAGTCATTTTAGAAAAAATACTGAATGGCTTTAAAAATGTTTCCCAGTAAAAGGATTCAAGAAAGTCTTAAATGTAGACACATGAATAGGAAAGCTGAGAAATTTGGATGATGTTTTACTAATTTAAAAAATCAAGAGAAAATTTAATCATTCACACCAACATTAGGAGACCTCACCTTTTTCTGGTATTAACTTAGAATATTTTTCATCTTTACTCTTTGCTGTTCCTTTCTTGGCAGAAATCGCCTCAGTTTTCTTCGGTTTTACGTCTTCTTTCACTTTACAGTATTTCTTTGAATTTATTTGTTCTTCAATTTTCCCAGATAACTTATCTTTAGAATTAGTTGGTGGTGCTGGATGTATGTCTTCTTTTATAATGGATTTCTGTGTCATATGTCTATTGCTTGTCAAAATACCTTTTAAAGAACATTCATTTCCTGAACATTCATTCCCTTTAGATGTTTTACTTTTAACACATTTTTCAGCTTTCTTTAAACGATCTGAATGCCCTAAATTGGGAAGATGTTTATATTTATTGAAATGCCCCATATTCTCTTGATCTCTTCCCAAATATACATGTTGAGATTTAGTATATTCTTCCTTTTCACGATTATCTGTACCAACGTATTTCTTTTGCTCATACAATTTGTTTATTCCATCGGCATTCTTCTGATTTCCTTTCATTTCTTGATATCTTACCTCCTTTAAATCATTCTTACCATTATTGGAAACTCCTAGTCCAATTGTTTTACATCTGTTGGTACTTTCAAGTTCTTGACAAATAGATCCAGCCCTTGTATTCTGTTTGATAACTGATATCCCACCATTATTCATGCAGCCTTTCAAAGAAGAATCACCAGTATTACCAGTATCTTGATATCCTGATAGAGTCTGTTGCCTATCATTAACATGTTTAGATACTCTTTCTTCATATATACCTTGATCTTGCTTTTGTGAAACTGAAGTTTTGCAAGTATTTATTTGCTTTGCTCTATGCTCTAAATTGGCTTGTGTTTTCTGACAATTAGTGTTTTTGGAGACTTCTGTTAACCCGGCATTTTTTTGGTTAGAAGTGTCTACAGCTTCTTCTGCTACAGAGCTTTCCTCTTCTGGGCGAAAGCCACTTATCATACTTGTTACCTGCTCAGCAACTGAGTCAGTTAAAGCATAGCTGACCTCCCCAACAGCAGTGGTCAAATCCTCTACAGCACTACTGATTGTGTCTACCAGAGAGGACACTGAAGGCAGATTCTGTTGGAAATTTCTGAAAAATGCCATTTTCTAATTCCTTGTTCCTAAAAGGTGCAGTAACAGAATTTTCTCTTCTCAAAATATCAACCACTTTGGAACTTGAATTTAACATTTACTTAAATGTTGCTATTCGTCAGCTCAATATTAGCAATTCACATTGTAGCTTTCAATCTTTCTGTAAATACATTATGCATTGAAAGAAATATGCTGAAGTAAAGATTCTTCCGAAAAACAAAAATCAAACCACTTGGTTTAAATGTTATGACATTTTTTCTCACTCCACAGCTATTGTAACAGCAGCAAGACAATATTTTTCCCTCAAATACTATTGGTTTTTATTCTATACCTGAAAGAAGAAGTATAAAAAGGATTTTTATTATGTACTTTTAGTTTGCTTATTAATAGTCTATGTAAGGGAACTACCCTATCTTACTAATAAACTACCCAGTATCATTTCAAATTAAGAAAAATATTAGAGGGAAATATCTAAACAATTTTGCCTAGTGGTAAGATTAGGGGAGAGGAGGTGTGGACATTTGCTGAGTGGCTACTATATGCAAGGCATTGTAATTGACACATTTTATCCCACTTGATCTTACAGTAATTCTAGGAGGTAAATATTATTATTCCTATTTAATAAGTGAAAGAAAAACAAGGCTCAGAAAAATAAAGTTCCCTGAGACATTTTCAAGGGATCCTCAAGGTCAAGACTAGTTTTACAATAACAGCAAGGGGGTACTTAACTTTTTCATTCTCATTGGCTCACAAGTGAACACGAGTTATCCAGAGGCTACATGCCAGATTGAATGTAGAGGCAGAAATGAGAATCCAGCTGTCTTCCATTATGCTAGTCATTAAAAAGATTTGCAAAAAGTGTAACAAAATCACTCTTCTCACCATTTTTCCCCATTTTCTTTTTGTTTTGGAAGATAGTTTTTTTTAATTTAAAGATGTTATTTATATTAATGTGTAATAGTCTTGTTTTTTTAAAAAATAAATATTTTAAATTTTCTCAGTTTTAACTCTAATATGGTACATATCAATAGATAAAATCCACATAAACAAAAAGCTCTTTGGGAGTACTTAATAAAATTTGTACAAAGTTGTCATTAAACAAAGGAAAAGCCAGAAACACTGAACCAGTGAATTACCAAAGGCCGGTAAAGAGATACTTTTAGCCAGTTCTTTCTGCACAAATGATCAAAAAGCAGGACTGGAGTGGATTATAAGAAGCATTGAACTTAACCAAATTAAAACTGTATAAAATACTATTTATAGTTTCTTAATGCAAAAGTCACAACATATAATTTAATAACTTACAGATTCTTGTAAGTAACAGGGCTATCACCTTTTAAGTTATCAGATGTAACAGAAAAGCATATCTCCAACACTTATCTCTGTACACAGATAAGTAAAGCAAGATTTCTCAGCTATTTTTCATCACATTCTTCTAAATTAACACTTTGCTTTTATAATTTCCAATTCGTTTCTGCTATCATTTATATAAACCAGTCTTTGGAAATAGAAAATTTTAAAAACTCTTGTAGTAATTAAAAAAAATTCCAAGGAAAATGTTTCCATAAGAGAAAGAATGGTATTTACAGCCCTCATCTTTCCTAGTATCCAGTAACGCTATAATATATGGTGCCAAGGGAGGGAGCAGAACACTATTTTTTATCATCACAATTTATATATAAATTAAGTTACTAAGTAGAACCACCTCCAACTCCTCCAAACAATAAAATTACCCATTAGCTGAAAATTAAATAGCAGGTAAAGAAAAAGGGTGAACACTTTCAAAAGTGTTCTAGGGATGTGGAGAAAAAAGTTCTCTAAAGAGCTTCTTGGACAATGGAAGTATGCTACATAAAGTAACAACATACTTCCTTCTTCCTCAAGCGCATCTGTTCCTATCATAGGCTCAAAAGTATATCTTACATATGAAAATTAAAATGTCATTTTGTGATAGTAGACAATTCACCTTTATGTACTAGCAATTCATGAACAACAGAAGGACACCTGAACATAATTTACTCAACAGATCTTTTACAGAACAGTAGCTCAAATATTAGTTTATTGTATGTCACAACCAACCTTTTTATTGCATATATTAAAATAAGTAAATAATAGTACAGATAAAGAGAACAAACAAGAGAAGCAGCAATATGATACTTACAAATTTTATCTTGTGAATTCTTCCTTGTACTGTATTCTGAACCAAGATCTGGAAACCCGCCAACATTTTCAAAACAGAACTTCTTATTAATATAGAGAAAAAGGAGCAGCATCAAGATAATAAACACCCCAACAGCTGACAAAAATCCAACTGCCTCTGGAGATACTAGAGAAAAAAAAGTCACAGCTGTAAGCATTTATTTTTCTTTAAGCTACAAATAAGAAGGAAACCCCAAACATAAGTTAGCTTACTACCTTATTTGAATCATATTTTTTAATTGTCATAGTTTAAAAATAGTTTCATTTATAAGAAAAACAAACTGCAAAGTTTGATGACAGTTGTTCAATCTATTCAGCAGCATTCATTCAAATTTTCTAAGTTTCCTTAAATATTCAGAGGAACAATCTTAAAGGACAGGCGTCAGCCAGGCACAGCGGCTCACACCTGTAATCCCTGTGGGAGGTGTGATTGTGGGAGGCCAAGTGGGTAGAATCTCTTGAGGCCAGGAGTTCAAGACGAGCCTGGCCAACATGGTGATACCCTGTCTCTACTAAAAATGCAAAACTTAGCCTGGCATGGTGGCACATGCCTGTAATCCCAGCTACTTGGATGGCTAAGGCATGAGAATCGCTTGAACCTGGGAGACAGAGGCCACAGTGAGCCAAGATTGTGCCATTGCATTCCAGCCTGGGCAACAGAACAAAACCCTGTCTTAAAAAAAAAAAAAAAAGACAGGAGTCTATAAAATAGGCAATCATCATATGTTTAATCCATCGAACAGCACTGCAAAAATTTGAAAATAAGAATTAGAAAAAAGGCCAGGTACGGTGGCTCATGCCTGTAATCCCAGCATTTTGGAAGGCCAAGGTGAGCAGATCACTTGAGGTCACGAGTTCAAGACCAGCCTGGCCAACATAGCGAAACCCTGTCTCTACTAAAGTACAAAAATTACCCAGGCATGGTGGCGGGCACCTGTAATCCCAGCTACTCAGGAGGCTGAGGCAGGAGACTCATTTAAACCTGAGAGGCAGAGGTTGCAGTGAGCCAAGATCACACCACTGCACTCCAGCCTGGGTGATACAGTGAGACTCCGTCTCAAAAAAAAAAAAAAAAAAAAAAGAATTAGAAAAAAGTTATATCCCATGCACGGATATATTACTTAACAAAATTTATGAGAACACATATCATTATTTTTATCTCTAAAAGCTTCAATCGCTCTTTCTTAGTAAACTTTGTATTCCCTAATGTGGCATTCAAAGCTCCAGCCTCCCTTTTCAATACTATACTCCAGTCAAATGTTGTACTCATTGCCTCAGAATCTGCAATATTCAATACCACACTCCTTGTTTTTATTGATCCTCTTCCCTTGCCTAGAACAACCAACGCCTCTCTACTATATCCTACTCATTCACTCAACCAACTTATATATTTGGAGCACCAACCATATACCAGGCATTGTTATATAAACAGTTCCTGAGTTCCTTGAACAATCTGGTGAAGACAGATACAACACAGCGTAATAAAGGCAATATAGTGTAATAAAGGCTATGATTGGGAAAGAACAGGGACTATGAGAACACAGGAACACTTATTCCAGTGCTGAAAGATCAAGAAAGGTTTTCTGGAAGTTATGGACTCTATGATTATATTTTAAGAATTAATAAGAATTACTTCAGGCAGAAATAACATGTGCAAAAGCCCAGAGACAGAGGATCATGTTATATTCCAGAAACTGAATGAAATTCTGTTATGATAAGCTACTAGATTTTCAAGAGAATTTGGTCTCAAGCAAATATATGAAATCACCTAGAGAGGTTTTATACAGTGGGAAAAGACAAAAGACAGCTTCTCCAGTCCTTGGCAATCTCTCTTTCAACTTTTTTATTTGTCACTATATCAGTCATTTGAAGTTAAACAGGAGCTAAGTTTTTGTATCCTCCATGTCTTACAGATAATATTCAAGTATTAGCTGAGAATGATTCTAAGTTTCAAACACCCCTACAAAGATCCCTGTATAATCTACTCTTCCTCCTCCATCATTCAAGCAGCAACTAAAATGTTGTTTTCTCTAAGATTCTTAAATCAGAGAGCAATGGCAAATAGTATCTTAACTCATTTGTTAAAAATGAAGTCACCAATTGGTCAATGATGAGTGCTTTGATTTCCTTTTTCATTATTTATAAAAGTTAGGCATACGAGGTATAGAACTGAATAAGACATTATATCTTTTCAAAGCGGGGTCAATGGTGTTACAGTAGAAGATGAAGCAGAGTAACACTGTAAGGCAGGGGCAATGGAAGTGAGAGGAGGAGTGAGAGTAGGAGGCAGCAGGAATGGTAGGAGTGCTAGCTGGATACCAGGCTGGTGCTGAAGGACAGATCTTGCTCCTAGAACCAGGAAATTATAGCCAGACATTAGCCTTGCCTGTCTTGTCCTCAGGCTGAAGCACAGCCAGGGAAGAAAACTATTTTAATAAAAGAAGCTAAGGTATATGACATAAAAACAGTGGTATGTATCAAGCCTGAGATATGGAGTAAAAATGAAAACAGAATAATTAAAATCAACATTTCAGATAGCCAGGAAAATCAGAAGCAGAACATAATCTGTTATGAAGAGGCAAAAAAGAGCAGTATTTCAATATTACACTGTAATAACAAATATATATAGGAGTTCCTCTTTTAGTCCAGGCTCAAAACAATCAGACATTTAATGCCTTAAGTGGCTACACAAGATTAGATATCATGCAGACTGAAAATCTCCCATGTCTTGGAAAACTAAATGAAAGAGAAAATGTAGCTCATGTCACTTAAGAAAGCTAGTTATCGATAACAAAAATAGCAACAAAAACATATAGCATATACTATATACCACTCACTGTTTTAAGCATTTTATATATATTAACCCATTTAATCTTCACAAAGATCCTATTATCATCCCAATTGTAAATTGAGACAAAGAGATATTAAACTATGTGTACAAATAGTAAGTCAGGATTCAAACCCTGTCTGGCCCCAGTGTCTGCGTCTTAACTACTACTCATACTGCTTCTGTTTACCTTCTCTCCTCTTCTTGCCTCTTTCTATCCCTTGCCTCAATCCTTATTTCTATGTTCCTCTTTCATCTTTCTCTTGCCCATTTTAAAAATTCAACCTAGTAGGAGAGATCCACTATAAGCAAGTAAGTATAACATATAGTAAATACTATAATAGAGATATGAATATAAATTATTACCGGAACACAAAGAACCAGTACCTGAGAAAGTCACAAAATGCTTTAGAAGAGATGGCACTTGAATAGGGTATAAAAGATTAATAGAACCTCTATAAATAGTAAAAGTACATTTGAAATAGCATGGTTAAAGACACCTGGCATTTAATAAGACACCTGGTAAAATATACCTGGCATTCTATAAGCACTAATGGGCAATAATCACAGCTGTCATATTTATTTACCTCTGTATCTTCGAAGTACCTAGGACAGCACCACATAGCTGACATATAAACATCTGTGGACAAATGGATGGATGAATGAATGAATAAATATATGTGTATTCAGGAAAGATCAAGAATATACCAGAGGAGCTGTAACTGGAGATGAAAGCAAGGTCCATATTGTCAAAGAACCTTGAATATCATCCAAAAATTTTGTATTTGGGGAGTAACATGATTACAAGTATGCCTTGTAGAACTATATTGGTTTAAAAAAAAAACAACAACTAGAAAACTGAAATATGGTAGCAAGTCAACAGTGGTAAAATATCTTCAGTTCTTTAAGTGGTAGCAGTGGTAACAGAGAAGGGTGAAATCTAGTCTTTATTCAAAGAAAATTGATAATGATCCACTTATGTAAATTTAGAGAGTAAGAAAGAAGAAGAGTTGAGGTTAATTCTAAAGTTTCTGCTTTGAGTGACCAGGTAAATGGTAATGCACTAACCAGAATGAAGAATATGAGAAGAAAGGCATTTGGATTAGAGCATGGGAGGAAAGAGGAAAATAGAAGGAGAATGATAGATGATTAGTTTAGTTTTTGACATGCTACATTGGAAATGCCAACAGAATATTTCACAGAGGGAAATATGAGTATGATGTTCTGGTAAAGGTCAGGTTAGTTAACAAAATTTGAAAATTTTCCCTCTTTTTTGTTCCTCTTATTCCACATGAAACACTTCACTCGCTAAATAAAACCAAGCTGGCAAATGCAGGTGCCAGGCTTTATTAATGGTAAATATATTATGTTACATATCTTTAGATAAATACATACTGTGGCATCAGACAAATTTAAAAAAAAAAAAAAAAAAAAAAGCCGCTTGCTCCACTAGGAAAAGGTGAAAAAAGGTGAAATATGCCTGCTGTAAACATACTATTCACATAATTCCCTGACTGAATGCCTGTTTTTTACATTCATTAAAAATATTTTATCTATTTACAATTTTAAAACAGTAATATGGTCATAGACAAGAAATAAAATATCTTCTAATAAAAATATTTAAAATCTTCAAGCTCATTTTTCATCCTTAGCTGAGAACTAAACTAATATTTATTATTTCAAATATATTATAATGATACCAGAAGTTAGCCAGTAACAGTTCTGAGTATAAAACTCAGAACTGTACAGGTAAATCCCACCTGTACATAAAACTGCAATAGAAGACATACTGAAATTAAACTAAAGATATGAATACTGTAAACCATGCTTGTCCAACCCATGGCCTGCCGGCCTTATGCAGCCCAGGATGGCTTTGAATGCAGCCCAACACAAATTTGTAAACTTTGTTAAAATCTTATGAGTTGTTTTTTTTTTTTTTTTTCTTTTTTTTTGAGACGGAGTCTCGCTCTGTCGCCCAAGCTGGAGTGCAGTAGCGCCATCTCGGCTCACTGCAAGCTCTGCCTCCCGGGTTTACGCCATTCTCCTGCCTCAGCCTCCCAAGTAGCTGGGACTACAGGCACCCGCCACCTCGCCCGGCTAGCTTTTTTTCGTATTTTTAGTAGAGACGGGGTTTCACCTTGTTAGCCAGGATGGTCTCGATCTCCTGACCTCGTGATCCGCCTGTCTCGGCCTCCCAAAGTGCTGGGATTACAGGCTTGAGCCACCGCGCCCGGCCGAGTTTTTTTTACAATTTGTTTTTAGCTCATCAGCTACCGTTAGTGTATTTTATGTGTGGCCCAAGGAAGCCAAAAGATTCGACACCCCTGCTGTACACCATCAATTAAAAAATTACACAGATTTAGACCTCACTAATAAAAAATATATTCTCATTCATTATAGGAGTAGAATTTCCCCCTAAAATCTTTTTATACTATGAATCTGCTTACAAAGTCATTCTACATAAGTATTTCTAAAAATATGGTTAATTTATCTATACATGAAGCTACCTTCTTTCAAGCATTCTAGGCCATCCACTGCAGGAAAATAAATCTATTTAAATACATATGCCTCTTAAGGAGGATCTTCAAAATCTCCATTTATGCCAGGTGTGGTGGCTTACGCCTGTAATCCCGGCACTTTGGGAGGCTGAGGCAGGTGGATCACCTGAGGTCAGAAGTTCAAGACCAGCCTGGCCAACATGGCAAAACCCCATTTCTACTAAAATTACAAAAATTAGCCAGGTGTGGTGGTGGGCACCTGTAATCCCAGCTACCGAGGAGGCTGAGGCAGGAGAATTGCTTGAACCCAGGAGGCGGAGGTTGCAGTGAGCCAAAATCGCGCCACTGCACTCCAGCCTGAGTGAGAGTGAGACTCCATCTCAAAAAGAAAAAAAAAATTCTATTTAAAAGCACACAGTCAATAATTAGTTTAGGTTAATATTACACATCTGAAGAATTAAATTTGTTGAATATAGTCAATAACTCAAATTTCACTAATGCACTGTTTTCCCATCCAAATTTGCAAAGTTTTAATGTGGTAAACAACAAAACCAAGACCAACTAAAAACCTGAACAATATCAAACACTTAAAAAGTGCTTATTATTTAACAGGGACTATTTTAAGTGCTTTACAAGCATTATCTTACTTAATCCTCACTGCAACCGTATTTTACAGATATAGATACGGAGGTTCACAAAGAGTAAGTAAAATCTTCAAGATCTTAAAATTTTTATTCAGTGACACAATCTGGATTTGAACTTGGGCACACTGACTCCTGAACCCAAACTGTTAACTGCTAATCTCTTAGCTTCCCATTTGCCAGATATTGTTATAATTGCTTTCATTTTAAAATTTAATGCTGAAGACAATTTTATGATAAGTACTATAATATTATCTTAGGTTTTAGATTAGTAAATTGAAGTCCAGAGAATAATTAAGTTGTCCAAGTTCACAAATCTATGAAGTGGTAGAACCTGGATTTGAACCTAGACATTTTGATTCCAGAATCCATGATCTTAAACACCAATACCGCTCCTTGTACGCCAACCTGCATATAAAAGATAAGAAAACGCTACGTGACCAAAGTAACATAGCTTACTATATATATTATGTGCAAATGTTTTATTTATAGCTTTTATATATGTTAAAAAATAGCAAGCAATTTCAGCTTCCTCAAAGTAAATACATGAATTTTAAAACTGGAATCGTAACTTTTTTCTATTCAAGTTACTATTCAAAATATTTTAGAATTTAGAATTAAGTTTAAAAACCAAAATATGCAGTACATCCTTGTATGCCACATTTGAAAAGCTAATAAAACACATATGAATTAAAAAACTAAAGGTACTCTGTAAAAAATAAGCTTGATATTCATTAGTAGTGCTCAATAAAGAATATTAACTGCTCTCTGTGAGCTATATCATCCGCTATATGAATTACCTAAAGATCATACTGCAAAGTGAGAAGGGGCACTAGGTACAATATCTCACCAGAAAATGTAGAAAGTTTAGTCCTTTCAAGACTAATGATTATTTGTGTTATGTATACTGAACTGGCTCTGGCAGTTATCTTTATATTTAGAAATAAATGTATGTGTTTACAAAAATTAAACTTTAAAAATACCAATTTTTTTAAATTTTAAGCTTCAGTAACAGTGGTAAAATTCATTTTAATTTCTACAGATAAGTTGGTCATTAAAAAGATGATAAAATTACAATCTTACTAAAGTCAAAGCAAGAGCAAATACATTTCAACTTTGCAAGTATTGTAGATTTCACTTAAATTCTGCATCATATTTTGTTACGAAAGAACATTTTCTAGCTAAGAAAATTTTTTCTGAGAAAAATGCTAGGATATACATTAAAACAATTAAACATATGGGGGATATTTATCTACTAAACCAACACATTTTCAATTTTGATTTACTTGGACCACAATAATACTCTAAATAATACTTCTATCAAAACAAATTAATTATAACTTCTAATATAAATTTTGCAAGACTATTCTATTCATTATATCTTAAATGCAAAATTAAACAAAAAGTACCTCTGCTTCATCTAATTATTTTTTTAAAAAGATAAAAAGCAACAACTTACAATTTGCATTATAAGGGATGTATTGCTGATTTGTCCTGCTGGGCATGAAACACTAATCCTCTAACTCCATGTCATGGATACCTTAATAATTCATTTAATAGATGCAATTCTATCTCTTGACCAAAATGTGAACTATCAAAGGCAACTTTCATTGAAAAAGATATATGTGTTTTACATTTAATTAGCTCTAAATATTTTCCCCATATTTTAATCAGAAAACTGCTATAATTTATTTTGCTCTGGGTTTGGACATAGAGAATTATTCATAATTCTAAGAGATAATTTAGGAAAACAGAAGGTTAATATGTTTCAGTTTCCTTTTATAATATTTCAATTAGTTCACAAATAAAATTTCCCTCAAATTTTTATATTACATTATAAATGACACAAAACTGGAAAGAATATATGTAAATCAAAAAAAGAATGTAGCAATGCTAGCTGTTAACCCCAGATTTTATAAAAACCAATCATTACAAAGAGCATTTACTGACACAATTCACTGGTGAGTAACTTAAAGGGACAACGGATGAAGGCATAGATGGCAGTGATGTGAAAAACTAAGATCTTAGGGAAAAAAATGCCCTCTAAGAGAAACAGTTACCTACCTGGTCAGGTTGATAAAAGACATGCCACTCAACTTGTTTCAGAGTTTAAGCCATGAATAGATTGAACCTGTATTTCCTCTAAGTACAATGCAATAAATTGAAAATTCATTTGAATATCACAACAAAAAACCCTAAATCAATCTTGAAGAAACTGGAAAAAACAGAAAACCCAAACACTTATCAAGTATGGAAAACCAAATATAAAGTATATTTAAACCACATACTTCTTACTTAATAATACTTAATGTACTTCATATATTTAAACCAAATCTTAATATAAAACTGTGTCAATCTCTGGCAGAGACTTTTCTTCAAGGACAGTCTTGATTGAGGCTTTAGAATTATGATTCCAATGAAGTTTAGACTAAGAAAAACTTATTTTCCTGGCAAATCTCTCTATAGCAAAGCATAGTCATTCTTTTGAACAACAAACTAGGGTTGACTATGTCAAATTTGTTCATTACCTATTCAATGTGTATGGATTCCTTTAAAATTACCTGAATGAGAAATGGCATGGGCAATATCTAAGGTCACCGCTTCCCCTCCTTTACTTTTTCAATGATTCTTTGTTCTTTCTTTTCAATAAGATCTTCATTGCTGAGCTACTATGAGTAAGATTTTGAATTCAACACCAGCCCCAAGGGAATATTCTGGTTAAAGCCAATCTGTGATTTCAACCACAGTTTTAGATGTGCTTATTTCAAGATTTAGTTCAAACCCATCAAAATTCTGGTAAATACAAAGCAGTTTCATTCAAATCTCTCAGAGAGACACCATCTTCCTCTTAAATTTTAATATTAGGACACCTGGTTCTCTTCTTGAAATGATCAAAACATTGTTCGCTCACTCAAAAACCATCTTTCCCCTTACTAAGCCTGATCCATTCTGAAGAGAAGTAGCTTTTCCTGAAAACATTGAAGGGTTCAATAGATTTGCTGTGTACGAACACATAAATAGGCAATCAAAGGTTCATCTAACCTTACCAGCATATCATGTTTTCTTATCCACTAAATAAATGAGTCCAGCATACTTTAGTGATGACAAGAGCTCAATATCAACATCATACTGTGTTCCCACCCGAATATAGCAATTGGAATGTTCTACTCACTTGCATTCTCAACGCATATAGAATAAAAAATGTGTAGCTCCATTTGCAAAGTGATACCATTCTACCTCTTTGTTGATATATCTGTATCAGATATAGTAAAAGCAAAAATATTTGAAATTTTAAAGAAAAACTACTCTAAAAGCTTTGCAAAGAAGATACAATCCTTTAAGTTTAGGTACTGATAGAGTTCTGAGTAACCTCTGAACAAGCATCGCAGTTTTGGAGCAGAATCATGTGAGAAACAGTTTGAGTCTTTGTCCTTAAAGATTGAAATATAAATTTTAAGTAATTAAAATAAAGTAGGACCTACTTTCAATAAGTAAGGTATTATAAAGTAAGAAGTAGTGTTACAAGGGTCACCAGCAACCAAATCAACATTAACTGAAGAAAGAATTTGTCAATCAAAAAGAGAAAAGATAAGCAATGAAATGATGAAATTAAGAGATGTAAAATTTGGTGGTATACCATGACACGTCTTTCAGTGGTATCCATTTTAGTTAGATATTTTGGGAGATATATAAACCCGTGTTACTTAATACCTTTACCAATGACCTGAATAAAGGAATTGAGAATATGTTCATTAATTTTGTAGAAGGTCCTAGGAATACTAGGTAGGGCATGACTGCTAATTCGCTGAAAGAAATTAAGATACACTAAGGACCTCAATATATTAAAGAAATAACACATCAAAACAAAATGAAATTCAATATGGATAATTTCAAGGTTACTACTCCATTAGGAGCCAAACACTAATAAATGTTAATGAAAATGTTGGCTCAGCAAAACATGTCAGGAAAAAAATTAAAATAATATAATACAAGTCAAATAGAAATCAGCAGTATAATGTTTCTAACTGGTGAAAACTAATCATTCTATTATGCTATCTGATTCTGATGAAGCAATTATGGTCTCCAATTTCAAAGTAAAACTGAGAACATCTAGTAAAAATACATTTGAAGACTTTCACAATAAGGAAAAAAAAATTTTAAAGCAGAAGAAAACAAACAGAAACAGCATTTGTTAAAAAAAAAATTAAAAATCATTTGTGAATAAAATTAATGTGGGAAAAATATTAAAACCAGTATTTGTAAGGATTTTTCCAATATTCAATGCATTTTAAAAGGGAAACTGTTTCCTAATCCTGCTAAAGAATATAATGCAATGGCTTAAAGAGAGCAAGTTAAGAAGCATTGCCAGCAAGTGACTGGTCAGCAAGCTGCTTTCCAGAACAGTTTGATCTTTCCAGAACAGTTTGATCACAGTCTACTGTGTTATCCTCACTTTCAGAAGACCAAAAACTTGTCTTTTTTCAGGGCCTAGAGGGCCTATGTGAGGTAAAAAATGAATAGAGGTAAAGAATCTAGCATTTAGATCCTGTTACACAGTAGCCAAATAAACTCAAATGACAGAGGATATATGAACAACTTAAAATTTACACTGGAGAAAACTCCATTAGAATAACAGAAATGTTAACAGAATGTCAAACCAGGACACACACATCTTCCTGGTATTAGAGTACCTGAAAAGCTGAAACAGTAATTAAAAGGTTTCTTGGCAGGCACAGAATGAAAACTAAAGGGAAGAAACTCTACCAGATACCAATAATTATTTTAAAAGTAGAATAATTAAAACCAGATGATATTGGCACAGGAATAGATAACATACCAAAAAGCCAGACATAGACACTTGCACACATAGATTCTGATGTATGACAAAGTTGGCTGCAGAGCAGTGGGTGAGTGGGGGATCATGTTTTCAATGCATTGTGTTTGGAAAATCGAGAATATAACGGAAAAATGAATTTACATACAAACCAATTCTAGATAGATTATAGATCTAAGTGTGAAATGTGTTAGCCAATCAATATTGCAGAAAAAAATACAAATACTTTTCTTCATGATCCCAAGGCAAAGGATTTCTTACTAAACAAGACATAAAAATCATAAATCACAAGAGAATACTGATAAATTTTATTACATTAAAATTTAAAATTTCTGATCATCAAAAGATATCATATAATGACTAGGGAAGCCAAATAATATATTGTATGGAATAATGTATTTGCAACACATAATCAGGAGGAGAAGGCTCATATCTAAATATATTAAAAATGTGTAAAAACATTTTTTTTAAGACAGCACAAAAAAAATGGGCAAAGTCCTGATCAGGGTTATCACGAAGGATAAAATAAAAATGGCCAATAAATGTATGAAAAGGTATTCAACTTTGTTATGTATCAGAAAACTTCAAATTACATCATAAAGCAATATCATTATTCCAGAATGGCCAAAATTTAGAACCTGTAATATGAAGTATTCGTGAGGAAGTGGCGCAATTGGAAATCTTTCAGACGATAAAAATCTGAGACTCAACAGTGGAGAAAAAAATTCATGGATATATACTCATACACTAGAAAATTATGTAGCCATAAAAATGAATGAATAATAGTTATATGCAAAAAACTGAAACTTGGAAACATGAGGTTAAGCAAAAGAAGCAAGGCAGAAGGGGCAAGATTCCAATATAAAGTTCAAAACAGGCAAAACTAATCTTTCAAGGATGTGTACTTAGGTGGTAAAACTTAAAGCAAGCAAAATTAATGTCCATAAAAGTAAGCAGAAAAGACATAATACTAAGGAAGAGTGCATGGGGGCTTTTGAAGAAATGGCAGCATTCTACTTCTCTACCCGGGTTCTAGTTACACAGGTGCTTGCTTTTAAATATTATTCTTCATTTTGTTTCAAAATTTAAAAAGAACTTAAAAAATGTATAGTTCTTATGGGCAGTTTATCTTGGTTATGGTGATACGTGGTGAATCATTCCAGTCTGCAAGAGCTGCTATCTGAATGACCCACTTACAATTTTGTCCCTCTCAGTCTAATCTTACCACAGTGTCCAGAATGAGCCCTTCAAAATATAAATCAGGACTGTCCTCTGGTCAAAACCTTCCAATGGCTCCTCATTTCCTGCATGATCTGGCTCTCTATGACTACTCTGACCTCATTTCCTACCACTTCCCTACTAGCTCATTCCACAGTCTGCCTTGATGTTTCTCAAGTATTAGCCAGGTTGTTTTTCCCTGGATGTTCCCCCTCTGCTTTGATGGCATTTTCCCAGATATTCACATAGCTGATTCTTTCACCTCCTTTGAGTCTTTGCTTAAACATAACCTTCTTAGTGAGAACAACTCTGTCAACAATATTTAAAAGTGCAACCCATTAACACCCATACCTCACCTTTTCCCTGGCTTATTTTTTGTATCTCTTATCTTCTAAAATACCAAATAATTTATTACTTTTTACATCAGTTGTTATCTGTCTTCCCGTACTAGCATGTATGCTTCAAAAAGGCAGGAAGCCAGCTGACTCTCAGATCTATGAAAATAAATGCTTATTTTTATTTGTCACTGATATTTGGGATAGATTGCTAGGCAATAATTATGAACATAAATGTAATTTAAAATGATGAATATAAATGTAAAATATAAATACTAAAACCCAAATCCAGAAATACATGGAGAAATACATCCAGACAGTTAGATTTATCCCCACTATGTAAAAATAATGTAACATTAGAAAATCAACTGATATAATTCATCACACAAACAAGTTAAAGGAGTCAAGACACCCTTTCAACAGGGCAGAAAAAAAAAGTTATTAAGAAACCTCAACAGCAACCTATAATTTTAAAAAGAAAAAAATTAGTAAGTTTGAACTGGAAGGTAACTTACTTAGCCTGATAAAAGAAATCAGCCAAAATAATATAGCAAAAAAAATTCATGAGAATATATTACAATTCAAAAGTATTCACTTTAAAATCAGGAACACAGCAAAGCTGCTTGCTTTTTTTTTCAGCACTAAAGCAGAGGTTTTAGGTTGCCCTGGATTCAAAACAACATTCAATTTCTAGCCTCCATGAACCTCAGTGAAAACAAGAGTCCTTTATTATTCTAACAATAAAACTTCATTCTTAAGAGGTTAATGAAAAACATAATTCAGTCTTAAAATGTGTTTTTAATCACAAAAGGATGAAAACTACGAGGCACACAGAAACAAGTTTTAAAAAGAAGGCATCCCAGCACTTTGGGAGGCCCAGGTGGGTGGATCACGAGGTCAGGAGACCAAGATCGGCCTGGCCAAGATGATGAAACCCTGTCTCTACTAAAAAAACAAAAAATTAGCCTGGCGCGGTGGCGGACACCTGTAATCCCAGGTACTAGGGAGGCTGAGGCAGGAGAATCTCTGGAACTCAGAGGGCAGAGGTTGCAGTGAGCCAAGATCACGCCACTGCACTCCAGCCTGGGTGACAGAGACTCTGCCTCAAGAAAAAAAAGAAAAGAAGGCATAAAATAGCCCTAAAGAAAGTAGGAGGACATAAAAACAGCAAAAAATTAAATTCAATAAAAGCAACAGAAGTATCTAAGAACATTTTCTTAGATTGTGTGTGTGTGTGTGTGTGTGTATGTGCGTATGTATGTGTGTACGCACACGCATGAGGACGGAGGACTAAAATAAGATGAACATACTTTGGCAAGTCTAATAAAAATTACAACAAAAGTAATTCAAGGCTTCCTCTGCATCATGCACTATCCCACGTATTTTACACGTATAATTTCATTCAAGTTTCACAACAACTCTACTACCCTTGCAGAAAAGGAAACCAAAACATGTGATGAAATAATTTGTCCAAATTCACAAAACCATTAAGTGGCAGAGTCAGGATTCAACTGTCTGGACAAATACAATACTTACAAATATAGAATACCGTACATGAAAATAGGGAGATAACCATAAATATATACGTATACAATTTTAAAGCAAATACTTGACATACCACGTAAAAAATGTATTTGTATACATTTGCAAATATCTGTAAAATAAAAATAAAATCAAAACTTTAAAAACATTTTTATTAATACATAATTTTTGCACATATTCATGGGGTACATCTGGTATTTTGTTACAAGAATAGAATGACCAACTTGGAGTACTTCAAGGTATCCATCACCTCCAGTATTTATTATTTCCATGTGTTGGAAACATTTCAAGTCCTCTCTTCTAGATTTTGAAATACACAATATATTGTTGTTACCTAGTCGCCCTGCTCTGCTACTGAACATTAGAACTTATTCCTTCTATTTAACTATGTTCATATGCATTAATCAACCTCTTATTCCCCTATCCTTACCACACACACCATTCTGAGCCTCTGATATTTACTATTCTACTCTCTACCTCTATGAGATCCACTTTTTTAGCTCCCACATATGAGTGAGTACATGCAATGTCTTTCTGTGCCTGGCTTATTTCATTCACCATAATGACCTCTAGTTTCTTTCACGTTGCTGCAAATGACAAGGTTTCACTCTTTTTATGGCTGAATAGTATTCCACTGTGTAAATTTACCACATTTTCTTATCAATTCATCTGAAAATGGACACTTACATTGATTTCATATCTGTGCTATTGTCAATAGTGCTGCAAGAAACTATGGATGCAGGTATCCCACTGATAAAAACTAATTTCTTCCCCCTTAGATAAATACCTAGTAGAAGGATTTCTGGATTGTATGGTAGTTCTATTTTTACTTTTTTGAGATATCTCCGTTTCCCATAGTGGCTGTACTAATTTACATTCCCTCCAACCGTGTATAAGAATTCCCATTTTTCTGCATCCTTGACAACATCTGTCATTTTTAATCTTTTTGATAATAGCCATTTTAACTGGTGTAAGATGATATCTCATTGTCACTTTGGTTTGCATTTCCTTAATGATCAGTGATATCAAACTGTCTTTTCAGAAATGTCTATTCATCTCCTTTGCCCACTTTTTAATAGGATTATTTATTTTTCTACCACTGAGTTTCTTGTAAATTCTGAATATAAGTTCCTTGTCAGATAAAGTCTGCTAATATTTTATATTTTCTCCCATTCAACATGTTGTCTTTTTGCTCTGTTGTTTCCTTTGCTGTGCAGAAGCTTTTTAGCTTAATATAGTTCCATTTGTCTATTTTGGGGGTTTTAGTTTGTGCTTTTGAGGTCTTAGCCATAAAATCTTGCCTAACCCAATGTCCTGAAGTGTTTCTCCTTTTTTCTTTTAGTAGTTTTATAGTTTCAGGTCTTACGTTTAAGTCTTCAATCAGTCTTGAGTTCATGTATGTATATGGTGAGAGATAGGAATACTGTTTCATTTTTCTGCATATGAATACCCAGATTTTCCAACACCATTTATTGAAGAGGCTATTCTTTCCACAAAATATGTTCTTGGGACTTTTGTCAAAATCAGTTGGATATAAATATGTAGATTTATTTCTGGGTTCTCTATTCTATTCCATTGGTTTATAAGTCTGCTTTAATATCAACATCATGCTGTTTTGGTTACTACGGCCTTGTATTTTGAAGTCAGAGAGTATGCTGCGTCCAGCTTTATCCTTTTTGCTCAGGATTGTTTTGGCTATTTGGGCTATTTTTTTAGTTCTATACAAATTTTAGAGTTGTTTTCTCTATTTCTGTTAAAAATGACACGGATATTCTGACAGGGATTGCACTGAATGTGTAGACTGCTTTGTGTAATATGGTCATTTTAATAATACTAACTCTTCCAATCCATGAGTAGGGGATGGCTTTCCATTTGTTTGGGTCCTCTTCAATTTCTTTTATCAGTGTTTCACAGTTTTCCTCATAGACGTCTTTCACCTTCATGGCTAACTTTATTATTTTATTTTGTTTTCCATACCTCTGGTAAAAGTGATTGCCTTCTTGGCCTTTTTCAGCTACTCATTATTGGTGTATAGAAATGCTATATAAAATTAAACAAAAAAAATCCTAGAAATAAAAATGATTAATACTTTTTTCCTATGTACAAATATGAGAACTGTCTTAAAAACAATCAAAATTCAAAGTTAAACAAAAAAGAGGGCAAAATTTAACATATGGTTTTAAAAATTACTCAAAAAAGCCTTTAATTTTTTAAATAAAGAGCATTAATAAATCTTCAAGAATAATTTCCATGGAATCGTCACTAAAGAGGAATGTTTATTTCTTAAAAGTTAAATCACTCTTAAAATTGAAAAAATATCCAACTTCAGAGTAATAAAGCAATTTTAAATAATAATTTTTTTTACTTTCAACTTTTATTTTAGATACTGGGGGGTACATGTACAGACCTGTTACATGGTGATTTATATTGCATCCAGGTAGTGAGCACATACCCAATAGGTAGTTTTACAACCCATGCCCCCATGCCCTCTCTAGTAGTGTGCAGTGTCCACTGTTCTCATATTTATGTCCCTGGGTATCCAATGTTCCATATGAAATTTAGAATGGCCTTTTTTTCTAATTCTGTGAAGAATTACATTGGTAGTTTAATAGAGATAGCATTGAATCTGTAGATTGCACTGGGTAGTGTGGCCATTTTAACAATATTGATTCTTCCAATCCATGAGAACAGTGTTTTCTTATTTATTTGTGTCATCTCCAATTTCTTTCAGTAGTGTTTTTTAATTTTCCTTATAGAGATCTTTCATTTCACTTCCTTGGTTAGATGTATTCCCAGGCATTTCATTTTTTGTGTGGTTATTATGAATGGGATTGTGTTCTTAATTTGATTCTCAGTCTGGGCATTATGGTGTATAGAAATGCTACTGATTTTTGTACATTGATTTCGTATCCTGAAACCTTGCTAAAATTGTTTATCAGTTCTTGCAGCCTTTTGGTGGAGTCTTTAGGATTTTCTACATGTAGAATCATATCAGCAGCAAAAAGAAGCTATTTGACTTTTTTTTTTTCCTATCTGGATGCCTTTTATTTTTCTCTTGCCTGATTGCTCTGGCTAGGACTTCCAGTGCTGTGTTGAATAAGAGTGGTAACAGTAGACATTCTTGTCTTGTTCCAGTTCTCACGGAGAAAGGTTCTAGCTTTTGCCCATTCAGTATGATGTTGGCTATGAGTCTGGCATAGATGACTCTTATTATTTTGAGGTATGTTCCTTTGATGCCTAGTTTGGTGAGGGTTTTTGTCATGAAGGGATATTGGATTTTATCAAAAGCTTTTTCTGTGTCAATTGAGATGATCACGTGGATTTTGCTTTTGATTCTGTTCAGGCAGTGAAGCATTTTTGATTTATGTATGTTGGAACAACCTTGCATCCCAGGAATGAAAGATACTTAATCATCACAAATTAACTTTTTGATATGCTGCTGAATTTGATTTGTTAGTATTTTGCTGAGGGTTTTTGTGCCTATGTTCATCAGGGATACTGGCCTGAAGTTTTCTTTTTTTGTTGTTGTTGTGTCTTTGCCAGGTTTTGGTATTAGGGTGATACTGGCTTTGTAGAATGAGTTAGGGAGGAGTCCCTCCTCCTTGATTTCCTGGAATAGTTTTCAGTAGGATTGGCATCAGTTTTTCTTTGTGTGTCTGTTAGAATTTGGCTGTGAATCCATCTGGTCCAGGGCTTTTTTGGTTGGTAGGGTTTTTATTATTGATTCAGATTCAGATCTCGATATTGATCTGTTCAGGATTTCAATCTCTTTCTTATTGAGTCTTGGAAGACTGCATGTTTCCAGAATTTTATACACTTCCTCTAGATTTTCTAATTTGCATGCATAGAGTTGTTCACATTATTCTCTGAGGATCTTTTGTATTACTGTGGGATCACTTACACGCCATCTTTGTCATTTCCAACTGTATTTGTTAATCTAGCTGTCTATGAGTCTTGTTTAATTTTTCAAGGAACCAACTCTTTATTTCATTGATCTTTTGTATGGATTTCTGCAGCTCAATTTCATTAAACTCTTCTCTAATTTTAGTTATTTCTTTTCTTCTGCTAGCTTTGGGCTGGTATTTTTTCTTCTTTTTTAGTTCCTTTGGGGCAAGGGTAGATTGTTCATTTGAGATCTTTCTAAATTTTTGATGAAGGCATTTAGGGTTATAAACTGTTCTCTTAACACTGGTTTAGCTGTATCCCAGAGATTCTAGTAAGATGTGTCCCTATTTTCATTAAATACAAATAATGTATTTCTGCCTTAATTTCAACATTCTCCCAGGAGTTTCAAGAGTAAGTTGTTTAATTTCCATGTACTTGTGCAGTTTTGAGAGATCTTCCTTATGTTGATTTCTATTTTTACTGTATTGTGGTCTCAGAATGTGGCTGGTATGATTTTTCTTTTTAATTTACTGAGATTCGCTTTACGACTGACCATGTGCTGGCTCTTAGAATATGTTCAGTATGCATATGAGAACAACATATACTCTGTAGTTGTTGGGTGGAGTTTTCTGTAGATGTCTATGAGGTACAATTGGTCAAATGTTGAGTTTAAGGCTGAAGTTTCATTGTTAGTTTTCTGCCTTGATGATCTAACACTATCAGTGGGGTGTTGAAGTCTCACCCTATTATTGTGTGGTTGTCTGTCTTTTCGTAGGACAAGAAGAACTGGTTTTATGAATCCGGGTGCTCCAATGTTTGGTGCCTATGTATTTAGGATAATTAAGTCTTCTTGTTGGATTGTAGTTTTCATCATTTTGTAATGTCCTTCATTCTTCCTAATTTTTACTGGCTTAACATATGTTTTATCTGATATAAGAATAGTGACTTCTGCTCTTTTTTTGGTTCCTGTTTGCATATCTTTCTCCATCCCCTTCCTTTGTGCCTATGGGTGTCACGAGAGGTAAGATGGTTCTCTTGAAGACGACAGATGGTTGAGCCTTCTCTTTTTATCCACCTTGCCACTCTGTGTCTTTTAAGTGGGGTGTTTAGTGCCTTTACATTCAAGGTTAGTATTGATACACATGATTTTCATCTTGTCATCATCTTGTCAGCTGATTGTTATGTAGAACCGATTGCATAGTTGCTTTACAGTACCTGTGAGCTACCTGCTTAAGCGTGTTTTTGTGGTATCAGATGTTGTTCTTACGATTCCATGTTTAGCACTCCCTTAAAGACTTATTATATGGCTGGTCTAGTTGAAACAAATCTCCTCAGCATTTGCTTAAAATCTGATGAAGATTTTATTTCTCTTTCACTTATGAAGCTTAGTTTGGTAAGAGATGAAACAGTTGAAATTTCTTTTCTCTATGGATGTTGAAAACAGGCCCCCAATCTCATCTGGCTAGTAAGGTTTCTACTGAGAGGTCTGCTGCTAACCTGATGAGGTTCCCTCTGTATGTGACTTGACCCTTCTTTCTAGCTGTTTTTAAGATTTTTTTCTTTTGTGTTGACCTTGGTGAATCTGATGGCTATGTGCTTTGGTGATGGTTCCTGTCTATAGTATCTATCTGGTATTCTCTGTATTTATTGGATTAACATGTCAACCTCTAGCAAGATTAGGGAAATTTTCATGGACTACACCCTCAAGTATATTTTCCAAGTTATTTTTCTCTCTCCTTCTCTCTCAGGAATGCCAGAGTCTTAGATTTAATCACTTTACATAATCCCATATTTCTCAGAGTTTTTTTTTCAGTTTTAAAAAATTCTTTTTTCTTCATTTTTGTCAGAGTTGCCTTGAAGAAACAGTCTTCAAAGTCTAAGATTCTTTCCTAAGTTTGTTCTATTCTGCTGTTAATACTTCTGATTGTATTACAAAATTTTTGTCATGAGTTCTTCAGGTCTAGAAGTTCAGTTGGTTCCTTCTTAAAATGTTTATTTCCTCTTTCAGCTCTTGGATCATCTTACCAGATTCCTTAGATTGTGTTTCAACTATCTCCTGAATCTCAATGAGCGTCCCTGCTATCCAGATTCTGAATTCTATGACTGTTATTTTAGTCATTTCAAACTAGTTAAGAACCACTGCTGGGGAACTAGTGGATTCATTTGGAGGTAGAGGGACATTTTGGCTTTTTGAATTGCCAGAGTTCTAGCACTGACTCTCATCTTGGAGGGTTGGTGTTCTGCAGTGTTAACTGTATATAGTCAGTTAGCTTCGTTTCTGGGTGCTTTCAGAGGACTAGGGCTCTGTACAACATCTTTATGTGTAGGTAAACACTTGCACTTGGTTTCACAGGTGTATATATCAGCAGATTTTTGGTGCTGCAGTTTGGGCTAGAATCCAGTAGCTGGCACTTAAGAGTAATGGCCAGTAGCTAGGCTAATACCCAGCCACACAACTCTTGTACTTCCTCACTTTCACTGGTGTGCTCTGCAGTGGGGAGGTCAGGGACGGGGAGAGGGAGAGAAGAGATGGCCTCACCAGGTCCACTTTAGGGAACTCCCTCCAATCACGGGCGCCCACGCCCGAGTTTCTTTTGTTAGGTGTTCCAGGCTGCCAGGTCCCCCAGGCAGAGGCTGCAACAGGGAAATATGCCAAACCCCTTCTGGACAGGCCCTGTCTAAGGAGAAATGCATGTCTGGTTCCCACCCTGGTCCAGGAACCCATGTGTGTCACCCCTCTCAGTGTTCTAAGGGTACAGGCTCCTCCCCAGCTCATGTGCTGGCCATGATCTTGGCTGCAGGCTGCAGCTCTGGGGGTACCCAGATGTCAAGCTGTGTAGCATCTGCAGCCCAGCCTGAGTGCAATGTTTCACCTTATTTCTTTTCCCAGTGGCCCAGAAACACCTGCAATTCCTCAGCACAGCTGGAACCTGACCCCAAGCACTCAGGCTGGGCTGCTGATGCTACACAGTACACCTAGGCATAGGTCCAGGGAGAGGCAGTCGACAAGAGAGCTAGCACAACAGATGTGCCCTGTTCCATAGCGAAGCCAGCCCCACTCTCTTCTGGCTCAGAGGTCAGTTAGGGCTGGCACTTCCTGAAGGGAGATGGGGAGCCCTAGAGGAAAGGCATCCATGGCCACTCTCTGACGGAGCTACCCAGCCCACAAAAACTCCCAGGCTCTGCAACATCTGAAAATTAGTCTCTGCCTATCCCCAGCAAGATCTCTCTGCCAGCTCACATGTCCACAGGGGACTCGAGGCACCCTGTAACTAGGATCCTAGGGGTCAGTGGTGAAAGTGAGCTGTCCCTCAGGTCCTTCATTCGCCTCTTTCCCAGGAGCTCTTAGGGGCCAGGAACTAGTCCAGGGGTTCAGTTATCCTACACAGTGTTCCCAGCTTCCGCCCCCTTCATGCTCAGCTTCAGTGTTTCCATCCACTCTCAGCTTTTTCTCTTTGAAGATCTGCCCAAATTAAGGTGGTTTAGTCAATAATTTGGTCTCTCTCAGTGTGAATGCTACTTCCTCCCTGCATCTAGTAGGCCATCTTGTCCCTCCATCAGTTTTCTTAAGCAAGCATGGTTACATGTGCCTTTTATTTATTTGTTTTTTGTAAATTCAGGGGGGTTAAGTGCCATTTTGTTACAAAGATACATTGCATAGCAGTGTTTTTAGCGCAGCCATCACCAGAACAGTGTACGCTATACCCATTAAGTAATTTCCCATCCCCCATCCTTCTCTTACACTTCTATCCTACTGAGTCGCCAATGTCTATTATTACATTCTCTATGTCCATGTGTACACATTATTTATCTCCCACTTACCCATAAGAACATGCAGCATCTGACTTTGTTTTTTAGTTATTTCACTTAAAATAATGTCCTCCATTCCAGTTCCCACCATGTTGCTGCAAAAGACAAGATTTTATTCTTTTTTATAGCTGAATGAAATTCCATGGTTATATAAACCACATTTTTTAGCCAGGTATGGTGGTGTGCATCTGTAGTCCTAGCTACCTGGGAGGCTGAGAAAGGAGGATTACTTGAACCCAGGAGTTCAAGGATGAGTGAGCTATGATCGTGCCGCTATACTGCAGCCTGGGTGACAGAGCAAGACCCTGTCTCAAGCAAAAACAAACACACAAAAATAAATAAATAAACACATTTTTTTATCCAGTCATCTGTTGGTGGACACTTAGGTTGATTCTGTATCTTTGCCATTGCGAATAGTGCTGCAATAAACCTACAGGTGCAGGCATCTTTTTGACATAATGATTTCTTCTCCCTCAAGTCATGAGACTGCTAGGTCAAATGGTACTTCTGTTTTAAATTATTTGAGAAATCTCCAAACTGCTTTCTACAGTGGCTTAACTAATTTACATTCCCACCAACAGCATATAAGTGTTTCCATTTCTCTGCATCCCTGCCAATATCTGTTATTTGACTTTTTTTTTTCTCTCTCTCTCGAGACTGAGTCTCGCTTTATTGCACAGGCTGGAGTGCAGTGATGTGATCTTGGCTCACTGCAGTCTCTGCCTCCTGGGTTCAAGCGATTCTCATGCCTTAGCCTTCCGAGTAGCTGGGACCACAGGCATATGCCACCACACTCAGCTAATTTTTGTATTTTCAGTAGAGACGGGGTTTCACTATATTGGCCAGATTAGATGTTATTTGACTTTTAAATAATAGCTATTCTGATTGGTGTAAGACGGTATCTCCTTGTGTTTTTAATTTGCATTTCTCTGATGATTAGTGATGTTGAGCATTTTTTCAACATGCTTCTTAGCCATTTATATGTCTTCCTTTGTAAAATGTCTGTGCATTTCCTTTGCTCACTTTTTAATGGGGTTATTTGAGGGATTTTGGTTGAGTTGTTTGCATTCCTTGTAGATTCTGGACATTAGACCTAAAATCAGATGCAAAGTTGGCAAGATTTTCCCCCATTCTGCAGGTTGTCTGTTCACTGGGTTGATTATTTCTTTTGCTGTGCAGAAGCTTTTTAGTTTATATAATCCCATTTGTCTACTTTTGTTTTTGTTGCATTTGCTTTTGAAGGTCTTAGTCATGAATTCTTGGTCTAGGCCAATGTCTGGAGGAGTTTTTCCTAGATTTTCTTCTACAATTTTTGCAGTTTCAGGACTTACATTTAAGGCTTTAATCCATCTTGAGTTATTTTTTGTATATGGTGACAGTCAGGAGTCCAGTTTCATTTTGCATATGGCAATCCAATTTTCCTAGCACCACTTACTGAATAGGGTGTCCTTTCCCCAGTGTATAATTTTGTTGACTTTGTCAAAGATCAGTTTGCTGTAAGTATGTGGCTTTATTTCTGGGTTCTCTGTTCTATTCTACTGATCTGTGACTATTTTTATACCATGCTATTGTGGTTACTAACACCTTGCAATATAACCTGAAGTCAGGTAAAGTGAGACCTCCAACTTTGTAATAATACCAATTTGATAAAGTTTTTTTTAACCAGGAAATGACAAGAATGTAAAAGAAACAATGATTACTCTGTATTTACTAATTTTTAAAATTTTTGGGGGGTATATATATGTGTATATATTTACGGGGTACATTAGCTATTTTGATACAGGCATACAATGTGGAATAATCACATCAGCGTAAGTGGCATATTGCTAAATTTTTGATAAATATTATATGACAAGAAAAAGCAACAAATTTTATTTCATTAAAACAAGAAATATATACACACATACACACACACATACATATATATGAAATATTCCTTCATCTGTAAAAATGGAATTTAAGACGATTGCCAAAATGACATCTGAGGAACACTAGATCAACAAATCTGGATGTGAGATTTTTAAAAAAGGAAGGTAAGGGGTTCCACGGTGAAATGCATTCAGGAAATATTGGGCTAAATAAAGTTGAAAAGTTTTTCAGTGTGGGACTTCTAGAGCCATTGATATGCTAATTTTCTAAACTTAGCCATCTCCATCACACCCTGTGAGTGGCTCTAGAGAAGCCCTAACAATCTGGAACAGCACTTAAAAACCACCAATGTAGGCCGGGCGCGGTGGCTCACGCCTGTAATCCCAGCACTTTGGGAGGCCGAGGCGGGCGGATCACGAGGTCAGGAGATCGAGACCACCCTGGTGAACACGGTGAAACCCCATCTCTACTAAAAATACAAAAAAATTAGCCAGGCGTGGTGGCGGGCGCCTGTAGTCCCAGCTTCTAGGGAGGCTGAGGCAGAAGAATGGCGTGAACCAGGGAGGTGGCAGAGCTTGCAGTGAGCAGAGATCGGGTCACTGCACTCCAGCCTGGGTGACAGAGTGAGACTCTGTCTCAAAAAAAAAAAAAAAAAAAAATCACCAACCTAATACAACACTCTAACATTTTTTATATATTTTGTAAAATGTACAAAAACAGATGAAAGGTGGAAGGAAAATGAATTCTGTTTACAATAAAGCTGAGGTTCCATAAGGCATAATTTATAACTATATATTGGGTCACGTCTTAAGGAACCAGAACTAAAAGATAGCAAACAGGAGGTCTGTAACTTTGACTTGCTTATTAAAATTGATTTATATGCTAATTTTATATTGAATATATCGAATATACTTTAAATTGTGCTAATTGCAAGTATATGGCTTTAAACATGATGAAAAGTCAGACCAATATATAGCTGAATTTTAAAAACTATAAACTGAAATGAAAATATACATATATCTTAGAGTTTAAATAAAAACTGCACCTTGGACATCTAAAGCAACGATAATTTCATAGTAAAATTTCATATATACACACTAGGCAAAGACTGAAGTATTTACTAAATATATTTTCATATTAGCCATTAGATGGCACCATATATCTACTAGTTAACATAACTATACTAAACTAATTTCCCGACATGCTCAAAAAGTAATATAAAAATACTTAACTTTTACGTAAATATAATACACATTATCTTTTATCATTGTTAACTTTAAGTTTTAAAGTGAAGAAAGATGACATAAGCAACTACATTTACATCACCATTTCTGGAATGTTAAAACTTAATAAGTAATCTCATTCAGAAATCAAATGGAGTGTTCTAAGACAATGATTCAAAGGTTAAAGAGCAGACAGCTAGAGAATGCCTTTCCTTAAGGTAAATGTAAGATAAAACTAATTCTCTACCTTAATAAATTTTGTTTTTACTTTTTATTCATAAACTACGTTGTCCAATTTCCACTTCTTCTAAACAATCAAATTTCTGTCTCCTCTTAAATTTCACCGTATCTTGTTCTCTAATGCAGGACTCTCAGTTCCTGTGTAATTTCCCACTCCCTCCTGAAATCGCGGCTGCAGATTTTTATATAGTCTATTTAAACACCAAAAACGACCCCATTCTAATAATCACATTTTCTACTTCCAGCTAAGATAAAATAACATGGATCAGATTTATCCCACCACCTGAAAACACTAAAACAACGGACAGCATATGAAACAATGGCACTTAAGACACTGAAGATGGGCAATAAAGGAGTGATCATTTAGAGAAAGAAAAAAAAATGAGATCATGATATGAGATCATATTCAATGAGAATATGATATGATAATGATTTTCCAAGCTTACTACCTGGAGAAAGGGGACAGTAAGGTCACTGTACAATCAGGTGAGTGCTGAGGAGATAAACCTGGGAGTATGAAGAAGCTACGTGTGCTAAAGTTCATGTGGCTGAGTCCCAGAATAAAAAGCTGTGTAGACAGAGAACTCCAGATACCTGCACTGAGTCACTCGTAACATACAGTTCAGTACTTCTTAGCACATACATGTAAGGAAACAATGAGAGGCTGGGGAAAAAACTGCCTAACAGGATTAGAGGGAAGAGATGCCGAATCTTACACAGAGCACGAAATGGGGACTATTCTGAAGATCCAGAATTTTAAAATCTCAAACCTTATGATCCACTGATTAGACTGACATATCAAGGATTTTGCTTCAGAAAATTAATCTTACACTAAATGCAGGTTTTGCCCCTCCTAACAAAGGTGAAAAGCAAGACTGAAAGGAACAAACTGTTCTCAGGTAATTTAACCTATCTCAGAATAAAGCTCAAGAACTAATCACTATTAGATCTAACACTCAACAAGGGAAACTTCACAATGTTTGGCATCCAATAAAGAAATTATCAGGTATGCAAAGAAGCAAAAAGAAAAAAACCCAGGAGAAAAATTAATCAATCAAAACTGACTCAGAAAATTGATAACATTAGGAGACAGGGACACTAACAATTATTATGATATATTCCATGAGTTTGAAGAACCAGAGGAATGATCGAATGTGTTAAGAAGAGGCATGGAACTTTTCTTAAAAGCCTAAATCAAACTTCCAAACGTGAAAACTAAAATGTCTTTGATAAAAATACACTGAAAGAGACTGACAGCACATCAGATATTAAAAAGAAAATGTTAATGAACCTGAAGACATATCAACAGAAGGCATAAACACAAGAACAGAATGACTAAATAAATAAGCAAATAATCAGTAAATTGTGGGACAACTTCAAGTAGATAAATGTATGTGTAACTGACACCCACACAAAAGAGATGAGAAAAGAAGAAATCAAGAAAACATTTGAAGAAGTAATGGTCAAAATTGTTCCAAATTTAATGAAAACTATAACCAAAAGCAGCTCACTAAATTCAAAGAACAAGAAAAAAAATGAAAAAAAAGAAAAAAATGAAGAAAACTACACAAAGGAACATTATATTCAAATGCATTAAAGTTGTAAAGATAAAAACAGAAGTAGTCGGGCCGGGCGCGGTGGCTCACGCCTGTAATCCCAGCACTTTGGGAGGCCGAGGCGGGTGGATCACGAGGTCAGGAGATCGAGACCATCTTGGTTAACACGGTGAAACCCCGTCTCTACTAAAACTACAAAAAATTAGCCGGGCGTCATGGCGGGTGCCTGTAGTCCCAGCTACTCGGGAGGCTGAGGCAGGAGAATGGCGTGAACCCGGGAGGCGGAGCTTGCAGTGAGCCGAGATCACGCCACTGCACTCCAGCCTGGGCGACAGAGCGAGACTCCGTCTCAAAAAAAAAAAAAAAAAAAAACAGAAGTAGTCAGAAAAATTACACATTACCTAAAAAAAATAGAGGTAAGGCTGACAAGAGATTCATCAGAAATAATAAAAGACAGAACAAGTGGCACATTATCTTTAAGGTACTGAAAGAATAAAAGCCGCTAATCTAGAAGTCCTTGCCAGTTAAATGATCTTTGAAAAATAAAAGGTGAAAGTTTGCAAAACAATACAACATAACTTTGAGTCACAAAAAGGGATATAGTTTGGATATTTGTCTCCACCCAAATCTCATACTGAAATGTAATTATCAGTGTTGGAGGTGAGACCTAATGGGAGGTGTTTGGATCACGGTGGGAGGATCCTTTATAGCTTGGTGCTATCCTTGCAAGAGTGAGTACTCAGAAGATCTGATTGTTTAAGTGTGTAGCACCTCACCCACACCCTCTCTTGCTCCTGTTTTCACCATGTGAAGTGCTTGCTCCCACTTCATCTCCCACTATTAGTAAAAGCTCCCTGAGGCCTCTACAGAAGCTGAACAGATGCCAGTGCCATGCTTGTACAGCCTACAAAACTGTGAACCAATTAAACCTCTATAAATTATCCAGTCTCAGGTATTTCTTTATAGCAACACCAGAATGGCCTAATATAGAAAACTGATACCAAGGAGTGGGGCTCTGCTATAAAGATACCTGAAAATGTGAAAGCAACTTTGGAAGTGGGTAGCAGGCAGAGGTTAGAATAGTCTGGAGGGCTCAGAAGAAGACAGGAAGCTGAGGGAAAGTTTGGAACTGCTTAGAGATTAGTTAAATGGCTGTGACCAAAATGATGATGGTGATATGGACAATCAATCCAGGCTGCTGAGGTCTCAGATGGAAATGACAAACATACTGGGAACTGGAGCAAAGGTAACTCATATTATGCCTTAACAAAGAGCTTGGCTGCATTGTGCTCATGTCCTAGGGATCCGTGTAAGTTTAAAAATGAAGGATAATTGGGCCGGGCATGGTGGCTCACGCCTGTAATCCCTGCACTTTGGGAAGCCAAGGTGGGCGGATCACAAGGTTGGGAGTTCAAGACCAGCCTGACCAACATGGTGAAACCCTGTCTCTACGAAAAATACAAATATTAGCCGGGTGTGGTGGCGCATGCCTGTAATCCCAGCTACTCAGGAGGCTGAGGCAGGAGAATCATTTGAACCTGGGAGGCAAAGGTTGCAGTGAGCTGAGCTCACGCCACTACACTCTAGCCTGGGCAACACAGCGAGACTCTGTCTCAAAAAAGAAAAAAAAAGAAGGAAAGATAATTTAGGGTATCTGGCAGAAGAAATTTCTAAGTGGCAAAGCATTCAAGATGTGGTCTGGCTGCTTCTAACAGCCTATGTTCAGATCTGGGAACAAATAAATGACTAAAGTTGGAATTTATATTTAAAAGGGAAGCAGAGCATAAGTTTGGAAAATTTGCAGCCTGGCCATGTGGTAGAAAAGAAAGGCTCAATTTCAAGGGAGGAATTCAAGCAGGCTGCAGAGCAACCACTTCCTAGAGAAGTTTGCAAAATTAAAAAGGAGCCAAGTACTAATACCTAATACTATGGGACAAAGGTCTCAGAGACCTTCATGGAAGCCCTTCCAACCACAGGTCCTGAAGCCTAGGAGAACAGAATGGTTTTGTGGGCCAGGCCTACGGTCCTGCTATCCTGCATAGCCTTGGGAAATTGCTCCCGGTATCCTGGCCACTCTGGCTCCAACCAGCTCAAAGAAGCCCAGGTATACCTTGGGCCGCTGCTTCAGAGGGTGCAAGCTGTAAGCCTTGGAGGTTTCCACTTAGTGTTAAGTCTTTAGGCACCTGGAGTGCAAGAGCAGTGCAGGCTTGGCAGCCTCTGCCTAGATTTCAGGGATGTTTGGAAAAGCCTGAATGTCTAGGAAGAAGATTGCTGCAGGGATGAAGGCCTCACAGAGAACCTCTACTAGAGCAGTGCAGAGGGAAAATGTGAGGATGGAGGCCCCACACAGAGTCCTCACTGGGACATTCCCAGTGGAGCTGTGGGAAGAGGGCAACTGTCTTCCAGACTCCAGAGGGGCAGATCCACCAGCAGCTTTCACTGTGCACATGGAAAAACCACAAACACTCAACTCCATCCTGGAAGAGCAGCTTTGGGGGCTGACCGCCTACAAAGCCACAGAGGCAGAACGGCCGAAGGCTTTGGGAGCCCACCTCTTGAAGCAGTGTGCCCTGAATATAGGACGTGGAGTCAAAGAAGAGACTGATTTGGAGCTTTAAGATTTAATGACTGCCCTGCTGCATTTTGAACTTACATAGGGTCTGCAGCCCCTTTCTTTTGGCCAATTTCTCCCTTTTGGAATGGAAATGCTTACCCAATGTCTCTACCCACACTGTATCTTGGGAGTAAATAACTTGTCCCGTTTGATTTTGCAGGCTCCTAGACAGAAAGCAATTGCCTTGTCTCAGGTGAGACTTTGGACTTTTAGTGTTGCAACAAGTTAAAACTTTGGGGGACTATTGTAAAGGCCTGATTATATTTAGCAACATGAGAAGGACATGAGATTTGGTGGGGCCAGGGGCAGAATGATATAGCTTGTATATCTGTCCCCACCCATATCTCATGTTGAGATATAATTCCCAATGCTGGAGGTGGGGCCTGGTGGGAAGTGTTCAAGTATTGCGGGCAGAACTCTCATGGCTTACTGCTGTTCTTGAAATAGTGAGTACTCACAAGATCTAGTTGTTTAAGTGTGTGGCACCTCCCCACTGACTCTCTCTTGTTCCTGCTTTTGCCATGTGAAGTGCCTGCTCTCACTTTCCCCTCCAGCATGAGTAAAAGCTCCCTGAGCCCTCTCCAGAAGCTGAGAAGATGCCAGTGTCATGCTTATAGAGCCTGCAGAACCCTGAGCCAATTAACCTCTTTTCTATAATAAATTACCCAGTCTCAGGTATTTATAGCAACACAAGAATGGACTAATACATAAATGTTGAAAGACAACATCGCCAGCAAATCTGCCGTAAGAAATATTAAAGTTCTTCAAACAGAAAGAAAATGACAAAAGATGAAACCCAGATATACAACACAAAGAATACAGTGTACTAAAAAAATAGTTTTCATCTTATTATTTAAAATTTTTTAAAGATAAGAGAGAGTGACATCACAGAAAATGAGGGAGTAGGAAGCTTCAAGGGTACATACCTCCACTGAACCATTAAACAGGAAAAAAAATTGTCAAAATCAACTATTTCGAAACTCTGGAACCTTGTTGGCCAATTACAGCAATGATGGATGCGCTTGCTGAAAGGAGAGACTGCTGAAACTCAGTAAGAGAACAGTATGCACAAAACAGCCACCATCCCCCACCCTTCAGCCCCACCTTGGCAATGGGACATCAGCTCATATACCTGGACTGGCTAGCTGGTGCTAAAATCAGCAGTAAGGACCCTGACTTCCAAAAATTGTCAGTTGTGCATTTTGATCATTCTGGCATTTCCCTGAAGAACAGATGTAGATGCTTGCCTTTGTTTTGGCTGCCTCAGGCTGTAGTGGCTTTGCCAGCAGTGGCTATTTCAAGAAGGCACATACATCTTTGGTTGGGTTTTTGGATCCAGACATTTAGGAAAACCTGAGAGAGGTCCTTGTTTGACCACAGATATAATGAAAAAGAAATATCTCTGACCATATACAAGAAGGAATAAAGACTTTTCAAAAATAGTCTGGGGAGGTCACTAAACAGACAACTGCAGCATCTACTAACCAAAAATAAGAAATCCCTGAGGAGTAGGACAATCTCATTTCTACTTACCATAATAGAGTATTCAAAATGTTGTTTTCAACAAAAAGTTACAAAGCCTTCAAGGAAACAGGAAAGTATGACCCATTCTCAGGATAAAAGAATTTCACAGAAACAATTTCTGAGGAAGATCCAAAATTAGAATTACTAGTTAAGGATGTTTAATGAACACTCTTAAATAAGATTAATAAGCCAAAATAAACCAGGGACAAAAAAAAAAGAAAATCAGAAGAACATTGTATGAGTAGGGAGTATGAATAAAGGGACAGAAATTATAAAAAGAAACCAAATAGAAATTCTGACAGTGAAAAGTACACTAGATTAAATGAAAAGTTTACTAGAGAGGTTCAATGGCAGATTTGGCCAGGCAAATCAGAGACTCAGTAAACATTAAGATAAAACCATTGAAATGATCCAGTTTGAGGAGCAAGGGAAAAAAAAGAAGGCAGAAAAATGAACAGAATGTGAAAGCCTGTGAGATAGCATCAAACATACCAACACATGTATCATATGAGCACCAAAAGGAGAAGAGGAAAAAGGCAGAACAATATCAGAAGAAGTAACGGCCAAAAACGACTGTAAATATAACACCAAAAGCACAATCCATGAAAAACAATAGTTGATAAGCTGGATCTCAATTTAAAATTTAAAACTTCTGATCTGCAAAATACAATGTGAAGAAAATGAAAAGACAAGCTACAGATTAGAGGAAAATATTTGCAAAAGACAAACTTGATAACGGACTGTTTCAAAAATTATATATAAAGAACTCTTAAAACTCAACAATTAAAAAAAAAAACAAAACAAAAAAAAAACAGCCTGATGAATAAATGGGCCAAAGGCCTTAAAAGATACCTCACCAAAAACGATAAGCATATAGCAAATTAGCATGTAAAAACACACTCCACAACATCTGTCATCAGGGTAATGCAAATTAAAACAATAGAGACACCACCACATACCTATTAGAATGGCCAAAATCCAGAACACTGACAACTCCAAATGCTGATGAGGGTGTGGAGCAACAGGAACCCTCATTAACAGCTGCTGTAAATGCAACATGGCAAAGCGACTCTAAAAGACAGTTTGGCTGCTTCTCACAAAGCTAAATATACTCTTACCATATGATTCAGCAATTACATTCCTTGGTATTTACCGAAAAAGTTAAAAACTTACGTCTACACAAAAATGTGTACATTGATGCTTACAGCAGCTTTATTCATAATTGCCAAAACTTGGAAGCAACCAAGATGTCCCTCTGTAGGTGAATGGATAAATAAAACTACACAACATCCAGACAACGGAATACTATTCAGTGTTAAAAACAAATGAGCTATTACAGAAAACAAAATTTTCAAAACTTCAAAACCAGTGTTTTAAACTAACCCAGTCACAGAAAAACAAAGAAAAGAGAATTTTAAAACATGGTCTCATGCCTATAATCCCAGCACCTTGGGAGGCTGAGGCAGGTGGATTGCTTCAACTCAGGAATTTGAGACCAGACTAAGCAATATGGCGAAACCTTGTCTTCACGAAAAATACAAAAATTAGCCGGCCACGGTGGTACATGGCTGTAGTCCTGGCTACTCTGGGGGCTGAGGTGGGAGGATCACCTAAGACCAAAAGGTCAAGGCTGCAGTGAGCTGTGATGGCACCACTGCACTCCAGCTTGGGTTACAGAGTGAGACCCTATTTCAAATAACAATAATAATAATAATAATAATAAACAAAGTCTTTGAGAAATATGGGACTATGTAAAGTAACCAAACCTATGAATTACTGGCATTCTTGAGAAAAAGTAAACCTGGAAAACATAACTGAAGGAATAAATCAAGAAAATCTTCCTAATCTTGCAAGAGGGGTAGGCATCTAGATATAAGAAATCCAGGCAACACCTACAAGATACTATACAAAACAAACATCACCAATGCATACAGTCACCAGACTGTCCAAGGTCAATGCTAAAGAAAAAAATCTTAAAGGCAGCTAGAGAAAAAGGTGTCAGATCATGCACAAATGGAACCCCATGAGACTAAGAGCAGGCCTCTCAGCAGAAACCTTACAAAGTAGGAGAGAATAAGGGCCTATTTTCAGCTTTCTTGAAAAGAAGAAAGTCTGGGTCAGGCATAGTGGCTCACATCTGTAATCCCAACACTTTGAGATGGTGATGCAGAAGGCTTGCTTGAGCCCAGGAGTTTGACAGCAGCATGAAAAACATAGCAAGATGTCATCTCTCCAAAAAATAAACATTAAAAATTAGTCAGGTGTGGTGGTACACAACTGTAGTCCCAGCTACTCGGGAGGTTAAGGTGGGAGGATTGCCTAAACACAGAAGTTTGAGGTGCAGTGAGCTTCAGTCACAACACCACTCTCTAGCTTGGGCAACAGAGTGAGACCCGGCAAAAAAAAAAAAAAAGAGAAGAAGAGAAGAAGGAGGAGGAGGAGGAGGAGGAAAAGAAATTTCAACAAAGAATTTCATATTCCACCAAACTAAGCTTCATATGCAAAGAAAAAATAAAACATTTTTCCAACCAAGCAAGCACTAAGAAAATTCATTACCACCAGATCAACCTTACAAGAGATCCTTAATGGAATTCTAAACATGGAAATGAAAGAACAATACCTGCTACCACAAAAACATAATAAAGTACATAGCCCATAGACACTATACAGCTTCCACACAATAAAAATGACAGAGCAAAAAGCTAACAACTTCATATGGTTGAAACCTCACATATGAATACTAACCTTGAATATAAATGGTCTAAATGCCCCACTTGAAAGGCACAGAGTTGCAAGTTGCATTTTAAAAAAAAGAAGAAAGAACAGCTAACAAGGGAAGTGAAGGACTTCTTTGAGGAGAACTACAAACCACTGCTCAGTGAAATCAGAAATGACACAAACAAATGGAAAAACATTCCATGCTCATGGATAGGAAGAATCAATGCCATGAAAATCCATACTGCCCAAAGTAATTTATAGGTTGAATGCTATTCCCATTAAACTAACATTGACATTCTTTACAGAATTAGAAAAAAAACTATTTTAAAATTCATATGGACAAAAAAGAGCCCAAATAGTCAAGACAATCCTAAGCAAAAAGAACAAAGTTGGAGGCATCATGCTACCCGACTTCAAACTATACAAGGCTACAGTAGCCAAAACAGCCTGGTACTGGTACAAGAACAGACACATAGACCAATGGAACAGAATAGAAACTCAGAAATATGACTGCACACCTGCAACCATCTTATCTTCAACAAACCTGATAAAAACAAGCAATGGGATAAGGGCTCCCTATTTAATAAATGGTACTGGGAGAACTGACTAGCCATATGCAGAAAACTGAAACTGGACCCCTTCTTTACACTATATATAAAAATCAACTCGAGATAAATAAAGAATGAAATGTAAAACCCAAAACTATAAAAACCTTAGAAGAAAATCTAGGCAATACCTTTCAGGATATAGGCACCAGCAAAGATTTCATGACGAAAGTGCCAAAAGCAATTGCAACAAAAGCAAAAATTGACAAATGGGATCTAATTAAAAGGCTTCTGCACAGCAAAAGGAACTATCCATCAGAATGAACAAACAACCTAAAGAACGGGAGAAAATTTTGCAATCTATCCATCTCACAAAGGTCTAACACCCACCAACTACAAGGAACTTAAACAAATTTACAAGAAAAAAAAAACATTAAAAAGTAGGCAAAGAATATGAACAGACACTTCTCAAAAAAAGATACACACACAGCCAACATACATATGAAAAAAAGCTCGACATCACTGATCATCAGATTTATGTAAATCAAAACTACAATGAGATACCATCTCACACCAGTAAGAATAGCTATAATTAAAAAGTCAAAAAAAAAAATAACAGATGCTGGCATGGTTGTAGAGAAAAAGGAATGCTTTTACACTGTTGGCAAAGGTATAAGTTAAGTTCAACTATTGTGGAAGACAATGTGGTGATTCTTCAAAAACCTAGAGGCAGAAATACCATTTGACCCAGCAATCCTCCCATTACTGGGTATATACCCAAAGAAGTATAAATCATTCTATTATAAAGATATATGCATGTACTGTATACATATGTAACAAACCTGCATGTTGTGCACATGTACCCTAGAACTTAAAGTATGATAATAATAAAAAAAAGATATATGCATGCACACATTCATTGTAGCACTATTCACAATAGCAAAGACATGGAATCAATCTAAATGCCCATCAGTGATAGACTGGATAAAGAAAATGTGGTATATATACACCATGGAATACCATGCAGCCATAAAAAGAAACAAGATCATGTCCTCTGTAGGGACATGGATGGAGCCGCAAGCCATTATCTTCAGCAAACTAATCCAGGAACAGAAAACCAAATGCCACATGTTCTCTTACAAGTGGGAGGTGAATGATGAGAAGACATGGACACATAGCGGGGAACAACACACACTGGGGCCTGTTGGAGAGTTGGGGGGCAGGAAGAGGGAAAGCATCAAGACGAACAGCTAATGGATGCTGGGCTTAATACCTAGTTGATGGGATGATCTGTGCAGCAAGCCACCATGGCACATGTTACCTCTGTAACAAACTTTCACATCCTGCAAACGTACCCCTAAACTTAAAAGTTGGCAAAAAAAAAAGACCCATTTGTCTGCTGTCCTCAAGAAGTCCATCTCACATATAAATCCAAAGGCTCAAAGAAAAGGGTAGAAGAAAGATCTATCGTACAAACAGAAAAAAAAAAAGAGCTAGAGTCGCTCTTCTTATATCAGATAAAACATACTTTAAACCAAAAACAATAAAAAAGATAGAGAATTGTATTATATAATGAGAAAGCATCCAATTAAATAAGACTTAACTATCCTAAATACATACACACCCAACACTGAGGCACCCAAATTCATAAAACAAATTATTCTAGACCTATGAAAAGACTTAGACAACCACACAATAATAGTGAGGGACTTCGATACCCAACTGACAGCATGAGACAGATCATCAAGGCAGAAAATCAACAAAGAATTTCTGGACTTAAGTTCGATACTTGACCAACTGAACCTAATAACCATCTACGGAATATTGTACCCATCAACCACAGAATATACATTCTTCTCGTCTGCACATAGAACACACTCTAAGATAGACCACATGCTCAGCCATAAGGCAAGTCTCAGTAAATTCAAAAAAACTGAAATCATTCCAACCATACTTTCAGATCACAGTGAAATAAAAATAGAAATCAATAACAAGAAGATCTCTCAAAACCACACAATTTCATGGAAATTAAACAACTTGCTACCGAATGACTTTGCAGTAAACAATAAAACTAAGGCAGAAATTTTAAAAATATTTAAAATAAATGAAAACAGAGACACAACATACAAAAATCTCTGGGATGCAGCAAAAGCAGTATTAAGAGGAAAGTTCATAGTACTATACACCAACCTAAAATAGTTAGAAAAATCTTAATGATCTAATATCACACCTAGAAGAACTAGAAAAACAAGAACAAACTAACCTGAAAGTCAGTAAAATAAATAAATAAATAAATAAATAAATAAATAAAAATCAGAGTAGAACAGAAGGAAACTGAGACCCCAAATACATACCAAGAACAATGAAACCAAAAGTTGTTTCCTTGAAACGTTAAACAACTTTGATAGGCCACTAGTAAGATTAAAAAAGAAAAACAGTGAGATGATCCAGACATTACAACCAATTATATAGAAATATAAAAGATCTTCAGAGACTACTATGAATATCTGTATACCCATAAAACTAGAAAATCTAGAGGAAATGGATAAATTCCTGGAAACATATAACCTCCCAAGATTGTCTCAAGAAGAAACTGAAACCTTGAACAGACCAATATCAAGTTCCAAAATTGAATCAATAATAAAAACCCTACCAACCAAAAAAAGCCCTGGACCAGATGGACTCACAGCCAAATTCTAACAGATGCATAAAGAAGAACTGGTGCCAACCCTACTGAAACTATTCCAGAAAAACAAGGAGGAGGGACTCCTCCTTAACTCATTCTACAAAGCCAGCATCACCCTAATACTAAAACTTGGCAAAAATACAACAACAAAAAAAGAAAAGTTCAGGCCAATATCCCTGATGAATGTAGACACAAAAACTCTCAACAAAATACTAGCAAGTCAAATTCAGCAACATATCAAAAAGTTAATCTGCCATGATCAAGGAGCCTTCATTGCTGGGATGCAAGGTTGGTCCAACAGACACAAATCAATAAATGTGATTCACTGCATAAACTGAGTCAAGAACAAAAATCACATGATCATATCAATCAACATGGAAAAAGCTTTTGATAAAATCCAATATCCCTTTATGATAAAAACCCTCAACAAACCAGGCAGCAAAAGGAACATACCTCAAAATAATAAGACCCACCTATGATAAATTCATAGCCAAAATTATACTGAATGGACAAAAGCTGGAGCAATTCTCCTTGAGAACTGGAACAAGACAAGGATGTCTACTCTCACCACTCTTACTCAACATAATACTGGAAGACCTACCCAGAGCAATCAGGCAAGAGCAAGAAATGAAAGGTATCCTTATAGGACAAAAGGAAGTCAAACTGTCTCTTTTTAATGATGATATGATGCTATACCTAGAAAACCCTAAAGACTCCAGGAAAATGCTCCTGGAACTGATAAACGACTTCATAAAGTTTCAAGATAAAAATCGAAGTACAAAAATCAGTAGCATTTATATACACTAATAATGTTTAAGCTGAGAGCCAAGCCAAGAACAATCTCTTTCATAACAGCCACACAAGAAAAGAAATATCTAGGAATATATCTAATCAAAGAGGTGAATGATCTCCTCAAGGAGAGCTACCAAACACTGCTGAAAGAAATCATAGATAATACAAATGGAAAAACATTCCATGCTCATGGATTGGAGAGTATCATTAAAATGGCCATACTGCTCCGGGTGCAGTGGCTCACACCTGTAATCCCAACACTTTGGGAGGCTAAGGTGGGCGGATCACCTTATGTCAGGAGTTTGAGACCAGCCTGGTCAACATGGTGAAATCCCGTCTCTACTAAAAATACAAAAACTAGCTGGGCGTGGTGGCACATGCCTGTAATCCCAGGTACTTGGGAGGCTGAGGGCAGGAGAATGGCTTGAACCTGGGAGGTGGAGGTTGCAGTGAGCCGAGACTGCCATCGTACTCCAGCCTGGGTAAGAGTGAGACTCCGACACCAAAAAAAAAAGTCATACTGCCCAAAGCAATCTATAGATTCAATGCTATTCCTATCAAACTACCAATGTCAATTCTTCACAGAATTAGAAAACAAAAAAACCTCTAAAATTCATATGGAACCAAAAAAGAGCCCAAATAGTGAAAGCCATCCTAAGCAATAAGAATAAAGCTGGATGCATCACATTACCCAACTTTAAATGGTATAAGGCTATAGTAACCAGAACAGCATGGTACTGATACAAAAAAGGACACATAGACCAACGGGACAGAATAGACAACCCAGAAATAAAGTTACATACCTATAGCCAACTGACCTTCGACAAAGTTAACAAAAACATACACTGGGGAAAGGACACTCTATTCAATAAATAGTGCTGGAAAACTGGATTACTATATGCGGACTGAAACTGGATCCCTATCTCTCACTATATACAAAAATTAACTCAAGATGAATTAAGGACTTAAATGTAAATTCTGAAGCTATAAAAATTCTAAAAGAAAATACAGGAAAACCTCCTCTGCACATTTGTCTAGGCAAAGAATTCATGACTAAGACCCCCAAAGCAAATGCAACAAAAACAAAAATACACAAATGGGACTATATAAACTAAAAAGCTTCTGCACGGTAAAAGTAGTAATCCACACAACGAACAGCCAGCCTGCAGAATGGGGGAAAATATTCGCATATTTCAAACTATGTATCGACAAAGGTCTAATATCCAGAATCTATAAGGAATAAGCAAGTCAACAAACGAAAAACAACCCCATTAAAAAGTGAGCAAAGACACAAACAGACACTTCTCAAAAGAAGACATACAAGCAGCCAACAAACATGAAAAAATGGTCAATATCACTAATCATCAGAGAAATGAAAATCAAAACCACAATGAGGGCCAGGCATGGTGGTTCATGCCTGTAATCCCAGTACTTTGGGAGGCCAAGACGGGTGGATCACGAGGTCAGGAGATCAAGACCATCCTGGCTAACAGGGTGAAACCCCGTCTCTACTAAAAATACAAAAAATTAGCCAGGTGTGGTGGCGCATGCCTGTAGTCCAAGCTACTCGGGAGGCTGAGGCAGGAGAATCGCTTGAACCCAGGAGGCGGAGGTTGCAGTGAGCCGAGATCGCACCACTGCACTCCAGCCTGGGCAACAGAGCAAGATTCCATCTCAAAAAAAAAAAAAAAAAAGAAAAGAAAAAAAGAAAAGAAAAAACAACCCCACAATGAGATATCATTTCACAATAGTCAGAATGGCTATTATTAAAAAGTAAAAAATTAGCAGATGCTGGTGAGGCTGCAAAGAAAGGGGAACACTTAAACACTGTTGATGGTAAAGTAAATAAGTTTAGCCACTGTGGAAAGCAACTCTGAGATTTCTCAAATAACTTGAAACAGAGCTACCATTTGATGCAGCAATCCCATTACCAGATATATCTTCAAAACAAAATGTTTCTACCAAAAAAGACATATGCACACATATGTTCACCACAGCATTATTCACAATAGCAAAGACATGGAACCAACCCAGGTGCCCATCAACAGTGGATTGAATAAATACATAACCTAAAGAGGCCCATATATTTTTTTAAAAATTAAGTCTGCAGTTAAAAACCTTCCCATAAAGAAAATTTATGCCACCAAGGCCTATGTGGCTTCTCTGGTGAACTGTACCAAACATTTAAGAAAGAAATAATACCAACTATATATAACTCTCTCACAAAATTCAAGAGGAAGGAACTTCCCAATTCATTATCTCAGGCCAGTATCATCTTGATACTGAAACTAGAAAGAGGCATGAAAAGAAAAGAAAAGAAACCAGTATCCCTACTGATACACGAAAAGTCTTAACAAATTTTTAGCAAATTCAATCCAACAATATAGTAAAAGGATAATCCATCATGAACAAGTAGAATTTATCTCATAAATGTAAGATTGGTTTGACATGTGATTCATCATGTAAACAAACCAAAAAAAGTTTTAAAATCACATGATCATATCAGTAGATACAGAAAAAGCATTTTCTTGGAAAAATTCCAACAATCATTCCTTCTAAACTTTCTCAGAAAACTAGGAATAAAAAGGATGTTCCTCACCCAGGCAAAAACATCTAACATCATACTTACTGGTAAAAGATTGAATGGTCTTCCCTTGAGATCACCCAAAATGCTTTCCCTTGAGATCACCAACAAGGCAAAGATTCTCATTCTCACTACTTCTATTCAGTATTGTAAGTTCTAGTCAGTGAAATATAAGGCAGGAAAAAGAAATAAAAGGCATCCAGATTGGAAAGGAAGAAGTAAAACCGTCTTTATTCACAGACACGGTCATCTACATAAATATTTCTTTAGAATCTACAAAATAAGCTACTAGAACTAACGAGTGCATTTAGCAAGGTTGCAGCATACAAAATAATGTACAAAACATAACTGTATTCCTATATAATATCAATGAACCACTAAAAATTTAAATTTAAAATTTCTATTTACAACATTAAAAAATATGAAATGCTTAGGGATATATCTGATAAAATGTTTAAGACTTACACACTGAAAATTACAATTTATATCTAAAGAAAATTAAAGAAGAACTAAATAGAAATATACACTAGGTTCATGGATTAGTAGACTCAATAATATTAAAATGTCAATTTTCTTCAGCTTATCTACAGGTGTTTTTTTCTAACACAGTCCCATCCAAAATTCCACCAGGCTATTTTGTAGAAATTGATAAACTGAAGCTAAAATTCACATAGACATGCAAGAGATCTGGAAGAGCGAAGAATCTGAAAACAAATAAAATTCATAGACTTGCACTTCAAGAATGGTTATAAAGCTATAGTAATCAAGACACTTTGGTATTGGCAACAAGGCAGACAAATAATTCAATGGAACAGGATAAAGTTCAAAAAGAGGACGGGTGCGGTGGCTCATGCCTGTAATCTCAGCACTTTGGGAGGCCTAGGCAGGCGGATCATGAGATCAAGCGATCGAGACCATCCTGGCGAAGACAGTGAAACCCCATCTCTACTAAAAATACCAAAATTAGCTGGGTGTGGTGGGCACACACCTGTAGTCCCACCTACCTGGGAGGCTGAGGCAGGAGAATCGATTGAACCCAGGAGACGGAGGTTGCAGTGAGCCAAGATGGCGCCACTGCACTCCAGCCTGGCCCAAAGACCCCATCTCAAAAAAAAGAAAAAAAGAAAATTTCAAAAATAAACCAATAAATACATAATCTATTGATTTGATATAAAAGGACAAAGGCATTTCAGAGAGGTTTTTTTTTTTTTTCCAAAAAATGAGGCTGAAACAATTAGATATCCATACCAAGTGAACTTTGATATGTATCTCACATCATACATAAAAATTAACTCAAAATGTCTTCCTTAGGGAATGCTTACGGACTGTTGATGGGACTGTAGATTAGTTCAGTGCCTGTGGAAAGCAGTCTGGAGATTTCTCAAAGAACTAAAAATAGAACTACCACTCAACCCGGCAATCTCATTACTGGGTAAATGCCCAAAGGAAAACAAACTCTTCTACCAAAAAGATTCATGCACTTATATGTTTATCCCAGTGCTATTCACATAGCAAAGACATGGAATCAACTAGGTGCCCATCAACAATTGACTAGATAAAGAAAATGTGGTACATATATGTCATGGAACACTATGCAGCCACAAAAAAGATGAAATCATGTCCTTTGCAGCAATATGGATGTAGCCGGAGGCCATTATCCTAAGTGAATTAATGGAGAAACAGAAAATCAAGTATCACTTGTTCTCACTGAGTACACACAGACATAAAGATGGAAACAATAGACACGGGGAGTCTAAAAGAGAAGAGAGAGGGAGCGGGACAAGGGTTGAATAACTATTGAGTACTCTGTTTACTTTTTGGGTAATGGATCCAACAGAAGCCCAGATTTCAGCATCACACAATATATTAATATATCCATGTAACAAACATGAACATGGACCTCTTGAATCTAAAATTTTATTTTAAAATAGACTTCGTCAAAACATGCCTTACTTTGGCATTGACCTTCTGTACAGAAAAAAAAGTGAACATGGCAGACCTGAGACTGCTATCCTTAGAAAACCCTGCTTATAGGGTTGGCCCCTGGCTGGCATCTGGGAACTTGATCCTCAGAGTGGTACCAGTCAACATTAATTGATATGAGTAGTTTCTTGTACCTAGACTGTTTGTATAAATACTATGGTTTATGCTGAACTCCTATATTTCTTTTGGAAATCTGCAATTTTTTTGCAAGCTAGGAAGAGGGTACTTACATGGCAAGCCCTCAATGAAAACCTTGGGCTCTGAGTCTCTAATGAACTTTCCTAGGCATGAAGATGGTATACATGTTACTGCATTTTCATTGCTGAGGGAGGTGTGCTCTGTGTGACCCCTCATGACAGGGAGAAAGCACAAGGAAACTCAATTGTATTAGGATTATTTCTGGGAAAAAGGATTCCTTTGAAATATAAATTGTAAAAAAGCATACTTTACTTCAAAGTTCACTGAAAAATAAACATAAGGGAATAACCGGAAAATGTTTAAAATGAACATTAATGCAAGAAACCCTTTTCTACTAGGTAACAAAAGCCTCACTAATAAAAGCAGAGTAATAGTGGTTCCAGAAAACACATACAGATGAATAGAAAGAAAAAAAACTTAACTACAGAAACTGACTATATTAGTCTACACTGCTATAAAGAACTGCCCGAGACTGGGTAATTTATAAAGATAGGAAGTTTAATTGACTCACAGTTCCATATGGCTGGGGAGGCCTCAAGAAACTTACAATCATTGCAGAAGGGGAAGCAGGCACATCTTACACAGCAGCAGGTGGGAGAGAAGAGGAACTGCTGAACTCTTAAAAACCATCAGCTCTTGTGAGAACTCACTAACACGAGAACAGCATGGGGGAACCTGCCGCCATGATCCAATCACCTCCCACCTGGTGCCTCCCTTGACATGTGGGAATAATGGGGATTACAATTCAAGATGAGATTCAGGTGGGGACACAGAGCCAAACCATATCACTGACCCAAGCGTGTATAACAACTTAGTACATGAAAACAGTAGTACTGCAAGTTGTCAGGGAAAGAATGAATTATCCAATAACTGGTATTGTATAAGTGGCTGATCAGTTAGAGATTAACGTAAAGCTGGATCCTTCCCTCACACCTCTGACTGAAATAAACTACAAGTGGATGTAAACACATGTTTACAGAAGCCCATATTTTACAGTAATTAGAGACTCACTGATGTGAACAACCAATTCTTTGAGGAAATAATCACCAAATCTGTCATTTCATCAGATTAATCACTCTCATTTTGTAGATATATTTCTTAAAGGTTTGTTTGTGTTTACCTAACTTCTGGTGTTGAAATGTAGAAAAGATGAGTCATACTTCATTTGATGTATGAAAACTGTCCTCTGTAGATATTTTTCCTCCTCATGAAAATGATGACAGGCCAGAATAAATAATCAGAAAATTAAATTTATTGATCAAAAGATCCCAACCATACATATTTTTACATATATAATTCATTTAGGTAAAATAAGTACATAAGCCAAAATTACTTAGTATATATCCCATTTGTCTGCCTAAGTCGTAGGATGAAATAGGTTGATAAAACAAGAAAATTTCCCTCTCTTTCTTCCAATGGAAAAGACCCTAGGAGAGAGAAATCTAAACTAAATTGACAATGGGACATTTTTTATAATACCTGGACCCTTACTAAAGAGACTATAGTGGATGGTATGTATGACACCCATTCTGTCAGGATCATCTCAGCAATCCATCTCTATTCCTCGTCTCTCAAGAATAAAAAAAGATTTTTTTTTTTACACACACCCTGGACATCTCAACTACAATGTCTATTCTGAGTAAAAGAATGCCTAGACCACTTCCCTTGAACCAAGCGCCGGGCAGATAAACAACATTCTTGTCTTTCTGTTCTGGTAGCAATAAATGAACTTCTGTTCCGTTTCAATGTGATTTATTAAAGAGTCCATAACTCAATTGAATAATGCAGACGGGTTAGGAAAAACTGAAATAGGCTTTACATTTCTGAGGTTGGTACACAGACATCATTCTGTAAACACCTTAGTTTTACACTCATAAAACTCCAACTCATACAGCCATTACAGAAAGAAATAAGGGAAGAAGAAAATGACACTTTTAGATGGGTATTTCAGAGAAAGGTAGAACTTAGTGAGGTACAGGATGGGTTCTCATAGCCTTCATCACCCATTTGCTCTCCATTTTTATTTGGATTACTCTAGATTCTTATACTCCTATGACCTCCATAATAAAATGTTTCCCCTCAGGAATGAATAAAATCATTCCCCTTCAAAGACTGGGGGTCTGCTTTACTCTTAGCGTATATGTTAATTTATGGCAGCCTGAATTTGGAACATAAAACTAAAAATAACAAGCATGAGTCAATGCAGTAGGCTCCCTCCCTCTGGGTGCACACAAACCTCTCATTAAGAAGTTCAAAGAAGCCGAGAATGAATCAAAGAAAATACAGCTCCATGATCTCTACCTTCTATTAAATTGTAAATGAAACTGTCATTTTAATTATAGTAGCTAAAGCCCTATTCTCTGCTACTACTGAGGCTCTATAAATTCACAACCTAATTGAAATTTCTTGCACCAGGTTAAAAAAAAAAAAGCACTCCGTCTCAAAAAAATAAAAACAAAAAAACAAACAAACAAAAAAAGCTTAAAATGTACAACAGGGCAGTTACAAAAATCTATTGGCCTCTTCAATTCAAGGATATCTCTTAATAGTAGTGTCTAGAAGTCACTGAGCTATATCAAAAGGAAACATATCTACCCTAAGAACCAGAAAAAATGAAAATGGCATAAATAAAAGAATTATATTATGACTAGATATTTTTTAAAATAATGAAAACTAAATTATACACTGAGAAAAAGAGTACTTGATTCATTACATACTGTTTAGTCACAAGAAAGAAAGAAAAGACAATTACAATTTTTACATAATTTTTAGAATTTTTCATTTGCATGTTGATCTAATAGGAGAAAAAGTATTTTACTGGATCTGCATAGAAATTGAAGATGGAGGTCTGCTTATATGCCAACACCCAAAGATTTGTGGTCAGAATTTTTCATACTAGGAGCCACTTCCTTGTTCAGAGATCAGCAAACTGTTTCCTACAGACATATGCCATTATTAAATGAATTATTGAAACATTTTAGAAGGCTAACATTAGTGACTCAGTAGGTAGGTCTCATAAATTCAAAGCTCTGAGTGTCAAACCACTGAAAGAATAAACAATGAAACAATCGGGTCATGCCTTCCAGAATTCATACAAAAAAATTCATTCATCTCCAATAAGAGTCTACAAGTTCCAAGACTGTCCCTACCTTCTTCAGCAAGATAACAATAATATGTACATACCAATTTACTGACTACAAAGGGTTTCATACACTTTGCTTTACTTGATCCTCACAGAAGCCTTGTGAGATTAGTATAGATAGCCTTAATAATGTCACCATTTTACAGAGGGGGAAACTGAGACTCAAAGAATTTAATGACTTTAGTTACCTAGCCTGGATGAAGCAAATTGGGAAATTTAATCCATATCTCTTTATTTCATAATCATGTTCTCTTTCTACTAAATACTAGCTCTAATAAATACACAAAAAAAGAAAAGTTACTTTATTGTTCTACTACTCTGGACAATTAGAGCTATAAAAGGCTTGAAAGTCAAGTTTGGTCACTAAGCAAGAAATCTGTACCTATCCCAGCCCCTAAAAAGTCAGAATATAGTTCTACACCTTCACGAATTCTACATGAAAAATTGTCACCTACAGTTCAGACATTTTTCTACTATGTTCCCAAAAGAAATAACTAAAACACCACCAAAAGAGGGAAGAGCCCACGATGCACTTCAGGGGAAAGAGAAAGAAATAATAAATCTGTCTACCCAGCAAAAAGGGAGAATCCAAGGCTGTAGACAGTAAAATATAAACACCTAACTGGATTTCCATTTGTCCACAAAGCGATATCAGCCAACTCAAAGGAAAAGAATAGCACATGCAAAAACATTCCCTTGATTGCCAGAGGTTTGGAAAAGCAGCATCAAGTTCAGCCTCTCCCCTAGCTCTAGTAACTGTAATCTACCTATTGTCTCCAAATTTTCATCTCTCACACCTTATACTCTCTTATAAGTGTATCACTCTAAAACAGTTGTGTATTAGGACAAGAAACTATCAGAATTGAACAGATATAGGATATCTATTGTAGCCCCATAATTTGTAAACCTACCACTACCATGCACATCCTATGTCAACAATCATACAAGGCTTTGCCCTCAGATGAGTTACAACTACTCACCTTAAGATGTTAATTGATGAGGTTTAAGTTATTATTTCGGATCATATTTGAAAGAAATTGTAAAGGCCACCTAGACTAGTGATGAGCAGCATTCAAAAAACCACATGTGGCCAACCTGGCTTCAAGACAGTCTTTGATTCAAATGGGAGAAAAGACTGGAAAGTTGTTTTTTGCTACTATTTCTCAAGTATGCTCAGATATTTATATTTTAGTGGTTTAAATAAGTGACTTCCTTCTAGTCAAGGAAAAACATTGAAGGTAATAAATTTAAATATTCTATACATCTTCCCAATTGACTCAGTAATTTTTATTTTCAATGTTTAAAAAAAGGCATATATTTATTTTTCCTAAATTGAAAAAACAAAGTTAACCACTGATCATCTCCTATTCTCTAATCACTACAGAGACTTTTTTCTACAATTTCCAAAAACAGATTGTCATTCATACTGGGATATTACATGTTGATTTGTGAATATCCAATAAAGTAATGCCATAAAGATAGATTTAGTATATAAAAATACTAACAGGCCAGGACAATAGAGAGTCCTGTGCCATAAAACTACAAACTACCCTCCAGGTTAATATGACTTGAACATATTAACATACATTAGTATATACATTCACCTGTCTCAGGCATATCATTATTTTAATTTAGGTTCATAAAGACATAAAAAATCTAAAGTAGTAAATATCAAAGGAATAGAATTTCAGGTAATGGAAACTTTTGCATAAAAAGAGGAGCTGGTAAGAATAAAACACGCTATGTAAGCAGATGCTTTTTTTTATTGAGATAAAACACATATGCCACAAAATTCACCAAAGTGCATAATTCAGTGTTCTGTAATATATTCATAGAGTTGTGCAATCACTATCTAATTTCAGAATATTTTCATCACTCCCCAGAAAAACCCATACCTATTAGTAGTAGCTCCCTATTCTCCCCTCCCCTAGCCCTGGCAACTACTAATCTATATTCTGTCTCTATAGATTTGTCTATTCTGGACATTTCATATGAATGAAAGCCTATACATATGATATGTGGCTTTCTGTGTCTGGTTTCTTTCACTGTTTGCAAGGTTCATCAATGCTGTAGCTTGTATCAATAATTCATTTCTTCTGGTGGATGAATAATATTCCATTGTGCCAATATGCCACATTTATTTAACTCATTCATCAGTTGATAGATATTTAGGTTGTTTCCCTTTCTTTTTGGCTATTAAGAATACAGTTGCTAGGCCAGGTGTGGTGGCTCATGCCTGTAATCTCAGCACTTTGGGAGGCCAAGGCAGGAAGATCAAGAGATCAAGCGATCGAGACCAGCCTGGCCAATGTGGTGAAACCCCGTCTCTACTAAAAATACAAAAAATTAGCTGGGTGTGGTGGCACACACCTGTAGTACCAGCTACTCAGAAGGTTGAGGCATGAGAATCGCTTCAACCCAGGAGGCGGAGGTTGCAGTGAGCTGAGATCATGCCACTGCACTCCTGCCTGGGCGACAGAATGAGACTCTGTCTCAAAGAAAAAAAATTTAAAAAAAGAATAACCTCGCTATGAATATTCATCTACAAATTTTTGTATAAACATATGTTTTCAATTTTCTTGGGTATAGGCCTGGGTTATATGGTAACTCTATGTCTTTTTTTTTTTTTTTTTTAGGAACTTTGTAATTGTTTTCTAACGTTGCTGTACCATTTTACATTCCCAGCTATAGATGGGAGTTTCAATTCCTCCACATCCTTGCCAACACTTGTTATTGTCCATTTTTAAGATCATGCTTAGTCAAGCAGTTGGAAGAGGAATATAGAGTATCCTTTTAGTTCTATTTTGTTTATTTTCCCGAAGAAGCTGCCAAAGAAATAAAAAGTATAACTAGAAAAGATTAAAAAACTGTTATTATTTGCAGATGATATGTTTACTGAGAAAACCCAAAATATCTATGGAAATAGTTAAATAGTTTAGCAATATGGCCACATATAACACTAATTTAGAGAAGTTTATTGCATTTTTATTAACAAATTTCATTTACTATAGCAACAAATAATATATCTAAACATAAATCTAAAAAAATGCAAGATCATTACAGATGAATTTTCAAAACCTTACTGAAAGGTATTAAACAAATGTAAAGATACACCATGTTCAAGAATAAGATATCTCAGTATTTTAAAGATATCATCTCCACATAGATCTAGAGATTCAATGTAATCCCTATTAAAATTCCAAAAAGGCTTTTTAAAGAACTTGACAAGCTGATTCTAAACTTTATATGGAAAATCAAAGGCCCAGAAATAGTTATTACATTACTGAAGAAGAAAAGTAAGAAGAATTTGTACTACTAGATAACAAGAATCACAACACTTTAATAATTAAGATAGTGACGTACTGTTAGGGAATAGGTAAACTGATTAACAGAACAGAAACAGACCAATTTGATAAAAACTCGACAGAGGTAGCAGAGGTGGCACTGCAGATCAGTGGGAAATGTTTGGAATACTTAGTAAATTATGCTGGAACTACTACTTAACCAATAAAAACTGAAATTAGGTTCTTAACCATATAAAAATCAATTTCAGATGGATTAATAACAAATATAAAAAGCAAGACTAAACCTCTTAAAGTAATAGAATTGCTATCATCTTAGGGGTAAGGAAGGATTTCCCCACAACATCTCAAAAAGCACTAGAAAGACAGAGAGAAAGAAGGAAGGAGGGGGAGAAAGAGAAAAGAATGAAAAGAAAAAATATTAAGAAGTTAGACTAAATTAACATTAAAATTTTTGTTCATGAACATACCATCAACACTTTCGAGTATTTGAAAAAAATGGAATCTGCCTAATTCCATGCCTCCCAGTTTTACCTCCCCCAAACTGTACAAAACAAGAAAGAAAAAGTAAATCTACAGGCTGGGCGGGGTGGCTCACGCCTGTAATCCCAGCACATTGGGAGGCTGAAGTGGGTGAACCACCTGAGGTAAGGAGTTCAAGACAAGCCTGGCCAACATGGTGAAACCCAGTCTCTACTACAAATACAAAAATTAGCTGGGCATGGTGGTGCATGCCTGTAATCCCAGTTGCTTGGGAGGCTGAGGCAGGAGAATCGCCTGAACCCAGGAGGTGGAGACTGAGATCGCGCCATTGCACTCCAGCCTGGGTGACAAGAGCAAGACTCTGTCTCACATATAAAAACTATATCCTCAGAATCATCTGAATACAGAGAATGCTAATATCTCAAAATAAACGCGAGTAAAAACAGAAAACTTACCAAATCATAAGGTGCAATCTCTCATGATCCCACCCCACCCAAACAAAACAGAAAGGTTTTGGTGTAGACAAAGGAAGAGAAAAACTATCAGGAAGACAGAAGAAAGAAGACAGCAATGGGGGGCTAAAGTTAGAAAGGAAAGTCCATGTTAAATCTGAAAATACTAACAGCAGCAATAACAAAACTGAGTAGATGACAGCACAGCCTACAGGCAAGGAACTCTAAAAGTACATGTGAGTTACTTTCAGCATAACTTAGCATAAGTTACTTTCGAGCATAACTTAACGGGGTAGTTGGGCAGTCTTTGTACATAGCTTCTGCAGGAGGAAAAAAGGCAGAAGGGAAAAGGCCCTTCAGCAACTGGGTGGTGAAGGGAAAATGAAAAAAAAAGGGGGTAGGGTCCTAAGAGACAAAAGACAATCACAAAATCAGAGGATTCACAATCCCTTCCCTTCCAAAACAAAATACAACAAAACAAAACAACCCTATTACATATTTCCATATCAATCTCCCCTTCTACTTAGCCTTAAATTTTCTCACTGAAGTAACACCTTTAAGTTATATACCTACCTCTAGAAGAAATTTATCCACATGGTCACCATTAGCATATATAGAGCATGTAAGACTATGGCAAGGTGAGCACTTTATATTAGGGTAGATTAATTGATAAAGGGCAGAATATAGGTTGCTGTACTTCTTGGGCTCACTGACTCACTAACATTTCCCAGCCTGTTTTGAAGTTACTATAGATGTAGCCCTGTGACTGAATTATTGACATGGGAATCTTAAAGAATGTACTTTGCTTCCAGGCCTATCCCACAAAAATCTCGTACACACGATCTTCCTTTCCCCTTTTTTCCCCCACACACTCCCTGCTTAATGAAGATGAATTCACTAACCTCCAAAGCCATGTGCCAGAGCCACAAGCTAGGATCCTGGATCCCTGAATCACTGCTGAAGGAGTGCTATGTGGCAACTAGAAATACCCGATATAAACTTCACGAGAGAGAAATAAACCTCTATCCTGTTTGAGTCATTATTTGTTTGGGGTTTGTTTGGCGCAGCAGCTAACAGTACCTTGAGTAATACAATATGTTGACTATTTCCTAGGGAAGCAGAAAAATCTTCTATAGGGATATACGATACAGAAGATGTATACTTCAACACAGGGGGAAGAGTGGTAGCAGAAGAAAAATAAGAATGACAGAGAAATCAGAGTGGATTCTGAACCATGGTTAATGAGGAGTTGAGACAGGTGCTTACAATTTGAAAGAAGGGATATTTTTAAGATGAAAACTATATAAAAGGGAAATATAATTATTATATAATATGGCTTTACTGCAAACAATATTGATCATAAAAAAGTAAGTTCTGAAAACTGACTTAATCAAAATTGAAATACAACTTAGGGAAATGAGATTTGAAGAAATGCATGAGAGGGTAAGTTGGTTTCTATTTTCACAGGTCCAAAGATAGAAAGGAATTTTGAACCACAATGGATTACACCCAGAGTCTCACCCATACATTATGTAAGTGATTTAGATAATGAGACTTTTGAACTGATGATATTCAGATGACATTTCGGGCTCCGAGTTGATACTATAATGTCTTTGTAGATCAGGGTAAGATACTTTTATTTGAAGTATAATAAGAATCCACAGAAAAATTTCAACAAGCAAAGTGGTTGGCCTGATTTACATTTTTGAAAATCACTAATACTTACTGAAAGGAGATAAAAATGCAAGTAGGGAAACCAGTTAGAAAACCATGACAGTGATCTAGGCAAAAAAAGACAGAGAACTAGACTACAATGACAGCAGCAGGATGAAAAAAAAAGAGGATAAATTTAAAAATACACTTTGCAGGTAGAACTGATTGAACTTACTAATAAATTAAATGTGGACAATAATAATGAGGGAAATATAGGATGATTCCTAAGTTAGGAGTTGAGTAACTGGGTAGATGGTGCTATTTATTAGCTGAGATGGAGAAAACTGAGGAAGGTATAGGCTCAGGTAAGAAAATCAAGACTTGCATTTTAAACGTGTCAAGTTGTTGTTATAACAGATATCCAGATAGAAATATCAAGTAACTCATTTGATAAAAGATGAGGGAGCTCAGACAGCCAAGAGCTGGATTTACAAATTTATGTGGTATTTAAAGCAACAGAACTAGATAAAATCAAACAGAGTAAAAGATAGAAAAATGAAGTAAGCCCAGGACCAAACCCCTGGTATATGATATAATCAGAGGTCTGACGGGGAGAGAGGCTAGCAAAAGAGACAGAAACAGCCAAAGAGGTAAAAAGAAGTTGTGATGTCTGGCCGAGTGCGGTGGCTCACACCTGTAATCCCAGAATTTGGGGAGGCCGAGGTGGGCAGATCATTTGAGGTCACGAGTTCAAGGTCAGCCTGGCCAACATGGTAAAACCCCACCTCTACTAAAAATAGAAAAATTAGCCGGGCATGGTGGTGTACGCCTGTAATCCCAGCTACTTGGGAGGCTGAGGCATGAGAATAGCTTGAACCCAGGAGGCAAAGGGTGCAGTGGGCCAAGATCATACCACTGCATTCCAGCCTGGGAGACAGAGTGAAAATCTGTCTTTAAAAAAGAAAAAGAAAAAAGGAGGTTGTGATGTCAGAGATGTCATTTCATCAGAATAATCACTGATACTAATTATAATTACTCTTCACAACTTTCATATGATCTACTCTATGGAAGTCTAGCATAAAACGCAAAAAGCTTTAGCCCAGAGCATTAATTCTAAAAATATTCAAATACTTATGAAAAATTTACTGTACTGAATGTTCAGAGGATAAACAGAGATTCAGATATTTTTCCATGTCATGGCTATGGTGTGAATAAATTTTTTTAATGCAGAATTAAATTTCTATAGATAATGGAAGACAGAGAAAAAGCTAGACTAATATAGAGAAATCTGGGCAAAGCATACTTTGAGAACTACCTGAACAGGAATAGAGACAGCAATAAAGAACAACAACCAAAAAAGCCATGATAAAAAAAGATATATTCACACTATCCACTATCCTTATCTAATTTTCTCCATTGTAGCTTTCTGTTCCCTTTGTAGCCACAAAAGACCCTCTAAACCTTTTCATTTTCTTACTTCTAGCTGTCTCTATTCTTGTCTTGATTCTCTTTTCACCTGACCACACCTTTAATAGCTTTTGATTCCAACTGATCTTTACTGTCTTTTGCTATCCCATCAAATTAAAAGTTTTAAAAAGTTTTCGTGGGACTGGATAATAACTATAAAATTATTTTAAACATTTTTAGGAATTCTGGATTTATATAAATAGCAGAAGACTACAAATGTTTATGTGGAGAAATAAAACAATGCATAAATTTGTCTATCCCCTACCTCCACTTTAGTAAGAAGCACAAATCAACAATGGTTATAGCATGAGAATCACAATCCTAAATTTGAGATTTCACGAAACTGACTTAAATTTCCTCCTTTGTGGTACCAGAGGAAAGGTATACGGAAAAACTGTATTTTAATAAAGAAAGAAGATTTTTAAATGAACAGCAATTGCATGCAATGACTCACAGATAAACTAGTACGACCATGTCAATAATAGTGACATAAATTCACCTAAAAAGGATTAAAATGTTTTTAAAGTCTAAAGAACTTGAGGCCTTTCAGAGCTGTTGAAGACTTACTGAAAATATGCTGACATTTTCCTGCCATGCCTCTAATACCCAGGTATGAGTGTCAAATAATGACACTGCTCCAAACTTCCTTAAAGTGAAATATTAGGGATGGGAGGAGTGCTGTTAGTTGGCTAGACTCAGGAGGGCCAAGTGAGTTTGAAGAGAGATGCAAGAAAAGAAAGTGCCCCAAGTTTAAAAAGAGCCAAGAGTAGTAAATTTATGAGGATTTCTTCCCCTGACCTCCCCAGGAATATCTTTTCTTCATACCATTTCACAGATTTGTGATTACTTATAAGAAGTTGTGAGGACTCCCAAGGTTCTCCTGATTCTTCCAAATCTAGAGAATACCTGATTCCTTGCCTCCCACCTAGTAACTGAATTACCTTTCCTGGGGCCACTTTGTTGAACCACCCAGTTGTCAGGTGGCTCCTTCTAAGGAAGCATAGACAGTTGTTGGTGTCAAAGGATGTTGTGGTCTTTGGATATGTTCCCGATTTGAATTTCAACCAACTCCTCACATCTCTCTGATGGGGTACAGTAATAGAACAGAAGTCAATGGGAGATCAGCATGCACTCAGATTCCAGATTCTGAAAGGGAACAAAAATCAAACCCTCCATTCTTTGCCTCTTCACCATGTCTAATAACCAATATGCTAGAAACCAGGCAGGCTCTATCAGCCCATCAAAACTAAATATAAAGCAACAACTCTCAATAATCACATAATAAGTAATATGCACTTTATGAATGCTTAAGTCTATAAGACAAATGTTAATATTTACTAAAATTTACACTTTATAAATACAAATTATACGCCATCCTACTAAAATCTATTATACACTTTGAAAGTATTCAGTTAGTATTTAAACAGCCATGCAGAGCAGTGACTTACCTTTTCTAATACAGATAAGTTCATGTACTCCACAGGTTCTCTCTCCACCTGTTAAAAAAAGTTTATGGGAAGTTAAGAACAAAGAAAGTAGCGTGAATTTGACTGTTACAAAGAATCATTTTAAATTAGCACCTAAAAGTGACCTCAGAAAAAGTTTCCCTAACTCGTCTCTTTATACTTAACTAAATGAATATGATAGCCTGATAACAGAATTTTCTGGAACAACCCAGAAATTAGGTCTTAGGAAGTCTCGGAATGAAGACACTTCATTCAAGTATGTGATTCTGAATGGCAAGCTTCCCAACCGCAGAAATCACACCACCATTTCCCAAGCATCTCTTCACATCGTCTAGAAGGAAACACTCTAAGAGAGGACCCACTTTTGTATCTGAGCCTTAACATACACAAGTAAATTACTGAAAGGTCAATCCTCTAAAGTTACTATTTATATTTTATCATATATGCTCATATTATATATTCTCCAACAACCCACTATTATAAATTTGTAAAACAAATTTAACAGTATGATGATAAAAACAAATTTAACTTTAAAAATTACTTTGATTATTCTTTTTTGGAAAGAGTCTTTTGTAATGTTTCTTTTTTAAAAAATCTCTACTTATTGGGCCAAAAACCAAAAATACAGAAAAGTGCACAAATGTATAAAACTTTCATGTAATTATCACAAAGTAAGCACCTGAGTTGCTACAAACCAAGTCAAGAACCAGAACTTTGCTGGCATTCCAGGAGCCCCTTTAACTCATCTTCCTAGGCACTACTTTGTGCCCCAGAAGTACCTAATCTTCTCAGTGCTATCACCACAGCTTGGTTTTGTCTGCTTAGAAAATTTAAACAAGTGGAATTGTTAAGTGGGCATTTTTGAGTCCTACTTCTTTGAATATTGGGTTTGTAAGATCAAACTATTTTATTGCTTGTAGTTGTGGCTCATTCCTTTTCATTTCTGTATATAATTCCATTGTGTATAAATATACATATATACACATATATTCATGCATACATACGTATAAATTTCAATTCTACCATTCATAAACATTTGAATTGATTTGGGTTTGCTGTGACTCATTTTGCTATGAACCTTTTTATATAATACATGTCTCTTTGTTTCCCACACGCATGCTGTGCGTGCGTGTCTTCTAAATGTATTTCGAGGAGAACAGCTGGGTTTATGGGGCAAATGTATGTTTAACTTTAGAAGATAATGGCAAATGGTGGAAATAGATAAAGAAAATGTGGTAAATATATGCGGTGGAATACTATGCAGTCTAAAAGAACAAGGAAATTCTGTCATGTGCAACAATATGGATGAACCCAGAGGACATTATGCCAAGTGAAAGAAAGCAGACACGGAAGGACAAATACTGCATGATCTCACTTGTATGTAGAATCTACAAAAGTCAAATTCACAGATGTAGAGAAGAATGGTAGTTACCAGAGGTGGGAGAGAGAAGGGAATGGAGAGGGGCAGGACAGGAAATGGGGAGATACTGCAAAGGGTACAAAGTTTCAGATAGACGAGGAGTTCTAGAGATCTACCGCATAGCATGGTCACTACAGTCATTAATAATGTGTTGTATATGTCAAAATTTCTAAAAGAATAGACCTTAAATGTTCTCACTACAAAAAAGGTGAAGTGACTGATATGTTAATTAGCTTGATTTAATCATTCCACAATGTATACATATATCAAAACATCACACTGTACCCCATAAACACATACTTTGAATATTCTAATTTATTATAAGAGTAATTTTATCTATTAGTTACTACTATATAGATCTATTTCCTTCACTCAGAAGCATGTCACCACTTTAATGTAAGCTGAATAAAACTTTGTAGTGTTCTGTATATGTATGACCTTATAATTATTGTGAATTACTTTTAGTCTTTCCATAATGAAACTATTAAATAATTTAATCATTTCAGTTTAGCACAGAAGCTTTTAAAAACAACGGTGAAACCCCGTCTCTACTAAAAAATACAAAAAACTAGCCGGGCGAGGTGGCGGGCGCCTGTAGTCCCAGCTACTCGGGAGGCTGAGGCAGGAGAATGGTGTAAACCCGGGAGGCGGAGCTTGCAGTGAGCCGAGATCGCGCCACTGCACTCCAGCCTGGGTGACAGAGCCAGACTCCGTCTCAAAAAAAAAAAAAAAAAAAGAAACAGAAATATCCTACAGCAATAACATGAGAAGTAAAAACCATGATATCCACTAAAAAAAGTAGGTCGTCTGAGAAGCAAGCTAAAAAAACTAGAAAATAGTATTTCTATCACCAAAGTAGGTTAGATCTTCATTCTGACTTGGTTGTAACAATGGCATTGCTTCTTTATTATTAAAAATACAGAATAATCACTGATTATCAGGAAGATAGGCTTTGCAAGAAGAAACACCTAACTTAAAGCTATGGGGTTATAAAGGAATTATTCAGCAAAACCCCAGTGCAAAAAATAGAGTGTTAATTGGAATATTACCAGTGAACACAGATTACCTGCTGAAAGGCTGGAATGAAATATACCTACGTACTACAGTTCTTTCCAATTGAGGAGATGCTAGTCCAATGACTGGCTATTTACCGAATTATAACAAAAAGCTATTTTTGAAACATCAGAAGGGTCATGTAATAAAAATAACATAATTATAATGTATTAATATATTGAGGCCTATGATGTTTTCAGAGGTTACTTAGAAATATTCTCCATGCACATTAAGGCTTATTCTCTAGAAGTTACACACATAACTTAGTTTGAGTTACATAGTTAATTCATGTAAAAACGCTGTACTTTTTAAGGCCTGTAATTAGAACTAAACTCTCCCATGTATTTAATATATTGGGATGATTGATTAGGTTTTACCACATACACCTAATCTTAACTGTACCAGCATTATTTTTACAAGGCTTAGTATGTACAGTAACAATAAAAACTACTACATTCTAAGACATTTCTCAAAACTGCAGAATGACAATGAAAGCCAATTCCCACTTTTAAAAGCATTCCATTTATCTATATCAAAGAACCTCATAAATTTTTCAAGTTACTCAAATAATCACTATATTTCATATTTACAGTCAATTAGCTGCCAAATTTGTCAAAGTACCCACAAAAGTCAAATAAGCAAATAAGACTATGCACGACCTTTCTTGATATTTGTCCCCTAAATTCTAACCAACAAATAAGACTTCACTGATGTACATGTGGAACTCAAAAGAAATCACTATTCTTATGAAAATGAACAGTGAACAGAAATACTAAGGATACATAATTTCCAGACAATAAAATAAAATTCAAGAAAACCCTGCTTTTAGAAATACAAAAGAAGAAATACAAAAAAGTCATATAAATTTATTACATTATTGGAAACTGAAATTCAGTGTCCCTTTTTTTTTTTTTTTTTTTTTTTTTTTGAGATGGAGTCTCACTCTGTCACCAGGCTGGAGTACAGTGGCGCAATCTCAGCTCACTGCAACCTCCGCCTCCCAGGTTCAAGCAATTCTCCTGCCTCAGCCTCCCAAGTAGCTGGGACTACAGGCACGTGCAAATGGTGCCTAATTTTTGTATTTTAAGTAGAGACAGGATTTCACTATGTTGCCCAGGATGGTCTTGATCTCTTGACCTCATGATCCACCTGCCTCGGCCTCCCAAAGTGCTGGGATTACAGGCGTGAGCCACCATGCCCAGCCTAGTGTTCCCTTTATCCCCAATCCTTCCTAAGACTGGGAGGAGTGTAAGGAAAAAATATGAATTCTCTAGGTTAAATGTAAATTTTTTAATGTATATGTCTGTTTGGAAGTCAAAGGCTTAAATACTTTTTCAGTTAGAGATAAGTTGAACTTTGTACAAATTTTATGTTTTATTTTGTCTTGAAAAGTAAATCTGAAAAGTTTCCAAAAGAAATGTTAAATTTGTAAGCAGGAGGCAAGAAAGACACTGTAGACATATCTTGATTTAGATGTGGTGGTAATCCAAAAAGTGGTATACTGCTTTTAACAGTGTAATGCACAAGAGGGAATGCTTATTTAGTCACTTAGCCCGTATCTTTGGAAAGAGATTAATCTTCCACTAAAAAAATCACCCCAAAAATGAACTCCTGTATAAATACAATTTTCCACACATCAAATTTAATTCAAGAAAATGAGTACTGAGACAACAGAACATAAGACACTAGAACTCAGAAACACATTTGTCTAGTTCATAATTTTATAGATAAATGGAGACCCCAAAAGTTAAAGTTGTTCAAGGTCACTAGTTAATTGTCAGGGGGAAAAAAAAAAGAACATTATGTTTAATGCATTTTGGAAAGTTAATATTGATTTTTCTTCATTTTTATGAAAAAACTGAAAGTTATGAAATTGTTTTCCAATCCTTTAAGGTAATTTAAATAGAACTGCATAAAAACTATACTTGGAGATAATAGTAGCACTGCTTTTGAAATAATCATCTCAGCAACATGGAAAGGAGAAACAGATAGAAAATGACAAGCTTAGTCAAAGTTACCATCTTTTCCCTCAGGCAAACCCATGTAGGAGCAAAATGTAAACTGGCATAATCCTCTACAATTGGAATAAGGGGTATAAGAGAAAATAGATGTGTGTGGGCACACACGTATGCTGTGATTGTGTGCATGTGTTTGTGTACGAATATACATGTGAGTGTCACTGGAAACTGGAATTTTAAAAAAATAAACAAAAGGATCATTACAACATATGTACTTGCCCACATGTTTACAGAAGGAAAATATGTAGTTATATGACAGCCCCATCGAAATACATCCAGGTACAGGCATACCTCAGAGATATCAATGGGTTTGACTTCCAATCACTGCAATAAAGTGTATATCGCAATAAAACAAGTCACATAAACTTTTTGGTTTCCCAGTGCAAACAAAAGTTATGTTTACACTAGACTGTAGTCTATTAAGTGTGCAATATCATTGTGTCTTAAAAAATGTATGACCTTAATTTAAAAATAATTTATTGCAAAAAAAAAAAATAGTAATGATTGTCTAAACCTTCAGCAAGTCCTATCTTTTTGCTGGTGAAGGGTTTTGCCTTGATGTTGATGATTGTGGACCAATCAGGATGATGGCTGATGAAGGTTGGGGTGGTTGTAGCAATTTCTTAAAATTAGACAGTGAAGCTTACCACACCGATGGAGTCTTCCTTTCATGGAAGATTTCTCTGTAGCATGCAATGCTGTTTGATAGCATTTTACCCACAATAGAACTTAAAAAACTGGAGTCAATCCTCTCAAACCCTACTGCTTTTTTTTTATCAACTATGTGTATATAATATTCTAAACCCTTTGTCATTTCAACAATGTTCATAGCAGCTTCACCAGTAGATTTCATCTCAGGAAACCACTCTGTTCATCCATATAAGCACCTCCTCATCCATTCAAGTTTTATCATGAGATTTCAGGAATTTAGTCACATATTCAGGCTCCACTTCTAATTCTAGTTCTCTTGCTAGTTTCACCTCATCTGTAGTGGCTTCCCCTACTTAAGTCTTGAGCCTCTCAAACTCATCCATGATAGTTGGAATCAACTTCTTCCAAACTCCTATTAATGTTGATATTTTGGCCTCCGCAAACGAATCACAAATGTTCCTAATGGCATCTAGAATGATTAATCCTTTCCAGAAAGTTTTCAATTTACTTTGCCAGGTCCATCAAAGGAATCACTATCTATGGCAGCTATAGCCTTACACAATATATTTCCTAAATAATAAAGCTTGAAAGTCTTAACTAATCCTTGATTCATGAGCTACAGAATAAATATTATATTAGCAGGCATGAAAACAACATTCATCTCCTTGTACGCCTCCATTAGAGCTCCTGGGTGAGCAGATGCCTTGTCAAAGAGCAGTAACATTTTGAAAGGAATCTTTTTTCTGAGCAGTAGGACTCAACAGCAGACTCAAAATATTCAATAAACCATGCTGTAAACAGATGTTCTGTCATCTAAAACCCCAAAAATTTAGGCTTTGTTGTTCTACTTGTAGAGCACACAGAATACATTTAGCATCCTTCTTAAGACCCCAAGGACTTTCAGAATCGTCAATGGGCACTGGCTTCCACTTAAAGTCACCAGATGCATCAGCCCCTAACAAGAGAGTCAGCCTGTCCTTTGAAGCTTTGAAGCCAGGCACTGACTTCTCCTCTCTAGCTATGAAACTCTTAGATGGCATCCTCTTCTAATAGAAGGCTGTTTCACCTACAATGAAAATCTGTTGTTTAGTGTAGCCACCTTCATCAATGATCTCAGCTAGATCTTATAGATAACCTGCTACAGCTTCTCCATCAGCACTTGCTGCTTCACTTCATACTTCTATGTTATGGAGATAGCTTCTTTCTAAACCTTATGAACTAACCTCTGCTGGCTTCCAACTTTTCTTCTGCAGCTTCTTCACTTTCTCAGCATTCACAGAATTGAAGAGAGTGAGGGCCTTACTCTGAATTAGGCTTTGGCTTTAGGGAATATTGTGGCTGGTTTGATCTATCATCCAGACCACTCAAACTTCTCCATATCAGCAATAAGCCTGTTAAGTCTTCCTGTCACTCATGTGTTCACTACAGCAGGTAGCACTGTTAATTTCCTTCAAGAACTTTTTCTTTGCATTCACAACTTCACCTACTGGCACAAAAGGCCTAGCTTTTGGCCAGTCTCAGCTTTTAACATGCCTTTCTCACTGGGATTAATCATTTCTAGCTTTTGATTTAAAGTGAGAGACATGTGACTCGTCCTTTCACTCAACATTTGTAGGGTTATTAATTGTTGTGTCTCAGGGAATAGGGAAGCCTGAGGAAAGGAAGAGAGACTGAGGGAATAACTGGTTGGAGGAACAATCAGAACACACACAACATTTATCAACTAAGTTTGCCATCTTATATTGGCATGGCTCGTAGCGCCCAAAACAATTACAACAGTAGCATCAAAGATCACTGATCACAGATCACCATAACAAATATAATAATAATGAAAAAGTTTCAAATATTACAAGAATTACCAAAATGTGACACAGAGACACAAGGTGAGCACATGCTGTTGAAAAAATTGTGCCAATAGATTCGTTCAACACAGAGTTGCCACAAACTTTCAATTTGTAAAAAATGCAAATTTGTGAATTTACAATAAAATGAAGCGCAATTTTGTATACCTGCACACAAACATGGAATTAAACCCCCAAATTTAGTTCCTTTAAAATGGATCTAAGAGTCCTTTTCAAAATCAACTATTTTGTCTACCATGTTTATTCTGACCATTAGCCTAAATCACCACAATTTACAGGTTCTACTTATTTCTTCTTGGTCAAACACTGAAAGGCTACCTTAGAAATATTTTAAATTCTATCTCATCTAAAGATTCTTCTCCAAAGCACATGCATCAGTCAGAGCCTTTAAATGATCACCTAACTTACAATTATAAACTCTTTTATAGCTAATCCTTATGCAGACACCTATACTGCACATCATAAGCATGAAACTACTAATGTTACCAACCCCCAACCAACTTAATCCACTTAGACCATAGTCACTAACCTCTAGACATCTTTTAGTTTTGTCCCTAATTAGACCATTCAAGGAATAATACCAATTTTGGTCACCAATTTAAAACACAGGGTTACATAAAGATCATTGCTTCTGAATTGAGTCAGACTTCAATTCTAAAGTCAGCATCACCTAGTACTGTCTTTGCAAACCTGTGCTTGTTACTTAATCTTTGGAGTAAGCAAAAATAATAGCTAAAGTAATTTATAAAATAGTAATAATAACCTCAGGACAGAAAATAGCTTTCATCTTGTATACTAATTCTGATGGATTGGTAGTAGCTGCTAGAGTAGGGGTGGAGGGTAGTGTTGCCAAGGATTCGGAAACCAAGTCCACAACTGGCAGGAAAAAAGATGTCTTAATAAAAGAGATGTCTGCTGCAGACAACAGAGGGAGAAGTGGTGCTATTCATGACTGAGAAAATGAATATATGTTGCCTGGCCCGTGGCAAGCACCCAAAGAAAGGTAATTCCCTTGCGTTCTTCACCAAGTAGAATATAAAAATCAAAGAAATTCAGGCTCTGGAGATGTTTTCTTCTTTTCTACAGTTATCATTGAATGTCAGACATTCTCCCATGTAAATATTCCAAAATAAATGTTAACTTTCTCATACTTCTTAACCTGTCCTCTTTTTTGAATTTTTTCTTTAAAAAAGAGGGGGAAAAAACCTTCAGCCTTCCAACCCTCTGGGAGTTATCCTCCCAAATTGGAATTCCTTTACTTTTTGCTGTTGCTATGTAACTACTGTAGAGTTAAAATAGTCTGAAAAAGTCAAGTCCTTTCTATACTTTTACAAACTCATTTTATCTATGATACTCCTATTAAATAGCAGCCTACACTTTGAGACACATACTACCCCTCAAGCATCACATAAAATAAACTAGATCTTATTCACAACAATATCTTAGAGCACTTTATAATTTACAAAGCATGCTAAATATGGTATCTCATTTGATCCATGTAAGTTCCTATGAATTTATTCAACAGTCTTTTCTAAGAGGTATAAATTTTATCCTATAAAATTAAATTTACTGTTCACAAATTAATCCATTTTTCCAACTTCTGAGCTACTTTTTAATCCAATTCATTTGGTCAATTATGCTTTTGACTGCTAGATACTCATTAACATAACACAATAAAACCTTAAGTATGTGCTCACAAAAAATTCTACTTAAGTGTATTTTCTAGTCAACAGAGAATAAAACTTTTTTTTTTACTTCTGCACCAAATCATTTTTTAAAGCTACTCATATGCATTACCGCATTAAGTTCAGAATACTGAAGATAATTTAATATTCATTAAAACTTCTACCTCATGATGGCTCAAAATAATATCTTGAATACCAATTCTAACATAGTCCTAAAAATGTGAAAATAAGAAATTGTTCTGAATACATGTGTGGCTCTTCGAAATTTGTTCGTAAATGCCCAATAACAGCTTCCTGAGTTGTCACTATTTCCCCCTTCTAAAAAAATGGTAAATCAAGTGTTCTAATTTGATAGGGTCCAATTAAGATACTACTATATAGACATACAAAATATGCATATAATCATTTTACTTAAAAGCGTGAAATGTTTTATTTATAGTAGTTTGTTCAGTCTTACATTATTCATATATAGGCACTTTCATATTAGGTAGTAATCGACTAGGATTTGGGGAAAAGAATAAAAGGATAAAGTCAGCTAAATGGAAATAAAATTCATGAAAACAATCTATTATACTACCACATATATACTATGCGCGAACATAATATTTGCAAATAAACTGATAATGCAAATAGTATTACTCAAATAACAAACTGTATAAATTAAGCCAGTGTATGGTTCTCTCTGCTTTCCCCATTGGCATGCACTGCTGCATTCTCCTTTTTTTTTTTTTTTTTGAGACAGAATCTCACTCTGTTGCCCAGGTTGGAGTGCAGGGGCACGATCTTGGCTCACTGCAACCTCCGTCTCCAGGGTTTAGGTGATTCTCCTGCCTCGGCCTCCCCAGCAGCTGGGACTACAGGCGTGAGCCACTATACCCAGCTAAGTTTTGTATTTTCAGTAGAGACAAGGTTTCACCATGTTGGCCAGGCTGGTCTCAAACTCCTGACTTCAACTGATCCACCCACCTCGGCCTACCAAAGTGCACTGCTGCAACACAACCTTAAAACAACAAAAAATAAAATACCACTGTGTCTCTAATGTTCCCTAAGTGTTTCTAATTTTCTTAGGTGAGTTAGAAAAGTAACCTTGAATAAACTGTAAATTATTCAAAGTAAATCTACTGGGTTTTTTAACTGAGTATTTCAAATGGCTTTTGAAAGTCTAAATTTTGCCTTAGAAATCTTAGAGCCAAAAGAAACCTTAAAGAACATCTCAGTATTCTTCTCATTATTTTAAAAATACAATATATGTATGTAGCAAACTATAAGGTACATTATTAATAAAAAGCAAATGCACTATATACACTCACACATATATATACACACACACATAGATTCTCGCTAGTTTAACCTTATTCTACATTTTTAAAAAATGTTACCCAGAGAAGTTAAGTAGTTAAAGTTAGTATAGCAATGTAACAAGTGTTTATTTTTTACTTTGGCAAAACAGTTTGCAGAGTCTTCTGATATTCTTATGGAAGAGAAAGAAAAATGTCAACTGGATGAAGGAAGGAAGTTAGATCATTAAAGACCAGCCTTATCTTGAGGTTTTAAGAAACTCAGATTTGCATTTTATAATACGAAGATAACTAGCACTACTTTGGAAAATGAATTGGAAGGAAACTTAACACTGGAAATAAGACTACTTAGGAAATTAATGCAAGTCTCTTAATGAGCGATATGGGCATAAACTAAAGTGAAGACACCAAGCAGCACAAACTGATTTGAATTGTAGACTTGGCAGGACTTCGTTATCAACAGGATGTGGGAGGTGAGCTGTAATACAGGGTTGGTGTCCAGGTTTTTAACTCAGATTCCTGGTTACTTAAAAATGCCACTCAGATGGTAAATCTGCACAGAGTGGGGGTAAATTTTGATGGAGGCTGGATTTGGTGGCTGTGATGACAACTTTGGGACATTCTGAATATACCAAGCTAAACATTTTGGATTGCTGAGGACAACCATGTGAAAGCATCTAGCTACTATTTGGAAATATAAGTCAGGAAAATTCTGTGTTAGAAATACGCTTCTGGGTAATGGCATAATTTATGATGACAATGTTCAGAATTCCATGAAACAATGCATAGAAACTTGGTTTCAGTTCATACAAAATACAATTGGCCCCCCATATCCACAGGTTCAGCACCTACGGATTTAACTAACCGTGCGTGGAAAACATAGTTAGGCCTACAGTGGTTGTAAGTGTACTGAATATGTACAGACTTTTTTTCTTGTCATTATCCCCTAAAGAACTATTTACATAGCATTTACATTACAGTAGGTAACAAGTAGACTGGAGATGATTTAAAGTATATGAGAGGATGTGCATAAGTTAGATGCAAATATTATGCCATACGATATAAAGACCTTGAGCATTCTCAAATTTTGGTATCTCCAGGGCACCTGGAACCAATCTCCCCCACAGTTACCAAGGGGAAACTGTATTCAGGTACCATACAAAACCTAAGGGGTACAAATGAATAAGACATTAACCTCTAGAAATTTACAGTCAGACAGGAAAAACAAACTTGTAAATAAGTGATTACAAAATTGTTCAATGTGTGCAATTACGGCAATGTGTATAAAGCAGACAATGGCAACAGGGTCAAGAATGGAAGCCACTAGAACATTAGGTCAGGTAGATTAAGAGAAGACTGAGAAATATGTAATCAAGAGAGGAGGAAATTTCAAATACAACAAAAAAGAGTCAACACTATCAGATTAACAGAGGCCAACACTAGAAGAATGAATATGCTGGATAGCAATTACATCACTTCATTGGCTAGGCTACAACAATGATTCCCAATCTGGTATTGCCAGACCACTGGGCCAACAGTAAGGATGTATAACTATTCTCAATATTTCAAAATGCCTTTTAAAAATTGTAACTTTACCTAATATAGCCTAACTTCTTTACCGCTGACTGGAATTATGTTAGCTCAGTGTAGTAACTCTAGCATCTTTTATTTGTCTCTTTTTATTAGTAGTCACACATCTGACTGATGAAAGGAGGAAATTAATGATTACTTAGTAGAAATAATTTTGTGTTATAAAATAGCAGGTTTACACAGAGAAGGAAATAAAAAACAATCCTTAGTACTTAAAAGTCTAGACTCAAGGGCTAAAACACTGGGCCATAGCTAATAAGAGTATGCTTAACAGATATTAATGAACTGTTCAGTTCAAAACATTGGTTAGCTAAGTGAAGGGTTGCAGGCACATGCCTTGAGAGTAGTCCAGCTAAAAGAGACTGTGGTTTTAGTTGATTACAGCCTTGCTCTGTGCCAACATGAAGCTCCAAAAAACCTATTCTAATGTTAAACTATATTAATAGGATTACACACAAGTGAAGGAGTGGTATAACAGTTTTAATGTATGCTATTCAATAGTATAACTGGAATGAAATGGCCCACTACGATATTCTAAATTTTAAAACATACAACTACAGATCATCCAGAGAAGGGAAGTGGATAATTTTATCTAGAAAACACTCTAGAGCTGTCTTCAAATGGCAGAAGGGATATCACAGAGAGAGAGAATAGTGGGCTTTTCATTGCTACAGAAAGCAAAACTAGGATGGGTAGACAGACATTACAGAATGTCAGATATTCGGCCAAATACAAAGACCTTATGAATATAAGAATTACTGCCAAAAATCGTGTTAGACCCATCATCATTGAATGTTTTTTTACAAAGGAAAGATGATCCATCTCTTAGCATTCACACTACACTGTAATTGCATGTTTAAAATTATCTGTCTCTCCGAATAGAACATGAACTCTTTGAGGGAAGAGTTATAGTCTTATTTATGTTTTGGCCTCATGGAATCCAGGAATGAACACTGTATACGGCTACTGTACAAAAAAAAAAAAAAAAAGTCTATTGAATTAATAGGTGAATGAAGAAATTGAATGTTTTAAGAAACACTTCATTGAAAAAATGAGATGCCCTTTTGGGCCCCTAAATTTTTAAGATTTCCTTAGCACAGAGTCTCATGCAGAACTCATTCTACTCCATAACACAGCCTAGGGAGGGTGTGCATAATGAATCTATTTTACTATGTGATAAGGAGCACAGTTAGGCTAATTCGAACTGCCATCTTTATCTGAAGTGCTAATATTAATTACAGTTTCTTTGCCAAACTAGAAAAGATATAATTCCTGATCTTTGTATTATGAAACCTTAAGCAAATGCTTCAGTATGAAAATATTTATGAGAGTATCTCAAACACAGAGGAATCTCTAGAATGTGAGGATTCAAAAAATCTTATTCTTTAAACATGTTAAGTAGTAGGCAGAGCAAAATCCCATCAGGTGACACGGAAAATTAACCAGTAACACTTAACCGCCAGAAGAAAGAAAGGAAGAACTAAGAAAAAAAGGAAAAAACTGAAAAGATTTTAAGAAATTACAAGTTATAGCATCATATCTGAATGGCATCTGGCTGAAGGATTTTCCTCATGTTCTGCTAAACCTTTCTACCTTCACAGCTTCACAAGAAACTCTACCACAAACTAGTTGGGAAAATAAAGTACACAACATAAATCAGTGGGTTTGGTTTCTTGATTTTTAACCTTTGGTGAAAGGACAGCCAGGGAAACAAACGTTGAAAGTACTGCTCCAGATAACAGGAATATCATAAATTATAGGTAGATCTTATTCCCACCATTTTAACTAAAGTAGACATTTGAAACTGTCTGAATGCGTGTCTTGCATATAATAGTACTCCCTCGCTTAAATAAATAAGATAAACGTAAACACATGGCTAAACTCTATTTTGGAGTCCACACGATCTGACAAAAAGCAGTCCCCAGAGATGCATACTACCAGTGATTGGTCACTTAGAAGGGAAACGCTTTAAAAAGTTTTACTTAGGAACACACATTCAATGTAGACAAATAATGATACAGCTATAGGCACCTTGCACAGCTGTACAGATTAATATACACGCACAGGGAAAATTTACAAATTACTTTCACTGTTTGAGTTAATCTAAGAGACAGGGTCTGGAAGATGTAATCTTTCACATAAACATCCTAGACGTGTGAAATTAATTTTCACAATATCTTCCTTAAAAACAAGGCAAAATATAGACACTGGGTCCCAGTTACATGTTTCTGGAACAAGAGAAAAATACACTTTCGTGTCAACTACCTTATCCAGGAACTTAATTTTTATTAAGCTGCTGTTCGAAATATGAGCATTGTTGGCACTGTAACACTTCATAGACTGATATTTGCAGGATTCTAAGAATGTGTGCTTGTTGTAAAGACGTATTTACTTCTTTTCACGGAGAAAAACAATTTTGAGTGTTGGGGAGGAACAAAACCACTTGAAGAGAAAATTAACCTAACCCCAAATTTCCTGGACACCCTACAACGGCAAACAGAAGGGGAATGACAGAGAGTGTAACCCAGCATCAGCCTGAGTGGGGACAGGGAAGGGTTAGAAAGGGAACAAAAAACTGGACTCTCAGTTTGGCAGAAAGGCGGGTATTGTGAAAGGATGGTTTGCCGCGGCGGGAGCCAGAGAAGAAGGTGCAGCCTGAGCCCCCCGTGGCCCCTCGCTCCTGCCAGCCCGTCCCGCGGGGTCTGTAGGGCCTCAGCCCGACCCCCACACCGCGCGGCCGGCAAGAGGCAGCGGCCCGGACGCTGTACCTGCCCGCCAGTCCGCTCTGCCACGCGTGCGGCCGCCTGGAGGCCGGTGAAACTGCGAAGGCCGGGGCGAGCGAGCCAGTGGAGCCCGGCGTCCCAGCGGCGCCGCTCCGCCCACCTGCCTCCCGAGACGCGGCCGGGACCCCCGCGCCTCCTCAGCCGGCTCCAGCCCTCAGGAGACGGCCCCGTCAGCGCCTCGGCCTGCCGGCGCGCCTCCGAGCCCCCCGCCAGCTGGGCGGTCCCCATCCTCGCTCCCCGCTGTCAGCCTCCACTTACCTTCAATCGCCATGATGTGCTCGCCATGGACCGCACCAACTAGATGGCGGGGGCAGCGGGCGCGAGGGCGGGCGGAGGACACGCCGAGTCCGCCAGCGAGAGGGGCGGGGCCCGGCCCGGAGTCGCCCGGCTGCGCGGCCGCAAGGGGCGCCGCGGGCGGGGCGAGGGAGGGGCCCCGAGCACCGCGAGTGCGGGCCGCTGAAGAAATGGAACCTTCCCGGGGCCGCCGCCGCCGCCGCCGGCGGCACGTGACGCCACCCCGCCCCCACCCCCACCCCATCCCACCCCACCCCACCGCCCCCACCGCGCCTCGCGCCTGGATTCGAAACAGGTGCCCGGCCCAGAGAGCCACGGGCCCGCGCCCGAGACCCGCCCGAGGCGCGCCGAGCACTTGTGGGGGCCCGGGCCCGAGCTTCCTGGAGCCGGGCGCCCGCCGGTTCCGTACTTGTAGCAAACGGAGTCGATGAAGGAGGCGAGTGGCAAATGATGTGGTCAGGACCAAGGACAGGTCTCCTTGGTTGAAAAGGATTCCACCCACTAACTCAGATTTGGTGATAGGAAGGTCTGTTTTGGTTTCGTTTGGTTTTGTTTTGTTTTGTTTTGCCCGAATCAGCCACATACTTGTCTCAGATCTCCGCTGTGAAGTGGAGGAACAGCTAGTTCGCAAAAAGCAAAGAAGAGAGAGGAATCTTGAGCACAGCAGTTGTCTCTCTCTCTCGCTCTCTCACACACACACACACTCACCTGCACGCACCCACTTCACCCCTTAGCCTCGCTCTTGATAAGCCTTGCTGGCACACAGAGCTTGGTTTACCTCTTGGAACTAAGAGTTGGAATTTGTCTACATACAGCAAACGCACATTTGAAGCCACACAAAAGTAGGGGTCAGACAGACGTTCTGACAAAGGACCTGGAAAGCATGTCACATGCAGGTTTTTAAAATTTGTAAACCTGTGAGCATTGTCAACAGTCCCAGGCCAACCCTGAGCACAACAACAATTGGCCACTTAGTTTTTACTTAAGATACTTGAACCGCTCAACCATTTACCCAACTCTCAACTTCGTTTAGTAATTTGAGGACCTGGACAATCAACAGCATAAACAACATTGAGAAATAGGGAGTTTAGTGATTCTCCCTTGTGGAGGAAATGCTAATTCCTAGAGCAAAATAGCTATATAGGGACTGACACAAAGAAGAAATATTTTACACTTATGTAAGTGAGGTTGGACTGTAAATCTAGAGCAGAAACTGTCTTCCATTGCTTTTATATAACCTCTCCCTCAGTCGCAGTTTATGCTCAATAGACATTCATCCTTTACCATTTTCGTTAGTTCAGTGAATATCTGTGGAGCCGGCACTGTGCTGAAATCTGGCTACAAGCAAGAATTGTTATTGAGGGATCAAACAAAATACTGTTTTACTCAGAAAACATTAAAATGCCTATACTTTAGGAAAGCTTCATGAGAGAGTTTATGATAGATATCTAGAGGATTCAGGTAAAATGTTTAATGACATTTTCCCCAGGCAGCCTCCCTTAAAATAATCTTGAACTCCAAGACATTGATCTGAACTTGACACCACAATTCTGAGTCTGTGGTTTCTGGCTAGCTCTGAGTAATCCAATTTTTCAAACTTTTAAAGAATTTCATATTGAAAGCCCCAAAAATTTAATCATCCTTTCCTCACCAATTACACAGTTATTAAGTAAATAACCAGATTATGTGAGTTTCCATAACCTAGATTAACATCGCTATTATTTGTTCAGGAGACTTATTTGTGTGTGTATGTGTGGTGAACTTGAATTTCAAACTTGTTGAATACAGGACTTTAGGCCAAGGCCACTGGGTATTGATGACCTTTCCCTCTGGATTAGAATGCAGAATTCTCCCTACCAACATTGCTTTTAAAAAAAAGAAACTATGTTTTCCAAATACTAACTGGAAAATTTCTGAGACTGATGTTGGAAAATATCATATGGATTTCCTCACCCAAGATTTCATATAGATGCTGAGTTTGCTTAGCAGCCACTTGGAATCAGATTTTTAATTTAGTGTCTTACATATTCTTATTTATAAAGTATGTTGTGGGTTTGATACTTTTAGGGATTGTCAATTATTTATAATTTGAATGTTTTACATTTTGTTAATTACACATCCTGCCTAATAACAAAAATTGTTCCTAATCTTCACCTTACACTTCCAAAACTGTCTTTAGTCTGTATACCTTTATGTACTTGGGAATGCACAAGAGATTCTTCATTTTTCATTCTTCATTCTTCTTTATAATAAATTATTTGCAAAACAGTTTCCAAACATATAATTCAAGCAATTACCATCATGTGATGTGGAGATAGTTAGGAGCTCAGTTAGGAAAAGTAGAATAAAAGAAGTCAAGCTGGGCTTAGTGGCTCATGCCTATAACCCCAGCACTTTGGGAGGCTGAAGCAGGCTTGAGCCCAGGAGTCAAGACCAGCCTGGACAACATGGTGAAACCCTGTCTCTACTAAAACTACAAAAAATTAGCCGGGTATGGTGGCACTTGCCTATAGTCCCAGCTACTCAGGAGGCTGAGGTGGAAGGATCACCTTAACGAGAAGTCAAGGCTGCAGTAAACAGTGATTGCACTAGTGCACTCCAGCTTAGGCAACGCAAGTTAGTCATACTAATTTCCTTTCTTATGTTATAAAATGGAAATGTTTCTGGTATTTTCAGTTTCCAATTAGTTTTTCATAGAGCTATTTTTTTCAATGAGAGTTTTATTTCCAGGAGAACCACAAAGCTTATTACCTAGTGATGTGGCTGAAACATCAGTGGAAAAATTGAGCACGGAAGATGAATCATGTGGGAAGAACAACTCAAAAGGGAAGTGAAGAGTAATTTCACCTATATTAGTTAAGTAGTTTTCATGTACCACACAAAATAACCACTATTGATAACAATATCATCTGGATGGGAAAGTATGTTCCAAGTTACAAAAATTCCCAATGTGCTTTTAAGAAACAACTCATGTTTAAAATTGGACCTTTCCTTTATTTAATTTAAGCTGTTCAACTGAAAAAGACTAAACCACTAGAAGAATGAAAAAAAAAATACTAACCAGCAATTATATAGTTGCATATATAGAAGTGGAGATTTAACAAGTATCTATACAAAAAAATATGTATTTTGAAAAATTTTAGTAGATCTTATATTATTCAGGCATTTGAGTATTTGAGTTAAGGGAGACTTTTTCTTCAGACAGGGTCTCTCTCTTGTCATCCAGGCTTGAGTGCAGTGGCGTGAACATGACTCACTGCAGCCTCGACCTCCTAAGCTCAAGCAATCCTCCTGCCTCAACCTCCTGTGTAGCTGGGACCACAGGTATGCACCACCACACCTGGCTAACGTTTTTATTTTTTATTTTGTGGAGAGGCAGGGTCTCACTTTGTTGCCTAGGCTGGTGTCAAACTTCTGGGCTCAAGCGATCCTCCTGCCTCGGCCTCCCAAGCTGCTGGGATTACAGGCATGAGCCACTGTGCCCGACCTGAGACAATGTGCCCAGCCAACACTTTTAAACTTTAAGTTTTGTTACCAGTTGTAATTATCTGAAAAGAGGTGGCTGGATTATACAAACCTGGTGAAAAACCAAGTTAAAACCATTAATATTTCTTTTTCTTCATGAATCACAGTGCCATGAAAAGTTACGCTATTAGTTATTCTGATATCTTCATCTGTTTTTCTAGCACTCATGAAGTTAAACAAAATATGGCAAGTTGTCTTTATAAAATAATACTGTCTTTTTGCAATTATAAATTAGTTTGTTTAAAATAAATATAATTACCAGAGCTTTGTTGATGTATGTAATTGACTTATTTTGTTTATATTTGTTACATTACAAATTTGAATTATACTTGCCTCTCTAAATCCATACATTCCAACAAGCTAGTGTCTTCAATTAATTGTACATTAGTTAATACTTTTTTGGTTGCAAATGAGAGCAACTCAATTTGAATTAGCTTAAGAAAAGTGGAAAGTTAGTTATAAAGGTGTAAGTACAGAAATGAACCTTGGCCTCACAGTCAGCTAGACTTGGAAACCCCAATGCCAGCACCATACCTTCTACCTCTTATCTCTACTTTTGTGCATGTTAGCTTCATTTTGCTTGCTCACCACAGGCTAACTTTGTGCCTATGGCAGAAAACATGACACTTGAAAGATGTCGAGCTTTATAGCTCACAGTTTCTGGCAACTTTCTGGGCCCCAGCTTCATAAAGTCCCCATAAAGTAAAGCATCATTACTCAACTTAAATGAAATACTCTGTTTCCTACCAATCAGGAGGCCAAGTACAAAAATTAGCCCTAGCTTGAGTCAAGTGAATGCCCCTGAACAAAACCTCTGTGGCCATAATGGCAGGGTCATGGAATAATATAGCAGCCCCCATGAGACTCATAAAGATGAACTGGGGAAGAAGGAAGATTGTTCCCAGAAGGAGGTTGTTGGGACAGAAAGAAATTTATGCCTAGTGTTCCATTATCGGAACGCTAAGCATGTGGGAGTTATTTATGTCCTACTGCTCAAGGACATCGCCAAGGTCTGATTGCAAAAATTCTAAAAATTGTAACTTCAGGCATAAATGGGTTAAGTAGTAACTACAAAGGTACTGTACTGTCTAGACATCCACCTCATGTCTACCTTCTAACTCTTTTGCAAGCACTTGCCTTTCATCATACTTCCCTGCAGTTCCCTTACAGCAGAGCTATCCAAAACAATTGTCTGCAACAGTTAAAACACTCTATATTTGTGCTGTCCAATACAGTGGCCCCTAGCCACCTGTGCTACTGAGCACTTGAAATGTAGGGAGTGCAACTGAGGAACTGAATTTTTAGTTTTATTTAATTTTATTCAATTTAAAGTTTAAAAAGCCACATATGGCTATTGTCTGCCATATCAAACAGCATAGACTTAGAGCTACAGAAATGGCATGGTAATGTTCAGGCAGGAAGTAAGAAAGAAGATTATTTAATGAGCACTTGGTGAGATAAACTGTAATGTCTATAGTGGGAAAAGGATAGCAGCAATTTCCCATGTTTGGCAATTCTACCTAATGACCTGACACTGTAAGAAATATATCCATCATGCTATGTGGAGGTAGTTAAAGACGGTGATGGAAAAAAGTAACCAGAAATCAGAATAATTTTGTTTTCTCTTCCATTTCCTCCAGCAAATATTTTCCTCAAGAGTTGTCATTTACTCTACTATAGATAGCACAGTTATAACAGGGAAAAACTAACATGAAAAATTCTAGAATTATTTTTGTTCACTTAGATCAAATGGTAGTTTTTTTCCTGCCACCTAAAGCTTTAGAAGTAACACAAGCTCTAGCAAAGAAAAGGAACAAAAGAGCAAATAGCATGGACACTAATTTATTATCCTGGGCTTTCCTTCCGTTGTGTCTTCTAAGCCTTTCATTCAGACAGAAGGGCCAACCATACTTTGCTTCCTTTTCCTCTGTAAATATGATATTCTTCCTGTATAATCTGCTATAATTTTCTTATTGCTCACTGAAGTTATTGCTATTGGCTAGCTGCATAGAGCAGTATGCAGAGGTTTTTCAAAAGAATAATAACACAGCACGATACTGGCCTGTCCAGCTCGTAGGAGTGAACAGAACTTTTAAACATATAGACCAATTTAACACAAAATGATCAACAAGTACATGCTTAGTAGGATACAGGCTACTGTAACTAAGTGTTCTTATTCACAACAAAGAAGCGTATTATTTTGTTCTAGGTAGGAGTACTGGACTATATTTAAAACCTTTCTTCATGACTGAGTGTTTCCATGATAATGACAAGTGACATTTGTATGATGACTTTCACTCAGAGGTCAAAAAGTGTGCCACAAACCTTTTACATGACATAAATATGTCACCCACCAGTAAATGCAGCCACCTATCATGTGGAAAATGGAAGCAACTTTTAGAAGCCCTAAAGAATATACATATACAGGAAAGAAATTGAATTTTACACCTAAAATAAATCGATAATCTGAGTTAGATGAGAAAATGGTCTTCTGCTGCAAAAACATTATTCAAATCTTCTTGGTTTATATAATTGCAAATTTGAACAGGGTAATGATGTGTGGAATAGAGTAGAGGAAGGAGAGTCAAAGCAGAAAGATAGTTTAGGATAATCTGGAAAAGAGATGATTAGGGCATCAGTTAGGAAAAGGAGGTGAAATAATGGGCTTGATCAGAGCAGAGAATCTATGACGGTCACTAAGAGCTTTTATTGCTTACGCTCTTCAAATACAATGCTATCAAACATTATTCTTTGTATAAAAGTAGGTGCTCAATGAAATTTTGTTAAATGAATAAATTGTAACAGGCTTAGAGTCATGTGTCCTTTATGATTATAGTTCTTAAACTCTGATGCATACATCTACACAAAAATCAGATTAAATAGCCATTGATGATTGTGATAAAGAGAAGCTAAAAATTGATTATCGAAAACCCTTTATGTAAAATAGTATTTCTCATTATCATCTTCCTAATCATCATTTCCTAATACAGAATTTCTCTTTGCTTAAGTATTTACTTACTGTTATTAAGGAAAGGGAAAAAATTTGTAGAGTTTAACGTGGTACGACACGCCATAATCTGACAATTAGAAAGTTTATTAGTGTTTTCTATTTTAACATGGAACAATTTACTAAAGGAATTATGGAACATTTTTTAAGGATTCAGAAAGATAGGCTACAAAATCAATCATAGAATGACTTGTAAGAGTACAATTTTGAATTGAAAATGATATGTTAAGGACTGGAAGTAAATTGTGAGACTCCAGTGATCTCGGCTCACTGCAACCTCCACCTCCCAGATTCAAGCAATTCTCCTGTCTCAGCCTCCTGAGCAGCTAGGATTATAGGCATGCACTCTGCTAATTTTGTGTTTTTAGTAGAGGTGGGGCTTCACGATGTTGGCCAGGCTGATCTCAAACTCCTGACCTCAAGTGATCCACCTGCCTTGGCCTCCCAAAATGCTGGGATTACAGGTGTGAGCCACCGCACCTGACGTTGCTTAGCTTTCAGTAGAAAAGATAATATAGATAATATTAGATAAAACATTTAGGGTACCTGCTACTTCTACTAGTTTCCGTTCACTGCATCTGATTGTTACAAATTTACAGAGGGGAACTGTACTCCTTTGCTATATGCTAAGCCATGTTATTTTTCTTCTCCATCCAGACTTCTCAGCCAACCAAACTACACTTGATTGAGTTTATGTCTATTTATTAAGTATTAATTCAGCTGAATTCACCATTGTTCAAGAGGCTTCTAAATTTCAAACTCTCAATCTAAAACGTAACAAATATATTATCCTTTGTAATGTTTGCATAAAATTTCCACTGGGATCCATTTCTAAACCTTTTAAATATCAGAGTATTACTTTTAGTTGCCTACTGGTAATTTCCACCTGTTACGCTCAACCTACTTCTTAATCAAACTCACTACATTCTCTTTTTTAAAAAAAAAAAATTATTCCTTTTCCTTTATTCACCACCTAAGTTATTGATACCACAATCCACTAAGTAATCCAAATTAGAATGACTTAGAATTATTTGTATCCCTCACTCTCAAAAAGTCATCAAATCTGTAGATTCCACCATACATATATAATCAAAACCTTACTTTTCCTAATGGATGCCCTGATCATCTCTTTTCCAGATTTTTACAATAAATTCCTAAATTATCTTCCTGCTTTGACTGTCTTTCCTTTATTCCACATATCATTACCTTGCCCAAATTTATCTTCTTCAATTCTATCAATATTATACACTGCATTTCCAAAATACATACCTGAACATTTTATTCTTATGTTTAAATCTTCAGATAATAGTGGTAAAAGGGAGATGCATGTGCGTTAGTTGATCACAGACTTTTAACAGCTTTCTAGAGGGAAAACTTCAGCTGCAATGGATATATCAATGGAGGGAAATGTCAGCCCAGAACTCATAGAAGAATTCCAGAGCAATGATGAAAGCTGTCTTTCCCAATAAAGCACCAGAGACCTCGGGCTTGAAGTGGATATAAATGAAGTGGAAAAGCAGATTCTAGGGTAAGAACTAAGGGAACTTAATTAAAAGCCTATCAGTGGGCCGGGCGCAGTGGCTCATGCCTGTAATCCTAGCACTTTGGGAGGCCCAGGCAGGTGGATCATGAGGTCAAGAGATCGAGACCATTCTGGCCAACATGGTAAAACACCGTCTCTACTAAAAATACAAAAATTAGCCGGACATGGTGGCATGCACCTGTAGTCCCAGCTACTCAGGAGGCCGATGCAGGAGAATTGCTTGAACCCGGGAGGCGGAGGTTGCAGTGAGCCGAGATCATGGCACTGCACTCCAGCCTGGGCAACAGAGCGAGACTCTGTCTCAAAACAAACAAACAAACAAAAAGCAAACAAACAAACAAAAAGTCTATCAATGGATAGCTGGTTCAATACAGCCTCCCCTATTTTTCCCAAACCCACGTGTGTAGGTAACTGCCAGAAAGAAGTGAAATTTGTAGGATAGAATCAGAGAATTGTAAATAAATTGAACATCTGTCTAGAAAGAGGTAAGGCTCCTAGTGTTGGCACCCTGACATAAAGCCCTCTATATTTTGATATACTAACTACATGTATTATTCAATCTGGTCCCTTATTTTAAAATATAAGTTCTTAAATAAAGGATCTTTAGACATTTGTGAAAGACCTAGGAGAGGCTGGGTGCACTGGCTCACACCTGTAATCCCATCACTGTGGAAGGCTGAGGCAGGTGGATTGCTTGAGCTCAGGAGTTTGCGACCAGCCTGGTCAACATAGTGAAACCCTGACTTTACCACAAGAAATACAAAAGATTAGCAGGGTGTGTTGGCATGTGCCTGTGGTCCCAGCTATTCAGGAGGCTGAAGTGGGAGGATGGCTTGAGCCTGGGAGGCAGAAGCTGCAGTGAGCCGTGATCACACCACTGCCCTCCAGCCTGGGCAACAAAGTGAGACCCTGTCCCAAAAAAAAAAAAAACAAAAAACAAAAAACAAAAAACAAAAACAAAAAAAAAAACCCTAGGTGAACAATTGGACAAATGAACCCAAGGGGAACTCAGAGAGCTTCAATAAGACATTACGAGCCTTTAAACAAAGACTGCTATTGTGAAAATATGATTGTTGAAACAAAATACTCATTAGAAAAGGTGAAAAAGTTGGAAAACAGCCTGTCAGTCTCATTAAAAGTTAAACATAGAGCTACTACATGATCTAGTTATTTTTCTAGATACTTATCCAAGAGTAAAGAAAGCATGGCCAGGCATGGTGGCTCACGCCTGTAATCCCAGCACTTGGGAAGGTCGAGGTGGGCAAATCATCTGAGGGCAGGAGTTCGAGTCTAGCCAACGTAGTGAAACCCTGTCTCTACTAAAAATACAAGTTACCTGGGTGTGTGGCATGCACCTGTAGTCCCAGCTACTCCGGAAGCTGAGGCAGGAGAATCGTTTGAACCTGGGAGGTGGAGGTTGCAGTGAGCCAAGATCGTGCCACTGCACTCCATCCTGGGCGACAGAGCACAATTCCATCTCAAAAAAAAAAAAAAAAAAAGGGAAGAAAGCATACGTCCAAACAAAGACTTGTACCTGAGTGTTCATAGCAGCATTATTTGAAGTTGCCAAAAACTTGAGACAACCCAAAAGTTCATCATAAGTGAATGAATAAACAAACCGTGGCATATCCATATAATGAAGTAATAACCAGTAATTAGAAGGAATAAACTGTCGATGCACACAACATCGTGGATGAACCTCAGAATAATTATGCTGAATGAAAGAAGCCAGGGAGAAAAATGAATACATACTCTATGATTCCATTCAGATAAAAATCTAAAATATACGAACTACATAATGTATAGTGACAGGCAGTAAATCAGCGGTTGCCTGGGAGGAAAGAGATAAGGTGGTCTAGGAAGGGGCAAGAGGGAGAGATTACAAAGAGACAGAAGGGAGTTTTGGGGGCTGACTGATGTGTTATCTTGATTGTGGTAATGGTGTCATGAGTGTATTTCTATGTCAAAACTGATCAATTCATATACTTAAAACATATGCAACTTATTGTTTATCAATTATGCTTCAAAAAATCTGGTTGAGAAAGGAAAAAGAAAAAACTAGACGATACAAAAGATAGGTTAATGGAAAAGAGGAGAAAAAAATAAAATTCCTTGAAGATCAATTCTGAAAGTCTAGAGTTTAACCGATAAGAGTTCCAGAGGGAAAGAAGAAAGGATCTGGAGCACAAATGGTTAAAGAAACAATGCAAAACAATTTCTGTGATCTAAAGAAAGGCCCTGGACTTTAGATGGAAAGAACCCTGCAAGAACCAAGCAAGATGAATGAATGAAAACGCACATTGAGACACATCTCATGGAATTTTAGAATATCAAGAATAATGAAAATTCTTAAGGCAGAGATTTTTTAAAAGAAAAGGAAAAAGAAGAAGTAAAATAAATAACTTAACTCTGAAAAACTGAGGTTCAAATTGGGATCAGAGATTTCAATGACAAAGTGGGTATTAGAAAAGAAGGGAGCAGCCGGATGTGGTGGCTAATGCCTATAGTCCCAGCACTTTGGGAGGCTGTAGTGGGCGGATCACTTGAGGTCAGGAGTTCAAGACCAGCCTGGCCAATATGGTGAAACCACATCTCTATGAAGAATAAAAAAAATAGCCAGATGTGGTGGCGTGCACCTGTAGTCTCAGTTACTTGGGAGGCTGAGGCAGGGGAATCACTTGAACCCAAGAAGCGGAGGTTACAGTGAGCTGAGATCATGCTGTTGCACTCCAGCCTGGGTGTTGCAGCGAGACTCCATCTGGAAAAAAAAAAAAAAAAAAGCAGCAATGACTGTGGAGTCTTGAAGAAAGAATGATTATGAACTTCAAATTCTATGTCAAGCCTGACTCAATCAGGAATGAGGACAGAGTAAAGCATTTCAGGCATTCATAAATTTTTTAAAAATCTACTGTTGTTCACATTTTTAAAATTTTTAACTTAATGATATAGCCCAACGAAATAATAATCCAAGGAAGAAGTTATAGATCCAAGAAACCATGAAACTAACCTATGAGTATGATGAAAAGAAATAGGATGACAATGAACCTGAAAATCAACAAATTTAAATTATAAAGGGAAGTCTGAAGAAAATGTTCAGAAAGAAAATTGTCATTCAACAACTAATATACTACAATGCTGAAAGAGCTTATTGTCATGAAAAAGACATACATTTTTTCTCTCAGTAGAAAAAAGAAGAGCAATTAGATGCTCTAGGGTGGAAAAGCCATATGGCCCACATATGAAGCAAATTAAATATGGCTTGAGTTTGAGTCATTGTTAAAGTTGTTAGAGAAAATCTAGTTGACCTTGGCACTTGGAATATTCTCTTTTGAGCAGCACAGATTTAGCAACGTAGCACCACATTTTCCAATTTAAAATTGTAATCATACAACTTGAAACATAGTAAATAATATTTCTTTAATAATAACATATAGACACTGTTTATTAATTCAAAGATACTATGAAAGGCACAGAATACTTCACAGAACCAGACATAAATGTTATCAATATTGACAATATCAAAATAAGAATATAGCCATCAGAGGCTGAGAAGTAAAGCAGAGAAATGAGGGATGGAGAACAAGGACAGTAATTTCTCCCAGCCTACATAAGAGAGAATTAAAGTTACTTTTTAAAATGTATGGAAAATAAGGACAAATTTTATTATATTTTAAAATTGATATAAATGAGCAATAGAACACACATATATATACATACATATATATGTATTATATATATATTCTTTTTTTTTTTTTGAGACAAAGTCTCTCTCTGTTGCCCAGACTGGAGTACAGTGGCATGATCTCACCTCACTGCAACCTCCACCTCCCAGGTTCAAGCAATTCTCCTGCCTCAGCCTCCTGAGTAGCTGGAATTACAGGTGTGTGCCACCACACCGAACTAATTCTTGTATTTTTAGTAGAGACGGGGTTTCACCATGTTGGCCAGGCTGGTCTCGAACTCCTGACCTCAAGTGATCCGGCTGCCTCAGCCTCCCAAAGTGCCGGGATTACAGGCATGAGGCACCTCGCCTGGCCTATATATTCTTACATTGTATCTTCTATATATACGTTCAGAAAAAGAGGAAGGGAGAAGGTGGGAAACAGTGTATAGTCATCCCTCAGTATCCTCAGAAAATTGGTTCCAAGACACTCCTCCCCATTCCAAAGTCCATGAATGCTTAAGTTCTTTGTATAAAATGATGGATAATTTGCATATATCCTAACCGCATCCTCCTGTATATTTTAAGTTATCTCTGGATTACTTGTAATATCTACTTCGAAGTAAATGCTAAGCAAATATTTCTTATACTGTATTTTTTTTAATTTGTATTATTTCTTGTTGTATTGGTTTTTTTTTTTTTTCAAATTTTTAAATTCACAGTTGTTGAATCTGTGCATGCAGAACCTACAGTTACAGAGGACCGATTATATATGAGGCAAATTCTTCTTGTTTCATAACCTGGAATCAACAGATGTGTAAACTTATAAGATAGAATTTTATATATTATGTATATATTTTGAGTTGGAGTCCCACTCTGTCGCCAGGCCGGAGTACAGTGGCATGATCTCAGCTCACTGCAATCTCCATCTCCCGGGTCTAAGTGATTCTCCTGCCTCAGCCTCCTGAGTAGCTGGGACTACAGGCACGCACCAACATACCCAGCTGATTTTGTTTTTTTAGTAGAGATGGGGTTTCATCATGTTGGCCAAGATGGTCTCGATTTCTTGACCTCGTGATCCACCTGCCTTCACCTCCCAAAGTGCTGGGATTACAGGTGTGAGCCACCACATCTGGCCAGAATTTTATTTTATATATATATATATATATATATATATATATATATATTTTTTTTTTTTTTTTTTTTTGAGAGATGGAGTCTTGCTCTGTCGCCCAGGCTGCAGTGCAGTAGTGCCATCTCGGCTCACTGCAACCTCTGCCTCCCAGGTTCCAGCGATTCTCCTGTCTTGGCCTCTGGGGTAGCTGGGATTACAGGCACGACACCACACCCAGCTAATTTTTGTGTTTTTAGTAGAGACAGGGTTTCACCATGTTGGTCAGGCTAGTCTCAAACTCCTGAGCTCAGGTGATCTGCCTGCCTCGGCCTCCCAAAGTGCTAGGATTATGGGCATGAGCCACTGCGCCAGTCAATAGAATTATATTATTTAGCATATGGTGATAATCGCAAGAACTAAAAACAGAAACTTATAAAAGTTTACCTGTTGGAGGAGTCTCAATTGGAAAATATAATTTTTGTTTTGGCATTAAAAATATAAAAATATATTCTGAAAATAAAGGTTCGAATGACTTCTCTCCTCCTCTGTGATGCCTCCCAAACTTACCTTCCATCAGAGGTAAGAACTCTCGTGATATTTACATTTATGTATATTATATTTAGAGTGTCTCTTCATAATTGAATGAGCCCTAAACTGAGCCCTAAGTTAGTAACTCTGTTTCATTCATCTTCCTGGTTCCCTTTCACTGCGAAGGCTTAAATGAGGAGTTCCTCAAATAGAATTGGTTTGAGCTAGACAGGGCAAGCCAGTCTGAGAGAGGAAGTGTATATTCAGCCCACTTTGGCCTGTGCTCTCATTCTCTTTGTTTTCCTGGAAAGGGTTTTACTGTTCTCTCTTAGTGGCCATTCCCTTTTGATTTAGCCTCCTTTTATGTCTGAGTCTTAGTTATATAAGGACAGATGAAGTTCTTTATTTTCTCCAAATTTTCTATGTAGGGCTTTTCTATTGGTGCTGGTCAATGGGAAGTCATTTAATGTGCTGAGCTATATCTCTGCAGATGGGAGAATCTGGAGCCTGGTGATAGGTTTTTTAAAAAATTTGGACAATGACATCAAGGATCCAAAAACCATAGGAGGACCTTGAGCATAAATACCTTACAAACTCGGGGGGAAAGTTGGATTTCTATGTATACTTCTCCTATCCCTCCTTACAGTGCTGTCAGGGAGGCTCCAGGAAAAACCCCAGTCTTATATTCTGAATTCCCTCACCCTGACATACCACATAACAACTATGATTTTCCTCATTGTATATTATAAGGGTGTATGCTTGTGTGGTCCTTTGTGCAGACTATGAATGTATTCGATAATGAATATAAATGCCTAATATAAACTGTAAAACTTTGGTTTGTAGTTGAAATGTCCAAAACCTGCGACTGACCCACCTGAGCTACGCTGTCAGCTTATTCTAAACAATAAACCAGAGAGGGGACTGGACAACAACTCTGTCCAGAATAGTACACTATTTGTGCTGTGCTTGCACCAACTCGACAGTGAGTGCCTCCTTAAGTGTTGCGCCCTAGGTTCCTGGCTTACCTCAACCTTAGTCCTGACCTTGGATTCCCACCACCTCTAGCTCCCCTGGGTCACAGCAATGGGAGAGTTTCCCAACAGTGCTAAATCTTCCCCCACTCCCAGTACCAAGCCCACAGTGATCCCTCATTAGTGAAAATGTATTTAATTAATAAGAAATCATCAATAAAGCCCTTCAATAAATGAATGAAAGTAGAATAGGGAAAACCTAGACCAGAAGAAGCACAGCTAGAAGGACCTGGAGTTTTAATTGAGAGTAAGTTCAATTTGTATATATGGGGTGCCTACTAAAATTATTAATGTGGTTTCAGACTGCAATTTTAGATACCTATTATCTATCAAAAAGAAAGCAGCAGTCTCACTCTTCTCTGCCCTGCTAAGAAAATACCTGGAGTGAATTCAACGGCAAGATATTTCTAATTATATTCTATGTGAAAAAGGCTAAAAAGCTGATAATGTTTAGTCTGAAAAAGAAATGACTCAGGGACTCCATGATAATTGTTTTCAAATATTTGAATGTCTGCCAGATGAAAAGAGATCAGGCTTATTCAGTATGGTCACGATGGTTAGAGCCAAAACCAGCGGGTGGCAGCTGTACAGGAAGAGATCTGTGCTTGTTATAAGCCCCGGTGCTGAGATTATCACTGTCATGAATAGTCTCTCTTGGTTTAGTGTGCATAATAATTGTTTTTTTTTTGTTTTTTTTTTTTGTTTTTTTTACCACATTAAACCAGATTGTAATCATAGCCTACATGCAAACTCTATTGGAAGAGAATTATGCTAACAGGCGACTCAACAAAAGCATTAGGTGGATGGCAGATTTGGGAAGCTGCCAGCCCTTTCCCCTCCTCCTTACTTGGCATTTTTTGTTTGTTTGTTTTTTGGGGTTTTTCCACTCTGTGTTGGTGGAAGCACTTGAGATAGTTGAAGACAATGATTTCCCAGGTAGGCTTTCTTCTTGCCGAAGACCCATCCTGGAATCTGTACCTGTCTCCCCATCCCTCTCTTTCCCACAGTCCAGCTTTCCAGCAGGTTTCATTTTATCCCATTCTCCTGCTCTCAAAATCCTAAGGACCACATGCTAGTTTTGTCATAGAGCCCACACCTTAGGTTTCTCTCTCTCGCCTCACTCCTCCTCATTTATACTTCAGCTTTAATTTTCAGTGATTCACCTCTAATCTCCCAAAGGTCCAAGAAGCTAAAATGGAGAGAAATTAATGCTCATATAGAGATTTTCCACCTAAGAGTCAATGATGATTCTAAGGCAAGCTTGAGATAGAAATGAACATGATGTACTTGAAAGATGAGGAGATTTTCAAGAGTAAAGAAGTAGAACTGAGGAATTGTAAGAGTCCTATTACTATTGCTGAATGGCAGACTGAGGACCCCCAAAATCTTGTAAGGATTTTAGCAAGAAAGTGATATGTTCAAAGTGACATTCTAGGCAGTAAATTATAAGATGGAGTATAGGATTAGTTCAAGAAAGTAGAGAATAAAGGCAGGAACTAATTGGAAGATGCCATGGTAGTCCAAGAATCAGATGGTGAAAGCATGGACAATGGGAGCAGCTGTAAGCATGGAAAGGAAGAGTTAGGTGGAGAGGCATGTTAAAAGAATTTTGATGATACTTAGTGTACTGGACATTATCTGACCAGAAAAATATATCCCTTCTTTTCCAAAAGTTGCCCCTCTCCCACTCCAGCCATATGATTATGTAGGGGACAGGTACAGCCATGAGAATGCCCTTGGTAGAACTCCTACCACAAAGAGCACACTTGAGTAAGGGCCTCAGCTACTGCACTTGGAAATCCATCTCCATGTTTGCACTGAGGCCACTTCTATCTCTCTGTCTCGCTCTCTCTCTTTTACACATACACAACACACCCCAGGAGTAGCACATGATCCAGGCTGGGCCAATTAACTAGTACAGCATCCATCTACCCATAGTGATTATTCCAAGGAATAGGCACACGACCCAAGTTGGACCACTAAGAACGCCCCCTGAGACTGGCTGAGTTTAAACTAAATGCAGATGCTGCTGAATGGGTGTGACCTAAGTCTGCTACTAGAATCCCAGCCTTGTGGAAAAGATCCAGAAAGTATAGCTATCATCCAGGTAGAAACAGAAAGAGTGCATTTTTGTGGCACCACTTTGCTGGTTCCAGTTCCTGAGGGTCATGGAGCTGCTCTAGTTTCCTGCAGCTCTCTCTCCTTTTTTTCTTTTTAAAGTATATGGGGTACCCAGGATCCTTCCAATAAATCCCCCTTTTTTTTTCTTAAGGTAGCTGGAATTTCAAATTCAGTCATTTGAAGCCAAAAGAGTCATAATTAATATACACAGTGACAAAATAGACAAAGGATTAAGTAGAGGATAAGAAGCAGTTAGTTCTAATGGTATAGGCATATGAGACAAAAATAATGGTGCTATTCACAAAAATTTGGGAATTAGAAATTCCTTATGAGAGATGATTAAGACATAACAGGATATCCAAATAAAAATGTAGTTAGGTTATTGAGGATAAAAAAAATTGAAGCCTTAGTGAGAGGTTTCAGGATGAAATACAGACACATAATACTTGAAACTAGAACGTAAAATCAGTTTACCAAGATCGTATACTGGGCTCAGCTGGGCACGGTGGCTCATGTATGTAATCCCAGCACTTTGGGAGGCTGAGGTGGGTGGATCACTTGAGGTCAGAAGTTCGAGACCAGCCTGGCCAACATGGTAAAACCCCGTGTCTACCAAAAATACAAAAATTAGCCAGGCGCGGTGGCAGGCGCCTGTCAGCCCAGTTACTTGGGAGGCTGAGGCAGGAGAACTGCTTGAACCCGGGAGGTAGAGGTTGCAGTGAGCTGAGATCACAGCACCACACTTCTTGCCATATAATTAGATAATTATTTCTGGATTTTGTTGTTGTCGTTGTTGTTTGTTTTGAGACAGTCTCGCTCTGTCGCCCAGGCTGGAGTGCAACAGCACAAAATCTTGGCTTACTGCAACCTCCACCTCCTGGGTTCAAGCAATTCTCCTGCCTCAGCCTCCCCAGTACCTGGGATTACAGGTGCCTGCCACTGCGTCTGGCTAATTTTTATATTTTTAGTAGAGATGGGGTTTCTCCATGTTAACCAGGCGAGTGTTGAACTCCTTACCTCAGGTGATCCGCCTCCCAAAGTGCTGGGATTACAGGCATGAGCCACCGCACCCAGATTTCTCGTCTTTTTATTTTGTATTCTTATACATAATCTAAATGAAATTGCTACCAACATACATATCCTTCATTAATGTAATTTGCTAATTAGTTCAAATTAACTATATTTTATTTGTTATAATAAAGGCTAAGCAACGTTAAAGTCAAAACAATGGTTAAACTACCCAAATAGTGGTAAGTACTTTTAAGTGCTTCCTTTAAAAAAAAAAAAAAAGCCAAATCCAAGTTACAATTTCTTTAAGGAATAATTATATATATATAACATATGTAAATAATATGTATAAATAACATACATATACATAAAGGAATCTGAATGCAGAACAAGAAGAAAATAGTCTACTGACCTGTCTTTACAATTTTTTTTAAACTAAGAAAGCAAGGAAATTGAATATTAAATAATTCTGAATACTAAGTCAACAATGGATTAAGTTTTTAATGAATCCATTAATTAGTCACATGATAATATGTCTTGCATTTGCCTAAAAAGATTAAGTTCAATGTCATAGTTATAATAGCGATCCATTTGGAAATACAGATAATGTTAAAATATGACCCTTTTTTGAGAGATAAGAAAGTTCTTTCCCGGAAAACTGATTAGCCCAGCAGGTGACAAGGTGGCTATAATAATTATGATATTGTGCCATGCCTTCATTGATCTGAATGCTGAATTTGAATTTTTCACTAAGAACTTTTGGCAACAACTACACAACCATTGCCAAGATGAGTTTGCTCTGTTGGCCATCCAACCTAGTGAGTTAAGCAAAATATCACCCAACAGATTATTAAATACCTAAGTCTTTCTTTTAAATACCTGTCTTAATGCATTCATGTATATTTTTGGCTCCTGAAATAAAACCAGATTCTTAAAACATTATTCTTTTATAACATGCCATTAAAAAGACCTTCTCTATAGCCATTTCTCAAAGTGTGATCTTTAATATGGCATTAATACTACCTGGATTTTTTTTAAAAACACAAATTTCCAGATTCTATCCCACATAAAATGAAGACAAATCTCTTGTAGTAGGACCTGAGAAATCACATTTTTAAAAAGTGTCCCTTTGGATGTTGATAATGAAGGAGGCTATGCATGGTGGGGACAGGGGATTGTCTATTCAGTATTGCTGTGAACCTAAAGCTTTTGTACAAAATAATGTTTATTTTTAAATAAAATTTTAATTGGAAATAAATGTATTTTGCACCAAAAAAAAAAAAAAATCTCCTCCAAATGATTCTTGTGTAAACCAAAGCTTGAGAACCACTGCCTCCATAAAGACTGATTTTAAATGCAGAATATTTTTCACCTGCATACAATTTTGAGTTCTGGAATCTAACACATACTGAAAATTTTCAAGTATAAGAAGTATTAAAGAAATTTCAAGAATAAACAGTAGAAAAACATAATTTTGGGGATATCTTTCTATTCCATGACAAGTATGCTCTTCTCTGAGAATTATTCTCGCAGATATCAATGGAAAATATCTGGAATTCATGTTTCTGTAGTATGCGTGGGCCCTTGGCCATAATGGATTGGGCCAGGGGTAATAAACACCTAACCCATGGGGACTAATCAATCCCAGTCAACTTCTTTCTCTCATTTGAACTAAGACACCAAAAGAACATGGTAGTTGGGAGGTTTAAGGTTTAGAATAAGATTCACAAACTGTTAACACCAATCTCCCCAGAGTTGCCTTTTCTCTTAACTTATGCCTGAGACAACAGAAGATATTTCAACAGTGAAACAAGAACAAGATAAGCAGGGAGCATTTATAGAACAACAAAAAAAAGATTTTCAAACTAAAAAATAAGATAAATTAAAATGTCAATAGAAGGATTGAAAGACACAAGTGAAGACATTTCCCGGAAAGCTGAACAATGATGAAAATGAAGATACAGAAAATAGGGGCAAAAATAAGGGGACACAGAAGGTTCAATATACAAATAAAAGGAGTTTTAGAAAGAAAAAGGAAAGAAATCATCAAAGGAAATAAAAAGAAATTAGAGAAGAAATCCGCAACAACCACAAAAAAAAAAAAAAAAATCTAAGAAAACTTCCTATATCTGAAGAACAGATTTTACAGATTGAAAGGGCACTCTGAATACTTAGTATAATTAGTAAAAAGAGGCCTACACTAAGACACTTCTCATGACTGAGAATACCAGGGACAGCAGGAAGGTCAGAAATCAGATATATTGGATATAGAACAATCTGGTGCATAATAGTTGATCAGTAAATTGAATCAGATTGGCTGTAGACTTCTAAGCAGCAATAATACAAGCTATGAAGCAATAAAGCCATGCTTTTAAAATTCTGCAGGAAAACTATGTCCAACCTAAACTTCCATATTCTATAAAATTATAAATAAAGTGGAAGGATAGCATAAGAACATTGTCAGAAATGTATGGTTTCAAAACATGTTACCTCCTATGTACCCTTTCCTAAATATTTATTTGCAAATGTTTTCCAACATAATGAGAGAATAAGCCAAAAAAAAAAAGAAGACACAAATTATAGGAAACAGGAGTTCTGACATGTGCTCTTGTCGGAAACATATTCTAATAGAAATTCTTGGAATCCTAGAATGATGATAAGGAGAACCAGAGAAACACCTGGACACCAAAAATGGAAGTCAGTGAGTTCTATCAGGGACAAGTCAGGAGGCTCCATGTGAAAGACTTCTTCATGAAGATGAAATTAATAGAATATTTTATGTGCCTGAACATCTTGAGAAAGTATTTAGGTACTGGGGCTTGAATTGGTACATAAAAAAAACTAAGAAGATACACACACACACACACCATGATTAATTTCATTTTGTGTGAAAGGAAATGTAATCATAGGTTACTACCTGACTTAGCTCTGAATAGCAATCACTTAGTTATCACAATATAAACATTGGGTATTGACCTAATCAAAGTATGATTAAATACTTTGGGGAGCATAAGAACTATGGCAAGTGTGCATGTGTGTGGAAGGAGTAGGGGAAAGAAAGACAGCTAAATCATCTTGTACAGTGGAATAGATAATATCTAAAACTGAAAAATTAAGTGGTAACAATATAACTATGTTATTTGGAGATAGGAAGACAAAATTCAAATTAATTAGGTAAACAAGGGGAAAGGATTGGCTGTTATGAGAAAGAAAACGGTAAGAGAGGGCCAGGAGGATGCTGTTTTTCTAAATAACTCTTGTAGAACTATTTTACTTTTTAAGCTTTGTTCACATATAACTTTGATTTTTTTTAAAAAAGAAAAAGGTTAAAAAATAAACAAGGAAATCTACTTCCTCAAGTCATGGAAATGCATAAACTGGGAAGTCTCATAGTTGGCATGTCAGTCTGAGCTGTCTTGGAAGCAAATGTCAAAATACAGTTAGAAGTGCAAGAGATTCACTAAGGCTAATGCCTGTGAAAGAACAGGGAAAAAGGAATAGAAGTAGGTATAGAACGTCACCAGGCCACAATGCAGGTCTGACCCCTGTGAAGTGAGAAGAGGAAGGAGGGAGGTGAAAAGAGCTTCAGACCATGGTGCAACTCTCAGAAAGATTCAGCCAGTCTGATAGCAAGCTCCAGGGCAAAGATTGCCTGTTACAAGAATTTCTCCTTGTATATAAATGGCCAAACCCCAGTTTCCCCTATTATGCTCAGTCTTTTACTCAGTCTCTGCAAGGAGACAGCATTTCTTGCCTTGAACACTTCAGAATGTCATTCAACATCTCCCTGGCTTATAGTAGCCTCTTTTCCTGGAAAGTTAGAAGAAGGAGATTAGTGGGATTAACTGCAGTAGCAATCTCTACAGTTGTTCAAAGTGTTGCAGTGGTACTCATCATCTTCCTCTTCCACTAACCATTCAAATTTTACTCACACTCAGCCATCACTTCTGTTGGTCTCGAGGGCTTATCTGGTAGTGTCAAACCCTCATTTCTGCGAAGTCTGAGCTCCTGACCCCTTAATCAAGTCAGAGTTGCTGTACTTTTCCATGCGTCATCACAATTGGTCAAGAGAGTACCAGGAGGCACTCAGAATCCTTTGCATTCCATTGATATTACTTTCTGCCCTTATTGTATAACAGCAACCTCTTACCTCCGCTTGATAACCAAGGTCAATTATGACTGACAAGATGATGACTCTTCTTCTCTCAGCTGATCTCTGTACATAGAAGTACAAAGTGCCCAGATGGGCTTTAGCCTGTAGATCAATGGGACCCTGGCACAACTGCTCTTTTAGGGGAGTAAAGGATCTCAGATGCTGCAGAGCCCAGAACTTGGGCACAGGAAGAACAAAGTGCCTCACTGGGTCAATGAAAATGATGGTAAATGGGGCTCTTATGCTTCCACCTCTTGGTCCCAAGCTATACATAGAAACTTGATTCAATGTACACATATATACTGCATATCATAGGATGTCATCCCACACTTGCAAAGTATGTTTCCAAGCTGACACTGTAATTCTGCCTTGAACGAGTCATTCCAATGCTCAGTCAGACTAGCTGCTTCTGGAAGGTGTGATACAACCAGTAGCTTCTATGGTTATTGGTCTCCTTGTGCAACTGTTTCACTCTGAAGTGGATCTCCTGGCCAGATGCTGTACTGTGAGGGATTTCATGCCTACGAATCACCTGTTCCATAAGCTCCTTATTAGTGGTGCTGACTGAGGCTCTGCAGGTAAGAAAGGCAAATCCATACCTGAAATAAGTTTCTTTTCCTGTGCAAATGGATCTCTAGCCCTTTCAGGATAGAAAAGACCCAATAGAGAAAACTGAAAACCAAGTGGCCAGTTGGTCTCTAAAGGAATAATGCCATAAGTGACCTCAACATTGGTCTCATTGCTGGCAGGTTGGACATTCATAGGTGGCAGTTAGAAAGGCCCTGGTAAGTGGGACTCCATGCTATTGAGTTCATGCATAGACGCCATCTCTGACGCCACAATCACTCTGTTCATGTGCCCATTTTACTAGTTTTGGGGTACCTGATGATCAAGGCTAAGTAGTGCCTTCTTGGTTGTTCAGTGCTTCTTCCAGGTTGAATGTATTCCAGTAGGTCTGCATATACCATCGTTGAAACAGAATGACTATGATATGACCCTTGACGTTTCTAGATCAACTTAGTTCCCATGTCCAACAGTCCTCAAAATGCCTTGGCATTCTTCTTGCTCCAGTGGATAGTCACCTGAGTAAATGGCTGTAGGTCCCTTTGGGGAGGTCTAGAGAACTCTTTATATTTTTCCTGGGGACCTATTCACCTTTTCAGTCAATAGGTTTAGAGTTTGAAAATTGGCTTAGATCCAGTTGTCTTAGGAATTGAGTAAGGAATCACAACTTTTTTGTTGGGGAAACTCTGCCCTCAGCCTTCCATTCACCCATTTTTGCTTTCTTTTGATTCTGTGAGGCAGCACTCTTGTTGGTTTCCTATTTATCTTGCTCCTAGGGATGCCACATTGACCAATCTCCACAGCTTCCTTGTAGATTAGGTCCCCCTGGCTGCCTCTACAAATTTATCAATCAGTATCATAATTGTTTTGCTCTGGCTTCTGGCGGTTAAGGGTCAACAACTGGCCTTTTTGTTTCAGAACCTCACTATCCCCATTGCTATTGATGAGCCCAGCTCTGTGACTGCATCTCCTACAGTCAGCCCTGGCCTACAGAGAAAAGCCAACCCTGATCTTCTTAGCAATGTCGGTGCTTGTCTTATCAGCATGTTCCTGACAGTTTGGTAAATGATGTAACATCTAGGCCCTGCTGTAGAAAAGAATCTTCTGGTGGGTCTTCTGGCTCACGTCATATATATATTCCAACATGCCCATCTCCTTGAGCATTTAAATCCCTTCTGCCACCATCTGCCATGGCCACTTAGGCATTTCAACTTCACTTAGTATGAAGCATCAATTTCTGCAGGTTTCTAAGAACCACCCCTTCTTCCACTGAGAAGTGTCCCTGAGTCAATGAACTTTTGCTTTATTGCATCTTATTTTTTAGCTTCTTTGATCAAGCACCCTGGCCCCTGCTAGTACATGTTAGTTAATTCTTGCAGCTGCTTTGGGGGTATAATCTCTTTCCGCCCTTTTCAGATGTAGTATGTCCCCAGCTGGACATGCTAGGATTTAACCATCATGATTTACCTAGCAGCCAGGAGAAGAAGAAGGAGTAGCTCTTCAGGGAAGCACCTGTTGCCTTGTATGATAAAGGACTCTGCCCTATCTTCCCATATGGAGGACATGCTAGCTCCCAAAAGCTGATATCAGCTGCTTTAGCAGGCCAGGCCACTTTCCAGTTCTCTTTATGCGTTGTTTTTTTTCCCTGATAATTTTCTCTAAAATAGGGATATTGTGAAAAGTTCTGCCCATGAACTTGTTTAATTACAACCTGTACATTTTATAAAAGAAATTATTTTAAAAACCATGAAAATAAGAAAGAAAGAAATATTTGGGAGTTATGTAATTGTAATTGCAAAATACATAGTAAAGGTATGTCCTCTTTTGATAAAAGATTTTTCTAATTACCTGAATGCTCTGCTACCTGCTGTTATCATATCCACAGTCGACAAATTAAGATACTACTCTTGAATTGGCATCTTTATCTTTTTTCCTAAGCAATTTGTATCATGATTCCAAGAAAAACAAAGAGAGTGTGGCAGCGCCAAGTATTCCCTCATCTCCTCATTCTGCTAACTTTTTCAGCTCTCCAGCAAATGTGCATGTAAATAGAAGACCTACAAATAAGATGTTTTGCCATATAAATAATGAATCCAAAACTACCCTACTGTGTAGACACAAGGGATTTTGACAATCTGTTTTTCAAATGTGTGCAGCAGTGTTCTAAGACAAGGATAAAATATTAGAAAAGCTTCACATCATACTCATTAGTTCTACATCCATGGTCCCTAAATTCCACTTTGCTTTTTAGTGCAATAGCTCTACTAATGACATCCAGAATAACTGTAGGCCATTATCCCTGTTGGCCATAGTCCTTCCACTGGTGTACTCCCTAGCCTTCTGTGGGTGTGTTCTGAATTTTTATTTCTGAGCTGACCATAATAGCTATTTTTATTGAACACCTGGCATATGTCACATCACTTAGCTCCCATACCACATAGATGTTATTATACCCATTAATACTGAAGAGGAAATGGAAGTTCAGTAAAACAAAGTAGTGCTTACTCAAAGTCACTCAACCAGCAAGTAACAGTCTAATTGACTAAAAAAGTATGTGCTCTTAATTTCTGCACAATATTGTTGCATATTACAAACACTGCCAAAATAACCTGATCTGGTCATTTATTCCATGTGTTTCTTCTTGCTGAGAATTACCTTCGCCAGGCCAACTACAAATCAGTTATGGTCTTTTCCTATTCCTCTACTACCCCCATTTTTTTTCTTTGAGACAAAGTCTTTCTCTGTTGCACAGGCTGAAGTGCAGTGGCACAAACACGACTCACTGCCACCTCAACCTCTGGGGCTCAACTGATCCTCCCACCTCAGTCTCCCAAGTAGCTGGGACTACAAGCATGCACCACCACACTTGGCTAATTTTTTTATTTTATTTTTTGTAGAGACAGGGTCTCACTGTTTTTCCCAGGCTGGTGTCGGACTCCTGGGCTCAAGTAATCCTCACACCTTGACCTCCCAAAGTGCTGGGATTACAGGTGTAAGTCACCATGCCTGGCCCTAAACTACCTCTTAACCACACAGAGATAAAGAATAAGGAGATTGGGGGAAATGGTAGTTATAGTCAAAGTTTCAGCTGATAAATGCGTCTATTGTATAAACAGTATGTAACAAATTGTTGGACATATAATACATACAGAAATATATTCACACCAGGTGCAGTGGTTCATGCCTGTCATCCCAACACTTTGGGAGGCCCAGTTGGGAGTATTTCTTGAGGCTAAGAGTTCAAGACTAGTCTGGACAATAGAATGAGATCTTAGATCTGATTTTTACAAGTTTTTTTTTAATTAGTCAGACATGGTGGCACATGCCTGTAGTCTTAACTACTTGGGAGGTTGAGGCAGGAAGATTGCTTGAGCCCAGGAGTTTGAGGCTGCAGTGAGCTATGATTGTGTCACTCTACTCTAGCCTGGGTGACAGATCAAGGGAAAGGAAGAAGAAAAGAAGGAAGGAAGGAAGGAAGGAAGGAAGGAAGGAAGGAAGGAAGGAAAGAAAGGGAAAAAGAGAGAGAGAAAGAAGAAAGGAAGGAAGGAAAAAGAAATGTAATATATTTGCCATTAACACCACAAAAGAGGTGGATAAGAGCAAAGCTTTATTGAGCTAAGAAAACGACTCCAGTTGGTAACTTGAATCTATGGAAACAAATAAAGAGAACCAGAAATGAAAAATAAACAGGTTAATATAACAAAAGCTATAAATATAAACTTTCTGTCTTCTATTAGCTTCTTTGAAAGACAAAATTATGTAAAATAGTATCTATAACAATGTATTTTTGTGTTTTTAACATGTATAAATGTAATATGTATAATAATAATGTCACAAAAGGGGAGAAGATTAATAAAGCTATATAGGAAAAACATTTCTATGTTACATTGGAATTGTTACTATAAATCTGAAGGTTATTTCAATAAATTAAGGTGAATATGGTAAACTCTAAAGCAATATCAAAATATCAGTAAGAAATTTAAATACTTCATTAGAAAATATTCACTTAATGCCAAAAAAAGCAGTACAAGAGGAATGGAGGACCAAAAAAAAAAAAAAAAAAAGAAACATACAAAAACCAAAAAACGAAATGGTAAACATGAATCCAACCATATTAACTATGTCATATCACATCATAAGCCCAACTATGTCATCAAATAATTATTTATATTTATTTATTCATGAGATTAGATATATGTACAATTTTCTGTAATATATTTAATATGTATTAAATAAGCTATTTAATAATAATATTAAACATGAACAGATTAAATATCCCAATCACAAAACAGAGATTATCAGAATGGATAAAAAACAAGATCTAACTATATGCTGTCTACAAGAGACACAGTTTATATTCAAAGATACCAATACATTGAAAGTCAAAGATGACAAAATGTGTATATTATACACACCAACCATAAAAAATGGAGTGGCTATACTTATATCAGAAAAAATAGACTTCTAAACAAAAAAAATTATTAGAGATAAAGAAGGACATTTCATGTGGATAAAGGGATGAATTCTTCAGAAAGATATGACAATTATAAATTAATATGCACCTAACAACTGAGCATCAGAATACCCAAAGCAAAAACTACCGACAGAAATAAAGAAATTGACAACCAGCCAGAAACTTCAATACCCCACTTTCAATAATGAATAGAACAACTAGATGAACAAGGAATTGGAAGACTGGGACAATTGTAAACAAACTTAACCTAACAGACATCTATGGAACACTCTATCCAACAACAACAGCACATTCTTCTCAACTGCACATGGAACATTCTCCAGAATAGAACATATGCTAGGCAACAAAACAAACTTGAATACATTTAAAAGGAAAGAAATAATACAAAGTATGTTATTCAACCACAATGAAATTAAATTAGAAATCAATAACAGAAAAAAGTTGTAAAACATGCAAATGTGTGGAAATTAAAACGCACCTAAATCATCAATGAATCAAAAAAAAATAAAAAAGGAAATTAGAAAATACTTTGATGTGAATAAAAGTGAACATACCACATATTTAAAACATATGGGATGGAGTTAAAGCAGTGCTCAAAAGAAAATGTATAGCTGTAAATGCCCACAGTAAAAAAAGGTCATAAAGCAATAATCTGATTTTCTATTTTAAAACACTAGTATAAAGTAGAGCAAACTAAGCCCAAACCAAGCAGAAAGAAGGAAATAATAATGATTACAATGGAAACTAATTAAGTAGAGAATTAAAAAACAATAGAGAAAAGCAATGAAACTGAAAGCTGGTTCTTCAAAAAGTTCAACAAACTAACAAATATTTAGCTAGATTGACCAAGGAAAAAAAAAACAGCAACATAAATCACTAAAACTAGAAATAAAAAGCAGATATTGCTACTAACCTTACAGAAATAAAAATATTATAAAGAAGACTATGAACAATTATATGCCAATAAATTAGATAACTTAGATAAAATAGAAAAATTTCTAAAAAATACAAACTCCTGAAACTGACTCAAGAAGAAATAGACATTAATTGACCTACAAGAAGTAAACAGATTGAATTAGTAATCAAAAAACTACCTCCAAAGAAACGCCCATGCCAGATGTCTTCACTAGTAAATTCTTCTAAACATTTAAAGATGAATTAAGATGCATTCCTCACAAACTCTACCCAAAAAATAGAAGAGGAAAACACCTTCCAATTCATTCTATGAAGGCAATATTACCTTGATACCAAACCACACAAGAACATCACAAGAAAACTATAACCCAATACCTCTTATGAATATGGACGTAAAAATCTTCTACAAAATGCCAGCAAACTAAATTCAGCAATGTATAAAAATAATGATATATCATGATCAAGTGGCATATACTCCAGGTATGCATGGTTGTTTTATTAAACTGCAATTACTTTTGTACCAACTTAATAATATCTAAAAGTCAATTAATATACTATGCCATAGCAACTGAATAAAAAGCCAAAATCACATTATCTTAATAAATGCGGGAAAGGTATTTGAAAAAATTTCATGTGCTTTTATGATGAAGTACAAAAAAAAGTAACACTGACAATACTAGAAATAGAAGAGAACTTCCTCAACCTGCTGAAGGGCATCTACAAAAAGTTCACAGCTAACATCATTCTTAATAGTGGAAGTCTTTGCCACTAAGAACAGGAACAAGACAAGATGTCTGTACTTACAACATTTATTCTGTGTTGTACTAGAGGTTCTAGCCAGAGCAATAAAGCAAGAAAATGAAAGAAAACCATCAAGTTTGGAAAGAAATAATTAAAATTCTTTCTACTGCAAATGGCATGATCTTGTATATAGAAATTTCTAAGGAGTCCACATGCACAAAATACTGTACTAATAAATTAGTTTATCAAGGTTGCTGGAGACAAGATCAATATATAAAAATAAATTATATTTCTATACACTTGCAATAAACAATTAAAAATGAAATTAAGAGAATTTCATTTATAATAGCATCAGAAAGAATAAAACATTTAGGAATACATTTTACTGAATAAGTGCAAAACTTATAATCTGAAATCTTTAAAACATTGTGAAAAAAATGATATAAGATTTAAATAAATGGAAAAAATCTCACATTTATGGATCAGAAGACCTAATGTTATTAAGATGACAATACTCCTTAAATTCATCTACAGATTCAATAAAATCCCTGTCACTGCTTCTAAGTAGCATTTTATCAGGAAGCCTAGCCAGTGCAGTAAAAACAGGCAAATAAATAAATGACATAAAGATTGAGACAGAAAAAAACAGAAACAAAAAAACATTACTACTGATATGGTTTGGCTGTGTCCCACCCAGATCTCATCTTGAATTGTAGCTCTTATAATTCCACATGCTGTGGGAGGCACCTGGTGGCAGGTAATTGAATCATGGGGGCAGATCTTTCCCATGCTGTTCTGGTCATAATGAGTAAGCCTTGTAAGATCTCATGGTTTTATAAAGGGGAGTTCCCCTGCAAAAGCACTCTTGCCTGTCGCCGTGTAAGACATGCCTTTGCTCCTCCTCGCCTTCCACCATGATTGTGAGGCCTCTCCAGCCATGTGGAACTGTGAGTCCATTAAACCTCTTTTTCTTTATAAATTAACCAGTCTTGAGTATGTCTTTATTAGCAGCATGAGAAGAGACTAATAAGACTACTGTATTATGTTGTAAACCTCTTGAGGGCTTTGTTTTATTCCTTTTCATAACCTTGGAAATGCTTACAATTAGACATTTTATAAAGCAAGCCTCAAAAAATTATTAAATTCAATTGAAATTAAAACTGATTTTCAGTAGGTAGACTAAACTAGACAGCCTCTTGCCTTAAACTATGAATCTGTAGCCAAGGATTACCAGATAGTTGAAAAATAAATGCCTCCAAAATAAAAGAGAAACCTAAGGAAACAGAGAATAGGAATACCAAAGAAATATAAATGACACAAAAGCAGAAGAGTTTTTATTTTTTAAAAATCCTGAAGATAAATGTCTCCAGAGAGAAAAGAGATATATTTGATCCATGGAAAAAAGAATAGAATCCTATTTAAAAGAGAGAATCAAAGAACAAGACAGAGCTCTTAAGTACAGCTATCAGATAGCTGTACTTAAAAATTCAGTATCTTGGTTGGAAGAAAAATAGAAAAAAAGATGAACAAAAGGAAAGAGAATTTGAAAATCAATCAGGAGATCCAATTTGTCTCATATGGAGTGCCAGAAAGAAAGAACAGAAAAAATGAAGGGGAGAAAATTACCGGAAGAAGATTACCAAAGACATTCCCTAGAATTGAGTGATTTATTATTATTATTATTATTATTATTAAAGATCACCAAATGGCAGGAAAAAAAAAGGAAGGAGGGAAACAAAAAGAAAAGGAAAGAAAAAAAGTGTTAACATTAAATTTCATGATGGATTAACGAAAGAGCCTAAACTTCTCAAGAGAAAGAAAAAAGGTTCACCTATGGGGAGTCAAGTATCAGTGTTCTAGTTATCTATTGTTGCTTTATAAATCCATTTAGTGGCTTAAAATAACAATTTATTTAGCTTATTAATTGGGTGGAGGATTCATTTCCAAGATGGTTCACCTACACAGCTGGCAAATTGGTGCTGGTTGTCAGGTGGTGGCTCAGCTGGAATTGAGGGTCAGAGACCTGGATTACTCTCCCTGTGGGTCTCTTCATGAGCTGCTTTGAGCTTCTTCACAGCATGGTTGTTGTGTTTCCAAAGCAAAGTATCCCAAGAGACAAGGAGTAGGAGCTGGTATTTTCTAACATAACTGTCAATTCTGCCACATCCTATTAGTTAAGAAATCAAAGATACCAGATTTAAGGGGAGGAGACAGAGATTCTACCTCTCAATAGGAAGGCTGTCAAAGAATTTGGGGGCCATGTTTTAAGACTGCCAAAGGATCCTATGTCCATACCTATGAACAGGGGACTCTCATTCATTGTCACATAAGAGATGGTAATCAGGTTTGGATGTCTCTTCCTGACAAATCTCATGTTAAAATGTGATTCCCAGAGTTGGAGGTGAGGCCTAGTGGGAGGTGATTGGATCATGGGGATGGATCCTTCATGAGTGGTTTAGCACCATCCTCTTGCTGATAAATGAGTTTTTGCTCATTTAGTTCACATGAGATCTGGTTTTTAAAAGTCTGGGACCTCCCTCCATGTCTTGCTCCCTCTGTTACCATGTGATATGCCTGCTCCCTCTTCATCTTCCACCATGATCATAAGCTTCCTGAAACCCTCACCGGAAGTAAGCAAACATTGGTACCATGCTTGTGCAGCCTAGAACCATGAGCCAATTGAACCTCTTTTCCTTATTAATTACCCAGCCTTCAGGTATTTCTTTATAGCAATGCAAAAAGGGCCTAATCCAGATGGTAAGATCCTGATTGATTTAGACTAATCAGAACCCTAGATCTGGCAGTGGGGTCAGTTTTCTCCCAGTTACATTGGGGAGGTAAAAAAAAAAAAAAAAAAAAAAAAAAAAAGGTAAAGGTAGGAGGAGGGAAGAGGGGACTAGTTGCTTTGTAACCAGCAAACACCAGCATACTAATTGTTTTTGTTGTTGTTGTTGTTGTTGTTTTTTAATTCAACTTTCCTACTTCATTGTATATGTAATTCTGGAGTCTCCTGAAATCCATTGTCAATTGAGGAGCAGTGTAAATACACACACACACACATTATTTTCAGAAGGTTTTAACCACAGTTCAAGGACTCAGTTACAGTTACCTATATGTACTGGTTAAATAGCTAGCCCTAGTTGCTTGGTAGCACATTAACGAGCATGCATTTAACCTGTGTTAGTGTATAAATTTAATATTCAGTTGGTTAATATATTAAACTCTGCTAATATGTGGTCAGCCTTCCTAGTTTGTTAGTCTTTAAACTAGCAGCCTTTCCATACCTTTCTAAATGTTAGAGAAGACATTTGATGGCAGGAAAAGTAGCCCACTGCCCACTCTGCCTCTACTTAGGCTTCTTATTGTAATTCCTTCCTTCCTCCCCCTTGTTCAATGTGCCTTCTTTTCTGTGCTATCCAGGAAGTCAAGAAAATGAGAGGTTATTCTGAAGATAAAATGTGAAGAAATGGCAAAGAGGAAAATCAAGAAACCAGTAAGTGGAGGATATTTATGATCCAATTTAAAATGAAAAACTGTCAGGAAGTATAAGCTATGGTATAAATAAGAACATATAAATACATCCAAACAAAATGCAGATATCATAAAAATATACAAATGACATTTTCACAGTACTATCTTAAGGCCTTAAGAAAGACCCAGCAATATCATATCAGGCCAAATAAAACATGGGGATTCACCTCTATACCTAGGATTTAATTGAGACTTCTTCCTAGGTACTAATTTTAAGTGACATATTAAATATTCCTCGTCTTGAGTTTTTTCAGATAATCAAACTTCTGGTAGGCAGACATTTGGTTGTTATAAATGTTTATCTCCCTAAAATAAAATGTAGTTATGGCTTATAATGATATTAAAAATAAGCTCAAAATAGTCAATTTTCTTGAAATATTTCAGGGAGGCTTTATTCATTGCCTGAGGTATAAACCATACTACTAATTGAAGAATATTTTATCTTCTTTATATATTTTTCCTTCATTAAAAACTAATTGAATATTGTTTCAAAACTGCAGGATATAATTTTAATGGCATTTATGAACACTTAAATTTGTTTGCAGACTAAGAAAATTAGTTCATGAGTAAGCCTTTGAAAAACTCAAGTAGCAACTTCTTAGAATATATAATGTTATGAGAGATGACTATTTTGTATATTAGCATTTTTAGGGTTTTAATAATTTAAATCAATTCCTTCTCCCCAAAAGTTAATGTTTTATATAATATGAATTGCAGATAAGTTGAAATTTCATACATTATTTTCCCTTTTATTTATAGAATTACAGGCAGTGGAAAACAAAAATAAGATATGCAGATTTCAAGTACCAATGCGGCATATGTATTCTGAAGTGGCCTCAGGGTAGCAAGGCAATTTGACTTGTTAAAGCTAAAAAGTAGTTGAAAACACAGAACAACAAAAATATCCGCTGCTGACAGGGGCTGTAGCCTTGGGTGAGGCAGTTCCATGAAACCCAGGGGATGCAGCTGTGGATACCCCCAGCAACTAGAAGATGGGTGCTGTGGCCCAAAAGAGGGGACCTGGGGGAACAACACAGTATCCAATATGTTTCACTCCTTGCATTACTCAGGTTCACTTGCTTTCTGGAGTAAGTTCCTTCTTGCAACAACTTCTCCAGAATTGTTAATGAGGTATAAATTTGTTAACTAGATACTTGAACAGGTAAAAATGAACTCTAATATATTATGAAGTTAGCATCAAAACACTACCATCTCTAGGGCTGAGGGAACAAAAGGAAGATGTTAGAATGACTAAACCCTGGAAGCTGAAGAGGAGCAGCTCTGATAAGCCAAAGCTCAGACTTGAAGAGGAGATACTGTTTGGGAGGAGGGCCTAAGTGGAGCTGGGACCCACATCTTGGAAAAGGGGCACCTGCTGGCTAATGCTGGCATCTCTGAGGGGGATGTAATAAAACTCATTCTGTAAGGGTTGGGAAAACGGCAAACTGAATTTAGCTGCTACTATGGGACAGAACTGCTACTGCTGGGATGAAGTACTACAGAAGTGATGCTCACAGGAAGTCCATGGGAAGCAGGTAGTTGGGCTGCTTTGAGGACTTTGTCCTCCCTCCTCCAGCCTTGAGCTCTTCCTCTAGCACCCGCTATTGGCAGAGCCCAACACAGAGCTAACAGGCAAAGCGGACTGTGTTTTGCAGAGTCCCAGCTGAGTATCACAAAGCCGGGTATCACAGGAGGGGTTTGAAGCTAAAAGGCAACTACTTAATAACAAGTACAGGAATGTTTAGAATGGGTTAGAGGACTGATTCGAGAAATGTTTCATTGAGGACACAGGTTTTGGACTCAGTCAGACTCAGGTTAAAATATCTGCTCTTCCACTTACTGTTGTGTAAATTCAGTGATTATCTTAATTTTCTGTGTTTCAGTTTCCTCATCTGTAAAGTCTAGTTAATATCTGTCTCATGGGATTGTTGTGGGAGGTAATGTCTATGAAATGCCCAGCAGTCGGCTTGGCTCATACTAGTTGCTCAGTAAATGAGTTGTGATTATTCCCATGGGGAAGACTGAGGGAAGAGAGACCTGTGAAGACATTTTCAGTAGCACAGACTTAAGTTTTCTGCACTATGAACTATGCTGATGGTAGTAGGAATAAAAATAACAGTATAGATAGATGTAAGAGGCCTTTGAAAGAGATAGTCAAAAGAACTCAATGTATATATACATATGTATACATACACACACACATATATATATGTTGATTCCTATGGGGGATGAAGGAAAGGGAGAAATCATCAAATCAGCAATGACGCTTCATTCAAATGGACCTTTCTAGTGGCTTTGTGCCAGCCTAAAAAGATAACTCCAGTAATCAAAGTACATTAAGTGCTTAATAATTGTTTGCCAAATGTTTGTTGAATGCACGTTAAACCATTGTTAAGCTACTGTTTTAAATATACTAAATCATAAATTGTTAACTCAATAACTTACTTTTGCTAAATGTACGACAGGTCGTGGTGAATCTGGTATACATATACCCTGTTGGTGGTATAGTAAATTAATACACCTCTTTTGATAAACAACATAAGATAGTTATCAAAAGTGGTTTAAATGCTTACTGCTTTTGACTTGGTAATTTAAAAACTAAAATTCATAGGAAGAAGTTGAGAATATGGTACCTCTATGACTTTAGTTGGTCAACATAGAGGCAGCTACTACTGATCTCATGAAGTGTCCTTTGGCAACAAAATTGGCTTGATCCAAAATGCTAAGTTTGATGTACTCTTGTGCTTATTTTTTTGCCTAGTCCTGCAAAGGAACCAAGAGGCATTTTGAAATCGAGAGTTACATAGCCACTCTAACAGAAGGCTCCCTTCCTCTAGCTTGGCTATGTTGTTAATGACTGCCTTGTAATTTACAAGTCATACGGGTTCTGTCCGCTAAGTTGTATGCTCTTCCAGAAACATTATGAGCGACCCACTTTAAAAAAAATCCCTGGCTGGGCGCGGTGGCTCAAGCCTGTAATCCCAGCACTTTGGGAGGCCGAGACGGGCGGATCACGAGGTCAGGAGATCGAGACCATCCTGGCTAATATGGTGAACTCCCGTCTCTACTAAAAATACAAAAAACTAGCCGGGCGAGGTGGTGGGCGCCTGTAGTCCCAGCTACTCGGGAGGCTGAGGCAGGAGAATGGCGTAAACCCGGGAGGCGGAGCTTGCAGTGAGCTGAGATCCGGCCACTGCACGCCAGCCTGGGCGACAAAGCGAGACTCCGTCTCAAAAAAAAAAAAAAAAAAAAAAAAAAATTCCCTGAATGTCCCGGGCTCCACCCCTCACAACTCTTTAGCTTTAGGCTTGCTCTGTCTCTTTCCTCCTTTGCCCTGCTATGCTTCCTTCTGCTTAGCAAAGTGTTTCTGCTCACAAGACCACCAGCTTCAGCACAGCCTGGAAGCCTCTAATTCAAAACTCCATCCTGATACATTGTGAACACTCTTTTAGTGGTTGTTTGCAAGCCTCTGTTGATACTTATGAAAAAGTAGGTCAAAGGAGTAGAAATGCTTGCAGCAATCATTCAGTATGGCCCAAATAATGCCACTAAAAAAATTTGTACTGTCATGATGTTTTAAAATATATCTCAAATTATACTGATAGTATGGGGGTGAAGTCTGGAAAATTTACTTCTCTTTCTATCCTTGCCTCAGATTCACATCCTCCATTTCTTGTCACCTTCTCCCCAAAGCCTTCCCTGTACTCTTTAGATTGTTAGAGAAGCACTGCCTCTATATTCCCTCAGTACATGTAATATTGAACATACCTTTATTATAGCATTTCTTCTTTTGAAGTAACGAAAGAAGAAATGGTTGTGTCGCCTTCTACACTGTGAGTATCTCAAGGTGGCATACATTAGGTACTTAATAAGTGTGCTGAATGTTTGTTGAATGAATTTATCTCCTTGTGCAATGCTAACCCTCATCAGCTTCCAATTATCCATGCAAATGGAAGGGAAGAGAGGTTTAGGATGATGTAAAATAATTGATAGTTAAGATCCCTGATTCAAAAGTCTTGGGTACTCAATAATGCAGTCACACACACACACAAACAGCTAGGCAGCTAGGAAGGTTTCAGAGGAAGAAGTCAACTGATTCAAATCCTCTCCAGGGTGGATTCATAAGTCATGGGAAACAGTAAAACTGATGTGTTGGGTTTGCTCTGCCAGAATGCCTTTGCACCAGATTCCCTGTGGTCAAATGTCTTTTCCTGTCACAGCTGCAAGCCAACAGCTCCACTGCATTAAAATTGCAGGCAGTTAGTTATATCCTATATGCTTTGTCGTCAGTTTAATGCTAGGGAACGTAGAAATAAGGGTGAAGAGGTAAGCTGGTCTTTGTCCTTGGGGAGGGCCTTGAGTACCAGGCTCAATAATGTGAGTTTGAAGAGCCAGTGGAGGTATCCGAGTAACCGAGCAATATTCATAGAAGTGGTTTATTGAAGATCCTTGGGTGGCAATGTGAAATGTGGATCTGAGGCAGGAGGAAGATCAGTTGGGAAGGGGTTCAGAGAACAAGTAAAGAAGAAAATCCCGAAATGGAAGTGAGACAGAGCAGGGACCCCTTTTAGGGTCCTGCCTTCCCAACCCCAACCCAAGCACGAGAATAAAGGAAAATCTTGAGTTTCTTCAAGGGAAATTCCAGGCACCTAGCTAGCCTTGAGAAGTAAATGAGTAATCTAATAGCTTAAAACAATAGCCAAGAAAGTTAGAGTCACAAGATGTTTGGTTCTCTAGAGAAATTAAAGATAATATCTTAACATATGTCCCTGAGTTGTTTTTCAGAAACCTGGACCCTCCCCTACCTTCCCCCGCACCCCACCAAATGAAAAATACTGTCTGCTGGCATGTAGACCTCAGACACGGGAGAACTGAGGACTGAACTCTGTCATTCTTTGTTCTGAATTTCTTCCTAAGGGACCTGGAGAAAGTCATGCCCACAGGCTAGATCTTAACATTCTTTTCTGCCAACCCCAAATGTTTAGACAAAGCTTTGCTTGCTTAGCGAATTGCAAACCAGAGAGTCTCTGAATTCACCTGTGACCTGTAAAGCCCCACTTCAAGATATCCCACCTTTTTAGGCCAAACCAGTATATAACCTCCATGTATTGATTTACCTTTTTGCTTGTGATTTCTGCTTTCCTGAAATTTATCCCAGCCTTTAAAAATACCTAGATTGAGGTTGGGCACGGTGGCTCATACCTATAATCCCAGCACTTCGGGAGGCCAAGGTGGGAGGGTCGCTTGAACCCAGGAGTTCGAGACCAGCCTGACCAACATGGTGCAACCGGTTTCCATTTCTACTAAAAATACAAAAATTAGCTGGGCAGTAGTGGTGCATGCCCGTAATCCCAGCTACTTTGGAGGCTGAAGCAGGAGAATCGCTTGAGCCTAGGAGGTGGAGGTTGCAGTAAGCTGAGATCACACTACTGCACTTCAGCCTGGACGACAGAGTTAGACCCTGTCTCAAAAAACAAACAAACAAACAACAACAACAACAACAAACCTTGCTTGTAATCCATCAAGGAGGTCAGGTCTTAAGTGTAAGCTGCCAGATTCTCCTTGCTTGGGGCCCTACAGATAAACATCCTCCTTTCTTTTGCTGCAAAACCCCAGGGTGGTTGTTTAGCTTTACTGCACAGCATGAGCAGATCCATGTTAGGTTCAGTAAGTGAAGAGGGGAGCATCTTCCTTTGAGGCAGAAAGGGAAAAGTGAAGGATTAGTGATAAAGCACAGTGAGTCCAGGGAAGCTGAGAGAGTTCATACGACTCTCAGGAAAGAGGGGAATGTCAGGGGAGGAACATAAGGTTTCATCTTTCGGAGAGCACTTTGTTTTGAAACTGGCATTGTAGGGAATTTTAATGGTGAGCTGAATTCAGTACCAATTGTGATTTTTATCCAGCAAGAACTGTGACCTTAACAATTCCTTCTAGAGGCATCTGTTTTGAATAAAAAGTGGAAGAAGTAAAAGTGCATTGCTGTGGGACCAGAGGTGATCGCCGATGGCTTCTCTGCTTACCTCATGAAAATGCCTCTTTGTTTCTCTTGATCTCTTTTCCCCCTTAAACTACTCTGTGAGAACTGAGATCTGTATTCAACATTCATTAATTCGATTCATAATTATAGAGTAACGAATATGTACATTATTCAAGGTGCTGGGGTTAAAGCAATGAGCAAATCACATTAGGGAACAAATTCTACTCTCATGGAACTTATATTCTATTTAGGGAAACAAACAATAGAGAGGTAAATAATAATAATTCTAGACATTGATTAGTACTATAGAGAAGGTAGGCTAGATGCAGTGGCTCACGCCTGTAGTCCCAGCACTTTAGGAGGCCGAGGGAGGTGGATTGCTTGAGCTCTGGAGTTCAAGACCAGCCTGGCCAATGTGGCGAAACCCCGTTTCTACTAAAAACACAAAAATGATCCAGGCATGGTGGCACATGCCTATAGTCCCAGCTACTCAGGAGACTGAGGCATGAAAATCACTTGAACCCAGGAAGCCGGAAGAGGAGGTTGCAGTGAGTTGAGATTGTGCCACTGCACTCCAGCCTGGGCGACAAAGTGGGACCTTGTCTCAAAAAAATCTTAAAAAAAAAAAAGTAAATCAGGGCAATGGAACAGATGTGGATGAGGCACCATTCAAGCCTGTGGTCAGGGAAGACTTTTCTGAGAAGACAACAACTGAGCTGAGATCAGAGACAAGAAGCTCCAGGGTGTAAAAACCCAAGGCAAGGTCCTTTTAGCTTTTGGGCAGAGGGAACAAGTGTAATGGTTCTGAAGTGGCAACAAACTTAGAGCATTAGCATTTGAGGAACAGCAAGAGAACCAGTGTGGCAGTAAGCAACGTGGGAGCAGGCAGGAGATGAGTTTGCAGACGCAGGAAGCAGGAAGATGTGGTAGCCAGAGTGCTGGCTGAGGCAGTGGAAGATAGCCTTCTCCTGCAAAGATTTCCCCTGTGACCCAAGGACACTCATCCTGGGTCTCAGCTTCTTGTTACAAGATGAGAGGCCTGGGGCAAGATGATAGGGACTCTAACCTGCCACAAGAAAGAGAAGTACTTAATGCTGCTTGTTTAAAAGATGAATCTTTAAGGCTTTTGCAGCCTATGTTCTATGCTTATCAGGGCTCTCTGCAACCTAGCCTCCAGGTTCCCTAACAGCATGCTTCTCTACCCCTGGGATTCTTTAGTTGGGCTGTTCTTTTCCCTGTTCCCAGAATACAACAGACCCATGGAAGGGTTGATATTGCAGTTTTGAGTCTGAAAGAAATCTGAAGGCAGAATTTCTTCTTCCTCAGGGGACCTCAGTCTTTTCTCTCTTTTTTTTTTTTTTTTTTTTAATTTATTTTTTGAGACAGTGTCTCGCTCTGTCACCCAGGCTGGAGTGCAGTGGTGCAATCTTGGCTCATTGCAACCTCTGCCTCCTGGATTCAAGTGATTCTCCTGCCTCACCCTTCTGAGTAGCTGGGATGACAGACATGTGCCACCACACCCAGCTAATTTTTGTTTTTGTTTTTATTTAGTAGAGACAGGGTTTTGCCATGTTGGCCAGGCTGTTCTCAAACTCCTGACCTCAAGTGATCCACCCGCTTGGAGTCTTTTCTCTTAAAATCTTCAACTGATTGGATGAGGCCCACCCACATTATGGAGGGCAATCTGCTTAACTCAAACTTTACTGGGCTAAACGTTATCACATCTAAAAAATACCTTCACAGCAACATACAGACTAGTGTTTGACCAAACAACTGGGTACCATAGCCTAGCTGAAGTGACACATAAAATCAACCATCACAATGAATCTTCCTTCACTATACTCAGCACAAGTCCACTGTGTGCAGGAAGCACTTGATAAAGAGTTAACTAAAGGGCTCTAATTAGTGCTATACATCCATTCATTCAGCAAACACTATATTTAATGAGCACCTACTTTGAGTCAGGCTCTGTTCCAAGAGCTGGGCAAATGGTGGTTAACAAGATTGATAATGATTAAGTCTATTTTTTATTCATGTGCTTTGGCATCTTATAGATCCAGTGTGAACAGTTTTTGTTGTCTGTTTTGGTTATTTTGTTTTGTTGGCTGCTGTAGAAAAGTTATCATAAGCATAATCCCTTCATAGGTCTATTCATCAAAGCTCTCAGAGTAGAATTCCAAAAAAAAAAGGTTAGATAATTTGCTCAATTGCATTAAAGTACAGTTGACCCTCCATATCCATGAGTTCTGTATCCATGGATTCAATCAACCACAGCTAGAAAATTAGAAAATAATTTGGAAAAAGATATTGCATCTGTACTGAACATGTACGGACCTTTATTCTTTGCCATTATTCCCTAAAAACTACTACTTACATAGCATTTACATTGTATTAAGTATTATAAATAACCTGGAGTTGATTTAAAGTATACAGGAGAATATGCATAGATTTTAAGCAAATACTAGACCATTTTTTACCAGGGACTTGAGCATCTGTGGCTTTTGCTATTTGCGGAGGTCCTGAAACCAATCGCCCATGAATACCAAGGGACAACTGTGTATGACAGATAGATAGAATTATGAAAATGGCCCCTCAAGATGCTTGTCCCTGGTTATTCAGTCAAACACTAATCTTCTTCATGCTGAGAAGGTATTTTGCAGATATAATTAAAGTCCCGAATCAGTTAACCTTGAGTTACAGAGATTATCTGGGTGGGCCTGACCCAGTAGATGAACCTTTTAAGAGCAGAGAGTTTTCTTTAGCTAGCTGCAGAAGAGGAGTCAGAGATTCAAAGCGCAAAGGGGATTCTATGAACCATTTCTGGCTCGAAGAAGGAAGAGGTCATCTGCCAGGGAATGTGAGTGACCTTAGGGACCAAAGAGCAGTCCCCCACCAAAAGCCGGCAAGGAAATGGGACTTCAGTCCTACAACCACAGGAATAGAATTCTGTCAACAACCTGAATGACTTTGAAAGCAGATTCTTCTCAGATCCTCCAGGGAAGAGGCAGTAGGCAAATACCTTGATTTTGGCCCTGTTTGATCCTGTGTAGAGAATCCAGCAGAACCCACACTCTGACCTACAGAGCTGTGAGCTAAGAAATGGATGTTGCTCTAAGTTTGTGATAATGTATTATGCAGCCACGGAAAACTAACACAGAGTATACAGCTAAATAATGATAGGCTTCTTTTAAAATCTTTTTTTTTTAAATAGCTGAGAAGGTAAAATTCTTTCCCATTTTGATAATCTTTGACACACATTTGCATAAAAAGAAGAATGCTTTCTTAATGTGGTCAGTGGTATTTACTCATGAAAATACTGCAAATCTGAAACACACCAGTCCTGTTTTGGGTAAAAAGAAGTCTCCTGCAAAGTATTAAGCCATTATGCTAAAATCAAAATAAATTAATGAAGATTCATAAGTTATATCCACTGTCATATGTTTACAATATTTAGTATCGTCTTTATCATGTGATATGAGGATGAGTCATAATATGGTCAAACTCCTGGTGTTAAATACCCCAAGGACTAAAGAGCTTATGAAGGAAATGAATAATTTGTTAATGCTTTAGAAATGAAGGCTTCAGGCAAGCAGAGTCGTGCTTCCTGTTCTTAATAAATGTAGATGGATGTGTTTCATGATAATTTAATATTCCTGGAATAAACTCCCACTTTGCATCTGGCAAGTTTCTCCCTTTATGTTCATTAAATTTTCCTCTAGATCCACTCCTCTTCCCAAACCCCTCAGAGCCACAAGAATACACCCTGAAGGCAACATAGGCTCAAATGCTAACTTCTGAGTATTAAGAGGACAGAAGAGCAGGAGGGTTGTCAGTGATGGTCTGAATCAAAACACCCATTGTTCTAGACGAGGAAATGGAGGCCCAGGAATAGGCCTTATCCAAGTCACAGAACAACTGGCAGTGAGGCTGGAACTCCAACTTTATTTTTAAGATGGTAAGTAGAAATACAAGTAAGCTCACCTAGATTGACTTTTGTCAGAATTAACTTGCTAACATGTATGAGTTATTTGTAACAAAATTAGACTGTAGAGTTTTTAGTTTTGAATTCTAGGCCCCCAAACAAATATTACTGAATGTATCTCCATCCTCCTACACTGGTAACTGTAAAATGAATAAATTTCTAGTGGCAGGCCATCTTTGAGTGTTGTTAGATATTTGTGTATATGGCTTTAAAAATCACTGAAAGGGCCTACGAGTTCACTGATCCGTGAAAACAAGGTTAGCCTTGATATAGAACAGACTAAGATGGAGAAAGCTCCTAACCCAGCAACAGAGCCAGCAGTTCTGGATGTAAAACCACCTTCTTTTCCTCTCTGGATTCTGACTGTTAGATAATACACATAAGCACCGCTAGCCAAAAAAAGACAAAAATATCAGCTTTATCAACAGTTTGGCAAGTGCCCAATTATCTCTACAATATGAGGATCTGTAGTACAACTTGGGATAGAGAAAAGCTGCTTGAAACTGGTGCCAAACTGGGGGCTTCTTACCTCTGCACTGGAATCTGGACCTTGGGACAGGCACGAGCCTCCAAGGTGAGGAATGTGTAGAGTGCAGAGACTCTGAGTTTGCAGGAAATCCAGTAAGGCAAACTGCCACAAGCTTTGTCACACACACTGTCACAAGCAAGATAGACCCAGTTCTCTCTATTGCATGGGCAAGGACAATGCAATGGGCTCTCTTCACCTAAAAGAAAGATGTGGAAACCTGGACCAGATGACCTGCTAGGCCTGGTTCCTGTTTTCGAAGCCAATAGCCCTGCTAACTATAAAAAGAAAAGAATTAATCTTTTTTTTTTTTTCTACCTGGGGAGGAACCAGTAGAGAGTGGAGATTTGAATAGTTAGTGAAGTTACCTCCTGTATAGGAATAAGTGGGAATGTAAGAAGAGTAATATGATGTCTCCTTCCAAGTAAAAATGTTATCTTTTTAGACAGAATTGGAAACCAACTTTGTTTCAATATTTCCAAGAACTCTGAACCCAGGAGAATTATTGATAGAAACTTCTGGGAAGTTGATCGAGCAAATAATTGTTCCTCACCTTGAGCTGGCATGTAGGATGCCTCTCCCACAGAACAGCAGACAGTATGGGATTTGAAAGAGGATTCCACCATTTACAGGTTATGTGGAAAACACTAGCAAATACTATCCTCTGGGTCTCTTTCTTCACCCATAAAACGGAGACCAGCTAATCTACCTTAAAGAGTTGTTGAAAGGCTCATAGCACATAATAGACACCAGATAAATGGTATTCTTGACGTCTGATTTTTTTCCCATGAGTATGGATACTAAGAATGAAGCAGGAAAAGCATATTCAAGCTAACTGGAGAAGAAAAACTTTTGGCTAAAGAATACTGTGTTTCCCTTTGTCCAAATTTTAAAATAAAGACCCCTACTTGGTACTGTAGCTCTCTCTATTTTTGTGTACATGGATGTGTAACAGAGTAGCTGCTCTCATATTATTCGAATTGCTCTAATGCTAAATACTAAACATTACAAATATTCAGTATATACCAGGTCCTCTGGTAAATATACCATGTACATTATTTTGTTTCTACCAGGTACCGGGCACATAGGGAAAACTCAGTAAATTCTTGTTGATGACATAAATAAATGATTCATAATAACATTATAAAGTATGTATTGTTATCTCTTTTTTGCAAATGAGGAAATGAAGTTAGGTATGCGGACTATCTGGTCCAAAATCCACATAGCTATCAAGTTTTACAGCTAGGATTAGAAACCAGTTCTATATGATTTCAGAACACTGCATTACACTACAACACACACATGCACACACACACATACACATACACCTCAGGCTGCTCTTATGACCCAAGTCAGTAGGGACTCTCCTCATGCTGCTATCATATGCTAGTTTTTTTCTCTTATTATTACTGTTAATGGATACATATCTATGGGTACAGTGTGATATTTTGATACCTGTGTACAATGCGTAATGATCAAATCAGGATAATGAGTATACCTGTTACCTCGAGCATGTATCATTGCTTTGTGTTGGGAATAAAAATCTACTCTTCAATTTGAAAATATGTAGTAAATTGTTGTTAATGATAGTCACCCTACAGTATTATAGAACACTGTAACTTGTTCCTCCTCTCTAGGTGGGACTATTCCTTTGTTTATTGAGTCTCTGTCCTGCATCGCTTTTTTTTTTTTTTTTAAACAGAGTCTCGCTCTGTCACCCAGGCTGGAGTGCAGTGGCATGATCTCGGCTCACTGCAACCTCCACCTCTCTGGTTCAAGCAATTCTCCTGCCTCAGCCTCCCGAGTAGCTGGGATTACAGGTATGCACCACCACGCCTGGCTAGTTTCTTTGTATTTTCAGTAGAGATGGGATTTCACCATGTTGGCTAGGCTGGTCTTGAACTCCTAACCTCAGGCAATCTGCCCTTCTCGGCCTCCCAAAGTGCTGGGATTACAGGTGTGAGCCACCCGCCTGGCCCCTGCATCACTTTTATATCCATTAACCAATCTTTGGCTATCTCTCCCTCCTCCCTGTTTCTTTTTTAAACCATTATAAAGTTTAGTTAGATAAGTAATAGATAGGAATTCCGTGGAGGATAAAAAAGTATGACAGCTAATGTTATTTATATGGCTTATATATACTAGGTAAATATTTATTGTACTAGGTCCCACAGAAGATATGAAAATCAGTCTGTACATATTGGGTCTTCAAGGAGCCCCTTGTTCAGTGGGAGATAAGAGATAAACACATAGATATTTATGATACAAGATGGAAAAACATAAATGCTATATAATAGACCCAGAGAAAGTGCTATGAGAGTCCAGAGATGAGAGAGACTGAATATAGTCAGCCCTCTACGTCCATGGGTTCTGCATATGTGAATTCAATCAACCAAAGATCAAAATTATTTGAGAAAGACACCAATAAAAAATAATACAAATTTAAAATATATAGTATAACAACTATTTACATAGAATTTACATTGTATGAGGTATTATAAGTAATCTAGAGATAATTTAAAGTATGTGGGAGGATGTGCATAGGTTATATGCAAATACTACATTATTTTATATAAAAGATTTGGGCATCCATGGATTTTGGTATCTGTAGGGTCCTGAAACCAGTCTGCTGATGATAGCAAGGGACAACTGTACATGTCCAGGAAGAGGAGGTTAGGTTTCATGAAGGAAGTTAACAAGTGAAATAGGCCTTGAGGGATGGGGATAGACTGTGGGGATTTAGGAAGGGAATCCCAGGAAGATGAGGAAAACACAGGGTGTGTATAAGAAACTGCCTTTTTAGTTTGATAAGAGATGGGAAGTACAGGCCAGGCGCGGGGGCTCATGCCTGTAATCTCAGCTCTTTGGGAGGCTGAGTAGGGCAGATGACCTGAGGTCAGGAGTTTGAAACCAGCCTGGCCAACATGGTGAAACCCCATCTCTACCAAAAGTACAAAATTAGCTGGGTGTGGTAGTGCATACCTGTAATCCCAGCTACTCGGGAGGCTGAGGCAGGAGAATCACTTGAACCCAGGAAGCAGAGGTTGCAGTGAGCCGAGATCGTACCATTGCACTCCAGCCTGGACAACGAGAGCGAAACTCTGTCTAAAAAAAAAGAGAGAGAGATGGGTAGCACAATGGAGAATTAAGGTTAGGAAGCTAGGTTGGAGCCAGACAGTGGGAAGTAGGGAGAGAGGATGGCTTTTAATGGTAGGCAAAGAAGTTTAGATTTTATGCTGGGGAGCCAGTGAACAGTTTTTTAAAAAAATTAGAGTGACTTGATCCCAGTGCTGTTTTAGGACATGAATCTGGATTGTCGTGGGGAGAACCCAGAGTCAGGAAGTCTAACTAGGAGGCTCCCACAGGACATTAGCTGTGCAGTGTTGAGGGCTGGCCATGGATTGGAGCAGTGGGAAGAGGAATGGAATAGTGGAGTCAAATGGATAGAAACACTGGGTGCTAGTAGGGACAGGACCTCTGTCCGGGAGGCAGTGCTGTGAAGGAGGAAGAGTGCCAGACCCTAGCCGTTAACTGACAGGCATGAGACAAGGAGGAGGGAAAAGGATGAGCAAGAGCACACTGTGATAGGTTAGCTCCATGCCAGCTCACACAGTCCATTAAGGCACGTGGTGTTATCTTCATTTTACAATCAAGGAAACTAGACTCAGAAGAATCTGCCCAAGGTCACACCTTAGACCGCCATGGACTTCAGTTTCCTTCCTTGTCTACAACCTGCTGAGTTCAGTTTTGAACATGTTGAGTGGGAGGGAGGTGCTGGGAGGACCTGCAGGTGTAGATGCACTCATGGGCGATCACACAAACTCACACACATGTTTGTTCGTTCCTTTGTGTTTTGAGTGTCTGCCCCAGTTCATCTCTTTGCGCTCTGCATTCTCTCCCTCCCTTATCCCTCCCCTATTCCCTTCTCTCTTTTCTTCTTCTGATCTATTTCATCTTTTTCCTCTTTTTCTTTTTCCCAACTGAGTTAAAACATGCAGAAGCCCTTTTACACTGAAAAGCTATGAAAACATAAGAGACTATTATTAATATTCTCTTTTCTCTATATCAGTGGTTCTCAACTGGGGGCAATTTTGCCTCCCAGGGGACGTTTTGCAATGACTGAAGACATTTATGGTTGTCACAGCTGGAAGGGGATAATACTGGCATCTAGTGGGTAGAGACCAGGAATGCTGCTATCATATAATGCACACAGTAACCACCCCCTCCCCAAGAAAAAGAATTATCCAGCCCCAAACATTGCTCTACACCTGAGGTCTGGCAGTGACCACTGCAGCACTGCTGAGTTTTACCAGGGGCTCTAAGTTTAAGGCAAGGAGGATAGGCTTGTTTAATTAGAAGTCAAACATGACTTCTGATTAAAGATTATAGATGGAAGCATTTAAGGAATCTGAAATTTTTGCAATGGGTGGTTTTTCATATGCAAATACAGCAGCACATATAAACTACTTACTATGTACCAGGCATTTAAAGAAAAATACTTTACATATACAACTCAGTTAATCCTCCCAACCATCCTTTCAGATAGGAACTAACAACTTCACATGGCAAGTAGGTGACCAAGCAAGAAAACTAATCCTGGAAGTCTAGCCCTCAAGCCACAGTCTTAAACACTTCATCCTGTTGCCCAATATAGCAACAATGACACCCCCAAAATGTCACCAGTATGGCCTATGCCTTTCCTGGTTTTTCCACAGAAGCCTGGATAATAAAACTCTATTCATACTTTCTCATTAAGGCTTGTTTTTCTTAATGCTACTCTTAATTTTTCAGTGACTAGTTGGGGTACTCTTCTATGACCATGAAATAGATATTTTTCTCTTTGCAAAATTAAATGTCTGGCCTCAGTAGCAAGATAACTGTTTTGTGCCTCAGTTTCCTCATCTGTAGAATGAAAATATTAATGACGTCATGAACTTTTAGGAGGGTTTAAATGAGTTAATACAGTGCTCTTCAACAGAGTCCGTAGACTTGCACCAGTTGGTGAAGGTTTGTTACTAGTCTACGGGGAGTTATGTATAGTAACTAAGAGTAAGGATTTAGAAACTTTTGTAGGATTTTGACAATTGGATGTCTCTTACATCTAATAGTTAAAAAAGCAAAAAATTGAGCTTGAATTTTGCATGTTTTAAATTTTTTTCACTTTTGTAGTAATTTATTTTTATTGAATTCCACAAAAGCATTTGTCCATGACACATTGGAAATTTAAAAAACAAATACTGGTTCATTATCACAGCACAAGAAGCATTAAGTTAACATATGTAAAACACTTGAAGCAGCTCCTGGCACTTAGTCAGTGCTTAATAAATGTTAGCTAATAACAATAATAACACTATATTCTAACAGAATGAGCTATCTGTCCCAAAGATGTATGTTCCTGAGATTTATCTTCTATGTCATTCTAAGTCCATCTTCAATTCTATTAAATCTCTTTCCTATAGTGTGAGCCATTAAAAGAAGTGCTACTCTACTCCTTACCCATTAATCATACATTATCAGACACTAAATATTTTAACAGCCAGTGTCTGCCATTGGTCTCAAGGGGAGTATAACCAGCATAACACATAGCGATTGTGGTTGTTCTTTTGCCACAGAAGGTGACCTAGTCTTACACAGTGCCCCGGCTGCTAAGGAATCAGTCTCCCTGACTCACCCTCACGCGGGGAGCCTGCTTACTCTCCCTAGCCTCACTGCCCCTCCTCCCAGGAGGAGGTCCAGAGTCCTTTTCTAAAGAAACTACGCTATTTAACAGTCCAGGAATTCTTGGATCACCCAGGTTAGTCCTCAGTTTCCTTTAGTCAGGCATTGGAGGCTCATATTGCAAATAAAGCAAATTCCTGGGTAACAGAAATATTAGTTTCAAAATGGCTATATTTCTCCTGATATTATTGACTGCCTATAAGTGTTCATGTAGTGGATCAGTGAAAGGGGTGGGAGAAGCAAAAAGAAAAACCCAATTCATGCAAGACGGTCTAGTGCATCAGAGCAGACTTCTCACTGACTTCCTTGGACTGCACATTATTCCCCCTCCCTCGAACTCCCTCCATGCAGCCAATTTTTCTTTCCTCCTTTAAACTAACAACATTAGACTCATAGCAGTTTCTCTTCTGAAACTTCAGCGGTTCTACAAGATCATAGGCAGGCAGGTCCTGAATCTAGCTGGCTTCATTGTTCCTTCAGATTAATGTTGCCACTATACCCTTTAACTTAAGAATCTCTTGAGAATGTCACAATGTCCTTTAGGATAACCAAAAGCACAAAGGATTGGAATCACAACGCAAAGGTCTAACGCGGCTTTTCTGAAGACTCACTTGGCTCATCAAGCCACTTACTAAACTAAAACTTCCTCTTGAACAGTATTATTTGGGTCCTTTCTCCAAGATGTTTTCATCTTGACTGGGAGTTAGAGCTCCTTGGAGAGGCAGAACACGGGGCTCACACATTTCCTCTTTATTGGAGCTCCAAGGGAGGGCCTCTTACCTGCTTAACCATTCACATGATAATAAAATCTCTTTGCCCCAGAGGAACACGACTGGATTTGTTTTGTTAAAATCTCATTAAAGACTGCTTCAGCCTGTAATAATTTGTTAATAGATGGCAGTGCTATTTGGCTGCGATTGGGTTTTCTTTCATTTCTTCTCAGGCAGGTCTCATAATTGTTGTCTTATCTCCAAGGCATTTTGGTTGTCACTGAAGTGTAACAGATGCTATAGCCACTGCAAACCACTGGGTGAGCATCCCACAGTATCTGTGAGGAAAGAGATGCCTCATTAGTTTCCTTCCTTTCATTTTTTTTCCCTTTTAAGCTCCTTCCTAGTCAGCTAAAAAAGCTGGCTCTTTTTCTCAAACCAGGCCAGATTCCCACATATTTTCCTGCTCAGTGATTTGAGTTAAACCTATCTGCCAAGGGCCTGTCTCTCTTTCTCTCTCTGGTTGCATTTTACACAAAACCACTAAAGCAAGCAGTTTAGATTTTTTTTTTTTAAGTATTTTCTTAGTGTCCATCCACGTGGCAACAACTAAAACATTTTCAGAGGCATGTGACAGAGTCTGTCTGAGGATGGAGAGGTCTAAAACCTCATTGGTCACTCTGGGAATCACATGAAATCATGGAGATAGAAGTGTTTTATAAACTGTAGCCTACAGAGATGGAGGATCGCAAAGTGGTTTGGCGTACCCCGGGTTCTGGCTGAATTGTGGAAGACTCCAGTGTCCTCAAGCTTCAATAGAGGCAGGAAGTACTTTTACTCAACCCCATATCTACTAGGCTGTGAATTCCCTTTATAAAATATAAAACAGTGTGGGGGAGGGAGGAATGGGTTGTATGTCTTTGTTTTCCTGCTGCACCTGTCAATCTGCCACCAATCAGAATGCCAGCCTGACTGCTGAATCCCATGGTCATCTCTCCAACAGTTTCAAGGGTAAAATCTCCTTCTGATTATTTGATAGAAAAGAAATGGAATTCTATAAATACCATTAATAATGATAACATCAATAGCTAACATTTACCAAACACCTTTTGCCAGGCCCCATTTCAATATTTCCATTTCTCTCAACCTTACGAGACAGGTATTATTATTTCCACTTTTAAAATTTGCTGCCAGCAATTTCATGTGAATACCAATGTTTCTATTTTTCAAATGAGGAAACTAAGGTTTAATTGATGAGGTAGAATTTGAAGCTAAGAATTCTGACTCCAGAGGCTGCTTCTTTATCTATTTAAGCACTTTAAATGAGCTATGCTAAGCTGTATTCTGTTTATATTAGACATAGAGGGTCAGCCCACCTTCATTATGCCACACCACCATAATGGTCCTTAGATTGGGAAGGCAGTTGAATGGCCCTGAGTTTTTGGCCATCTGTTTCACAGTTATTGTTCTACCCCAAATCTAACTTCAGACCTACTTGCCAAGGAGAGTGACTCTCTTGAAAAAAATGACTTAGTGACATTGAGATCAGTGGGTAGCATGGAGGTAGGGAGTGTGGTTGGCCTAGAGCATGGCAAGGGGGCAGTGGCGTGAGGCACGTGGGCAGCTTCACCAGAGATAAGATCAGAGGGTTCAGCAGAGACATTTCGTGGGCTACCTCCTAGGACATTCAAAGAAGCTCAGATTATATGCCAAGGGCAAGGAGGAGTCTGCTGTCGGGTTTTAATCAGGAGGATAACAAAAATCTATCTGCCTTATGGGAGCCATTCTTTGGCAGGATTACAAAAGAATTATTAGGGACAGGCAAGCCCAGAGGGTAGCTTACTACCGGAGCAGAGCAAGAGACAAGGAGGGCCTACATTGGATTAGGGAAAGAGTACTGCGTTGAGAAGAAGGAAGGGGTCAGGAACAGAGGTGTTAAAAAGACATGATTTTGTAAGTAGATATGAGGGTCTGGAGAGGAAAAAGTTGTCTGGGAAGGTTTCCAGGTGTAGGGTTTAATTGATTAGGTGGATGCTTGAAGTCAATATAAATAATTCAGGTGGAAGAGCAGACTGTAGGGGAAGTCATAATGAACTCTGTGGACGTGCTGAGTTGGAGAACACTAAAGTGAGACTGTTGACCCTGCAGCTGGATATGGAGGTTTCATGTTCAGAGAAACAGTCGAGACCAGAAACAGAGACTTGGAAGAATTCAGCCTAAAGATGACAAATAAAGTCATGTGATTGTCATGTGATTGTTCAGATGCAGCTTGAGAAGAAAAGAGGGCCAAGGACTGAGCAATAGTCAAGGGATAAGCTGGCATCTGTGGTGTGAGACAGTGACCAGAAGAAATGAGTAAAATGTTGGAACCTCTGTGTTCACCTTATGATTGTAACTTCTTTGAAACATGGCTGTTTCTTCCTGGTGGCAGGTGGTTAAAACAAAGAAAAGGGTACCCCTGTGTTTGTTTTCAGAGATAGCAAGGAAGAGCATAGCTGATGAGCCAGTAGTCTATTCAGAAGTCGGTCTTGAGGAAAAAAAGGCCCAAGAAGTTGAGTCGGTGTGAGGGACATCTGTGAAGGGCAGAGAACGCAATCTGATCTCCAGAGAGGCATCTGGGAACCAGCGAAAGTGGAGCCAGGGCCACGGGGGCTGGGTTGGGAGATATGCTTACCTGACAGGAGCCCCCGGTGTTCTCTGACCTGGTGGTCTGAGCTGAAGGAATTGCCCTCCTGTCTTCCAAGGAACATGGACACTTTCACTAGATCACAAAATGCTGACGGCTGCAATTGCCAAGTTGGTGCCAAGGGTGTGCCTTCCATGGGAGACATGCTTGACAGACCCATGGAGGAGCACAGCATCATCCAACACCTCCACTGCTACGACTGCGTGAGGCCCTCTGTGTGGGAAAACAGGAGATGGGTTTGCCTCACCTCAGAATATTCACCTTCGTGTCTGCCTTTTCCTTCCCACCTGGAAGAAGGCGTACCACCAAGACATTTCCACTGTCCCTTTGGCTTCATGGAAGGCAGTTGTCTAGGCTGCATGGGATGTACCTTAGAAGGCATTCCACATTTGTAAACTCCCAAATGACAACGATTGGGACTCCTATTTATTAAGTTTTCCTTTGCAAGACTGTGAAATAGGCAAAATTTTAGGTCTCTGTTTCTGGTCTTGACTCTTTTTCTCTCTTTTCTTCCCTCCCTCCCTCCCTCCCTCCCTTCCTTCTTTCCTTCCATCTGTCTCACTATGTTGACCAGGCTGGCCATGAACTCCTGGGCTCAGGCAACTCTCTTGCCTCAGCCTTCTGAGTAGCAGAGACTACAGGCATGCCAAATCCACTTCTTCCTACCTTTTTGGAACTACTAGTCACCCCCTCTCTGCCTTGTCTATATTCTCTTTCCCCTCCACCAGATCCCAGAGCCCTCCAATTTTCACCTTCTCTCCCATCAAAACTCATTCATAAGAAAGAGTTTCAAATTACTAAGTCTGTGGGGGCTGGCACTGTACAATTCTAAGAGGCTTCATGTGTGGCGCTTCCTAGTGACATCTTTCACTGGGCAAAGGTAAATCTCAAGCCAAGGGATGAATCTGAGATGGTGGGAGTTTAGTCCTGGTTGAGCTGATGAGAGGTTTCTGAGGAGGACTAAGAGAATCTGCTCCCAGCCCCTGAAATCAAGTAGACAGCTGCTTCTCCTGATGACTTAGAAGCCTGTTCTTGTTCGCAGCGTAACCTCCTAGGCAATTAAAGTCAATCTCATGTTGCCATTAAAAAAAGCCAATTGACGTTATGTTGAAAGACAGCATGTGTCAGCCATTTCCCCTGGGTTGCCCTCTCTGTAGACCTCCAGCTTTTCTCCTCCACTAAGGTTAACTTTCCCACAGGGATTTTACATAAGGCAGAGTCATTTGTGCTCATTAAGCTTGTAGGATTTTTCTACTTCACAAGTAAATACTTTTGGTGAAATAGGTCCAGCTCTTAGGAATACAAATCCTTAGCTTGAGGTTGCTTGAGTGGAAATTTTTAACAAGCAGTTCCCTCAGCTACAGAGCCATGCGAAATGTGATTTTTCTTAATATGTGTGTGTTCCCACAGAAACTAATAAATGGACATTACTCTGGTATGGACACATCCTATTACTCAGCTTGATCCTAATATCACTGGCAAAAAACCTATTTGCTGCACTAGCAAACAGCTGAATTCATTATGTCCAGCTACATGAATAATACCCAGGCGGATTCTTGTTGACACAGACAAAACGCCAGTCTCTGAGGCGCGACAGGGCTGCCAGGCAGAGCAGCCGGTGCTGCCACGCTCCCTCCCTCTGCTCCCATGGTATTCCACTAATCAGAAGTCACCACTGGCTGCCGATAGGGCGATGTATGGCAGACTCATGACACCTCGTTATTTCTGAGACAAAGGGAAAAAAAGGACACTAGGAAGGAATAATCTGTCGGTGTAAGTGGGGAAAGGAGAAGATGTACAGCACAGGGGGAAGACTGTCGAGTTAACCACACCTGCCATCACTCAGGGAGCTGGAAAATAGGTCAGATTTTGCAACGAGTCTACGCGGTAATTATGGATTCTCAGGCTGAAGGGGCTCATTGAAGGACATTTTCTCTCCTCCCCGCCTTGGGGCAGAATCATCCCCACACCCACACAATACTGGATTGGAAGGTCTTCCCTGCAAACAGACTGCGTAGTCACTTGTCACTCACTCCGGATAGGAACAACCCTGTAGAACAAATCTGCAGAGGGTTCTGGATTTAAGGAGTGACAACTCTTGAGAAACAGAGCACCGGAAGCCTTCAGTGAGAGGCTCTGCCCTGTGGAGCATGCAGTGATTCTGCAGGAACACCAGGCGGTTCCCTGGGCAATCCCTTCTTAGCCTGAAGCTATCTCCATTTTCCTGACAATTCCCAGATTGCTCAGAAGGGAAGTAAAATCATCCCACCAGGCATATTCTGTACAATCAGAATATGCACACAATCTGATTGTACATTCCATTGTGCTCAAGAAATAGTTCATTGTTAGAATGTTCACTTTTTGGAAGTGTTATTACTCCAACTGGGTAATGTTCCCTACTGGTTCTCAGTGGTTATTTTCTTCCTTGTTGTCCTTGAGGTCCAGGCAGACAGTCCACTAGCTCTTCATTGAAAACCCTTCTCCATGAAGTTCCTTCTAAACCAGGTTGTAGAAAGTGTTCTTCAACCTGATGCAATTTCTCCCTCGTTTGCACTCCTTTAGCAGTTTGTATCCTTTGTATCCAACTGTCACTTTGTTCATCCATTCATTTATTCATCAAGTACCTCTTGAGCACCTACTACATGTATACCAGGCATAGTTCTAGGTAGTGAGGACACAATTATGAACAAGACAGATCATATCTTAACCTAATGGAGCTTACAGTCTAGTGAAGAAGACAGTAAAAAAGTTCCACCTCTTCCTGCTGAGAGTAGAGTCAAAAATTTTGACAGCTGGAGAAATTAAAATCATAATCCCTCCAAATTCTCTCACTCAGCCTTGGTTCACATTAAAACTATAGGTCACAGAGGTGTTTGGCAAGCCTTGGGTAAAAAGAATATCTATCTTTATTTTTTTTTGTATTGATTTCATTTTATTTTTTATTTACTTGTTTGTTTATTTATTTATTTGTTGAGATGGAGTCTCACTCTGTGGCCCAAGCTGGAGTGCAATGGTGCGATCTCAGTTCACTGTAACCTCCACCTCCCAGGTTCAAGCAATCCTTTCACCTCAGCCTCCCGAGTTACTGGGATTACAGGCACCTGTCATCATGCCTGGCTAATTTTTATATTTTTATAGAGACAGGGTTTCACCATTTGGCCAGGCTGGTCTTGAACTCCTGAACTCAGATGATCCACCCGCCTTGGCCTCCCAAAGTGCTGGGATTATAGGTGTGAGCCACTGTGCATGGCCTGATTTCATTTTAAAACAAGAATCTCTATCTTAATGAACAGTGTTCTTATCCTCTTCCAATGGCTTTCCCTGAGGCTGCCAACCTCCAAAAATTGTTTTATAGTTCCAAATTTCCTACTTCTCCTTCCCCAATCAGAATCTTTATTCTTACAAGGCAAGCTGTTTAGGTATGAGAGGGAAAGCAATCTTATTAAATTAATTCACACTAATGTGTAAATGACTAACTAAGCCAGACTCCTCAAGAAGATTTTGACTTTTTGTAAGAGAATATTTACTAACCCTAAATAGTATCTAGATTTTCAGCCTTCACTATACATTGGGGGGAAAAGGCAATATAGGAAAGATTTCTACTAAATTATAAGCATGAGTTCCTTAAGAACAAAGACCATCTCATTTTGGGGGTACTGAGTTGCCTAGTCCAATCAATTGAGTACCTAATCAATATTTATTGAATTGAAAAGAATGTGGAAAGACAGAGCAGATAGGAGAAGGAAGAGTATAGGAAAGCAAGGGAAGTGAGGGGAAAGAAAACACAGGGAGGAAAAAGAGAAGAAAGGAAGGAGCAAGGAAGGAGACAGCAAGGAAATCTAGGAGAGGGAAAGAGAACTAAACACAACCCAAATTACGCTACAGTTCCTGGTTTCTTTTGCAGTGAGGGCCCTCAGAGAAACTGTAGCAAAAAAGAATTTATTTGCAGTAAAAAAAAAAAAAATTGTTTTAACTGCTGCTGTTTCATAGTGCCAACAAGAGAATGGAGCCAAGAGATGCTGAGCCCTAAGGAAAGATATTGATCAAAGCCATAAGTTTCTATTTTCTAGCACGATAGCAATGACTCATGACAGATGACTGGCCACTGTCAATGAGCCTCCCTGAGGGGCCCTTGTACCCAGCAGAATGGGTCCATTGGGTCCATGATCATCTAACAGTCACAGGAACTCAGGGACTAACCCTGTCAGGGTTATGAAAACAGATCTCTGTAGATTCAATATAATTAGAGAGTGCTTTCATCCATAGAAGTCCACAGTGGAATTTTCCACAGAAGCCAAACTAAAGTGGAAACTTGAGAAAGAAGTGGAGGTCAGAAGGCAAGAGCCAGGACCACCAGTTTTCTTTGGGGTCTCAGGAAATAAGGGAAAAAATCTTTTTGAGCTGCTAAAGAAGAAAAGTGAAGCAGCAGACTGGCTACAGGGAACCCAGGAGACCAAATGTTCTTCAGAAGCTAGAGAGAAACAGGCTCAGGGGCTCTGAGCAACAGAATCCTCAAACAAGATCAGCCCAAGAACCAAAGGGATTGGGACCATTTTTGCCAAGATATACATCAGGGAACATAATCTGTGCACTACGTGATTGGCCTGCTCTAGACAGAAATATCAGAAATGGTCCTGCTTAGTTCACAGCCAATAAGATCACATGCATTTAAGTGCTTGCTTCCATCTGTACCAACAGTGAAATCACGGTGCCTGGATTTAGAGACAAACGGAGTCTTGACCCTCCCACTCAGGGTTTTATGACCTTGGTTAAGCTACTTAATCACTGTAATCCTCCATTTCCTCATCTGTAAAGTGGGGGAAAACACTTTTGCTACCATTTAATAAGTATTTCTTATTGTCAGACACTATGCACTCTACAAATATTACCTTCTTTACTCTTTACCACCATTCCAAGAGGTAGGTGTTATGACTGTCCTGACAGATGAGGAAAACGAGGCTTAGAGAGATTACCATGCATGCTCAAGGTGTCACAGCTGGTAAGCATTAGGACTGGAACTGACACTTGGTCTAACTTCAGGGTCCACAGCCTCAGACTGTGCAACACTGCCTATCCAGCTGCCCTAAAACCACGGAGTCGAATGCAGATGGGAATTTTCCATGCTTTGGTTCAAATACAGCTGAAGAAGCACCCTCTTCCTCTATCACAGCAGGATCTACAAAAGGGAAGTCCTCCCCTGGTTATTTTTCAGCAAACAAAAGACACAGGGTCTTTTTCTGTGTATTTGTTTTATCTTGTTGGCATCCTAAACCTACAGACTAGAAAACATCATTCTCAGCCCCCCAGGTCTCCAGTGAGCAGAACTATTATAAGGAACTGCCATTTGTCAGCTTTCCTCGGTACCCTCGACAGGGCAAGGGCATTGCCAAAATATGGTCCCTATTTCTGTGGGCTGTCAGCGGCTGCAACCTTGGAATTCAACCTCTCCAGCTTATTAACACAACAAATTACCCACCACGAGAACTGCGGAGTGCATTCGCTTGGAAAATGGTCTCTTTTTTATGAAGTGATTTAATTAGGAGCAATTTTCCCATCAGCTCGCTTGTCAGAGCATGGCTGAGGCAGCCATTGAGATGAGCGTTTGGCCTGTGCCTTCCTGCTCCCTCCTTTCTGATGCCACCTTTTGGAGAAGGAGGAAAGTGAAACCACTTTAGGAAAACACAGTTCAAGCTGGGAAAGGAGACAGATCAGGCCTGAAGGCTGTTTTGTAAGGTCTTCAGAGAGTCCACTGTTTCAGGATGTGATTTGCCCATTTGTAGCAAGATTCTCCCTATGGAGATTTTTAAAGACTTGAGCATCTTGTGTGTCTCCCTTCCGCTCCTTGCCTTTATCCTGGATCTCCTGCAGGCGTGGTGGTTAAGAAAACAAAATGAATGTCAAAGCATTCCTTGCTGGAAGTGTGTAACTCTGAGAGATGTTTGGGAAGGAGGACTAGGGCGTGGTTGAATCCAGTTGAGTCCGTGGTATCCACAGGCTGCAAAGTTTCTAAAATTGCATTAGAAATCTGATTTTTTTTTTTTTTAAATGAGACAGGTCTAGCTTTGTCACCCAGGCTGGAGCACTGTGTCGTGATCACAGCTCTCTACAGCTTTGACTTCCCAGGCTCAAGTGATCCCCTCGCCTCAGCCCGTCCCAAGTAGCTGGGACTACAGGTACGTGCCACCATGCTCAACAAATTTTTGTGTTTTGGATAGAGACAGGGTAACACCATGCTGCCCAGGCTGGTCTTGAACACCTGAGCTCAAGCAATCCGCCCACCTCCCAAGTGCTGGGATCATTGGTATGAGCCACTGTGCCCAGACTGATTTTTTTTTAAGCCAAATTTCCATCCTGGACCATTTGATTTTGACCTTTTGGTGCATTCCTATAATATTTTCAGCTCTCAGATATATAGTATTTGACATGTATGAATGCCTGTCATTCTGTGTCATGCATGTGAGCCTTCTACCATACCTCCCAGATTTGGGAATAAGCAGGTAAGAGTCCCTTGATGCCAATGGAAATTTTGTGTGTGAGTGCAATTTTTCTTAATTTTTCTAGAAAAAGGGAGTAACGTTGAAGTTTAGGATCAGTGACTAAATGTTTTGCAAAAAGGTACATCAGTGTTGAGAAGATCGGAGAGTTCAATGAGTCTAGTGTGGAAAGAGTTCAGGGAAACGGTGAGTTTTTGAACACAGTTTGAAAATACTTGACAGATTTGTGGCTCCCTTTATGCATATTTAATCTTTTTTCCCTAAGAAAACCAAATAGTCACAAATTCTTTCCACTCACTCACAAAAAGAGACAATAGAAATCTAATCTTTCCAAGGGAAATATTTTTTCACTGTTGTATGAAAGCATCATTTGGTATATGGTTAGGATGGCATATTAGCAATTCTGTGATCCACAGCAGTATTTACAAATGCTAGCTGAGACCTCGTAGTGAGTTTGTGGACTGTGACCAGCACTTTTTAAAAGGAAATAATCAAATAGAAAAGGACAGAATAAAAACCACCAGTTTTATCATTATAGGTGTAATCTTGCACACACACTGTGTACCAGCATCAAAGGTAGTTCTTACCAGTGGTTCATGGAGCTTTAAATGTGGCATCAGAAGATCTAGGTTCTAGTTTTGGTTCTTCCATTAACTAACTATGTGACCTTGGGCCAAGTACTTAATTTCTCTTCTTTAAGCTTCTCTTTCACCATCTGTGCAATGAAGGCTGAGCTAACTATTTAAGCTTCTATTAGGCTATGAAATATAAGAAATATAAATCTATTCCTGCAAAACTGTACTACATCCCAGAGTCAACTAAGTATGAGTTGAGGGTGTTTTGAATTACCTGCACTGTTGCTTCTCCAGTGATATCTGGGTGGCTACTCAAGATTCAACAGAGATAAGCCCTTTGATCCATCTAGCCATATTGTCAAAGGACTTTATTGCAGTCTTTATGAAAAGGATATTTCAAGTCATAATGAATTTCAGAAATAAGTACGTCAAAGACAAAATCATGGCACAATAACTTGCTGTGGTCCATGCATCTCTCTCTACCACCAGCCCCTCATCTCCCTGAAAAAGGAAATACAACAAGAAATACAACGCTTTGTGCAGCTGGGGATCGTGTCTTGTGAGAGTGAAAGCATGGCTCTCTCTGATGTTTCTCTTTCAAATGGAATGTCATGTGCCGCCTTCCAGAACAAAAAGTTCTCTTCACATGTTCTGTATCATAACTACACCTTACTTCTTTGCAACTGAACAAAGGTCTGACTTTTACCACAGATGGCCACTCTTTTGGTCTCAAGTGCAATCTGGCACAGCCTTGCTCTGTGGACCAGTCCTATTCTAAGTCAAGACTTCCCTGAAAACTCACACCCTCAATTTTCACAGGAATGCATTTCAGATGGTCCACCAATTTTCTGCATATGCTACATACATTATATTGCAATGTCCTTGAACTTGGTCTACTCTAGCATCTGAAATTTGTATGTAGTAAAATTTAAGTACGTCTTGATAATGGATAATAGCATGATTTTAGCAATTACTGTAATACTTTATAATTATGCCTTTATGTGTATGTCTCTTTCATTACATTGTGAACACTTTGAGGTCTAGGATTTAGTCATGTATATTGTCAAATTCCTCAGTGAGAGCATCACCTGACCTGTTATTCTAACCTCTAAATAAAGTCTGTTGAGATTTGATTTATCACTAAAGGAGAGAAGAAAAGATGTTATCCAAAACAACAAAAAGCAGTTGGAGTTATCATATTGGGGATCTTACATTTAAATGAATTGTATGTGTAGTATCAAAAAAATCCAATTCTCACCTAAAGGAATTATGGTTATTTAAAAAGATGCTGAAGATCATCTACACCTAGGGTTGGCAAAATATGGCCTGTGGGTCAAACCCAGCCCACTGCCAGTTTTTGTAAATAAAGTTTTATTGGAACACGGCCACATTTTGTCTTTGGCTGCTTTTGTACTGCAACTGCAGAATTGGGTAGTTGTGACAGAAACTGTATTACCCATAAAGCCTACGCATTTACCATCTGGCCTTTTACTCAGAAAGTTTGCTGACCCCCAGTTTAGAGTACTACTCTCATTTGACATAAAAGGAAATTGAAGCTAGGGGGAGGAAATGACTTTCTTAGACTCATTAACAGTACAACTGAGACTGTACTCTAGGTCTCAGTTTCCATTTTCTCTTTTTGAATGTTCCTGTTTCTTTCCTGGAATAACAAACTTTTGTGTTGAAGATTTGATTCAGAGGGAGCTAGGAAACTGTCCCCATGTTTCTCTGCTTAGCTAAGGAAATATCTGTGAACTTCCTTTCAGAGCTGGTGGGTGATGTTCTATTGTCCCATCTATGCCCATTTTAAAGAGTGACAGTGTCTCAACTTGAACCTCAACTTTATTTACTTTGGATCCAGACACCCCCCTGAGCATATTTGGAGAATCATGGCCAAATGGGCCAGGGGGCCCTCTAAGAAGACTTTCTCATAAGTCCCCTGGGAGAGTTCACCTGGAGGAGCAAAGGGTAGAGTTGCACAAATCTGGGTCCATGTGAGAGGAGCAGAGAAATCCAGATGGTGCTAAGGGCACCTGCCTGAGTCCTAGGCAGAAAGGGCTGCCAGAAGGAAAGAATTAAGTGAGCCATTCCATAGACTCTGGCAGGGGCATAGAGAGCATCAGACAGCACAGGGCACTTGTGGCCCTGGTTCCAGTGGCTTTGGCATCATGAGTGGTGGTGTCTGTGCTCTGGTGGTGTCCAGGTAGCTGCACAAGAGTATGCGATCTCTGGAATGAAACTCAGCACAGGAATTCAGGGCAGAACTAAAGAGGAATGACGGTTACTGGCGTTACACACCAGAGGACTGTGCTATGTACCCATGTGGAGTGCTCCTTGGGGTGCCCCAGAACCAGCAGGGGAGAAAAGGCAGGAGCTGGGAGGGTTCATAGCAGCAAATGGGGCCAAACCAGAAACTCTCTTTTTAAAAAAAATCCTGGATACAAAAAATTGGGGCACGCCCAAGATGGCCGAATAGGAACAGCTCCAGCCTCCAGCTCCCAGCATGAGCGACACTGAAGATGGGTGATTTCTGCATTTTCAACTGAGGTACCATGTTCATCTCACTGGGGTGTGTCGGACAGTTGGCGCTGGTCCGCGGGTGCAGCCCGACCAGCAAGAGCTGAAGCAGGGCGAGGCATTGCCTCACCTGGGAAGTGCAAGGGGGAAGGGAATTCCTTTTCCTAGCCAAAGGAAAGTGAGACACACAACACCTGGAAAATCGGGTAACTCCCACCCTAATACTGCACTTTACTAAGGGTCTTAGCAAACGGCACACCAGGAGATTATATCCCACACCTGGCCCAGAGGGTCCCACACCCACGGAGCATCCCTCATTGCTAGCACAGCAGTCTGAGATCTAACTGCAAGGTGGCAGCGAGGCTGGGGGAGGGGTGCCCGCCATTGCTGAGGCTTAAGTAGGTAAACAAAGCCGCTGGGAAGCTCGAATTGGGTGGAGCCCACCACAGCTCAAGGAGGCCGGCCTGCCTCTGTAGACTCCTCCTCTGGGGACAGGGCATAGCTGAACAAAAAGCAGCAGAAACCTTGGCAGAGGTAAATGCCCCTGTCTGACAGCTTTGAAGAGAGCAGTGGATCTCCCAGAACGGAGGTTGAGATCTGAGAACGGACAGACTGCCTGCTCAAGTGTGTCCCTGACCCCTAAGTAACCTAACTGGGAGACATCCCCCACTAGGTGCAGACCAACCCCTCACACCTCACACGGCGGGGTACACCCCTGAGACAAAGCTTCCAGAGCAAGAATCAGACAGCAACACTTGCTGTTCAGCAATATTCTATCTTCTGCAGCCTCTGCTGCTGATACCCAGGCAAACAGGGTCTGGAGTGGACCTCAAGCAAACTCCAACAGACCTACAGCTGAGGGTCCTGACTGTTAGAAGGAAAACTAACAAACAGAAAGGACACCCACACCAAAACCCCATCAGTACGTCACCATCATCAAAGACCAAAGGCAGATACAACCACAAAGATGGGGAAAAAGCAGTGCAAAAAAGCTGGAAATTCAAAAATTCAGAGCACATCTCCCCCTCCAAAGGAACGCAGCTCATCGCCAGCAATGGAACAAAGCTGGATGGAGAATGACTTTGATGAGTTGAGAGAAGAAGGCTTCAGTCGATCAAACATCTCAGAGCTAAAGGAGGAACTACGTAACCAGCGCAAAGAAACTAAAACCCTTGAAAAAAGAATGGATGAATGGATAACTAGAATAATCAATGCAGAGAAGACCTTAAAAGAACTGATAGAGATGAAAACCATAACACGAGAACTACATGACAAATGCACAAGCTTCAGTAACCGACTCGATCAACTGGAAGAAAGAGTATCAGCGATTGAAGATCAAATGAATGAAATGAAGCAAGAAGAGAAGTGTAGAGAAAGCTACCAATGACTTTCTTCACAGAATTGGAAAAAACTGCTTTAAAGTTCATATGGAACCAAAAAAGAGCCCGCATTGCCAAGACAATCCTAAGTCAAAAGAACAAAGCTGGAGGCATCACGCTACCTGACTTCAAACTATACTACAAGGCTACAGTAACCAAAACAGCATGATACTGGTACCAAAACAGAGATATAGACCAACGAAACAGAACAGAGCCCTCAGAAATAATACCACACATCTATAGCCATGTGATCTTTGACAAACCTGACAAAAACAAGAAATGGGGAAAGGATTCCCTATTTAATATATGGTGCTGGGAAAATTGGTTAGCCATAAGTAGAAAGCTGAAACTGGATCCTTTCCTTACTCCTTATATGAAAATTAATTCAAGATGGATTAGAGACTTAACTGTTAGACCCAAAACCATAAAAACCCTGGAAGAAAACCTAGGTAATACCATTCAGGACATAGGCATGGGCAAGGACTTCATGTCTAAAACACCAAAAGCAATGGCAACAAAAGCCAAAATTGACAAATGGGATCTAATTAAACTAAAGAGCTTCTGCACAGCAAAAGAAACTACCATCAGAGTGAACAGGCAACCTACAGAATGGGAGAAAATTTTTGCAATCTACTCATCGGACAAAGGGCTAATATCCAGAACCTATAAGGAACTCAATCAAATTTACAAGAAAAAAACAAACAACCCCATCAAAAAGTGGGCAAAGGATATGAACAGACACGTCTCAAAAGAAGACATTCATACAGCCAACAGACACATGAAAAAATGCTCATCATCACTTGCCATCAGAGAAATGCAAATCAAAACCACAATGAGATACCATCTCACACCAGTTAGAATGGCAATCATTAAAAAATCAGGAAACAACAGGTGCTGGAGAGGATGTGGAGAAATAGGAACACTTACACTGTTGGTGGGACTGTAAACTAGTTCAACCATTGTGGAAAACAGTGTGGTGATTTGTCAAGGATCTAGACCTAGAAATACCATTTGACCCAGCCATCCCATTACTGGGTATATACCCAAAGGATTATAAGTCATGCTGCTATAAAGATGCATGCACACGTATGTTTACTGCAGCACTATTCACAATAGCAAAGACTTGGAATTAACCCAAATGTCCATCAATGACAGACTGGATTAAGAAAATGCGGCATACATACACCATGGAATACTATGCAGCCATAAAAAACGATGAGTTCATGTCCTTTGTAGGGACATGGATGCAGCTGGAAACCATCATTCTCAACAAACTATCGCAAGAACAGAAAACCAAATACCACATGTTCTCACTCATAGGTGGGAATTGAACAATGAGATCACTTGGACACAGGAAGGGGATCATCACACACCAGGTCTTATTGTGGGGAGGGGGTAGGGAGGAGGGATAGCATTAGGAGATATACCTAACGTAAATGACGAGTTAATGGGTGCAGCACACCAACATGGCACATGTATACATATGTAACAAACTTGCAGGTTGTGCACATGTACCCTAGAACTTAAAGTATATTAAAAAAAAAAAAAAAATCCTGGGCTAGTACTGCAGGTGACAGTAACAGTTACAAGTGTTAATCCTCTCATTTGCCTCTGCCAGTTTTAGAATGTCATAGAGGTGAATTTGAGTTCTTCCAAGCCATATCCCCTGAGGCGGACAGTAAAGCCTCCAAATCTCCATTGCTGAGTTTATTAATCCTGGTTCAACAGGGCGGGGAGATCCTCCAAGTCATTCAACAAGCAATTCCCTTACTGTCAGATACCACTTGTCTATAGATACAGCCTATGCAGTTGATGCTATTGGCACAGCCACCTAAACTTGAGTGGGATCCAGGGAAATGACTCCTGGCCTGTGAAGGAAAAAGCAAAAGAAAACAAACACTTGTTTAACAACGATTTAATTCCCTTCCTAATAGGAAAGACTGGCTTATAAATCTAGGACTTAAACTGTCAGACAAGGAGAGGTAAGTCTGTTCACCTCAGGTAGGTGGTTATTTCCATCTTCCACCTAAAGAATGTGGATGGAAATGTCAGGGGAGGAAAAGAAGCCAGGGTTTGCAGGTTGGATTAGATCACTCTGAAAACCATTTTCTGGGTTAATGGGTGATCATGCATTGTGGTTTTATTTATAGGCAAGTGGTATCTTACCAAGAGTGACGCTAGGCACATTGCATACCCTGCCTACTTTTCCTTCCCTGACTTTTCCATCTAAACTCGCAGAGGCCTTTGAGAGGATTAACACTTGTAACTGCTACTGTCACCTGGTATACCAGCCCAGGATTTTTTTTTAAGACAGAGAGAGAGAGAGCGAGAGCGAGAGAGCCGAGAGCATTCTTCTGGTTCCAATTACTCATGATTAGGGGCCAGACTCTGTAAAATCAGATGCTAACTTGAGAAGATTGCTACATTGCAAATGACTCTTGTTCAGTAGAAAGGCAAATGAATTCTGTCAAATAGAAAACACAACCCCAAAGGGTCTGATCTTACTGCTATGTAGGACATTAAGCAGTTTTGCCTAGCTTTGCAGACCCACACCTACATCCTTACTTTCAATGATCATAGAAAACAGCCTCTTGCATTCTCCTTTGATTTGGATTTGTCTTCCTACTGGTTCCCTCACTAATGAGTTAGATCAATCTTCGACTATATCTGTATGAGAATCATGTTTTTAAAATTGAATAGCAACCCCCTTCTCCAAACTTCTCCGTGGGCTTCTCTGTTTATAATTATCCATCTTATTCTCTATGCATCATAATGAATTGGACTCATCTGGCTTTCATTTCTTAGCTGGCAGATTAGACAAAGTCTCTTTGTTTTACTTTTTTTAAAAAAAGAAAGTTCCTTTCATGTCTACTTTAAGCCTATTCCCTTCAGCAAGTCGCTTAGTGATCTTTTGGGCCCAGCATTGTGCTGGTTACTCCATAAATCATAGAAGAAAGGTCTTAGCCCCTGTCCTTGAGTATCTTACAGACCAAATGGAGAGATGCATCATGTCATCTTTCTGTAATTTTTTAATAATAGTCATCTGTTTTGAGACATTGCCATGGCATGTGCAGAGCAGTTAACTACCTTGAGCGCTAAGGCTAATCTGATTTTATTCCAGGATCTAGAAAAAAAAAAAAAGTAGCAAGAAGGATGACTGTAGCTGTAACAAGTTTCAGCCTCTGTTGGCTCCCACCCAAACTAATCGGCCTGGGAGATTGATTTCCCCTCCAGCCAGCATCTTGTTCAGCATTTCTGCTCATCATGCTTCTGGCATTGCTTCCTCAGAGGACTGTCCATCATTCCTAAACGATCTCTGGTCCTCTTGATAAATCAGCAGACAGATGCTGGGGATGCAGAATGGAAATTCAAAAATATACCTGATTTGCAGACTCATTCCCTCCTTCTTGTTACCCTGGCTTCTCTCACCAGAGAGAACCATCAGGCAGTCTGGCAGTGAATTGGGAAGGGTGTGTGTGTGTGGTGTTGAGGGTGGGAGTGGGAGTAAAAGGGAGAAGATTCCTGGGATGAGTTTGAGGGGAGAAAGCTTCTAAGCAGGGGTTCTCTAAACTCTCTGAATTCCTATAGGCCCATCTTTGAGGGATATTTTGGAGAATGATGTTGATTTTACTGCCTTTTCAAGGTCAGAAACAAAGGCCAGTGTGTTCAGTGTTTATACAAAGATAGAAGGAGGAAAGAGTAGGCTTTGGTGCCCACATGTTCATTTGGATACAAGGCTAAGAACTTGGGAGTGGGAGTGGACTGGGGAGGGGATGGCCATACTTGTGCTAAAGTACTTTATAAATGAAACCCAGCTGAGGGTCTCCCAGGCCCTTCAGATCCAGATAAGGTTTCTTTGAACTGTCTGGACTGTAGAAAAGCTACAGCCCTCTCCCGTATTTCTGTGAATTATTAAGGGATCTATATGATCTTATTAGCTCTGGCTCCAACTTTCTGCCCCAGCTGAGTTCTTGGTCCCTGCCCTATTGCTTGTGGCTGTTCCTTTATTTTCACTCTGGCTTTAACCCAAACATTAAAGAACTTGGCCCTCTTTCCTTGCTTTCCACAAAATAACCATTCACACATGGAAATGAAGGAGATTTCTATGCAGCAACATAAGCTATTTTAAATGGCACAGCAGATATTCCTCTTCTTAAAAGTCCTTTGGCCGCCCTGCCTTCTTGCTCTGCCATCCCCCAAATCTTCTTGTTCTTTTGTGCAAAGGCAGTGTGTTCTAACAGGAGCATGAAGGTTGCCTGCTAGAGTTCCTATCCTAGTCTAACCCTCACTCGCTGTATACCTTAGGTAAGCCACTTCACCTCTCCATGCCTCATTCTTCTCATCTGTAAAATGGATTTAATTGTCCACCTATCTCATAAAGTAGTTGTGAGAATAAAAGGAGATAGATATTGCCAATAAGCTAATTGAAAGATGCTTGCCACCATTAGTTAACAGGGAAACAGAAATCAAAATCATAGTGAGATACCACCACCACGAAGATGGCCAGAATAAAAAATTCAGATAATAACAAGTGTTGGTGAGAATGTGAAGAAATCAGAACCCTTATATGTGGTTGATGGAAATGTAAAATGGTGCAGCTGCTTTGAAAAGCAGTTTGGCAAGTTCTCAAATAGTTCAACACAGAGTTACTATAGAACTCAGCGATTCCACTCTTAGTTGTATACCAAAGAGAAATGAAAACAATGTCCACAAAAACGTGTGCCTGAATGTTTAGAGCAGCATTATTCATTATAGCCAAAAGGTGGAAACAACCCAATGTCCATCAACTGACAAATGGATAAATAAAATGTGTTAAATTCATACAGTGGAATATTGTTCAACTACAAAAAAGACCAAAGTGCTGACATAAGCTGTAACAACATGGAAGAATCCTGAAAACATTGTGCTATGTAAAAGAAGTAACAGACCACATACTATATCAAAGTCGTAACAGACCACATACTGTATCATTCTATTCATGTGAAAAAGAAAGAGAGAAATCTACAGAAAGTAGATGAGCAGTTGCTCAGGACTGAGGGGTGGGGTGTGGGGAAAAGGAGGGTAGTAGCTAAGGGACAGGGGGTTTCCTTTTGAGGTGATGAAAATGTTCTAAAATTAACTGTGGTATTGTTTGTATATATCTGCAAATACTCTGAAAGCCATTGATTGTACCCTTTACATGGGTACATTGTATGATATGTGAATTATATCTCAACAAACTGATTTTTTAAAAGAGGAAATGTATATTTATATTTATATTTATATTGATAACAGTACCTAGCACATAGAAAAGCTCAGGGACCTGAGAGGAAACAGATGGCACATTGACATGAGTTATTAAGGAGAGATTATGAAGTATCTATTCACAGAGGTGTGGGCAGGGTCAGGGGAAACTAGCAGGAGATGCTGGAGTGTCCCAGGGCAAGGGGAGGAATCTGGAGGCTGGGCGGTAGTAGAGCAGGTGACCCAGCAGGAGCTGTGGCTTTCATAGAGACAGCAGCCACCACCCACCTGCAGCCCAGCAGGGAGAGCCAGGGGAACCAAGGCCTCCACATGATCAGACATCATTTGGTGGGGCTCCTCTTGGCTGGACCTATCTGAGAGTTTGAAGAGCCATTGAGGAGCCCACAGATGTCTCCTGGGGCGGAAGCTGTTATTATTATGTGCACCAGCTTAGCCTTCACTTGATTTGTCACATCTTAACAGCTCCACCTTAGGGCCAATCTTCTAGGTTCATGCTTTTCCCACCAAATGGTCCAATAAGGTAAGTTCTTAACTAAGAGGTTTGCTTACTAAGAGGTTTGGGTAGTTTTCTATCAGGGGAACCCGCCCCCAGTATTTCAATGTAGGTTCTTTCTATTTTCCCTAAGTGCCAGCCAGTCTGAGAAATAAAGAGAAAGAGTACAAAGAGAGGAATTTTACAGCTGGGACACCAGGGGTGACATCACGTATCAGTAGGTCTGTGATGCCCACCTGAGCTGCAAAACCAGCAGGTTTTTATTAAGGACTTCAAAAGGGGAGGGGGTGTACGAACAGGGAGTAGGTCACAAAGATCACATGCTTCAAAGGGTAAAAAGGAGAACAAAGATCACACGCTTCTGAGGCCAATAAAGATCACAAGGCAAAGGGCAAAGCAAAGATCAAAAGGCAAAAACAAAATCAAAAACTCCTGAGAAGGGTCTATGTTCAGTTGTGCACGTATTGTCTTAATAAGCATCTTAAACAACAGAAAACAGGGTTCAAGAGCAGAGAACTGGTCTGACCACAAACTTACCAGGGAGCAGTTTTCTCCCCACCCTAACAAGCCTGAGGGTACTGCAGGAGACCAGGGTGTATTTCAGTCCTTATCTCAACTGCATGAAACAGACACTCCCAGAGCAGCCATTTATAGACCTCTCCCCAGGAATGCATTCCTTCCCCGGGGTATTAATTATTAATATTCCTTGCTGGGAAAAGAATTCAGGGTTATCTTCCCTACTTGCACGTCCATTTATAAGCTCTCTGCAAGAAGAAAAATATGGCTCTATTCTGCCCAACCCCGCAGGCAGTCAGACCTTATGGTTGTCTTCCCTCATTCCAGACAATTGCTGTTATTCTGTTCATTTTCAAGGTGCACTGATTTCATATGGTTCAAACACACATGTTCTACAATCAATTTGTACAGTTAACGCATTAGTGGTCCTGAGGTGATGTACATCCTCAGCTTACAAAGATAACAGGATTAAGAGATTAAAGACAGGCATAAAAAATAATTATATAAATGTATTAATTTTGGGAACTGATAAATGTCCATATTAAAATGAAATCTTCACAATTTATGTTCCTCTGCCATGGCTGCAGTCGGTCCCTCCATTCGGGGTCCCTGACTTCCCGCAACACTTTTCTGTAGCAAAATATTTGCAGGCTTCTGCAAAGACACCCTACAGACTTTATCCTAGACTGGCTAGAGAAAGAAAACTAAAACATCAGAATGCTTTCTCCAGGCTATACACAGAGGGTGGGAATGGGTGAAAGGGAACAAACAGGGCTGAAGTGTGGGGTACCATCCTTTTGCAGCCCATGTGGAGGAAGTACAAAGAGTGTAGGCAGATAAGAAACAGATTTTCAGCTTCCCCTTCTAGTAACCACACCTCCACAGGCTTGTATTTATTCCTCCCTGATGTAATTTCTTCCAGGAAGTGTGGCCTCCTTTCTCAGTGGCCTTTTTTTGACAGATTGGTGAATCTATATTTGCATTAAAGTCTGGGCAGAAAGGGGATCTGAATACATATTATGGGCTGGATTGTGTTTCCCCAAAATCCCTATCTTGAGGTCCTAATCCCCAGTAGTTCACAATGTGACTATATTTGGAGACTGGGTCTTTAAAAAGGTAATTAAGTTGGGCCAGGCACGGTGGCTTATGCCTGTAATCTCAGCATTTTGGGAGACCAAGACAGGCAGATCACCTGAGGTCGGGAGTTCAAGACCAGCCTGGGCAACATGGTGAAATCCCCATCTCTACTAAAAATACAAAAATTAGCCAGGCATGGTGGCAGACACCTGTAATCCCAGCTACTCAGGAGACTGAGGCAAGAGAATCCCTTGATCCCAGGAAGAGGGGCGTGCAGTGAGCCGAGATCACACCATCGCACTCCAGCCTGAGCAACAGAGTGAGATTCAGTCTCAAAAAAAGAAAAAAATATATTTTATAAAAAAGGTAATTAAGGTAAAAGGAGGTCGTTAGGGTGGGCCCTAATCCAATCTGATATGCATCCTTGTAAGAAGAGAAGGAGACAGACAGACAGACAGAGGGAAGACCATGTGAAGACACAAGGAAGCCTCAGAAGAAACCACCCCAGCTAACACCTTGATCTTTGGCTTTTAGCCTCCAGAATTAAAAATCGATTTTGGTTATTTACTTATTTATTGTTTTTTTGAGACGGGGGCTCACTCTATCAACCAGGCTGGAGTACAGCCTCCATCTCCCAGGCTCACTGCAGCTTCGATCTCCCAGGCTCAAGCAATCCTCCTGCCTCAGCCTCCCACATACCTGGGACTACAGGCATGTGCCACCATGCCCAACTAATTTTATAAAATTATTTTTTTGGAGAGACAGGATCTCACTATGTTGTCCAGGCTGGTCTCAAATTCCTAGGCTCAAGTGATCCTCCTGCCTCAGCCTCCCAAAGTGCTGGGATTACAGGCATGAGCCACCATGCCCAGCCGAATTTTGGTTTTTGAAGCCACTCAATCTGTGGTACCTTGTTATGGCAACCCCAGCAAACTAACACACTACTCCTTGCAGGATGTCAGTTGCCCACCTTTCTCCTGCAACTCGTGACTTTACAAGGTTGAGAGCAAAGTCCCTTGAATGAAGGGTTTTGCTTCCCAGCTCTGCCCTACTGTTTACTCATAAGAAGAGCATTTGGGATGCTTTGCTAATGTTTTGTTCCAAGTATATAATCTGTTTCATAAAACTTAGGAGTATAAGCAGTATTACCTTTTCTTTGTTTCTTTCTCTCTCTCTTTCTTTCTCTTTCTCCCTTCCTTCCTTCCTTCCTTCCTTCCTTCCTTCCTTCCTTCCTTCCTTCCTTCCTTCCTTCCTTCTTTCTCTCTCTCTCTCTCTTTCTTTCTTTCTTTCTTTCTTTCTCTTTCTTTCTTTCTTTCTCTCTTTCTTTCTTTTCTTTCTCTTTCTTTCATTCTCTGTCTTTCTTTCTTAATTTTCTTTTTTTTGATGGAGTTTCACCCTTTGTTGCCCAGGCTGGAGTGTAGTGGCACAATCTCAGCTCACTGCAATTTCCACCTCCTGGGTCCAAGCGATTCTCTTGTCTCAGCCTCCTGAGTAACTGGGATTACAGGCACTCGCCAACATGCCCGGCTAATTTTTGTATTTTTAGTAGAGATGGGGTTTCACCATGTTGGCCAGGCTGGTCTTGAACTCATGATATCAGGTGATCCACTCACCTTGATCTCCCAAAGTGCTGGGATTACAGGCATGAGTCACCATGCCTGGCCTCATTTATATCTTTAAAACAGATGTAATCTGCTCTAAACCTCATCCCTCCTAATTGACCAGAAAGTCAATTTAGTCATAGTTGGGGCTCCACCTTTCAGATTTGTGCAAAAATCCTGGAGGTCTTATAGAGGCTACAGCATTTAGGGAAGGCCTTCTGACCTGGCCTTCAGTTACTCTGGTCTCTTTTTGTTACAGTAGGTAACAAAAGGTAGGTAGCTCATGTCTGCTAGTCAGACATGAGCAGGGCAGGATAGGCACCGCTCCACCCCCACTCCCACCACCCACACACACACCAGGAATGTTAGGCAACTATTAGGTGATGGTCAGGTGACTGTTAAATAGCTCATTAAAATAATAATTGGTTTTAGCTAGAGCCAGGGGAAGGCGGTCTCCCAATAAACAGAAACACCTGAAACTGGTGATCAGCAGCTTCCTGATCCCAGGAGCCGGGTGAGTGGGCTCAAGTATGCACATTACAAGGCAAAATGGCAAAGCTTAACTGGTATATGACCTTTAGAGACATTTGACTGGCAAGGGAAGAATGTCTCAAGTGAACATGCATACAATTCCAGTAAACACACTGTGCGCGCTCCCTGCCCCAGTGCCAGCAGGCCACTGTGCATGTGGACAGCTCACTCCAAGGGAAGAATCAGGGGATTAGGGACGCAAAGCCCCAGAAGTACGCCAGCGTCTAAAACCCCAAGTCAAAAGGTCAAAACTGCACACTTGATCTCTCAAGTCGCCCTCTTGTTCCTCTTCCAAGTGTACTTTCCTTCCTTTCATTCCTGCTCTAAAGCTTTTTAATAAACTTTCACTCCTGCCCTAAAGCTTGCCTTGGTCTCCTTTTCTGCTTGATGCCCCTCAGTCGAATTCTTTCCTCTGAGGAGGCAAGAATTGAGGTTGCTGCGGATCACTATGGATTCACCGCCATCAACGTGTTTACTCGTTTATTTCCCAAACTTCTGTGAGTGCTTCAAGGGAGCAATGTCATGGCTTTTGTGCCATGCTTGGACAGGAAGGTCTTGTCAATATCCTTCCCTCCTGTTCTAGGAGAACCCTCAAAACTCTTTTCCTTTGGCTGCTTCTGTCTCCCCCTCCTCTACCCTAGCTTCAATGTCCTCTACTTACATGACACGCCAGCGAAGTTCTCTTGGCCTGGAAAATGCTGTTCACCTCTCTCCCAAAGCTCCCCCAGGCAAGGAACACAAGACCTGGTTAACTTTTTGGTGGCAATTTGCAGATACATTTACAGCAATAAAAATGGAGCCAAAATTAGTATCTTCACATGTCACCCTGCTTTGTTTTGATGGAGTATAGGGAAGCCACTACACTCTCTAAGCCAGACTGCTATCGTGGAACAGCTGGAATTCTGTCACAGATGGGGCAAGAAGAACTCAGCTGGCATTTCCTCTGAGTTCAGGTTCCTGTGGGGAACAAACGCAGCTCTACAAATGATGGCTGCTGGCTTGGATTCCTTTCTGTGCCCAAGACTCTCAAGCAGCTTTTCTCGACCCGGGAGTTCAGTCAGTACCGCCAGATTTAGCTTTCTCCTCAGGTTTCATAACAGACAGAACAAAACCGGGATATCTCCCTGCCCACCCACAGGGGCTGGGAAGAACTCTGTGACAGGTGTTCCACAGCCATTCTCCTCCCATCGACACCTCCTCACCCAGCTGTGGCTGGAGTTGGAAAGGGAAACAAATCAAAAACTTGAATTCCAGGGTGTAGGGCAGCCACTGTCTGAGAAATGATTAGGACCCCAGGGAGGAGGAGTGCTCAGACTCTGAGTATCTCATTAAAAACGATGAGTCTGCTACTGTGGTGCTGGAGCTGGGGTGATGTGGGTGGCCGACGGCTCACTGCAGGCAGTGAGGGGCAGGTGACCATGTTCAGACTCTACATGTCTTTCATGTGCAAAATGCCTTCATTTAAGTGGCTCCCAGAAATCCAGCCTTTTGCAGGAAGGCTTCTTAAGCCTTTTGGGAAAAAAACAAACAAAAGAACTAGTATCCCTCCTGCTAGAAAATGTAGATTTTCCCTCCTATCAGCCTTCATCCCTGCCTCTACGACAGACAGGCACACACACTACACACAGTCATGAGCACATGGGTGTGTGCACACACAAACACACACACACATCCCAGGGGAATCGTTCATTTTGTTTGGAAGTTTGTTCCTTTGTCCCCATCTAGAGGGACCGGGATGCCTGTCCCCTTTCTCCCCACTCTCGGATTTGCCACTCGCAAACCAAGGCATCAGGTAGTTGTTTGGGGTTACAGTGTCTGTTTTCCTCCTCAGTATATTCAAGGAGCTTTGCTTGAGGGTGGGACAAAGGTGTGCAGAATGGAACAATGAGCAAGATATGAGCGAATGTCCTCAGCCTTGCAGGTAGATTTAGACAACCAGTGGGAATGTCTAGAGGAGGGCACGATTAAAGTTCATAGTGAGCTGTGATGATTTCACAGAGATTATCATTTGAAGGGGGCCTTGAGAGAGGAGTAAGTTCAGCAGAGGAGGAGGAGTGATTGGGCATTCTGGGCAAAGGAAACAGGATGGTCAAAGATCTCTATTATCTGACCCTGTTTTACTCTCTTCCAACATTTAGCACCATCTGAAATTATACTTTTATCTAGCCTCTAATTCTTTTCTGTCTAAATCATGCACTCTAACTCTATGAGTGCAGGAAATATGTGTCCCTCATTCATTGCTGTGTCCTAAGTGCCTAAAATAATTCCTGGCACATCGTGGGTGCTCAGTACATTCACAGAATGGATACATCAACGCTCAGACCAAGGAAAAGGGAGAGAAGGAGACTCTTTTTCTTTTTTAATGTATGTGGTTTCATTTCATCCTTACAATACCACTCAAGAAAGACATAATCATCTCTACCTTACAAATAAGGAAACTGAGGTAAGCAAAGGTAAGTAACTTACCAAAGGTCACACTCCCAGTAAAAGGCAAAGCTGGGATTAAAAGCCTAGTTTATCAGTTTGTAAAGTGTAGATTATGCCATGAAGTCTAATGAAGGTCTGAACTAAGCAAAGCTGTGGGAAGGAAGTTAGAGAAGTGAGCTCATGTTTGAGGCAGCGGGTTGATAAAACTAACAAAACTCGGGCACAGATGGAAAGGTAGAAATCCCTTTGCAGACTCATCACCATCTGAGTGACTGGTCCTGACCTCCCTCTCCACTGGATTCAATCACATGGGGATTTAGAAAAAACATGTGGCATTGGCCACTAGCCAGTTGTTTAACTTTGGGAGACCTGCCCAATTTCTCTGAGCATGTTTTTCCCCTGCTATATGGTGATAAGCAATCAGCTGGCTTTTGAGGGTTGTTGTGAGATGACTGATGTACATAAAGCACCCAGGACAGTGCCTGGCCCACAGTAGGTGTTCCATAAATATTAATTCACTTATCTTTCCCCACAGTTTCCTGATGTCTTTTGGCTTGGGAAGTATTGTTCCCAAGAGGAGGACCAAAGGGCAAGTGTGAGGACATCCACCCTGGCCTAGGTACGGGAGTGGATAGTCTCAAGAAGGAAGGAAGTGACAACCTAGGCCTGGGAGCAGTGGATGGAAAAGAAGTTAGGAAGGTACCCAGTAGAGAAAATCTCCCTCTCTCTGAGAGAAACTCTAACCCCTGTAGAAAAAGGTTAGACAAGAAACCACACTTCTAAAGGGATTATGGTCAATCTCTTCTCTGCAGAAAGGTGTAGCCAGAGTGTGGTTGGTTATGGGGAGCCAGGGGGCTGTTGGGCTTGGGCCTCATATATGTAAATTTGGTTGTGAATTGGGTTATGAATAACCAAATGAGGCTACTCATAGTTATTATAATTTAGGGTTTGTTAAGTTAGTTTTTAAGAAATTATTTGTGAGGTTAAATATGCAATAGCACGTATTGGAGATTTTCCATTTCTTAAAAGGTAATGTTCACTACTCCATAAAATTATTTCCTGAAATAAATACACTATTGTGAAATCATTTTAATAAGGTGTTAACTTATAAACAAATTCTACCACAGTTTTTTGTAACTCTTTGAATTTCTCAACTTCCTATGTATTGAAGTTGTTAAAAAAAAAAAACAAAAAAAAACAAAAAACAAAAAAAAAACAAAAAAGAGGCCTAGGTCTCTGTCTTCTCCAGCTCTGAGAGCTGCCAGGCACAAGCAGCACAACCCAAGGCCGGCACCCGAGGGGGATGTGCAGCTCTCCTTACTTGTTTACAGCGCCACCTGGTGTTCATAACGCATAAGCGTTCCTCACCCCTAAGAGTTGGAATTTGCCAAGTAAAAAAGATCCCTACAGCTGTTTTTCTGAACTATTCTCTCTCAAAATCTCTTTTCTTTCACTTGAAGAGTATGAGGCATGTACGTAAGAATAATCCAAAATAAGAATTAATTCTCTAAAACTTTAGTAAGCTTTGTAACATGGAAAAGAAGGTCTAGTCCTGTTCTAAGTGCCCTGCATGGATTAAGTAACTTAGTTATTATAACTCTGAAGACAGGTGTTATGATGACCATCCCCATTTTACAGATAGCAACTGAGGTACAGAGAGTTTAAGGAATTTGCCAAAAGTTATGCAGCTAGAAAATAGGAAAGATTTGAACCTAGGCAGCTTGACTTCAGTGCTCACACATTCTTATGCTGCTTCTCTGTGCATGAGTGTGTTTCAAGAAACAAAAATTTTAATTTTTATTTGAACTGATATTAAGAATTTAGTCTCTCTGGGTAAAGCTCAATGGACCAAGGATAAACGGGGCAGCAAAGGAGTGAAAAATATGCATTAAATAATCCTGACATATGAGACGTTATGCTTTTCAGGTGCTTGAATTCTCCTTCAGAATGTCACTTGGTGGCGGCCAGTCATGGTGGCTCATGCCTGTAATCCCAACATTTTGGGAGGCCGAGGCGGGCGGATCACGAGGTCAGGAGATCGAGACCATCCTGGCTAACACAGTGAAACCCCATCTCTACAAAAAATACAAAAAAAAGAAAAAAACAATTAGCTGGGCACGTTGGCAGATGCCTGTAGTCTCAGCTACTCAGGAGGCTGAAGCAGGAGAATGGCATGAGCCTGGGAGGTGGGGCTTGCAGTGAGCCGAGATCGCGCCACTGCACTCCAACCTGGGCAACAGAGCGAGACTCTGTCTCAAAAAAAAAAAAAAAAAAAAAAGAATGTCACTTGGTGGCATCCAGAAGGATGGCACACAAACATCTCAATTAATGTTTATAACAACCCTCTCCAAGAAAATATTATCATCTCCCTTTGCCCTTTTTTTTTTTTTTTTTTTTTTGACACACAGTCTCCCTCTGTTGCTCAGGCTGGAGTGCAGTGGCACGGTCTCGGCTCGCTGCAAATTTTGCCTCCTGGGTTCAAGAGATTCTTGTGCCTCAACCACCCGAGAAGCTGGGATTACAGGCACCTGCCACCATGCCCAGCTAATTTCAGTATTTTTAGTAGAGATGGGTTTTTGCGATGTTGGCCAGGCTGGTCTTGAACTCCTGATCTCAAGGAATCCACCCACCTCGGCCTCCTGATGTCCTGGGATTACAGGTTTGAGCCATCCCTTAGTCCTTCTTTTAAGAATTCAACAATTAAGAAGATTGCTCCCTTAAAAAGGATAATAATAGCTACTATTTATTGAGTGCTTTTTTGTTTTGTTTTTAGAAAAGTAATTATCTAGTGAACAACAATGTAGGTTTTCAGGGTCGTGCTACCTGTGTTCAAATGCTGGCGGTCCTGCTAAGAAAGTTATTTCCTACCTCTAAGTGTCAGATTCCTTCTCTATAGAATGGGGAAAAATAAGGATGCTTACTTCAAATGGGTGGGGAGATTAACTGATTTAATACATGCAAAGAGCTTGGAAGAGTTGCTGGCACTTAAGTACTCCAAAAAATGTTACCTTTAAAACCACTTTTTAATGCAAATATATATATATACACACACACATAAATATATATACACACACATATATATATATACACACACACACACACATTGTTGGCTATTATTATCATTCACGCAGAAAAGAATCTGTGAGGAAACATAAGACATTAATAATGATCACCAAATAGATGTAGTTTTGATTTTTGTTTTTCACCATTTTACTTGTCTTTGCTGAATGGACATGGGTTGCTTTTTTAATAAATAAGACTAAAAGAATAACCTTTTAGGAAAAAAAAAATAGTAAGAGTTGAAGGAAGTAAGGATGATTGGCCTGGAGAAGTCTCATAGAAGACATGGTAGATGTCTTCAAATAGTTGAGGCTTAACAAGTGGAAAAAAAAAAACCAAACCAGATTTGTACTGTACAACTTCAGAAACAGGACTGATGGATAAAAGTTTCACAGTGTCTCTAACAATCAGAGATGATTAGAAAAGCCACAGTGAGCACCCCCCATCCTTGAAGGAATTCAAGCAGAAGCTGGAGGCCACCTCTCAGGGATGACGTATAGGTAATTAACAGATCGTGGCAGATTGGATCACAAGACCTGTAAGTTACTACTGAATTGGGGATTCTGACTCATTTCCTATCTGACCTAATTTAGCTTTGACATACACTAGAAGAGATGAAAAACAGGTGGTCATCAGCCTTCAGAGAGCTGAAGTCTGTTCTCTTGCTAAGTATTTTCCTGCAACGATCACTGTTTGCACAAATCCTATGAGAAGACACTTGTGTTCCCTCATTCTGTGGATCCAGTGTGGAATGGACACATCAGAATTGCTAGCAGAGACTCCTGAGTGCCCACTCCTGACTGCCACCCAATGGCCAGCATCAACCCTGAAGTACAGTCCCCATGTTGGTGCCCACCAAGAGCAGACGAAAGAATAGGCAGTGTCTTTGGAGGTCAGGAGTCTGTGGTGCCATTTTTGTCTTCTGTATCAGTCAGGAATGGCTAATAGAGGCCTGGCCTAGTGGCTTAAACAAATTAGGTGTTTATGTGTTCACATAAGAGTGGCGCCCAGGAATACCATGCAGGACTGGTATGGTAGCTCTACAACGTCCTTGGAGAACCAGGCTCCTTCTTTCTCCACCACTATCCTATGTACAGAGCTTACAGCCTCAGGAGCTTTGGCCATCACTTCTGCGTGCCAGGCAGGAAAAAGGGAAGAGCAAAAGGTAAAAGCGGTACTCCTCTGAGTTTCAAAGAACTCCCCTAGAATTCCTGCTCAGTAGTTAGTGCTTCTGTCTCATGGGCCACATCTTACTGCAAGGGGTGGGGGATGGGGGACGGAAAATGATGCAGTGTTTTTACTAGGTGCTTTGTTATCTCATTAAAATCCAGCGTTCTGGAACTAGGGAAGCAGGTGGACATAGGGCAAACAATAGCAGTCTCTTCCCTCCTCGCGCAGTCCCTCTGTAAGGAGAGTGGGGATTACTCCCTGCTTTATAAAGATGAGAAAACTGAGAAGTGGTCGTGAGGACTTGCTTAGAGCCACAGAATGTCAGTGATGATGTTGGTCCCAACACCCAGCTTTGAAAAATGAGAGAACACAAAGACAGAAACCCACGAACATCTGTGGGCAAACACCAGCTGTGAGCCCAGGGGCGCCTCTCCCTGCGGAAGCAAGCTGGCAGATGAGAGGGGCTGCAGAGGTCAGTGAGGACGAGGGGTGCAGGGCACTGGGGCAGATGTCTCAGTGATGGCACTCCGTGCTCTGTGTCATTCCCTAGGTTGGCAAAAGGTAGACAGCTTTGGCCTTGGCTCAGCTGGGAGAACAGATGGGCAGGAATTCAGCACAATTCCCAAATCAGCCAAGCGGCAGACTGCCTTTCCTTCTCTATGTCAGCTGAGGCTACAGTTTCCACCTGGTCACAGCCAGCTGCAGAGGCCCAAGACTGAAGTCCATGACAGCTCGGCCAGGAGCACCTAGGAATGTGCCATCCCACACCTGACTGTGAGGGGCCATCAGGAGAACAAGCAAGGACAGGTGTTTTTCCCAGCAGAGAGGGGACATCTGCATTGAGCTGCCCAGCAGGAAAAAGATTCGATTTCTCTGTGCAAAGCAAACAGCTCCTTATGGCAGTCACATTTCTGTCCTGACTCCTTTTGAGCACAGGGCTGTAACTACTGAGAAAACCAGTTTGCTTGAAAAAGGCCTGGAGCTCTGTTCTTTCTCATCCCCTTACCTACCATAGGAATAACAGCAACATGACCAGAGGTGTAAGGGGAGCCCAGGACCTACCCTGAAATACATGTAATGCAAGCGGAGGCAACTCCTCCCCACATCTGAGGAGGGGAAGGTCCTCATAGAAGGGAAACAGACACAAAGCAGACTTGAGTAGACAGGAATAAGTGTTTAGCTTTAGACACAGGACACAAAATGTAGTTTTGCTGCCATTCTGGTGAGAGCATGCAGTATAGGAGGAAGACGGCTGAACATCATGGGGTTCGCTTGGGAGGAAATGGCCAGGCCCAGAGGGAAAGAAGCGTTCCCTCTTTCACCTTCCAATGCTTACATCAATTTTGGATTATATGTGTATTTACTCGCCATTCATTGACTCTGTAATTAAAAGTTGACTGAAATCTGTTTAGAATTCTATGTAGCCAGGCTTTCAGAAAAGCTTTTAAAAATAAGTGTGGAGTAGAAATTTGGTAATGAAGATCACCACCATGCTCCTTTGAGAGAAAACATGGGAAAGGGACTGGAAGGAGAGGATGGCTAGAGGGAGGGAGGGCTAGCTGTGGTGGCCCCACCCTCCTCAGAGGCCGTGCTCTGAAAAGAGCCACTTCTGAGCATTCCACTGACATTCCTTTTCCATCAAGCTTCTGGCACCTCAGAGCCACCTGCAGTTGGACGATGAGGCTCTTCAGACAACTATAAAGAACTTCCAACTCTTGCTCCCTCACCCCAGGTCTTCTGTAATCTTGAGACCCTAGATCTACTCATGTGGCCTTGGGAAGGCTGGGCAGAAGGTGGCCAACAGGGTCTGGCCCCACCTGCCTTTCCCTTTCCTCCTTCAGCAGCCTAGCTCCTGGCCCTCACGAGGGCACCATCAGGGCTGAGAGCCTTCATGAGCCCCCCTTGGTCCTCTGGGGTATGAGGAGTCAGCAGGGACACATTCCCCATCTCCGCCAGGACCATCTGCACTCAATTATAAGCCCTTTGGAAGCCAGCAGAGGGCTGTTTAGCTGCTGCTGGTTCTCTATGATTAGCTTGTTCTTGTTTTTTGAACATTGCACATGGTGCAGCCAGCTGTGAGAAGCATCCAGGATTCAAAGCTTTTTCTCTCTCAAAAAGAAAAGTGCTAAGCTGGTTGTTTTAACTATGGGGAAAGAAAAAACATTTAAAAGTGTTACTTTCTGGGTAAGTTCCTTTCCCTACCTTTCAATTCCACTCTTCCTAGGACTGGGACCACTCCTTTGTCTATATTCCACAGACCCTATATAGGCACTTGCTTCCTGCAAATGAGCCTTGTTAACATCCAGATAGTGTGTAATTCCAGCTCATGTATCTGTATTTCAGTAGCCTCTCCTCTCCCTTATTACGTGTGAGAGAGACCAGATGTTAAGGCATCCTTTTAATAAAACCATTCCAGAGTCTCCACTCTTTGCAATGCACTAAGGAGCCAGGGCCAACTGCAGAGGCTTACCTTCTTTCCAGGTGCTGAGCCAGGAACAAAGCAGCACTACTTTGTTCACACTTGAAATCCTCAGTGCTCTCTGTAGGCAAGAAGCAGTTGGCTGGGTTTGGCTCTACGCCAGCAGGAAAATCACTAGGGGTGCTTAATAAAATGGTTATTTGTGGGGCTACATCATGGATTTGAAATCCAAGCTCATATGTGAGTGGAGAGCCAGAGAAGCTGGAGATTTGGGAGTCTTGTGAATAGTGATAATGGAAACCATGAGAACTACAATTCACAGGCAAAAGAATATGGCAGTAGAAAAAGATGCAGGTAATCGGCCAGGCATGGTGGCTCAGGCCTGTAACCCCAGCACTTCGGGAGGCTGAGGTGGGTGGATCACTTGAGGTCAAGAGTTTGAGACTAGCCTGGCCAGCATGGCGAAACCCCATCTCTACTAAAAATACACAAAATTAGCTGGGCATGGTGGCATGTGCCTGTAGTCCCAGCTACTCGGGAGGCTGAGGCATGAGAATTGCTTGAACTCAGGAGGCACACATTGCAGTAAGCCTAGATCATGCCACTGTACTCCAGCCTGGGCAACAGAACGAGACTTGATCTAAAAAAAAAAAAAAAAAAAAAAAGAAAGATCCAGGTAATCCCAGTCCCTTTGTCTCACATTTCTGAACGAGGTAAATAAACTCATTTCTTTTCTGACAATATACAGGATCTATGATAAACAGCAGTACAATTATGCCAATAGCCACAGGACATGCCTACAGATATAAAGTTATTTGTAGCATGGGTTTGGTTGGCTTTTATCTACAACTAAATTTTCTGAAATTTAGAAAACCATCTAAATATGGAATAAATGGTTTTATTTACCATGCTGGAGAAAAAGACAGAAGTAAAAATGTCTATTTCAATGTTTAGCAGAAATACTACTTCAAAAGTGATTTTACTTTTTTTTTTTGATAAGCAGTTTTAAATGTGCCCAAGGATAAAAAGTCTGTACCAATCACGGGTTATTATGTTGAGGATAATGGGAGCCACTGTCTGAGAAAGGAGTTATCAATATGGAAAGAAAATGAGAAGCAACCCTGTGCTGTTGGACTAGAATTGGAGGTACTGGTGTGATTTCACGGTTTTCAATATATGGATATGAAAGTAAATTTAGATACTAATGTGAAGCAAATTTAGATAACATGTGTACATATGTATGTGCATATGTGTACACAATTCCCAAGTTCTGACCACGGAGCCTGGGATGAGTGGCACCACAACAGTAAGCACTCCAATCTAACCTTTTAAACTAATTTCCTACTAAAAGCAAGCAGGGCTGGAGTAGAGAAACCTGCAATGTCTCATTGTCAAAAAATACAGCGGTGCCCAAGTAGAGGGGGGACATGTCAAAAGTACACAGGGGCTAACTTGAAGGTGCTCCTACCGGCCATTTTTGAGACCAGTTACACGTCTAAAGAAATAATGATGTAACAAACTGCAACCCATGAATAAAAGAAGAAACTACAAGTCCATACTAGGATGAGTTGAATATCTCTTATCTGAAACGCTTGGGACCAGATGTGTTTCGAATATTTTTGGATTTTGGAATGTTCACATGATCCTTATTGGTGGGGCATTCCTAGTCACAAACAATACTCTTAATTGTTTACAGGAAATACATACTAAAGTATTTAAAGGTGATAGGCCCATTGGGTTGGCAACTTACTCTCAAATGGTTCAGGTTCTGTACTTGTAATTTTTCTGTTTGAGAATGTTTCAAAATAAAAATGTTGTTAAAAATGTAATTTTCTTTTTATTTGCATCTGTTATGACTCAAAAAATGACCAGCTATTATGAAGACTCTACTGTTGAAGATGGATATTTTAACATGGAGTTTCAACAAAATTACTTCTTGAGACAGAGCAGATATGTTTTTTAAATAACGTGATTTTAAGCATATATTTGAACAAAACTAAAACATTTACTATTATGAACATAAAAAAAGATCAGTGAATCAATGTACTCTTCTAGGCTGAATTAAGGTGGATTATCTAAGGTTTCAAAAAAGTTTGGCTGGGGGAAAGTAAGTTTTACAAAACCCATGCCATCCAAAATTAAGATGACATGTAGCAGCAGGAAGTATTCCAATGTCTCATAACCAGTTCTCACAAGCAATGATGTGTATTCTTACTTTAAGAAAGTGTCAAACAAATAGAAAAATCTGGAAGAATTTACTAAGTGTAATAAATTAGAGGTAAATTGTAATAAAAGAATTTATGTCTCATAAAAATATTCACAAGTGGAAGTTTTCTTCTACCAACTTCTCAGAGTCCTTCTAGCCCCCTCTTCACTTCTGAAAAATGTGATTTACCAAAATCTGGTTTACATTTAACTATTCAGGGACACATAACCTGAAAAGAAAGAAATGTCAGATAATACTGACATTGACTCATGCACTTTCTTTGTATCAATCCTTCTTCTGTAAGTAATCAGAATTGGGTCCAAGTGGCATAGAATCAAACATTGTGTATCATGCCAAATACCACTTCCTGTCCAACAAAATTTCATTTTTCTCCAGTAATGAAGAGGTGGACATTCTTCTTGGATTGTAGCATCTGTGCTGCCCGCTCCACACCAACCACGGCAGCTAACCTCTGGGCATCATACTTGGAGTAGAGAACAGTGCAGGTCCACGTGGCCTCTTCTCCTCTGTTGGTGGCTCTCAGCATATTACAGATTTCACTGTAAAAGTGTGGATATGTCGGCAGTTCATAGAAAATCAGGTTCCTGATGCCTTTTATTGTATACCTGTTAGAATTGGAAAGAGAGAGCTATGTCAACTTGAGAAATAAGTTCTAGAAAAACTACCTAGGAGTTGTACAGAGGCATAGTTCATGCTTGTTGCTTCCTGCTAATGGAGAAAAACAGTGGCACAAATAACAGAACAAAAGTTATTCTGAGGTGGCAGCACTTACTTTTATGACAAAGTCATTTTATGACTTTTATTCAAAGTCCTAATATTTGGCTTAAGATAATGATAAAATAAATACACATTTCTTGATCCTACTCTGGGTAGTCTGAGGTATCATGGGAAAGAATAGATCAGGATTTAAAAATCTGTCACAGAAAACTTAAAAAGCAGGCACTTAAAATGGAACATTAGCCTTATTATAATCAGGCAAAAAAGAATGGAGACCAGTCAGACCCAGTACATAAAATAAGCTGTACAAATTGTAAATACACTCCTGTAAGTCTTTTCTTGCCACTCTGGAGACATGTTAACTCCATGGCAGATGTCAAAACCCTGCGCAAGGACCCACTAGGCATCCTGAGAAAGCAATTAGTTTCAACAGCGTATGCATTGCCACCTCTTTCCCGGCTGCACAGTGCTGCCCTGTGGTGGGGGGTGGTGTAGACCCAAGGGACTGACTCACAGTATGGTTCAGTCAGGCTGAGGTCAACCGTTCCCTGTGGGATTCCGTAACAAAAGATTTTATATGTTGACAAGCTTCTCATTTTTCCTGTTAAGTTTCTCTTATACACTGAAGACGTTAGACTCCCTTGGGGATTGTATTTCTTTCACAGAAGATAAGTTTTCCTTGTCTTTCTCCCTCATGGCTCATCCTGATCTCTCTGGAGACCTTCCTTTCCCAAACCATGACTGTGATCTATTATGTGGTTCACTTTTCAACATCCTTTCCGTAAAGAAGGAATTCTAATGGCTAATAAACTTGAATAAACTGTTCTACCTCACTAGTTCTCAAAATAAAAACAACACTGAGTTCTACTTCTGCTTAGAATGTATAAAACTCAAGAGAATATTGCTCCTATACTAATAAGAAAAAGTCAGATAATCTATTATACAAAAATGTTCCTTTTCTTGAGCCCAGAGAGCTACCATCATGAGGCAATCAGGTAACCTGAATTAGGTGGTGAGCTGGTGTATGTTTAATAGTTGGTCCTCAGTGGGAGAAAGGGAGGGTGCTAATTTGAAGGATTTGTCAGTTTCAAGCTACCAATGTCACGCTGCTGACACAGAGACGTGCAACCAGGTCTCAAGAGCCAGTGTGAGCCAGCTTCAGCCCACCATGGACTAAGTTCCAAAGAGTATAGCCCTTCTGAGGAAAAACAGGGCACAGGAACTACTGCACCTTAGGAGGAGCACAGGAGAAAGACGGCCTCTGCCAAAAAAGTGGGTAGTAAGAAAATAGATACGCTTTTAACAAATTCTTAAAGGGCAAGAATAGGCTTGCCTGACTTCAGAACCCCAAGGATCCCTGGATGCTCCTTTAGTTCACATCCACTCAAGAGCTCATTCCAGAGGCCTGCACTGGGAGCCCTGGAGGAAGCAGAAGACCCGAGGGAGATGCCACTGGTGGTAGGGACATGAAAGCCCACCTACTTCCCAGGCCCATTACCGTGAAACCCATGGCAAACACCTGAAGCAGATGGGAAAGAGGGAAGGAACCACCCTGTCCCCTACCCCTAGCTTCAAGCAGGGACAGGCAAGCCACTTCACGGCGGGAGGCGGCTGAGGAGAAGCAAAAGTTGTCTGCCCTTAATGGAAGGACAGTAAACCCCTACCCTTCCATTTTCCCCTACACAAGACTTGCACCCAGTAAAAAGCATTCTGCTCTAGGGGAAGGGGTAAGAAACCTGTTCAGCCCAAGTTCCTGCACTGATACAAACAGAGTTCTGCCACGACTGGGGAAGAAGCTGTATACGCTTCACCACAAAGATCTCTCACAGATAAAAGGTAGAGTCTGGCTGCCACGGAGGTGGCGGGGCAGGAACCCTAAGAAAGCCTCACCCCCAAAGCGTGGAATAAAAAGGGTGGCCAAAAATTGAGCTGGACCAGGAGAACCCCCTCCTCCCGACTTGATGCCTTGCAAGGAGAAACAAGCAAGAGGCCTCCTGTGAGGAGGGGTCCGAGTGTGGAGTGAGACCCTCCTCTGGACTCAGTGTCGAGGCCTTGGTGACAGCTGAGCGATCAGGACACTGAGAAAAACCCGCCAGCACCCGAGAGCCTATACCAAGCCCACTGTTTGCTGGAGGTATTTGAAGTCTGTGGTGTTGGGAAGGTATCTATAAAAATCAAATCCTGACTAGATTGACAGCACCCACACCATTGGCCTACGGAAGGGGTGTGGCCAGACATAAGGATTATTTACCTCAGCCTCTACCTTCCACTGAAAGTTACAGAAGACATAAAAAAGCAAGAAAAAGACATCTAAACAATGAGGTATCATTTTGACTATCACATCAGTAGCAATAATTCAGTCTATGGGGTTTCGGAGAAATAGGTCAATGGAGCATAAATTACTTTGTCTATGAATTCGGGAGAAGATATGGAAAAGATGTGAAGGAGCAAATAAGTGGCAATGCATGACACATTTTTAACTATGTATAGCCTCTGTGCTAACAAGTTTTCCTTTAAAAATCTATCCCAAGAAAATAACTAGGTAAGTAGTTCATCAAAATATATGCATATGGATGTTTTGTGTATTACTATATACAACAGCAGAAAACAGAAAAAAAAAAAAACACTATATGCCACTAAAAGGAAGCTAGCTTAACTAACCAATGTAATACTACGTAGCCATTAAATACAATGTGATGTTTACCTCACACATTACTTTTTAATTACATACGCACACTGACTAAGTGATTTTAGTGATTTGACATCACCAAGAATGAGACAAAGTGACATTACGTGCCTCCTGATGAGATGAGGTAGAAAGTAAGTAATATTCCCTAAGTAGGATTCTTATCAAAAGATATTTATTCTAAATCAGTCGTCCCCAAACTGCTGCACATTGAAATCATCTGGCTGGTTTGTTTTTGTTTTTGTTTTTTTTAATTAATACTTAGGTTTTGTCCCCATCCCAGATACTGCGATTTAATTGGTACTGGGATGCCACCTGGGCATTTGGAATTTTAAAAGCTTCTATTCTAACGTACAGCAAAGTTTGGGAACCACTGATCTAAATAATAAGGGAACAATTAGGTAAATCTAGACTGTGAGACATACTACAGGAAACCAGATTGGACTCTTCAAAAAGATGTCAATGTGATGAAAAAGTAAAAAGGCAAGAGAGTTATTCTGGATGAGGGTTTCTCAGTGTTAACACTGCTGACATTCTGAGACAGTTAATTCTTTGTTGTTGGGGGCTGTCCTGTGAACGAAGGTGTTTAGCAGCATCACTGGTCTCAACCCACTAGAACCACCAGAATAATCCTCCAGTTGTCATAACCAAAAATGTCTCCAGATATTGCCAAATGTCCCTGAGGGAGCAAAATTGTCCCCCAGTTGAGAACTAAACTAGATTAAAGAAACAAAAGCAATAAGTTAACCAAATGCTATGTATGATCCTTAATGAATCCTTTTTGGCCGGAAGGGAAAGGGCTATAATGGTCATTTCAGTGACAACTAGGAAAATCTGAATATAGACTAGATATCGGATGATATTGTTGTAGCAACATCAGGTAGCATGATAGTGGTGCTATGGTTAGATAAAAGAATGTTTTTAGGAGCTACATGCTAAAATATTTAGGGGTAAAGTGTCACTGAAGATTCATGCTACTTTACTTTCAAGTGGTTCAGGAAGAAAAAAGAAGAGATGTGAGTGGGGATAGAGAGAAGATGGGTATGTGCAAATGTGATAAAATGAGAACAGCTGGTGGAATCTGGGGTAAAAGGGTTTATAAATAAACAGATGTTTATTGTTAGTCTCTTAACAATTTTCTTTCACAATGAAATCTTTTCAAATAAAAACCTGGGGGAAGAGAGGATGTGGTAGAGCTATATATAGTAACTTAAAAATATACACAAAAAATCCACGATATACAAATATACAGGCCAAAATGTTAACATCTTTGAATTTTTTTCAGTAAGCACATAAAACATCTCAGACAAAGGAAAAAAAAATCCCTAAAAGAAAAAAAGATCCCCATTTAAGTTTTTTTTTTTTAAAAAAAAAACACCTGTGTGTGCATGCGTGCAGGTGCATACATGCACGCACACATTTTTCATATAAAAAAGATGGAAAAAAATACCAAAAAGAGTATTTATATCACGGCAGTGAGATTTTTAACCTAAAATTTCCAAGTTCTCTACAATAACTGTGTAATACCCTCACAATCAGGAAAAGCAAAACAATAAAACCGTTAAGAGTTATATTAAACACACACACACACACACACACACACACGAAAATCTGTCTCAGTCCCAATGCAACCACAATAGAGACTAAGTATCTCCTGGCAACAGAGAACATGGCCAGGGCCTTTTCCAAGGGGCAGTTAGTGCCAAGTCTCCATAGCCTGAGCACCCCTTCCCCTGCCTTCCTCCTCCCTTACATATGCTTTGTCTTCAGTGACTCCTACAAACACAGCCTAATCACCCTGACAGGACCTTCCAGATGTCTATTTCACCAGCCACTGTTAAAGACAAATGAGGCAACCACAACGAACTTGAAAGGCTGGCTCCTTCCTACGGTCCATAAAGACCAAGTCTACTACTTCTAGAAAAGGGATTCTCATGTAGGGGAAGGGAGTACTCAGAAACTCCCAGCAGCCTTTCCAAACTCCACAAATCCCACCTCCAGTTTCTGACTTGCCTCCTGGTTGAGATACTCCCTACCGTGGAAACCCACTGATAACACACTGGAAAAGAGCTGTGACCCATCGTTGGGAGGGCTATCACGACTAAATGTTCATCTAATTCTAAGATTCTGCTAGTTTAATCTTCCCCAAATAAAACAAATCTTCAGGTTAAAAAATTTTTGCTAACTCAAAAATGAATTCGAATCTTCCTAACACTGCCAGCTGTCATAGAGAATATAAAAACAGAGTCAGATACTACAATATGAAATACATGTACATTTTCTGGCCGGGCACAGTGGCTCATGCCTATAACCCCAACACTTCGGGAGGCTGAGGTGGACAGATCACATGAAGCCAGGAGTTCAAGACCAGCCTGGCCAACATAGCGAAACCTTGTCTACTAAAAATACAAAAATCAGCCAGGCGTGGTGATGCACTTCTGTAATCCCAGCTACTCGGGAGGCTGAGTCACGAGAATTGCTTGAACCCAGGAGGCAGAGGCTGCAGTGAGCCAAGATCACGCCACTGCGCTCCAGCCTGAACAACAGAGTGAGACTGTCTAAAAAAACAAACAACAAACAAACGCACAACCCAGCCCCCCTCCAAAAAGCGTACCTTTTCCAAGGTCAAATTAAAAAAAAACAAATCACAGAGACACTGTACACGAAAACACCCATCATCACCTTGGTGATCTCTCAAGCAAAAAATTCCATAGTTGGAAACTGAGATAATTAGCTGTTACAGAACTCTAAAGCACATTATTTCCATTCATCTTCTGCAAAAGAAACACCAATTAACCTGGCCCAGGGCATAAAGCAAATGGCATATGCTGAGATTTGTCCTTACCGTGACTTTGAGGGCAACACAGCTTGGTAAATAAACAGACAGTATAATACAGGGGACTGTCCTGCTTACAAAGGGCGCCATGCCCTGTCCTTGAAAAGCTGCTGAGATATTTAAGAGCAGTCCTCATCCCAGCTTAATTCACAGTTGCTATAGACAATCACACTGGGAAGTTTTCCAATCCATCCACTTCACTTAAAGGGCTTGCTTTCATTTGTCAAGACGATGGAAAGCTAAGAGCTTTTAAGACCTGATGAGTGCAACTCCCCCAGACACTTTCCAACATGAATGGAAACGACAACTTACTGGAACAGAGCAAATAATGAGGCCAACAAGCAAGCATTCATTAACACTCTTTGGCCAAGCAGCCTTCTCTGGGTAGCCAAGAATGGAGCCTGGGAAACACAAATTTAATCAATCCTCAACTCTCTAAGAGGTCATGCCATGCCAGCTTTGCTATGCCTAGGCAAGCTGCTGGGACTCCTCCCTCCCCATCCTGGTAACAAGAACATTATTTGGGGAGCACCATCCTAATTGTTTTAGCATAAATTAAAAGGTGATGCGATGCCAAAGTGCGTCATCTAATGTGCTCCAAAGCTTGGGAGATTTCTGGCATATCTGTTTGGGATTCTCTGAGAAAATGCACCCATTGTGAGTTAATAAAACAGTAAAGTCAGAACTTAAATCCACTGGACATTACTGTGAAATCAGGATGAGGTAACAGAATATAATTTACATATCTCTGCAGGCAAGGGTTAAGAAAAGCCTCTTCCATACTATGTACCTATGAAAATTGAAAATAAAAATCTAAAAATAAAATAAAAAGGCCTTTTCTATTTATCAACAGAGAGAGACTCAGCAAAACAATAAAATACATGAGCTGTAGGGCCAAAAGGGCCGCCACTATCCTAATTAGAGGGTTTTTTTTTCTTTTTCTTTTTCTTTTTTTTTGAGATGGAGTTTCGCTCTTGTTGCCCAAGCAGGAGTGCAATGGCATCATCTCAGCTAACTGCAACCTCTGTCTCCCAGGTTCAAGCGATTCTCCTGCCTCAGCCTCCCAAGTAGCTGGGATTACAGGCACACGCCACCACGCTCAACTAATTTTTTGCATTTTTAATAGAAATGGGGTTTCACCACGTTAGCCGGGATGGTCTTGAACTCCTGACCACAGGTGATCCGCCTGCCTCGGCCTCCCAAAGTGCTGGGATTATAGGCGTGAGCCACCGCACCTGGCCTGAGTTTTTAAAAAAATAACAAAAAGGCCAATCAACTTATTTTGTCAAAGTCACCTAGTAGGAAAGCTAAGCAAACACTGAAACCCTTCAACATTCAACTTGAGGCCCTTACCCTTCTACCTCCTGCAAATGTCAAGGAGCTCATGGTCCTAGTTCTCCTTGGTAGGGAGTATCTGTGCATACCTCAGGAGCACTGCAAGTGTCTGGAAACTGACATTGTACTCAGCCTCCATCTCCCCAGGAAACACAGCTCTCAATGCTTGTCTGTGCATTGGGGGAAGACAGAGGGAAAAAGTCTAGACAGGGAAAACTCAAGTGAACACAGGAAAGGTCCCTCCCCTTCCCTGTATTCATCGGAGCTGTCCTGTAATGTCCTTCCTGCAGTGTACAACCACAGCTTCACTCCAGGGTTATACACAGGGTATGCTTTGGTTTCTACGTCCTTCTTCAGCAATGCCCATTTTGGGAAAAAACCAACTAACCAACTAAGAAGAGTCTGTCCAGGCCAAAAACTCTCGCTACTTTGTAAGAGTGGGAGAGTGAGGGATGATCTCACAACACCACGAAGCCTGCCATGCATTCAGAGCAGGCCATGATTTGTCCTGCACGTCCCCTGCAGAGAGGAGGCTTGAAACCGGGCACCACTTTACCTTTTGTAGAAATGGAAGCGCTCTGTGAAAAGCAGAAACTGTTTCTCTCCTTGAAGGAAGAAGTGTCTGGCCCTGGAGACACCGGACTTCTGCGTGTACTCGCAGATGTGGGTAAAATTCAGTTCCTCCTTCTTGAAGTAATTTCGAAGACGCACGAAGTCAAAGTAGGAGGGGATATAGATGAGCGTGTGAGACATGACTGCATCACGATACTGCGGCAGAATCTTGTTCACAAAAAAGTTAAACCTGATTTGGAATGGCAAAGGGCAAAGTTAATGTCTAGAGCGAAGCTTATGGTGTCTCTTAACTGTGTGACCCTGGGCAAATCACAATCTCGTGTTAAAAGATTACCTCCCCAGAGGCCAATAGGATTTCCCTCCTCTCAAACAGATTATGTAAGGATAAAACTTGATAAGCACACTAAAAAAGTAAGTGTCAATACTATTCATTGTAAAAAACAGATGTAATACCATTATATCCCAGAGAATTATTCTAGGAGGTACACACCACACTATTCAGTCAGTAGTCAGTCAGTCAGTCAACAAATAATCACTGAACATCTACCATATACCAAGCCCGACTAAGCTTCCTTGGGGTCCCCTAACTAAACACAATGAAGAAAAAGGGGGAAATTTTCCATACAATTGGAAAAATAGTTCTTTCCCTGAGGGGCTTACAATTAACTTGCTGACATGAGACACCTTGTAGCATAAAGCTGTATAATTTTAAAATGGCACCGTCAAGAGTGAAAGAGTCCTGATTTATAGCAATAACCCCACTACTAGTCAGGAGACCTAGGCCAAGTCACTATTTCTCTCTGGGCTTCAGTTTCCTCCTCTGACAAATGACATAATTAAATTAAATTATCTCATCTGATTTGGTAAACAGTAATCAATAAAAGCAAAATGGAATCCAATTCTAGGTTTGGACACCCAAGTCAAATCTCTCTATGTTGTCCCCAGGGGCCTGCTGGGAGCAGTGGTTACCTGGCATCAATCACTGAAGCTAGGTTTTCAGCTTCCATCCTCTGGAAGACATGTGGGAGCTGCACCAGGACATGACTGATAGAGCTTGTCATTGGGACATTCCTCACAGCCACCTGCCAGTAGTCAACGAGAGCGTTAGGTAGACAGCCATCCCCTTCTTGACCAGATGCTATCCCCTCCTTCTACTTTAGGACCCAAACAATAAACAGTGCTCATGAAGACACTGAGGAAACAAGATAAGAACCCACCTGGCCTTGCATGTTGACACAGTACTTGTTGAACACTGAGTTGATCTGGGCATCCTGAAGGGCCCCAAATAGCAGTGTCTGGCGATAGTACTTGGAACAATTATTGAGGCTCCACATCCGCACTCGAGAAAAGTCTACCCCATGTGAGTCCAGGGGTAGCAGGTTCATGTGATTCATCAAATGCTTTGAGTGGAAATAATGATACCATTAGTGTTGATTGAGCATTTACATGTTGGACATTGCTAAACATTTTCCAAGTCTATCAACTCAGTTAAGCCCATGGAGCATGTACTATCATCTCCTAAATTATAATAAGAAAACTGAGGCTCACATGGGTGAGCGACTTGCCCATGGCCAGCCAAACATGCCCAATGAGGAGATAAGCTAAAACTGGCCACCTCCTGGAATTTTAACAAAGGATCAAAATGGTACCTACAGGAATATACCTTTAAAATGAACCTCTGAAATGCCACACTGGTCTCTCTATGGGTCCCTAAGTCCCAGGCTTGGACAAGAAGGGAAATGACATGGAAAACAGAGTTGCTGTCCCTCAATGACCTAGTTCTCAAAACATTGGGAATAGTCGCAGTGTCACCATACCTGCCTTCTCCTCAAATCGAAGAATATAACTCAACTATGCCAAAATGCCTTTTCCATTTTAATTATATTTTCACCTTGTAATATATATTGAAGGATAATGAGTACAATAAATGTATTTCCTACTTTAGAAGTAAGTCCTACCCTTCATTTGTCCCAAACTTCCTGCAAGCTTCAAGACATGGGGTTGTAGAAGGGGTGAGTTCCCATATGCCTTAGAAAAATAAACCTATAGTTCCTCAATAAGGATTGTTCCAAAGCAATTTTTCAATCCTAAAACTGATTAACACTGCAGAGTGTATGGAGAAGGAGAAAAAAATAACAGTACAAATTACATCAGGAAATAAAGACATCCTATATTTCTCTACAAAACAAAATCCCACCTTCAAAAGTCTGCAGCGGGGTTTCCCCATCTTCACTAAAGGCCAAACAAAGGAGCATAAGAAAAAACCACATGTGGGATTATGTTAGGTAAAGATGTTCCCAATGAGGACTCATCCATCCATCAACACGTCCCATCCACCCATCCACCCACCCTAAAGTTAGCAGAAAGAAATTTTAAAGGAAAGAAATCTTTTCTGGAGATTTGAAAATAACTGACAGGAATTATAATCTCTAGATAGTTTAATTATGGACAATCTGTGGGGAGAAAAGGGACAAAAGACTTTTTCAAATTAGAAAATGTGGAATGTGTCCTTGCTTCCAAACAGAGTTCTAATCTGGACTTAAATAATTCTTTAGGACTTAAACCACTGGGTGTCTTATCCCTCTAAACATGAATACTGTTCCACTGAATGTGAATGGCCAGCATTACCAGGACATGCTCCCAGTTCTGCATCAGGTAAATGTCAGCTTGATCAATGATGAGAAGCTCAATAGAAGACAGAAAGTCAAAATCTCTCTTCTTCTCTCCTTCTCCACCAATGATGGTCCTCAAGCCCAGGGGGGAAGCAATGAGAATATCCGAGGAGTAAAACGGGGCATAGAGTCGGATGCTTCTCTGAAGTATTGCCACTCCTACACAAAACAGCCAAGTACACACCAATTCATTAGTCACTACCAAGCCATTACCTTCCACCCTCTCAAAGCAGTCCACCACTTCTATTGCTTCCACATCTCTTATGTTCCTCTTAGCATGTAACTGTGCTCAACTGCTTTAATTATTAAAACATAAGAACAAGAGAAATCTTTCCCTTGCATCTATAGTCCCTTCTAGCTTCTACCTTCTCTTCCTTTCCATCACCATCAAACTGCTCCAGAGAATTGTCTCTACTTTCAAATCTCTCCTTCACTTCTCACTCCACTGCAATCTGGCCTCTGATTCCTCAGGACTCCAGAGAAATGACTCTTGCTAAGGTCCTCACAGTCCTCAGTCACCAACAGGATGAACACTTTTGAGAGCTTCTTATGAGGAATGTACAAATGGCACAGAATGTACAAACAGTTGCCTTGCAATGTTCTTTTCCTTGCTAATCATTTCCATGACTTCAACGCTCACTTTTGCTTCTATCACTGACCTGGCCCTTGTCTATCCTTCCAGATCCAAAGAACTCTTCTTCCACAAACTGGTGGATTCACTTGTCAGCTCTGCTCTCATGCTGCATAAAGCTTTGGGTAAACTGACTCACTGATCGTGGCTTTAACGTCACCTTCACACAAATGTGCATTTCCAGCCCTTATCTTTTTCCTGAGCTCCAGAACAATATACTAACTGCTTGCTGGACAGTCATATATGTTCCAAACAAAACATGGGCTCTCATCTCCTATGCTTTACATTCCACCATACCGAAGCCTGTGTGAATCACAGGTCATTCCAAGCTTAGTCACCCTGAGGCCTCTGCAACAGGCAGTTTCCTGTCTGAAATGTTTTCTTCCACTCAGTTACCTCCCTTTGAAACTGGCTAAATCCTGCATAGGTTTCCACCTAATACGGATGACACCTCCACCACAACATCTTCCCTAACCACCCTGCCCCCATTTTGGGTAAGGGGTTTGCTTTAAATGCTCCAAGAACAACCACTGCACATGTATCCTGCACTGCCTGCTCCCTGTTGTAGGCTGGATTTCCTTAGCAATAGGAACTATAACTTTTATTTCTATATTTATTCGTATATTCTCAAGAGTGCCTGGCACACTGTAAATACTCAATAAGTATTTGTGAATGACCATATGCGACTAATGAACATTTTCTCAAGAACTGTACTCTAGAAAGGTATAACCAACCAAAGTCAATGGGAGCTGAATGAGAGACAAGCAAAAACGTGAAAATGTGGGTGGAAGTCATGTGTGGAGATTATTCAGGGTAGGCATTATGTAGCAGACAGGAGAAAGTCCACCTTTATGTAGAGACAGTCAGTTTATTCAGCCTCCCCAGAATGACCCCATCAGCCCCATCACTTCCAACATCCTACAGCACCCCTTGTAGCATCTATCTGCTACCAGCTATGGGTGTGCTTACACACTTCTGTTATACACTTGTTATAAATTTCTGTTATTAATGTATATGTGCCTTTCATATGTGGCCTCAGAGATCCTCCCCACTCCACTGGCCTAATATCCACCCCATTAGCCAAGAAAAGACTCTCCCAAGGCAAATAACATGTCTCAAAGGCACACTGGTTCTGTTAAGAGGCGCAGCGAGTGATCCACTGGGAAAATGTCTAATTCCAGCTTCTGGTCTCCAGCTATGCAGACCTTCACACTTTAGGTCTCAAAGTAGATAAGGAAGAATTACCAATCCTGAAGTGGTCATCAATATTGCCCACAAACACGGCTTCATAATCCTCAGGCCTCTTCAAGTTGGGTGGTCTCTCCTCGGGATCTGATCCATATTCTCCCTGAAACCTCTTTTTGTTGCTCACAATGATTTTCTTCTTGCTGTCACCCTCGAGGAGGCTGATGAAGAGCTGCACCACCCGCAAAGCAGCTTCCCGGAATGGCACCACTATCAGTACCTGTGCAGAGAGCAACAGCAGCCTTAGTAGGGGCAAGAGGAAGGAACCAGATCTTGAGGTGAACCTGCTGAGGAAGTGGAGCTAAAAAGCTCCATGTAGAGCAGTGGCTCCCAGCCCAGGAAACATACTTATGTTACCCCCTTTGCACAGGGCCTGGCTCAACACCAGAAACTGAGCACGTTTCATAACCCCAGCACCATGACCTGCGGACTTTAGACCCGTGAATCCATGCGTCTCTGCTTGAGACATTTCTCAAGCAGAATTTGGAAATATCTTTTACAATAAGCCAATACCTCTAACAGATACGTCTACTAGTAAAAACTCAAGGACATAAACACATGAGCTCTTTGAGGGAAAGAAGTGTTACTCCATTTCTGTGTCTCCCACAGCATTTAGTGCAATATTTTTATCCTTAAGACACAGTGAATAAATACATGCCAAATAAATAAATGGAACAAGTAGAGAAGAAATAAAGCAGGTAAGAAAAAGGATTAACACATCATCACATTTTCAGTGCATTCTCTAGTACAGTCTTTCAGAAATGACAATAAAGCATTTCTAAAAAAAAAAATGACCACAATTAATGGGAAAAACAGGACTCAGCTTTCTAAGCATATTCAAAAATATTTAAAGTTACTGTTGAGAATAAAAACCAAAGATGCTTAATAAATGATTAATTTCTAATTTCCTATTGTAAACAACATAATGGACATAACCCCAGTTAAACCACATAATTCACCAAATTATAATATGTTTCATAGATAATCTGCCTCTTATTCTTCTATGTAATTCTAAAAGGAAACAAATAACCTTATAACCCTGATGTTCAAGCCCCAAGGAGTGCAGTGGACTTAGCTTGATACAGTACAGAAATGGTGGACCAGGATTTAAGAGGACCGGGTTATTGTTCCAGCAGTGACACTAAGTAAGCATCAGGGCTTTGGTTTCCCCCGCTATTAAACAAGGGAGTTTGACTAAAAAATCTCCAAAAGCCACATTAGTATCAAAATTCTAGGATTCTATTAAACTCAATGAGAAAATTATAAAAAGATGAGGCTCTTCAATACAGAGAGATGCAGTTCAGGGCAGGGGGACAAGTCCTGGTTCTATAACATCATGAATAATGTAGACATAATTGAAAGCCATTTCCTGTTAAGGCCTCAAATCCACTAGAGCTTAGACTTATGAATATAAACTCATCACTTTAAGCAGCAAAAACTTTACAGTGGCAAATATAAATTTTTGTTTTCAAAGGTTGTCATATGTATGTGGCTTAATGAAGAGAATCCATGGTTCTTGTCTCATCTCTGCTACTCTTTCCCTGGTTCTCTTTAGCAAGGCCCTCTACGAACTTCTACAAATTTGGGGCTGTCCACACCTGTAATACGGAGGGATTGGATAAAAGGCTCATTAAGGTCCCATCCAGCTCTGACAACCACAAAGAAGAGATTTATAATGGAGTTTTATTTATATACTCTGGGTTTATCTTTAAGGAAAGTGTCACGAAGTGCCTCCTTCTCACAAGTTTCCAGCTACATCCACTGTCAGAAACAGCCCACTAAACTGCTGCAGTGATGCTCTGACACTACCTGGCCTACTTACTATGCTCACATTTGGGCTCATTCATGATGCCAATTATTAAAACACCCAAGTTCCTGCTAAGTGTCAGGCACCTCTATGGCAGTGCCTTGCAGCCTCCTTCTCGAGAGCAAAGCCTTCCTGCTGCACTCACCTTGGGCCTTGTTAACCCTTGGTCTCTAAAGTCATCATCATCACCCACTCCAAACTTCTGGCTTCGGTGTCTGCTATTGTTGCCAAGCACCTGGGCATTGGCTTTGAGGACGTGATTTATCACATGCAGGCAATACACATGGCGGATCTCTTCCCCGTTCTTCAGGGCAGTGCTTTCTGGGTAGAACAGGTCCCGGTAAGAATTCATAATTAAGAAGAGTTCTTTCTGGAGGGGGGTGAATGGGCTGCTTGATTTTTGGGGACCAGATAGGAACGGGCTGTTGGTCTTAGTCCAGGTGGATTCCAGAGGCTTCTGGAGATGAAGTGACTTTAAGTCAATATCCTTTGGGGGTTTAAATGTTTCCAACTTCTGAAACTTAGAGGAAAAGACAAGCTGGCCCAGGATAGGCCACTAGGGGAGAAACAGATCAAGGGCTAAATTAGAAATGAATAACAGTAAATTACATTCACATAATAATATATTTAGCAAATGTTTTCATTATTTATAGATCATCCTCATTTAATCCTCACAACAGCCCTGCAAGGTAGTTACCATGATACTCACGTTATAGTTTAGGAAACGCTGAGGTTTATACAGAGGTTGTATGATACAGACAAAGTTTACACAGAAGAAAAGAAGCTGAGGGCTAGACCCCAAGGTTTCTGACTTCAAATCTGAGCTCTTCACCCTATCAGTTGTCCCACACTGTTCTGTGGAATACATTCTGGGAAGAGTCAACATTCATTCTAGAAACAAAGGGGTCCCATAGTCAAATACCCTTGATAAACATCACAAAACTTAATTCCTCTGAGGGAGATTCACAATGTCCATTAGATACTAAAGGTGTTGACAAATTCCATGACAAGAAATCTGTCCATTTTGTTTAAATCCTAAGAAATACTATTTTCTATTTTGTGGGATACAAGTTTAAGAATTTTTGCATTATAGCTAAATTGCTGATCTAAAAATAGGACAATCTCAGCAATAAAAAGAAATAAATTACTGACAGCTGAAATAACTTGGATGAATCTCCAGGGAATTATGCTGAGTGGAAAAAAAAACCAATCTCAAAAGGTTACATGCTGTATGAGTCATTTAACATTTTTTAAATGACAAAATTATAGAAATGGAGACCAGATTAGCAGTTATCAGGGCTTAGAAATGGGGGTGGGGTAGGGCGTAGAGGGAGGTAGATGTGGTTATAAAAGGGCAGCAAGGATCCATATTTTGCAGGAAATGTTCTACATCTTGATGGCAGGGGTAGATACAGGAACCTACGCATGATACAATTGTATATAACTAAATACAGGCACAAGCATACGCAGTTGAACAGGAGTAAAACCAGATCTGAGTAAGACTGGTAGATTGTATCAATGTCAGTTTCCTGGCTGTGACATTATACCACCATTCTACAAGATTTCACTATTGAGGAAAATTGGGCCAAGGGTACAAGATGTCTTTGTATGATTTCTTACAATGGCATGTATATCTATAATTATTTCCTCAATAAAAATTTCAATTAAAAAAGGATGACTAACTCTGATGAATGGTATCAATGGTGGGAACAAAGAAGTAAAAACTGCCCAGTGTCTGGGTAATTTATTTGTGGACCTACCTCCAATAATTTCAAACAAATCAACAATAATAGTACCTACTGTTTTAATGAACACCGTTTTGCTGAACACTATGTATTAGTAAACTATTCTATTTTGAAATAGGTATTATGATCCCCCTCTAGCAGACTAGAATAGTGAATAGCAAAAAAGCACATTAACTTGCCTTTGGTCAAAATGCGACAGCTCCTTGAAGATGTTGGTCTCCAAATCCACTCTTACCCATCATTATATATTATCTGGCACCCACACTCCAGCTTCTTGGTGCTTTTTCTGGCTACACCTGTGCCCCACTAGGCTCTTCTAGCCTTCCTATGCCCTGCTTCCCTAGCAAGTCATCTACCACAGGTGTATATCATACATTGTGGGAGGCTACTAAAACCCAAGACCACTGTTTTATTTAGAGTTTTCTCTATTTCTGACCAGGATGACCAAGCAACACTTACTTTAAGCTCGTGGGTGGTTTTGGGATTTGTGGCAACAGCCTGAATTTCTTTTTCTTTCAGTTCTTTGTTCACATGTTGAAGAAATGGATCTAATTCAGAAATAAAAAATGTCAGCACACTATGCAACTATAGAGGGGTTTTCTGGTCTTCCCCTGTGAAAGACATGTTGATCTTCATTGTGTTAACTCATCCTTTTCTCCATTGCCTTTCCCCATCCTGTAGCCAAGTCCAGAGCTTAAAAATTTCTGAAAGGTTCATCTTCCTAAAACATTTATCTAATTATATTACTTCCCAGCTTGAAAACCTTTGAAGAAACTTCTCAGCCCAAAATTCAGAGCACTTTAGGATATACCTCCAACCTGCATCTTCAGTGTCATTTCTGGACTATATGGCCCTCAAATTCTTCTGCCTCTGTGCATTTCCTTCTTTCAACCAAAAGTTCCAGCCTCTCCTTCACTGAGGCTGGATTTGGATAATATCCAAATGTTATCAATTTAATGTTACCCACTGAATCACAATAAATACTTCCCAGGCTTACTGTGTTAGGCACAACGTTGGCTCCCTTTGTTCCCTACAGAGTCATCACTTTCTCTAGTCTCCTGCCCTGCCCAGCCCACCCATTCCAACACATATATATATATATATATATATATACACACATGTCTTATCTAGCAGATTCCAAGGTCTCTAAGAACCTTGTCTGATTGATCTTGCATTGGGACACATAGAAATGATCAATACTCCACAGAATTGAACAAATGATCCACATGATAGCATCTGCACTCCAAGTAATCTTTAGTATTCTGAGCTAGCCACCCAACCTTCTCTCCCAGTCCCACTCACAAGAAACAGAACAAAGTTAAATGACCCATTCAAGCATCCAAACAGTAAAATTTCAAACGAAAAGCATCTTGTATTAAATATCTAAGAGTGAACAACAGGACATAAGAATTCTAGATGCTAATATATCTGTATGGGCAAAACCACCACAGAAATTATGGGACAGTCAAGCTTCCTAATGTTTCCTCCAAAGTTTCTAAGTTTTAATCGTTCAGAAGGGAGTTTGTATTAAAATCTCCAAATTCTACCTGTCACTTCTCCTGCAAAATAACCAACAGAACTAAATGAGTCAAATAAGGATTAAAATTTCTGTTTCATTAAAGGTAAAGCTGGGTTGAAGAATGGCAATGAGATCAATGAAGGCAATCAGGATACAGAACAAGACCAACCTGACTTGCCCACCTAGACACTGGCTGAGAAACTGGACTTGAGACAGCAGGAACCCATCAAACCCTGACATAGGCACGTCTTGTCCACATGACTGCCATTTGGTCACAGGAGTGGTCAAGAGTCTGTGAGAGGCAGGAGACACAGGGTAGGGCTTTTTGGCTTTTGAGGGTCTCCCTGTAATAAAGACCACTCAGATTAGCCACCCCTGGGTCTTGCAAATCTGAAAAATTACTGCTCCAAAACAGAACAGCAAGTGAGGGGTAGAGGAAGTATTTTTCCTCTTTTTCTTTCTCTTTCCCTGCTTGGGGAGAAAATCAGAAATCTTCCCCTGACCCCAATAATGAAAATGTGAGGCCTGGGAAGCTGACCTTCCCTACCATCATTCTTAAGTTGTTTGTTCTCCTAAACATCCCCTCCAACCCCTAAACACTGAGTAACCCTTGAGAAACACAAAATATCTTTTAGAAGTATTTTTCCCAGCTCTAGATATAGCCACCAAACTGTTTTTATTGCTGTTTGTTCCAATAATAGATTCAATGTGTATTAGTACACAAATTCCATACTAAGCACCTGGTGAATTCAAGTAACACACACTGCGCTATGACCTTGAGATGCTTTCAAAGAAGAGTTGTCTCCACTTTCCTCTTCCAGAAAATTGGTTTCCAGACTGAACAGTGACTCGTGTTTTGCGTCTGTGAACTCTTCGGGGGATGCTTGTGATGTGCCCGGTGGCCTTTCCCCATCTTCTTTTCCCTCAGGGTCAGCAGATAAAGGTACATCTGCAGTTTTGAGAAACATTTTCTCAAATTATTTACTCACAAATTATACTTCTGTTGACAAAATTTATTTCCTTAGGCTATACCAACAATAATGTTCATTGATACTATTTATATTTAGGTAAATTCAGGTAGAAAACATCGATTTCAAAATTAAGCCTAATCATCAATGCATGATGTGGGATGGTGGGTTTTATGTCTCAGTTTGGCTGGGACACAGTGCCCAGATATCTCGCCAAACATTATTTTGGATGTTTCTGCGAGGATGTTTTTGGATGAGCATTTTATTTTTTATTTATATATTGAGACAGGGTCTGGCTCTGTCACCCGGGCTGGAGTGCAGTGGCATCATCTTGGCTCACTGCAACCTCCAACTCCTGGACTCAAGTGATCGTCCCACCTCAGCCTCCCAAGTAGCTGGAACTACAGGCCCGCACCACCATTCCTGGCTAATTTTTGTATTTTTCTGTAGAGATGGGGTTTCGCTATGTTGGCCAGGCTTGTCTCGAACTCCTAAGCTCAATCGATCTGCCTGCCTCAGCCTCCCAAAGTGCTGGGATTACAGGCGTGAGCCAGATCTCTTTCTCATATACACACATATCCTATTGGTTCTGTTTCTCTGGAGAATTCTGATTAATATACCCAGTTCTAGTTCTAGGAACTTATTCTAAAATAATAACTAGACATAGTGCACTAAGATGTACATGAGAGGATGTTCAAGGCAGTGCTGATTATGATAAATAACTGGGGGAAAAAAGGTCTATCAATGGGGTACAATCATATTTTTACAATGGAATACTATGTAATTAAGAAGCTAATGTGAATCCACAGTTACAGATATAGGAAGTTACAGAAATGTATAAGGCCATTATACAGATACACATAAATTTGTATACATACTCACATATATAATCATAAAAATATAGTCTGAAAGGTTATATACAATGCTAAAGGTGTTTATCTCTGGGTAGCAGGGATAGTGGGTAACTATGCTACCCTCTTAAATGTTTACAGTAAATATATATTATTTTTATAATGATAAAAAATATTTTCAATTTTAAAAATCCAAAAAAGCAAAGAAAAATAGAAACAAAACAAATTCCTAAGTGTAAGTCAATGAATTTTTATCTCAGTAAAACTGATCAGTTAAAATACCTGGAATGATATATAACACCAGAAGGTATAGAAAAAAATAAGTCTGTAAGAAAAATAGGCATGAAAATAATAAGATGTAAAAAGTCACCCAGATATATTCAGACAATGGAATGCTATTCCAGCAACTAAAAGTAATAAGCAACTAATACATGCACAACACAGATAAATTAGAAAAACATGAGAAGCAAAAATAGCTAGACATAAAAGGAGTCATACTGTATGATTCAATTTATATGAATTTCTAGAACAGGCAAAACTAATCTACAGTGACAGAAGGCAGGTCAGTGGCTACCTGATGCCAAGGGTAGGGAACTGATTGCAAAAGGACAAGAAAAATTTCTGGAGGTAATGGAAATGTTCTGTATCTTGATTTGGATATATACCTTTATCAAAACCCATCAGACTGCATATTTAAATTGGATACATTTTACTGTATGTAAATGATACCTCAATGAAGGTGATTTTGAAGTTGAAGAAAAAAGTCACCTTGAAGTCTGAGTGAGACAGAGTCCCTGAAGCCTTCCCTAGTTTACGCTGGCAGTGTTCAACCACTCTGCGTCTCTTCAACACCTTACATCTAGCTGTTCCATGCAATCGCAAATCTACTGTTTGAAAATTTTTATATGTTTTTATGTCTATCTTCCATCAAACTTGGTCTCCCTAAGGGAAGAACAGTAACCTCTTCAATAAATTCAGACAGTCACAAAGAGAGAACTGTGTTCTCCTTCCTCTGTATTAGGAGGTCTTTCACTAGTACTGGTGTAGTCCCTGAAATGACAAGCAAAAATGTTATTTCTGCATAGCTGTGCTAAGAAGGTTCTGTGTTTCCATCAGATTCTCAAAGATATAATCAAACCTAACAAGGTTAAATCCCTGGTTTGGATTCACATCCTTTCATCCAACTCACACAGTTTACAAGGTACCATGCCCGTGAGGTGAACTGCCTATAGTTCTGGCAAAGATGATGAGCCTATATTAAAGACACTTACTCTCTGGACTTTCAGTAGCCTCTGCAGCCATCTCTTCTTCCACACTGACATCGCTACCACCACCTTCATCGTTCATTTCTGCATCATCTACAATACTGTCTTCCTCTTCCTCCTCTTCATCCTCCTCTTCTTCCTCAGAAACATTTTTTAATGTAGCAAGTAGTTTGTGGTAGCCAGAAACTTGTTCTGGCTCACTCTCTGATTCACTTTCAGAATCTGAAGAATCTGAACTCTCTGACTAAAAAGAAAAGGAGAATTTTAAGAACAAAAACTGTATTGTTCTCATTGTTACCCTAAAACTATCATCAAGCCAACATCTATTCAATGAAGCCCAAATTCAAATTTACTTAAAATTGCTAATCTAGCTATGATTCTAGAAGCTCTTCATATTCTCCAAACTGCTACTGCTCACTTTTAAAACATAAAACTTCAGGTTATGAGATTAATTTATGTCCCAGGCATCAGGCCACAGGTTTAACAGAACAACAGGACAATTACAAAACAACAAAAGAAAACAGGTTTTTCTTCTTTTTTAGTTTATTTTAATATGATAGGCCCTTTGTTCATTTTGCACTGTATTTGTGATTCCTTTATGCTAACCAAAAAAGATATTCCCTCCTAGGATTCACTAAGAACCCTCTGGTAAGCCTCTGTAACAGGGCCTAATAGGCTAGTCTCCTGGGACAATTTCAAACTGTAGCTTCTGTATTAGACATCACAATGGCATTTTTATAGACATCTTCATTTAAAATTAAGTAATATTGCCAAAATAATAGTTTGCATCTGAAATCAAAAGAAACAGAAATGTAATCAAGCTTTATTATTAGATATAATCGTAGTGGCAACAACCCAAAACCAACTATTAAAAAGAAGGTATAAAGCATTACCAGTTGACAAATCTGTGGTTTTGCTTCCTTTCTGGAAACCCTAAAAAGAAACAGGCAATGTTACACTCTAACTACTAGTATGTAGAAATTAGGAAAAGGTCAAATGAGACATTAAATGAAAAAGGCAGAATATAACATTATAAATACATTTTAGATATAGTCATGCAAAAATTACACATGCACTTGGGCAGGGCTTCCAAGAATATGGTTAATAACTGACAAATGAAAAGTTTAACGAGGTCACATGACAAACACTAGAGTTACACATGGCTCTCATCCAAAAGAAGGATACAACTTGGCTAAATAAAAGATCTCGGGGTTCATCTTTTTCTAGCAAATTTCTTAATTAGAATGTCCCTCTAAGCTGGGAGTGGTGGCTCATATCTGGAATCCCAGCACTTTAGGAGGCCAAGGTGGGAGAATCACTTGAGCCCAGGAGTTTGAGACCAACTTGGGTAACATACTGAGACCTCATCTTTACAAAAAATAAGAAAAATTAGCCCGGTGTTGTGCTGTGCACCTTTAGTCTCAGCTACCAGGAAGGCTGAGGCAGGAGGACTGCTTGAGCCCAGGAGGTGGTGGCTGCAGTGAGCCAGGATTGCAGCACTGGATTCCAGCCTAGGCAACGAAGTGAGACCCTGTCTCGAAAAAAAAAAGGAAAAAAAATAAAAAAAGAATGTCCCTAACTGATAATAAAGCAGCCCGAAGTAGTGGGATGAGCACTGAGATCATAACTGCACCTACACATTTCTAGAGAAACCACAACTACTAATAGACTTATTTCCTTATTGTAATTGCATAGATCAGTGATGTCCCAACAAATTCTTTAAAAACACAGAAAACATATAATGTGACCCTAACAATTTATTGTATATTTTCAAATGGATAGAAGAGTCGATTTTCAATGTTCCCAAAGCAAAGAAATGATGTTTGAGATGATGAATATGGTAATTACCTGGATTTGATTATTACACATTGGGTACATGTATTGGTATCAAAATATCACACTGTATCCCACAAATATGTACAATCATTTTATGTAAGTTAAAAATAATTATAAAAACAGGCCAAGCGCGGTGGTTCATGCCTGTAATCCCAGCACTTTGGGAGGCCGAGGCGGGCAGATGACCTGAGGTCAATAGTTCGAGACCACCCTGGCCAACATGGTGAAACCCCGTCCGTACTGAAAATACAAAAAATTGATCGGGTGTGGTGGCAGGCGCCTGTAATCCCAGCTACACGGGAAGCTGAGGCAGGAGAATCGCTTAAGCCCGGGAGACGGAGGTTGCAGTGAGCTGAGATCGCGCCACTGCACGCCAGCCTGGGCGACAAAGCGAGACTCCGTCTAAAAAAAAAAAATATATATATATATATATATCTCTCCACAAAAAATTCCTAGAAGATCTCTGACCACACAAAAATCCGGCCCCATAGCCGGGCGCGGTGGCTCACGTCCGTAATCCCAGCACTTTGGGAAGCCGAGGTGGGTGGATCACCTGAGGTCGGGAGTTCAAGACCAGCCTGGCCAACAAGGTGAAACCCCATCCCTACTAAAAATACAAAAAAAATTAGCCGGGCGTGGTGGCCGGCGCGTGTAATCCCAGCTACACGGGAGGCTGAGGCAGAAAAATCGCTTGAGCCCGGGAGGCAGAAGTTGCGTGAGCCAAGATCGCGCCACTGCACTCCAGCCTGGGCGACAGAGCGAAACACTGTCTCAAAAAAAAAAAAAAAAAAAAAAAAATCCGCCCCCAAACAACGGGCGTGTCTCTTAGCATGAAATTACGGGCTCAACAAAAAGGCCCGTGAAGCACTCCATCTCCCAGCGGGATGGCGCCAGAATCTCCCCGGCCGAGCACGGCGGGAGCCAGGGAAGCGTGGGAAAAGGCCGGAGCAGCACTATCCGGGAGGCCAGAGGACCAAACCCGAGGATACGACCCTGGCGACTGGGGAACCCTGTCACGCCCCTTCAGACCTGTCATAGAAGGGATGTTCCTCGCCGAAATCTCGAAGATGTTTCTTCTGCTTTTTAGTTAGGGTGTTGAGTAGCTGGCTCTGGCTCCGGCTCCCGCGTTTGCCCATAGCGACAATGTCAAGTTTGCCCACTTGGAAGAGTCGCGTTTTTCACCAGGAAGCTGTCCAGTCAACACTAGCACGTGGGCTCCCTGATGGCGCTTTACGGCGAAAGCAAGGTGCCATAAAGCAGATCCGCTTTACGTCGCGCTCGTGCGACAGGCTTAGAACATCCGGTTCCCGATTCTGCCCCCTACCGCAGCACTTTGAAAGTACGGGCGTTGGTTCCCATATGTTCTCAGAGCCCCAGAACGTGGGCAGCTGGGCTTCCCGCGTTGCTTGGGTCGGAGGCATGAGCTTTGTGCTTGTGTTTTGGTTATGGAAATCAGTCTGTGTAAATGTGTAGTACCGGAGATAGCCGAATGCAGTGACTTTACAGTATACTGCAATAAAAATATCAATCCACATTTAAAGGTGCATGAACATCTCATTTCATCACCACAACAGTGTACAGATAGGTCTTGTTAATAAGCCTGGTGTTGCAGATGAGGAAACTGATGCTTAGACAAGATAACACGCTAACGGCCGGGCGCGGTGGCTCAAGCCTGTAATCTCAGCACTTTGGGAGGCTGAGGCGAGTGGATCACCTGAGGTCAGGAGTTGGAGACCAGCATGTCCAAACATGGTGAAACCCCGTTTCTACTAAATGTACAAAAATTAGCCGGGTGTGGTAGCGGGTGCATGTAATCCCAGCTACTCAGGAGGCGAGGCAGGAGAATTGCTTGAACCCGAGGCGGAGGTTGCAATGAACCGAGATCACGCCACTGCACTCCAGCCTACTCCAGCCTGGGCGACAAGAGCGAGACTCCTTCTCAAAAAATAAATAAATAAAATAAATAATAACACGCTAGCGAGAGAAGAACCTTATATTGATACAACCACATGCTTTTACCCATTAGTATCAATCATGGGGCCCACAAGTGTGTGATTCCCACACTCACCCTACTCTCGCGTTTTCTGCAAGTATTGGAAGAGTCCCTGGAAACAAATCTGTTCCAGCATTCCTCATTTAACAGCGGCAGAAACACAGCTAGAGAGGTAAAGCGACTTTGCTGAAATCACCCCAATCAATGCTAGAAAAGGCTGTGAAACCCAATCCAGTGTCTCATAACTGAACTCGGACAAAAGGGGATGGAAAAGCCTTTGAAGGTAAAGGAACCATCTTACATTTTGATCATGCTGGTTGTTACGCCTTGTATACAATAAGAAAAGTTAAACTGTACAGTTAAAGTGAGTGAATTTTAATGTATGTAAATAACACCTAAATAAACAGGAAAAAGCAAAAATATAGAAGTAGACTCACTATTCTAGGGATCTGCAAAGTGTGCAGGGCTGCTTGAGACCACAGGATAAAGATGGTGCGACCCTTTTCCTAATAGTAACTTATGATACCATGTTCTATAGAAACGGAGTGCTTAAATCATAAGCCGCAGAATTCACTTGAATATTTAAGGTAAAACAGGAGCATCCAACAGCTCTGCTATTGGAGTGCTACTGTGGGAAATTTGGATTTTCCCTGATACTATGTCACACCATATAAGTTGTAATAAAACTATTAGAATGTGATTCTTGTCAGTTCTAGTGACCATCTACTATTCTTAATTAGATTCGGAGAGGCTGGGGTGCGGAAGGGAGGGCAGGGCCAGAGAATATGAGGAACACATGCAAACAGAGTGGGTGGTGCCCAGCAGCTGGGACAGCCAAGGAACCCATAAATAGCCATTTGTCTTCTATCTAATTTCCAGATAAAAGGTACAGTCACTTAGGTCAACAAAAGCCTGTTTACAAGATGTCGTCACATATTTTAAGGTGCTGACCACAGTATAACTTGGCTGTAACAATAAAGAGCCATCCTTTTTCCCCCTCCCAATATATCCCAAGTGCCCCAGTTTCCCTCCCCAGAGGCAGCCACTTTCTTGGTGTTCTTCCAGAGATCTTCTATGAAAGCTATATTCTCCAGCAGTTGAAGTGACTCTTAATCTCCTGGTTTCCACACCCTTGTGGTCTTGTGTACAGGTCTAGACGGTTCTCAGGTTCAGGCAAAAATTTACCCTAGCCCCACCCAAGCAGTCTCATCATTGGATCACTGGGTAATGCAAAAAGAAGCCCTTTTTGTCCTAAAAATATTTATATTACCCTTTGACAACATAAAAAGGGATCCTTTGTGAAAATTTAACCTAAGAGCCAAGAATGTAAGCATTTCTCTCCCCCCACTCCCCACCCCCCGTGAAAGTTCTTTTACTAAAACCCGCACAAAGAAGCTGTATATGCCAACAAATGATGGCCTTTGGAAAACTGTAATGAAGACAAAATTTATTCTTCTTCTTTCATCTTCCCTCCCTCTGCCCTTCTGTTTCCCTCCCCCAAAGTTTTATTTTACCTCTACTCACAGGAACTCCGTATTTTCAGTGTTAAAGGTGGTCTAGGAAATAACCCTCTATATTAGTATACAGATAGCTGTTAATGAATTAACAAGTTACTTTCCTTGGGATATTTGCAATTTCCAGAAGATTCTCTAGGATAATGATCTCAAGGAGTGGGAGAGGGATAGCTATCCCTTAGGACAAGAATACAGGAATGTTTCGGAATCAGTTAATAATTTAAAAGAAAAAAATGTTTTATATGGCACATTTTAAGTGTATGCAAAAGTAGACAAAATGGGAGAATGAACTCCCATATACCTGTTGCTCAGTTTCAACAACTATCAACTCAAGACCATCTTGTCCCACTGCTCTGTCCCTACTCTGCATTATTTTTGAAGCAAATTCCAAACGTCATATTATTTCATCTGTAAATATTTTAGTGTGCATTTCTAAAATTTAAGGATTTTTTTTAATGTAACCTCAATGGCATTATCCAACCTAAAAAAAAAAAAGTGATAACTATTTAATATAATCATATATACTGCCAGTGTTCAAATTTTTGATTGTCTCATAAATGTTGTCTTTTAAAAATACTTTGTTGGGAGGCTGAGGTGGGTGGATCACAAGGTCAGGAGATTGAGACCATATGGCTAACACACTGAAACCCCACCTCTACTAAAAATACAAAAATTAGCTAGGCGTGGTGGCGGGCGCCTGTAGTTCCAGCTACTCGGGAGGCTGAGGCAGGAGAATGGTGTGAACCCAGGAGGCGGAGCTTGCAGTGAGCCGAGATAGCACTACCGCACTCCAGCCTGGGTGACAAAGCGAGACTCCATCTCAAAAAAAAAAAAAAAAAAAAAAAAAAAATTTGTTGGTTTAACATGTCGTTTAACATGTTATGCTGTTATGCTCTTCTCTATATTTCTTATGAATTGATTGTTGGATCAAGCCATGTATATCCAAAGGTATGACTCTCTAATGGTGAAAGTCAGACACCTCAGCTTCTGATTTGGGAAGATTCTAACGAAGGAGTGTGTGTGTGTGTGTGTGTGTGTGTGTGTCTGTGTGTTTGTGTTTTCCCAGTAGTTTGATCAGACTTTGTTATACTTGGTATTTTATACTTCCATCAGAAGGCATATGATGTCTGGTTGCCTTTCTGTGATGTTACCAGACATTGATGCTCAATGTGTAAATTCATTAATTCATGAATATGTTATAATTCTGTTTCAGGGAGTGATACTCTGATTCTGTCATTTATTCTTTACTTACTTGCTGAATTCTTGTTGTGAAGATAAATTTCGACCTTAATTACATTTTGGTTACCCAGTGGTACAGTTTATATAGGAAAGAATAAATGCTTGATTCTTTGCCTTCATTTGCCAATTTCAATATAAGAAGTTGATCACTAGATTTAATGGTGGCCAATTACGTTTTGGTTTTTATTTTTAGTATCATTTTGAATTCATGGAGTTCTACAAGTTGATATGTTTTAATTGTTTGTAAATATTATGATATATATAATTTGAAAGTACTTACTTGACATATAGCTATATATTTTTAAAGACACAAGTTAGTCACTTTCTAATGCAAAATACAGAGAGTAAGCAGAGGTCTGTCTGAGATTCTCAACAGAGCTAGGGGGAGCACTGCTTGAGGATACATCTCAGATGCTGGGGATGTCTGAGATTTGATTTTTTTGTGATAACAAGGTCACATAGTTTCAAGATATGTTGAGAGGAAGCCATGTATATCCAAAGGTATGACTCTCTAATTGTGAAAGTCAGACACCTCAGCTTCTGATTTGGGAAGATTCTAACGAAAGAGTGTGTGTGTGTGTGTGTGTGTCTGTGTGTGTGTGTTTTCCTAGTAGCCTTAAATTAGACAGTTTCCTACATACAAGACCAGCTCTTCTACAACATATATACACGTATGTCTGTGTACAGACCCAAAGCAATCCAGCCTCTTCCCGAGAGTGCTGGCAGAAATCAGTCTCTCACTAGCCTTATAAAATTATGGAATTAGCTCACTTATTTGTTTAAAAAAATATTTACCTAACACGTACGTGCCAGGTACCATGCTGGCAGCTGAGGCTAGGAGAAAGAATAAGATCATGCCAGTCTCCTCAGGGAGTTCACAGTCTTGTCTGGGTGTAGGTAAGTACACAGACCATTACAATTCACTGTGCTGAATGCTGAACTGAACAATGCTGGATGCTAAGGAATCTGCAAGGACATGTTTACCCAGGTCGGGGGATGCTGGTCTCAGGCTGAGAATGTGTCAGCCAGACACATTCATTGAACACTAGTATTGAACTCAAAATTGATCAGAATTATGGATATGAGGCCGTATGAGTTGTGTCTCCTGACCTCATCAACAGCAAGTGCGTGCGTTCAAGACAGGATATGATGGATATAGAACAATAGGAAATTAGGAAGCTGTGTAGTCATCGGATTCCACAGCGTTTATTATATGTGGAGCAATAAGCTTTCTAGGTGGAGCAGACTTTAGAAATGAGATTATGTCTGTGAAGAGCAAAGCTTTGTGATGCACGCTACATAACATAAAAATACAAAATATTAGTATATATGGCCCCTGCCCTTTCCATTCATCTGTACCGATAAGAAGTATCCACTGTGAAACTCAGAACCTGGAATATCGTGAACTTTTATAAATATGTTTCATCAGGTGTATCAGGGATTGATTTACATTAGGTCTAGTTTAAAATGGAAAATATTTTATCCTATTACTTTAGTTGAGAACAAGCCTTAAATGCTATTAGAGGGCATCAACTTTTGCATTGCTCCCCTAATGGAATGTTGGTATAACTAGATACTATTTTTCGTTTGTTCCGGCAAGGGCTCAGCTGTTCATTCATTCATTTTATCAAACATTTTCTAAACTGTTACTGTGTTCCAGGAATAACAACACTGGGCATCAAGGATTTCAAAAACTCAATCATCAGACTTTTCCCTTGAAGATCTCAGAGTCTAGTTGGGAGACAAAGCAATTAACAAAGAATAACATTACCATGGGCTAAAAGATGTACAAAAGGTTCAAAGGAACCCAGAAGATAAAGAAACTCATTCTGCCATGGAGAAGAGGGAAAAGTTTGTGGGGAGCTGCACAGAGGATGGACCGAGTCAGGATTTCCTGGGTGAATACATAGGAAGAGAGAATTCCAGGTAGAGGCAATAGCATGAACAAAAGTGTAGAGACGTGTTTGGATAACTGCAAGTGGTCCACGTCACTGAGGTGGATGGGCAGGACAGGAGGGGTTAGAGACCTGGCAGGTGAGGAGCCAGTCCATGAAAGGCCTTGGATGCCTTATGGAGAAGTTGACATCCAATCCCATAAAATGTGAGGAGCTGATAAGGGATTTCAAGCAAGGAAGTTATGTGATCAGATTTGGAGTTTAGAGCAATCACAAGGATGTCTGGTGTGGGTGTCAAGGCTATTAAATCTTCCCTTCTGATGCCTTACCTGAGCAATTAGTTTGCTTTGGATGCTGCCCACCACGACTTTGGAGACTTTTTCAGCTGGGCGCTGTGGCTCATGCCTGTAATCCCAGCACTTTGGGAGGCCAAGGTGGGTGGATTAATTGAGATCAAGAGTTCAAGACCAGCCTGGCTAATATGACGAAACCTCATCTCTACTAAAAATACAAAAATTAGCCGGGCATGGTGGCATGCGCCTGTAATCCGAGCTACTTGGGAGGCTGAGGCACGAAAATCGCTTGAACCTGGGAGGTGGAGGTTGCAGTGAGCTGAGATTGTGCCACTGCATTCCAGCTGGGGCGACTTTGAAGACGTTTTCATATGTTTACCAAGTGCTTCCTCCTACTTCTCAGCATTTATTGAAACCGGAATCTCAAGTCTCTCCTGGTATAATTATCATATTTTGAGACTGTAATGAATTCAGTTTACCAGAAACATCCGTGAAATCCACACTCTCCATGCTGGTCACTATGCAAATATGGTTATAATATGATGGAATCACACGAGTGAACCCAAGGGTCCAGCTCTTCACAGCTCTTTTTTTTGTTTGTTTGTTTTTTGAGACGGAGTCTCACTCTGTTGCCCAGGCTGGAGCGAAGTGGCCGGATCTCGGTTCACTGCAAGCTTCGCCTCCTGGGTTCACACCATTCTCCTGCCTCAGCCTCCCGAGTAGCTGGGACTACAGGCGCCTGTCACCACTCCCAGCTAATTTTTTGTATTTTTAGTAGAGATGGGGTTTCACCATGTTAGCCAGATGCTCTCGATCTCCTGACTTCGTGATCCGCCCGCCTCGGCCTCCCAAAGTGCTGGGATTACAGGCGTGAGCCACTACACCCGGCCCCAGCTCTCCACAGCTCTTGACTTCTTATGTTCTCCCTTATCCCTGTGGGCTCAGAAACACTGCATCCATCTGCCCAACAAGTGCCCAGATAATTCTTCTTATTTATTTATTTATTTATTTGAAACAGGGTCTCACTCTCTTGCCCAGGCTGGAGTGCAGTTGTGTGATCTCGGCTCACTGCAGCCTCTGCCTCTCTAGTTCAAATGCTTTTCCCATCCCAGCCTCCCGAGTAGCTGGGATTACAGGCGTGCACCACCATGCCTGGCTAATTTTTTTTTATTATTATTATTTGTGTTTTTAGTAGAGACAGGTTTCACCATGTTGGCCAGGTTGGTCTCGAACTCCTGACATCAAGTGATCCACCCACCTTGGCCTCCCAAAGTGCTGGGATTACAGGCGTAAGCCACCATGCCCAGCCAGTGTCCAGATAATTCATTTCACATATTAAGCTATAGATAGACTCCCTTAGACATATAAGTGGAAAGGTCCAGGTATGTGGCACATCTGGAGTTCAGAAGAGAGATCCAGGCTGCCAGAATAACCTGAGAGTGGTCAGTGTATGATTGGGACTGAATGAGATTGCTTAGTATCAATACAGAGAAGAAGCCTGAAAACTGAGCCCTGGGGTAGCCGTGAATTTAAGACACAGGACAGATGAAGAAGAATGAGCAAGGTGACTAAGGAGGAGCAGCCACTGTGGGAAGAGGAAAGCTGGTGTTGTCTCCCATTTATGGACTGATTCTTCTCAGGAAAGGCAGGTTTACAAAAGAGTTAAGACTGAGGATGCTGGACTCACATCTATCTGGATTCAAAAACCAGTGACGCATTAGGGGCCAAATGACTTTTACACCTCATACAGGGGACTGGGTGCAGTACAGAACCTGGGGCGTGTTTGTTTATGGAGTAATCATTGATTCTGTACCACTGCACTCTGGGGATATATTAAGTGCCAAGGGAATTTATGTGAAAGAATAAAACAAAGTCTTTGGCCTCAGGGAGCTCACAGTCCAGAGAAAGGGAGCAGTCATAGAAGCCGATGATTCTCCACAACATCACAGTATGATAAATTCTTTTATGAAAGTGTGAGCCGTGCACTGAGGGAACAGAGAGGAGGGAGTGATTAATCCAGCCTAGGGTGGCCTGACTTACAAATGATGCATCTTTTTTTCTTTTTCGCCTGTTATGTGCCATTTTGCCCAAGAAAATCATGACTCTTCTGAGCACCATGGATTAATTTATGTGATACAAGAAATTTTTCTTTTCTTTTTTTTTTTTTTTTTTTTTGGAGGGGGAGAAATAAGGATAAAAAAATCCCCAGGGTACAGATTGTGGTCCTGCTTTTTAAAACATTAAGTTAGGAATTACAATCTTGAACGAAACTGAGTCTATAATTGCCTATTAGCCCAAATCAATGTTCTCTCCCTTTTGACTGTTACCAAATCACTCCCTGGTGTAACTTTGACATCCCAGCCTTAACCCCTGAGACTATTACATCTGGTGTGCTAGGCGTCAGCGATTTTAATGTTTTATTTGGAACTAGGGTCAGCCCTAAAGTAACTGCAACTGCAGTTACCTTCCATTTTGGGGGCAGCTTTTCTTCTTTAGATAGTGAAGACCCTAAAACACCAGCTTTTCTCATATTTACTTTAACAACCATATCCACTTCTCATGAACAAGATTTTCTACCAATTTCTTGTACATTTTTGTTTCTTCTTACTTTCTTCGTTATGCATTCATTCTGGCTAGAACTAAAAGTTTCAGAAATAAAATTCATAACTAAAAATGTCCTTTCAGCTGGGTGCAGTGGCTCACGCCTATAATCCGAGCACTTTGGGATGCCGAGGCAGTCAGATCACTTAAGGTCAGGAGTTCAAGACCAACCTGGCCAACACGGCAAAACCCTGTCTCTACTAAAAATACAAAAATTAGCCGGGTGTGGTGGTGTGTGCCTGTAATCCCAATCCCAGCTACCCAGGAGGCTGAGGCAGGAGAATCACTTGAACCCAGGAGGCAGAAGTTGCAGTGAGCCACAGTCGTGCCACTGCACTGTAGCCTGGGCAACAGAGTGAGACTCTACCTCAAAAAAAAAAGAAAAAAAAAAAGTCCTTTCATGAGTTTATTATAAATTCTTGCACTGGAAATTCCACAAAGACAGATTGCAAAACTGGTTGTAATTTAGTGTTGAGTGCAGTGGAATAGTACTACCCATATTCTGCTAACTAATAGCTCCTCTAGCTTTGTCCCAAATTCCACAACTAGGAATTTGGGAGCCAGATAAATGTTTGGATAATTTTGTTCTCCAGCCCTAAAGTAACTGTAACTGTAGTTCCTTTGATGGCTAAGGTAGATGACGGTGAATGTATTTGGGACAGGACAGGTTCTAGTGCAAAGTGAGATGAGGGCAGCATGGGCCAGGTCTGGACATTGTCTGCTGGAATACAAAGATAAACTGTTTTCTCAACCACACAGGAATATACCCTTGAACCCATGTTGGCTCTTCAAGAAATAAAAACACTTTAAAAATCATTAAAGGAAAAGAAACCCTGAGAATTCTGTATTCCTGATTTAAAAAATGAAGACACTAGACTTTTTTTCCCAAGAAAAGATAGTTAAGGTTTATTTCCTAAATAGGGTATGCCATTGAAGAATAATCATTCTTAAAATTTGTCCCTGTGCTTCAGTCTTTAATGAAAAGGACTGAGTTTCTTTTGATATGGGATTCTCAGTGAGGCTGAGCTTCTACAGGGTTAGATTAGCAGGAAGTCCATTCTTCCCCTGGTTTGGCCAAGTCTCTCAAAAATGCTAACCCAGTCCAAAGGGTCAGTCCTGATTACCCTCATCTTGAGTAGTTGCTGTTAAAATCTGATTGTGTTCTAGGGGCAAAAGCAGACATTCTCCTCCATTCTCCCCTTTCTTCTTTCCCAGCTCCCTGCAACTTGTGATACTCTGCTTCATGTCTGCCAGGCCAGGACTAGCTGTCAATGGCACACCTCTTTAGGGTCCAAACTCCTCAGTTCACAAGTGCTAGCCATTTCCCTAGCAGTCCCATAGGGTCAGGTGAATGGCTTGGGAGGAGGTGTCAGTGTCAGCTGCATGCTGTTTCTGGAACCAGCTCCCCCTCTGATGGGTTCTAGGCCCTCCGTCACCAGTCCAGAGTCTCCTCTCTCATGATGAAGCTATTTCAGAGGGCTTTTCATCACTGTCTGTCATTGAGCCTCTGTCAGAGAATCCCTAGTTCATCTGACATGTGCTGGTAACTCTGAATCTCAAAGAGGCCAGGTCATTTATGCTCAATTAGGGCTATGATTATTGTCATTGAGCACTATTTGCTGTCTAAGCCTTAGTTCCTATTAAGTTAAACTGAATGAAACAGAAGATGGGTGGGGAAGAGCTAGCTCTGCTGTTCCCAGATGAAGGTGTGTGTGCGTGCGGATGCATGGGTGTGTGTGTGTGCGCGCACGCTGTGGGGAGAGGAACAAACTTTAAAGACCAAGCCCTCAGAGTGCTTTCCTCTGCACTCTAGGACTCTTCCCTTTCATGATTTTTCAAGAGAATCTAAAGCACAACCAACATAAAGATATTAAAAAATAGATTCTAAGTGACAGAAATTTTATAGCCTTTTGCTAACTTGCTATGATCATAGTCTAGAATTTTTTTTTCTTTTTGAGAGAGAGAGAGTCTCGCTGTGTTGCTCAGGCTGCAGTGCAGTGACGCAATCTCAGCTCACTGCAACTTCTGCCTCCTGAGTTCCAGCAATTCTCCTGCCTCAGCCTCCTGAGTAGCTGGGATTACAGGTGCCTGACACTGTGTCTAGTTAATTGTTATATTTTTAGTAGAGACGGGATTTCACCATGTTGGCCAGGCTGGTCTTGAACTCCGACCTCAAGCGATCCACCTGCCTCAGCCTCCCAAAGTGCTGGGATTACAGGCATGAGCCACCATGTCTGGCGCATTTTGACAATCACAACAGGCCAAATTCTAATCACATCGTAGGTATGCCAGGAAACCCCAGAGCTGTCTGGTAAGAACCCTGAAAACTCAGAAAGAGGCAGAGATGCTTCTTTGGCCTATCAGGAATAGATTAATTTGGCCCAGCCCAATTAGTAACACAGCATCTTCTCTATGTTGGGCAACTGGGGAATGAAATGCTACGGCTTTTCCTGTGGAAGCTTATCATCTCCTTGGGGAATGCAGAAGGATGCACTCCTAGAAATAATTAAGACAACAGACTCTGTGCAGGGCTTCTGGACATTAACTTTCCTACCGTGGTTACCATTGCATGACCAAGCTGCTTTAGCAGACTAATGCTTACTTGTTCTTTGCCTGGTCACTCTGCACAGCCACAACCTGACTCTTGGAATCAAGGAAGCATTTGCTTCTAGTGGTCAGGGCATGTGGGTTGAGAGGTGAGACCACAGCAGTGGGTATCCTTTTTGTCTGGGTGCAGAACTAGGGTTGAAATGGTAAAGCCTCAGGATTTACCATTCACCAGGTGTTTTCAACCCAGGAAAGCAGACACAAACATGTCCCAGGATAGATGGGGTCCTGTGTCTGGAGATCTGGGTGCCCTGTGTGGATGAGGAATCATCTGAAAAGGTAAAACAAACAAAAAATATGAAACAACCTCTATATCTAAGTCAGAATGGGGTGGGAGCAGGGACCGGGGCTAGGGTTGGGTTAGAAGTGGTGTCCATCTCCTGGGAGAGTGTTGTCAGGATTTCATACAAGAAGGGAAGTCCCCCAGTTTCCTATGGGACTATGAGACAAATTGCTTTTAATTATGTTAATTACAACAACAGAGCACTCCACTTCTCAGGAGAGCTTTTCATCTTCAAAGGGGCTCCAGGATGGAGCATTCACAATTGTCATGAAAGTCTCTGGAGTTTGAGAACTAAAGTCAAAAGATCCCTAGCTGTGTGGGTTGGGGCCCATGTATGCCCTGAAAAGCCAATGTCTAAGGGATTCTCTGGCTTCAAGGTTAGGAGCAGGTCAGGGTAGGGGTATATGTCTGGGAATTAGCTCTACCTCTCTGAAATCAGAGAGGCAAAGGAATGGAGTGCCAGCCTCAATCCAGTTCCCTCAAGCCCCGACTCCCTTTATTGGGATTGCCAGTAAAATCAAGGATCCCCAGTTAAATGTGAATTTCAGATAAACAACAAATAATTGTTTAGTGTATTCATGTATTAATTGTTTATCTGAGATTCACATTTAACTGGGCATCTTGTATTTTTATTTGCTAAATCTGGCCACCCTATCCTATATGTTTCTCTCCACCAGTATACACATACACACACACACACACACACACACACACACACACACACACTCTCTCTCTCTCTCTCTCTCACACACACACACACACACACACACATACACACACACACACACACAGTGAGAGGCCCAGCTTCCTACCTGACAGACTCCTGCCTGAGAGGTCAGCAAGCCTAGGCGTGTTCCCCCTGGGGCAGGGGAACAGAACTCTCTAGACCTGCCCAGGCCCAGCCTCTTTCCCTCCTGCATGTGGGAATGTGAGAAAACTCCTCTCAGCTCTCTAGGGGGAGGATCTCAAGGGCTGGGCAGCTGGACATATAGTACATCCTTCCCAACACCTTTATTTACCTCGGAATTTAAGGGTGAAGCAGCCTCAGGAATGGACTCTCTAAAGCTTCCTGATCCTTCCCTCCCATCCTTCCTCCTCCATATGCTTATCTTACCTACACTCCATAGCTCTTGTGGCTTCAGGGGGAAACCTGTGGCCACCCACCCCCATTGCCCCACACTGCTGGCATGGAAATTCCTCTGTGACAAAAAACAGAGAGAAAGGGTCACTGGGCTGAGATGAGCTTCCTGCCTAGGCAGTGGAATCCAGGCTGCCAGGACGGGTCTGGGCCTGAACTAGAAATGCCGCCGGTTTCCCGGGCTGGGTGGGGAAGAGAGGACAAGCTGGCACTTGCCACAGCACAGAATAGTAACTGGGAGATTGTGATGCCTGCTCTGAGCCTGAGCGAAACTCTCAGGGCCTCCAGACATTGACACAGTAGAGAGGTTCCCAGGCCCCAAAGCTCCAGATTCAGCCCCTGGGCTCAATCAGGGTCAAGGATAGAGCATGCTGCCTTCTTCCCACCCCCAGGATAGGCAGATGGTCACACATGTTCATATCCTGGGATATTACTTCAGGCCTCTGGGTAAGATTAACATTCCAAAGCTCCAATCCTCAGGTTCCCCTTCATGACCTAATGGAAAGGGCATGGAGTCAGACAGATTAGGCAGAATCAACTTCCTACTCACCATTTAGCAGCTTTGAGACCTTGGATAAAACTCTTAAAAATTAAATTTAAAAAAAATCCCCTGATGAACCAAGCTGAGTAGCTGGCAGAGCTGTGCAGGGGATTTCCAAACAGAGAGGGGCAGAATATGCAGCCACAACTTTTCCTTCAAATTCAAGATTCTGGAACAATTCCAGAAAAGCTAACATAGGTAAATTACTCTTAGATTTGTACTGGGGAACAAGAACAATAACGACATTCCCCCTGTGAATAGCCATAGTTGGTAAAACATGCTACTGTTTCCTTCCCTCCTTATCCTTTCTTGATAAATCAGAAGTGCATGAATTAAGTATAATACACTCAGCTCATGGGCACCATTTAAATCATTACCTAGCAGTAATAAAGAATGTGGAACACTGAAGTTCTTTATTAAATGTATATTGAATAACTGGCTAACTAGAGGAAGAGAGAAAGGAAAGGGGGAAGAAAGGAAGAATCTATTTTATTTCAACTGAGTAGGACTTAGTAGAAATTATGACTCTTATTTTACTTTTAAAAATATTTATGTATTTATTTACTTTGACCATTTTCATTCAAAGGATTGACTCTTATTTTAGAAGCCTCCAGTGCTGGTATTATATTTCCTCAAATACCCCTTTGCTAGGTCTACTATTTCCCTACCACCTTCCATTTCTGTTCTGCAGCAACTGTGCCCAGCTCTTCTCATAGTGTTTTGTAAATAGTGAACTAGAGCAGACAGAGCTTTGAAACTTCCTGGCTACCCCAGGGGATTAAGCTGGCAAGGCACCTGGCCAGCGTAGGCTTGGTGGGTCCTTCTTTGGATTCGAAAGGCCCAGGAGAAACTGCTACTGCTAGCAGCAGCTCAACAGTATGCAGATGTCATTGTGCTGGGGAGGGACAGGTGGTGTGTAGGCAGCCTTGTCTCTGATTCTTGGGCCTGAACAAAATAAGAGGGATAAAACAGTCTCAGGGGGATCGAAAGCTTCCCAGGGGATTTAAAACCGGGTGGAGTCATGCACAGGACATTGGTAACATGTGAGAACAGCCCTGGGATAGGGGGGGATAGAAGGGTCTGATGAAGTGCTCTTTCTACTCTTATTCTATGTCTCTTGCAAGTCCACTTGCCTGTTTCAAAGTTCAGGGATTTGGACTTGAACTTGAGCTTGGCCACTTCTCATGTGATCCTGGGGATTATCCTTTATGGGCCTTAGTTTCCTCAAGAATAAAATAGAAATGCTATTCACTAACCCACACACATGCATTTAGCAAAGATGTGTTGAACACCTACTGTGTGAGAGGCCCTGAGAACACAGTAGCACACAAGATAGACAAAGCCTCTGTCCTCTTGGAGCTTATTCATACTCCAGGAAAGAAGCCCCCAAATAGCAGCTCCTGTGAGGTGTTTTATATGGCTCATGTAATTAAAAGTTTAAAAAAAATTGTAAGTGTATAAAAAATTAGTAGATTTTACATGAAAATCTAGATTTCCCAGTGGTAACATTGGGCCTGTATTTCTGTCTGGCAGCCATCAACCAGAGCTTAGTGGCTGCTGCTTTTAGGAAGAAATCACACTTTCCAGGTAGCCATGGTTCTCACCATTTCTAGACACTCTTACCTTGCCCAACCTAAACAATATTTTTGTGTGTTGTTTTTTACCCAAAACCTTTCAATGCCCCTCACTGTAAACAGGAGAAAGTCCAACTCTTTCATGTCACATTCAAGGCCTTCCTTCCAGTTCTGTTTCCTGCCTAATTCATCCCTGTAAATGCTACACTTCAGCAAATTGCAGTTTCCTGACTATCCCATGAGGTACTGCTGAACTATTCTAATGTTATTCTCTTTGCCTGAAATGTTTTTTTGCTTCTCCTCTTCTATCTAGAAAATGGTTACTGAACTTTAAGGATCATCTTAAACATTCCTCTCTCCCTTTGTTGAGAAAATACCCAGAGGGTCTTGTGGCCTGAAGACCTTCAAAGATGGAAATGGTCCACCTGAGACCAAAAGGCCATCAATGGCTCTACATCCTATGTTTGATTGGGCACGGGGCCCTTCAGCTGGTCACAATTTGTAAAAACGCTCAGCTTTCTCAATGAATGGGGACAAAATATGAACACTAAAAAGAGTCTGTAAATGAACTTAGCTAATCATGAAAAGTGTTTGAATGGTCGTTAATGCTTATTACACAGTAGCTCTTATTCCAGCTGTTGTTATTAATATTCCAAATGGAGGCAACTTCATTAAAGATGGTAGATCAGCAGGTGCAAAGTATATCAAGGAAGACAAATTTATTATGGTTGAAGGGTAGCGAAATGGTAGAAGATATGGTTGGAAAAGTAGGCTAGGGCCAGAGAGGGGCCTTCTAACTGGTCTCTCTCTGCCTGATCTTTTTCTCCCTTCTAGCTTAAGCACAGCAGCCAGAGTAATTGTGCAAAACAAGTTACCTCTGTCACTCCTCTGCTCAAAAGCCTCCAGTGGCTCCCCCTCACTCTGAGTAAAAGTTGTTACCTCTCAAACTTCAACTCTTCAACTCTCCCCTTGCCCTGGCCACACTGACCTCCCTGCTGGTCCTTTAGTGGGGCAAGTATACTCCTGCCCTGGGGCCTTTTACTTGCCGGGCCCTCTTTCTGGAATAATCTTCCCTCTGATACCCACTTGATTCCATCACATTCTTAGCACTCTACTCAGATGTCCACTCAAATGTCAAATCTTCCCCCTGGTTAGTCCATCTAAAATTTGGATCCACTCCACCCCCTCCTAATCTTTTTCGGTTGCCCTGTTGTCCTTCTTAGAACTTGCCATGAACTTACATACTTTACTTATTTATCTTGTTTATTGCCTGTCTCCCCAGCTAGAATATAAGCACCATGAGGGCAGAAAATTTTGTCTTTCTTGCTCACTGCTATGTCCCCAGCACCTAGAACAGAACTTTGGCACACAGTAGATAAACAGTAAGCATTTGTTGGATGAGGGAATAAGATTTCCTGATTCAGTAAGAATTAGGAAATCACAGAATGTTTTTGAGCAGGACAGTGATGGGACTGGAGCTCACAGAGGGCTGTAGAATAGATTGGGGTGGGGCTGAAAGCTGGGAGTTGGGAGGTAGTCACTATAGCAGAAGGGCACATATGTGAAAGTTTAAACAGAAGGCTTTCATAGGAACAGGAGACAATATGTTTCAAAAGGGTGGGGATTTTTCTGGTATATAGTGCTCAATAGAGATTTACTGAAGGGTGAATGAAGGAATGATATTTGTGTCTCATGTCGGGTAGACCCAGGGCCCTGGTCTTGGTCTGTCTTAGAAAAACCAAAACCCTATTTACTCCTGACTTTGGGGCTCTCCCAGTCAGGGGTTACATGAGGTTGGTACTGAAAATCCCTTATATGTATATACATTTCCCCTTTCTTCTTTGACTGGGCTAACCCTCCGTGGCATCTAGCCACTTCTTAGGCCCAAGCTTAGCTTGGACAAAGCTGAGATTCAAGCTGTAGAAATTGAGGTGGGGTTTAGGCTGTCAGTGTCTGGGGCAGGGACCAGATAGAATCACCTTTTTGAATGTTATGCAACTGGAATTTTAGGCAATGTGGAGAAATTAGTGTGGCAGGTAGTCCTTAGGCCTTCCTTGGCCAGTCCAGAGCCACTCAAGAGAGTGGAACTCCCCATGGAAACCATCTTTACCTTTTTCCACAGAAGGCCAGGGTAATTGGATAGGAGGCCAGTCTAGGTTGAGGCTAATCATGTGGACTACATGAAAAGAACATTCTGACAGGGGAGGGGTGAAGGGTGGGGCTGCTACTTGGTCAAAAAACTTCCATTTCTACCCTGTCTTTCCTATCCCTTAGCCATATCTCCTCAAGGGAATTCTTCACTAGGCTCTGAGAGTCACACTTGGGCCTTGCTCTTGATCCAGTCAGCAGAGAAGAGATGCTTTGTATCCTCACTGTCCCAAGAATAAATACACAGTAACACATTACTGAATTCTGCAGGTTTTTGTTAAGTGAATACCAGGTGCCCTGAATTGTGCCACATCCTTGCCTAAAGACGGGGAGGGGGATGCAGCAATAGAGAGGAATGACATTTTCTAAGACATGGTATTGTTTTATTTATTTCATTGAATCCTATTGTCAATCCCATGAAACAGGCAGCATTCTCATTTAGGAGGTGAGTAAATCGAGGCTCAGACTGCCTGGACAGTTAGGAAATGAGAGATGGGAAACTGGAGACAAATTTTGACTCATTCCAAAGCACAGTTAGTTTTTCTGATGCGGCTCTGCTGTCATGGAGTGCCAGAGAAAGGTCTGACACCCAGGTCTCCTGACTCCCCAAGTGCTCTTTCTTCTTTCTTGAAAAAAAAGTAATGATAATATTTTCGTTAAATAGTATATAAATCTGCTTTAAGATTTAATCAAATAGGACTGAAAGCTTTATAACCAAAGCGTCAGCAACCACCCACATCCTATTTTTGTTGAGATAGTGTTTTGTCTCCTATTATTTTTGTTGAGCTCTCTCATCCATTCTTATCTCTACTCCCATGCTTTTTGTCAGCTCTTAACCTTATAGATTAATATGTTTTTAAAAATTCCTTCACTGTCATTGATCACCTGAGGTGATCTGGGGTGGTGGAGGGTGGGAGAGGAGAAAAGCACATTTGGTTAATCACTCATATTGAACAGGAGTCCAGCTTCTTGCCACACTGCTCCCCGAAGGTTCTGTACTCCTGGAGTCCTCATTTTCTGAAATCGACACATTGTCCAGTGCTCTGTAGCTCAAACTGAACCTGACACTGTGCTAGTTCCTGTCTGGCCTGCACCTTGCTGCCCTTAGGACTTGGCTGAAGCCTGGAGAGAATTATCTACACAAAGAAAACAAAGAGCAGATAACAGCAGTGATGGTCACTCCATCTGCACAGCACTTCACCTATTTCAGAGAGCGTTCATATCCACTATCTCATTTCAAAGCAGCACAGTCACAGCATAGGTTGGTTGGTGCTGACCATGAAGCCAAAATCAGGCCACTATTTTGTCCCAATGGGGAAGCAGATTTGAAATCAGAACTCTGAACTCTCACATTCATGGTGGTTGTAGTTTCTTTGGCTCTTTTGTCTGTAGAGCCAATGGAAGCTCTCAATGCTGGGGAAGATGGAAAGTGGACCCTCAAGATTCAGAATGAATGGGCAGAAGAATGAAGGGAGGGCCCCAATGGGGAGCTTACTTCCAAATAATTTCCTGGGCTTTGTTTTTCCTCCTTCGCCTCCCATAGAGATCCAAGTTTGGAATAAAGAAAGCTGCTTCTTTGAGAACACTTTCCAGTGCTCAGCTTGCTTGAAGGATAAAAAGAGTCTTCTAACTGTGGAAGGACTCAGAAGATGTTCTGCATACTTTGGTGGAGAATTGTTCTAGAGTCCAAAGCCAAAGTCTGTGCCATTGCTTGGAATGGAAAGTGAGATTCTTTTATGCTTCCTGCCATCTTGGTGATTCTAGAATTTGGAGGCTATTACAGAGAGCAACAACCAGTGTGCATTACAGTTTAGGCTGTGACTTAGGCAATGTGTTAGGATCATCTGTAGCCCGGGTACTTTAAGATACTTGGATGGAGACAGAGATAAACCAGGGCCAAGAGAAGAGTGAAGGTAGATGTGATGGGCTGCAGAATGCCTTCCAGAAGGCAGTCTTCTGTGCTTTGAAAGCACAGAATTGGATTGTTTAGTGCAATGTCCCTACCCCACTCTTTAGCAACCCCACCAAAGGTGCACAGCTTCTTTGCTATCACCGACTCCAGTCACACTAAACTCCACCATACGGAGCCTTTGGGAGGAGTCCCAGTTGCCACGCCCTCTGCTCTGCCAAGAAGAGAGTGGGATTTGGGTTCATGGTTTTATTGTCACATGTCTGATATTGTAGAGTTTAAAGTCTCTGGGTGAAAAAAGAAACTCCTCCCTACCAAATGAGAGCTGACTGGGAACAGGAGAGGGGAATTCCCTCATTCCCTGTGGCTGTGAATCAGGGCCCCTGTGCTGAAATGTACGTCCCACTACCTGAAACTCAGACTCACTAGTGAGTCAGCAATTCCGCACCTGATTATCAACGGAGGGCAAAATGATGGGAGCATTGCCGGCCCAGGGCATGTTGGGAATGACTAAATCCTGAAGAGGCTCTTTTGAGAATACAGAAGAACTGATTCCTCAAGAGCCTGTGGAAAGACTCACAAGAAGTTCTTATTCCCCAGATCAAGCAGATGAGGTGTGTATCAGAATAGAAGACATCAGGGTGGCCTATTGCCAGGGCTTGTTGCCTGCAGAGCCAGGGGGTTCCTCCTGATCTCTACCTTAGTTCCACCTGTTTTACCCCCTTTCATTAATTCTTCAGTTGAGTGACATGAGAGTAGGGACTTGCTTTTGTTTATGGCAATATCAACAGTACCTAGATCCATGGGTGATTTTTTTTAATTTTTTTTTTTTTTTTGATATGAAGTTTCGCTCTTGTTGCTCAGGCTGGAGTGCAATTGTGCAATCTCGGCTCACCGCAACCTCTGCCTCCTGGGTTCAGGCAATCCTCCTGCCTCAGCCTCCCGAGTAGCTGGGATTACAGGCATGTGCCACTAAGACTGGCCAATTTTGTATTTTTAGTAGAGTCGGGGTTTCTCCATGTTGGTCAGGCTGGCCTCAAGCTCCTGACCTCAGGTGATCCGCCCGCCTCAGCCTCTCAAAGTGCTGGGACTACAGGTGTGAGCCACTGCACCTGGCGATTTTTTTTTTTTTTTTTTTTTTTTTGAGACGGAGTCTCGCTCTGTCGCCCAGGCTGGAGTGCTGTGGCCGGATCTCAGCTCACTGCAAGCTCCGCCTCCCGGGTTCACGCCATTCTCCAGCCTCAGCCTCCCGAGTAGCTGGGACTACAGGCACCCGCCACCTCGCCCGGCTATTTTTTGTATTTCTTAGTAGAGACGGGTTTTCACCGTGTTAGCCAGGATGGTCTCGATCTCCTGACCTCGTGATCCGCCCATCTCGGCCTCCCAAAGTGCTGGGATTACAGGCTTGAGCCACCGCGCCCGGCCGATTTTTTTTTTTTTAAATAATTAACAGCCAGTGCAGAACAGGTCAGAATAGACTCTGGCTGGGGAACTGAGTAGGGTCCAAGTGGGTAGAGCCCTGGATTTGTGTTCTAGTCTTGGTTTGTGGCTAATATGCTATGTGACCTTGAGCAAATCACTTGACCTCGCTGGGCCACAGTTTTCTCGCCTATGGAAAGGGAGAATTTAGACTAGACGTTGCAATCAGATGCCTACAGGGTCAGGCAATTAAATGAGTGAGCTCAATAGAGTGAGTTTGTCCTGGCTGTAATGTGTAGACTCCCTCTAAATGGGCAACTATTGCCAGGTAGAACTGCTGGTAGAGCATCCAGAGCACTTGACTCTTTAAGAGATGCTGAGAATCTGGATGTTTATGTGAGATCTCCTGATATTTAAAATACTGTATGGGTAAAAACTGGCTAAGTCAGTTTTAGTCTTGATCTAGATAATCCAGAAGCACCCTCCCAGCTTGAGTTTTCTGATTCCAAAATATATGTCTTCTAAAGAAGGTCCTTAAGACATCCCCTTAGTCATGGGAATTTCAGCTGGTGCAAAAGTGAGTGCCTGTGTGTGGGCTCATACTTGTATGCCATTGGGGTTTTGACTCCCCTCAAATGACACTCTCCCAATGGCCTTATCCCTCATCCCTCTCATACACCTGCAGTGGAGCTTGTTTGGTCCCCAGAGCCCAGCCCTGGGCCAGATGGAAGATGCTGTTTGTCTAGTGAGCTCATCAGCGGTAAACAGCTAGCTGTGCTGATGAGCTTGCCCTTCCCCCAGTGAAGGGAAGAGTGGCCACAGGGCAGTGGTTGAGACAGAGGCTGGCTGAGTCAGGCCTTGGGGCCTTGCTGCCTTCCCAGGCCTTTGCTGGCTACAGTCCAAAGCTAAATTGGGGCTTGGAATCATGCCTACATTATTATCAATCTGGGGCTCTTCAACACACTTGTATGAGTATGCTAGGGCTACCATAACAATGTACCTCAGAGTGGGTGGCTTAAACAACAGAAATTTTTTGTTTCATAGTTCTGGAGTTTAAAAGTCCAAAATCAAGGTCTGAGGGATGTGAAAAAAAGCTCTATTCCAGGTATCTCTCCTTGGCTTGCAGCTAGCTGTCTTCTCTTTGTGTCTCTTCATACCACCTTCCCTCTGTGGGTATCTGCCTCTGTGTCCAAATCTCTTCCTTTTATAAGGACACCATTCATATTGGATTCAGGCTCACCCTTATAACCACATTTTAACTTGATTACCTCCATAAGGATCCTGTCTCCCAATAAGGTTACATTCTGACATCTGGCTGGTGGTGGTGGTTGGGGCTGGGGGGTAGTCAAGACTTCAAAATACAAATTTTTTTTTTCTATGTGGGTGACAATTCAACTAATTGCACCACTCCTCCACAGTTTCTCACTCATTACTTTAAACACCAAAACCTCAGTGACCTGCTCATGCCCCATTTCACCTATGACAGCTCAGTGGTTGAGGGTGGGGGATTTTTAAAAGTCTTATTTACTGTTGCACAGCTTCCTGCAAACCTGTCCTCTAGATAGATGAGGAACGTGAGGGAAATCTCATCAAGCACCTGTTAGGGTACATGCAGGACTTGAATTTCAGGTAATAACAAGGAATGCCTTCTTGTTCTCTGACACACTGTCTATATGGTACTTTTAATCTTTACGCCAATAATAATTGCAAGTACATAAAAAGCACTTGATAAGTGCTAAATACTGTTGCAAGCAGTTTACATGTAGTTATTGAATCCCCACAGTACCCTGAGGTAGGTAGTATTACTGACCTCTTTCTACAGATAAGACACCAGGGCCTAAAAAGCTTAAGAAACTTTCCCAAGTCTGTAGTAACTGATGGAGTTGGGGTCTAAACCCCAAAAGTTGGCTCCAGAGGCTATGTTTTTAATCATTACACGATAGTGATCAGAGGAAGCAGGAACTCCAGCCTGGGCAACATAGTGAGACCCTGTCTCTACAAGAAAAAAAAAAAAAAGAAATCAGTCGGGCATGGTGGCCCATGCCTGTAGTTCCAGTTACTTGGGAGGGTGAGGTGGGAGAATCGGTTGAGCCCAGGAGGTTGAGCTATGATTGTGCCACTGCATTCTAGCCAGGGTGGCAGAGCCAGACCCTGCCTTAAAAAAAAAAAAAAAAAAAAAAAAAAGGAACTGAACTGGGTGCCAGTGCCTGTAATCCCGGCACTTTGGGAGGCTAAGGCGGATCCCTTGAGCCCAGGTGTTGGAGACCAGCCTGTGTAACATAGCAAGACTCCATCTCAAAAAAAAAAGAAAAAGAAAGAGAAAAAAGCAAACAACAACAACAAAAAAGAAGGCAGGGATTATTATTCTCATTGAAGAGATGAGGAAACTGAAACCAAGAAGCTAAGTACCTTACCCAGAGTCACACGGGTAAGAGGCAAAGTAAAGGTAGAATTCTAGTCCTGGAAGCATATGGCTTCCCCCAGACAGGACCAAGAGTTCTGGTTCTCTTCTTCATGTACAACTCCACTTACACAGGCCCACGAGTGGTAGGGCCAACCCAGAATCTCAAAATCCTTAATTTGTGCCTAACTGTCTGCATACTGCAGGGCAATTATGCGGCGTGAAGGAGGGAGGCACCCTCTCGACTTAGATCTGAACTCCCAGTCACTTCCAGTTCCCAGGACCACCAGCCCTGAGGCGTAAGGCTAGGCTGAATGTGGGACTTTCTTAGCCGGAGTTAGAAGCGGGGGAGTAGGGTGGGACAGAGGGCGGGCGCCGCTGGGCCGGGCCGTCCAGAAACGCGGAGTGTCATATTTCTTGCAACTCGCCAATCCCGAATGCCGGGGGGCGTGGCCACACCTGGGAGGCGTGGCCTGGCGGAGGCGAGGGCTGCGGCGTCCTGGGGCGAGGCGCTGACGTGAGCTCGGCGCACCTGGGCCGGGCAGGTAAGGGCTGGTGCGGGACGGGGAGAGGAACCCGCAGTCCCTACTTGGGTAGAGCCAGGCGCCCCTTGGCTGAGACGTCGAGGAGCGTGGTAGCGACGGGTGATCTTCGCTGCGGACTTGGTTCGGAGGGACGTCAGCTTCTGGTGGACAGATTGAGCAAAGGTGGGGACGCCAACTTCTGAGGACCAGCTTGAGGGAGGGGAGGCTCCCCCGTGGGTGGGGTAGGACCCGTCGCCGGAGTTTGTGGGGGGTGAGAGAACTTGCTCGGGGGCATCTGTGTGTTTGGGTGCGTACACACTGGGGTTGGGTGCCTGTCGCCCTCTTCCAGATAGCTTTGGGGCAGCCTCAGTTCTGTAGCGCTAGGCCCCTCTCGAATCTACACTTGTGCCTACTCTCCCTACCCCCACCGCCGAAGCGGAGGGAACTGCTCTCGGTCCCCAACAACCCCACTATCCGGTAGATCTAAAGCACCGCGCCCCCTTCATTCTTACCAACTTGCCGCTGGCCCCTGTGTCCCAGAGAGAGGACTTCCCAGGTCCGCAGGCCCTTGGTCCTAGTGGGCGTTTTGAGAAACTGGTGTGAGGGTGGCCAGGAGCTTTGGAGCATTGGCGGTTTGTTTTCCCTCCTGAGTCTGTTTGGCACAGTTAGGCCCTTCGCCCTGGGCCTGGGAGACACCCTTGGATTTCCAAAGAGCGGAGCTAGGTGTTGGGGAGGGTGGGGCTGGGGTGTGGTTGCTCTGGGGGTGGGCCCTCTTTGCCCGAAGGGGCTGGAGGGTTGTGTGGAGAATGGGGAAAGTCTCCCAGGCCTGACTTGGAAAGGAGGCCTGAGGTGCCACTCTTCACAGGCAGCCTGCTTTGTGGTAAAGGGGTCACCCTGTCGCAACCTGTTCTCTTGGTGGATGTCAAGAGTGGAAGTGAGGGAAAGGAGACGGATAGAGTGAGGAAGGTGCTTGGGTGGGATTGGTGAAAGCTGGTGTTGACCCAGGAGTGTGGTTTAGGATGAGACGTGTATGACGTATGACAGTGGCACTCAATACCTTGTAACTCCCATTTGTCATCCCCCAACTTCCATCCAGCAGGGGGGAAGGGTGTAGACATTTTGACTAGACGCCCGGAGTTTACCCCTAAGCAGGGCTAAACTAAACAGGGAAACCTGAGGAACGGAACTTAGAGGATGGCATTTCACTTCCTTCAGGAGAAAGGGAAGAACTGGGACTGCTAAGACTTGTCTGCAAGAAATGGCTTGTGTTTTAACCTGAGCAAAACCACTGATGGCCAAATCTCGGCTTTGGTGTGGCAGTGCCCCTGGAAACTAGTCTGGGGAGGGGCTATGGAGGTGGCAGTGAGGGTGTTTATGGAGTACCTGCTCCCTAGAATAGGCGTATGGGAGAGGACAGTTAGTGCCCTGAGGAGGCTGAAAGTGTCCCTCCTCTATGCTCAGCGTGAGGGGAATACATAGGTTAGCATCATTGTCCTTTGGCTGGTTAAATACCTGTTAGAGACATAGGCCTTGTATTTTGCTGTGATGGCAGCTAGAGATACCAAGATGAGTTCAACTAGGCTAAGGTGGTTCTGCAGGCATTGGGATTTGGGTGGTAAGAGTGTTTAGAAAGAGAACTCTGATTTAGGTGTGTTTGAGAGTGGATGTTATGCAGTCTCCACCTCAGTCACTTTATTGGCCCTCTATGCTGCTAGAATCTTTGCTGATGTTTTTAGTTTACTTTCTTGGTGCCTAGAAGATGAGAGGGACATAGAAGACAGGGTGCAGTGACAAGGTTTGGTACAGAACACTTTGACTTAGGAGATAAAGCATCTCAGTTAGCCCAGATGTAAAATGGGGATAGTAATACCACGTTCAGGTTCACGAGGATGAAACCAGACATGTTAGGTAAAGGTTCATGTAAAAATTGTAAAGCCTACACAGATACAAAGGATTGTTGTTACCATCCTTCATAAGCAATGTCTTACTGTCCTGAGGTTAAAAAAATATTACTTGTAGTTTTAAAAATTATAAGTTGAAACATATCATTGTAGGAATATATGAATCATGTATAACGTATATAGGAGAATGTAAAAAGCATCCATAATTCCATCACCATTACAATTCCAATAACCATTACAAATATTTTGTTGCATTGTTGTATTTCCTTTTTTCAGTTCTGTGTGTATGTGCACATGTATGCAAGTATGTGCTATGTTATAAGATGGAGATAGTGCTACACAGTATACTGTGTTTCCGCCTGCCCCCACAACTTCATATTGTAAATATTTCCTTGAGTATAATAAAAATTCTGATGCCTGTTGTTAATGGCTACTTGGTATTGCAGCCTGTGGTTGTGACGTAATGAACCATTTCCGTCTCGGTCATTTGGGTTTTCAATTTTTCCATCTCTGCCTGTTTTTAGAGTTATAGTTACTGGGTGGTGGGTGGGGGAGATCTTGGCTGACTTTCAGAAGGTGGAGAGGGTTTACAGTAAGAGAGGCAGGGCATGGGCTTGGAGGAGGGCAGGCTGGGGCTCCTTCCATGGGGCTGAGGCAAGGCTGCTCATGTGTAGTTCCATCTTAGGAGAACACTGAGAACCCAGGGCTCTAGATCTTAATCACTGATCTCTATGGGTGGCTGCTTCTCCTTTCCCATCATCAGGCGCAGCTCCTGGTCTTGGCCTGATTGCCTTAATTTTTTCATGATGGGCTTTGGATCAACTACAATAAGCCCTTTTGGACTTTTCTTCAAGTCCACTATTGGTCAAGAGTTGGATTTTAATGTCTGACAGGCCCAAACACAGCACTTACCAGTATTGCAATGGAAATTCTCAAAAGCTCTTTACTAGATTGACTGGATGGTGCCTATTTCTCTATCCTCTTTTTCCTTCTCTTGCTCCATCCCCCTTTTAGTAGTGATAGGACTGGGGAGCAGAAGGTAGAACTAGCCCTTGAGAGAATATGCATTCCCTCCTCCTTATAAGGTGTAAATGCACTCCATGGTTTGATGGTTTCACATGCTGCCCTACAAAACACCCAATTCAAGGCCAACTACGTGGGGGCACTTGAACACTGCATGCCAACCTCACCTACCCACTGTGCTCCCAGGGGGAAGGTTTCAGTTGCAGGACTTGGTAATTGGGTCAGAAAGCTCAGGTGAGAGCAGGTCTTGCCTTGCTCTTAAAGTGCCAGATGCTGAGTTAGGTTTGGGTTTTTCACATTTGTTGGGAGTCTGGCTGGGGAGAGAAGTGGTGTTATGGGCCACCCCATCAGCTAAGCTCTTCTATGTTGGAGCCTTCAGCTGACCCTTTTAACCTCTTTTCTTTCTCACCTGGCACAGTTTATTCCCATATTTAGCTTCTTTGCTGTAAGGTTGTTTGGTTTCAGAACTGTGATCTAGGTAGGGATCTTTCTGGGTATGAAGGTGACCTATTTATCTTTCACTCCTCCTCAGGCCATTTTGGGGCTTGAGAAGTTCCAATGTGGAGATTCTCAAGAAGGAACATAGAGCTTTAGTGTTTAGTAACTAACACGGTGCTTGGCACACAGTAGCTGATGAACAAATATTTGTTGAATGAGTGTTCTTTTTCCAGGCATCTCATTCTCATCTTAAGTAAAAACAAAATAAGAACACCAAAAAGTCCAACAGAACATCTCAGATAAACAATTCTCCAGTGACTCTTTTTTTTATCAGTCACCTAATCTGGGAAGGCTTTTATTTTCTGCCGTGAGTGCCAGCTGCTCTTGAATGTTATCTGCTATGCCCATGTATTTTTACGAGAATCAATTGCAGACTTTACCCAGGCTGGCTCCTGCAACCAATCAGTTCACTCCAGGCTTCATTGGGAGATAAACAGACCCAAGGGAGGAGGCTGTCCTAGCCATGCAAAGCTTGTCTCATGTCTGTTTTTGGTACTCTAAGTACTCTTAGTACTTTAGTATTTGGTTATTCTAGGACTTCTGAGCTTTACCAGAACTCATTTGCAGAGACATATTCTCAGAACCTTTGTCGCCAATGTTCCCAAGCCTTCTCCCAGACACTAGATTGTTGTATGGATAACCATCTGAGACCCCCCTTTCTCCATACAGAACCTTTGAGCGGTCAAGGGAAAGACAAGCCAACTCTTCAGATCCCTGCGAACACACTGCCTGCTCTTCCATGTAAGTGAAGACTCTGGAGTCCAGGATCTACCCCTCACCTACTTCTCCCTCATCATGGTGCTGTCATTTCTTTCTAAAATATTCCCATTCACCTTTAGTTGTCTTGTTTAAAAAGAGAACATGCTTCAGCTTCTCACTTATATAGTTGTTGCTGTTTCCATAACTTTTTTCTTCCCTCTCCTGAGTTGAGATTGAAAAGAACAATTTCCCTTCTCTTCCAAAGTCCTTGGTGCTTCAGGAAGGACTGTGTTCCAGCAGGATGACATCATCTTTTTATTTTTCTGCTTCAGGATTTAAATAGAAGAAATGTGATCTACTTGCATGATAAGTCTGATTTGGCTAAAGCATGAAGTATAAATGGCTTTGGAATCAGAATAAAAAGGACCTTTTAACCTCTTTTCTTTCCCACCTGGCACAGTTTATTCCCATATTTAGTTTCTTTGCTGTAATCTAGTGAAACTGTAGCTCTAGTAGATGGGAACGGTGGCTGGGAAGGGTTCCCAGTGGCTGGCCTAATTCTTCTGCTCTTCCCATTTCTCCCTCTGATCCCCCAGATCATGGCCCTCCACCCCCGCAGAGTCCGACTGAAGCCCTGGCTGGTGGCCCAGGTGGATAGTGGCCTCTACCCTGGGCTCATCTGGCTACACAGGGACTCTAAACGCTTCCAGATTCCCTGGAAACATGCCACCCGGCATAGCCCTCAACAAGAAGAGGAAAATACCATTTTTAAGGTAAAGGACTTCTTCTACCATCAGACCTTTCTGGATTTTTTTTTTTTTTTTTTTTTGGCCTGGGGAATATACTAGATCTAAAACTCTGGTGAAACAGAGAGAATGCTTATGATGGGGGTGCCCAAACTCTGCAGGCATGGTAATTCCTCTTTTGGAGGCATATCTGCAATGGTTGAAGCCCTTTGTTCTTTCCCACTGGTTGAAGGTACTCAATCACATCCCAAAGGATACCAGCTGGGGTTGGCCAAAACTCTCATTAGTGATTGTAGTGATGTGTTTGTTTCAAAAGCTAGCAAGGGTCAGCAGTTGACTCTTCCTCCTCAATCACTCAGAGCTCTTGCTATGCAGAGAGGTGCTTGGGCCTGGCAATGGATACTCAGACCAGGACAGAACTATCAGGTGTTAGCAGGCACACAGTATAGCCTATGTGGTTGGTATAGAGGACTCTCAGCAAGTTTTTCTTTCTTTTTCTTTTTTTGTGGGATATGGTCTTGCTCTGTCAACCAGGCTGGAGTGCAAGTGGCATGATCATAGCTCACTGCAGCCCTGACCTTCTAGGCTCAAGCGATTCTCCCACCTCAACCTCCCACGTAGCTGGAACTATAAGCACACACCGCCATGCCTGGCTAATTTTTGTATTTTTTCTGCAAAGACAGGGTTTCACCATGTTGCCCAGGCTGGTCTTGAACTCTTGGGGTCAAGTGATCCTCCCTGCTTAGCCTCCCAGAGTGTTCAGATTACAGGCATGAGCCACTGCACCTGGCAAGCTTTTCTTTTGAGTTAAAATATTTTGCCCCATCTATAACTGCTGCTTAAAAATTAAAGGTGATTTAATTATAAGTTTTAATTTTATGAATGTTTTCAAAAATAAGAAATAGCACTGATATGACAGTCATTTTATTTAACTGAAAACAAGATTTAATCACATAACATTTTACAAAATTTAAGTGAAACCAAAGCTTGACTTAAGACAGAAGTAGGTGGACAGGCTTGTTGTGGGAAAGGTTGTCACATAGTTTGAAACACTGGAGGCTGTGCCTCTGCTCTAGACCAGCTTCTTTCTTGGTCACTTCCATCTCATGAGTAGCTTTAGTTCCTGCATCCCAAGACATTGAGAAGTTAGTTTGTTTGCCCTTTTCTTCTTTGAGTATAAGCTAGAAGTCACCAGTGAAATACAGTCTCTACTGTGGGCCTCTCAAGATTCATGCCTTGGGTCCTTACTGAAATTGGGTTTGGAAAGGGCAGAAAATGTGAGCGCAGGGTTCAAAAGAAAGCCATCCTTGGGATGTTTCCCACCCAACTCAGTTATGTCAGGTGTAGAGAGGACAGGCAGAGAGAAAATTGGCCTGAAGGTACTTAGAAGGTAAATGACTGCTGTTAATTTAGATTTTAAATAACAATATAAAAGTTGACAAGGTTAGTACCTATAAACCAGCACCAATTATTGGAGTTGGCATTGAGAAGGGCGCAGGCCCATCTTGGCCCAGTTGGCCTCTTGTGGCCATGGTCTGAAACTGGATTTGCTGTTCAAATGTCTGACAGTGGCTGGCCCTGGGGAAGAGGCTATTTCCTGAAAGCCCTACTCATGAGAGTGATGCTTTGGGCTTGCATGCTTGGGGCTTGAGGAAAATTGGGCTGTGGGGAGGTGACTTTGTTTTAGTTATATCTGTGCATCTGTTTGCAGAGTGCAGAGGGAGGGTGCTTTCACAGATACCAAGCTCTGATGGCCTTTAGCAGAATATACAGGTGGGCACTAACATTAAATGAGTGTCTGTGTCCATTATCTCTTTTAATTCTCATGACAACCCTGTAAGGGAGGTATTACCTTCATGCTGTTGATGCAGAAGCTAAGTCTTAGAGGGATTGAATAACTTGCCAAAATCACACACCCAGTAAGTAGTGGGGGCAGGATTTGAACCCTTGACTTTCTGTCTCCATTCCAACCCCCATTATACTGCCCTTTCTGATCAAGAATTGGAAGAACTAGCCTCAAATTCTACTACCATCAGCTGCATGTGTAGCCCTGAGCAAGTTAACCTCTCTGGGCTTCAGCTCCTCTTTGGTAAAATGGGGATGAAAGTAGTCTTGCCTGTGAGAATCAAGTGAAATAAAGTATGGAAACGGATTTGTAAAGCGCTATAAAAATGCAGAGATTATTTCTTCTTTAGGAAGAGAAATAAGGACCTGCACAGTGATCAGAATCTCTTGCTAGCAAGACTCAGAATGGGTTTGAACAAGCGATGTTTATAAATCACAATGATTGCCACATGGTTCCACCTAGGCTCTCCTTTCTTGTTTTGCTTTGTTTTTGTTGTTGTTGTTGTTGTTTTTTGAGACAGAGTCTTGCTCTGTCACCCAGACTGGAGTGCAGTGGCACGATCTCAGCTCACTGCAACCTCCACCTCCTGGGTTCGAGTGATTCTCCTGCCTCAGCCTCCCAAGTAGCTGGGATTACAGGTGTGCACCACCATGCCCAGGTAATTTTTGTATTTTTAGTAGAGATGGGGTTTCACCATGTTGGCCAGGATGGTCTCAATCTCTTGACCTCATGATCTACCCACCTCATCCTCCCAAAGTGCTGGGATTACAGGCATGAGCCAACGGGCCTGGCCTCCTTTCTTGATTATAAAGTTCCAGTCTTAAAGGATACGGCTCTTCACTGCATCAGCCTTGGGTGCCCAGTGCAATCTGGGTGGGTCCTGGGGATGGCTGTGTGGTGAGCAGGAAGGCTGGGGCTGTGGTTCTGGGTTGGTCTGGCTGCTCTCTACGGAGAAGCAGGGCTTTAGGGAACCACAGAAATGTGCAGACCTCTGCCAAAGTCTTCATAGCCCAAGTCAGCTGGGTGGGGCCAGACTTAGCGTGGGCACACAGAGGATCAAACAAACGGAAAGGAAAATGTGGGGAGGCAGCAGCCAGGTATTGCCAGGTAACTGGAGATAGGCCTTCCAGATACCAGTGACCAGTGAAATTGAAATCTCCTGTAGGGGGTTGGATAGAATGGAGCAGCAGTTAGGCCCCCTAGTGTCTGCTCAGCCACCTGGGGCAGCACAGTGTTGCCAAACTTCTTCATTCCGTACCACAAATCCAATGGAGGGACCGGAATCTGAGAAGATGGTAAGAGGAAGTGATCCGAATTGGAGGAGGAGGATTTAGATTAGCTTTTGAGGGAACTTCCTCATGACTGTGAGGTTCTTCAGGGGGTGACTGAAAGAGATCAGAGCTCTTGAAGGATGGGGCAGAAAAATTCAATTTCAGCTTGAGGCAGAAGCCTATGATCAGAATCAGGAAGGGATTGGGTTTGGACAAGTCAAATAACCTGTTAGCTTGAAAACATTGGTGTGTGCTTCCTGTCTTGAGTTCTCTGCTAATGGCACCTACTTTTTTGGCATCAGAACAAGTTGTACTCCTGCACAAAGAGATCAGAGAACTTGTTAGCAATGGGGGAGAGTGGCTATCCTATGAGCAGAAACAAGAATGCCTGTTAGAGCCGAAAGTAGGGCTAGGTGTCTACTCCCTGCTTTGCTCCTGAGCACTTTGGTCTATGACTTGAGCGGCTTAGATTTTTCATTTCCTCACTGGGAAGGCTAACTTCTTCTTGTCTGGGGAAAGTGCTGTGAGTTTCCATATTTGAAAACCAGAGAGAAGGAGTCAAAGTGGTTTTAGTCCATGCTGCCAGCCACTGGTGTGGTTGACAGCATGATGTTTCTAATGAAGTAGAAGTTTGAGAGGATAGGGAAAGGTAAGGGGTGTGGATTTTTTAGGACTTGAGGCCCTCAGGCAGTGGGACAAGCTGAACCCCCAGTGTGTTTCCTTCCCTCCTAAAGGTACTTGGTTTCTACAATTCTTTTTTTTTTTTTTTTTTTTTTGAGATGGAGTTTTACTCTTGTTGCCCAGGCTGGAATGCAATGGCACAATCTTGGCTCATGGCAACCTCTCCCTCCCGGGTTCAAGTGATTCTCCTGCCTCAGCCTCCCAAGTAGCTGGGATTACAGGCATGCACCACCATACCTGGTTAATTTTATGTTTTTAGTGGAGACGGGATTTCTCCATGTTGGTCAGGCTGGTCTCGAACTCCTGGCCTCGTGATCCACCCGGCTTGGCCTCCCAAAGTGCTGCAATTACAGGAGTGAGCCACAATTCTTTATTTATGTATTAGATTGAAGACTGACGGGAAGGAACCCAGGAGGCCAAACTCTTCATATCCTCTGCCATGCCTCTTTGTCTTATCTATTGTCATATAAGCAACTCATGTCAAAAATGAATAAGCAAAGAAAAAAAGTTACTTGAAATTCTGCTATCCAGAGTTACCATCTGCACTTTGGTGCATATTTTCCCCAAACTTTATCTTCAGCCCTTCATTAGAACATTGTCGTCTTGATGAGTGCTGGTACCAATGCTTGCGATAAGGCTCCTCCTTTTAATATATTGTGTTTGCACATGGCTTTATTTCACTTAGGCACCTGTCTTGCCTGGTCCTAAGGGCAGTGTTTCCTGCTACAGTCTCTGTAAATTGGGGTTGGGATGGTGGGGCAGTCATGCAAGAGTGTGTGTGTGTGTGTGTGTGTATCTATGAGAAAGGGCAAGCACACGCTTTGCAGTGGCTCTGGGCAATGATAGGACTCACTGTGGTTTCTTGTTCTCAGGCCTGGGCTGTAGAGACAGGGAAGTACCAGGAAGGGGTGGATGACCCTGATCCAGCTAAATGGAAGGCCCAGCTGCGCTGTGCTCTCAATAAGAGCAGAGAATTCAACCTAATGTATGATGGCACCAAGGAGGTGCCCATGAACCCAGTGAAGATATATCAAGTGTGTGACATCCCTCAGCCCCAGGGCTCGATCATTAACCCAGGTGAGGCCCCAGGTGCTGGGGAGAAGGTGGGCAGTATGCCAGATTCTCGGCTGGACTCTTAAGAGATTGTCAACTTGAAAAAAGCCTGATTTACAAAGTTTAAGATGGATAAAGCAAGAAAGCCTTTCTCTGGGAAGGACATAGAAAACAAAAGACTCAAACTCAGCAAAATCTTGCTTAATTAGGGGTATGTTTTTTAGCCTAGTTACTTAAAACATTAGAAAGTGGAGGGGTATACAGTTCTACTGTAAAAGTAGCCTCTCTTGGGATTCAAGAGGCCAGGTAGTTTTGAAGGAGAAGGGATCAAAGCTTAGGTTTGCATTCTAAACCTGGCCCTTATCACTTTACTACTTGTAGGACTTGAATCAAGTCATTTTACCTCTTGTGAGCCTCAGTTTCTTCAACTCTAAAATATGGGATCTCAGCTTTCCTATTTACTTCAAAAGCTATTGTGAGAATCAATTAACATGACCTGTAAAAAAAAAATTAACATGATCTATAAAAAAATTTTTTTAATTGACAAATAATAATTGTACATATTCATTGGGTATATAGTGATGTTTTGGTACATACAATAGTGACAAGATCAGGGTAATAAGTTCTTTATACATGTTGGGTGAGTGATCGTTTAATTCATAGGATACTTTGAATAAGAGAATATCTCCTAATCCCTCCAATTAACTCCGTACTTAACAAGTACTAACAGCCAGATAATTTAGATACATGCTCCAGTGAATCCAGGGAGGTCCTTCCATGAGAGAAGTGTTGGTTCCTTTGATTCTCACTCTTTTTAGCTAGGACATTGAGGGTGTGTACTGAACCTGAGGAGCCTCTGGGATAGCAGTCCCTAGCTTGAATGGTGGGTCAGCTGCAGGGATGGCAGTGCAACCTGAATGGCTCACTTATGAGCTTGTGTATCTTGGGTAGGATCCACAGGGTCTGCTCCCTGGGATGAGAAGGATAATGATGTGGATGAAGAAGATGAGGAAGATGAGCTGGATCAGTCGCAGCACCATGTTCCCATCCAGGACACCTTCCCCTTCCTGAACATCAATGGTGAGTGGGGATGATGGGTGGTACAGAGACATACGGAGGATGTAAGTAGTTTTGACCTTGGAACTGTCAATACATTGGCCACCACTGCCCTGAAAGCAGGATCAGTCCAGGCTGCTGGACTGTTAGCAAGTGGGAGTCAGAGGTGAGGAACTCCCTGCTGTCTCAGTTATCCCAGTAGAGTTGGGTGGGTTCCAGGCAATAGAACATCTTCGGAAGCTTATGTGCTAATTCAAAGAAATAAAAAATTTGAATTCATTCTTAACCCAACATACAAATATATCATCAGTTATACATTTTGCCAATTTCCTTCAGGCCAAGTGCAGTGTCAGTTTTACGAGTTACGGGCAAACTCTTCTAATATTTCTCTTGGTATAAATTCTGTGTCATTTCCTTAACAGAAATGTTAAGAGGACCACTCTGCTTAGGCTGTATCACAGGAAACTTGTGATGTTTGTAGCTGATAATTCTAGGCTCTGATAGGATTTATCTGCAACAGACTTTCCTTTTGTGGGCTTTTGAATCCAGCTTCCCAGGAAAATTGAGTTGGGAGCTTGAGAATCCACTGTGTGACAGAGCAGGTACTGAATCTCCCACTGCATTTTCTGAGGATACTTGAACACATGTTGAATTACTCTTCTGCAGCATCTTTACTTGATTTGTCCACTGAAATGCTCCTACTCAAATGACTTGCGGATATCCAGCCAACCAGTTTTTCATTGTCTTTTTAGTACCACCTGGCTGCAATGGGTCAAAATGAGATAACTTGTGCCACCTATAAAACTCAGGATATCAAGATTATTTATTTAGGATTTTCAGGTACCCTACTCTAGGTGATGCCCCTACCTTTCAGAATCAGGAAATGACACTTGTCTATCCACTGGCCCTCCTTCATTTATCCTTCCACTTATATATTTGCAACCAAGTGTGGGTAAAGAGAAGTTTCATAGAGATCTTCCAGGTCAATATTGCCATATATTTAACGTCACTAATCATTAGAGAAATGCAAATCAAAACCACAATGAAATACCATCTCACACCAGTCAGAATGGCTGTTACCGAAAAGTCAAAAAATAACAGATGCTGATGAGTTTATGGAGAAAAGGGAACACATATCCTGCTGGTGGGAATGTAAATTAGTCCAGTCACTGTGGAAAGCAGTTTAGTGATTTCTCAAAGAACTTGAAACAGAATCACCATTTGGCCCAGCAATCCCATTATTGGATATATGCCCAAAAGAATATAAATTGTTCTTCCATAAGGACACATGTACACGTATGTTCATTGCAGCACTTATTCACAATAGCAAAGGCATGGAATCAAATTAAATGCCCATCAATGGTGGACTGGATAAAGAAAACGTGGTACATATATACCATGGAATACTATGCAGCTATAAAAAAGAATAAGATCATGTCTTTTGCCGCAACATGGATGTAGCTGGAGGGCATTATCTTAAGTGAACTAAAACACAGGAACAGAAGACCAAATACTACTTGTTCCCCCTCATAAGGGGGAGCTAAACATTGAGTACACATGGACACAAAGAAGGGAACAATAGACACTGGGGCCTCCTTGAGGACGGAGGGTGGGAGGAGGATGAGGATTAAAAAACTACCTATTGGGTACTACACTTATTAACTGGTGACTAAATAATCTCTATACCAAACCCCGGGACATGTAATTCACCTATTTAACAAACCTGCACACGCATTCCTGAAACTAAAATAAAAGTAAAAACAAACAAAGCATTGCCACATGTTATATTCTCACTTAGTGAAATTGAACATCTAGATATGTGGGATCAGGCCGGGCGCGGTGGCTCACGCCTGTAATCCCAGCACTTTGGGAGGCCGAGGCGGGCGGATCACAAGGTCAGGAGATCGAGACCACGGTGAAACCCCGTCTCTACTAAAAATACAAAAAATTAGCCGGGCGCGGTGGCGGGCGCCTGTAGTCCCAGCTACTCAGGAGGCTGAGGCAGGAGAATGGCGTAAACCCAGGAGGCGGAGCTTGCAGTGAGCCGAGATCGCGCCACTGCACTCCAGCCTGGGCGACAGAGGGAGACTCCGTCTCAAAAAAAAACAAAAAACAAAAAACAAAACAAAACAACAAAAAAAAATAGAAATGTGGGATCCTTTCCCAAATGTCTGGCTGACTCATTCTGTTATTCTCACCCCCTAAAAGGATGCAGTTTATTTCCAGGATCCTGATTTCCTATTTCTGTTGCTATTTTATTAAAGCTAGCATTTGTGTGTCCTTATGTTTTGAGCTGCCTTTAATCCTTTTTTGGAAAGTTGTAGAATAGATATGAAAAACAAAAAAGTAAAATGAGAATGTAAATTTAACCAGACTTATACACAAAGGGTCAAAGAAACATTAACCTTTGTGATTTCAGAGCTGTTGGGCCAGAGGATGAAGAATTGTTGAAGAATAGATGCCTAAGAGGTGAGGCTAGGAGGAGAAATCTGTAGACTTTGGAGCAAGTCACCTTTGACAGTAGCAGGGAAATACTCTTTTTTTTTTTTTTTTTTTTTTAAAAAAACCTTCAATTGGATCCTTTTGAATAAATAATACTTTCACATGGTTGACATTCATAATGGTACAAAAAGGTAAATACGTGGAAAGGTTCTCCTTCTATCCTGTCCCTGAACCTTCATTTCTTTCCCTGGAGGAGTCAGATCCTTCTAGGTTCTTGAGTATCCTTCCAGACATTTTATGCATGTAAAAGTATTTGTTTGTTTTTAAAGGAATTTCTATGCATTAACACTTCCTTGAAGCTAATCAGCTAATTCAGTTGAGTTCATTTTATGGAAGACAACGAACCTCTATTTAATTGCTTGGGGCAAATTTTACAGTATGGAATCTCTTACTCCTTATAATTTAACCTCCAGAGAAAACTCACTTGTCTAAGTTAATTTTCAGCAAACAAAGGTTTTTAAAACTATGAATTTGTGGGAGAAATAATATGATTAGGAAGCAGGAGCAGGGGAAGCTTATTTCTTATTGTGTTAGTTATGGGAATCACTGATGGGCTGGAAGATCACAGTGGGTCAGGGTTCAGTATTTAGTTCTTGTCTACTGACCTTGTGAGTTCTCAGAGCATCAGCAAGTGATGTGCATTGTCTGCTCACCATATGCTTTTGTTCTAGGTTCTCCCATGGCGCCAGCCAGTGTGGGTAATTGCAGTGTGGGCAACTGCAGCCCTGAGGCAGTGTGGCCCAAAACTGAACCCCTGGAGATGGAAGTACCCCAGGCACCTATACAGCCCTTCTATAGCTCTCCAGAACTGTGGATCAGCTCTCTCCCAAGTAAGTGAGACCTTATCTTTCTTGCTGGGCCTTCTGCTCCTATTACAGACTCTTTCCTGTCCTGCTTTCTGACTTAATTTCTTTGCCATGCATTGAAAAACTACCTGTCTCAGAGGCACCTTCTATTTCTGTTTCCTGGCTAGCCCATGAGTCACCAGGGAAGAAGTAAAGAAACACTGGCCCAGCTGGGTGTGGTGGCTTACACCTGTAATCCTAGGCTGAGGTGGGAGGAGTGCTTGAGGCCAGGAGTTTGAGACTAGCCTGGGCAACATAGTGAGACTCTAAAATTATCTGGGCATAGCAGTGCATGCCTGTGGTCCCTGTTACTTGGGAGGATGAGGTAGGAGGATCACTTGAAGGCAGAAGGTCGAGGCTGCAGTGAGCGCTGATCAAGCCATTGCACTCCAGTCTGGGTGACAGAATGAGACATGGTCTCAAAAAAAAAAAAAAAAAAAAAAAAAAAAAAAAAAAAAAAGAAAAGAAAAAGAAAAGAAACATTGGCTGATACTTACTTGCCCATAGGGACGCTCTGATTGGTTACAGCTCCAGCTCCAGGTTATTCAGGTCTTAGGTGGGTAGGAGGCCCAGGTTTATCAGTCAGGCAGGGGGATTTAGTGACAAGGTTAGTTGTGGAACAGGGAGGTTAATGGCCATGGATTTGGTAGAGGAGGCTCTTGGATTTTGAGAGACTTTAGGACCTACAGAAAAAACCTCTTTCTGAATTTGGTACGAATTTATCTCAATGAAGAATCAATGTCATTGCCTGGGTCTCCCTTTCACACTATACATGGTAGGCATGTGAGTGCTATTAATACAATTTTGTCCAAGAGGCTAATTAGCTTTGATAAGGGCTATTGGGTTCAATGGAGATTTGCTGAGTAAAAATTAACTTTGATGTGAACTGTGTCCTTTCATGGTATATTATTAGAACAGATCCCCAGTGTGTGTGCTCACATGTCATTTTCAGAAAAATTGTTTGGTATTGCTTCTTGTTCCTCAAGTTTCTTTAAACAATAAGCTAAAAATGATACACAAACCAGATACCTTAGTTTTTAGTTCCTTCCAATGACCACTGGTGTGAAGACTCAGTCAGTATAGCGTGGGGATACCAGGACCACTTTACTTGATGAAATTGTAGCCCTTGGGGTGTGGTGATTGAACAGAAATAGTTGAGATGGACCTTGAACTGTTTGCTTTCAGGCAGCCTTTTGAGTGAATATTCCAGGGATATGTTGATGTCTCCCTTTATTGCAGGAAGGATAACTATGGCAGTGGCCTTCCTGAATGCTGGTTGAAAGGTGGCTTGATCTTAATGGACTTGCATGAGTCACAGGGATGAACAGGCAGAGCAGTGAAGCAGGACTCTCACTGTCATCTCTAACCTTGCAGTGACTGACCTGGACATCAAGTTTCAGTACCGTGGGAAGGAGTACGGGCAGACCATGACCGTGAGCAACCCCCAGGGCTGCCGACTCTTCTATGGGGACCTGGGTCCCATGCCTGACCAGGAGGAGCTCTTTGGTCCTGTCAGCCTGGAGCAGGTCAAATTCCCAGGTCCTGAGCATATTACCAATGAGAAGCAGAAGCTCTTCACTAGCAAGCTGCTGGACGTCATGGACAGAGGACTGATCCTGGAGGTCAGCGGTCACGCCATTTATGCCATCAGGCTGTGCCAGTGCAAGGTGTACTGGTCTGGGCCATGTGCCCCATCACTTGTTGCTCCCAACCTGATTGAGAGACAAAAGAAGGTCAAGCTATTTTGTCTGGAAACATTCCTTAGCGGTAAGTCATTTCTTAGAAGGTTGATGGTGGGAATCATTCTCTGGAAGTACATTCCTTCCACCATGACTGCCTTTCACCTCCCTGCTTTCCTGGCATGGCAAAGATCTTTAAAAATTTCTTCTGGAGGAGGTCAAGGGAGAACAGAACTTTGGCTCTAAAAATTGGAGGTGACCTCGGCAACAAAGAAGGGAGTTTCACTCCAAAGATACGTACTTGGAAGTCATTTTTAAGTTGGTTGTGGCTCTTTCAATGGCAGAAGAATGAGACAGCCCTGTCATTACATCTCAAATGTTACCAGCTTGTCTTTAACTTTGGAAGGTAATCCTGCTTGTCATATTCAGAATAGCACATGTTCTTTTGGGAATTATCTGAGTGGTGAATTCAAGCAGGCAGTTTTGGGGAAAGCACTGAGATGTGAATTTTTTACAATGTGGTTTGGACCGCAAGTTGTGATCAATGATGTCCAAGAGAACCCTCTGTAATTTGTACTGTTCAATATATTTGTGCTATTCAGTATGGTTGTCACAAGCCATATGTGGCTATTGAGCATGTAAATATGACTAATGTGACCCAGGAACTATTTAATTAATTTAAAATTAGTGAGTGCTTGTGGCTAGTGACTATTGTAATGGACAGCATAAAAGATGGTATTTGTTGAGTGCATGTGGAATGACCCGGTATACCAAACTTGCTCTTCCACTTTCTGCAGATCTCATTGCCCACCAGAAAGGACAGATAGAAAAGCAGCCACCGTTTGAGATCTACTTATGCTTTGGGGAAGAATGGCCAGATGGGAAACCCTTGGAAAGGAAACTCATCTTGGTTCAGGTGAGAAGATAAGGCTGTGTCAACAACTCTTCTCCTTTTTGCCAATGCTTTAGGCCCCAGGTCTGGGTTGAGCCTTCATCAAGCATCCATCAGCCCATGTAGGTTTCAGTCTCATCAGATGGGGTAACAGACTCAGGTTTGTGCAGTAGGACCATGCTGGAAAAGGCAGGGTCCTTAAAATGGGTGACTGATTTAGAGGAGATCTTGTCTTTCATTCTCTTACTAACCTTAGAGTCTTGCTGAAACCTCACAGATATGACCCTTTCCAGCTTTTCTTCACACACACACACACACACAATGTAAATTGCACTTTTTTTTTTTTTTGGAGACACGGTCTTGCTGTGTCACCCAGGCTGGAGTGCAGTGGCATCATCTCAGCCCACTGTGGCCTCAACCTCCCAGGTTCAAGTGATCCTCCCACCTCAGCCTCCCAAGTAGCTGTGACTACAGGCACAGGCCACCATGCCTGGCATAATTTTATTTTTAGCAGAGATGAGGTCTCACTATGTTGCCCCTGCTGGTCTTGAAATCGTGGGCTTAAGTGATCCTCCTGCCTCAGCCTCCCCAAATTCTGGGATTATGGGTATAAGCCACCACACCTGGCCCTTTCCAGCTTTTCTTAGAAAAACCTTTTGAGTTACTTTTAGGAATATAAATTTATTCTAGGAAGTGGCAGCAAGGCCAGTTGGGCTTTGCCCCTGGAGTTGTGTAGCAAGGCAAGCAATAGATGATATTTTGTTAAAAGTCTTGCAAAGTAAGCAGTCATTTATTTAGGCATGTAGCCTAATGTTACATCTAGGTTCTTTACCTTCATTTGAACCAACTTCCAGAGTGAGCTTTGGCAGGAGGATGGTCCAGAGAGATGAAGGCATATCCTTTATTTAGACATTAGAATGGGGGGGCTTCCTCAGGGCCTCTTTGGTCTGCCCTTCAATCTTGGGTCCATTGTGCTATTTAAAAATACCTTTTCCTGAGAGGATACACCTATGTTCTGTGTCTTGAACAGGTCATTCCAGTAGTAGCTCGGATGATCTACGAGATGTTTTCTGGTGATTTCACACGATCCTTTGATAGTGGCAGTGTCCGCCTGCAGATCTCAACCCCAGACATCAAAGATAACATCGTTGCTCAGCTGAAGCAGCTGTACCGCATCCTTCAAACCCAGGAGAGCTGGCAGCCCATGCAGCCCACCCCCAGCATGCAACTCCCCGCTGCCCTGCCTCCTCAATAATCGTGAATGCCATCTTCTTCCTTTCCTTTTTTATAATATTGTATATATGGATTTTTTTATTGTTTAGATTTAACCAGCTTTTAAATCTCTCTTTTCTCTAACAGTGTTAGAAGTCTGTGATTCTCCAAGTATGCCTAGATTTAAAGCTGATTTAATTTATGGAAAAATCACCCTTCAGACTTTGCTTTTCTTTTTCAAATCTCCTAATGGTAGTATGATGTAGCACAGTAGAAGGAGATTTGGCCTGGGAGTTTGGACACCAAGGTTCTAGCTGCAGCTTTGCTGCCAATGTGACCTTGAACAAGTCCTTTAACCTCTGGGCTTCAGATTTATTGCTTATAAAGTGAAGAGATTGGAATGATGCCTGAAATTGTATACAGCTTTAAAACAGACTCGATGACCTTCTTCTACTTGTACAAGGCTAAACTGCCTGGAACAGAATCCTTCTGCATTGTTCTTGTACCACATTTTTCCTTGGTTTTGTTAAAGTTTCCTCAAGCACTGATTTGTCCAGGATCAAGCTCTGTTTGACCTGTTCTGCTAGTATAGTAAGCTGGCTCCCTGATGGGGGAAGTGAGAGGGAGAGGAGCTGGCTGGCTGGTTGCTTAGAAACCATGCTTGATATCTAAATAGAAATGGGTGCCAAAGTCTGAAAGTCACCCAGCCTGTGGAGTGAAAGCTCACAAATTTGGCTTCTAAAGGGAAGCTGTTGACACAGAAAGCCTAGGGATTCTGTGGAAGAATAGGTTGTCAGGCATTTACCATATTACCACTCAAATACCAGTGTGTGTGTTTAGGGGTTGGGGGAGGGGGGTAGATGATAGTATGTGACTCAGGTGGTAGCTTTAAGAGGAAAGAGCTCTATTTTTCTTATTTTCTTCTCTGAGCTAGACTGAGCTGGGGATCTAAGATATACTTCTCTGACTACAAAAGGGACAGTATAATTTAGATTTTTTGCAGTTGAAAGATACTGGTTTTTGGGTGTGTTAAGGCAGGGATGAAGAAGGGCTGGGCAGTACTCTTCTGGAAAGGCTCACATAGCAGGAACCTGCTTGTCTCCCTTACTAGTGGAGTTATCTGAGTGTGAACAGTGAAGGTAAAGAGTGGTATAGAACAATGCAGGTCTATCTGTCACAAACTGATCTTATCTGGAAACATCTGCTGAGTCTCTAACCATTTTGGCTTTCTCTTCTTTTTTGAGACAGAGTCTTGCTTTGTTGCCAGGCTACAGTGCAGTGGCAAATCACCACTTACTGCAGCTTTAAGCTCCTGGGCTCAAGCAATCATCCTGCCCCAGCCTCCTGAGTAGTTGGGACAACAGTCGTGCACTATGATGCTTGGCTAATTTTTTTTTTGTAGAGATGAGGTCTTGCTATGTTGCCCATGCCGGTCTTGAACTCCTGGGCTCAAGCAATCTGGGACCTAAATGGCAAATAAGATGGTAATCTGTGGTTGCAAGCCCCAGTCCTCTTGAATAGTGACGCCTTTCTGTCTGTGTCGGGACGTAGTAAGGAAGCCCATGTCTAGTCTGGTACCTTTAAACCAGGCCATCTCCTACTTTTCAAAATGACTCAAAAGTTGTGCTAGCCTTATTTTAAAAACTAAAAGTTCATAATCAGTGGTGACACGAGGACTTATTTATTTAAAGTTCTTAAGCTTTGGTTTTAGAGTTTCTAAGAGACCTGGTGGAATTTACTATTATGAAAAGCATTACCCATGCTATTACGAAAAGCATGACAAGATTAAGAAATCTGGCTAAAGGTCAGGTGCCCAGCTTTGAGGAAAAGTTGGGCTTTTAGGGACCAGGAAGTGTTAATGGCACAGAAACTTTACATTTTTTGGGTCATTTTGTTGAGCAGGTGAAGTGAGGGATTTGGTCTTGATATTTGGCTGCCCCATCTCTATGTGGGAGCTCAAAGTTAAAAATAACCCACTGTAGGTAAATTAGAAGGGTAGCTTTTGAATCTGGGCCAGTCTGTATCCCTTCTGTGAAATGCTAACAGCCAGGCTATCTGTAGCCTGGGTGGGAGCCCAGATAATGTGAGCTGGTAAAGGGTATTGGAAAAGTGCCAAGAAATACCAAGCTTTTGGTTTGTAACCACTGCGAAAAGTTTATGAACATGTCAGAGAAATGGATGAGTGATTTGTGAGGGCCTCACTAGATACCCCAGTTTCTTCCTTGTTTTGGCTCCTTTTCAGAATGCTGGGAGAGTGCTGGATAGATTTAGGTTTCCTTTCTTTTTTTAGGGCCTCAGTCTGCTATCTCCTTTGGTGGCCACCACCACTCACTCCCTTGATATCTTCTACTCCCTTGCCTTCATTATGCTTAAGACTGAGAAGGGAGTTAGATTTTGTCACTAGCTCTTCTTTTTCCTCACCGTCTACCCCACCAAACAAGATTAGTTCAAGTTAAAAAGAACCTACTGGAGGTAAACTGGGAGGGCAAGTGTTGGATCTGGGCTGGTCCCTTTCCCATATAATTAGGTCCCTGGTTATATGTTCCCATAGCACCCCATAGTTCCTCTTTCAGAATAATCATTTCCCTTGTAATGCTCAGCATCTGTATCCTGCTTGACTGCAAACTTGCTGAAGGTAGGGATTGTTTGTCTTGGACTTCGCTGCCAGTCCTTAGAACAGTGTCTGGGACACGGTGTGTTCTCAAATATTTGTTGCTGGAATAAATGAATGAACTAAATCAGTCTTTTAGGGATTTATTGTTAACCACCATGGGAAAATTAAATAAATGCGGGAAAGGAAAACATTCTAAAATTAGAAGACTACTTTCTACACTCAGCTTCTGACTCCCTCTGAGCTAAGAACCAGACAGTGTTAGCCTGGTAACTCCTATAAGCTGGTCTTCCTCCCATGCTGACCCCATCTTTACAGTTCACTTTTCACGGTCTGAAGGCACCACCAAGATAGACCCAGGAGTGACAACTACAGTGTAGGTGTCCACTGTTCCCTTAATCTCTGTCCTGCTCCAAGTATAAATAAATTGGGGCCATTTCCTTAGATATTGGGGTTTTCTCAAGAAATCCTTTCCCTTTGTGGCATGGGTCAAATTGCTGGTAGTTAAAAAGGTGTTAACTCTTACGTGAAATAACACTTTTTCTTTGTAATGACCTAACTGGAAAGCCTCTGTGTCGTCACTTCTCATTTCTTATTTGAAATCAGCAAACTGGATTCAGTAGACATGAACTTAAGCCTCATGAAAGTGGGGGTTTGGTCTGTTTTGCTCACTGCAATACCTCCAGGGCCTAGCAGCATGACTGGCACATATTTGTTCAAAGTGAATACTCACACCTTCACACCCTCCCTAGAGAGCTGTTCTTGTAGGCCTCTCAAATGTAGGATTTAGGGAAGTCAAGTTAAAAAAAAATTAAAACGGTTCAGCATCACCCACAGGTGAGGCTATTCTGCAAAATATGTTAATTGCCTTGAGGTATGTTTCGTCTGGACAAAACGTATTTCCACAGACACAAATCAAAGGTGTTTATGAAGTGCTGTGTGCCCTGTTTCTGGATTCCCAGTCAAGTGGGACACCAGACGTCATAACACAAGAAGGAAGTTCTGCGAAGCAAAATGAGGGCAGCAGCGGCAAACCAGTTTCACCAGGTTCCGCCTTTTCTCGTTCACTTCCGCCCTTCCCAGTTCCTGAGCAGACAGGTGGGGCCGCGTTCTGTCTGACAGGAAAGGGCGGGTCGCAGGGTTCCCCAAACTTCCGGCGCGCAGCAAGGCGGCCTCGCTAGTGGTTCTAAGGCGAGGCGCGCGAGCGGCTGGATGATGTCACGGAATGGGGGGAAAAGAGGGCGGCACTCGAGTGGGTGCGCATGCGCAAGAAGGTGCCTGCCCCACAGGAGCAGAGCAGGCTGAGAGGGTCTTCCCAGCGCAGGCGGGATTTCCAGTGTTACTTGCGGCTGGGCGTTGGGGACTTGCTGCCTTTCTGGCAGCAGGCAGGAAGCCGCAAAAAGTTTCTGAGCCTGCGAACCTGTAGCGGACGTGGAAAAAGAACGTATGTGAGAGAGACTTATGCCTCATTTAGCAAATCACTGTAATATGCTCTGGTGTGGGGCGTGTGGATCGGAGAAATCCCATCTTCCGAGGGTCCTTGGTCGGACAGAAAGGGAAGGCGGGGCCAGCAGAAGTTAAAATACTACCGTATGCAGTTCTAGCGGATTTCATTCATTCATTTTTATGTGTCAGGGTGAGATGGTTGTTAGTCCACATTCTGGTGTATATTAATCAAATTGCTGTTCTTATAACTATTCTCTGGCGGAAAGAGTAGGGGAGTTGTCAGTGGAAAGGATACATTTGGAACTTGGAGCTCTGTCCCAGAAGGGCTTTTGGGCGAAATGCTGTGAATTTTGCCAAACACCGCCCCGCCTCCGCCTCTGACCCAAGCTCCTTAAGGTTTGAACCAGAGAACGTAATTTGCAACAGGTAAAATTTAGAATAAAAGCCAGAGGGAATATAAATCTAGCTATAAGGCTAGAAAAACACGAATTTAAGATTGAGGGAGACCAAGTCAACCAGAAAAATCAGGTAGCATTGATCCTATCTTGTCTGGGCTGGGTCACCATTTCAAAGCAGAGGGAGGGACAGAATAACCTTTGGAAGATACTTCGACTTAACGGGAAGGCTGTTGTCAGGTTTCATGGTGTGTCATTGGCTGTTAATAATTCCCTGCTATTGCTTTGTTTCTAGGCCCCTCCTCAAGTGTCTGGCTTAAAGATGCCACCCAGGGAAGGGAACTCTGGCTAGCTAAGGAGGCCATTCTTGATGTTGCTTCTAGATCTCATGTCGTCACTGAGACCTCAGCTGCTGGTGGCAGCTGCTCAGCAGACCCTTGGCATGGGAAAGAGATGGAGTCCACCCCAAGCCATCTGCCTTCACTTAGCTGGAGAGGTGCTGGCTGTGGCCCGGGGACTGAAGCCAGCTGTGCTCTATGATTGCAACTGTGCAGGGGCATCAGAGCTCCAGAGCTATCTGGAGGAGCTGCAGGGGCTTGGCTTCCTGACCTTTGGACTTCACATCCTTGAGATTGGAGAAAACAGCCTGATTGTCAGTCCTGAGCATGTATGTCAGCACTTGGAGCAGGTGCTGCTTGGTACCATAGCCTTTGTGGATGTTTCCAGTTGCCAGCCTCACCCTTCTGTCTGCTCCTTGGACCAACTTCAGGACTTGAAGGCCCTCGTGACTGAGATCATCACACATTTGCAGGGGCTGCAGAGGGACTTATCTCCCTCTGCAGTCTCCCACAGCAGGCTCCATTCCTCAGACTGGAATCTCTGTACTGTATTTGGGATCCTCCTGGGCTATCCTGTCCCCTATACCTTTCACCTGAACCAGGGAGATGACAACTGCTTAGCTCTGACTCCACTACGAGTATTCACTGCCCGGATCTCATGGTTGCTAGGTCGACCCCCAATCCTGCTCTATTCCTTTAGTGTCCCAGAGAGCTTGTTCCCAGGCCTGAGACACATTCTAAACACCTGGGAGAAGGACCTCAGAACCCGTTTTAGGACTCAGAATGACTTTACTGATCTCAGCATCTCCTCTGAGATAGTCACACTGCCGGCTGTGGCCCTCTGACTTTTACTCTCCTCTCACATAGAAGGTACTCAGTAAATGATCATCTCTAGGTTGGGGATGGCAAATAATCATCTCAACTGCCAATTCCAAGGGTCTTGAGTACACTAAGGCACAATGCTCTAATCCATTGGCTGCAAATGCAAAGGGCATGTAAATAGGTAGTGGTGGTGCTAGTAGCAAATTGGTAGATAGTACCTACTTGCCATTTCTATGCTAGGAAGTCCTCTTAGTGGATATGCTTTCATTTTCACTGGATAAGAGGTAGAAGGAAAGAGGTGATAGAGGAAAAGCAGGGTGGTGGAAGACAAGCCAAACACTCTTGCATGGTAACCGTCTAAATATACCTGCTCTATGTGGGTGCTGTCTGCTAGGAAAGTAGGGCTGGGGGTTTCTCTGCGTGTTTATATGCCTGCAACTGAATTTGAGGAGAGTAGACCACCAGTATGCTTAAATATGTGATACTTGTTAATGTAATACACCTTTCAGGAATAAACTGAGAGTTCTGAGGAACAGTCTGGTCAGGTGAAGTTTATTTACACTAGGTTAAGAAAATAACAAAAAGTCAGAAATCCTAAGTCAGTTGGAAAGCCCAAGCTGTAATGTACCCAAACCTTTTGAGTTTTTTGTTGAGTTGCTTGCTTCTGATTTTCACCTGAGACAGTTGTCACAAATTATTCAGATCATCAGGTTGTCTTTATTGGCCAGGAACACTGCCAGTGCTGCAGCAATCACCACCATCAGCATTGGGAGCCATCGCCCACATTGCCTCTGCAGAGGGACAGGGAGACAGAAGAAAGTGGCTATGAGTTGACTGGAAAAGATATAGGCAAAAGTCTTTCTTCTTCCTACTCTAGCCCAGTAGAAAACCCTGGGTTAGTGGTAGAGAAAAAGCTTTTTACTCTGTCTCCCACTCTGTCACCTGTCTTGGGGTAAAACCACTTAACCAGTGTTCTCTGGCCCAGGGAGCCATATCCATCAGGGACCAGATATATAAATACTGATATGAATAATGAAGGGTGGAAAATAACTCAGCAAAATTGTATTCTTTGTTTGTATTCCCCAGTACTTTTGTTGTCCTTCTATTCTTGCCACCATGCTTATCATAGGCTAAAAGAACACCCTTTCATACTTTAGCTAAGAGTGAGTCTTTCCTTCTGGCATTGAGAGTTCCATGAAAGTTGGGCTTTGATGCACGAGTCCAGTGTTTTTTCCAATGGTTGCCATAACGTCAGTATGTTATAAACCAAGCACAGTGGGACAGGATGGCCAGTTGTTGGCGTGGGCTGATATATTTTATCTGCAAATCTTGGTTAAGGAAGGAATCATCCCATCATCCAGGGCTTTATGGGAAGGAGAGACCCTCTTACTCTGGGAGGCAGCTGCTGGCTCTGGTTCAGCTCTTCTCGACAGTGCTGCAGCTTACGCAGGCAGGAGAGATACTCGTCACTGAGGTTGTCTAATTCTGAATGCAGTTCTGTGCACTGGGGAGAACATCACCAAAGTTGTCACTGTCACTTCTGTCTAGGACAGAGCCCAGGTAGGGGAGACTGCCCTGTGTAAGTTTCACTCATTTGGAATTTTTACCACCATCCTCCCTTCCCAGCCATTCTCAGGGATTTGAGTTTGTCTTTTGACTGTCTCACATTGTCTGGAATGTGTTCATTTTAAATGATTGACAATACTGCATATTATAATATTACATTTTATACATTTAAGTTCTTTTATGTGACTTTACGTGCAAGTGCTTTGCAAATGAGAGACACTGAAAAATGAAGTTCTTATAGCACAAACAACCTAGAAGTGACCTTAGTACAAGTTTCTTTCCCAGAAGCTAGTTGCATATGAATACTTCTGGGGATGTGTATGTTTGTGAGTTGTACAAAGGAAGAGTTTTACTCTTTAAAAGACATATAAAGACTTAAGATACTCAATGTGGGATGACATATTGAGAAGTTAATATTTTTATTAAATGTGTTTGAGTTTTGGTCGACTTTCTAAAAGGTAACCAGTTAAAACCTTGAATAGGAGTTGGTGTAAATAAGGAAGGGAAAAGATTGACAAGTCAGCCCAGAAGCACAGACACTTTATGTAGGCAAATTAATATCTGTGGGTATCCAGTCACAGCCTAAACTTTGAAATCCCTGCTCTTTGGCTGCTTCCCAGGTTTCTCTGCTATTCTGCAGATGAGCCATCACTGTCTCAGGTCACCCTCTCACCTCCTTTTCCTTGGCCTGGAGCTGCAAAGTCTTCTTTTGCAGCTGGTCTCTGAGATCCCAGTCTTTCTCCTTCCCTGTACCCTCAGGCTCCACTTCGTTAGGGAAGGACTTTGGACTCCACACGGGCAAAGCCTGATCTAAAAAAGCAGCCAGATTCTTGGTGATAGTGAGGCCCACACCTTTGAGGAAGGGCCCTGAGGGTGAGCCACTAGGAGTGGGGAGAGGGGAGGGAACTTGGGAGGACGTGCTCTTGGCTAGACTGATGGCATTCTTTGACATAAAGGTTAACTTCCACTAGGCCCCTGCTAAGCTTGGACAGACAGCTGGAATCTGAGCCCCTTGAGGACAAGATTGGCATCTTTTCTTTGTATCCCCAGTCTTATCTAGTGCTAGATAATTTTAGTGAATACTTACTAATTGAATTTCATTGGTTGTATGTCACATTCTTCCTAGTTTGTCAGATAAGTTTGGTGGATGCTTTAATATAACCCCTTTTCCCTGATGTCCTCATTTGAAAGTTGTGAAGATGGCAGTCATATCCTAAAATTTATCTTCATATGGTTAAAGATGGTTTTTCAGCCACCCTGCAGTCTTAGTCTTGGTGAAAAGAGCATGGACTAGGAGTCAGAAGTTTTGGATTGTTGTAGCTGTGTTGTTAGTCTGTGCCACCATAGACCTTCATGGTCTTATCCATACTATGTGGGCATAAACATTTCTGCATTATCTATTATATTATGCCCAGTGATTGTGAGGAGAAAACAAAAGGTCATGTGTAGTGGACAGGTGAGGAGCTATTGCCCCTCTGTATACACAGTGAATTCTCAGTAAACATGGACAGTAGACTCTCTAGGGCTAAGAGTGAGTTGACTCTGGCATGCTATGTGGTTTGGGGCTGGGAAGTTGGATGTGATTTGGAAAATCAAGTGTGTAAAAATTGACATGAAATCCTGAGTTCAAAATAAATTTATTGAAATGTTCAACACAAACATGTGCTTTCAGAGAGAATAGAAATCCTTTTTCACAGTTTATATACCTCAGGATAGAAGGCTAACTAGTTGAAGTGTCCTCAGAGCCAATGATCAGTCCTTAAAAAGCTCCCACACATCCTGGACTTAACAGACTCTCAGAACTGGGTGGGACTCCAGGAGGTCATGTAGTCCATCCCGCTGCCTCTAGGCAGGTAAGGGAAGAGCAGTATCTTAGAATTTGTGGTTAATAAATTTGCTGACCTTTCTTTGTTAAGAGTTTCTCCTGTTCTTGAAGCTGTAAGGATTGATTCTGAAGCAGACCTGTTGGAAAACACAAGGAACTTGTCTATGCTAGCATGTTTACTACAAAGAGTTTCTTTTCAGACCTTTGCCTAGAACCTTAGTTATTAAATATGTTCCCATCTGCTATGTGTTGAATTTTGTCCCCCAGAATCTATATGTTGAAGTCCTAACCCTCAGTACCTTAAATTATGACCTTATTTGGAGATAGGTTCTTTAAAAGATAATCAAATTAAAATGGGGTCATTCAGGTGGGCCCTAATCTAATATCACTGGTGTCGTTATAAGAAGGAGAAATATGGACACAGATACGTTCATGGGAAAGACACAGAGAGAAGACGGCCATCTGCAAAGCCAAGGAAAGAGCCCTGGAATAGATCTTTCCGTAAATGCCCTCAGAAGGAAACACCCCTGCTGACATCTTGGATTTCTAGTCTCCAGAACTGTGAGACAATACATTTCTGTTCTTCAAGGCACCCAGTCTGTGGTACTTTGCTATGAATATAGCATCCTTATTTCTCCCCCTACCATGTCTCTATCTTCAAGTCTTTGCTTGAAGACTTTCCCTTTCCCCTGCGGTTGCTTTGCTCTCTTAATAATCATTGCTGTTTGCATGAAGCTTCTCTATCAGGTGTCAGAGGTTAAAGTGGTGGGCAACCAGCAGCGGTATTAATTGAGTCAGGTTCTCCAGCTTTTCAGAAACTGCTTTTCTTCTGAAAAGTCCCTTTTCCTCTTTGGGCCCAATATGTAGTTTTGAAGTGGACTGAGGCACGTATAGTGTGTAAGCTTATTTTCTAAACCATCTCTAGTGACAGGTCTATGTGACACATTCATGTACTTATAAATTACAATATATAAAATAAGAGCTGCTTTAGGAAACCCAGTACTTAAAACAAAATCTGCAATTCTGGGGGAAATGTAAGTGGTGTCATTGGCATGGAAGGAGAAAAGTAGAAAAAAAAGAACAGAGGCTAATACATAATTTATGGAGAGCTATGTAAATGACCTCACTTCACAAGAAGAGGGTCTGAAAATGCACAGAGTTAGAGCATATGCCAAAGACTGGGCCCTTAGTCCCTACTCTGGGTGCCTTTTATGGGCCAGGACCCCCAGGAAAACCCTGTGGACTTTCAGAATCTGGAAAGCAAACTTACTCTGCAACTGCTGTACTCTGGTCACCAGGGTGAGCTTCTCCGACTCTGACCTTTTTAGTTGATCTGAAAATGCAATAATGCAAGCCAAAATAAAGGAACCCAAGACTTAATGAACTCAGTACTTAAGGATGGAAATTAGTAATAGATGCTGTCTTGTCGTGGCCTCTAACATGTGTCTTTTGGAAGTTGTGTCCCAGTTCTGAAGAGGTAAACCAGAAGCCAAGTACCTCAGGTTTTGTGCATCAACAATGTTGGGTTGCATTGAGGCTTGTATTTACACACTATCTAGTCCTCGGACGCAGAGGCTGTGACTGAGAGACTTTCTCTATGCCTTGTGTTTCAACTGGCCTTTCCCTTTCAAATTAGGAATGTGGCCTTGACATATGTGACTGATGTGAGAGCAGCTGTGATCTGGCCCAGAGGGATGCGCTAAAAAAGAGAGCTAGACAAAAGGATACTCTATCTGGTACAGTGAAATTAATTTTCAATTTTGGATGATTAAAACAGCCCTGCCTCTCCCTCAAGGTGAAATGAGATTACAAAGCCAATCAACCAATCAAGCAAACAAATAAAAGGCTGAAGCCTTTCTCTTAACTCAGTTTCTTTTTTCTTAGCTCACTTGGCCATGGCTCCCATACGCCCAAAGCCTCCAAGGAGAAGAGTACCTTGTAGGTCCTGGGTATCCAAGCTGCACAGGTCTCTGTCCCCTTGCAGGCATTCAATCTTGGCCTGCAGTTCCTGGTGCTCATTCTCCAAAAATCGCAGGGCCTGGTTCATCTGTAAGTCCCTGCTATCTGCTCCCTGTAAGGAGGAGGAGGGGCCATATAGAAGGAGGTCAGTGTTGGGGTGGAGGTTGGGGGCAGATACCATGGAAGAGGAAAATATAGAAAATTCTGGAGTTTTAGAGATAGAAGGAATGTTAGGTAGATGAGAAAATAGAGAAGTCTTTCTTTTTTCCTATTCTTCCCTTTGCTTTGTTCCTTACATTTATAACAGCAAATAAGACTTGATATTCACAAGGAACTCGTGTCTTTTATTTATTTATTTTTATTTTTAGAGATGGGGTCTCACTTTGTCACCCAGACTGGAGTGCAGTGGTGCCATCATAGCTCATTGCAGCCTTGACCTCTTGGACTCAAGCAATCCTCCCACCTTAGCCTTCTGAGTAACTGGGACTATAGGCATGTGCCAGTAGTTTTGAAGTGGACTGAGGCATGTGTAGTGTAAGTTTATTTTCTAAACCATCTCTAGTGACAGGTCTAAGTGACACATTCATGTACATAAATTAGAATATATAAAATAAGAATTGCTTTAGGAAACCCAGTACTTTAAAAAATCTGCCATTCTAGGGGAAATGTAAGTGGTTGTCATTGGCGTGGGACTCATGTCTTGACACTTTGGTAAATCACCAAATTAAGGAATACGAAGTCATCAGTTTTCTAGATGTTTTCATTTTCTCTTTTATTCTTCCTCTGGCAGTATCAATTTTTTTTGTTAGGGTCTTTTTTTTTTTCCACAAAGATTCAAAGTTAAACCCCCTCCCCCCAAAATCTTCATAGGAGTTGCCTTATAGGTGATGGGAAGAAGAGAACAGCAAAGGTTGAGATGTGGATACCACGCAGAGTGACCAGCTAGGTTCACTCCTTTGATAAGACTCACATACTCTGTCTCTTATCAAGTGGGCTGTTCTGAGCCCTGTTTCAGGAAAATTATAAAGATCAGCTTTTGAGGTGGATCCTCAAAACTCCAAACCAAGTAAATAAATCTATGCAAAATGATAGCTAATATTTACTGAGTGCTTTTATGTGCCAGGCATTGTGCTAAGTACTTTACATGGATCATCTTACTTAATACTCAGAACAACCTTATGATGTAAGTACTATTATCCTCATTTTACAGATGGGGAAACCGAGTCTTAGGACAGATTGAAGATGATGGAACCCTTGAGGATGCCAGGAGTCTAATTGTAATTGCTAAATGTAATTGCTTAAAAAACACATTGGCAAAAAGTGTTAGTTAGTACTCACCTGTAAATAAATTAGTGACATTTTTTCTGTGCCAACAGTGGGCAATTCTGAACTGGATGCTTTTTTGGGATGGAGTTTGGAGAGTGGGTTGGGATATGACATTAGTAGGCTGATATATATTCCAGCCAGTTCTTTTCATTTGGATGGTGATGGTGTCATTCCAATGAACGCTTAGTTCATTTGCATGAGCAGTGCAGACATCCTTGCTAAACTCGAAATTAAATTTCAGAGCCAAAACAGTGAATTTGGTACAAAGTAGGTGGTGACTGAGGAACTGAAAGCCAGATGCTGTCAGCTGCCTTTGGAGTCCCTAATCCAGAAGAGCTTCTTCATCACCACCCCTCCTCCCCATACCCTGTCTTCCCTCCCCACCCCCAGTGCCTGGTACCTGCAGTTTGGACTGAAGCACGTTGAGTTGGCTCTCCAGCTCTCTGTGCTGGGACCCAAGGGTCCTCCAGTCCTCCTTCAGAGCCTCGTACTGGCTCCTCCACTCTTCACACTTCTGCTCTGCCAGGGCCAGGGATCGCTGAGGGGGGTCAGAGAGGAGAGGTTCCAGGGAGCTGTGCAGCTGGCTCCCTTGTTCCCCAAGCTGCCTGGAGTCCCCAACCCCAAGGTCTGTGTGGCATCCCCATACCTGTGTGCTCTGTAGTTGCTGCTCTGCGTTCATTTTCTCCTCCAGCACTTTCTGCAGTGACTCCTTGGCCTTCTGCTCATAGCTGTTTTTCTGGTCTTCCATCTCCAGTAGTACTTTTTTCATTCCCCAAGGGGAGTATTTCTGTAAATTTGATGCAATTCAACAAATACACATTGAACTTCTGTGTGCCAAATCCTGAACTGGGATACAGAAATGAAAAGAAGTTGGTTCTTCCCCCAGGCAGAGATACCAGTAATCTAGTGAGCCTTTTCTTTTAGGGTAGAGCTAGCAGGGAGAGTCCCTCAGGCAATGAGAGATGAGTGGGGGGGTATAATAAACAGTGCCCTAGGCTTGCTGGGCATTATATCTGAGGCCTTCCACAAGCTCTTGAAATCCAACATGTCTAAACAGGACTCATGTTTCTAAACAAGTTCTTTTTTCTTGGGGTTCCTATCTCAGTGACCAGAATCATCATCCATCTAGTCTTTTCCAAACCCTAAACCAGGGAGTCAATCTTCATTTTCTCTCTCATTTCCTTCCAGTAATCAGTTGGTCATTGAACCTTGACAGTTTCCTTCATAGTTCATATCTGTCTCCTCTCTATCCCTACTGCTGCTTCCTTAGTTCAGGCTCTAGTAGTAGTGTTATGTGGATTAATGCAACAGCTTCCCTTTCTTCAAATCTTGCCTCCCTTCAGTCCCTTTTCAGTCCCGCATTTAGAAGGTTCTTTCTAAAATGCAAATCTGATCTTGCCACTTCCTGCATAAATTCTCCATGGATTCTCAGCATCCTAAGAATCACATCCAAACTCCTTGTCATGGCTCCACTTACATGCCTAGACTTTCATCCCATGCTACTTCCACCTAAGCTGAGATGTTTGCAGATCCCCTAGCACTCTGTTTTTTTGGCTTCTGCCTTTACCCATATAGCTTCTTCTGCCTAGAACTGGTTAACTTCTACTCACACTCAAGATTCAGTCCAGTATCATCAGTTCTGATAAATTGACCAACTGCCCCCATCCCACAATGTCTTATAGATTAGGCAGCTTTTCTTAGTGTTCATAGTGTTCACATAGTGTACCCTGCATGCCTCTATTATTCTACTCTGTTGACTCATCTGTTTTTCCTACTGGATTGTAAACTCCTTCAGGGAGGGAGCATACTGCTGCTGCTTTAAAAAAAAATCACTGTAGCTTCTCTACAATGCCTAATGAACTTAATGGTTTAAAATTAATACATTCGCGTTATAAAATTCCTCCTGGCTGCAGGATTAAGGAGACACAAGTGCAGCTTTGCACATTCACTGGGGGTCTTGCCTTCTCCCTTTCTTTCATCTTTGTGTCCTGTGATTTCGGAGAAGGCAGGCAGATTTTACTGTCAATTCTGGATTACCCACTGTGTAAGCAGTAGACCAGATGACAAAAATTTAGGGATCAATATGAAATCATTTCCATTTAGCTTTGGAATTGTCTGAAATTTTGGATTTAAATTTGAGTGGGTCTTATAGTTTTGGAACTTTCATTAAAAACTAGATTCAGGAATTAACCTGGTTGAGGTCATATGTAGGGGATGTCCCAGTTATTGGACATCCAATGACCATCCATGCTGGGCACTGGTTATGTGTTATTCCTTATTGAAAATGAATAGATTGGCGTTCTGGATTATATATTGGTCTCTTGTGAACTTGGTTGGCATTATTTAGTCCTGTCAAAGCAAGTCATACTGAATAAATGAAAGTTGTGGACCAAGAAACTTATAGACTCCATAAACTCTCTTCCCCTGTGAGACGCCATCTATGTGGCCAACTGTCTTCTCTCTCTAACTCCAGATGGGAGAAGTCTGCCTGTTCCGCCCCATTCTCTTATTTGACATCTTCCCACCTGTCAGGTATCCATCACTTCTCAAATGTGAAAGCTGATTTCTTTCTATCTCTTGTAAACCAAGATTAGGCCAATCAGGAGATTACTAATGCTGGAAAATGGTGTTACAGAAGAGCCAAGTAAAAGAGCTTTTACATTCTTCTAGGGGTTGCTAGAAAAAACAAAAAAAGTTGCCCATGGAATGAAAATCATTTTCTAAGACTTCGTTATAACATCTAACTCATCTGTTCAAAGATTAGGATGTGTAAAGATCTGTCTGGGTGTTGTGAATCTTTACCAAGGGCCTTTCCCTACAGTTTCAGGTATTCTCAAGGTTCCCCTGGAGCTGACAAAGTGGTTAGTGCTGGGATTCCTCCAGGGTGCAAAGAGAAGGATACTGGGAGAAAGGGAGAGGAAGAAGGATGGAGACAGTGATCTAGTGAATTAGAGACTAAAGTGAAAATGGCCAAGCCAGAACTGGGTAAGTAGGAATGGGTGTGTTATTCTCTATCTGGTGGCATTTCTCAAAAGTAAGATTGAGGTTCAAGCATTCTTCACATTTAATTCTAGATTCCCGAGACGGAAATATCCTTCAGAATGCTTACCTGGGTACAGGTGTACAGCTGGTTTTCTAAGGATCTCAGTTTCCCCTTCAGTTTGTCTTCATTAAGTTGTCCCTGGAGCAAATGGGATGAGTTAATGAGTGTGGGCCAAAATCTAGTCTGCAAAGAGTTTGACTCTATATTCCTATCCTACTGCCCAGCACATGGTTGATGCTCAAACAGTGAACTCTTTCAGGAGGCAGGCAGGAGCAAATATGACAAAGGATGCTGAATAGAAGAGGATCTTCTCTTCTTTCTCTAGACTAGGACAAGAAAGAATCAGACTGGCCTCAAGTCCTCTTTTTACCTCCATTTTTATCAAATGGCTCAGGGTAGCATAGCAGGGGAGCCCTGGAAGGAAAGCTTCTAAGCTACCCTTTCGCTCACTACCTCTCTCCCCTCTCTAGGCACTTCTGCACTCCTCACCTCTTCTCAGTCTTGTACATGGACCTTTCCCTGTAAAATGTAGGCCAGTAAGGCTAACACAGTCTCCCCTCCCAGAAGAATGTTTATTCCCTCCTTTACCCTCTGTTATGAGCTTATTTGTATCTCCTCAACATTCCTATGTTGAGGTCCTAAGCCCTGAGTGCCCCAGAATGTGACCATATTTGGAGACAGGGTCTTTAAAGATGTAGTTAAGTTAAAATGAGGCCATTAGGCTGGGCTCTAATCCAATATGATGGATGTCCTTATTAAAAGAGGAGATCAGGGCACTGTGGGAAGGCCACGTGGAGACACAGAGAGAGATGGCAACCTGTAAGCCAGGGAGAGAGACCACAGGAGAAAAGAACTCTGCTGACACCCCGATCTCAGACTTTTAGCCTCCAGAACTATGAGAAAATAAGTTTCTGTTTTTGAAGTTCCCCTGACTGTGGTACTTTGTCATAGCAGCCCTAGGAGATTAATACACTTCCCTCCCTGCTACACACACCTCCACATGCACACGTATGCTTCCACATGCACACATACACCTCCACATGGACATGCACACCTCCATATGCACACACATGCACACCTCCATATGCACACACACACCTTCACATGCACATGCACACCTCCATATACACACACACCTCCACCTGCACACACACTTCACATGCACTTGCACACTTCCACCTGTGCACACACACACCACATGCACACACACACCTCCACATGCACACGCACACCTCCACATGCACAGATACACCTCCACCTGGACACACACACACTTCCACATGCACACACACACCTCCACCCACGCACACACACCTCCACATGCACAGATACACCTCCACCTGCACACACACACCTCCACCTGCACACATACCTGCACCTGCACATGCACACCTCCACCTGCACATGCACACCTCCACATGCACATGCACACTTCCACCTGCACACATACACCTCCACCTGCACACACACCTCCACCTGCACACGCACACATCCACATGCACAGATACACCTCTACCTGCACACACACACACCTCCACATGCACACAAACACCTCCACATGCACACGCACACCTCCACATGCACAAATACACCTTCACCTGCACACGCACACCTCCACATGCACACGCACGCTTCCACCTGCCCACATACACCTCCACCTGCACACGCACACCTCCACATGCACAGGTACACCTCCACATGCACACACACACCTCCACATGCACAGATACGCTTCCACGTGCACACGCACACCTCCACCGGCACACACACACCTCCACCGGCACACGCACACTTCCACCGGCACACGCACACTTCCACCTGCACAGGTACACCTCCACCTGCACATATACACCTCCACCTGCACAGATACACCTCCATCTGCACACACACACCCCTCCACCTGCACATACACACCTCCACATGCACAGATACACCTCCACCTGCACACACACACCTCCACCTGCACACACACACTTCCACCTGCACACACACACCTCCAGCTGCACACGCAAACCTCCATATGCACAGGTACACCTCATGCACACACACCTTCACATGCATATGCACACCTCTACATGCACAGATACACCTCCACATGCACACACACACCTCCACATGCACACACACACCTCCACATGTACACACACACCTCCACATGCACACACACACCTCCATATGCACAGATACACCTCCATATGCACAGATACACCTTCACATGGGCACACACACATCTCCACGTGCACACACACCTCCATATGCACACACACCTCCACATGCACAGATATACCTCCACCTGCACACACACACCTTCACATGCACACACACAGCTCCACATGCACACGCACACCTCCACCTGCACACACACACTTTCACACGCACATACACGCCTCCATATACACACACATACTTCCACCTGCACACACACATCTTCACATGCACACGCACACCTCCACCTGCACACACACACCTCCACCTGCACACACACACCTTCACATGCACACACACACCTCCACATGTACACGCATACCTCCATATGGACACACACACTTTCACATGCACACACACACCTCCATATACACACACATACTTCCCCCTGCACACACACACCTTCACATGCACACGCACACCTCCACATGCACACGCACAGTTCCACCTGGACACACATACTTCCATCTCCACACACACACCTCCACCTGCATACATACATTTCCACATGCACACGTACATATTAGACTCAAGATGAGAACTTCTTTAAGAAAGCAAGAAATGGAGAGATATTAAAGCAGAGTAAGGGCGGCAGGGGGTGTAAGGGAGCTTCCCAGAAAGTCACATTCTATTTATTCATAAGCTGGGTCTGTCTAATGGTATTTTGGACATTCCGAGAAAGATGCTAATCTCAAGGGTGAGAGGGGAGCAAGGTCGGCACGAAGAGCCAATATCTGTTTCTCAGTTTTTCAGTATTTCAGCTGAGTAGCTACAGCTTCCCTGCCACTTTGTTGTCCCCTCCCTTTGTAGACTTGCCCCTTTTGCCCAGGTAGGGGTTTTGTTCTTCTAGCCTAGAGTTTTGTGTAGGGTGTATGTGTAGGGGAGGGGGCGGGGAAGCCATCAATGAGAGCCAGTTTTCCAGAGAAAGGGCAGTGACCAGTTTTCCTATCCTTTCTCTGGCTTTTTCCAACCAGGCCAAGTGGGACACTTGTGAGGTCTTGAAATTCCACCTCTCTTTAGGCCCGAGACGCCATGGGCCCTCTCAGCCAGACGGCCTGGACGTTTCCATCTCTTGTAACATTTCTGGTCTGTAACGGTCTGGGGGTAGAGGAGGGGGCTCGGCTTTGAGGTCTGCCTCCCTCAGTGAGTTTCAGGGTGCCTGGGGGAGGCAGGAAGTGGTATCTCGCAGCTCCTGTTTTGATCTTGTTTGGCTTATTCTTCTAACCATGGGAGCCAGGGGGTGCCCCCACCCTTTCTGCTTCCTGTGTTACTCAGCTGGGGCTTGCAAAAGCAAAAAGTGTTGCCAAAAATAATTTTTTAAAGTGCCTCCTGCTATTAATGTTTTTCCTAACGTCTCATGTGAGGGAAAGCAGAGAGTCAGGGATTTGGCAACTACAATAAGCACAGGGCTTTGTGACCGATGGAAGACGTGGGGAAAGACTTCTACTGTTTGAGCTTTGAAGTAACTGGTAAAATGCTGCATTCTGCTGTGACCTGTTCATTGTCAATCCACAGGTCCTGAAATCAACTGGCTCTACACCTACCTCCTCTGGTTCACATCTTCCGCTCCGCACATTTGCCTTTGCCCAAACTCTTTCTATGCAGAATGCAGTCAAACCTACCAAGTTTAAGGTTTATCTTGCTATATTTTGGGAAGAAAACAGGCCTAAGGCAATATTCTTAAATTTTTCCCAGTCTCCTACCCTTTTGGGGTATTTCCTCTCTCCCCATTCCATAGTATGGCTTTAATCCAATATTTTACCTCTTTCAACTGTTTTTGTATTGGCCCAACCCCAGATTACTTTTCCATTCGTGTTGCAACAGAAGACAATTTACGATAGCCCCTTCAGTGGGGATGAAGGGCCACCCAAGTCTGGAGCTTGAACGAAACCTCTTTCCATAGCTCTGCTTTTCTGGACTCCCCAAGACGTCACAAAAGTCGCAGCCAAGTTGTTGCAAATGGGGCATGTAGTTTGCTGGTCTGAGCCCCAGGACTCCCCACACTGAAGCCCAGTGTTACAGTATGTGGGAAGAAGCACTTTTTACAGGCCTACTGCTGACGTTCTAGGCAGTTAGACCCCGGGACCCCAGGGCTCAGAGGGCATATAACCCCCAGTGAAGAGAGGAGCAAGGCGGAGGCCATACACACCTGGTGCCGATCCGAGGTCTTCAGCTCCTGCTTCTGCGTGGTTTTCCCCTGCCTCTGATCTGCTCTCCAGAGACACCACCACCTCACCACGGAAGCACCAGCCCACAGCTCATCTCTCTGCTCTAGCAGAGGTTGCTTAGGGCTTGCAACCAATCCCCGCTGCGCTGTCATCTCAAGATCTTAATTCCACGATGCAGATCTTCAAACCCAAGTCTGCCCTGCTCTCGTTTTTGTATTGCACAATATTGAAAGCTTGCTTTCTCTGCTAGTAGAGCTGTTTCTGCCCTGAAGGTTGGACCCTGTTCAGGGCCCCAGGGCCTATGGTATCCAAAAGGCCCAGAGACACAGTGGAGGGAGCTGATCCTTGGGGTTCTAATAGGGAGTTTGTGGTGAGTTCTCAGCATGTGAAGTTGTAAATTCAAATTTATGAAGGTCAAATGGCAAAAATAAAGGTCTGAACCAGTTCTGGCCACTTTCTTCCCATTATTTTCCCCAGATACCACAGTTTGGGGCTATACTTTTATTGAAGTTGAGGCTTTCATGGAAGAGATAGAGAGTTGAATTGCCTTATTTTAAGGGAAACAATAGCTGTTAACTGAAAAAGTCTGAGACTGTTTTTCTTTAAAACTGGAAGCTAGGGGGTTGGTGGGGAGGAGGGATGAAGAAGAGAAGGGTGAGGATTGGGAGGGGTGAGAAGAAGGGAGGGAGAAAACCACAACCAAGGAAACTTCTGCTCTTGGGCTGGTGCATGGGGTGAAACTCCTCCTTGGAGACAAACCCAGAAATGTCTGTTAATATATCCCCCCTCATTCCCATAAAACTTGCTTTGATTCAAGCTCTGGTTGTGTCTTACCTGGGATATTACAAGACTCTCAACTCCCCCAGTCCCAGCTTGGAGCCAGGGTTCTTATTGCTAGAAGTTAGAGAATCCTTGAAACCTCCCTGCCCCTTTTTTTTTGAGACAGGATCTTGCTCTGTTACCGCATGCAGGAGTACAGTGGTGCAGCCTGGACCTCCTGGGCTCAAGCGATCCTCCTGCCTCAGCCTCCCAAGTAGCTGGGACTATAGATGTGTACTACCGTGCGCGGCTAATTTTTTTTTTTTTTTTTTAAAGTAGAGATGAGGTCTCACTATGTTGCCCAGGCTGGTCTTGATCACTCAAGTGATCCTTCTGCCTTGGCTCCCCAAAGTGTTGGGATTACAAGTGTGAGACACTGCATCCATTTGGAAGTTAGAGAACCTTTTAAGACACAGATCTGATCATTCACAAGTCATTTCCTCAGATAGTAATTGCATACTTTCTAAGGATGAGCCAGACATTGCTAAGTGTAGAACTCTAAACCTCAATAAGGCATAGTTCCGTTCCTACTCAGCTTATTACCTACAGCAGTGTTTCTCAAGCTGGGTAGCATGCATTCTAATGGATCTGTGATTTTATATATTTACATATATGGGTTTCCTTTAAAAATGGGTCCATGCATTATTCAAGTTTGAAATACCTTGTTCAACAGAAAAAGTTTAAGACCTATAATTCTAAAGACCTGTCCGAGATCCTTTCTTTGGCACTACTTTGACATACCTTCTTTTCAGCCATACTCTCCATACCCAATTCTTTGCCATACATAGGCCTGTAATCATTCCAATTCCTTTACCTTAAACACTCTTCTACTTTCTGCTTTTTTTCCTCATCATCACTCTTGCTTCTCTACTGGTGAGCTCCTACTCATCTTTCAAGATTCAGCTAAAATCGTTTCTTTCCTTTATTTTTATTTTTTGAGACAGAATCTTGCTCTGTCACACAGGCTGGAGTGCAGTGGCACAATCTCAGCTCACTGCAACCTCTAGCTCCTGGGTTCAAGCGATTCTTGTGTCTCAGCCTCCCGAGTAGCTGGGACTTCAGGCATGTACCATCACGCTCAGCTAATTTTTGTATTTTTAGTAGAGACGGGTTTTCACCATGTTGGCCAGGCTGGTCTCGAACTCCTGGCCTCAAGTGGTCTCTCCACCTTGGCCTCCCAAAGTGCTGGGATTATAGGCATGAGCTGCCGTGCCTGGCTAGGTTTCCTTCCTTTAAAGCCTTCCCTATTCCACCTCAGGCAGAATAATTGCTGCCTTCTTTCTCTTTTCCCTGCATCATGCTGTATGCACTGCTGCTATAGCCTTATTATACTGTTTTGGTGTTATTTATTACATGTCTCTGTCTTCATGGCTGGACTGTGAGCTCCTCAAGAGTTAGGACCATAATGCTTTTTGTCCCTGTGGCACAAGACCCAGCACAGAGTTGGAACTTATCAAATGACTGTCAAACAAATGAGCAAGATGATCTCAATTTAGTTCAGGACCAGAAACCACCTCACATGCACAGCTGTCTGCCAGAAGTTCCTACTCTCCATGAAAATGACCTAACAGTCAGGAGCCCTGACCGTGGTTTGAAAAATCCAGGTACAATGTCTGACATGAGGAGCAGAGCTGAGCTTAGGAAGTCTTTTTTTACATCGCTGCAACTTCTCAGTTTTGTTCCATACTCTCCCATCATCTTTCTTTCTCTGCTCAAGCCATCTTTGAGGTAGGGTGAGATGTCACACAGGCCGGTGAGGTTGTGTGCTCCATCTCTTTCCACCTGGTGCTTTATGCTTTGGTGGTGTCAAGCTGCTTGTAGCTCATACTAATACATGAATTTATAATATATACTAATTTACAGGTTTCAACATGGGGATTCTGAGGAACCTTGGGAATCCCCAAGACCCTTTTAAGGGATGAGCAAAGTCTTACTTTTTCTAATGACGTATTTGTGTAAGACTGAATTTTTCTTTATGTTTAAACCAATAGAATGAATACAGAAGTAAATAGGAGAATCTAGTTGTCTTTTTTTCAGCCAGACATTAAAAATATTTGCAAAAGGGTAAAGCAATGACACTCCTGTCACTAATTTTGTTTTTGAAAATGGTTCTTTTTCTTTTTCTTTTTTGAGATAGAGTTTCACTCCTGTTGCCCAGGCTGGAATGCAGTGGTGCAATCTTGGCTCACTGCAACCTCTGCCCCTGGGGCTCAAGAGATTTTCCTGCCTCAGCCTCCCGAGTTGCTGAGACTATAGGTGCATGCAAATGCACCTGGCTAATTTTTTGTATTTTTAGTAGAGACAAGGTTTTGCCATGTTGCCCAGGCTGGTCTTGAACTCTTGAGCTCAAGTGATCTGCCTGCCTTGGCCTCCCAAAGTGCTGGGATTACAGGTGTGAGCCATTGTGCCCAGACTGTTTTTCTTAAAACATGTAATTTAGATTAGCATGAAATATTTTACTATCATTTTAAAATTAATAATTCTTTCTCAATTTCTGTCTTAAATTCTTTCTTCTTTCTTCTTTCTTCTTTCTTTTTCTTTTTCTTTTCTTTTCTTTTTTTTTTTTTTTGTGAGAGGGAGTCTTGCCTTGTCACTCAGGCTGGAGTGCAGTGTCACGATCTTGGCTCACTGCAACCTCCATCTCTTGGGCTCAAGTGATTCTCGTGGCCCAGCCTCCGGAGTAGCTGAGATTACAGGTGTGCACCACCACGCCTGGCTAATTTTTGTATTTTTAGTAGAGACAGGGTTTTGCCATGTTGGCTGGGCTGGTCTCTAACTCCTGACCTCAGGTGATCTTCCTGCATTGGCCTTCCAAAGTGCTGGGACTTACAGGTGTGAGGCACTGCGCCTGGCCAACTGTTTTAATTTCTAATATGGTAAATATAAACATTTCTTATATATTTTCAATAATTGAAAAAGTATAAAGGAATCCTGAAATAAAAAAATTGGAGAACCATTTTATTAGACTGTGTCATGCCTTTAATTTTTTTTTTTTTTTTTTGAGATGGATTGTTGCTCTGTTGCCCAGGCTGGAGTGCAATGAGGTGATCTCAGCTCACTGCAAACTCCGCCTTCTTGGTTCAAGCGATTCTCCTGCCTCAGCCTCCTAAGTAGCTGGGATTACAGGCATGTGCAACCACACCCAGCTAATACTTTTGTATTTTTAGTAGAGACGGGTTTTCGCCCTGTTGACCAGGCTGGTCTTGAATTCCTGACCTCAGGTGATCCACCCACCTCGGCCTCCCAAAGTGCTGGGATTACAGGTGTGAGCCACCATGCCCGGCCTTGCCTTTAGATCTTTGCCTGTACCCCAACTAGAATACTATTTCTGCTTCTATATTTTCCTGGCAAATGCTTATATAAGCATTCCCCTGGCTCTTTTCTTCTCTGGAGTCACTCATTCCTTCTTGTATTTTCCTATATCTTGAAAACATTTCTTTTATTTTTCATGTTTTTGTATTGTTTAGTCATGTGTCTTTCTTACAAAACCATGAGCCTTCTCAAAGCAAGAACCCTATCTAAATAATCTCATTATTTCTAGTGCTAGTCCAGTGTTCCGTATAGAGGACATAACCTATGAATATTGTACATTGAATGGACCGAAATCAAAGGCCTGAATTTTAGCTCCAGATCTGCCACTAACTAGCTGTGTGACTTTTGGCAAGTTACTTGACCCCTATGAAACTCAGTGTCCTCCTGGGCAAAATAAGAGTATTAGACCAGACTGTCTCTAAGGTCCCTTCCCACTCTGATATTTTCATTTGGACTGAGTGTGTACATGGCATGCTAGTTTGGATAAATATCGGTGTGAATCCCATACAAAAATATTTGGCATTTACCATATTCAGTAATATAAACTATGTTGGGGTCTTCCTTCATTCCTTCCAACAAATTAAAAAATGGGAATTCTTGCCACTTTTGGTTCTGGGTCTTCCTTGGATATGTAGCACCATGACCCTCAGGTGATGACCCATATATTTATTGTGACCTGTTTGACTTCTAGGTCTGAGCACCATCACCCTCATCTTCTGCCTCTTCCCAGCTCACTTTTCAGTAGTGACAAAACCCTTTCTCTTACTGTGATGATATGGAAAGAAAAATGAGATGGGAACACATAGAAGCCCATGAGTTTTGTTCAAAAAAAATTTCATTCCCTTACCTTCCAAGAGCTGTCAGAGGCCTGAATCAGAGTGGACAGTAGGTCTTGGAGAATCACCATTTTCTGTTTTAGGACCAGCTCTCTTTGTAGGGCCTCCTGGGGGTGCGGGAACAAAGTGCAAGAGGGTAAGATTAGCCTGGAGGATCGGGGATAGGTGGGTGGAGGAACTGAGGGGAGAGGTCACATGCCACTTACTTTGAGGTAATCAGAAAGCTGGATGATTTCCTGGAGAGAAAGAACAAGGGTATTCAAAATGTCTCTAAGTCCCCTGAAACCCTGTGACATAAAACCTACACCTGGGTTGGCTTGTGTAGAGCAAACCTCTTCTGCTTTGGCTCTGACAGGGTCCATTTAGTCCCCATGTCTATGCTCAGTACCTCCTTGCCATCCAGGAAGAAGATGCCCCTCCATCCCAGCCAAGTTTATCGTGGAATTCCAGAATGTCAGAGCTTAATACTTTCTGATTCGACCCCTTCAAAGTGAATATGTGCTTACCTTATCCAGAACTGCAACTCCGTAACTGGAAAGAGAAGAAATTAAAAATAATGATAATGGACCAAAGAATCAAGTCAGGAGGCAGAAATCCCTTCTGAAGAGCCAGTAGGGTGGGGAAGGGCTTCCTCTTTCTTAATTAAGGTGGACATGAAAATTCATTGTGTTCTCTCTAGAGAGGAATGAATGGGATGTGAGAGGGTTAGGGTCAGGAACTCACTTGGTTTGCTGACTGGCATCATTCTTAATTGTTGGTCCTTCTGCCTTTGTCTGAGTACCTGAGAGATAGAGGATAAGTTGATTTAGAACTTATGGGAAGGAAATGAGGGAAGTGGGAAGGGGCAGGGACTCTCCATTGCCAGTGAGCTGGGACAGCTGTCTCAGGATTCTCTGCAGGCCCTGTGGAGTGAGGGAGGCTCTGCTCTTACCACGGTGGTGTTTGGGTGGCTTCTTGATGGGAGGGTCCTGTGGAGGAAGGCCCCCAGCCTGTGAGGAGAGGTGGTCAGTCAGATCCCTGCAGATGCCTGAGGGAGGAGGATGCTGGGCTGGAAGGACCTCAGAGCTGGTGCCTGCCACCTGGAAGGCAAGTGGGGAATGCTGAAAACCACTGCCTGGAGCCTCTTGAAAGATTCTCTTGATGATTTCAGAAGGAAGAACCAACCATCATGTCTGTTACGGACTGAATGTTTATTGTCCCCCCACCCAAATTTGTGTGTTGAAATCCTAACTCCCAATGTGATAGTATTGGGAAGTGGAGTCTTGGAGAAATAATTAACTCAGAGCAGGGAGCCCTCATGAGTGGGATTCGTGCTGTTATAAGAAGAGACATGAGAGCTTGCTTTCTGTCTCTGGTCTCTGCCTTGTGAGGACACAATGAGAAGAAGACCATCTGCACAGTGGGAAGAGTGCTCTCATCAGACACCAGATCTGCAGGATCCGTGGTCTTAGACCTCCAGACTCCAGAATTGTAATAAATAAATTTCTGTTATTTAAGCCACCCAGTCTGTGGTAATTCATTACAGGACAAGGACAATGTTTCAGGTCCACAAAATGAAAGTAGCCCACTCAAGCTTTCAGAGCCACACGGGCTTCTCCTGCTCCTGACATCCTTGTCCTGACTGGCAGGCATGGTCCTCCTCAGGCCAGGCATATGTGGAGCTGTACTTTTCTCCAGTTTTTCTCTCTAGAATCTCTAGTTGTGGTTGTTGTTTTTTCCCCCTCTCTCTCTCTACCTTGTTTGGTTTTGGCCACTTAGATAGCCAGCATGGTGATATGGAAAGAGAACTGGTCTGAGTGGCCACTAAGGGGATCTGGGTTCAGATCCCATCTTTTCTAGGTCTCAGTCTTCTGTCTGTGTAGTGAGGAGTTTGGAATAATCTATAAGATTCCTTCCATATTCGAAGGAAAACTTCCTTTCTCTTAGTAACAGCTAGAAAATCATTGAGGTTTTGTGTGAAGACTAGGTAAAGTGGGGAGTTGTGGGGAGGTTTTTTGCTTTAGTAAACAGTTTGTTTTCTTTTGCAACTGGGCTCTGGGATCATTGCTCTGAGCAGTATCTCCTATTGAGCATAACAGATCCACTAGTTAAGAAGCCCTAATGGAGTACCCACTCTGGGTAGGACACAATGCCAAGCATTTCCACGGAACATAGTGGACACATCCCTGCTGTCAACATGCTCACAACCTCAGTAGGAAGACACAGATGGTTTGCTGGCCAACGTCATCTCAGCATACCCTGGTTTTTGCCAACACTGTTCCTTTCCAGGCCAGACTAATGGGCCCTCTAAGGGTTACACAATCTTGGAAGATTTTAACCTCACAAGGCCCGTAGACAGCAGAGGTGGCCTGGAGAAGCCAGGGAAGGCTTCCTGGACCAGATGAGGCTGTAGCCGAGTGATTTAATAGAATTGGAATAACACCAGAGAAAGAGAGAAGAGTGGGCACAACAGCCTTGCAGAAGAAGAGAGGACAGATATGTCTGTGTGTGTGTCAAAAGGATTGGCCTGTGTACTTGGCATATAATAAACTTTCAGTAAATATTTGGTGACTGATGGATGAATGAATGCTATAAGATAGCTGTAGAAGATATGTGTATATTGCCTAAGTTTGAACTGATATAGGTGTTAGCTTTGGAATTATTTTTATTTGTTTTATTTTAAGTTTTTTAGAGATAGGGTCTCCCTTTGTTGCCCAGGCTGGAGTACAATGGTGTGATCATAGCTTATTGCCGCTTTAAACTCCTGTGTTCAAGTAATCCTCCCATCTTTGCCTCCTGATTAGTTAGGACTACAGGTGTGCACCACCATGCCTGGCTAGTTTGTAAAGTTTTTGATAGAGACAGGGACTTGTCTCTATCAAAAAACTGGTCTCGAACTCCTGGCCTCAAGTGATCCTCCTGTCTTGGCCTTCCAAAGTGCTGGGATTACAGGTATGAGCCAACATGCCCAGCCTGGAATTGTTTTTAAAAATTATTTTTCTCTCTCTTACAAGTCAAGTGCAGAACAAAAAGAGCTAAACAAACAAAAACACAACAGCAAAAATCTCTGAATAAGTAGCTGTTGGCAACTTTACTATAAGAAGCTCTTAGCAACTTTACTATATGACTGAGGAAGAAGGACTTAATTTAGATCACTTTTAGCGACCTTGAGCCCACCCACCCTCCTTGTCCAGAGAGGGTCCCGGAGCACAGAGCAGTATGTCCCTTGACATGGCCCACCTGCTCTCTGGGAGAAGAGATCCTGCTGGCACAAGACAAAGGTTCCTTGAGGACAGTCACCTGGCCTGGCCGCCTGGAGGGCCCTTGCTCCCTGGCCTGGGGACGGTGCGCCTTGCCTTTCTCCTCTAGCTCCAGGTTCCTCCTCCTGAAGAACTGCTGCAGTCGAGCTCTCTGGAGCTGCTCTCTCTGCTGGATCCTCAGCGTCTTCCCCACCTGGCGGCAAGTGGTCACATTGGGACGGCAGCGGCGGCTTTCACGGGTCTCTTGCCTGCGCTCACACTTGGCCTCATAGCTCTCAGCCCACCGGGCCAAGCCAGGGGAGGGCCTGGGGTCTGGGCTGATCATGATGACCTCCAAGCACCTGTTGCGCTTGGCTTCCCGTTCCTGGAATAGATGCCTGGATCTGCCAAATGCCAAGAGGGAGGAGAAGGGGAGGGGTCAGAAGATGGGCAGAAAAATGACTATCTCCCTAGACCACGGGGCAGAAATAGCACAGAGTTCCATCCATGTGGGTTGAAAACTGAGGACATGGTGGTATCAAACTGGGAGTCAGGACTCTTGGGCTCAGTCTCTAATGAATGAATACAACCTTGTAACAGCGATTTCCTGCTCTTCTCTAGCTGATGTTTCCCCTTTGTAAAGTAAAACGGTCTCTATGGCTGCCACTTACTCCTTGACTGAACATCTTACCATGCCTCTAAGTCAGGGGAACATGATAAATAATTGATTAAAATAATAATGAGCTTATAGCCTCTTGGATGGCAGGTGTGTGTTCATTTTCCAGACTTCTAGAGAAACAGCCTAGTGAGCCCCTCTGCCCTCTTATCCCCCAGCTGAAAAAGAAAGTCAGTATCTTTACTGCTGTCTTGGTCCAAGCTGTTACTAACATAGTTGAGTGACACTTCTCAAGATCTGGAGGGCTAACCACACCCCACTCAGGTGGTGACCAGTCCTGTGACCAGCACCCGCTGCTCTCTTCTTGACTTTTAGCAACTAACTTATGAGTCTGGACCTGGCATGGTTTAGGAGGAAACCCTACCCTAATTCCTCCAACCTGCTGTGCTGACAATGGTCCATGGGCCCCCCACTCCAAGCTCAGGACTCGGCCGTGTCTCTCAGGTGCAGATCAAGTTCAATCAGTATTGACTGAGCATCTGCCACATGCCTAGTGCTGGCCTAAACCCATTTCAGAGCATCTGGCTCCAATACTCTTGGAGATGAGGGTTCCATTTCTTTAGGATCACCTTCTTGTCAGGGCTAATTCTGGTGCCAAGTCTGCTTTCCTTTGCCAAGACACAGATTGTGCCATCCAAACCCACAAGCACATGAATTAGACCTTAATAAGGCTGCTGCAAACAGAAAAGAAACAAAACAAAAATAGTAATCAGAAGTTTCCAGGGAGCCAGGCTTGGTGTAGGGGCCACAGGATGTCCCTCTGCATGGCTTTACCTGGTATTCACATAGCACTCAGACCCAAATCCCCTTTTCCTTCTCTGTGCCTTTCTCTTTCCTACTCTTCCCCACCTACCTTCTGCAGTTTATCCTACTAGAACCCTCTGGTCACTTTGCTGAGTTGGGCTGGACTTGGATTAGCTGGATCCTGAGCGTTGGAAATTCTGTGTCCTGCCTCCTCTGATCACTGGAGTCAGACCAGGGACTGATGAAGGAAGAGGGACTCCCCCTCACAGCTGCTGCTGCTTCTCTTCCTCCCACGACCTCATTACCCACCACCCTGGGAGGAGGGTATCTCAGCTTCACCAACCAGCAGGCGTTTGCTAGCTGTAACCCCTCGGGGTTTATTTATAGGCCAAACAGACTCAACAGGTAGCAGAGTCTCTGCCCCTATACTGGGACTTCGCTATCCTGGCTCAGTCTGGAATTCTCTGCAGGATTCTTGTTTTCTCTCTGATCCTACCACTCATTCCCCAGGGTCATGGGTGGTACAGTCTTCTTCCCTGAGAGGAGTTTTGGGTGGTCAAGCCCTGAACACTCAAATGCCTGACTCTTGAGGGTTGGAGGAGCGTACTCTGGTGTCAGGCAGCATTGATTCCAAACAGAAATGTGAGGTTGTTAATGTTTGTCCCCTACATACCCATTCTGAATGGCTCTCTTCTTTCTTTAGGTGTTTCTACTTACTCCTTCTTGGATAAGGGTGGGAGTGGGCATAGGGGATGGTCCCTTGACTTTCTCCCTGCCACTTTCTTTATTTAGAGACTTAAAAAAAAGGGTCTGGGCCAGGCGCGGTGGCTCAAGCCTGTAATCCCAGCACTTTGGGAGGCCGAGACGGGCGGATCACGAGGTCAGGAGATCGAGACCATCCTGGCTAACATGGTGAAACCCCATGTCTACTAAAAAATACAGAAAAAAAACTAGCCGGGCGAAGTGGCGGGTGCCTGTAGTCCCAGCTAGTCGGGAGGCTGAGGCAGGAGAATGGCGTGAACCCGAGAGGAGGAGCTTGCAGTGAGCTGAGATCCGGCCACTGCACTCCAGCCTGGGTGACAGAGCAAGACTCCGTCTCAAAAAAAAAAAAAAAAAAAAAAGGGTCTGACAGACCCATGTCTGTTGTTATAAATGACTGAATGGAAGAGACCCAGGATTATGTGCATGTGAACTCCATCTCTGGAACCTACACTCACAGCATCCCTGAGTCACAGCCCCTGGCTATTCTGCCATGGATTGCAGTGGAGAACCCTGGCTCTTGGAGTCACACTGTGTGGACTCATATCCTGGCTCTGTCACCTACTACCTGTGTGTGGTTTTAGGTAAGCTATTAAACATCTCTAAGCCCCAGTCTCTTCATTTATAAAATGGGGCTAGATTGGCTGGGCGCGGTGGCTCACGCCTGCAATCCCAGCACTCTGCGAGGCTGAGGCGGGTGGATCATGAGGTCAGGAGATCGAGACCATCCTGGCTAACACAGTGAAACCCGGTCTATACTAAAAAATACAAAAAATTAGCCAGGCATAGTGGCGGCCTCCTGTAGTCCCAGCTACTCGGGAGGCTGAGGCAGGAGAATGGCGTGAACCCGGGAGGCGGAGCTTGCAGTGAGCCGAGATCGTGCCATTGCACTGCAGCACTCCGGCCTGGGCGACAAGCAAGACTCCGTCTCAAAAATAAAATAAAATAAAATAAAATAAATAAAATAAAATAGGGCTAGAACCTGCCTTGTAGGTTATAAGGATTAAATGACATTTTTGCCATTAAAAGTAATGGCAAAAACCAAATATTATCCTTGTTATGCTGATGTTGGATATTGAGGACTTGGTGCTATAAGACAAAGGCTCCAAGCTAAATGAGCACTCTTAAGACCAAGAATGCCTTCTCTCATCCTCTCAACCCTCTCTCTTTGACAGAGTATATTGTTTATCAGATTGAGGGGATGCTGGACCAAGGTTGGAGTCACATTTACTTCTCTGTTTCTTCTGACCCCGGGTTTGGGCTATAAGGAGAAAGGGCTTCTCTGTGATCTGGACATAATCACCATCCCAATTACACCAAGCAGAAAGGTAAGGAAGAGATGGGGTCTGCCTGTGTCACACATAAGTTGTGAGGTTCCCTCCCTGTTTGGCTCCAGCTTCCCGCCAGGTTTTGTAGTGGAGGCAGAACATTGAGAATCCTCCTACCTTCTTGCCATGAAGAGGAAAGGGCTATGGGGGAGAACACAGGGCCTGAGATGAGGTCTCTCTGGGCTTTCCACCTAGGCCACCCACCTTCATCCACTGAAACACACAGCTGCTCTGCTCACTGCTTCCTCGGGGCAGACATTGAGTCTTCTTACCCAAGAAAGGAGCTGCAGTGGAAATGGCTTCTTAGAGACGGGAGTGTTCCCAGATGCCTTGGCTACCACAACTGCTAGGATGTGGTGCAGCATGCTGCATAGAACCCTACCCCGGTTTCTGGGATATCTGGACCCTACTGACTTGCTTAAAAACAGGAAGGTATGCAGGATGGCTGACAGGGATAGGCTGCTAAAGAAAAGGGAACTGGTCCCTGTAGAGTTCAAAGAAAGATCACTGGGTCACTGCCCAGGCTTTCTGGCATCTCTGACATTCCCACCTGGCAGCATGACTGGGCTCACTTAGAGCTTGGAGGAAGGGTTACTGGCTTGGAAGGCTCAGTCTGGTCTCTCAGGCTGCAGAGAGAGAACAGGGCATGGCTCCTCACCTGACTGTGGCTTGACATGCCTTTCCGAGTCTCACTTTTACTTCCTGGCCGTGTGTGCAACAGACGCAATGAATGGCTTCCTGCATGGGTGGCCTTCCTGGCCCAGAGCTCTCAGTGGGAACTGAGGGGAGAGGGGCCTACGCTTGAGCTGCTGGGAAGGCAGTCTTGTGTTCAGGGATCCCCGCTTTGAAGAAAACTATAAAAGGTCATTTAATTCATGCCCATATCACTGGGTAGCCTGAACTAAGTCATTTGACTTACTCCTAATCTAATGTAATCTAATCTAATCTACTGGAACAGAGGAGTGGTGCAAGCTGTACCCTGTGCCAAGGCTAGCGCCACGGGAAACCAACACAGGATACTTTCTTGGTTACCCAAACCCCCAACACCCTTAAACTATGCCACCTGCTCTTTCTTCACCCAGGAGAGCTGGGATGGTAGAGCATCTTCTGCCCCACCCCAAAGTTGGAGTTCCCAAACCAGGACACAAAAGCATCCTCCTTCTCAGTTACCTCCGAGTCCCAGGCTCCGACTCAAGGCACTCAGGAAAGCATTCCAGCTCCTGGGCAGATCTTGGCTCTGGTCTCAGATGGAGCAAGACAGCAGATGGGTAAAGCACACGCTTTCAATCCATAGGTCTGGGCCCCATTAACACGTCCCTTCTTGGTACTGTCTTTCTTTTTGCACAGCAGCCTTGCTGAAACAGGAAACAGACAAAGCCACAAGGTTTGCAAACCCCGGTTCCTCTCTCTTACTCTCTGGCATCATCTGAGTGAGCCTCTGAACTCTGAGGCCTCCAGGGCTGGGCTCAGGAGCTCCTCCCATCAGTAGGCACCCTGGCCACCCTTTCTCTTGCTACTGGATTGGTCGAAGCTCTTGGACAGTTTCAAGTCAAGATTCCTTTCCACGATTAGACAAGGATAGTCCTCTGGGTCAGATTCAGACCTTTGTGGTTTCTATGAAGGGAAAGAAAATTCCTTTTTGATGGTAAGACCTAGATGAGATGTTCTCAGTGTAGGCTTTCATGTGTATCAGGTAGTTCTTTGTGCAAAGATTTTCCTTTTTCTTTAGCCACCTCTTCCCAATCCTGGTATTGTAAAGAGTTTCTGCTTTTCTGAAGTAGCTGGTGTCTTTCTCAGATTCTGGAATGAGGCCAATTCTGCATTTGCTCCTTTCTAGAGCAATGAGGAGGGGGTATAAAGGTGGGTAGCTGGGGGATGAAGGAAGGAATAGAAGGCAGAATCTTCTACACATTTTTTATCCAGTCAACCAGACTAGGAAATTTAGGGAAAAACTAAAGGGAACGAATTTGTGTGCATTAAGATGAAGCCATCACAAATGATGCAGTCAGGAAATTCCCAAGAAGTTCAAGCTAAAATAGTGGAGGGGAAACTGGATTGGGACAAGTTAACCCAGCAGCTTTGTAACCTTGTAAAATTCACCTTGTCTGGATGCTACTCACTGTGGTGGTTGGATGATGTACGTGGCTCTTTGGAATTCTAAGTTTTGACACACGTGAGGCAGGTAATGAGACTTAAACATAGCTGTGATCACGTTTATTAACATGTGGAGAGTTTGTCACCATTTTCTCTGCTACTGCTTCTTTCTCTGTTCTTTGAGGAGAAAAAGGACGAGGAATCAGCAGGGAAAAGCAGAGGATGGATTCTCAAGCAGTAGGGCTGAAGATAAATGGCATTTACTCAGGATGAGAGACAACAGCTCAAGGCCCTATGTCTGGAGCTTGACACATACAGATGGGAATGAGTAGAGGACAGAGGGTTTGGGGAGTCCAAGATGTCAGAATAAGAGAATTTTGGCTGGGCACAGTGGCTCACGCCTGTAATCCCAGCACTTTGGGAGGCCCAGGTGGGTGGATCACTTGAGGTCAGGAGTTCAAGACTAGCCTGGCCAACATGGTGAAACCCCATCGCTACCAAAAATATAAAAAATTAGCCAGGTGTGGTGGCATGTGCCTGTAAACCCAGCTACTCGGGAGGCTGACGCACGAGAATCGCTCGAACCCAGGAGGCAGAGGTTGCAATGAGCCAAGAACGTGCCACTACACTCCAGCCTGGGCGACAGAGTGAGACAGAGTTTTGCTCTTGTGGCTTACGCTGTAGTGCAATTGCATGAACTCGGCTCACTGCAACCTCCGCCTCCCAGGTTCAAGCAATTCTCCTGCCTCAGCCTCCCGAGTAGCTGGGATTACAGGCACATGCCACCATGCCTGGATAATTTTTTGTATTTAGTAGAGATGGGGTTTCACCATGTTAGTCAGGCTGGTCTCAAACTCCTGACCTGAAGTGATCAACCTGCCTTGGCCTCCCAAAGTGCTGGGATTACAGGCATGAGCCACCGCGACTGGCCAGAGAATTTTTATTGGCATAGAAGAGTGAGAAGATTCTGGGAGTTCAGGGGATTAGAGTGTAAAGGAAGACAGGAGATTTTAATAGGAATTCCTATAGAGACCTACTATTTGGACTCCATTAAACACCAGAAAGAAATGTGTACAAAGCTCTGCAGTCATTGGGATACTACCCCCATGATAACTGGCATTTAGAGCAGTCAATGATATGCTACAGAAAGTGTTGGACCCAGGTTTACTTGACAGCAGGCTTGAGCTCTTAACATTGTGTTCTGAGAACAAAACAATTAATAAGGTTGTCATACCTATCTATCTATATTGACACACACACACACACACACACACACACACACACACACACAGAACTTTGAGAATAGAAAATATACCTTATTTTCAATGCCAATGAAATATTTAAAAAATTGACCATATTGATAAAAAAGCAAGCCTCAGTACATCTTTTGAAAAGTTGATCTATTATAGCAGAATTTTCTGACCATAGTACAATACAATTGAAATAAATAACAAAAGATGGAAGAAAAATATTTTAACTTCTTGGGAAAAAATTCTTCCCATTTACTTTGAAATATAGAGGGAATTTCAAATCTGCAATTAAGAATGGATTGAAAAATGGTGTAGTGGCAACCTTATGAGCAAAATCTGTGAGGTATGGCCAAGCAGAACTCAAGGAAAATCCTTAGCTTTAAACATTTTCATTACTTAAGTGAAGAAGATTAAAAATAAATTTCCTATTCATTTATTTTCAAACAAATTGCTAAAAAATGATCAGAAAAAAAGGAGGTGAGAATTTTGAAATGATAAAAGGAGAATATGTAATAAGTTAGAATCCTGTTTAAAATTGATTAAAAAAATCAGTTTTTGTGTGTGCATCTGGCAAGGGGAGGAAGGGTAGACATACAAATAGAAAACAAATCAATAAAATAAACTATCAATGAGCCAAATCAATTTAAAAAAGAGAAAAGCCATTATAAAAGTTTAGGAATGATACATGGAAAGTAGCCACAATACAGTGGAAATTAAAATGATTGTAGAGAGTCATTTGTGTAACTATGTGAATGATTTTTAAAATATAGATAAAATGGACTTAAGAAAACGAATTTACCAAATTAGGCTCAAGTAGAGATTTGTAGTGTGATCATCAGCTGGCCTCCAATGGAGGTTTTAGTTCAGGCTGCTCTTGAGCTGGGCAGCTAGCTTTTAGTGGCCAGTATCCTGTGCTTCTCCTCATCATTTCCAGGTTCAATGGGAACAACGGCTCCCTTTTTTGATGGTCATATTCTGAAACAGTTTCCTTGATAGATGCTGGGCCCTGGGTAGGCCCCCATGAGGCGATGAGTATGGGGTAAGCTCCCCTTTCCTTTATAGCCTGGTTGCTTCACAAGACCACACAGGCATGTGTAAGATTATCAGATTTTATTATACAGTTGGGGTAATAACCAAACTACATGCTAATATGACTTCTCCCATACTCCAAGAGACAGCACTAAGGAGTTTAAAAATTTTTTTTTTCTTGAGATGGAGTCTCACTCTGTTGCCCAAGCTGGAGTGCAGTGGCATAATCTCAGCTCACTGCAACCTCTGCCTCCCCGGTGTCTCAGCCTCCTGAATAGCTGGGATTATAGGCATGTGCCACCATGTCTGGCTAATTTTTTGTATTTTTAGTAGAGACCGGGTTTTGCAATGTTGGCCTGATTGGTCTCGAACTTCTGACCTTAAGTGATCCACCTGCCTTGGCCTCCCAAAGTACTGGGATTACAGGCGTGAGCCACCACAAAGTTAAACACTTTATGGGGGTCCCCTCATGGGTGTTACCAGTTCTAATCCCACTTCTCTTTCCACTGTACTGGGTGACTCCTCATATCTTCTGGGAAACATTAACCTCACTCATAAGAGTTGTTCTTGCCTTAGAATCCTTTCCTACACTCTTGACAATGTTTCTTCAGCACCACATTCCTCAAGTCTAGGTTATTCATTCTAGAATAATGCCACAGACACTCTTACTAGGATAGTCCACAGTGGCCTTGGCACTCCAAGTTTTGCAGAGCAGCTCAGGGTAGGCATACTTGAGTCTGTTCCCATTCAGTTCAAGTTCTCCTTATCAGGTGACTTGCAGACTGTCCTCCTTAGTCTCCCAAGTGTCTAGCTGGTAAATGTTTACTCATGTCCACACAAACATTCCAAGGACAAATATTCATTCTCAGAGATGATACAGTCTAAACTCACCAGGAGGAAGATAAATATTTCCTTGACTCCTACGTTTGCAAGGTTGCTGCTCTGTTGTAGAGTTCTGACTGTACGTTTGTGGCAGGACACAGTTCTAAGTCCTCCTCTTACCTTTGCTTGCTTTGTATCGTCATTGTTGGTGGAGAGCCTTTTCACGTAATGAAACCTCAAATTTATGCTGTAAGAGACGTTCAATATTAGCAAGAGATTTATCTGTTGTTTAGATTCTAAGAATCTGAAAAGCCTAACCATAAGGTACAAATAACTGTTGATCCATTCTTGTGGGTCCAGCATTCAGCAAGGGACGAGTTACTTTTTGTCGTGGGCTCATAAGAAAGGTGGTCTCACTGGCTGTGACACTGAAGAGCCTTGACAGGCTGCAGCCTCAGGCTTGGGGGTGAAGGTGGGGTAGGTATAGAGGTAGGAGTGTATGTATATTAGGAAACAGGAAAGGAGAGAGTAATGTAGAACAGAAAAAGGGGGGCCTCCCAGGCACCCATCTCTATTTGGATGGAAAGGACAAACCACAAGTTAATCTTCCGAGAGCTTTCATTCCTCTCCTTTATCCTTCATTTCAGTTTCTGTCCCCCTGAGTCCTGCCAGAACATGAAATAGGCTGTTCCTGAGTTCAATATCATAATGACTTGTCTTCTGCTCATACAATGCCCTTTTCTAAATGAAAAATTACTGCTTTTTAGAGCTCAGCCGAAGCAAAAACCTCCTCTCCCCAGTGTATGTGTGAGTTTTCCAATAAATAGGACTCCTAGTTCGTGACTAAAAAATCACATTCTTTTTTGAGATGAAGTCTTGCTCTGCTGCCCAGGCTAGAGTGCAGTGGCACGATTTTGGCTCACTGCAACCTCCGCCTCCCAGGTTCAAGTGATTCTCCCACCTCAGCCTCCTGAGTAGCTGGGATTACAGGCACATGCCACCATGCTGGCTAATTTTTGTATTTTTTAAAGTAGAGATGGGGTTTTGCCATTTTGGCCAGGCTGGTCTCAAACTCCCGACCTCAAGTGATCCACTTGCCTCAGCTTCCCAAAGTGCTGGGATTACAAGTGTGAGCCACCGTGACTGGCCCATATTCTTTATTTAAAAGGTATTCTTATGTAAATTACTGAGTTTCCAAAAATTATCATTCAATAAAAATAAAAAATATGAGGTTTCTGTTGATTAAAATATGCTTCTACTTACTTTTTGTATGTCATGTTTTTTCACATAGCCTAGGCAGTCAGAACCATGATCAATGTCTTTAGCTAAGATTTCTGAGAGCCTCAACACTAGTTACTGTACTCATGAATACTCCGATATTGGAGACGTTGGCTGTCTAACAAAATTAGGTCATTTAATAGTGTGATCCTCTTTCTGAAACTGACAATTTTCCTTCCTAGTTAAATTGTCATCTCTTGGCACAGCCTCGATTAAACTATCCTAATTATTTCACAAATGCCTTCACATTCCAAACTGAGATATCTTCCAGAGACTTTTCTATACATTTTATACATTTCTACACAAACCTTTAGAATCTCTTTTATACTCAGTACGATTTATCATCCATAACAAAGAATATTAACTTGATGCTGTAATGCTGAACCAAACTGATCTCACCAAAAGTGCTCACATGTTAGACTGCTGTCAGCACTCCCTGCACACGCCCTTGCCCCCGCCTGCAGAGAGCAACTTTAGGGCTTGCTTAGAAAACTAAAGGCAGATGGACAGAGAAATGAGTTGGAAAGCATTTGGATTTTCTTTCATTTTTTCTTTCAGGTTTATACAAATTTTAATATCATATCACTAAAAGATTTTTAAAATGGAAAAATAATCATCCTAACCCTGCTACCCAAAGACAAATTAGTTTCATATTTTTCACACTACCTTCTGGTTTTTGATCATATGCATTTCTTTTTAATAATATTTTAAGCATATTGAAACCTACATTTTTGTAATATGTGATTGTATGAATTATATGTTTTTCACTTGATACTATATTATAAATATTTTTTCTGTTTTTCCATTTTTTCCATTTTTAAGCTTTTCACATCGTCATGGTCTTTCATAATATTAGTGTACCACAATGTGTTTAGTAATATCCTTATATTAAATAGTAGCCATGTGACCCAGCATTGCTCAGGATAATTATTAGCCACCGACAAATACAGTACAAATACAACTTAATACACATAATAAAAATTAATATGTTATAATAATTTTCTGTAATTGTAATAATTCAGAGCTGTGATTATGTTTAACTTTGTAACAAGATTACTTTATCGATCACATCTGTCATCTGTACTTCAAGACTGTTGCTCACTCTGAAGCTGTCCTGAGTGACAGCCTGGGGCTAGATGGGCAGGGGCACCAGAAGTCAGACTGCCTGGGTGTGAAGCCTGGCTTTGCCCCTTACTATCTGTTTGAGCTTAGGATGCATGAACACTATGTTTGAGGTCTTTGCATCTCAGTTCCCTCCTCTGTAAAATGGCTATAACTGATAATATCTACTTGACAGAATTGTTATAGGATTATGAGATATAACACTTGTAAAGCACTAAGACATGTGAGCTATCACTATTAGCAACGCCTGTAATTTGGAACATCTGTCTTGTCATTTATTAATGGTTATGACGAAATGGACTCACAGATCTGTAGCTGTGTGAAAATGGAGTAGTAGTTTCAGTGAGTCGATGCATTTTGTCTGATCTAATCTTGTAAGTTTTAAAACTCATTTAACTAAGTTTTTAAAAGAATGTGCCTTACACTGTTCTCTGTGGAAGAAAAACATTTGAAGTGGCTCGTATTGTTTCTCATTGTGTGTCACTTAAATTCTATTCTATCCCAGGTCATTTAAATTCTAAGCTAGACCAAACCAAATGTGTTCTGATGTAATAATGGGAATCATAATAGCACCTGTCTCACAAGGCTCTTTTGAGGATTTAAATTAGTTAATATTCAGTAGAATAGTTCCTAAATATAGTAAATACTATGGAAGTATTTGGTAATACAATAAAGTAAAAATAAAACCATTCCAATGTTGCGGTGAAACTCTTTTTAGTTTCCATGATATAATTAGAAATTTTATTCATGTGGAAATTATATGGAGGAATTTAATTTTATTTAATTATATGGAGATTTTTGTCATTTCTAATTTTTAGCTTTTACAGATAATGCTGCCGATGGGCATCTTCACACATGCATTTATTTGTTTTTCTTCTTTTAAAATACTTTCTTTAAGATAAAACCTTGGAGTGGGTTTGCTGGAGAAGTTTAGTGAAGAAGTAGGTTAGTTCTGACAGCAAAGATTTCCAGGAAGTGGGTGGGAGGAAATCAAGCTGGGCTTTAGGGCATTGTGGAGATGGCAGGGTCAGTAGAGCTGGGAGGCTCTCTCACCAGCTTGAGAGCTCAGTACATTGGGAGTCAGCAGGCGGCAAAAACAGCGGGGTGTGGGGCAACAGGCAATGGCTGGAATCCAGTGAGGTGACTTTTAGATCCATCTCTACCTCTCTGTTGAAATGCAAGGCTGCGGCCGGGCGCGGTGGCTCGCACCTGTAATCTCAGCACTTTGGGAGGCCGAGGAGGGTGGATCACGAGGTCAGGAGATCGAGACCATCCTGGCTAACATGGTGAAACCCCGTCTCTACTAAAAATACAAAAAAGTAGCTGGGCGTGGTGGCGGGTGCCTGTAGTCCCAGCTACTGGGGAGGCTGAGGCAGGAGAATGGCGTGAACCCAGGAGGCGGGGCTTGCAGTTAGCTGAGATCGTGCCACTGCACTCCAGCCTGGGTGACAGAGCGAAACTCCATCCCCCCCCCCCCAAAAAAAAATGCAAGGTTGTTTTGCCCCTGTGGGTCTCCATTTCTTCTAAAGCCTTTCCCAGTATGAGGGTCTATGAGTTCTTTATTTCTTAAATATTAAATACCTTCTAAATGCCTAAAATTGTGCTCAGTACTAGAGATGCAACAAGGAGTAAAATATAGTCAGTATTTTCTCTTAGTTACAGATGCACAAGACAATTTTCAGGTAAATTTAAAACATGTGATAAACTCAAGTGATAAACAAATACAGAAAACTGTAGAGGCATGGGATAGGGGTGGGAGCTCACTTACCCCAGCCTTCAGAGGTAGGCTGGGCGGAAGGGAAGGAAGTTTTCCTGGAGGAGGTAATGGTTGGACTTAACCTTAAAGGAGGCGCAGGAGTTAACCAGGCAATGGGGAGAGTGAAGAGCGCTCAGGGCAGAGGAGATGGCATGGCCAGCACACAGTGGGATCATCAGGGTGCTTCAGAGGACCGGCAGTTCTTTGTCCCTGGGGAATCAAAAGCAAGGCAGGTGGCCCGAGATGTGGCTGGAGAGGCAGACAAGGTCCTGGTACATCACTTTAAAGCGTTTGGGTTTTCCACAGACCATTTTACCCAAGAGTGGCTTTGGAAATGTGCCAGCTTCCACTCAAGGCCAAGAATCTGTCCTGTTTTCCCCGTATCTTGACAGTGCTTTCCCTGCGAGGCTCAGAGCACCTTATTTTTAGGGTGACCACTAGCTGTCGCTATTGAACAGGTCTAGTTCCCCGGGGCTCAATGTCAAACGTAAGGCCCCAGCAGCCGGGCGGAGTTACCGGATGCCGGAGTCCAGCCCAGCCTCTAGGTCAGTTCAGGGCCCTAAGCGATGACTCACTGGTAGGCACGCTGGTGTACAGGTAGTGGCTGCCCTGGGGTAGAACCTGCTACGCACTGGGCAAGGAGATTGTGTGAAGCGTGGTACGCCACCACATTCAGCCACGGGGTGGCGCTGCCACCCTGACGGCCCGAAGGGAGGCCGGCAAAGAGGCAAAGTCTTTCCTTAGGACAGCCTTGCTCTTTTGTGGTCCACAGTACCGTTCAAGGACAGTGTGAGGGAGCCCCGGACGCACACCACCCCAGCGGTCCCCGGGCAGCCAGTCGCTCAGCAGAGAGATGCTCGAACGCTCTGCCATTTCTTTTGTCCCATGGGCCTCAGCCCCTCATTGTTAAGGGTCTTTTGGGCCAGTCCCCAGTTTCCACCCTCTGATTCCAGGTTATGCGGTGTACCAATGTGTCCTCCCCTAGGGCTTCTGTTTCCTATCATCCTTCCCAGAAAGCTTCCCCAACTCAGCCAGTGTTCATCTGGTACTTTCCATCTTTTAAAAATTGATTTTTTGATATACAGTCATGCATAGCATCATGATATTTTGGTCAATGAGGGACTGTATATACAATGGTGGTCCTATAAGATTATAATATTGTATTTTTACTGTACCTTTTCTATGCTTAGATATGTTTAGATACACAAATATTTACCATTGTGTTACAATTGACTGCAGTATTCAGTATGGTAACATGTTGCACAGGTTTGTAGCTGAGGAGCTGTAGGTGCACCATATAGCCTAGGTGTGTGGTAGGTTCTATCAGTTAGGTATGTGTAAGTACACTCTATGATGTTGGAACAATGATGGAATCAACTGTGATGCATTTCTCAGGTCTTATCCCTGCTGTTAAGTCATGCATGACTGTACATTTACATAGTGAAATAATTGCTACAGTCAAGCAAGTTAAGGTATTCATCATCTCACATAGTCACCTTTTTATTGTGGTAAAAGTATGTAAAATCTACTCTGTTATTTCCAGTATATGATGCAATACTATTAACTATAGTCCTCGTGATGTTTCAGGAGTTAAAGATACGCCATTCTGGCATATTGACTATTTAAGTTAAGGGCACTTAAAAAACAGCAAGTGTAAGAAGATCACTCTGACCTTTGAGCTGTTTCTTAAAAGCAAACGACATTCTCATGGGAAAGACATCCTCCCTGTAGTAGGATAAAAAAGGAACAGTCTTATCATCAAGGATGAGAAGCTGAAGCCAAGATAAATCTGTACAAACAAACCTTGTTAAACTAACCCTTATCTTCCTAGTTGCATCTCTGCCCAATTTAATACCCTAGCCCAAGCCACTTGCCCTATCACATTTTTCAGTGTGCTATTCTTTGTCGAATTCAGTATACTGAATTTGTAACTGACTCAAACTGCTTCTTCAGGTCTTTATTTCCTTATGAGGTTCTCCTGTGCCATGTAAAATTTCTATTAAATAAATTTGTTTGCTTGTCTTCTGTTAATCTGTCTTATGTCAGCTTAATTCTTGGACTCAGCCAGGACCCTCTGAGAATGGAGGTGGAGTTTTGCTGCCCCTATATTGTACATTAGATCTCTAGGCTTATTTATTTTACATAACTGAAACTTTGTGCCCTTTGACCTCTATCTCCCCATCATCCCTCTACCCCAACCACCTTTCTACTCTCTGTTTCTATATATTCAAGTTTTTCTTTTTTTTTAAAGTGAGATAATGCAATATTTTTCTTTCTGTATCTGACTTATTGGAGCTCGCCCTAAGCCAAGGGAACATTTGTCCCATAACTCACGTCCCAAAGGACTAGTTAAAAGCATAACATATGCTGACTTCTTTCTCTAATACAACTTTAGAGCCATAGCCTCCAAAGGGGGACATGCAGGAGAACTACTAGGATGGGCAGAATATTGGAATTTCTATTTAATTTAATTTTTAAAATGTTTTATTTTTATTTCACCTAATACATACACATAATTATATAATTTTACTTAGTGAAATGTTCATGTTTTAGGTTCCAAGAACTTCGCCAAACTTGAACTCTGGAGAGAAGCGAAATTCACTCCCTAGCTCTAGAAAGGGGAATTTGGTAGAAGAGGGATCTCATTCTTCCAATTTCTTCCCCTCGGGTAGTTTTCTGTATATGGAAAAGAATGGAGCTTAAAATTATTATGTGATGACAATTCTACTTAAGAACTTAGGAGACTATCATTTCCTCAAATTAATATGGCAGTTTCTTGATTGAAGAATTATACTTTTAATTTTCCTGGCTGCCTTCTTAGGAACAAATATACATTTTTAGTACAGGCAACTTTTATTGTTTCATTGCCTCTAATTTAAAACATATTTGCATTATAATAGTTCACAGTGTTTCACAGTAAAATAGTTTGTCATTTTCTACCATAAAGGAGGCAGACTCTAAAACAAAACAAAACATGCTTTTAGAATCCATTCAAGCTGTCAACATCGTCAACACAGTAAGAGCAGTCAAATAGAACCATAAATATATTTGTCAACCCTTGGAGCCTACTAATAACAAGTATATATTAGCTAGATATATGGTAGCTCCAGGGGAGTGCTCAAAAGAGGCAGCCCATGTACTTGGGAGGTATAGCTACCTTTTACAATGAGAATAAGCCAGTCATGTCCTGTCCCATTGTTTATTATGTATTTACGTCTTCTCCTCGAAGAGGCCAGAGCCTGCTTCACAGGCCACACTGAGAACAGGCTGTGCCCTGACCTTCCCATTCCCATTCTTGAGATCAGTCCAGCAGTGAACATATCTGTAAATAATTTTATGAAAAGTATAGCAGGAGTCTCTGTTCTGGTGGTCATAGACAATGGGATTGACAACCAAATGTTCATGTGACAGGAGAATGGTCATCTTCCTTGCCCACTTGGGCTTATCTTTAGCCTGAGCTAGCTGAAAAAGAGTGATACAGTCCATGGTGCACACTGGTAACGAGCACAGAGCAAACATCCCCACCATCACAGCCAGCAACTTGGCTGTGTGGATCTCCCGTTGGAGGGTGGTCCTTGAGTGGTCCATCAGCTCCATGCACTAACTGTGAAGAACTTGATAGAGATCAGCCACATTTTGAGCAGTGGGGACAGGACTTACCCCCCCAAAAACTGAAATATATCATGTAACTCATGGGTACTGCATTCTAAAAGAGACACTTCACAAGGCAGCAGCTTTCATTCATGGTTCCATCCCAGGGCTCCTTGCAGTTGTTGGACATAGCATATTTACTGTTCTACTCCAGGAATGAGGTCAGTCCAATGCCAAAGGCAAGGACCCAGAGGACAGCAGTAACCCCTCTTGTTTGGGTCCCAGTGACTAAACTTTTATGCTTGAGCCGACTGTGGCTGGCCAGGTACCTGCTGATGGCCATGGACAGGAGGCTGAAGATGGAGCTCTGTGTGAGCACAGGCATGAAGCGGGCAAGGAAGAGGTGGCTGTGGAAGTCAGTGCAGAACCCAGGCTGATGATGATGGGAAAGGGGAAGGTGAATAGCCCCATGGCCACATCAGGGACACATCAGGGACACTGCAGTCATCCACCACCAGGGACACTTGGTGGACGACTGCAGTGCACTTGGCATGCCAGCCCTAGCACCATGAATGGGTGCACCGTGCACCTCCAGCAGCATGGCCCGGCTAGCCAGGCTCCTCACCTACCTGGGCCCATGGCTCATCTACTAGGGCCTCATCTACCATGAGCCTCACGTGGGACAGTTGTATGTGCCCACACTACGCCTCTGCCAGCTGCATCTCTCTATTTATTTTTAGTTTGTCCTTTTAAGATTTCAATTTTTGCATATGTTTTATGCTAGCAAATATTATATGCATATATTAAATAAATAGTAACCATATGTCTATTAGAAGCACACATGTTTAATCATTTTTTTTTTCAACTTGGGGATCTTTTGAGTTCCCTAAGTGTAATCATGTTTTAATAATGAAGTATGTGATCAAAAGCTTTGGAGAACGCTGCTCTAGAGAGTCTTCGATCCAGCCATCCTTTGAAGTTTGCCGTGGACTATACTCTGGGGTGCTTTTCACATGCTGGCCCGGAGTGGTCCAACCAAGGAGCAGGGTCCTGTCAGTGTGGAGAATAGTAGCACAGAAGCTCTGGAGAGGGACTTGTTGGTGAGGAGGGACTTAACTGTCCTTGAGAAGGAGATCTCTGGAAGAGCAGCCTGGATGTCTGTCCCCTGTGCCAATGTGTACTCCTCCTCTGAGATCTCCTCCTCAGTGCTCCCTCCTACTGATATCTAGGCCTTTTCATGACATTCTTTACTGAAGAGAGGGAATCACAATTTCTCAAAGGGAAATTTACAGATGTGGGAAGCCTGGGATTTCCTCCAGCATAGGTAGAGCTGTGGTGCCCAAGTAGGACCTTGCAAATGGTCAGTGTGAGTGGATGCTGTCAGCATGGTTAGGAGGCTGACGTCTTAGGACCTGTGTCCTTCTACTCTGACTGTATCTCCCTGCTTCTCTGGTGATTTATATTTATGACAAACACTATTGGTTGCTGAATAGAACCACAGTTTTGTTTGGCGTGGCAATGTGCCCAGTTGAAAGCTCCATTTCTCAGCCTCCCCTGAAGGGAACAGTGGCCACACGCCATGGCTGTGGGCCGTGAGATGTAAGCTGAAGTCTTTGGATGGGGCTTCCCAGTGTGCTCATTATCAGGGGTCGGAGTCAGCTGGTGTGCATCCTGTACCCTTCACCTTCCTTCTTCTCTTGCCGGAAACACTGAGTGATGCTGAGGGTGGGACCACTGTCTTGTGAATACCCAGCATCAAGGAGGAGGATGGAGAGCTGAGTGCAAAGACAGAAGGAGCCCAGGTCCCCAAAGGCCCTAGTCGGCTCCACCCAGACTTTTTGTTAGGAGAGGAAAATAAATCTCTGCCTGATTCAGCCAGCCACTGTCAGATAGTTGGATTTTCTATTGCTCCCAGGGGAATGCAGTGCTAAAAAACTTGAAAGTCATGACTACAGGGCTCCCTGACACTTCGGTCGAGGCTGTTGACTTCATGCAGGATGTTGATGCCCTTAGAATGGAAGAGTGTGAGCATCCCATGTCTTCAGGAGCCCTTGCTGCCTCTCCTTCCCTGGCAATGGTATTATAGAATGTAGATGTCTTGTCACTGCTAGTCAGCTTGGCCACGCTTACTGACAGAAAAAAAAAAAATGCCGATTTGACTCGTGTTATCAGAGTTTGATTTCAAGTCCTGGAGGAGGAGAGAGTGAACTGTCTCCTTGAGAATAACGAATTCTGTCAGGAATGTGGAAAGTGAAAGTCATGATGATGTGCTGGAGCCAGTACACAGGCTTGAGAGAGCCGGGGGTGCCCATCTCTTCCCAATACACATGCAGTGATGTCCTTTTGGTGACTCGATGTTGGCCACAGTGAGAGTCTTTACATCATAGATACAGGTAAATGCTACCAATCAGCAAATTAAGGCTTTGTTTCTTCTTTTTCTGGAGAGTTAGTCGTTAAACATTTCTCAGCACGGCCCTGGAAGAGACCAAAGGTTTAGTTTAATATTAACTCATAGATACTGGCTATTAGTTTTCATATCTTCTACTCCCCTAATGCTATGGAGGGGTGAGTAAGCCCAAAATGAGCAGAATCAGAAAGGCTGCTTTATCCTGAACACAGGCTGAAACCTTACAATATCTTTGGGCCTAAGGAGAACTCTTACATGTTCAGACTAAAGGCAAAAACTAATTTTAACTTGACTTTAGCTATCAATTTGTCACCTGATCGTGTTTCTGTCTCTGCACTCATTTCCTCACCTCCTATTCAGCCTTCCCACTCCTGTCCTTTTGACAATCTGCAGGGCCTTGACTCCTGCAAACCTGCCTTCTCGCTGTGTTTATGTTACTCTCAGAATCTCCTGATTCTGGATCTGGGAAAACAGTTTATCACTTGTATCTAGATACCTCATGATCTTCTCTGGCCCGCACGTATGTGCCAGGTGCTCCTCGAGGTGCTGGGGGTACACTGAACTAAACAGAAAAAACTCCTGTCCTCATGAAACCAACATTCTAGCAGCGGGAGTGAGGCAGATGGTGCTTTCTGAAGATGGCTGCAGCAGTTTTTAGCCCATCCATCCCACATGCTCCTCTTACAATGTGACAGTGACACTCCTCCATCAACAGGTGGGGTCTATATTCCCTTTCCTTGAAAAGAGGTGCATCTTCAGAACTGCTTCAACCAAAAGTGTATGGTCAGTCCTAAAAGGCAATATAGCTTCTGCCTGGCTCTTTCTCTTGGGACACTTGCCTTTGGAGATCTCAAGTCCTCCAAGCAGTCTGGCAACCCTGAAGCTGCCATTCCAAGTGACCATGTGGAAGACCACACAAAGATGAGAGAGACTCCCGCTGTGCCCTCCCTGCTTGGCTCCAGCTGCCCAAGGAGCCAGGCACCTAAGGTGCCCTACCTGTTGCAGAGTCCAGCTGTTCATGCCTTCCCAGGGCAGGCACAATCACGCTTTTAGGTGATTCTAGTTCCTGACCTTTGAGCCACCCAGTCTTACTGAGTGGAGCAGAAATTAACTATCCCTGTTGAGCCTGCTCAGACTACAGATTTGCGAGCGAAGCGAATGTTGTTTTATGTTTTAAGCCACTGAGTTTTGGGATGATTTGTTATGTCACCACAGTAACTGGGACAAGGGTAGATAATAAACAAGACAAATGACCAACAATATAGATAATAATAAGTATTAAGGAGAAAAAAGAAGCATGGAAGGCAGACATAAAATTTCAGGGTAGGCCGGCATGGTGGCTCATGCCTGTAATCCCAGCACTTTGGGAGGCCAAGGAGGGTAGATCGCTTGAGTTTACGAGTTTGAGACCAATCTGGGAAACATGGCAAAACTCTGTCTCTACAAAAAATACAAAAATTAGCTGGGCATGATGGCACATGCCTGTGGTCCCATCTCTCTGGAGGCTGAGGTGGGAGGATTGCTTGAGCTCAGGAGGTAGAGGTTACAGTGAACTGTGATCATGCCATGGCACTCCAGCCTGGGTGACAGAGCGAGACCCTGTCTTAAAAAACAAAACAGAAAGAACATTTCAGGGTGGGTTTGAAATTTTATTTAGGGTGGCTAAGAAATGCTTCATTGAAAAGGTAACTTAAATTTTTTTTTTTTAATTTCCATAGGTCATTGGGGAACAGGTGGTGTTTGGTTATATGAGTAAGTTCTTCAGTGGTGATTTGTGAGATTTTGGTGCACCCATCACCTGAGCAGTATACATTGCACCCAATTTGTAGTCTTTTATCCCTCACCCCCTTCCTGCCCTATTCCCCTGAGCCCCCAAAGTCTGTTGTGTCATTCTAATGCCTTTGTATCCTCATAGCTTAGCTCCCACTTATGAGAGAACATACGATGTTTGGTTTTCCATTCCTGAGTTACTTCACTTAGAATAATAGTCTCCAATTTCATCCAAGTTCCTGTGAATGCCATTAATTCATTCCTTCTGAAGGATGAGTAGTATTCCATTGTGTGTGTGTGTGTATATATATGTATATATATATATCACAGTTTCTTTATCCACTCATTGAATGATGGGCATTTGGGTTGGTTCCACATTTTTGCAATTGTGAGTTGTGTTGCTACAAACATGCATGTGCAGATATCATTTTTTGTATAATGACTTATTTTCCTCTGGGTAGACATCCAGTAGTAGAATTGCTGGATCAAATGGTAGTTCTACTTTTAGTTCTTTAAGGAATCTCCACACTGTTTTCCATAGTGATTGCACTAGGCTATATTCCCACCAGCAGTGTAGAAGTGTTCACTGTTCACCACATGCATAATTTTTCGATTTTTTTTCTATTATAGCCATTCTTGTGGGAGTAAGGTGGTATCACATTGTGGTTTTGATTTGCATTTCCCTGATCATTAGAGATGTTGAGCATTTTTTCTTTTTCTTTTTTTTGAGACAGAGTCTTGCTCTGTTGCCCAGGCTGGAGTGCAGTGGCACAATCTCGGCTCACTGCAACCTCCGCCTCCCAGGTTCAAGTGATTCTCCTGCCTCAGCCCACTGAGTAGTTGGGATTACAGGTGCCGCCACCATGCTTGGCTAATTCTTGTATTTTTGGTAGAGATGAGGTTTCACCATGTTGGCCAGGCTGGTCTTGAACTCTTGACCTCAGGTGATCTACCCAACTCAGCCTCCCAAAGTGCTGGGATTACAGATGTGACACTATGCCTGGCTGATGTTGAACATTTTATTCACATATTTGTTGGCCATTTGTATGTCTTCTTTTGAGAATTGTCTATTCATGTCCTTAGCCCATGAAAAGGCAACTTTTTGAATGAATCTGAAGGAAGTAAGGCAGCTGGCCATGTGGTATGGAGAAGTAGAAGCATATTTGGCATGTTCTGGAATAGATAGGAGGCCAAGTGAGGCCTCTTGGAGTGCTTGAGCAATGAGGGAGAAGAGAAGGAGATGCCATCTCAGAGCCAATGAGGACCCAGATCATGTAAGATTTTTAGGTCTCTGTAAGGACTTTGGCCTTTACTTAGAATGAAATGGGATAATTATGGGTTTTGATGGAGGTATGACTTGATTCTGTTTTAATTACATCACATTTGTATGTCAGGATTCCTAGAAGTAAAATTCTGAGTCAAGGGATATGTACCCCTTGCCTTGCTTCTCTTGGTGGCCCAAGATGATGATAATATTATAATCATAACATTATGATAACATCATAATCTTGGGCCACCAAGAGAAGCAAGGCAAGGGGTACATATCCCTGTATTAAGGATCCCTAATACAGGGATTAAGTTCCTAGGGCTGCCAAAGAAAGTACTTCCTGTATTAGGTTCCAAAGGCTGCCAAAGAAAGGACCACAAACGCAGTGACTTAAAACAATAGAAATTTATTGATTCACAGTCCTGGGGGCTGGAATACTGAAATCAAGTTGTTGAGAGGGCCACACTTCTACTGCAGCCTGTAGGGGAGAGTGCTTCCTTGCCTCTTCTTGCCTCCTGATAGGGGTTTTCAAGCCTTGGTGTCCTTTGGCCTGCAGCTGCATCACTTGCATCTCTGCCTCTGTCATCACAAGGTGTTGCCTCTGTCATCACAAGGTGTTGCCCCTGTGTGTCTCTGCCTTTATGTGGCCTTCTTCTTAAAATGACACTAGTCATACTGCTCACCTGAATCCAGTGCAGCCTTCTCTTCACCTAAGTAATTATATCTGGAATGATCTATTTCCACATAAAATTATGTTCTGAAGTATTAGGTATTAGGGATTAGCGCTTTAATATGTCTTTTTGGGGTACACAGCTCAACTCACAACACTGCCAGTTTGAGAATCACAGGTGTATTCCTTGGAAGAAAGCTGTCCCTAATTTTCTCAGGTCTTACAATCGTGCCTTATGCTAGTTAGCTTCCCCATTCCATTCACATGGAATCCACACATCCTCATTCCATGAGTGTGTGTATGTAACTTATTAACATAAGTGGAATTATATTATGCATCTTTGTAAGCAACTTGTTTTACACACTTAACAGTATGCCTTGGAATTCCTTCCATGGATGTACATATAAATCGACTTGATCCCTTGTTACCATGACACAGTGATTTCATAATATTGAATTTAATTCCTATAATTTAAACATTTCCCCATGGGTAGACATTAAGGTTGTTTTCAATTGTCTTGGCTCCTACCAATGTAATATTTGGTGAAGGAATTTCTTTGTGGGAAGAGACTATTTTTGTTAAAAAAGACATTCAAGTTAGAGTCAGAATCAACTGTGCATAAATATACGAGGGAGAAGAAGGAGGCTGGAGGCTGGATTCTCTGGGGGTCAAAGTCAGATTAAGAGGGGAAGCCTAGAGGAAGCACTTTGAGGGCAACATGGCCAAGGGGGATCTTTTGAGTTAAATGATGCACACCGGGCTGGGCGTAGTGGCTCATGCCTGTAATCCCAGCACACTGGGAGGCTGAAGTGGGAAGACTGTTTGAGCTCTGGAGTTTGAGATCAATCTGGGCAACATAACAAGATCTCATCTCTACTAAAAACAATTTTTAAAATACCAGCCAGGCATGGTGGCACATGCCTGTAGTCCTAGCTCCTTGGGAGACTGAGGCCAGGGGATTGCTAGAGCCCAGGAGTTCGAGGCTGTAGTAGAGCCATGATCACACCACTGCACTCCAGCTTGGGTGACAGAGCAAGACCGTGTCTCAAAAAAAAAAAAAAAAAAAAAAAAAAAAAAAAAAAAGGATGTACGCTGAATGAATGTAAACTTAGTCTTCCTTCTCCCCTCTGAGATATGCTACCTTGCTTACTTATACTTTCAGTGAGAATATAATTACTTTTGGAACCTACAAGAGATGCTGAATTTTTGTGTTAATGTGGGTGAGAAGTGAGTGATGCACATCTGGATTTCACATAGGATGTGAAAATGGACATCCTTGGATGTATATTTTTGAGCTCGTGATAAAGTGAGCTAGGAAGGCTAGGTTCTTTTAAGTGGAACTAGTCCAAAGACAAGGGTTATTGTACTGCTGGTGCCACTGAAATTGGAACTTGGCTCCAGCTGCTGGAACCCCTGCCACTCCTGAGAGATGGGCAGATATTTAAGGGGCAGGGGAGCCAGGTTAGGAACTGGATGAGGACCCTTGAGAGAATCTCTTAGGAAGGACTTGTTGATTGCTGGCTCCCTAAAAAGACCACCAAACAACCTGTTGATAAGGCAAAGCTGGAGTCTTGATGGAGTCTTAGTAGACTCTGAGAGTGGAGAGGGTAAAGTCAGGGTCTTTATGGGGCTTTGAAGTCTAGGTTAATGTGAGACTTCAGCATGGTGACTTTATTTCAATTGGATAAGGATCGTGATGCCATAGTTGGAGACTGGTGAGCACAGTGAAACTGGGGTTTGGAACTAAAGGTTCCAAGCAGTCTTAAAGAGTAGCAGTTATTTGATGCTATCTATTGAAAAGTTCAGCACTTTTAAATGGGTTTGCAACATTTATCTTAGTGGACAAGAGTTTCTTGGAATAGTAAAGTCATGCTGATAAGAGAATGGAATGTTGAAATCGTGTTAATGAAGATAATAAGCTATATGGGTGTAGATGGTTTCAGTTCTCAGACCTACTTTTTCAGATCTTCCCCTTTGGATTCTGAAGAAAGTCTCATTTAGAAAGAAGTTTAACCTCCCCCCAAGCAAATTCTAACTCAGCTTTAATATTATCTCTACCCTTGAGTAAAGGAATTACTGCACTTCATCTCACTGTGAAGAAGGAGTCTCATTTCTACAAGAGACTGAAGGGTGTTAATCTGATTGATCAGAAACCAAGACATTTATTAGGCCACGTTGCAAGTGTGGGTGCATTTCATGTCAGAAACCAGACTACATTTTTTGGCCCTTTTTGTTTCGTTTTGTTTTGCACATGGATGCAGCCAGGTCTCTCCTGCTCCCTTGCACTGAGCATAGCCTTGGAAGGACCTCTAAGAAAAGTGCAGCCGTATTAGCATGCTCAGATCCAGCCCTTTGTCCATGGGGCTGGTAGGCTCAATAGATTCCAATATGTTCTGCTGCCCAGCCATTTAGATTCAGAGGTGGGAAAAGAAAATTTCCCCTGCACTTTTAGGCATGTGTCTCATGTCCCAGCATTACTTACCCTGGAAGCTGTATGTTTGGGAGTGTTGCAGTTCCTGATGGATATACCCCACTCATCTCTCCAGAACACTCGTTACCCTTTTCCATCTGCTCTGTACATGGGGAAGCTGACCTGTATGGTCTATACCTATCTGCTCCCTTGCCCCTCTGTTCAGCTAATGCGAAACACTGGCCAGAGATCAGAGGGAGGGAAGAGTGTGAGGTGGGGCTGGAGTGTTTGTTCCCCTAGATACCTGCTTCACAATCCTTGGTGGGCTGGCTGCATCTCTCTCTCTCTTTTTTTTTTTTTTTGGGATGGAGTCTCGCTCTGTTGCCAGGCTGGAGTGCAGTGGCACAATCTCAGCTCACTGCAACCTCCGCCCCCCAGGTTCAAGCAATTCTCCTGGCTCAGCTTCCCATGTAGCTGGGACTATAGGCGCACACCACCACACCCAACTAATTTTTTTATTTTTAGTAGAGATGGGGTTCCACTACGTTGGCCAGGATGGTCTGAACCTTTTGACCTGGTGATCCACCCACCTCAGCCTCCCAAAGTGCTAGGATTAGAGGCGTGAGCCACAGCACCTGGCTGGCTGGCTGCATCTCTTAACTAAATGTCACAGCTCCTGCCATGTGGTACTCTCCACACAGGTCTTCACATCTCAGAGTTTGTGTAACAGGTCCCTTCTCTTGTCCCTGTGGGCCTTAGGATGGAAACAGCTGCAACTAACCCTGAGATATCACTATCTTTTGTGATTTCCCTATGCCTTGTCCCTTTTTTTCTTAAATGCTACAAAAATTACCCAATTTGAGGGTGTCATCTCTTACTTCTTGGGCCCTGATCAATATAGGGCTTTGGTGAGTTGTTCATCTTGCTGATGTTTTGTTTCCCATTTAATCGTAGTTAGGTGATGCCTAATAAGTGCTTACTAAATATTTGTTGAATGAATAAATGTCTAAATGAGTGAGTGGCAGGATTTGAACTCCAACTCTCCCTCTCCAAACTTCCAATGTAGAGTTTAGTGTTCACATGTAACATACAGATGCTTGATGTCCTCTGAGAGCAGTAAATGGGCCATTGGGTCTGTGGCTCAAGTTTCTGGGACCTCCATTTCCCTGGGTTTGCCCTAGTTCCTTAGGCCTAGGTGTCTTCTTTCCCAGAGGAGCAATATGCAATAATATGAAGAATATCAGAAATATACAGAAAAGATAAAGACACCATATTCCCCACCAAACAAAGATTAGGGTGATTTCTTCCACTCAGGAACAGATAAAGAGTTCAGACCACAGTTTATGGTTTTAAAGAAACCATCCTGAATAAGCTCAAGTTATAGCTACCAGTTATGAATTTATAAAGTTTATGTGACCTTTATTATAATTAATATTGTATTAATCATCACATATTATATATAAGAGATAAATTTAATATAACTATCTGGTAATTATACCTATGTTTACTAACAGTTTTATAACTGCTGGCTGCAGTGGTGCATGACATTCATTATTATTACATTTCCATTGTGCAAATGTTAGAGGAACTCCTTCCATTTGTCAGGTGTGACCCATGACTTTCATGTCTCCGGAGATACTCTGGGAAGATGTCTTCATGGACAAGAGCTCAGATAAATATGAGACAGAACAGTCCCAAAATCCCTCAGCATGCCCAGCCCTCAGGGAGTTCCTAGTTTTTTGTGAATCTGTCCATATTATAGCTCGGTAAGTAGAGAAATTCCAGGATCTTCCTGCATGGATTTCTCATCAGAAGAGTGGTCCAGAGTGAGCTGTCATAATATACTTCTTCTTGACGCAGAGCTCCCCCTTTGATGATCTCAAGGGCACATTCCTCCTTTGGAGCTGCTTGCATATTGATTATCCCAGAAACTGCCTTCATGGCTGTGTCTATAGAATGACAAGGGAAGAGTAGGGTTATCCGACTAGGACAGTCTACATGATGGAAGGCCTGGAGACATCAACCACTTAGCTGTCAGGGGCTTTTGGCAGTGTTTGCTCTGCAAGCCTTACAGGCGCTATAGGGAATACATGGAGAGACTGGGTATGTTAGAGTCTGTTGGGCAAAGAGAGGCCTTAGTGTTAATAGGGGCCTTGCCTTCCTGGGTGGAGATTGATGGGAGCAGTTAGAGGTGATTACTCAGGAGATCTGAATCATGCTTCTCTCTTGGGTATTTTGGTTGGAGGCGGAGAAGTAATATGGGGGAGCAGAATGAGGATAGAAGTCTCATAATGACTCAGTAGCTAATGGGAAGTGCCAGTGGGCAAAACCAGAGTGCTGTATGATAATGACTTACTGTCTTATAAAAGGAAGAGATACTCAAGAATCCAGGCTTTTGCTCCCTTGTCACCACTTTCACTTCTCTCTCTTTCCAAGTTTTCATGTCCATCTTGTACAGCTTCTCTCTCTCTCCATTCCTTTCTTGTTTCCCTCTGGGCCTCAGTCTCTTTCTTTACTTCTCTAACTACTACTCAATTACTCTTCAAAGGGAATTTTCTTTTAATATCTGCCACATGTTTTAGATAAACTTGTATTTGGACTTAACAGAAAAGTTGTAAAAATTACATGCAGTACCCCCTTATATTCCACATTTGCTCCCCCTGTTTGCAACATCACACATAACCATTGTGCAATCATTTAGGACAGGTACAATAATAGAATTGATACAATATATTAACTAAACTACAGAACTTATTTTTTCACTAATGTTCCTTTTATGTTCCTGGATCTTATCCAGGATTCCACTTAGTAGTAATTTCTTCCCATCTTTCTTCTAATCTGTGACAGTTCTTCAGCCTTTCCTTGTATCTCATGGCCTTGACACTTTTGAAGAATACTGACCAAATGTTTATAAAATGTTCCTTGATTTGGGTTTGTTCATTGTTCTCTTATGATTGGAGTAGGGTCATGTATTTTGGCAAGAACACTACAAAAATGATGTTGTGTCCTTCTCAGCACATCACATCAAAGAGTTCATGATACCAGTGTGTCTTATTACTGGTGATGCTTTTAAGAAACACAAACTTGTATTTGATAAGTCTCATATAGGAGCGTAATGGTCATTGAGTGTCCATGAGGACATAAGGTGTTCAGCAAAGGGTTAAGTGATGAATGTAGTGACACCCAGCCACCTTGGTAATCAAAATGGAAAGGAGATTCAAAGAATAGACAGAGCCTCCACTGGTGACAGAAATGCCTTTAAATGAGACAGCTAGTGCTTTCTGCATTGGTTCGTTTTTAGTGCATTACACATGCACTAAAGGAGTCGGGGAGTTCAGCACCTTTGTTTAACCACAATGGTAAGGCAGACAGTTCATCTGCAGGTAATTATTCGAAGTCTTGACCTTACCTGTGTCTATGAGGCCAAGAACACAGAGAGTGATTGATACATTGACCTTGGCCACTGAATATTCCTTTCTGATGGAGGAGAAGAACCCATCCAAAGCAAACTTGCTTGCAGAATAGGCAGCAACCATTGGATAAGCCACTTTCCCTAGATGATAGATTAAAGAAATGGGTTAATAAGGCGGCCCATTTCAGCTTCTGACAGAGCTGATCTTTATCTGTAGTAGTCTTTGTAACTCCTATGGTGTCCTTTTACCCCTTTGAGTCTTAGTTTCTCTATATTCCCCATGGAAATTATACTGCTGTATTGAATTTTGAAAAGAAAAACATTAAGGTCTCGAAGGCATGGGGTGGGATTGGGCTACAGGACAGCCTTCATTGAAGAGGGACTGTTTAGGGTTTTAGTAAAGGTGATAAACAAGCGAGGCTACAAAAGAGCCATGTAATTCCACAGCTGCTAACTCTTCCACCTCTGAACCAAGTGCTGGGGATCCAAGAGTTTGACAAGTGATCTCTGCCAACTCAGTGACCTGTTGACAATGGAAAGGGTATGTTTTACTTTCCTTACAAAGGGATTTAAAAAAACACTGTCCTGGCCAGGTGCGGTGGCTCACACCTATAATCCCAGCACTTTGAGAGGCCGAGGTGGGCAGATCACTTGAGGTCAGGAGTTCGAGACCAGCCTGACTAACATGGTGAAACTCCATCTCTACTAAAAATACAAAAATTAGCTGGGCGCACCCCTGTAGTCCTATCTACTCAGGAGGCTGAGGCCGGTGAATCACTTGAATTTGGGAGTCGGAGGTTGCAGTGAGCTGAGATCGTGCCACCACACAGAAGCCTGGGTGACAGAGACTCCATCTCAAAAAAAACAAACAAAAAAATCCTGTGTTTGCTTTTCTACCCAAAACCACTTAAAAAAAAAAAAAAGTTCACCAGACTGCTTAATTCTCACTCAAGTTTTTTGAAGGATATATGAACATATGCCTAATAGGATAAAATATTATTAATACCCTTTTTAGGAGGGGAGAGTAGAAGTGACCTGAGACCCTACAGTCTTTACCGAGCATTGTTATAGCAATTACTTTAAAATCAATTGTCTGCTAATTCCAGAGTTTGGGTAATTTTAAGATTGATCTTTATTGATTTCCTTTCCTCCTAAGTATAGGTCATATTTACTATTCTTGTATGGGTGTTAATTTTTCATTGTATCCTGGATATTGTGAATGATACATTGCAGGGTGCCTGGATTCTGTCACATTCCTCCAAAGAGTGTTGATTTTTTTTTTTTAAGTGACCAGTTAACTTGGGTGAAACGCTGTCTCTTGTAATAAGTATCAGCTGAAATCTCTTTTCAATTATTTGAATCTTAACTTGGCTGCCTGATTTCTGCATTGCCCATGCATTGTTCAGAGAACAACTAGAGATTTGGACAGAGCTTATGTATAGGATTCAGTGTTTCTCCACTGTGACTCTCCTTTCCAGCATATCCCCCTTTACATTCCAGCTGTTACGGTAACCCCAACCTCTTCCTTCTAGCTATTCATGTTGGCAAGATGGCAGGTTTCTATCCCAGATATGGCACTGATTGGGGCTGCCCTTAGGCATAAAGCTATACAAGTGGGAAATTCGCCTACTGTCATTTCCTTCTTCCAAGTGTCAATAACCCTCCATTTTCTATCTGCTCTTGGTTAATCTCCAGTGCTTTCAATGGTTGTTGTCGATATTTTGTCAAAAGTTTATAGTTGTAATCTGGGGAAGGATGGTCTTTCAGGTGCCACTCTGCAGTTATCAGAATTGGAATTTCTATATGTTTCAAATATAATATGTTGTATGTCAAACCAATGAAGAAAGGATGGGTTATTTAATAAAGATGCTGAGAAAGGTGGTTAACTAATTAGAAAAAATTATGTTTGTTTTATATCATATAGCAAAAAATATTCTAGATGGAAAATTATAGTAAACAGTGTAATCTACTCAATATCCATTCCTCCTTCTTTAATAATAGAGTCTGATTTTGTTCAGGACAGCAATGTAATCATTTTAAAATTCATTATTATTACATTTCCATTGTGCAAATCTCATCTCCCTGAGATTTCCTTGCCCTAATAAGCCATGCGACGTAATAGTTCTGGCCAATGAGAAATCTAACAGATGAGTTTTCTAGGAAAGATATTGATTTCCTGATAAATTAGATGGATTCAGGTGGCATGCAACTTTTACATTTTGCCTTTCTCCTTTCCTCCTAATGAACCTCCGATATGATGGCTAGAATTGTAGCAGTCAGTTTGTGAACTATAGGAAAAGCTAATGTTAATTATGGTGGAACAGAAATGTGGAATGACCTTGGATTATTGAAGACATCATGTAAGTCCACCAAAACCAGGCCTAAACTATTACCTGAGAAGAAGGAATCTCTCTTTAAGTTGCAGTGAGGTTTTTGACTTCTTTCTTTCCAACTTGGATGCCCTTTATTTCTTTCTCTTGTCTGAGTGCTCTGGCTAGAACTTCCAGTACTATGTTGAATAAAAGTGGTGAAAGTTGGCATCATTCTCTTGTTCCAAATCTTAGTGGAAAGGCTTTCAATTTTTCCTTGTTCAGTAAGATATTAGCTATAGATTTGTCATATATGGCCTTTATCATGTTGAGGTATATCCCTTCTATACCCAATTTGTTGAGGGTTTTTATCATGAAGGGATGTTGCATTTTACCAAATGCTTTTTCATTATCTACTGAAATGATCATACAGTTTTTGTCTTTGATTCTATTGATGCGATGTATCACATTTATTGATTTGCTTATATTAAACCATCCTTGCATCTTGGAGATGAATCCTACTTGGTCATGATGAATGATCCTTTAAAATGTTGTTGAGTTCTGTTTGCTAGTATTTTGTTGAGGATTTTTGCATCTGTGTTCATCAGGGATATTGGCCTGTGGTTTTCTCTTTTTTGTTGTATCTTTAGTTTTGGTTTCAATGTTGGGACACATCCTTAAAGGGAGAAGCCAGTCTCTCCTTCCCACTCCTTTGTCCTTATTGGTGTCTGAAGGTGGATGTAATGACTGTGACTCCAGACCTATCTTGGACCATGAGGTAGAAGCCACATGTTGAGGATGGCAAAACATTTAGATAGTTTATATAGAAGGAAGGAACCTTGGTGACCATGGAGCTGTCATACTCTACTGGCCCTATACTGCCTACCTTCAGACCTGATTTAAATTTTAACTTACTGGTATTTTGTTTTGTTTTGTTTTTCTGAGGCAGTCTTGCCCTGTTGCCCAGACTGGAGTGCAATGGCATGATCTTGGTTCACTGCAACTTCTGCCTCCCAAGTTCAAGTGATTCTCCTGCCTCAACCTCCTGAGTAGCTGGGATTACAGGTGTGAGCTACCAAACCCAGCTAATTTTTGTATTTTTAGTAGAAACAGGATTTCGCCATGTTCGCCAGGCTGGTCTTGAACTCCTGACCTCAAGTGATCCACCTGCCTTGGCCTTCCAAAGTGTTGGAATTACAGGCATGGGCCACCATGCCCAGCCTAAATTCTAGCTTATTGAGTCCACTATTATTTTAGGTTTTCTGTATCTGACAGCTGAACTTACTTTTTATTGATAGTTATCCCCACTTCTATGCAGCCCATGTGCCAAAAGAAGGCTGACATAATTCCTAACTGTAGGTGTGAGCTTATGTAATCTATTTTATCCCATTCTTCTTACTCATGATTGATACAGGAATGGCCATGTGGCTCATTTTGGACCAATGAGACTTGAAGAAAATTTTGTTGGAGTGTCTCAAAAAGTTAGTGTTTTTCTGGAAGAGTTTCTGAGAGTAGCAATCCTTTTTTTCTTCTGACACATTTTTGTGCATTGATATGGGGGTGGGAATTGCTGCAACTATCTCATTGTCAGCCTGAGGATGAAGCCACACATGGAAGAGAGCAGAGCCAAGAGAATCACGGGGACACTGAGCTTCAGCCAAGTCAACTGTGAAGCCTGCCCTACATCTGGACTTCCAGTTATGTCAATTATTTTCCTTATTGTTTGAGACAAAAATAGATCCACATTACTTATAAGAATAGCATAGTAACTAAAAGTATGAGTTCTGGAGTCAGATGACCCAGGTGTGAATCCCAAGTATGCCAATTCTTAGCTGTAGTATGTGGATAATAATATAACCAAGCTGGAGTAACCCATATAATATACTTAGCACAAACTCTGGCACATAGAAAGCATTCAGAAAATGCTATTATTGTTAGCAGTATTAGTATTCAAATTGGTGAGAAAAGTAGGAGCTATTCAAAAAATAATGTTGGGACAAATAGCTAGTTACTTGGAGAAAAAAAGCGGCATTCTAATAAATAAATTCAAATTAGATCACAGAGTATATGTGAAAAGTAAAAAAACTAAAATAAGCTATGGGTGAATTTCTAATCTCAAAGTTAGAGATACCTTTTAAAGCATGAAACTGGAGGCGCATATTATTAAGGAAGACATAAATAGGTTTGAATATATAAAATGTGAAAAGCTACAGTGTACTAGAAATGCTTGCCATGGCCTTCCTGCCCTCATCCCCTTCACAGAGATTTTATCTTTCTAGCCATGAAAGGTTGGCCCAGTTATCACGAATGTGAACACTGGCTTGAACACACATCATGGTCTCTCTTTCAAGAAATTGAAAGAGTGACGAAAAGATTCTGATTGCTGCTGTTGGATTTTGAATGAAAAGGTCATGTAAGGTTGGGACTGTGATAGCCATTTTCAGCCATGGAGAGGGATAAGTAAGCAGAGACAAGTATTCTGCAAAAGTAAGCAAGCATATGGAACAAACACAATAACCTCTGAAATTTATTTAGCTCTTATGTGCCAGTCTAGAGTCTAAAGGATAAATGCTCTAAGTTTCAAGGTTCATGAGTGGGAGAAGCAGGATTCAAACTAGGATTCAAATTTGACTCTAGTGGCCCACACTCTTGAACACTAGGTGGTACTTCCTCTACAGAAGCCACCGTTCTTTATATGTGTGTTTTCCAGGAGCCATGTGTTAAACCCAACTCAGGAAGAGCGTTGGTGAGGATTCTCTCTGTTTTGAGAGTTGAGTCCAAAATAGGCAAAATTTATGAATAGCAGTATTATTTTCACTTCTAAGCTGACAGATGAGGATACCCATAAATAGACAGGGCTAGTCATTCCTAGTCCCTTTGTATTCATTTCCCAGGGCTGCCATAACAAATTACCACAAACTTGGTAGCGTAAGACTACAGAAATGTGTTCTTTTACAGTACTGGAATCCAGAAGTCCAAAACTAAGTTATCAGCACAGCCATGCTTCCTCCAAAAGCTATAGCAAGGAATCCTTTTTTGTCTCTTCTAGCTTCTCATGTCTGCTGGCAGTTGGAGCTGAGTTCTGCTGACAGCTCCAGTCTCTGCCTCCATCTTCACATCACTTTCTTCTCTTCTATCTGTCTCTTTTGCTATTCTTATAAGGTCACTTGTCATTGGATTCAGGGCCTCTCAGATAATCTGGGATGATTTCATCTTGAGATCTTAGTTACATCCTCAAGGACTTTCTATGTGTCCACTTAAGATCACGTTCACAGGATCTAGGTGGACATATCTTTTGGGGGAGGACCACCATTCAGCCCACTACGCACCCCTAGATGACAATAAAGATATTGACTATGACATTTAATGTGTTTGTCTAGGTGGCAACAGAGATGCAGAAGCAAGATATCCTGTGAAGCCATAGTCTGCATTCATAGAGCAGTTATTTTTATACCACTCATGGAGCTCATGCATCACATTGCCTATCCTTAATTATGCCTCAGGTTATGCTCAAGGTACATAGAAGAATCCTAAATGGTTTTGTAGGAGAAGGAGGTTAAATAAGAGAAGAGAGAAAGTGAAAGCAGAAGAAAGGAGAGAAGTAGTGAAGGAGCCAGACATGTCAGAAGACCACCTGAAAAATTCATGACATGGATGCATGCATGGTTTAAAAAAGTTTTTTTTTGTTGTTGTTGTTATTAGAAACAGGATCTCACTCTGTCACCCACCCAGGCTGAAGTGCTAAAGCACAGTGGTGAGATCATAGCTCATCCTCCCACCCCAGCCTCCTGAGTTGCTGGGGTTACAGATGCATGCCACTGCGCTTGGCTAATTTATTTTTTGTAGAGACGACGTCTCACTATGTTGCACAGGCTGGCCTAAAATCCCTGGCATCAAGTGATCCTCCTGCCTTGGCCTCCCAAAGTACTAGAATTATAGGCATGAGTCACTGTGCCCAGCCTAAAAAAAAATTTTTTTTTTTTTTTTTTTTTTGACGGAGTCTCATTCTGTTGCCAGGTTGAAGTGCAGTGGCGCGATCTTGGCTCACTGCAATCTATGCCTCCCGGGTTCAAGTGATTCTCTTGCATCGGACTCCTGAGTAGCTGGGACTACAGGCGCGTGGCACCATGCCTGGCTGATTTTTGTGTTTTTAGTGGAGATGGGGTCTCACTGTGTTGGCCAGAATGGTCTTAATCTCTTGATCTTGAGATCTGCCCACTTTTAGATGGTGAAAAAAATGAACTATTATGCAAGCATATAAGGTTGGACAAAGACTATTGAAAAATGATTAGCCTTTATTATGAAGACTATGCATGAGGTACACTGTAACATAATTACATATGACTATAGCTGTTGTTGACATCTCTCAGATTTTGTGACCTGCTATTGATCTGTAAATGTTTAAGCCAGTACTTAAATTCAATGCATATAAGGACCATGTGCAAATAAGGACCATTAACCTGTGGATTTGAGCTCTGCCCTCCCCCCCACCCCATTCTTCTAGTCTATTTCTGGAGTAGAGGACTGTGCTAAAGAGCTCAGTAGGAAAGAGTGGCTTTATCCATAAATGACATTCATAGTGCATTTTGAGAATGAGTGTGGGGCAGGAAAGGCATGGTGGCCTAAGCTTGTTGAACATCATCTAGGAACTCCTGGAAGAAATGGAGAGAGGTCTTTGGAAGAGGCTAAAGTCCCACAATGACAGCTGGGTGAGCAGTCACTGAATTATGAATTAAGTCTCTTTAAAACCCAAACTGGCATGACTAAGGAAAACATGTATTTCAAATCTAAACTGGATGCTTAGGTGAAGAAATATATTGGACTATCAGGAAACTCCACCTGGAGGAGGTAGGTTGTAAATTCTACTTGATGAAAGGAAGTACATGAAGGACCAGGGAGGTGGAAGAATGGCTTGTACAAAAATTAGAGGCAGGAGTTAGATAGACAGTGAGAAGCTAGTCAGACAAGGAAACTAATAGCAAAGTTTATTGTATTTATTCTTTTACAATAGTACAGACTTATGAACACTTACCCAAAACTCTTAGAGTCAGATGTATTATGGAAATTAAATTTATTTTTGGATTTTAGATGGTGGTATGGGCATATAATAGATATTACATTGCATCTCCAGTAGGGTTGGAGGAGGCAACCTGTATGAGAACATGTTATTATTTCTGCACTAAAACATCGGAAAGTTAATACTGAGATAAAGGAAGGATTTACGTAGCCTCACTTCAGTTCAGGTTAAATTCATTAGGCAGATTTAATTATGCAAAGAAAATCCTTAGTTTTTGGAGTTTTATTATTGTTTCCATTTGTTTTCCCATAGCCTTTTTGGATTTTGGAATTGCAGATAACGATTGCGAACCAGTCTAGGCTCACTAAAGGAAATCTGGAATATATATTTTTTTAAAAAAAAGGCAGAAAAAAAATGAAGAGAAGAGAGAAAAATCTTCCAGGTTCTAGTACCAAACAACCTTGGCGCATTTAATTAAAGTCTATTTCTATTCACAAGTCTGTTCTTAAACATTTTTTCCACATAGTGCGAATTAGCTTGTGTGAGGGAATCCCTACGTTCTGCTCTATGTAAACTATATTTAGAAGTTTCAGAAAGCTGAAAAGGGCAAAATCTCTCTAAAAATCTAGATTTTTATTTTTTAAAAAAGGTTCCATGAGTCAAAAGGCCTGGTCAAAGTGGAGTAAACAACATGTAACAGGATGTTAAAATTTGACTTTTTCTGCTTTAGTTTCAGCTGAGGTTCAAAGGCTGAGAACATCACAGTAATTGGCAAAGGCTTCCACGTTCTGAAGGGAGGTTCCAGACCACCTGTGCACTAACAGGGAACATGGAAACACAAACAAACATCCCAAGGAAATAAAGGGGCTGACACTGGGAGGCCAGAGAGGATGGGAGTTAGGGAGAAGAAATTAGCAATGTCTCATTGATCTTCTAAAAAGAAGGCATGGGGGATTTTCCTCACGTCAATCTTTGTGAGAGTGACTTCAAAGAGACCTCAGAGAGCTTGTCCCAAAGAGTTTGATGAGCAACAAGGGGGACTGGGGTCTGACTCAATCTGAGAGGCCATGGCTATGGGCAAAGCCATTGCATAGCCCAAATTGTGTCACACCTATGGAAACTCTCCCTTGTAGGTGGACCTGAAATCCAGCCCACACTCTGCTCACCAGCCTGTGGGCCTTGTCCCAGGACCTATCCCTTCTCTTCTGGAGCCATTTCCAATTCTGCCCAAAAGGACAGCCTGAAGTGGTGAGTGTATTCTCTTATATTCCCACTGTAATCTCAGGGCCCAAAGGAAATAACATAAGGAACTGCTGCCCAAACCACAAGAAGAATTACTAGTATTCCAGAAAGGGCCTCCAAAGAATCCACAAAAGCATGCAATGCAAGAGTCAGATTTGAACATCCACCAAGGGGTCAGAGAGCATGAGTTCTGAATGTCAAGAGAAGACCAATGTGTTAGCTGGGTGCCAGCCAAATAAGAGCTTTCCTACTCCTTATCCTCTTCCCTGCATTCTCCCTTTTCCTTTAACCCAAGACAGGCTAGAGGGGGTCAAGGAGTGGGGAGGAGGTGAGGAAAGAGGGGAAAGAACAAACACATTTCCTACCAACAGCAGGTTCCAGCTTAGCAAGGGGAGAAGCTTTGGTTAAAGTTAAATTGCACATGACTAGACATTTTACCTATTCAGAAATGAGACTATTCTGGGGACTGGAGGCAGCCATAGGATTTTTTACTAACCTGGAGTAACCAGAAAAGTATTATCATCTGCCCTAGCTCATGTCCAGGCTCAGGGAGGACCTGCCCACAGAACAGGTTTGAACAGGCAGTGGGAGGAAAGAATCAACTTGTTTTCTGATTGTACCCTGTGAGATCCACTTGTTGGACTGCCAGTTTTTTAAAAAAAGATGTGCTAGTGTATGTGCTCAATTAAATAAAATTAATAAGTAAATAAATGCACTGTTCTAATATGCATGAAGCAGTCATGGAATTGAGGGGGTCGGAAGCCTGAGCGTTTCTACCCAAGGTTAAGTTTTGGCTTATGTGGGAGGGTGGGGCCATCACAGCAGAAGAGAAAGATGGCAGCTAGCTTTCTGGGAAGTTTTAGAACACTAAGAAACAGAGCTATGGTGACTATATTTTCTGAAGCAAAATATGGGACACAGAGTCTTAGGAGGATGAAGGCAGATATGATGATAAGTGGGACAGAATGTTTGTAATTAGCTCTGTCCCAGAAATGCTGGGACTCAGCCACTGTAGAAACAGTAAGAGCCAGAGCTGGCAAAGAAACCACGTACTGAGCCTTGTTAGCTGAGTAGAAGAGGTCAAAAGGAGGCCTACGTGCTTTCGCTCATCCTCTCTCTACCCTCCATCCCTAACGGTCTTGCTGATATTTTGAAATGATTACCAATTCAAAGGTGGATTTTAGACTGCTTTAATTGATTGCTCAGAAGGGAGTGCACAAGGATTGAAAAACTTCACTCCTGCCTGCCTTCACACTTTTAGGGCAACCCCAGGCAAATGAAGGAGCGCAAATTTGAGGTGCATCAGGCCTAAATGGCTTCAAGGCCAGAGAGTCATCCTGGATCCTGCCCCCCATTTTTCCCAGCTCTTCCTAAAAATCCTTGCTCAGTTGAGACCCTCATGGTCTAAACTCTTTAGTTGTTTGGATTGAGTTGGGCTCTCAAGATAAATCCACCTATCTTCTCCATACCCCAGAAGACCTGAGGTGTCATCATAAGTATTGAGACATCCCACAATCCAGTGATAATTGAAGCAATGCAGTGAATGGATGTATCCAGGGAAAGTGTGTTGAGTGAAAAGAGAAGAGGGTTTAGGATAGAAGAATCCTGAGGAAACCAACAATTAAGGTTGGAGAGTTGCCAAGAAACCTAAGAGACTGAGAGGGGACAGTTAAGGTGGCCAGAGAAAACCCAGGGCAATGTTTTGGCTGATCACTAGGAAAGAGCATATGGTGTTGAAACAGCACAAAATGTAGCAGAGATAAATAAGATAAAACTTGTTACTAAATTTCACAAGGTGACTTTGGCAAGAATATTTCTATGCAGGTATGGGGCCTGTTGACAGGATGTAAAATGGAGTTCTTCCTAAAGTCTCAGAGTATCAGCACATCTTCTAAGGCAAGAATAAAAGAATAGATTTGAAGAACATCCACGGTTGAAGGGTGGGCCCAAACCAGTTCTGCCTGCATTGCCTAATCACCCGTGCCTAGCCTAAATCACCCTTGGATAAGAGAGAGTTCTCAGTGTCTTGTGCCTATATCCACCGATGCTCAGGGCAGTTTCATCCCTCTCCCCTTAAGCCACATGAGAGGGCCCTCAACAGCATTATTTGGAGAACTTTTAATATGTCCCCTGGAGTTCAGGGACTGGAATTTGACTCACATCTAAAGTCTAAAGGCAACAGGGAGGGCTGGAACTGCCCTTGCTTGAGAACAAAGCTGAGTGCACTGTGGGATCAACCATGTAGTCCAAGAATTGACTTCCCAGAGGCCCAGTGTGGATCCTGTGGATGGGGGCTCGCTTGGGGTCACCTGCCCAGGGATGGTGGGGTAGACTGGGCCAAGTGGGCTGGGCCGATTGAAGCCTAGGAGCTGAGGAGAAAGCTGAACTGAAAGTAATGAGCTAGAGAAGGCATTGCTCACACAAAGGGAACTGCAGGGAGAATGGGCAGCAGCGGTGGTGTCTCCTGCAGGGGATCTCCGAAGAACCCAGAAAAAGCCCCACAAAATTCACTCTCATACTTCCTCCAAGTCACTAGACTCCCAGGATGGGGAATTATTATTATTATTATTATTTTTTCTCTTGAAATAATTTTAAACTTAAGGAAAAGTTGCAAGAATAGTACACACAACCTATTTTTTTTTTTTTTCTGCTGAGCCATTTGAGGGTAATAGCTGTAATTGAGGTCATTGCTGACCTCATGTCCCATCTCCCCCAAATACTTAGTGTTCATTTCTTACACAGAAGGACACTGTCCTACATAATCACAATACAGTCATCAAAATGAGGGAATTTATTAGTTTCCTAGGGCTGTCATAACAAATTACCACAAACTGGGTGGCTTAAGACAACAGAAATTTATTCTCTCACAGTGCTGGAGTCAAGAAGTCTGAAATCAATGTGTTGGCAGGGCTGCATTCCCCCCAAAGGCTCTAAGAGAGAGTGCTTCCTTGCCTTTTCCAGCTTCTGGTGGCCGCCGGCGTTCCTTGTGGCTATGTCACAATCTCTACTTTCCATCTTTACATGGCCTTTTCTTCTCTCTGTCTGTGTCTTCTCTTCCTCTGACTCTATAAGGACATTTGGCAGTGGATTAAGAGCCCACTTGGCTAATCCAGGATGATCTCATCACAAGATCCTTAACTTAATTACATCTGCAAGGACCCTTTGTCCAAATAAGGTTGCATTCACAGGTTCAGGCAGGTAGGATGTAGATATATCTTTTTGGGGGCCACTGTTCAACCCAGTACAGTAACACTGATGTATCCATGTTATCTAATCCACAGACCCTGTTCAAATTTTGTCATGTGTCCCAATAATACCCTTTATAGCAAAAGGATCCAATCGAGGATCATGTGTTGGTATTTAGTTGTCATGACTCTTCAGTTGCCTTTGCTCTGCAACGATTCTGCAGTCTTTCCTTTATTTTCATGACCTTGGCACTGTTGGAGAGTACAGCCAGTTATTTTGTACAAGCTGATATGCTGAAGCTGGCTCATACTAGATTGTGAGAGCTGGTGGTTAAATGTTTATAAATTTTGCAAGCAAGAGAATGTCATGTGGATATGGTCATCATGGGAGTGTTGATTCCATGGAAAGGCTACAAATCAGGGCTTTTGATTTTTCCTTTCTGGGTAGCTTGTTGTTAAACATTTACTAGCGCACTATTGATGAATGTCCCTCAGTTTGGATTTGTCTGGTGTTTCCTCATGATTTGATTCAGGTTATGCATTTTGGCAGGTTCACAGAAGTAACTTGTGTTCTTCACATTGCACCCCATCAAGTGATACATGTTTTCAATTTATTCCATTACTGGTGATGTTATTTAACCACGATCATTTGATTCAGGTGCCGTCTATCAGGTTTCTCTTCTGTAAAATTACTCTTTTCCCCCTCGTAATCAGTAAGTTTTTTTTCGTTTTTGTTTTTGTTTTTGTTTTCCGGTGGTACTTTAAAAAAAACCTATCTTAACCATTTTTTAAAAATTATACTTTAAGTTCTGGGGTACATGTGCACCACGTGCAGGTTTGTTACATAGGTATACATGAACCATGTTGGTTTGCTGCACCCATCAACTAGTCATTTACATTAGGGATTTCTCCTAATGCTATCCCTCCCCCAGCCAATCTAGAACTAGAAATACCATTTGACCCAGCAATCCTTTATAAGGATTATAAATCATGCTACTATAAAGACACATGCACACGTATGTTTATTGCGGCACTATTCACAATAGCAAAGACTTGGAACCAACTCAAATGTCCATCAATGATAGACTGGATTAAGAAAATGTGGCACATATACAACATGGAATACTATGCAGCCATAAAAAAGGATGAGTTCATGTCCTTTGCAGGGACATGGATGAAGCTGGAAATCATCATTCTCAGCAAACGATCACGAGGACAGAAAACCAAACACTGCATGTTCTCACTCATAAGTGGCAGTTGAACAATGAGAATACATGGACACTGGGAGGGGAACATCACACACCGGGGCCTATCTTAACCAGTTTTAAGCAGACAGTTCAAGGGCATTCAGTACATTCATATTATTATGCAACCATCACCGCCATCCATCTCCAGAACTCTTTTCATGTAGCAAAACTAACTATACCCATTAAACAATAACTCCGCATTCTCTCCTTCCCCAGCCCCTGGCAACCACCCTTCTACTTTTGACTTTGTATAACTTTCACCATCCTAAGAACTTCATGTAAGTGGAATCATACAGTTTCCTCCAATTGCAAACCAACACCAGAGGGTTCGTTCTCTTTCTGTGGCTGGCTTATTTCCCTTTGCGTGATGTCCTCAAGGTCCTGCCATGTTGTAGCATGTGTCAGAATTTCTTTTCTTTTAAAGATTGAATAATATTTCATTGTATATACATACTACATTTTGCTTATCCATTCATCTGCCAATAGACACTTGGGTTGCTAATAGTGAAACATACAGTGTTTTCGCTATTATGAATACTGTTCGTGTGAACATGGATGTACAAGTATCTCTTTGAGACCCTGCTTTCTTTTCTTTTCCTTTCCTTTCTTTTCTTTTCTTTTCTTTTCTTTTCCTTTCTTTTCTTTTCTTTTCTTTTCTTTTCTTTTCTTTTCTTTTCTTTCCTTTCCTTTCCTTTCCTTTCTTTTCTTTTCTCTTTTCTTTTCTTTTTTTGAGATGGAGTCTCACTGTGTCACCCAGCCTGGAGTGCAGTGGCGCAATCTCGGCTCACTGCAACCTCCGCCTCCCAGGTTCAAGCGATTCTCCGCCTCAGCCTCCTGAGAAGCTGGGATTACAGACGCCTGCCACCATGCCCAGCTAATTTTTGTACTTTTAGTAGGGACAGGGTTTCACCATATTAGCCACGCTGGTCTTGAACTCCTGACCTCAGGTGATCCACCTGCCTTGGCCTCCCGAAGTGCTGGGATTACAGGCATGAGCCACCGCACCCGGCCTCCTGCTTTCAGTTCTTCTATGTATATGCCCAGAACTAGAATTGCTGGATCACATGATAATTCTATTTTAAATTTTCTGAGGTACTGCCATACTGTTTTTCATAGTGACTGTACTATTTTACATTCCCATCAACAGTACACAGCATTCCAATTTCCCCACATTCTCACCAATACTTGCTATTTCTGTTTTTTTTTTTTTTGAGGGGTGTGGGGGATAGTAGCCATCCTAGTGCTGTGAGGTGGTATCTCATTGTTGTTTCAATTTGCATTTCCCTAATGATTAATGATGTTTAGCATCTCTTCATGTGCTTACTGGCCACTTGTTTGTCTTTGGTAAGATGTTTATTCAAGTCCTTTGCCCATTAAATTTTTTAAAAAATTTAAGTTGATACATAATATTTGTATATAGTTATGGGGTACCTGTGATATTGTTACATCCATAGAATATGTAATGATCAAGTAAGGGTATTTAAGATATCCATCATCACAAGTATTTATTATTTTTGTGTTGAGAACATTTCAAGTCCTTACTTATTTTGAAATGTACAATACATAGTTACTAACTATAGTCACTCTACTATTGAACAATAGAAATTATTCCTTCTAACTGCATGTTTGTAATCAGTAACCAACCCCTCTTCACCCTCCTGCCCACATGCTGACATCCTTCTCAGTCTCTGTTAACTATCATTCTACTCTCTACCTTCATGAGATAAACCTTTTTAGTTCCCTTATATGAGTGAGTTCATGCAGTGTTTGTCTTTCTGTGTCTGACTTATTTCATTTAGCATAATGACTTTCAGTTCCATCCACATTACTGCAAATGAATGGAGTTGCATATATCTCTTTGATATATTGATTTTCTTTCTTTTTTCTTTTTTCTTTTTTTTTGAGATGGAGTCTAACCTCTTGCCCAGGCTGAAGTGCAGCGGCACGATCTTGGCTCACTGCAACCTCTGCCTCCTGTCTCAGCCTCCCAAGTAGCTATAATCCCAAGTAGCTGGATTACAGGCATAGGCCACCACACCCGGCTAATTTTTGTATTTTTAGTAGAGGCGGGGTTTCACCATGTTGGCCAGGCTGGTCTTTAACTCCTGACCTCAAGTGATCCGTCCACCCCGGCCTCCCAAAGTGCTGGGATTAGAGGCATGATCCATTTCACCTGGCCAATTTGCTGTCTCTTGGATAAATACCCAATAATAGGATTGCTGTATCATATGATAGTTCTATTTTTAGTTTTTTTGAGAAATCTCCAACCTGTTGTCTATAGTGACTGCAATAATTTACATTCCCACCAACAGTATATAAGAGTTCCCTTTTCTCTGCATTCACACTAGTATCTGTTATGTTTTGTCTTTCTGATAATAGCAATTTGATAAGATGATATCTCATTGTAGTTTTAATTTGAATTTCTTTTTTTTTTTTTTTTTTTTTTTGAGACGGAGTCTCGCTCTGTCGCCCAGGCTGGAGTGCAGTGGCCTGATCTCAGCTCACTGCAAGCTCCGCCTTCCGGGTTCACGCCATTCTCCTGCCTCAGCCTCCCAAGTAGCTGGGACTACAGGCGCCCGCCACCTCGCCCGGCTAGTTTTTTGTAGTTTTAGTAGAGACGGGGTTTCACTGTGTTCACCAGGATGGTCTCGATCTCCTGACCTCGTGATCCACCCGTCTCGGCCTCCCAAAGTGCTGGGATTACAGGCTTGAGCCACCGCGCCCGGCCGAATTTCTTGATGATTAGTGATGTTGAGCATTTTTCATATACTTGTTAACCATTTATACGTTGTATGTCTTTTTTTGAGAAATGTCTGTTCAGGTCTTTTGCCCATTTTAAAAACACATAGTTTTTTTTCCTATTGAGTTATTTGGGTACCTTGTATATTCTGGATATTAGTCCTTGTCAGATGGATATTTTGCAAATATTTTCTTCCATCAACCAGGTTGTCTTTTCACTTTGTTGATTGTTTCCTTTGCTATGCTGTAGGTTTTTAGTTTAATATAGTCCTCTTTGTCTATTTTTGTTTTTGTTGCCTGTGCTCTTGGGGCCTTAGTCATAAAATATTTGCCGAGACCAATGTCATGGAGTGTTCTTCCTACATTTTCTTCTGGTTCATAGTTTCAGGTCTTACGTTTAAGTCTTTAATCTGTCATGCATTAATTTTTGTATATGGTGAGAGATAGAGATCTAATTTCATTCTTCTGCATATGAATGTTTAGTTTTTCCAGCACCATTTATTGAAGAGACTGTCCTTTCCCCAGTGCATGTTCTTGGTGCCTTTGTTGAAAATCACTTGGCTGCAAATACATGTGTTTATTTCTGGGCTCTCTATTCTTGTCCATTGTTCTGTCTATTTTCATACCAATACCATGCTGTTTTGGTTACTATAGCCTTTAATATATTTTCAAATCAGGTAATGTATTACTTGCAGTTTTGCTTAGGATTGCTTTGGCTATTTGGATCCCTACAAATTTTGGCTTTTTTTTTTTTTTCTATTTCTGTGAAAAATGTCATTGGTATTTTGATAGGAATTGTACTGAATCTATAGATTGCTCTTGGTATTATGGTCATTTTAACAACATTAATTTATTCTAATCCGTGAGCATGGCATATATTTCCATTTGTTTGTGTCCTCTTCCATTTCTTTAATGGGTGTTTTATAGTTTTTCCTGTAGAGGTCTTTCACCTCCTTGATTAAATTTATTCCTAGTTTTTTTTTTTTTTTTTTTTTTCTGTAGCTATTGTAAATGGGATTGCTTTCTTGACTTTTTTTTTTTTTCCAGATTGATCGCTGTTAGCATATGGGGACACTGTTGATTTTTGTATGTTGATTTTGTATACTGCAACTTTATTGAACTTGTTTATCAGTTATAAGAGTTTTTTTGTGTAGTGTTTAGGCTTTTCTGATTATAAAATCATGTCACGTGAATGAGTGAAAATTTGACTTCCTGTTTTCCAGTTTGGATGTCTTTTATTTCTTTCTCTTGCCTGATTGCCCTGGCTAGGACTTCCCGTACTGTGTTGAATAAGAGTGGTGAAAGTGGGCATCCTTGTTTAGTTCCAATTATTAGAGGAAAGGTTTCCAGTTTTCCCCATTCAGCATGATGTTAGCTGTGGGTCTGTCATATATCCTTTGCCCATTTTTGAATCAGGTCGTTTGTGGTGTTTTTGGTTGTTGTTGCACAGGGGGTAGTACTTTGAGACTATGTAAATATCCTCTTCCTTGTTTAACTTTCACCCACTAGTTTTAGCATCTTTTGTTGCTTCCTGGCTGAATTATTACAATTATGGTTACCAAATGGTGATTTTCTAAGTTCATCATTTCTTATTAGTTGGCTTTCATGAAAAATCCTTCCCCTCTCTTGATTTATTTATTCATGAAAAATCCTTCCCCTCTCTTGATTTATTTATTCGTGCATTTATTTATGACTTTATGGATTTATTTCCTGTTTTTGCAGTGGGTGATAATCTGTTACTATTATTTATTTTGATGCCCCAAATGGTTCTAGGTTTGGCTAATGGGATCCCTTTAAAGTTAGCTTCTGTGTCCTAGTAATGTGTGCCTATTATCCTTTGAGCAGTTCTGTACTTACTGGCAGAACAAGATTTTCAGGCTTATCTTGTACCTTTCTTGCCACTGCCCTGGAATCAATCATTTCTCTAAGAAGTCTCGGTGGTTTTTTCTTTTTTCTTTTTTTTTTAGTGGAGAATGATATTTAGAAAACAAGATCTGGGCACCAAGTGTGCTCCCAGGTCCTGTCAGTGGACAGAGTGAGCGAATACATGCATGTATATATAGACACACATCTATATTTATATATCTGTCCATGTATATTAAACAACTATTAATTCATACCCACACTTCCAATTGCAATCCAACACTAGAGGATTCATTCTCATTTTCTTCCCTTTCATATTGTAACATTGACAGTGAGAACCTGGGACTTCCAAGATCTGCAATATGTATTACTTATGTGATTAATGCCCCTGTATGTGATCATTCTTCATTTGGCTTCTTTATCCCACCTGGGTTCTGACACCCCAGTGCCAGACTACATGAATGCCTGGTGAATGCCTTTTTCACCCTATGTTGGGCTGCCCATGGCAGGCCCCCTTGCAGATGCCATCATCACCCCCCTTAGTTCTGATACCCTGTGCCAGATGCCACATGAATGCCCTCCTTGGCCCAGTTGGGCTCTGAAACTTCACACTAGGCCACCACTGCTGCCCCACGTGAGGATGCCATCCTCATCTCACTCAGTCTCTGATGTCCCAAATCTGCTCCGTGACACAAACCTGTCCCATCCTACTCAAGTTTGTCAATCTGTGCTGCCACCTTCCTCCCCCGTGAAGATGCCTATCTTGCTTGGTCTCTATGAGTGGCTTTTAGATTGAATTATTCAGAGCCAAGGATGCTAAAAAATGCTCGACAATGCATCAGATAGTCCCACACAATGAAGAATTGTCCCTCACCAAAGGCCAATAGTATCCTTATTAAGAAGCCCTGACACGAAGGCCTAGAAACAGAAAGGAAATATGGAGGGAAAATATGACTGTGAGTCTCCAACACAGTTTAAGGAAAGACATGAAGTCAGAAATCCAGGTACTAGCAAGCCATTTTAGCATTTGTTCATTCAAGAAGAATGTGTTGATTATTTGCCAAATTTGTTAGCTCCAGGGAATCAGAGATGAATGAACAATGTGTCTGCCTTTAAGGAGAGCACAGCCTAGTCACTGTGGGTAAAATGCTGTATTTCAACAGCTTTCAGAGGCAAGCAGTTGTAAAACATACTATTATTTTGTATACCAAGAAATAAAAAGCCTTCCAATAGATCTGTAACATGATTTTTATCCCTTAGAGTGTTTGTTTTATGTTTGTTGCTACTTAGGTTGTTTCTAGTTTTTTTTTTAGTTTGTTTTTACAGCTATAAACAATACAGTAACAACTTGGCTTACACTAGAATGTGGGCACAACAGGTATCTTGCCTTTGCCTTCTTGCTCCCTGCCATAGCCCTGGCATCCGGCATAGTGCCTGACTCAGAGTTGACCCTCATGCATATTTTTTGAATAAATGAATGAATGACTATATTTGGGAAGCACTTGTTCAAGTTTGTTTATGGAATAAACTTCTCAGACATGAAGTTATGCTCTCTCTCCCCAACCATTCCTCTTGAAGTACTTAAGCAAACTTCTACTTATGGAAATCAATACAGGCAGCCCTCTGTATCCATGGGTTTTGCGTCTGTGGATTTAACCAACCATGGGTTGAAAATATTCAGGAAATAATTTTGTGTCTGTATTGAACACGTACACACTTTTAAAATCTTGTCATTATTCCTTAAATAATACAATATAACAGCTATTTACATAGCATTTACATTGTATTAGGTATTATAAGTCATCTAGAGAGGATTTAAAGTATACAGGAGGATATGCCTAAGTTATATGCAGATACTATGCCATTTCATATGAGAGACTTGAGCATCCATGGATTTTGGTATCTGTGGGAGGTCCTGGAGCCAATCCATTGAAGATATTGAGAGTGTATATGATTATATTCAAAAGAAGGAAGCAGAGCAAGAAGCAAATAATTTCTGAAATGAATTTCTCATAAAAGTTTATGAAAAGAGGCACAAAGCAATGGAAAAACAACACTCCCAACAACTTATTGAAATGTTTCTATGATTATAAAAGTTACACATGCATGCATACACACACAATGAAAATTTGGAAAATGAAGAAAAATATGAAGCTAAAAATAAAAATCATTCATTGTTCTGTAGTTTAGATATAATCATGCTAGTATTTTGGAAAATGTCCTTCCAGAGATATAGATATAGCTATGGATACAGATACACATATAAATTATATATAGTACAACTAGTTGTTTTCCTACTGCCAGACATTTAGGTTACTTCCAATGTTTTGCAATTTAAAAAATCCTACAACAAATGTTTTTGTATCTAAATCTGTGACTAATTTAATAGCTATTTCCTTGATATATTATTGCACTTAGACTCGGTGAAATAAAGGAAACATTCTTTTTTTTTTTGAGATGGAGTTTCACTCTGTTTTCCCCGGGCTGGAGTGCAGTGGTACGATCTCAGCTCACTGCAACCTCCGCCTCCCAGGTCAAGTGATTCTCCTGCCTCAGCCTCACAAGTAGCTGGGACTACAGGCACCCAGCACCGTGCCCAGCTAATTTTTGTATTTTTAGAAGACATGGGGTTTCGCTATCTTGGCCAGACTGGTCTCGAACGCTGACCTCGTGATCCGTCCGCCTCAGCCTCCCAAAGTGCTGGGATTACGGGCATGAACCACTAGGCCCGGCCAAAGGAAACATTCTTAAGGCTACTGGTACATATTTCCAAATTACCTTAGACAAAATGACAAATAAAGACCTAGACTTTAAAAAATACACAAAAATAAAAAACAATTAAATGAATATAAGAATCATGCATTTTCCCTACTCTGAGTACAGTTATCCCTCAGTATTCAAAGGGGGATTGGTTTCAGGATCTTCTGTGGATACCAAAATTCATAGATACTCAAGTCCCTCATATATAAAATGGTGTAGTATTTGCATATTACCTATGCACATCCTCCTGTATACTTTAAATCATCTCTAGATTACTTATAATACCTAATTCGGTGCCTACATCTTATATCATTTCTGTGAATTCAACATAGTACCCAGCATGTGGTAAACTCAAGTTTTACTTATTAGAACTCTGTTAATTTATTACCCCCATTTTATTTTGATCCACATTTGGTTGAATCCACAGATGTAGAACCCAGGCATACAGAGTGCTGGCTGTATACTGATCCTGTCCTTTTTCTTTTCTTTTTGTTATTGTTAAGAAATTCAAGTGCCAATGTTGAAGCTTAAGCACAGGATTTATACCAAGTCTAATTTGGGCACATTTATATTCTCCTTTCCTTAAGACCTAGTTTTCTATTTGTGTTTTTCCAGATAGAATGTATCTGTTGTAAGCCTTCTCAGATTCCTTGGTAAGGAGACATAAAGACACAAATGATGTAGAACCTTGCTATTTCCATCCACAAGTGCACTTGAATGAAACCTGTGGTTTAGCAGACATAAGTAACCTCGACTACCTAGCCTTTCCAGAAGAAAACACGAAGCAACAGCGATTATGGGTAGCATTGTATTATTCTCAGCCTGCACTAAATTGTCACTGTCTTCATCAGAGTCTTCCTCCCTTTCAAATCTCCCCCACTCCTTTCTTTTGGGGGCAGATGCAGAATTGAATTCCTAGAAAAATCTAGCAGATTCTGTCTCAATCCTCCCAGTGTTGCCCAAACACGATCTCTTAAAGTTAGGCAACAATGATTACATTTTATAGAACAAATTTTCTGGAATTTTTATGCCCAGGTTGCTGATTTTACTCTGATCTCCGATCTCCTTCTTGGCATTCTTATAGGCCCTATGGATGACACGTCTACATACACACATACCTCACCTCTGCATACTTCTACCCATCCCCCAACACACAGTTCAACCTTGTGTGGCCATCGCCGCTCCCCATCCCTCATGTAAATGCTTACGTTCACATGGATAAACACTTCCACTCACCTCAGAAATCCTGGTTCCTGAAGATTATTTCTGAGGTAATTGGATTTAAGGGTAAAGAGGCATCTTTTCTTAGAAAAATGAGAACAATTGTGGCAAGGGATAAATTGCCCCTTTCCACTCTAGTTCTGAGGCCCGTTCATAATCTAGAGTTTGGGTTCCCCCTTCCCCCAATACCCCAAGGCATAGCCATACATTGAGACACTGGCCCACCTTTCAGGAAGGAGTGGGTATGCCAGAACTGAACTGAATGCGGGGATGACATTAACATCTGTATATCCTTGTCTATGCAAAACATCGCTATAGGTCTTCCAAGTCCTGTTAGTCGATATGCGTAGTTGAAAAACCTGTTTTTTTTCCCCTCTTCATAATGTTGAATTTTTGAAACAGGTTTAGACCACACAGGCAGACCTCCACTGACAAATAGGTTAAGATCCAGCAAGTGACTTCATCTGTTGGTTTGAGTTTTCCCACAAAGCACTGTCTTATGAATGTTTGCCCCTGGCTAGTCAACTCAAAGTGCCTGAAAGACTGCACACGTACATTAAAAAACAGTACGAAACAATGCTGCGAATGAGTAAAACAGAAAAGGAATACATTTGAATAAAACTATCTATATAGAGAGAACGCTGAGTTTTTAAAAAGATTTACTTGGAGAAAGGTGAATAGTTAACTGGAGACACTTTATGGAGCTTCTCAAGAGAAGTCTGAACATTCAAAAGTTTTTGACAAGGTTCTTTTATTCCTTTTGATCTATTTTCATTTTGAATATTTAAAGCAACCGAGTCTTTTATGATGTCCAAATTCACTTCAAAATATACCTTGCATTTTCCTTGATCCAGAAGGATTACTATCCCTACACATATGCTTGCCGAGTATGTTTAACATTTGTGTTATTAGTAGTTATGAGTAGTATTAGTTGTATTTGAATTACCAATAAACCCAAAAAAGAGAAATGATGAGGAAGTCAGATTTCTAAAGTTAACTTACCAAAATATAGTAGATAAAGACAAAGAAGAAACATTGAAATGGCTCTGGTGAGTTCTGAAAAAGGCTTCATAGGAGGTAGTGGGCTAAGTAGATTTTGAGAGGAGAAAGGAACAGAGGAAGACAGGGTTTGTCCATGATTCCTCTCAGGGGCATAAAGCAGGTGGAGAAATGGCCTTAGATGCTCAGTTCTAGCTGCCATGTGTGCAACTGATGACACATGCCACATTGATGGGATTCACCAAGCCCAGGAGCCCGAAAATGAAACCAACTTTACTTTTCTAATGTTGAACCTAAGATGACCTATTTTGACTAATGTCAGATAAACTTTTTTTCCAGATGTTTTCAAATGTTCTCTGCCCACTCCAGTGATGTTTTAGTCAAATTGAGGTATTAATATCTCTACTTCAGTTCGTTTCATGAATACTATATAGGTACTCTCTTTCCATTCTTTCTCCTACCCCACTGTCCCCTGCATGCACTGCCTAATGGAAGGACTTTGTTTTTTGTGATGGACCTTGCATGTGGAGGGAATGAGTCTTATGTGTGTGTGTGTGTGTATGTATGTGTGTGTGTGGTTCATATGTGGGATGGCCTGGAGGGTATACTCTTTTTCTAGTCTTATGTGTTTTTTAGCATGGCTGATGTGGGAGAGATTGCTAGTTGTTTATCAATGTCAGTGTATTTTACAGAAATAGAACTCCTGATTTTTAGTTGGACACATGTTCCCTTTGAATAAAGGTAACAATTGCAGCCAGCTGTGGCAGAAGAAAAGTGTACACTTTCCAGGTGGTATCCTTATTTTTTCATTTTCTTGAGTTAGAATTCAGACATGCCAATGAGCCATTTGAACACGCAGTTGTAAACAAGCACTCTAGGACTGGTGGTTCTGAGATAGAAGGCCTCCTGGACAGCCTCATGGGACAGAACTACTGTATCTGTCCTATCCACCCTGGAATGCCTATCCAGTATGTTTTGTGTGAGATAAATAAATTTAGATTTGCTTAAGCCATTGTAAATTCGGGTCTTTGTTACAGTAGCTGAACTTACATCCTAACTAGCAAGTGGTGGAAGGAGAGGAGGCTAATCAATGTAACAGGATGTTACACATACAAGAAACTTGCTCAATAGGTTGCCAAGAAAAGGTCGTGAATAGTGGACAGATGTGGACTACAAGGAGGTTCCCAGAAGCAGCAATATTGTCTCTGTTAATGCTACAGAGATAACCAAGCCTTTAAGGAACATATTAGAAGTATAGCATTCCCATGTAATGCAATACCCAGAAATGCATTGTGGATAAAAACAATTCTTTATCACTGAAACTCAATAAACAACTTAATGTATTCCCTAGAAGAAATGATTAAAACTCCATCCCAGTACTGTTTGGCTGACCTTAAGATCAACTTGATGTTTAGCATCCCATATTTATAGAGTTTAGATTTTAAAGAGGAAGGATTAATGAACATGTTTACTGACTGATTAAAAGAATACATCATAAAGCAGAGAATATTCTTCAGTTGTGGCAAGACAGCAATGTGTCTGTACTTTGCAAGTTGATAGACAGGTTTCAAGGCAAAAAAGTTGGAATCTTGGCTACACAAACAATAAACACCAAAGATACTCATCCAGCTAGATTTCCCGCCTCCCATAGTTCATGGAAATTACCAAGTTTCATTCAATAAGTGTAGGAGATACAGGGAAACAGAGATTATCGGAATTTCATCATGTCCTTGGGCTCAACAGTAATTCTTAGTCCTTCTGAGCACATTTAGATCATGGGTACATTCTAGAAAGTTACATTCTTCAAAGGTGAAATACATCCTTTGCCTAGAGTCAATGTATTATTTAATCAACTGAAATCATTAAAGCCACCTACATCATGACTGATGTGAGAAGTTTGGCCAATGCCCTGGGATGGATTGGGGATGTGCCCAGCACCCTCCCACTCAGTATGCATCCGGAAGCTCTCCCTTTCTTCCAGCCCAGAGAGAATCTGTGTCTGGGGAGGGGTGGGGAGTCTGTGTTGTCTGGGAAGCACCGGGATGCATATCAATCACTCTGTTTGGTGGGTAGCACAGACACACTGCCCCTTTATCCAATCACTATGCAGGCCTCCCTGGGCCAGAAAGGAGAACTCTTTACAACACAGATGGTGCTATTAGTTTCAGTAAGAATGTTTGTGAAGTGCTTAATAGTTTACAGAGTCCTCTAGGTTATTTGTTTTTATTTTGCCGGGAACTACACTTAGATGGCAGATTTTGATCCTGGTGTTTGCACTTTCCTTCTAACTGACTAATCAACAAAGATGTGCGGAACTTGTCTCCTGGATCTATGATAAAAACGGGCCTAGAAATGTCCCGAGCTGGGAACTCACTGGTTTTTTTACTGGTGATGGCTTCTGATACTACCACCATCCAGAACACCAGGGACCTCTCTTGATCCCACAGAGATCTTTTCATGAATATTTCCCTGGACACATTTCCTCCCTACCCAGCTGGTTGTTTAAATTGATCTTTTCATGTTAACATGTTCAGATTTTGGAGAATACACCCAGTATAGGCAGGTCTGTTCATTTTTTTTTTCTCGTTGTTCATTTTATTTAGCTTTAGCTTAGCCCACTTATCAGACAACTGTGTGTTGTTGAAATAGTTCACTTCTCTGTTCTACCTTCACATTACATAACTTCACCAACCTATGGTTTTTGGTTATAGAGGAAGCAAAGTCCTTTTTATCCATTGTGACTAGGTCTCTCACTTAGGAACAAGATAGGCTGTACCTCCAGCAGCCTCTTAAGTCCCTTCAACCTTGCTTTGTAGAAAATAATTCAGGCTTCCAATGGGCACTCTGAACTACTGCTTTTTCTCTGTTACTTAAAAGAATTCTGTAGCCCATCTACCTTGACCAATCCCTCATTTTTTTATGGTGTCACTAGTTTGTAACAGTGTCTTCTTTACTCGGGATACGTGCCTCTCATTGAGTCCACAAATCATCCCCCTGCAAGTCTCTTATCAGTACATCTGCCTGTTCATGCGTATGAGTAAGCTGTTAATCAGCTTTTGTTTAATATTACTATGAACATTTCAACTTCAAGTTAATATTGTAACTAGGCCTCTCCCTTAGGACCAGAACAGGCTGTACCTCCAGCAGCCCCTCAAGTCCCTTTGACCTTCCTTTGTAGAAAACAATTCAGGCTTCCAATGGGCAATCTGAGCTGCTGCTTTTTCTCCGTTACTTAAAAGAATTTTGTAGCCCACCTACCTTGACCAATCCTTTATTACTTCTCTGCACGGAAACTGATAAAAATTTATGTCTACTTCAGAGGCTAGCATCATCCCTGGCATTTTTTTTTTCTTTTACCTTCCACATTGGTCCCTCTCCCACTCACCAGCCAAAGAAGAGACGACAACAATGCTTCCATTGCTCTGCTTCAGCATGGGCAAGGCAGCTACAGTCAGGACCACATAACTGAGGAAGTTGACCTCCATGCTTTTGCGCACATGGTGAATATCATCATGAAAAAGATTCAAAGAAGTGTTGGTGATGTGGTTGAGAATGAGCATGTCTAGTCCTCCTGCAAGAGATGGCTATATTAAGAAATCATCTGGGGTTGACTTCTTTCCCATTCTCCTCCCAAAAGCTCTTTGGTGACCCCACGGGCAAAGTTCAGAGGAGGAGGGAAGAGAAACAGCCTTACCCATGAGCTTTCCTGCTTGGGCAACAAATTGCTCTGCGAAGGTCATGTCTTCCATGGTGCCAGCAATGTAGTGTGCTGAGGCTGCTCCAAGTTCCAGGCAGTGGGAAACCACCTGCAGTGACAAAGCAGAAATGGCATCAGTCTTAGCTGCAGACTTTTGGGGCATAGTATGTGAAGTAATGGGGGGCTTAAATGAGAGATTGCTCACAGCCCTGTTTAGGTAAGAAATGGTAAGTATGTTTGTGTGTGTGTGTTGCCGAATATAACCCTCATGATCATCGTCCTCTCTCTGAAATATTTTCTGGAACATGGTGGGGTTTAAGTGAATAAATCATCACAGTGCTGGGGTTTAAGTTCATGATTTATGCTCATGGCTTCTGTGAATAGGTATTTCTGAAGGCAATATGAGTGTAGATGTTGGTTACTATGTGGGTAGCTCTAGGTTTGTGAATGTTTGTACATCTTTGGGTTTGTGAGTCTATGAGAGGGCATGTGCCTGGGAGTCTGCATGGGTATGAGGATACGTATTCATGAGCAGGTACTGGGATTTCAGTTTTTGAAAACATCTCTATGTATCTGTGGTTCAATGTGTAAATGTGTGTGACTAGGCATGTCTGTGAGCATATATAGCTCAAGGACTCTGTTGCAGAATCTCTCTCTCTCTCTCTCTCACACACACACACACACACACGAATGAATATTTAAATGCATACTTTTATATTCCTGTGGGTTTTTTGGTGTTTGAATCTATATATGAGAGTACAAAATTAAGCGTGTGTGTGTGTGTGTGCATGTGCATCTGTATATAGATCTGCGATATGCTAGCTTCTGTGTATATGTGAGCATATATAAGAACATATCTGGGCATGTGAGGGTACATGTATCTGCAGGCATGGAACCCTCACCTTCTGTAGAGTTTCTTTTGACCTCGCTGTTACCACCACGTGGGCTCCCATCTTCGCCAGATGATAAGCCATCTCTCTTCCAATCCCTTTGCTGGCCCCTGTGACAATCACTTTCTTTCCTTGGAGCATCTCTGAGGAACCCCAGAAGGAAGTGAGGACCATACCCAAGTTGGCAGCAAAATTCCTTCTCCCTCTCTGGATATAGGCAGGCTTATCTCAATTTGTAACTTAAAGGTTATGAGCCCAGATCAGTTTGTCACAAACTCTGTAAATCACTGTGGGAACAGGCCACGTCTTTCATAAACATGCTCTGAAGTGGGAGGTTTGGGCTGACAGCCTCCCTACTGTCATTTCTAAAAACCTCCATGGAAAGAGATCATAGGATGAGGCCAGAAAAGTCATACATGGTTCAGCTAAAATGCTGGAGTTCCAGACATTTCTGGACTCTTTCAATTTTGCTCAATTGAAAGTATATTTAACAAGGAATCAAAACACATGTGTTCATAGAAATTCCAGGGATTTTCCCTCACTTCTATGTAGTCATCATCTCCAGAGATTTTTTTTTTCTTTGCCTCCCACTTATCAGTCTCTTCATAGAGCCCAATTAGCTGGCTGAGTTGTGAATTTGGGTATTACTCTCATTTTTGTAGAATATTTGAAATTGCTTTCCATTAAGGGTGCCAAATAAAGCATGGCCTATTTGGCAAGATTTTGGCTACACGATTACCCTCCCTACACATTCCCCCCTGCCCACAGCCTGTAGCTGGAGGACACAAAAGTACTGTTTTACCTCAGGGTTCCCTCATTTTCACCAACTTTGAGGATCAAGAACCATCTTGGTCCTCAGGAACACTAAGCACCCCTGTGTTTTTAAAACCTATTCCTCCAAAGTGAGACACATGGGTACTTACCTGGTCTGAATTCCTCATATGCAGAATAGTAGTAGTAGGCCATGAAGAGCCCCAGAATGGGGAGGAGATATTTTTTCATAAAAGCCATCCGACAGGGAGCTGGCCTGAAGACTCCTGTAGGACACACAGAGAGAACCTACAGAGCTTTCTACAACCTCCTAAGCAGGCAGCAGCCTCTGAATTGTGACATCAGGGACGGGGGAGGCTGGAGTAGTCTCAGGCAGTGCTAGCCAATTTCCCTGTCAGAGCAGCGATTGGCTTTGGGTGGGATCCCATTCGTCCCTGGCAGCCTGTGTGGTGGATTTCATAATGGACAATGTTTACTCCATTTCATTGAGCAAGAGGAGACTTCCAGATGGCCAAGCTCATGACTGTACAGGACTGGATTCCTGAGCATCCCTACCCAAGTCCATCTTACTCTTAACACCATTTACGCCAGGGATCAATGATCTTTCAAAAGTGATTTGTCAAAGACAGAGAGGGAGGAGTGCATGTAGGGCTTCTGGGGGGAAATGTGAGTAATAGCAAAGAGAGCCAAACTCAAGCTAAATCTCACTTTCAGTCCCCCTACTCCCCCACCCAGTCGGAAGCAATTAAAAATAACAGCACAAAACAGCAAAATAAGCTTAAGAAAAAAAATGTGCACATTTTGGGAAAAAATAATGAAAGCAAACAAGCTCTATAAGCCCCACACTCAAGTTCAATGAAAAAGTATTACAACATCAAAGGAGAAATTGCAAGCCAGCCAGAACCCAGATGGCGGGAAATCCAAGACTGGTTCAAGACTCTAAGGCAAGTGCAATGGATCGTACACTTATTACTTTAACAGAGAACAAAGAAGAAATAATGAGTGACAAAAAAGGCACTAAACTATTAAACTGGGTCTTGTAAATTCTGTAGAGGAACAGGAAGCATGGAGAAGATGCTAGAAAGAGGCGACCTGATATAGAAGAAAAAAGAACTAGCATTAGGCAAGTGAAACTAGCTGGGGACGCCCACACCAGCTAAAAATAGATCTAGTAACAGTAAAAGGATGAGGGTGGTGAGAAACCCCTAGCAACTTAGAATTTATTATCAGGGAATATAAAAATAACCACCTCAGTATGTCCGTAGCATGAATTCATGAAGGAACAATCCTCAAAGAATTTAAGCTGTATCATTGTTAAGTTTTTCACCTCAAAACCAACCAATCAAATCATGGAAATTACCCCATCACAATGCAATCCTGCGTTCTGCGTTCTGTAAGTTATCAGTAGAGCAGGGAAAAAATTTAAATGTGATAATAAGTATCAGTGCTTTGGAGGAGGGATAGGAGTTGGGAGTAGTGGGGGACAGAATTTACACAAGGTTAAGGGAAATTAAGTTATGATTCCAAGTGCAGTATCTGGAAACACTCATCAAATTTTCACTTTAGAGTAAGAAAAAATAATTTAAGACCCAGAGGAGATGAAACAATTTGTCAACAAAGGCTCACAGCTGTGAGGGTCACTTGTAGAAAACAATGGAGATTTGAGAACAGTTGAGGGCTAGACAGAGCTCGAGGTCTATGAAGGACAAAAAGAGAAAAAAGATAAAATTCAAGTAAAAATTAGATTACATGCCTTTAGAACTGTAAGATACATTTGTATAATTTTATAAAGATATGCATGATAGCAAGATATATTACAGACTAGACTCCGTTTTCATCCCTAGAGGAAAGGAAGTACCAGCCAGAACCCAGATAAGGTTTATTTTCTTAAACCTATACTATTAATAGTAAAATTGTAGGAAACAATGAAAAGTTATTTTGAAATATGATGATGCTGACATGATAGAAAGATGGGCAGACTAGGGACCTTTATTGTCTGACATAAAAAAGAAATAATGAATTTTAAAGTCCATTAAGAAAACATAAATTTAAAGAAAGCAAAAATAACAATGAGTAAGATAAACTGCAGAGTAATAGAAAACAAAGCAAATGCATTAACAATTGCTGATTGTTGGCTCCATTAAAAAATGAAGTCCAACATTGTGTGGCCTCAAAAGACACATTTAAACCCAAAGACACAAACAGATTAATAATTAGATGACCTAATAGCTACGATGCTAGAAAATAAGGATATGTCAAAAGCATCCAATAAAGTGATTTTCATGGGATTAGATAAAATAATTGCTATATAAAATGCATTAATGAGAAACAAGCACTGTGTAATGGTAGTTGATGCATAAATCTTAGCAGTTCTCAAATTTTTGGTCTCAGGACCCTTGTATACTCTTAATAAATTTCCAAGGACCTCAAAGAACTTTTGCCTGTGCAGGTTTTACCTATTGATATTGTTATTGCAGTTGATGCATTAGAAATTAAGACTGAGGATTTTTTTCTAAAACTCAAGAATACATAAGCATACATTCTATTAGCAGTCAGGGCAGTGGCATTAGCATACATCCCGTAGCCTCTGGAAAAGTAAGGTAATGTCTTAGTGTAATTATGAAAATAGTTTTGACCTTTCAACCCTTCAAGAGGGTCTCAGAGACCCATGGGGACTACACTTTAACCATATTATATAATAAACATCTAATCCACTTTGTGTCCATATTTACATGACTGGTTCTCTCATTAGCTTGTAAACTCCTGGAGGACATGGATTATGTCTTTTTCATCTTTGTCTCTTTCCATTTCCCACTAGCCTTGCTTCAAAATAGGCATTCAATAAACTTGCTGTTTCAGTGTTTTTGAGATGCTGCAGCAATAAGAAAATTGCTGTCTTCCTGGAGCCTGGTTTAATCTGGGGAAATCACTGGGATTCAGCATTCTGGTCAGAACAGATCAATCCCATCCCCCAAATCTTCTTTCTGGGGTTCTCAACAAAGTTTTAAAAAATAATAAAGACAAAATGAAATACAACTGTTTTCGGCTAGCATTTGTTTCAAGTCAAGTATTCCCTGATTGCATTAAAGTTCCATAGCAAAAGGGCGAACTGTTCACTCCACTCCTTGCGCCCTCCTTTGTAATGCACTGACCATTCACATTCCAGAGCAGGCTTTCACCGGATACCTGGAGCCCACTTGCACCGAATGGGCTTTTCACTGCTGGAGGTGAGTATTAGAGCCCAGCCAGGAATTCTCTCTGATTTGATCATTCCCACCGGAATAAATGGAATCAAGCACAAGCAACAGAGTGAAAAGTGCATAGGGGCTGAATGAACAAGAATGGGACTATGAAGGATGGGCCAGATCTGGGGAGACTGATAGGAGATGGCAAAAATGTGAGGAGGGGCAGCCAGAGGGGAAGTTCCTTGCATTTGGCATAAAACGTAGATCATGAAAGAAACACCTGCCATTTAGAAGGGGGCAGCTGTAGTGCTTTTTCATGACTGTTTGGTAGCTTTGTTAAGCAAGTGGTCTCTTTTGAAAATGAATCTTTTTGGGCAAACCTGAGTAAAAAGTAGGTGAACACTGTGTTCAGAGGTTCTGCCTTTCCTGGGAGAATAACACTGCAACGTTGAAACAGGAGAGGATCTTAACATTAAATGAGAATTGATAGGGTTTGGCTGTGTCCCCACCCAAATCTCAACTTGAATTGTATCTCCCACAATTTCCACATGTTGTGAGAGGGACCCAGGGAGAGGTAATTGAATCATGGGGGCTGGTCTTTCCCGTGCTTTTCTCGTGATAGTGAATAAGTCTCACAAGAGCTGATGGCTTTATCAGGTGTTTCCACTTTTGCTTCTTCCTCATTTTTCTCTTGCCACTGCCATGTAAGAAGTGCCTTTTACCTCCTTCCATGATTCTGAGGCCTCCCCAGCCATGTGGAACTGTAAGTCCAATTAAACCTCTCTTTGTTCCCAGGTTCAGGTATGTCTTTATCAGCAGTGTTAAAATGAACTAATATAGTAAATTGGTACCAGTAGTGTGGGCTGTTGCTGAAAAGATATCTGAAAATGTGGAAGTGACTTTGGAACTGGGTAACAGGCAGAGGTTGGAACAGTTTGGAGGGCTCAGAAGAAGATAGAAAAATGTGGGAAAGTTTAGAACCTCCTAGAGGCTTGTTGAATGGCTTTGACAAAAATGCTGATAGTGATATCAACAATAAGGTCCAGACTGAGGTAATCTCAGATGGAGATGAGGAACTTGTTGGGAACTGGAGCAAAGGTAACTGTTATTAAGTGTTAGCAACAAGACTGGTGACATTTTGCCCCTGCCCTAGAGATTTGTGGAACTTTGAAATTGAGAGAGGTTTTTTAGGGTATCTGGCAGAAGAAATTTCTAAGCAGCAAAGCATTCAAGAGGTGACTTGGGTGCTGTTAAAAGCATTCCATGTTAAAAGGGAAACAGAGCATAAAAGTTCAGAAAATTGGCAGCCTGATGATATAAAAAAGAAAAACACATTGTTTGAGGAGAAATTCAAGCCAGCCACAGAAATTTGCATACGTAGCAAGGAGCCAAATATTAATCCCCAATACCATGAGGAAAATGTCTCCAGGTCATGTCAGAGACCTTCACAGCAGCCCCTCCTATCACAGGACCAGAGGCCCAGGAGGAAAAAGTGGTTTCATTGGCCGGGCCCAGGGTCCCTGTGCTATGTGCAGGCTAGGGACTTGGTGCCCTGCATACCAGCTGAAAGGAGCCTGAAAGGAGCTGAAAGTGGCTGAAAGGAGCTAGCCTAGAGCTCAGGCTTTCACTTCAGAGGGTGGAAACCCCAAGTCTTGGAAGCTTCTACATGGTGTTGAGCCTTCCACCTGGTGCACAGAAATCAAGAATTGAGGTTTGGGAACCTCTCCCTAGGTTTCAGAAAGTACGGAAATGCCAGGATTCCCAAGCAAAAGTTTGCTGCAGGGGCAGGGCTCTTATGGAAAACCTCTGCTAGGGCAATGTGGAAGGGAAATGTGGGGTTGGAGACCCGACAGTGTCCCTACTGGGGCACTGCCTAGTGGAGCTGTGAGAAGAAGGCCAGCATCCTCCAGACCCTAGAATGGTAGATCCACTGGCAGTTTGTGCCATCTGCCTGGAAAGCCGCAGGCACTCAATACCAGCCCATGAAAGCAGCCAGGAGGGAGGCTGTACCCTGCAAAACCACACCTTTTGCATCAGTGTGACCTGGAGTCAAAGGAGATCATTTTGGAGCTTTAAAATTTGACTACCACTTTGGATTTTAGACTTGCATGGGCCCTGTAACCCCTTTGTTCTGGCCAATTTCTGCCATTTGGAATGGCTGTATTTACCCAACACCAGTACCCCTATTGTATCTAGGAAGTAACTAGCTTGCTTTTGATTTTACAGGCTGATAGGCAGAAGGGACTTGCCTTGTCTCAGATCAGACTTTTGGACTGTGGGCTTTTGGGTTAATGCTGAAATGAGTTAAAACTTTGGGGGACTGTTGGGAAGGCATGATTGGTTTTGAAATGTGAGGACATGAGATTTGGAGGGGCCAGGGGCGGAATGATATGGTTTGACTGTGTCCTCACCCAAATCTCAACTTGAATTGTATCTCCCAGAATTCCCATGTGTTGGGGGAGGTATCCAGCGGAGGTAATTGAATCATGGGGGCCGGTCTTTCCCCTGCTGTTCTTGTGATCTGATGGGTTTATCAGAGGTTTCTGCTTTTGTTTGTTTCTCATTTTTCTCTTATTGCTGCCATGTAAAAAGTGCCTTTCACTCACTGCCATGATTCTGAGGCCTCCCCAGTCAAGTGGATCTGTAATCCAGCTAAACCTCTTTTTGTTCCTAGTTTCAGGTATGTCTTTATTAGCAGTGTGAAAACAAGCTAATACAATAATGCATAAAATTCTCCCTTTCTTGCCACTCCCAACCCCATTCTCACCCCAGTTCCTCAGGTCTGATTTGAGGAACTCATAGCTGCCAAGATCTTTTCCTCGCTATAGAAAGAACTATCATTTCATGCGATTTTATCCAATAATAGACTTCCTCCTCCTTCCCTTCCTCCTGTTCTCCTCCCTCATGTGTATGTCTAACGAGGGGAGAAGTTCTCATTTGTCAATCTTTCATGTCAATCTCAATGGACAGATTTATTCTATTTTTTACCTAATGGAATCCTGGATCTGGGAGAATGAAGTAGGCATAAGGTAAATTCCCCTCTGTGTGCTTTCCCGTTCCTGCCTGGCACATGTAGCTTGTGATAGGGGACTGAGGGGGTAGAATACCTGGAATCTATTTGCCTTGGAGAGCCAAGGGCCTTCTAGGAAAGAAGAGACCCTCACGAGGTCACGAGCATGGTCTGATCCCTGCCCCCCATGGAGATGGAGGTGCAAACAGTTCTTTTTATAATTAAAAAAAAATTCTGTTGTTTTTATGTTTTAAGGGCATGATCTAAGTAGACAGTTCTAAGCATGTTGTAGTTGTAGTTTTTCAGGTTTTCCCTCTTGCCTAGCTCCTGTGGATTTACACCTGAGCATAAAAGAGAGAGGGGGCCATGTAATAACTAAATAAAGTTATTCAATGAAAGGTTTGTTGAAACACTGGCAGCATGGGGAGCAGTGGAAGAGCCCCGCACAGCTGAGAGGACTGACCTCAGCATGGCCACCACAGGGCTTTGGCCCATCTTGTGTTTTTTCTTGGTTGGTCAGCTCAACTTTCAGGAAGCACACTAGGGTGACACCACAGCCCCAGCCAGGTGGGCATGTCAAGGTTCCAGGGATGTCAGCATTAGAAGGAAGTCACTTGCCCCTGGTGGGACATAGGGTTGCTAGATTTAGCAAATAGAAATACAGAATGTCCAGTTGAATCTGAATTTCAGATAAATGACATAGTTATTTTAAGGATGCCTGCCTATCTATCTGTCTGTCTGTCTGTCTGTCTATCTATCTATCTATCTATCTATCTATCTATCTATCTATCTATCTATCTTATCTACCTATCCTCTATCTAAGCTGTCTACCTGTCAAGATGAGATAAACTATTGAAAGAAATATACCTAAACTACTGAAGGGAAGATGTCTTGAAAGGAACATACTTATACTAAAACATGATTCAATCTAGGTTTGGTGGCTCTTGCCTGTAATCCCAGTCACTGGGGAGGCCAAAGAGAGGATCTCTTGCGGCCAGGAGTCTGAGACCAGCTTGGGAAACATAGCAAGACTCTCATCTCAAGGAAAAAACAAAACCATTAATCATTCATTGTTTATCTGAAATTTGGATTTAACTGGGTGTCCTGTGTTTAATTTGAAAAGCTTAGAAGTGGCACTGGGCTTTGAGAACCTGAGAAATGGTCTTAGGTGTGGACAAAACATTCTGGACCATGGCTACTGATAGCCATCTGGTCCACCTTTACCAAAGTGGAGCCCAGTATCCTGGCCACAAACAGCCCCAAAAGGCCCTAAGTAGCAAAAGAGGTATATACCACATGGTAGCTGGGTGGAGGAATCATCTACTAACATTTATTTAGTTAGGTATTTACTGTTGGTCAGATACTATGAATAAGAACACCAGTGAAATGCTATCCATGCTCTAGAAGAAGATGATGTGGAAATAAATGAAATGTGTAAGATGTTACCAGTGCACTAATGGAAGTCTACAGTAGGGGCATAAGGAAGGGAGTAGCCTATTCTACATGTGGGACGGGCAAGCAGCAGCTGCTTCCAGAAAGTTGTTTGTTTTGATCCACGTTGAAATATGAGCAGGAATGCTCCAGGAAATGAAGAATGATAACAGCATTGAGTTGGGTTCAGTAGTGTGTGGGGAGAGGGGCGGGCTAGTTTGTAGAACATTCTTTGCATAGGAAGCTGTGTGGGAAAATAGAGGTGTGAAAGAGAAAGGCATGTTTGGGAAACTATGAAAAGTTCCATATGGCTGGATAACTGAATTTTACAAGGTGGGGTTACACAGGAAGAAGGGCTGGAGAAGCAAGCAGAGGCACATCTTTGAGGGCCATGAGTGCCCACTGTTGGAGTCTGTAGTTCTGGCCATTTGTTCTCAAGTCATGAAGCCTTTGCCTTCTGTGGCCTCTTCATCCTCACCCCAGAACTCTATCCACTGGCTCTTTGTATCTCCTCATTGCCTTATGCAAAAAATTCTGAATCTTCTACACTCTTTCAGCTCCTCAATCCAGCCTCACGCCCTCCATCAACACTTCACTCTCCCTGCCAGGCTGCGCTGGGATGGCCTTGACCCTGAGGACTTGCAACCCCTGGAGCTATGCCCAGCAATGTTATTGGGCTCCCCCATAACCAGCTGGATTTTTCTACCATGCTTTTTTTTCTCTTTGATCCTTCTCATTAAGCATCACTTGCCATTTTAACCTCCCCAGACATCTTCCCTTGGCTTCTGTCAATCATAGTCACTGGGCTTTTCTTCCTATTTCTCTCACTGCTTCTCAGTTTTCTTTATAGGCTTATCTTTCCTTCTGGATTCCTTGAATGTTGGAGTTGGCCTTCATTCTGTTCTCATTTTTTTTTCTATATTCCCTGCATGATTTCCTTCTCTCTCATGGTTATAATTACAACCTTTGTGTTGATGGATGAGTCTTAAAAGTCTCTATTTCCTGTGGAATTTCTCCTAAGCTTCAGGTAATATAACCACCTGCTTACCCAAACTGCTCTCCTTCTGAGGGCCTCCTAAATATCTCAAATTCATCATGCTGAAACTGACATGATTATTTCTTTAACGGCTTTATTGCAGTGCAATTTATATACTAGAAAATTATCTCATTTTAAGTGTACAATTCAATGATTTTGAATAAATTTGCGGAGTTGAGAAATCATCACTAATCTAATTTTAGAATCTAATTTTAGAACATTTCCATCACCCAAAAAGATTTCTCTTGCCCATTTACAGTCACTCCCTGTTTCCACCCCCAGCCCCAGGCAACCAGTAATTTAATTTCCATGTATAGACTTGCCTGCCCTGGACATTTTGTATTAGTATAACTATACAACATGTGAACTTTTATCTGACTTCTTTCACTTAACATGTTTTTGAGATTCTTCCATATTGTAACATGTGTCATTTATTGACAAATCATAGTCCATTGTATGGATATACCACATTTTGTTGATCCATTCACCAGTTCACAGACATTTGGAATTTTCCCCTTTTTTGCTATTATGGACAGTGCTGCAATGAACATTAGTATGAAATTTTTTTTGTGGACATATGCTTTTATTTCTCTTGGGTATATGCCCAAGAGTGGCATTGCTGGGTCATATGGTAAATTTATGTTTAACATTTTTTTTTTTTTGAGACTGAGTCTTGCTCTGTGGCCAGGCTGGAGTGCAGTGGCGTGATCTTGGCTCACTGCAACCTCCGCCTCCCGGGTTCAAGCAATTCTCCTGCCTCAGCCTCCTGAGTAGCTAGGACTACAGGGGGCACCACCAAGCCTAGCTGATTTTTGTATTTTTAATAGAGATAGGGTTTCACTACGTTGGCCAGGATGGTCTTGATCTCTTGACCTCATGATCTGCCTGCCTCAGCCTCCCAAAGTGCTGGGATTACAGGTGTGAGCCACCGCACCTGGCCATGTTTAACTTTTTAAGAAACTGCCAAACTGTTCTCCAATGACTTTATTTTTAATCACCATTTCCCATTGATCTCTATTTCAATCAATGGCTTCACCATCCATCTAATTAGTAATCCAGAAACTTAGGAGTTCTTTACTCCTTCCTCTCCATATTCCATTAATCACCAAGTACAGTCGATTCTACTCCTAAGTATCTCTAGAACCATCTCCAAATCTTCACCCTTTGTGACCATCTGTGTTAGTCCATTTTCACACTGCTATAAAGAAAAACCTGAGACTGGGTAATTTATTAAAAAAAAAAAAAGTTTAATTGACTCACAGTTCTGCATGGCCAGGGAGGCTTCAGGAAACTTACAATTATGGTGAAAGGCTAAGGGGAAGCAAGGCACATCTTACATGGTGACAGGTGAGAGAGCGGGGGGGGGGGGTGGGGTGGGGGGGACTGCCAAATACTTTAAAACCATCAGATCTCATGAGAACTCACTATCATGAGAACAGATGAGATTATGGGGGAACCCCCATAATCCAGTCACCTCCCACCAGGTCCTTCCCTCCTGGACACCTGGGGATTACAATTTGAGATGAGATTTGGGTGGGCACACAGAGCCAGACCATATCCTAACTCAGGCCACCACTGTTTTCTGCTTTAGTGACCTCCTCACATTTCTCTGGCCACCTCACCTTCCCCAATCTATTAATTTTTAAAACAAGCTTGTGAAATATTTGGCACTCACAAAAGAATATAGGAAAACATGAATAATATATAAAGCATAAGTGTGAAACAAAAGCCTCGTGGCTCACCATCCAACTTAAGACATGAACATCCCTGCACTGTAAAGTTCCCCGTGGGCTCTAATCCATCCAATTCTTCACACCACAACTGATCAGCACATTTCTCTGCTTTGGAAGATTCAATGGCTCCCTATTGTCTTTAAGATAAAGTCCAAAGTACCTACTGTAGTTTTACAAGTTCTTCATAATTTTTGAAATTCTTCCCCAGGAACCTCCCCTTGCCCCAACTCCTTGTCATTCAGGTACTGCTCTTCAAAGTCACACCTTCAGGGAATGCTGGGGACCAGAGAAGATGCTCTCTGAACCCTAGGCATTTTCTCTAATCATTGCACTCATCACTTTTTACTCCTAGCTGTTCACTGTCTGCCTTTCCCATCAGATAGTTCTGGGAAGGCAGTGACCATTTCCACTTTGCTTGCCCCTGCATCTCCAGTGTTAGCACGGTGTTTGGCACAGAGTAGTTGCTCAGTAAGCATTTTTTGAGTGTTCAGTGGATGAACTGATTCTGATACATCCAGATACAGATATCTGGTAGGTATTTGGAACTCAGAAGAAAGGTCCAGGTTAAAGATATAGAAATGGAAGAATTAAATCATGGAATTTAATGTTGCAACCATAGGAGTAGATGAAGCCACCAGGGACAGTGAAGGCTAAGAGGGAAATCTTACACTCATGTTTGAGGGTTGGGTGGAAGGGGAAGGCCAGCAAAGGAGAGCAAGGGTGAGCTGGGTCAAGGGAACAGGTCTCAGTGAGACGGGAGAGGTCAAGGAATGTGAGAAGTGCCAAGAATACAGGGGGTCTGGCACAAAGGAATAATTGGAAATCTTTGCCAGAGAGTTCCAGAGGAGCTAAAGTGGAAATGCTGTGAGTTGAAGAGTGAAGTACCTGAGGGAATGCAGTGTTTACTGGTCCACAATTTTGAGGCATTTGAGAAGCATAGAGATCCGAAAGAGGGTTTTGATTTTGGGGATATAAATGAGTTAAACTTTCATTCAAATTTCATTCAAATGTTCAAATGCATTGAGTATTTGTGCCAGACAGTGTGCTGGGCTGAGCATCTTTTCTGTTTATGGGAAAGATCCAGTAGAATCTAAAAACAAGATCACTGGAAGGACGTGATTTATGGAGTCAGACTCCAGATGATATGGCACATAGCTCTGGAAAAGGAGACCACTTCTTTTGAGAATCGATGAAGTAGGGGATGGGTGGATATTGAATCCTTGCCTTCTGCTTCCAAATTCAGTGAGCTTTTTAGTCTAACTTGTTTCCTTCTTTGCATTTTTGGAAAGCAGCTAAATGCAGCTTCCCCATCTATTCGTATCTCCTGGGGGAGGGCCAGGAAGAAGAAGGTGGGAACTTAAATTCTAAAGTGTCTCCTCTTCCTCAGTGTTGACCACAGCATATACCTTTCATTTTCATTTCTGCCTTGTCCTGCTCCCTCCTAATCTTTATATATTCACAAATTTAAGTCAAGAAAGTTTTTCCAGGTTTCACTTTGTATTTTATATCTGATGAGAGGATTCATGAAATGTGAGGGTTTGGCAACAGTCTCGAAAAACTGACCTAATACGGAACTGAAGGAGAATTTCTAGATTTAGGATGCTAAGAATTTTAACATGCTTCTGCCGGCAGAGGGAGCCCCAGGATTGGGAGCGATAGCTCAGATGGAGACAATTTCTGGCAATGCCGTCAGCAATCCAGAGGGATTTATGGGTTAACTGAAAATAAAAGAGAATGAAAGAGGGAGGGAAGGAGAGAGACTCATATATATAGAAATAGTTACACACACATAAAATACACGTAACCTGATTCTCTTGCTCCTCGTAACACAGCTAATTTGTACTCTAGTTCAGTGATTCCCAAACCTCCATGAATCATCCGGGAGAACTGAGGGCAGATCCTTAGACCCCAAGTCCTGTTGAGTCTGGCTTATTAAGGGTGGGACCCAGGAATCTGTATTTTTTACAAAGCTCCTGACAAAGATTTTTTTTGGCCAAACTTTAGTCAGGTTCCTGAACCTTCTAGGCCCATCTGGGCACTTCCTTGTAAAATCCAGTTTTACAAAGAATCCTGCTAAGTCAGTTTAGCAAGAACTGCGCCCCCCTCCCATTTTGATACTGATTCCTTGATATCTAATTGGTTTTTTCATTTGCCATCATCCCCCAAGGGGTGCCTGACCACCCTGACCTGTCTTCAGAAATAATCCTGTTTCATTTCAGCCAGAACCCTCCTTATCCCAACCCTGATGTTTCGTCTTAGTAATTTTCCATCCACCAATCACCAATCACCATCCTGCTCTTTGTAAATTATCACACACTTGCCCATGGTGTGGAATTGAGTCCAGTTCTATACTGAGATCTCTTTTCCCCCATTGCAGTAGTCCTGATTAAAACCTGTTTTTACCACTTTAACTGCTCTCTAGCTCTGATTTTCTTTGACAGTCCCCAGGTGATTCTAAAGTAACCTGTAGACACACCAGTCCAGACTTCTACTTTGGGTAATTAGATAAATACTTTTAACTTTAGCTTGTTAGAGACTTAATTTAACGACTCCAGACAACAACATGCTGACTGGTAGTAGAATGTAATCCCTGGGAGACTGCTGTTATGACTGAGCCATTTCCTTTTCTTAAAAAAAAAAAACAAAAAACACTAGGTTTTACATTTATTCATATAATACATGAGGAGGGCTTAAAAAGTTACCTGGTACAAAAGGTTCACAACGAGTGACAACAATCCTTGCTCTTTCCTTTCTCAGCCCTGGTCCCACTGAGAGGCAATCATTTTTAAATCTTAATTTATTTTCCCCTGAAAACCAACTCCACATTTGTAAACAATGTACTTTTACTACTATTTCTTTATTTTGCAATTTTGGAAATTACTTATTCATTTCCTGCTAAGGAATGTTGGGATTTTGCTTTTCTATATCACACAAACACCCATTCCCCTTTTTCTAGATTCCTAATATTAAAATATCACATTGTTAATTAAATCAATAGTGTTTGTATTGTTATGATTAATTGTTTACAGCTGAACAATATGGTGTACTATGATACATTTTTTTCTTCTAGTCTTCACTGAATTCCTGGGAGTTAATAATCACTTCATTTTGATTTGTTTGCTTTGTTAGTTGTACATGTCCTTCAAACCCTCTGACAAGAGCTATAAAATTCAAATAAATAAATCAAATTAATCGGGTAATCTATGAGTTCCTTTATTTTTTTCTTGGAGACATTTTACTGAAGGCCTTAGTCCTCCTGTCCCCTGAATCTGGGGACATTCCTTTGGGAATGGGAACTCTTGTTTTTCTCTTTCTTGGTTTACTTCCTCATGTATAATAAGGAAATGTTTTGAGACCTTTATGGAGGAGTGATGTTTCACATTTTTAACATATCAGACCCTGGCCAAATAAAGGACACTGTGACGGTTCCGGTCAGCCCTGTCTGCTTGTCCTTGTATTACCTTCTCCTTGATTGTTTTTTGGCCGGGTAAGGATTTCTAGAGAAGACACTGTTTTCTCTTAGAATTGGAAGATGTTGCTGTCTTGCCTTTCAGTTTCTAGCTTCCAGCGTTGACACTGAGAGGTCCAACTGCTGTTCAGATTTCTGACCCTTGGTTTGTGAACTATTTTTCTTTCTCCAGAACTTTTGGGGTCCTTTTATTCCTGGAGTTCTAACATTTCCAATAATATGCTTTGATGAGTTTTGTTGTTGTTCATTGTGTTGGGCACCCACTGGGTCCATTGAATATGGAAATTCAAATCTTGTATTTTGGTAAATTTTAGAGAATTTTTTTTTTTATTATTTTATTCTTTTTCATTTTCTCTGTATTCTCTGTTTGGACTACTTAATAGAAGATGACAGAGCTCCTGAGCTGATCTTTTAAGTTTCTTATCTTTCTATGTCTTATGTTTTTAAAATCTCTTTCCATTTTGTCATATTTTCTGGGAGATTTCCTCAATTTTATCTTCCAATGCTTAAGTTTAATTTTAATTAATTAATTAATTTTTTGAGACAGAATTCCACTCTCGTCCCTCAGGCTAGAGTGCAATGGCACGATCTTGGCTCCCTGCAACCTACGCCTTCTGGGTTCAAGTGGTTCTCCTGCCTCAGTCTCCTGAGTAGCTGGGATTACAGGCATGCACTACCATGCCCGGCTAATTTTTGTATTTTTAGTAGAGATGGGGTTTCACTATGTTGGCCAGGTTGGTCTTGAACTCCTGACTTCAGGTAATCCACTCACCTTGGCCTCCCAAATTGCTGGGATTACAGGCATGAACCACCATGCCTAGCCCTTCATTTTAATTTTTAAATGTCCAGTTGCATTTTCATTTAAAGAGCCATTTTTTTCTTCTCCGTACTTAAAAATTGGTTCTTTATTTTATCATGTTGTTGTTATTTTTTGAGACAGGGTCTCACTCTGTTGCCCAGGCTGGAGCGCAGTGGTGCCATCACAGCTTATTGCAGTCTCAACCTCCTATGTGCAAGCAATCCTCTCATGTCAGCCTCCTGAGTGGCTAGGCATGCATCACTACACTCCACTAATTTTTGTAGAGACTGGGGTCTCTCTATGTTGCCCTGGCTGGTCTTGAACTCCTGGGCTCAGGTGATCCTCCCACTTCAGTCTTCCAAACTGCTGGGATTATAGTCATGAGCCACTGCTGGAGAAGGAAAGTTTATTTTCAGCCAAAAATTGGCTTCTTGATCACAATTCACAAATTATCTTCCCTTATCTCTGGGGGATATTGATGTTGCTGTGGCCATTACTGATAATTATTACTTCTGCTTTCTAGATTTCCTCCCTTGAGGTCCTCAGTATCAAAGGCTTTTGTTCCATGCCTAGTGTCTTAGTCTGTTTGTGTTACTGTCAAGGAACCCCTGAGGCTGAGTAGTTTTTAAAGAAAAGGGTCTGTTTGGCTTATGGTTTTGCAGCCTGCAGAAGAGGCACAGTGCCGACATCTCCATCTGGTGAGGGTCTTAGACTGCTTCCACTCATGGCAGAAGAGGAGCAGGCATCACATGGCAAGAGAGGGGTGGGAGGGGCCAGCCTCTTTGAACAATCAGTTCTTGCAGACCTCGTAGAGTGAGAACTCACTCATTACTATGAGCATGGCACCAAGTCATTCATGAGGGATTCACCCCCACGACTCAAACACCTCACATCAGGCCCCACTTCCAACCTTGGGGATTAAATTTCATTATGCAACTTGGAGGGGACACATATCCAAACTATGTCACCTGGTGATCTTTGTAGTCTCTTCCTTGGCTGTCAGAAGCTTTGTGTATGAGGACAGGGCTTGTCCATTTTTGGACTTCACTGTAGGATAATCCAGAAGGCCCCTGGTGGTTTCATTGGGGGAATGTCTGTAGTGTTCATTGTCATCAATCAATCATCAATGTCTGTAGTGTTTGTCTCTTTGGTTGGGCCCTTTCTACAGGGAAGAATCCTTAATTCTTCTGCCTAGTGTAAGCTGGGGTAGGGTGGGTGGAGAGGGGTAGAGCTAGGCTGTTTGTGTTCTGGGAGCTGAGCCAGTAAAATGGGCTGGGGAATCTCATCTTTCAGTATGGAGTCTTTCTCTAATCTCGCTATTTCCAGCTCCATGCCTAACCCCACCCTCTGCTGTGTCTGATGTCCCTAAGCCTGGTGTGTCTTTGTTAAGTTTCTCCAGAAAGTAAATTTTCCTTCTCCAGCTGGAGTAGCTGTAGAGGCCAAGGGTCTTCTCCTGTGTTTACCCCCACCTGTTCCTCCAACTCCTGAGGCTTCCCATCATGAGCACTCAGACTCCAGCAGTCTTGGGTTTGCTAAGTCACTTATTACTCATCCATGTACTTTCCCTCTTCTAAGAGTGTTGACATTCCTTAACTGTTGTTATCTCTGTTGTTCCCATGTTCCCAGTCTTTTTGTCCTTATGGCTTATGGCATATAAATTCTTCTACTGTCATCAAAGCATTTTGTCAGGATGCAGAAATTAATGTCTGTTCAGAGTGCCAGGTTTAATCCTAGATAGCTATTTTTGTGTGGCTTGTCAGGCTTGAAAGGAGAGGAAGCTTATAGTAGTGATATCTTCTATTTATCCCCAAATTACCAAAGAGTCATGAGCATGGAAACAGGACATTTTATTGCATGGTTTTATTGGAAGGAAAGGAGGGGAAATATTTCATTTGTTTGTCCACTTAAAAAAATATTGAGCACTAATACATCTCTGGAATTGTGCTAGGCGCTGGGAATGCAAAGGCTTACGAATATGTGGTGTCTGCTTTCAAGGAAATTGAAGTCAAGTACAAGGAAAGTAGGCAAGTAAATCAGAGCTCACCATAGCATGATGTATAGTGTAATAGGAATGTGTGTAGAGTACTGTCGAAGTAGAGAAGGGACATACCATCCAGCAGGAAAGGGCTCTGGGAGGTGGTCCGGGAGCTCGGTTTTGAAGGCTAAGTATAAGTTATGAGGATGTTGGAGAAAGGCATCCCAAGCAGAGGGAACTGCATCTATTCAGGCAAGAAGTCTAGAAACAGCATGGCATTTCAGAGGAAACTCAGGTAGCCTGAATGGCTAGAGCAAGGGTCTGTGTTGGGGAGGGGCCTGAGTAAGACTGGAACAGTCAGTGAACTAGCCATGTCTCTCCAGAGCCTGATCCTGGCCCTACCAACAAGAGATCCAGAAATCAGAGTATCTTATTCCCTCTGTGAATTTGAGCAAAGTTAAAACAATGTTAATTGTAAAATGAGGATAATATGAAGATTACATAAAGAAATGAGACATGTAAAATGCTGATCCAGTGGTAGGAATGTAAAATATTCTAGTTCTTTCATGACAAATCTGCCTTAAATCTCTCTCCTCCCTAGTCTCCTGACAGTTATAAAACAGATTCTGGAAAAACTTAACTATTGGGGAAATCTTTTTCTTCTTTCTATTTCTGCCAGGGGAAGATTACTTGAGCATCTTTTAACTGAATTTGTATTTAGTCAGCAGCTGCGATGTTTATGAGCTCTCAGACATCTGGGATACCTTCCTGTAAAGTTTTCATCATTTCTTAAAAGGCTCCTGGATGGGACTCTGGGATAACTGAGTTCCAGTCTCCCTCCCATCACTGACAATACATGTGACTTTGGGCAAGGCCCTTCCCTTGTCTTAGCTTCAATTCCCTCACCTGGCAAATAAGGAGAAATAAATTAGATTACCTTTAATATTTGTTCTAGCTCAGAAATTGGACACAGGGAACTTTTAGCTATACTCAAATTAGTATAAAGAAAGAGCTAGGATTTTCAGATTTTATTTTCATATCATCCTAATGACAGGGAGGCAGTTCCTTTCAAATCTTAGCAAGCAAGCAGAAGTGAGACTGTTTCATCCCTCCTTACGTTTCCCACCCTCCTTTCAGCTTCCGACTCTGATGAACTCACACAAACTCCAAAAAGAAATACTTTCACTAAAGGAAACACTTCAATTGTGTCCCTCTGATACTGGTAAGCTCTGTTGGAAAAGTCAGAGGAGTAGGACTCTTAAAAGCCAACTCTTGTGAAAACACATCATCGTTGTCTGTAGATGTTTTCTGAAGCATGCATCTAGCTATTTTAATCTCTCCAAGTGACTGGATCACTAAACCACAATACTCTGGATGATACTGTCTATTGATGGCAAGCGAAGATTTGGGTAAATGGTGAGGGTGGGGAATGGTATTTCCCTTTCCTGTCAGGTTTCTCTAGTTCCTTGACCTGAAACAAGTGTTGGGATTTTCTCTGAAGAGGCCCGTTTAGGGCTCAGAGGGTCAGTATTCTGAGCAGCCCACCTGGACTAGGATTAAGGATAGATGAATAGCACATGAAGAATTTTGATTGACACATTTAGGCCTCCCTTGATCCACTGAACAAGACTTCTGGAAATAAAATGAGACTTTTCAACACTCTAGATCTAAATGTTAATAACATTAAACTAGCTGATGTTTGGCTGCAGCGTGCAGATATCAGTATGTTTAGCAGTTCCCAAGATACAACATAGTGTTTGTGCTCTGTCATTGGTTTAAAACCGATTTTAAAAACTGCTTACAACATTTCTATAATTCTTGCAGTCTTTTTGTAATTCCAAAAGAACATGCAGACATTTTTTATACTATCTTTGCAACTTTTTTGTTCCAACTTGACTTTCTGTGCCACAATGATCAGAATGCTGTCAGTGCCAGTAAGAGATTTCTGGTTCCATCTGCATCTTATCATATCATCCCTCCTACACATTCGAAAGCTCATCGGGCATTTCGTCTTGTTTTTTTTTTCTTACCAGCATTTCACATTGAAATTTCTCTTTAGCCCAGCCCTCCTGTTCATTTCAATAGATTAATTATTTCAATAGCAGGTTTTTTGAGGACCTACTATGTACTAGGCCCTGACACAAATGGCGATACTGTTATATATAATGTGATTTTTAAAAGTCTTACCTCAAGATTTCGAACAAATTTGACTTCTTTTTATTGATGTTCTTTTTTCTTTTGCTTCTCTTCTCTCTCTCTTTCCCTCCTCCTCTGCCTTTCCTTCTGTTTCATCTCTCTCTTCCTTTGCGGTTTCCCACTCTTTGGGGAGGGGCAGGATTTCCTGCTCAGAAGTTGGTTGGTTTCTGGGAGGAGTCAGAAGACCTGATTTGGGACTGAAACCAGCTGGTCTGCCACCTGATACAAGAAGGTGAAACCCAGGCCAAGGAAGAAGTCCCTTATGCTAGGACTGAGCTGGCAGCCAGGAGGTGCCGGCAGAGACTGCTCCAAAGAGAAGCCAGAGTGGACCAGTTCTGGGCATCAGGCATCAATCGGTACTACCCAAAGGACAGAGGAGCCCTTGAGGCAGCCCAAGACAGGAATGCTTGGAAGTGGTCCTGGTTTCCCTGGAGACTTATCCATTACTATTGTTAGCTCTTAACATGGGAGAGGCATACCAGACAGAGCCCCTGTCCCACCCTTAGCAGGTGCTCACTCTCAGATTCCTGGCTTTGTCTCAAAGGAAGTTACTGAAACAAAAACTGGGTTTGGGCAGGTTTTCCTTTTTCACCAGGAGAGACTCTAGCGATCCAATGCATTCTGTGAGGGCTGTGTGTCCATACATTTTTCAATTATAAACTTAAGGAATCTCATATGTGACTTATAAACCATTTTAGTGACTGCATCAGCTGATGCTGGAGTGGATGGTAAAGGGAAGACAGGAATCTGCAATGGGATGTATTAGGGAAAGAGACTCCGTAAATAGGGACGGTAATTCTACCATGATTCTTGCCAATTAATGACAGAGAGAGTCACATCCTAATTCAGAGGTTTGTGATCTCTGGACTGAGGAAGGGACTACAGCGTATCAAAACAAAAATGTACTTTCTTCTTCTATTTCTTCATTTGCTCAACAAATATTTAATAAGCACCTACTCTATGCTAGGCACTGGGCTAGAGGCTGGGGATAGAGTGGTAAGCCATACTGGATGTAGCTATGCCCTGATGGAGAGTATAGAGATTTGGGCACACAAGCTCAGAAGAAGGACTGTAATTGTTGGGTGCTAATGTCTCCTTTGGAGAAGCACCATCAGACAGATTTTGGATAGTCATCCTTCTGTTGCTTAGCCAATGTGGAACATTGGTTCTTTGAATGACCCTTTTGCTTGGAATATCTACAAGTACCCCTCTCTATATGTTCCCAATTCTTAGAAAATGCAAGACTTTTCGGTCTTGTTTTTATTTCAGGGGCAAGTTTTTTATGTAGAGTACCATATGTTCTGTTGATTTCTAGCTTATTTACTTTCTAGAGCTCTCTGAAAATATCTAGTTATGTACTGGATATTTTCTAAGCTGTCAGTTTCATATTTCAATTACTTTTTTCTTGCTAAATCCCCTAATTCATATTTGAGCCCTTTCATAGAAAAAATAAAGACAATGTTTCTTTTATTTCAGCTGTTGAGTGTACTCCAGAATGCTCTTTGAAAGTTTTCTGAAGCCTCTCTTCATTTTTATTTAGTTTACAATTTTTAATCTTCGTCTAATGTACTTTTAAAAGAAAGATTTTTTTGACATTGCTTTTTGTACTGTATTTTCAATTTTTTCTTGTCCATTTAAGGCATTTGTTTTTCATATTGCACAACAGAGTTACTTAATTTTTTTTCTTACCCTGCTGCTTATAAATTTGTTTTCTCTATTGGATAGACTAACACTTAACTGAATCATTTGGTACAGATGTTTAATGCAGAACAATAAGTACCTAATAAAATCCTAAATTGTTAACTAATTTCTGCTCAACCACCCCTGAGGCTTAGGAAAATCTTTCATGGTAACTTTTAATTTTTCTCTAGGCCAGGGTTTAAATTCAGCTTTTTAGGGCTGCCCTCTGGTTTAGCAATTTTACAATGTGATTACTCTTTTCCAGATAAAACTAAGAAGAAAGGGGTGGCTCATGTTGAAGGTCAGGTAATGCTGAGTAGAAAGAGAAATGAAAGGAGGGTGGGTTTTAGGTGGCATCAGAGTCTTTGAGAGAGACCGTTCTTGAGTTAAAATTTTATTTTGAAGCCTTAGCTTGCCAATGAAAGAGCTAACTATTGCCTCTTTGGGCCTTTGTCTCCTAATTTTTCTGGAGTTCCTCTTAAATATTTTAATTTATTCATTTTGACATGTCAGAAGTTCTGCAAGATAGCCATTGCTATTCTAACAATTTTTTTTTTTTTTTTTTTTTTTTTGCAGTTTACAAAAATAAGTGCAAGAGTTAGGATTACAGTGCAATTTTATATGAAAAGCAGGAGTTCTCCCAGTGGAGGCTGCAGTTTTGACATGGAAGAAACCAAGAAGGACGAGAGATGCCACTGAGTAAAAGTGTGTGCCTGTCAATGGTATCTTGGGTTCCCTTTCTAAGCAAAGGTTAGAAAGGATCACTTAGTTAATGACCTGACAAAATCTTTGACCCCAGCGTACAAACTAAAAGTATCCTATCACAGACTAACAAGACAGGGCATGCTGTCATGAAAGTTTTTTATAGATCTGACAATTGCCTTTTCCCAAATTGGTTTTCAGTCTACTGGACCTCCAACTGTTATCTCCGAGGACTAGCTTGGATTGAATTGGTAACTTATGGAATATATATCTCCATTCATTTCCTCTGGAACACTCCCTTATATCAGAAATAAGACAATCCAGAAAAAAATACAATAAGACATTTTAATATGGACAAGCAAAAGCAAACATAGAGTAGGAAGGGAATAAACTGTTTAATGGTAAAAATATTTATGCCTCCAAAACCAAAAGTCTAATGAACTTATAAAAAGACCTATGTTGAACTACCCAATGGTATATTTCCCACACAAAATGTCAAATGATCTTATACCAAGACCTATGTCCCATTACTCAGTGGTGTACCTCCCAAACAAAATGCCTAATGACCTTATACAAAGATCTAGGTATAATTGTTTACTAAAGTGTACACCTGTTGACTAAATTTTCTAATTATATTATACAAAGAACTAGGAAAAATGATCTTATACAAAGACTTGTTTGCTTGCAAATCACAGAAGCGATGAGAACTTAATAAAACTAGTCAGAGCTCAGGTTATTGTTGAGATTTTCTCACTGGGCAGCAGATCTAAAAGACAAATGCACTTGTGCACAAGGAGCCCAGTAAGTGTACCTATTGGTCCCATGTTCCCTGGAATATTGCCAAGAGAAGGTCTTTAAAACAATCACAGTAGAGCTTCTAGAATTGTCAAAGAATGATGAGACCACCATTTAATATATAAAATAAAACAAAAAAAGTAAACTTGTTGCTCATTATAGTAAGGGTAAGCTTTTCTGCTCAATCTGTCTGAACAGCAGCCTGCTGATCTCATCTAGGTTTTTGAGGATGCATGAAGATCAAGGACTGGTGTACTTTCCCAGACATAAATGGACTGACATCAGCTATAGAAGCATGACTATTTGTTGATTGGTTAGCACTCTGAGTTGCAGTTAATGGCATGAGTTCATTCCTGATTGGTTGACTCTCAGAAATGAGGGCCTATCACTGATTGGTTGGCTTCTAAAAGCTTAACAGGTGAGTTGTCATTTATTAAGCCAGTGGGTTTTCTACTAGTTCTGGTTAGCATGACTATAGAACAATCAAATTTTCCTGCGAATGTGGGAAACTTTAAATATTCTCAGTTGATACCTACTATTTGTTTTCATTAGAATATAGTGCAAGAGAAGGCACATAATATAGCATAAAACTATATATATTTCTTTCTATAAATTGATCAAAGTTTTGTGGTCTTTTGTGAAGAGGAAGATAACTTTAATAGATATTTCACTATGACCAAATTTGAGACTATTAGGTTTGACCAGTAGGTTAAGGTATTTTTACAAAAGGCAAAAGTATTAATTAGATGAGTTTAATCAAGAAATAATTTATTTTTGGAATCAAATTTATCACATTTAATAGTAATTGAGCAAAAAGGAAACATATTTATCAATATGCTGAGAAAAAGAATAAAGAAGCATTTAAAGAAAAGGATGATCTGGACAGACAGGCTGGAAAGGGAAGTACATCCCCTTTTTGGTGGTAATATTAGACAGAATCTTAGCATCTTATAATTGGATGCAACCTCCAAGTCCAGAAATCTCCTCTCCAGTTTATACCATCCCTGGCAGATGACTTCCAACCCCTGCTTGAATGCTTTTGGTAGTGGGGAGCTTACTATATATCACAGGGCAATTCATTATGTTTTTTAATTACTCTGATATCTTAATAATATAACATCTGCCTCCTTGTAATCCTGCTTGATAGTTCTCATTCTCTATTTTTGAGCCACACAAGTCTTATCATCTCCAATATGGCAGCTCTTGAAATATTTGGCACAATTGTCATGTAAAGCTACTGAATCTAATATCTCTATTGTTCTTCAATTGTTCTGTATGTGTTAGAGTTTCTGGACTTTTTTTTGCCCTAGTCACTCTAATTAAGCAAAATTTTTTTGGTCAAGGTTTGTCTTAAAATATTAACAATAACAATAATAACTCTTATTGACTGAAAGCCTGCTATATGCAAAGTACTACTGTAAGAACTCTATGTGTTTTGTCTCATTTAATTGGCAAAATTTTCCCTGAGGAAGGTACTATTTTACAGATGAAGAAAGGATTTAACTAACTTGAGAGAGTGTAAATAACTTTCCCAGGTTTTAGAACTACAAATAGGAGAGTCAAGATGCAAACCTAAGCAAATCCAGGCAGTCCGATTTAAACTTTGTTTTTCACCCTGACAGAATGCAAAGTATAACAAATCATCTTGCCCTTCTCTTTTTCTGCACATTATACTTCTACTAATGAAGCATTAATTTGTTTTAGTAGTCCTGTTATAAGCCCTCTTTGGCTTTTATTGAACTTGTAACCACTGAAAATCTTTAGGTATGAGCAAAAAGAACAAAACTAGAGGCATCATACTTCTTGACTTCAAAATAAACTTCAAAGCTATAATAACAAAAACGGCATGATACTGGCATAAAAGCAGATATATAGATCAATGGAACAGAATAGAGAGCTTAGAAATAAATTCACTCACCTACAGCCAGCTGATTTTCAACAACGTTGCCAAGAGCCCACATTGGGGAAAAGACAGTCTCTTCAATAAAGGGTGCTGGGAAACTTTGATATCCACCTGCAGAAGAACAAGACTAGATCCTGACATCTCACCATATCAAGTCATATGCCACATAACATTTTGGCCAATGAGGGACTGTATATACAATGGTAGTCCTATAAAATTATAATAACATTTTTACTGTACCTTTTTATGTTTAGATATGTTGATAGGTTTACAGATGCTTACCATTATGTTATAATTGCCTACAATATTCAGTACAGTAATATACCATACAGGTTTACAGCCTAGGAGCAATAGGCTACACCATATAGCCTAGCTATGTAGTAGATTATGCTATCTAGGTATGTTTTAAGTAGACGTCATGATGATTGCACAAATGACAAAATCGCCTAGTAAAGCATCTCTCACAGTGTATCCCCGTTGTGAAGTCATGCATACCTATAAAAATCAACTCAAAATGGATTAAAGATTTAAACATAAGAAAACTATGAAACTACCAGAAGATGATATAGGGGAAACATTTTGAGACATGGGACTAGGCAACAAAGTTTTAGATAAGACCTCAAAAACATAGGCAGTCAAAGCAAAAATAGACAAATGGGATTACATCAAACTGAGAAGTTTGTGCATAGCAAAGGAAACAATTAGCAGTGAAGAGACAACCTTGCAGAATGGGAGAAAATGTTTGCAAACTATATATGTGATGAAGGGTTAATATCCAGAATGTATAAGAAACTCAACCCAATAGCAAAATAAACCCAAGTGACCTAATTTTAAAATGGGCAAAAGACCTTAATAGATATTTCTCAAAAGAAGACATAAAAATGGCCACAGGTATATGACAAAAATGTTCAACATCACTGCTCACCAGGGAAATACAAATCAAAACCATAGTTAAATACCACTTCACTATAGTTAGAATAGCTCTTACCAAAAGACAAAAGAAAGCACGTGTTGGTGAGGATGTAGAGAAAAGGAAATGCTTACACACTGCTGGTGGGAATGTAAATTAGCACAGCCCCTAATGGAATGGAAAACAGCATGGAGGTTTATAAAAGATTAAAAGTAGAACCACCATAAGATCCAGCATTCCCACTAGTGGGTATATAGAGATATCTGTACTCCCATGTTTGTTGTAGCACAAGACTTGAAATCAACCTAAGTGCCAGCAGTGGATGAAAGGATAAATAACATGTAGTATGTGTATACAATGGAATACTATTCAGCGATGGAAAACAATGATGTACTGTCATCTGAGACAAAATGGATGAACCTGGATGTTATGTTAAGTGAAATAAGCCAGACACAGAAAGACAAATAGTAAATAGCACATGATCTCACTTAAATGTGGAATGAATATATATATATATATTTGCTGATGTTTGCTGATCTTATAAAAGTATAGAGTAGATCAGTGTGGTTAACAGAGACTTAGGGGGAGATGGGGGAGAGGAGGATGAGGAGAGGCTGGTCAAGGAGTACAAAGTTTCAATTAGATAGGAAGAGTTCTGGAGTTCTTTTCCACAGTAGGGTGACTATGGTTAACAGTAGGGTATTGTATATTACAAAATAGCTAGAAGAGAAGCTTTTGAATATTCCTATCACAAAGAAATGATAAATGCATGAGGTGATGGCTTTGCTAAATACCTTGATTTGATCATTATATAATGTGTTCATGTGTGGAAACATCAAATTGTACTCATAAATATGTACAATTATAATGTATCAATTAAAATTTTTAAAAAACTTGAGGTCTTTTTCACATGATCTGCTGCTAGAATATGTCTTTCAAATTCTGTGGTCATGCAGTTGGGTTTTTGAACCTGAATTCTGTATTGTATCTTTTTCCCTATTCAGTTTCAGTTGGTTATTCTTTGGTGCATGGTTCCAGCCTATTGAGTTGTTTTGAGTTCTGACTGTGCTATCTCAGCTCTGTGTCACCAACAGAATTGATAAGTATACTTCCTGTTACCTCTCCTAGGTTGTTGGTAAAATTACCAAGCAGAATAGGACAAAAGACAATTTTTATTCCTATGTTGGGGGAGGAACATGTTTGATCGTAACCAGACATAGCCTTGTGAGACTACCTCATAACTTTTATTCTGAAATTATTAAGCAAACCCTTTTTCCTTACTTTCCTCTAACCCAGAATTTTTCAACTTCTACCCCATTAACATTTTGGAATGGAGAATTCTTTGTGTTGGCGGCTGTCCTGTGCATTAGAAGATGTTTAAACCCCCCCGACTTCTACCCTCTAGATGCCTGCAGTACTGCCCCCTCCCCTCACCCAGACACCAGAAATATCTTAAGACTGTCAAATGTTCTCTGGGGGGACAAAATTGCTTCTCCTTTCATTTACAAGCACTGCTCTAGCCTCATAAATGATTAATTAAACAATCAAGTATTTATTAAGAACCTACTATTTGCCTAGGACCTAAAGATTTCTGTGAACACTGAAGACATGATCCTTTACTTCAAGAAGATTGTACTATAAGAGACATGACCAAGCCCACAGAACAACTGGGAGAAAAAAAGTCTATTACTGAGTGATGCAGTATGAGACTCAGGCTGTATGGCCTATAAGAACTCAGAGAATTGAGGAGACCAGTGAGAACAGAGATTTCAATAGCTCGGATTTGATTGGGTTGGGTAATGTGAATATAAACAGGCATGGGGAATTTCCTTCTACACAAACGTATAGGCATACTTATATATTTAGGCAACTTTATTTTTTTTAATATATAGGCAAACTTTCAAAGCATAGGCATTACTTTCTAAATAAAAAATCATGTAATCCCAGCACTTTGGGAGGCTGAGGAAGGCAGATCATGAGGTCAGGAGATTGAGACCATCCTGGCCAACATGGTGAAACCCCATCTCTACTAAAACACAAAAAATTAGCTGGGCATGGTGGTGCACACCTATAGTCCCAGCTACTTGGGAGGCTGAGGCAGTGGAATCGGTTGAACCAAGGAGGTGGAGGTTGCAGCGAGCCGAGATTGTGCTACTGCACTCCAGCCTGGTGATAGAGCAAGACTCCATCTCGGGGGAAAAAAAAAAAAAAACAGAGCACACAGTTTTACATGTAGTTTGACAATGGGCAAAACATCTGTATTTGAAATCATACCTCCCTTGGAGAATTTGAGGTATGTGGTTTCAGAAGATGTGGAGGTAGTGGGTGGGAGGACATTCAGGTTGGAAGAGTAAGGTAAACAAAGGTGCAGAAAACCAGAAGGGAACAGAAAGGGACCGGGGTTCATGCTAGGCAGCCTGACAAATCAGGCAAGAGGGCCGGCTGAGATGGAAGCATATCACAGAGGCACTGAAACCTGGCATAAGAGTTTTAGTCTCAGATGTTTTTGAGTTCAGGAGCAGCAGAATGAGAGATATTAAAGGAAGACAGTCTGACAACGGATAGTTTAGGGCGAAGGTGCTAGAGGGTGAGGAGGATGGTTTGAGCAGTTGAGAGCCAGACAAGGTGGTAGCTGAATGGACAAAGGAGTAATTAATAAAAGAGGCATTTTGGAAGACCAGCAGGAAGGATAAAATTGAGTCAGTTTCTAGGAAGTTTCTTGGACATTGAAAGTGAGGCTCTGCCTTGGTATAGGGCTGAGTTTCCCATTTTGGAAACTGGGTGAGCCATGGTGCCACCGACATTCTTCTTTTCTTTTAAAACTCCAAATACATTTCTTTTTCTTGATTAATCTTACCACATTCTGATTGCTTTTTTCCTTTGGGAGTGATAAGAATAGATTTCAGAGAGAGATGGCTTTTGATCAGGGCCAGGAACACTGGGTAGGAATTGAGTTGGCAGAAATGAAATGGAGATGTGTGTAGGGCACTGGATAAAGGAGAGAGTCTGAGCAGAGGCAATGATGTGAGCCAGTGATATGTTTGGCAAAAATGCATAGCTATTGATGAAAGGAGTAAAGTCCTGATTAGGACTGGTGACATGAAAAATATGAGGAGACTAGCATCAAGGCCATGCCTCGGACTCCTGGCTAACTCTTTAAAGTATAAAATTTCTTTTGCCGAGCCCTATAGAGTCACCAAATTGGCTATTACTACAGATGAAGCTCTACACTGGAGGAGGAGGACTCAGATCTGTAACAACCAGTTATTTTTTCCTCTTTCTAGCCCAGAGTTTCTTACTATGATCTGGGTGCATGGGGAGAAAGGCTGGGTAGAGCTAGACTCATCATCTGCTTTGGTGTTCTTGGGAGCTTATCTCTTTTCCTGCCAGGTAGCTAGTTTTTCCTTTCTTTCCTGTCCTTCACCTCCAGATCTCCCTCCTTTCTTTTCTTCCCTACTTTCTCTGTCTCGCTCTCTAAAATACAGTTGGGAAGAAAAAGTTATCAGCCATGGGAAGCTCTGGTGCACAGGTGTGAGGATCAAAGAGCTTTTCTGCCTTAGAATTAATCAGTTACCTCCCACTCACTCTAGCTTAGAAGTTGATCTACCTTCTCATCTTAAAATGCTAAATTTCATGGAAGTTATAAAAGTTTCTCTCTTCCCACCCCTAACAAGAAGGAAAAACGAGTCCTCAGCAGACTTACCTGCATGTAGTAGCTTATTACACAGTTCCTAGGTGTGAAGCAAGTGCCTGACCTTCAGGAAGCTGCTCCCGCTGCAGTGCTCAGGTAAGACCCCATCACCGTCACACGCCTGCTAACCCTCCCTGCTGCCCACCCCAGGATACCACACCTCTCAGGAATTAGATGAGATATGGTATAAAAAGTTTTTTATTTCAAAATGCAAAATGGTGGTCATTGTAATAATTAATAATAATAATATAAAAAGCATTTATCCTTCCTCCCTAGTGCAAAATGGTAGACGTATTTAGATAATTGACACAGTAGTGGACGCGTCATGACAATGCAGTGCTGCACAGCAGCAAAACTCAATCCCAAACTCCTTTTGGTGGATGCTCGTGGTAGGTCAGTTCTAGATGTCAGTGGTTTCTCTGAAGTTAAGTCCAGATAAAAAAAACCAGCACGTGCTCCTGCACTCTCCCAGCGGAGTCAGGCTCCTGTGCGCGCGACCCCTCTGTCTCTCCATCTTTCGGTCTGTTTGTCTCTGTCTGCTGCCTCTCCCTCCCACTCCGCTGGTCTCCCACAGTTCCTACGAGGCGTGCGGCCGGTTGGAAAGGGCCCGGCCACCGAGGACGGTGTCCTGCTGCTTGCCTTTCTCCTGCAGGGCTTGCTTCTGGAGAGCCTGTCGCTCCAGGGTGGCCTGCAGCTCCGCCACGGCTGCCTCCTGGTCCCGCAGACGGCTGGCGGCCGTGAAGGGGCTGCACACAGTCTCCATCAGGCCGAGTACCACGCCGAAGAGGGCCAGCACGCTGCCCAGCACGTACAGCTTCACCATCTTCCCCTTGCGCTTCTGGGCCATCATCTCCTTGGCCAGGGGGATCAGCTCCTGGACCGTTTCCATCTCGGCTCTAGGCTCTGGGAGGCGGGAGTGACCTGCAGGAGGAGCAGCAGCAGAGGGGACTTCAGCCACCGAAGAACGGCTGCAGCCTCCCGCCACCCCGCACCCACCTTATCTTAGGGAGGGCTCATAGAAAGGGGGACCACCTTAGTGGCAGGGCGCTAGCAGGAGGCAGCGCTAGCTGCAGTTGGCGGCGGTCAGCGTGTCCGTCGGTCCGACTGGCCTCGGCGTTCTCCTCCGCTCGGCAGCTGCAGCTCTTCCCGTTGGAGACTCCGCCGCTGGCACCGCTTTAGCGTCCGGAGGCCGCTTATATATTTTCTCCGAGACACGCCTCCTGGGCTCCCGGGCCCAGACTGGCTCGGCCAGAGCCCGGGGAACGCGGAGGGGGAGGAAGAAAAGGAGGGGGAAAGGAGGGGGTGGAACCCCGCTGGGACCTGGCAGGAGGTGGCCACGCGCTGCGCACGCTCAGACTGTGTGAGCTAGGGGACCCGGCACGCGCGCGGGGTCATCGGCAGCGGGGCACGCGGAAGGGCCAGTGTGCACGCGAAAGTCCCACTCTAGGCTAGCGCAGGGGAGGACCTGGAACCCAGGGAGGTGTCCGCGGACATTTCTGACATGACAGCACCTTCTTACTGGTGTCAGTGGGTACAAGCTTCCCTCGTCCAGGACAGCCTGACATTATAAATAATGAGGGAATCTGGGGGTTCCATCTAAAGAAAAAAAAGCTTTCCTTTTTCTTCCGAAGGGTTATCATCTTCCCACGTGTGTGGCAATTGCATCAGAGAGGAGAAGGCAAGGGGGAGGGATCTGGGTAACAGAATAGAGCAGGTCACGCTTGGATAAAGCAATATGTGCTAATATTGTTTCTTTCCTGCCTGGTTGGTTTTATTTAGAGGTACATGCATGTATAGCTAGAGTCAGTTGATAGAAAACTATTCATTGATGGTGCTTTTATGCACAGAGGGGTGTGTGTGTGTGTGTGTGTGTGTGTGTGTGTGTGTGAGAGAGAGAGAGAGAGAGAGAGAGAGAGAGAGATATTAGTCTCTTTGCCTGCAAGCTGTTTCCTTATGTACTTCCGTGTATCAGGGAAGAGCCTTTAAATTCAAATTGTTCTCACTGAGGAGTGGAGTTGGGAGCTGGGGTATGGGGGGTCGAGTATGGAAGGGGCTGTTGGTAGAAGTTTGTCTGCTATTCTAGAATGGAAGTATTTCATACTCTCCTCAATAATTCTCTGCCACCCTCCTGGGTTTGGGGGTACAACTTCACTGCTCCAGCTCAACTTCAGCTTTGAAGCAGTTTGTGGGCAGAAGGGTGTGTAGTAGACAGCTTAAGTAAGAATCCATAGTGTGAGTACTCTTGGACGTTGAAGATGTAGGATTGATTTTGATCAGGATTAGATATAATCACCTGGGGCCAAGGGAGCATTCTAATTTGGCTTTGGTTATGGATATGCCAGAATTAGCAAAGTAGGGGAAAAGGAGAGGCAAATTGGCCAACGGGCTTTAAGCAGAGAAAGGGAGGGGGCAGGGGAAAAAAGGGGAAATCAAACTGGCCAGAAAATTGCAAAGGTCAGTGATGCAATCTTGCAACAGCCTTTGCAGTCAGTCAGACTGAGCCTGAAGGGCGGGTCAGGGGAAAGGGCTGTGTCAGGGATCAAATATTTTAGTTTTTGAATTGTTAACAGGAATCTTTCTTGGGGGGTCTGAAGCAATTTCCCAGATGGTTCAGTTTAAAAAGGCAGCAATAACAACTACCCTTTGCCTTGGCTATTAATAGTTCAGGCAAGGGCTTGTGTGTGGAGAATGGTCAAGGTTATCTAAATAGCTTATTTGAAATTCTACATTTTAGAATTTAGTCTGTTTGAGTCAAGGTGACCAGGGGCCAAAGAGGATTGATTATTCCTGGAGGATTGTGTTTCCTGCTTATTGTTCTTTTAACCTTGTCAGGCAGGAAAATTCTGTAACAAGGGTTCCTGCCAAGTTTAATATCAGTCTTGGTGTTTTCTTTGAATCTTCCTTATAATTTCAGAGCAACCTCTGATAACTGGTAGAAATGATTAGTGAGCTTTCCCAATATCTGCGAGGGTTCCAAACCCATTGACTTCTGGAAGAGCATGTGATGTGTGCCCTGATATGAGGGCTGTCACTTGGTTTCCATTCTGAAGGTGAGTCAGCCTAGCTTGGGACCCAAAACTCTGAAATTGACTGGTCCAGTAAGCATTTCCTGTGTTTCTGTAACACAGAGACGCAAACCACACATCTTCCTAGGTCAGAAGGCTGTAATTTATCTGGAGTTCTCCTTTCCTGTGATTTGCTGTGTTAGCGCACATCACCAGCTCAGATCCTTTTTTGATAATTTGACTTTGACCTCCAGGTTCCAGCAGCTATATTGGCAAGAGCTGGACAGAGGAGGGGCAGCAAGTGCCGTGGATGGAGGTCACTGGTAGATTTGATCTTCCTAGTTTAGGTGGTAGCTGGGGCTGAGTGGGAGATGATGGGAGTAGAAGGCTAAGGAATCCAGTGTCAACTCATGTCTAGGAATTTCTGAGCACGGCTCATCTGTCTGGGTGGGAAAAGAGAACCTGGCTCCTAGAGTAGAAGGTGACTAGGTAGGGCTTGGAAACTAAACACGTACTTTAATGGGGCTGATGTCATTTTTAAGGAAGTAAAGCACTGTGTTGTGTCATGCACACGGGTAAGACACAGGTTATAGCTATGATGGTCAAACCAAGCCATAGGTTGACCAACCATCTTACTTTGCTCAATGTTGAGGGGTTCTCTGAAATGCAGGACTCTCAGTGCTAAAACTGAGACACTTCCAGGCGAACTGAAACAGTCATCCTACCCTTGAGTCTATCTCAACATTTAACTCTTGCCACTTCTAGGAAGGTAGGAAGGGCTAGTTTAAATTTTTTATATTTTGCTTTCTAAATCCCTTTCTCAGACACATTCAGAGCCATCTTCAGAAGGTAAAGTCATAAAGGGGTACATGTGTTTCAAAGGGTAAGTACAGAGGAGGGATGGAACTCTCCCTACCACCCTGTCTTAGAGATTGAAGACACAGGGGAAAGAGGTCTTTTGGATGGTTAGTTGTAAATGAGCTTCAATAATAATTATTATTACAATAATTATAATATAATAATAATTATTATTTTGTTACCAGCTGCTTGCCACCTACACAAAGTCACTGTCCACCCTTGGGACTCCAGGCAGCTGGAGGGAGGGAGTCATAATAGGAGATATGACAAAACTATTTGTAGTTTTTTTTTTTTTTTGGGGGCAGACCCTCGCTCAGTAGCCCAGGCTGGAGTGCAGTGGCATGATCTCGGCTCACTGCAAGCTCCGCCCGCTGGATTCACGCCATTCTCCTGCCTCAGCCTCCTGAGTAGCTGAGACTACAGGCGCCCGCCACTACGCCTGGCTGATTTTTTTTTTGTATTTTTAGTAGAGACGGGGTTTCACCGTGTTGGCCAGGATGGTCTCAATCTCCTGACCTCACGATCCACTCGTCTCAGCCTCCCAAAGTGCTGGGATTACAGGCGTGAGCCACCGCGCCCGGCCTATTTGTAGTTTTAAGACTACCCCACTTGAAACTTTTTTTTAGTCCCTTAGTTACTTTCATAGTTTTAGAAAGAAAGCTTCTTATCACTCAGATATCAAGGGAAGACACTGAAATTTATATGTGTAGCCTCTATCTCTTCTGGTCTTATAGACTAGAGTTCTAGAGTCTAGATATTTCTGTGTGGATACCCTGCTATTATCACAGCTTGACACAATTAAAACAAGACTCCTTCCCTTCTCTGTACTCTTACAAGCTTAGTCTTCTTCTCAATATCCTTATTTCTAGCAGTGACGTCTCCATTTCATTTGTTCTCTGGGCTTAAAATATCATGGCAGTTATTTGGAGAAGCCTTCCGTGACTACTGCATCCCACCACTCTCCACCCAGTGCCGTACTTTCTTTTTCTTCATAGCACTTGGTTACCTGACTATATGTGGATGTACTTAATGGTTTGGTTTTACATTGTCTTCCACGTGCATTGCAGGATAGGCTTCATGAGGGTGGGGACTTTGGTTTGCTCCTCACTGTGTCCCCAGTGCCCAGTATAATCCTTAGCACATAATAGGTCCTTAATGGGTAACTATGGGATTAATGAATGGCTTTCCCATTGGACTGTGAAGCCTGGCAGGGAAGGGGCTGTTTTTTTTTTTGTTGTTGTTTGTGTGTGTGTTTTTGTTTGCAGTCCAACTTTTAGTAGATTCTTAAAGAAGCATTCAGGTTTTTGGGGGGACACTTTTTTTGCTTTTAATCCTTTATCCTCTAATCCATCTTAAACACTACCACCAAATGAATCTTCCTAAAATTTAATTTTTTATTGTCAACTGCCTGTTTAAAGCTCAAGATCATTTCTTATTGCCCACATAATGGACTCCTGGATCCTGCATGTTGAATTTGCTTGATTTAGTATTCTTGGAAATCAGGACCTCTATGGTCTGATCTTCTCCTGTTCTTCTCCCACAACAGCCCTTTGCTCCACAGAGAGGTTTCTTCACAGGCCAAGAAACAATTCATTCTCATTGCTGCTGCTTCATTTTTGCTCACACTGTTGTTTCTACCTGAAATGCTGTCCTCGTTCTACTTTGTCTTCCTTTCTTCATTGAGGTCAAGTTCATGTGCTCCAAGAAGCTACCACTGCCTGTGCCAGCACACCCTGATCTCTCCTTTCTGTGAATTTCAGTCGCCTTTGGGGCTTGTACTGCACAGGTTGGCACTGGATTGATTACCGTTTTGTACAGCTCTCTCATTGTTTCCTGTGGGCTTGCCTCGGCTCTGTGGAAGACCAAAGCTTTGTATCTTTTGTGGTGCTAACATAGAATAGGGGGCTAGTCAATATTAGTTACATTGACCTAAAAGTCAGTGCTTGGATAGAGAGGGCGAAGTGACCAGTTAAGGCTCTCTTGGGAAGTTATTTCAAGCACAGTAGCCTGTCCTTGGCTCAGAGCCTTGGTATTGAAATTGCCCAAGACCTGGCAACTTGGCTTAGTTTCCTCCACTCTGGTCTCCTCACCTTTCACTTCCACTCCCAACTTAGTGTCTGACATTGCAGCCATTGGCTCATTCTGGGGCACCCTCCAGCCTACCCCTGGTACAAATCAAGGCAAAGAAACAGACTTCATAGGCATTCTGCTTTTGTCCTTCATATCTTTTGGTCAAGCAGAGCCACCAGCTGCTGGGGCATGCAGACTGTGCTGGGAGCCTTGAATAGCCATGGGTGGTGTGGTTAGAATTAACTGCACCCTGCTGCCTACATACCATTTCCAGATTAAACAATATGCTTTACAAGTTTGAATCAGCACGAGGAATTTTTCCCAGGCTCAAATGCCAGTTGGACTTAAGGGTACAGGGCTCTAAAGTCAAGCAAATCTGGGTTCCTTCAAATCCTGACTCCTACATTTGCTAGGGCCTGACCTTGGGCAAGTGACTTAACTTCTATAGCTTCTATTTCCACATCTGTGAAGTAAGAGTTATGATAGCCCCTATTAAATGGGGTGTGGTGATGATGATAAGCCCCTGTGAAACACAGTATGATGAAGAGTGAACGAGATAGAGCTCTGTAAGGGACTTAGGCAGTGTCTGGCACAAATGAAGCAATCGTTAAATGATGGCTGTTATTATTCAGTTGTCTTTGCCTCTTGCTCTACATCAGCAATTTCCATGATGCTTTATCAAAGCCCAGGACATTTGCATTCCTTAGGTGACATTTAGGTAGCTTCTAGTAAGGCCCACAAATATTCGTTGAAGCCATCCATGTACCTGACACTGTGTTAATCATAGTTATAGAAAGCAGAATACAGGCCGGGTGTGGTGGCTCACACCTGTAATCCCAGCACTTTGGGAGGATGAGGCGGGCAGATCAGGAGGCTAGGAGATCAAGACCATCCTGGGCAACATAAGGAAACCCCGTCTCTACTAAAAATATAAAAATTAGCCGGGTGTGGTGGCACATGCCTGTAATCCCAGCTACTCGGGAGGCTGAAGCAGGAGAATCGCCTGAACCCAGGAGGCGGAGGTTGCACTGAGCCGAGATCATGCCTATGTACTCCAGACTGGTGACAGAGCAAGACTCCTTTTCAAAAAAAAAAGAAAAAAGAAAAAAAGCAGAATACAAACTGCATTTGCCCTCAAGAAGCTTATAGTGAAGTAGAGGACACAGACTATAAACGAGGTATTATCGTATATTGGGATAGGCACTGTAATAGAAATTTATACCAGATGAACAAAGAGAACAGAATGAGACAGGTATGATTCTATCTGGGGAGGAGGTGGTCAAAGAAGGCCTATGGGTAAATGATTCCTGAGAGGCTTAGGATGTTAAAGGATGGATGGTGTTCACCAGGCGGTTCTGGGATAGGGTGTTGTTCAGGGCATGGGGAGGCCTTGAATGAGATGGGACTGCATATGAAAAGGGAGGATGCAAGATAAAGCATCACATGGTCCAAGAGAAGTTAGACAAGATTGGTGTTAAATCATAAAGGATGGATTTTGGGAAATGGCAGAAAATGAGCAGGAAGCAGTAAGTAGGGGTCAGATAACGAGCAGTTGTATAAATAATCACTTACTCATGTCATGCCTAGGAACTAGTGACCACTCCCTTCTTCTAGAAACACATTTCTCTTTGGCTTCCATGATACCATATTCTGCTGGTTTTCCTCTTACCCTGTTCTGGACAAAACTCAGGATCTTTATCTCAGTTGTCCTTTTTATCTAACCTACAAATGTCAGCATTTCTCAGGACTTAGTCCTGGAGCCCCTTTTCTTATTCCACATGCTCTCTTCAGTGATTTAATTTACTGCCAGGGCTTCCATTGCTGCTTCTACACAGACGACTTACAAATCTGAGCTCTAGAGCTGTGTATCCCTCTGCCTATTCTACATTTTTGATTTGGATGTCTTGCAGGTATCAGAATTACTGTGTCTGAAGCCAAATTCAATATTTCTACCCCATAACTTATAATCACCTTTCTTAACCTAAGCTGCACCATTCACTTAGCAGCTCAGGTTTGAAGTCAAGGAGCCATATTTTCCTCCTTGCTCTCCATTACCTCTCCAATGTGAAAAATCACTAAGACTTGTGACTCACGTCTGTAATCCCAGCACTTTGGGAGGCCGAGGCGGGGGGATCACGAGGTCAGGAGATTGATACCATCCTGGTTAACATGGTGAAACCCTGTCTCTACTAAAAATACAAAAAATTAGCTGGGCGTGGTGGCGGGTGCCTGTAGTCCCAGCTACTAAGGAGGCTGAGGCGGGAGAATGGCGTGAATCCGGGAGGCAGAGATTGCAGTGACCTGAGATTGCACCACTGCACTCCAGCCTGGGGGAAAGAGCGAGACTCCATCTCAAAATAGTAATAATAATAATAATAATCATCACCAAGACTTATTCTACCTCTTAAACATCTGTTAATTCAATCTGCTTTCTATCTCCTCTGCTACCCTTCTAGTCTAAGCTCTCATTGCCTCCCCCAGACCATTTAGTATGGCCTCACAGCTGTTCTCTCTGCCTCAGGTTTTGGCCACTCTACTCCACTTCAAGCCAGTGTAGTCTTTTTAAAAAGTGCAGACTTCGCCATGTCACTCTTCTCTTTCAAATCCTTCAGTGCTTAGCAAAAACTTAGTGGAATAAAAATTAAAATCATTCAATGGATCCCCACTTTGCCCTTTGGAATGCCCCAGATTCTTCACATGGCATATAAGCCACCCACCATCCTGTCCTTGTCTGTTTTTCCAGCTTCATCCCATATCCCTCAACCCTCACTCTCGGTGCCAGTCACACTGTTCTGTTCCTTTGCAGGCTCAGGTCCTTACCCAGGTAGTTCTTTCCATGTGTAGAGAACATGTTCTTCATCCCCTGTGGTCTGTTGAACTCTTACTCATCCTCCAAGTGTCACTGTTCTCTCATTTCCAGGGAAGACCTTTCCTCTCACCTAGATAAGGCCAGCTCCCCTTGCTGCATGCTCCCATGGCCACCTCACTTTCCCTTTCATAACCCTCTTGTCTGTCCCCATTGCAGGGCTGCAGTTCTATTCAGGAGCTCTTTGTCTTGCTCAGTGCAGTGTTCTCAGAACTAGGGCAGTGCATAGTTCCTTTGAGATGTTTGATACATAGTGACAAATCTGTCTTCAATTGAACTGTATCCTATAGGCAAGGAGAGACACTGATACATTTTACACAGCAAAACACTACAAGACTGGCATTTTAAGTAGATCGCTGTGGCAGAGTGCAGGATAGATAAGGGAGGGGCAAAACTAGAGGCAGCTAGTGAGATGTTGTTACAGTAATTCAGGCAGGAGACCCTGAAGAACTGGGCCAAGACAGAGATAATGGGGAGAGAAAGAGACAGACTGAGCGATAAATCAGAAAACCTGGCAGACTTGTGCTGTGGAAGAGGAATCACTTGGGACTTGGGATGACTCCCAAGTGTGGGAATGAGAAGGGGAAGAACACCTCTGGTGAGAAAAATGAGCTCCATTTTGGATTTATTGAGTTTGGGCTGTTTATGGGACATGCAGGCAACGATGTTCATCAGATAGTTGTATGTGAATCATGAATCAGGAGCTCTAGAGAAAGATTGGTTCTGGAGTCACTGCCCCTACTGTTGGAGCAATCCAGGCCCTCCCATGTTTCCTTTCTTCTCCTGCATTATTTCCCTGGGTCAGTTGCTCTCAGCCCTGGCTCCACTTTACAGTCATCCTGAGTTATTAAGAATTACCAATGCCTGAGACTTCCCCAAGACAAATCAATTTGAATTCCTGGAGATGATTTTAGTGTGTAGCCAGAATCATGGACCACTTCCTAGATGACTTCCTACAGTTCCATGGTTTGAGACTCCTTCAGTGCTCCCTACAGAACTTTCTGCAGCAATGGAAATGTTGCATCTCTGTGCTGTTCAGTATAGTAGCCACTAGCTACATGAGGCTCCTAAGCAGTTAAAATGTGGTGAAAACTGGTGACCTGAATGTTTAATTTTGTTTAATCTATATTTAAATTAAATAACCCCCTATGTGTGGTTGGTGGCTACTGTATTAAACAGGACAGCTCTATATGTTAATGGCTCTGAAATTGGTTTGTCTCTCCTGAGCTCCAGGCTTACATATTGCCTGATTGGCGTCTCTTCTTGGATGTCTAATAGTGTGTCTTTAAGTTAATGCATGCCAAATGAAATTCTTGATTTTTTTTCTTCAAAACTTATTTATCTCCTAGTCTTCCCCATCTTGGGACACAGCCTCACTTTCCACCTAATTGCTAAAACCCCAAACATGGAAGCTATCTTTTATTCCTTTCCCCCCCCCATCTCCCTCTTCCAGTTTTTCAGCAAGTGCTGTTAGTTCTATCAAACTGACACTTTGTCTGCATCCACCCCTTTCCATCTCTAGGAAAGCATAGGATAGTCACAGCTATTTTAGTAAAAGTTACTGCATCTTCAGGGTGTGCCTTCTGAGACCTTTGTATGTATTAACTTACTAGGCCTACAAACAGCTCTATGAGGTAGGTAAACTATTATACCTGTGTTTATAGATGAGGAAACTGAAGAACAGAAAGCTTTTGCAAAGTGTCTGGGAATCAAACGGCTAGTCAGTGGTGGGGATGGGACTCAAAACCAGGTAATGTGGTTCCAAGGTCCATGTTCTTCATCATTCAACATTCTGTCCCTCTGGCTGGTTCCAAGGCCCCATGTCAATGTTTTTTTTTACTCTGGTTACATGTTAGAATCACTTGAGAAACTTAAAAAAAATACCAATTCCTCAACCCCATTCCAGGTCAGTTAAATCTCCTGAAGTAGGGCCCAGGCATCAGAAAGTTTTAGAATATTCCAAGGACTTTTCATACATAACCAGAGTTGAGAACCATTTCCTCTATGTGAACTGGCCCCTGTCTCCTTCCCCAACCCTGGCTTTAACCCCTGACCTTGCTCATGCTCTTTTCACCCCTTCTTCCTGCTCCTAGAAGAGGCCAAACTCTTTGCTGCCACTGGACTTTTTTGCTTGTTCCTTCTCTGCCTAGAACACCCCTTTCTGGCATATTCTGAGGATTGAGTATGACTTTAGAGATCCTAAACCCTGGAAAGATTAAGGGTCCTCTACACTGCCCATCTAAATAAAAATAAACACAATATTACATTTTAAAATATGTATAAGGAAGCGCCTACAGCATTCTCATTTTCCTAAGGGGTCTACTTCCATGTCTTTTTTGATGTATTAAAAAATAAAAATTTTCAAAGGAAATTTTGGTGCTTCTACCTTACCGGTACCTTAAATATATGCTTAGCTTGTTTTGGGAAATCCAGACCTAAATCTTTTGGACTCATCCCACATGTCACCTTCTCAGGGGGACTTCTCTTATCTGTCCTTTCTAAAGTGGCAATCCCCCCTTCCTGAGACCCATCTATTACATCATTCTGGTTTTCTCATATTTCACAGAAAGCATCAAAATTTGTAATTCTCAGGTATAGTTTTTAGTTTACTAGCTTATTGTTGGTCTTCTTTATGAAGGACGGTCCTGTCTGTCTTATTTGTTGCTATAACCTCCTCACCTAGTGCGATGCCTGATACAAAGTAAGTGATCAAGGTATAGTTCCTGAATGAATGAATCAATGAATGAATGTAGGCTCATGGATGGCAAACAGCACAGAGTGGATTATAATCCCACGGCAGATAGACTTGTTTGGGTTGTTACCTTGTAAGACGCTTTCTTCTTGGGTTGAGAAGAGAGAAGTGAATTCATAGAAAGAGAATACTCTTGTTGAAAGAGGGAGGGCCATAGCCTCTGCAACCTGGTGAAGTTTCAGAGCTCAGGAGATGGCAGAACATGCTATGATGTTGCACGAATTCTGGGTGTGGTGAGAGCTGATATTTATTTTGGGGTAGTCATTTCCCTATGTCTTCTCCAAACTTTCAGTAAAGTTTCTTAAACTCAACAGCTATGTGTTTTGTTATTTGGAAAATGGAGGAAAGACCATGTGTTCATGCTTTCCTTTGGGGGCCAAGATAGGCAAGAGAGATTGGGGACAGCATAGAGAAATGGTGATAAGAAAGCTAGAAGTGTTTGGGGGCAGCAACAACTAGAATGGATTTGTATGTTAGCATCTAACCTTAGAATTCCCAGAATTATTGTTATTTGGATAGTAGAGGGAAAGAGTGACTCTTGGATGGCTAAAGAAGTCCAGGTTATTCCGGTTGCAAAATTAATAAATTATTTGGTAATTATGTGTTTAATGTCTGTGTCCCACGACACAGTAGACTTCCTCTGGATAATGATTGTGTCTGAGTTGTTTACTACTATGTTGCTGGGTTCCTGGCATTGGGTGGGCACTCAATAAATATTTGTTGAATGAATGAATGGTTCTGGGTGTTTTTTTGTTTCTAGGTTATAAGTCAGAAGGGTCTGCTGAAATGTGATGAGGAAAACTAGAAGAGAAGTCCAGGCCCTGAGAGTGAGTACCAGACAGAAGCTGGGGGTGGAAGAGTATCAGTATGCAATATGCAGACTGATTTGCTGAGGAGGATTCAGACAAGAGATTCAGACCCCCAGAACAACTAAAAGAATAACAGGCACTGTCAAAGATCTAGACAGAAAGGCCAGGAAAGCAGCAGTTTGAATACACAGAGGGTCTGTTGGTGAGAGAAGCTGCCCCTCAATGCTTATGTCAATTCCTGGGATACTCTTGATCCCCAGGCAATGGACTTAGAGAAACAAACATTCCTAGACCCCATTTGGTTGTGGGGAGGGGCTTCTCAGCATATTGGCTTTGGTGCTCATTGGCCAAGGGCTGCAATGGGCCAGAAACTGACAGTGGGACACATTATCATTGTCAGCACAGGGATAGACAGCAAATGTTAGACCTTTTTGATACACATGTTGCCTAATTCTTTGGGAGTGACACAGAATTCTTAAAACATGTTTAGGGGTACTTGATTCTTAAGACCATCTGTCCGTCTGTGCCCTCCTCTCCCCTAAACCCACATTTACCTCTTTCATTCTCAAGGTTCTAAAAGCTGGATCTTAAAGGCTGGAGTGACTAGAATCTATGGCCTGATCCCAGAACTATTTCAGTTTCAAATACCAAAAGTACTGCTAATTTGGTTGTTCCCATGTGTAAGTACCAGCTAGGGTGGATAGAGTAGGAAGTTGGTGTGTAACTCACAGCTGCATAGGGTTGAAATTCTGCTGATGAGTGGATCAGTTTATCATGAATTTTCTCAGGTTCCAATTTTGAGGGGAAAATTATTTTTTTTTTCTGGGTGATTTTCTTGCTAAGTTGTCCCAAGAGGGAGTTACGGGGTGATATTCATGGAATCATATTCTTCAAGCACTTTTTATGGTTGTCTCTTGCCTTAAGAGTTCCTACTAAGAAGTCAGTATCTGCTTATTGAGCCTCTATTATGTGCAAACACTGGGCTATGAACTCAAGAAATCTCCTTAACTTCAAGGATTTTATGATCCATGTTTGGGGATAAATCACAAAATAATTAACATTGAACAAGCATAAGTATGCAACTTTGAGATATTTAGAAAAGAGACTGACAAAACAGAATGGAACTGTTTGCTGATGGAGTTGTATAGGTCAGGTCCACTTGCCAGAGTTTGGGAAGAATTTACAGAGAATGCCAGAGAAGCCACCACTGATCCAGGAATCTGGTCTGAGTCTTGGATTTAGGATCTTGCCAAGTATACAGGAGGAGAGGGCAGTGCAGACAGGCAGAGTTGGATGAATCCAGCCTAAGTGTGGTTGAGAGAGCAAATGACTAAATCAAAGCATGTCTGTGAAGGGGGTTGTGTGAGTTAGGGCCTAAAATGCAACTTTATCAGCTGGACCCTGAGTGCCCAGCTGAAGACTTTGGACTTTAACCTGGAGATGATGGAGAGTATGCAGGATAAAGTCCATACCAAATCCAATGCCTTGCAAATGGAGAACAAGCCAAAACTAACAAGATAAAATGTAGCAGGAAAAAGTGCAAAGGTATGTGTGTGCCTGTGTGTGTATGTTCACATGTATCTTAAGAATGGCACCACATTCAAGAGTGAACAACCTGTTTTAACAGTATTTGACTCAAGAAAGACAGAGTTGTTAAAGTTTCTACAAACTCAATATGGGTCTGTGGTGTGATTTGGCTGGGAAAAGCTTCCTGCACATCAGGCCGCAGCAGTGGAGTAGAGTCTCCTGCACAAAAGCCATATTGGCAATACTATTTTCTTCCCCAGGTCCCTGAAGGGAACTGCTATTCCCATGCACTGTTTCCATCCAGGTTTTTCCTGGACTTGGAGCAACCTTTACTTTCTCAGATCATTGTACATCTTCATGCCACACTTCTACAGTCACATGTGTCAGTTTCATCATATCTTTAACTATATTTTCGACTACTTTTTGATCATCTATGTGCAGGCAGCAATTGGTAAGGTTAAATTTTCTACAGACTTCTCTTTTAGCTACTAACAAGTAGCCAAGAGTCAATCTATTTTGATAGATAGCATTTTTCATCTGAGTTTCTTGCCAGGCCAGAATAGTCAAGGCTTTGCTGGTCTTATTAGTGATTATTCCTAAGACAGCTTGTAACTGTATGATTCGGTTGAGCATGTAAATGGGAGTCCGATATCCTTACGAGCCATCTTCTGCCTAAGTAGCAGGCCCATAATATTGTATGATTCTCTCAGGGGGCTATTTATTATCTTTTTACTTTTTTTTAATAGCTATGCTTCTCTTTTCACAGGGAGCATAGACAGGGAATTTCACCTGTCTTTACGGGCAGTAGGAAGAAAGATGGTTTAATAATGCCAATAACACAACTATCTGCCTACTGGTTGGGTAATAAGGTGTAAGGTCTACACCTACATGTCCAGTATAATCCAGTGGGAGCTGTCCCGTCCCAGTGGGACTCTGGGTGGGTCCACACGGTTTGCAACTTCGGGAATTTACTAAATGGATTTTTCTTAGTATGGTTTGAACTCCACTAGGTGGCTGTTTTTGTAGTACTATTACACAGTTTTTGCCTAATGCAGCTGAGTCTTCCTACAGGAAGGGTGAAGTCCTTCCCCACTCTTGCTATACAGTATTGTCTAATGATTGAGACTTTTAAGACCCCAAAGTTATCAGGGTGAATTTTTTTTTTTTTTTTTTGAGCCGGGAATTCATCAGGAACTGGGTCTGTAGGTACTAATTCTCGACCTTTCTATGGCCATTGATATCCTATTACAGTTCCTCCACATACATAACATGAAGTGACGTTGAGAGACTGGGCTATATGCTCGGCTAATTGCAAAAACAAATTTCTTCTTTTTCCTGGAATTTCTGGTACTGGCACTTTCAATTCATCATAGAAGCTTTGAAATACTGGCTCAGGAGAGCATTTATAAACTTTTCCTCAAACCACGATATTTACTTGAAGATCCAGTCCAGCTCCATCAATTTTTAGGGTTACACATTTCCCGTTTTTCTAGCGAGGATTAAGGGGGTTGATTATTACTAGTTCTAAGGGGTTTCACTGACCACTGGTACAGGAAGGGGCACCTTTCTCTTGCTGAAGGTGGACGGGATTTTTTCATTTATTATCCAAGTAGCCTAAATGATGCAAGACCAGTATCCACATTTATTTTTGTACAGTCTTAATTTATGATAAATGTACTTATTTTCTGCCATATAGACTCTTTCTTAATTAAGAGAACCACACCCTATTTTTAACTTATTGCTGTTAGTGACAGCACAGGCATCAAATTTCAAGGTGACTTGTTTGGGCACCTCTTTCTTTTTTTTTGGCTAACACTTCACTCATATCGTTTATGAGTCCCCACCAGTCTTCAGTTCTTAATCTTATTTTAAAAACTGTAGTCATGGGAGGCTCAGATGGGTCATAACACACATCAGGTTGGTCATTTCCTGGGCTACATACCTTGTATAGAATAACATTATACAAACAAGTTCTTTTTAGAGTTCCAGTACACTTATAATAACAGTAAAATAATAGGACCGTAGCAACCTTTTGTCCTACCTCAGTGACTTGATGTATACACTGGGAACAGCCCTCAGTCTAAGGAAGGTCAGTTGAAGTCCTTACTGCACAAGTCCAAATTTTAAGGAAAATGAGTCCCCTAATGAGTTTCCTCATGCTTCGGCCGTGTGTGGACCAGTCAGCTTCTGGGTGTGACTGGAGCGGGGCTTGTCGTCTTCTTCAGAGTTGCTTTGCAGGGGTTGGCAAAGCTGCTCCCGTCCACATACCGCTCACAGTCTACTAATGTTTAATGAAGGTCTTGGAGGTTGGACCTACTAGAATAAACTGAGTCCAACACCTCTACACAGTTATGTTCAACGGGGCTCTCTGATACCAGGAGCAAGGTGGTGGGGTTTAGGGTATTGTAAACTTCAATGGTTATGCGAGGATTTTCACAGAGTAAGCTTTGGTATCCAGTTAGTCTAGCATTCGTTAGCTAATGATGTCCTTTGGTATTTATTAAAGCCACCACAGCATGGAGGGACTTTAGGTTTTGCCCAAGAGTTCGAGTTGCCTTGGTCAGGGCCCTACAGTCTGGGTTAAAACTCCAACTGCCATTTTTTTTCCTGACACATAGGGTGTAAAGGGTTTTGTCAGGTCAGGTAGCCCCAGGACTGAGGCCAACATGAGTTTTTTTCTTTTTTCTTTTCTTATGAAAAGCTTGTTGCTGTTGGTTGTAATAGATGTAGTTTATCTAATCTATATTTTTATTAACTGTCACCCACTAAAATATTGACTTAAATCTTGTTGCTATTTGGTTTCAAGCTTTAAATTGATCTGGTATTCCTTGCAGGGCTCCAATTGCATCTAAATAGATGTGAGAGTTGAAAGACCCATAAGGGGCCTCTCTCGCTTTACAATGTCTCTTTCTCCCTCTGGTTGACGAAAAGCCAGGGTGAAAGGGATAGCCAAATGGGCTAAAGCACAAGTGCCACTCTAGTTATTCGGCAGGGTGCCCAGTAAAGGTCCACCACAATACCACCACACATCCACTCAGGGATGAACAAGGGCTGACTGATTGATAAGCTCTTGAAAATTCTTAAGCTCACTGTATCCTTTCAGGTTTCCCAGGAATGCTAAGTTTCCTCCCTGTTGTGAGAGACACAAAGTGAACTTAGTGTCAGAAGATGGAAGCTGGATGGCCCTCAGGGGCTAACTCCCAGAGTGCCAGACTTTGGGATATAGCAGACAGAGCTTGGTATGACTTATTACTCCAGGCTGTAGAATCCTGGAAAAGAGCTACCGTACAGCCTATGCCTGGTCAACTGGAACACCATCTTAGTGGAAGGGGGACAATCTGGGTCTCTGGCCTGCCACGTGCACAAGCATAACAATTGCTTTTGTTTAACATGCAGATGGAATATTTGATCCATTTTAACCAGGCATTTGCATCCTGTCTTAATTGCTAAAGTTTGTTTTAAGTCTTTAACTTCTATGATCCTCTAGTAAAATGAATGTATGATTTTAGGAAATTACAAAAACCAGTTGGTGCAGTTCATCCTTGCTCTTTAGTGGTCCACAGAATGTTGGACCAACTACTGTATAAAAGCTCTACATTGGGGGCAAAACTCCAGACTGGCACTGGGGTCTTTATCGAAATCTCCCCGCATTAAATGGTCCTACTTTACTAATGCCCAGTCTGAGGAGAATCAGGAGGGACAGAGTACTTTTCTGAAGTAGAAAGCTGTTTTTGACTTGGCAAGTCTCCACAGGGTACAACAAGGCAAGCATAATTTGAGGCGAAATTGACTTGGTTATGTTAATAACTAGATGGTCAGCAATAGAACAAGGAAAGAAGAAAGAGTAATAGAATAGATGAAAAGAGTTAAATTTTTCCTAGCTTTAGTTTGGTAGGGTTTTCCCCTGGGACTATGGCCCACGACTCTGGAGGGGGTGGTGCTTTCTTGACTCAGGTGTGATGAGTCCATCCCTTTTTTTGCTGTACGAACAGCAGTCTTGGTGGTTAGCAGCACAAGGTAGGGTCCTTCCCAGGCTGGCTTGAGTTTTTCTTCTTTCCACCCTTTGATGAGAACGTGATCTTCAGGCTAGTGCTGGTTTACTGGAATTTCTAGGGGTGGTTCATGTGCTAAAAGACTTTTAGTTTTTGAGGGAAAGGAAAGTGGAAGATAAACCAAGTATATAATTTTTAAGAAATTGAACTTTTGTTTTAAATGTAGGGACCTTGGCAGTGGACTTTATAGTCCTTAGTGCCTTTTTACTGAGAAATTTCCTTTAGCACCTATTTTTATTAGTTTTTAAACCAAAGAAAGCCAAATACCATTTTACATTTAACAATGCTTTTTGTATTATTTTTATACCAGATAAGCTAAATTTTACCTTTATATTAGTGTGTTATTAATGTTAAACCTAATTTTAATAAAACCTTGTAGACATATTTATCCAATTTGTAATGTTTGACCATAAGGTAAGATTTTATAGACTCTTTAACCTTTTATAATTTTTGCTAAAGAGCAGGTTGGTGTTTTAAGAAAAACCTGCTATGCTTTTATTTTAATGTCCAGTTTATAGAAAAACTGGATGATATTTCTTTAACTTTAGCCAATGTTTATCCCCAGAATTTTCTTTCCAATTAACATTTTAAAACTTGATTAAACCTTTAAAACAAAATATACATATTTTTAACCTTTTAATGTAGGCAAAAATTTATATTCTCATGCCTCCTTATAATTTTTTTACCAAAAGTGTATTTTACTTTCCTTATACACCTTGCACATAAACTGTTTTTGTTTGTTTGTTTGTTTGTTTGTTTGTTTGCTTGTTTTTAGTTTTACATTCAGGAGGCCTAGTTACTTTTAAATTATACAACATTTCTTGCATACTTTTTTTTAATAACATTTTTCTCTTTCACAACTTTCACAGGCAATTCTTCGACATGCTTCAACTTTCTGATTTATTACAACTATTTCTTTCTTTAAACAACCAGTTAATTTATTTCAGGACAAGAATTTACCATATAATACTCTTTTTGCATAAATTCTGTCCCCCCTTTTTTCCTTTTTTTTTTTTTTTGAAGATGATAACCATTCTTTTTCAAAGCAAATTTCTTTTATGTCTGTGGACTAGACTAAGGCCACAAGAATAGACGTTAGTATAATACATGTTACACTGTTAACTTTTAGCAAACTTTACTTTTGTTGAAAACCTTGTAAGTTTGGGATTTTAATTATACTTTGTATTTTTTTTTTCTTCATTTTTTTTTGAGATGGAGTCTTGCTCTGTTTTCCAGGCTGGAGTGCAGTGGCACGATCTCGGCTCACTGCAAGCTCTGCCTCCCGGGTTCACGCCATTCTCCTGCCTCAACCTTCCAGCAGCTGTGACTACAGGCACCCACCATCGTGCACGGCAAATTTTTTTTTGTATTTTTAGTAGAGACAGGGTTTCACCATGTTAACCAGGATGGTCTCAATCTCCTGACCTCGTGATCTGCCTGCCTCAGCCTGCCAAAGTGTTGGGATTACAGGCGTGAGCCACTATGCCCAGCCTATCCTTTGCTATTAATAAGACCTTGTTTTGTCCAAATTAACTTAGAATTGGTATAGATTTTTTTTTTCTAACAGAATAGCCGCATACTTTAAGATTTTTGAGTTAGTAAGCTACTTTTTTGCTTTTTTGATTTAGAATAGTTCTGAACTGAACTAGTGAGGTGTGCTCACAATGAGGTTTCCTCTGAAAGTTATTTTTTTACTTTTTTTTTCTGTTAGCAAAGCAGTTGCCACTACAGATTGAATGCACTTGGGCCATCTTCGGGTTACTGGGTTAAGGATTTTTAATAGGAAGGCCTCAGTGCTTTCGGGATATGCCCTTGTTTACACTGACAACAAAGTGGTATTGGAGTGTTATAGGGTTATGGAGAATACCTTCAATTATCAATTACAGGTTTTAAATTTACTGTGGCTTTTAAAGGAATCGGGCACACTTTTTTTTTTTCTTAACTACTTGTATATATCTCTCTTTCTCTCTTTATTTCTCTCTTTGACTTTCCTTTTGCCTCTGTCTCTTCCTCTCTTTCTCTGCTTCTCTCTTTCTCCTCTCTGCCTCTCTCTTTCTCCTCTCTGTCTCTCTCTCTTTCTCTGCCTCACTTATGCTACAGTTCTCTCAACCACTGTGGAGAGCTCTAAAACCAGCTGTAACCAAGCATCTACCTACGGGAACTGGTCTGGGTGCCCTGGCTTTACAGGTTACCTTGTGCCATACCTTTGAAACAAGGAACCTGTCCAGGCTTCCTTCTGATGGCCAACCTACCTCTAATGCTGACCAGTCTATTTTACACAAAGTTTTACGTTTTCCTGGTGTCATAGTACTCCATAGTCTCCTTTAAATGCTTTTTTGAAATTTTTCAACATAGTTCCTAGTAGAGTGGGCTTATTTGTTCCTGACTCATGCTTCTTTGAGACAAAACACCACACTCACACCACACGCATACCACAAAACAAAGAATGGGTAAAAAGGGCACATGCACACTTTGGCAGTTTACACCAAACCAAAATCAAAACCAAAATCAGAGTATCCAGAAATCCAAGTCAGGTCAAAAACAAAACCAAAGTATCAAGCAATCCAAGTCAAGTCAAAAACAAAAACCAAAGTGCTGGTACAGGCATTCCATGGGTGATCAGGCCATGCTTCCACTCAAATGGAGTAGGCAAGTTCCCAAGACCAGTCCTGTCAGGCAATTCAAACCAGGTCAAAACCAAAACCAAAGTGCCAATAAAGGCATGCCGTGCGTGATCGGGCCAAGCTTCCACTCAAATGGAGTGGGCAAGTTCCCAAGACTGGTCCTGTCAAGCAATTCAAACCAAGTCAAAACCAAACTGAAAACCAAACCAAAGTGCTGATAAAGGCATGCTGTGGGTGATCAGGCCACGCTTACATTCAAACGGAGTAGGCAAGTTCCAAAGACTAGTCTTACCAAGTTTCAGATGCCCAGACTCCAAGTACCAGTTCCTTCTTGGTGATCAGTCATTGCATTGATCCTCCACAGGGGCCTGCCACACACTGCTCTGGCGAGGTGTCCCACCGGGGCAAATGCCTACCCGGATGTGCTTTCAGGATCTGCGTCGCTTGGGCTGGTCGGAGTCCACCGCAGGGATGTGCCACAAGGCAGGCTTAAGCCGCCTAAGGAGCTGCCTCGACCATCCGCCAATCACCTCGCTTCCTGGTCAGGGAACCAAGAAATGTAGCAGGACGAGCTGCAGACAAAACTATTCAGACACCGAGTTAAAAAAGGAAGGACTTTATTTGGCCGGGAGCATCGGCAAGACTCTTGTCTCAAGAGCCGAGCTCCCCAAATGGGCAATTCCTGTCCCTTTTAAGGGCTCACAACTCTAAGGGGGTCCACATGAGAGGGTCGTGATCAATTGAGCAAGCAGGGGGTACATGACTGGGGTCTGCATGCACTGGTAATCAGAACAAAACAGAACAGGACAGGGATTTTTACAATGCTTTTGCATACAATGTCTGGAATCTCTAGATAACATAACCGGTTAGATCAGGGGTCGATCTTTAACTACCAGGCCCAGGGTGTGGTGCCAGACTGTCTGCTTGTGTATTTTTTTTCTGCCTTTTAGTTTTTACTTTTTCTTTCTTTGGAGGCAGAAATTGGACATAAGACAATATGAGGGGTGGTCTCCTCCCTTACTATGAGTGAGGTTGCCAGATCTGGCAAATAAAAAGACAGAAATCCCAGTAAAATTTCTGGTAAACAATACATATTTTAGTATAAGTATTCCCTATGCAATATTTGGAACCTACTTCCACCAGCAAAGTATTTCGAGATCCAGTTTTAACTGGGATTCTTTTATTTGGCAATCCTAGCTATAATGAGTCATGGTCTTTTGTTGGAGACAGTGCACAAATATGACATAGAGACATAACGTCACAATCTTGGGCATATATACACATTTATACTTGAACAATATGAGCTGCTGGGTGTACAGAGTCCTAAGTGAGCAACGGGAAAAATCAAAATCAGCATTATCCTGGGAGATATCCATGGGAGAAGCAAATTTGGACGAGAGTAATAGTTTTAGTTATCCTTACTTCTTTCTCCCAGAATATAGATAAATGAGAATTAACTCTGGTTCTTTCTTTTTGGTTTGTCCTAATACATACAAGCAGTTAGGAAGCAGGAAAATAAGGTGCTGGTAGTTACTCGTGTGTTCAGTCCTCCCTCCCTTCCTGTCTTCTTTCCTTCCTCCCACAGCATTTATTGAGGAAATGTGCTAAGTGCTCTCTTGGCGTAACAAATCCTGCCTCAAGAAGCAATACTTCTTAAACACGGAAAACCCTATCTTACAAAATCTGCAATGATTCAGGAAACATACACAGTCTACTCTCGGGAAGTCAGTGGGTTTAGTGAAAGGGCATTCAGGTCAAGGAGGGAGCAGAGAGAGGAACGACTAATCAAAGATCACTTGTAGTGAACAAGATTTACTCTTCTCACGCTAAATCTTTTTACCTTACTGTCACTGATTATTCTGGTAAAATATGCTCATTGTGGAAGAAGAGAGTACACAGAGAAACAGAAAGAGAGGAGAAATGGTAACATTTTATTTTCTGAGTACTTTTTTCTTTAGAGTGAAGTAGATTTGGGGTACATTTGTTTTCCTTTTTTCTGCCAGCTAGTAGTACCTCCTAAACATTTTCCAAAATTATAAAAATCTTTTTATCGATATTTAGATCGGAAGGGGGCAGTTTTGAATTCTGTTTGAAAGGGAAAGAGTTAAATTGAGTAGAGTCATTTAACTTGTCTGATAGGTGAAGGCAGGGGCCCAGGGAGAAGAAGTGCCTTTTCTCTATTGCCATCAGACTTCCTGGAGATTATTCTGAGTTCAGTTGCAAACCTGCTGTCCAGACTAGCTTTGACACCTTTTTTTTTTTTTCTTTCTTTCTTTTTAATCAGATGTTGGACTCTGGTTTTACTAACTCTTGAAGGCCATAAAACAATAAGTCCATTAGCTGATACTTGCCCCTCTGTCCTCTGTCCTCTGTGTTTGTAAACACTCCCTGCCCTCACACCCTTTGTCTTTCCCTATCCAGCAAGGCTGGAAGCATCCTCCTACTCCCAGGAGCTTAGCTCTGACTGGTCCCCCTGGGGGTCTTCTCTTTCTTTCTGGTCCAGGTCATGGCTACTGGGGAGTTTACAGCTCCTAAGGAATAGGGTGGAATGTGCAAAGCACAGATGCTCAGTTTGGGGCCTGGGGCTTCCCCGGAGGAGGAGGAGAGGAATGGCCCAAGCCTGCTCATTGCCCAGTGAATGACTTATGAGCCATCTGGATGGGAGTGTTAGTTGCTCTGTGTTAGCAGCTGCAAAGACTGCTGATCATAGCCCCCAATACCTGTGTGTGAGGCACACACCATGTAGAGCATGGCCCTAGCCAGGCAGTTTGCTGACAATAATGCATGTTTCCTTTAATCTTCACAGGATCCACGAGGTAGATTTGTCATTATTCCCATTGCAGGAATGGGACTATTGGAGATTATACGAGCTCTCCAAAGTCACACAGATAGTGAGTCCAGAACCAGGACTTGAGCCTTCAACTCTCTCTCAAGTCTAGGCTTTTAACAACTGTCTGCACCACCCCATCCTGAGGGCACAGCATCCTAGAGCTGGAGGGGGCTTCAGTGTTTCCCAACCCTGGCTGCCCATTAGAATCACCTATGGGGCTTGAAAAACATATGTCTCTGCCTGTCTGCCAGTGAATAATTCTCTGGGTGAGGCCTGGTCTTGGTATATGATATGTTATGTTCTTCAGGTAATTCTGAGTGGCAGCCTGAGTAAGAACCATTCAAATCCAATACCTTTAATTATAAATAATGAAACTGAGGCTTAGAGAGGATCTTGCCCAAGTTTATAATTCTACTGAGTAGCGGAGCAGAGCTACGTCAAGTCCATACACATACCCCGGTGTAGCCACAGGCGCTGCGGGCAGGTGCTGATTAAAAGCCCTTAGGCAGTGTTGATTCCAGACAAGAAGCCAGACATACCCATTCTCTCTTCCCCATCAAACCACAAGGTGTTTATTTCTCCATACTCAGCCCTCAAATGCCAATTTAAACATTAGGATGCCTAGTTTGTCTAGTAGCCTTTCCAGGGATCATATTTAGAATTTGAAAGTTATATGGGGCAGCCTTGTGAGAGCTTCGAGAGCAGATTTCAGGACACAAAATCCCCAGCTCACTCTCAGCCATTGCTTTCCCTCCTTCCCAAGAAGCTCCCAACCTGTCAGACCCACCATACCACGTGGCTAGGTGCTCCTTCAGACAGGTGTATATCTCCTCTCACGGAGGCTGGGCCATGGCCACATGGGCAACTACACATGGCAAATCTACCCAAAGGTCACAGAGGTTGGACTTAGAGCCCAATAACCTAATCCCCAGAGGTCAATGACCAAATAGAATCACAGAATAGAGACAGAGGTGATTGGGGTTAGAGGAGGGGGCGTGGTGATGGGCCAGCCTGTCTGCCAGAGTAATGTTGGGAAATATGGGAGGGGATGGAGGTGGTAAGAATGAAAAGATTCTTCTCTGTTCTCTGGGAGTCAGTCAGCCATGAGCTAGCATATGACTCCACCAGGCTGCAGGCTGTACTGGGCTGTACCCCTCAGGAGGGCTGGGCCATTTGGAGGGCACACTGGGAGACAGAGCAGAAGGAGCTGCAGCCCGTGAGGTGGCCCAGGCTCTTGACCTCAGGGCAGGGGATCTCCTTCCTTTGGCAAAGGGGAAGTTGTGTCATCCTCTCGTCACGCCCTCTGCTTCACCTTGTCAGCTCACTGCAATGTTGCCGTCACTTTCTGTCTTCCCACGCCTCCTGGCGTGCTCCTGTCCTTAGTCAGACCCACCCCTGTTGGTATGAGGGAGGAAACCCTGCTGGTATGTGCTGGAGGCCCTGAGATGGAAGAAATGGAGGCCAGCACCTTCTCCATCTGTGCCCATACAAGAGAGGTTGTCAATATGGAAAACAAATAAGGAGGCAGCACCTGGTGGGGTTTGTTCTAGATGTCTCTACAGCATCAGTGTCACTCGTGGAGTCCCTAGACAGTATCAGTGCTCCAAGGGTTGGAACAAGGGCACAAAGAGGTGGGTTTTTTGTTGTTGTTGTTGTTTTAAGACAGGATCTCACTCCGTCACCCAGGCAGGAGTGCAGTGGCCCAATCTCGGCTCGCTGCAACCTCCACCTCCTGGGTTCAAGCGATTCTCCTGCCTCAGCCTTTCGAGTAGCTGAGATTATAGGCACCCACCACCATGCCCAGCTAATTTTTGTATTTTTAGTAGAGATGGGGTTACATCATGTTGGCCAGGCTGGTTTCAAACTCCTGACCTCAAGTTATCCAACCGCCTTGGCCTCCCAAAGTGCTGGAATACAGGTGTGAGCTACTGTGCCCGGCCAACAAAGAGGAGTTTTCAGACATTGGGAGACATGAGGTCCAGAGTCTGGTGGACTCTGGCCAAGGATTAGCCAGGGTGGACTCTGGGAGATATGGCTCATCTTTGGCCCTGTGTAATGGTTAAGAATATGCATGCTGGAGCAAAATGGCCTGGGCTCAAATCCCGGGTTACTAGCCGAGACCAAGTTATCAAAAATGTGCCTCATTTTCTTTGTCTGCAAGAGAAAGACAATTTTCTATCCCCACAGAGCTGTGGTGGGTATTAAGTGAGTGGATATATGCAAAGGGCTCAGAACAGTGCCTGGGCACTGTGAGCACTCAGCAGACATCAGCTGTAGTGATTTTAGGCCAGTTGCCTGATTGCTCCCAGCCCTTGGGCTCAAGCTGTATGCACAGTTTTCCACTGGGTGAACATTCAGGTTGGATAGGTGAGACTGGGAAGAGGAGAAGGGCTATGAAAGAGTCACTCATGACAGGCGGCTTCTGTCCTGCTTAGCCTCCTCGCTCCTAAGGCTGGGCTGCTATCTGTGCCTCTGTAACACACCAGGCCCACTTTCTCTCCCTGGTTCCTGGGGAAGCACAGAGAAGAGTGTGACTAGTTGTCTGGACAGCTGAGCAGTTGTGTTGTAGTGCAGGGCAACGCCAGCTTTAGTCACATGGCAAATCCCCAGGGCCATTCCTGGAGTCCACCCTATCCCATAGACAAGGACTCAGCCATGATTCACTGTATTCAGGTGTGGCCTGCATTTGAGTCACCTGGTGCCCCTTCCTCCAACACCTGAGAGTCACAGCCTGGAGCAGGTTCTCTTATGCCCCCTGAACCTCTTCTCTCTCCTTTTCTTCCTCCTTTCCTCTTTCCTTTGTTCCCTATCCCTTGATCTCTGATTGATCAGATCTTGGCTGATCTCCCTAAAAACTTGGACGGTTTGAACCGACAGATGGATAATAGAGACAGTAACTTCTAATGCCACCCCCACACCCTGTCAGAGACATTGCCAGCAAAGACTGAGAAGCAGGAAAAGAAGGAGACTGCCTCTGTCAATATGGTGACATTTCTGTAATTGGAGATAGGTGCCTCAAAAAAGACCTCCGCACTCTGGCTGATACATGGATTTCCACTATTAGTAATCCATCCCAGTGCCCAAAGCCTGGGTTGTCCCCGCTGAGAATGCAACTATACAAAAGGCACAGGGGATGCATTGAACTATATTAATTGCTTGTACTTTAGTGTGGATCCATTCATTCCACAAGTATTGAGGAATAAGATATAAATCTCTGCCTTCTTGGATATCACATTCTAGTTAGGAAGAGACAGAAAATAAACATGATAAGTAGATAAATTATATAGTTGGTTAGAAGCTGGTAAGTGATGCCCCCCTATCAAATAAGTAAATAAATAACTCACCAAAATATAGGGTAGGTGGGGTTAGGAGTGCTAGGATGGGGGACAGGGATGGGGCAGGGAAGTTGGCTGTAATTTTAATAGTGTGTTTAGGGTAGGCCTCATTGAGAAGTTAGGATCTGAACAAAGACTTTGAAAGAGGTCGGAGAGTTAGCTTTGTAGATATCCAGGGGCAATAGCATTCCAGGCAGCAGAAGCAGCTGGAGCCAAAGCCCTAAGCCTGAGCTAAGATAGGGATAGAGGCCATTGTAGTAGAGGGGAAGAGTAATGGGAGGAAGGTGGTGTAGGGCCCCTAGACTCTGAAAAAGCTCCGGCCTTGGACTTCCATGGGAGAGGGGCATGTGAGGATTCTGAGCTGGGGGTACGTAACCTGCTGTGTTGGGACTTGACCATATATCAGTGAGGAGGCTGTTGCAGATGTCCCAGGGAGCAAGGCTTAGGCCAGGAGGGCAGAAGTAGATTCTGATTATTATTGGAAGGGGGAGCTGACCGAATTTGCTGATGGAGTGATGAGGTTTGAGACACTGAAGTCTGAGATGACTTCACTAGCCACCTTCCTGAGCACACATTCTAATAAGCCAAGGCTCTAGGGCAGATGAGTGCTCTGATGTAGGAGGATGGGCGCAGGGAGAGAGGAAAGGTGTGCACACAGGGGAGGCTGAGGGGCTCAAGCCACAGTACCATACCCTTTTAATCTTAGCTGGACCCTGATCTGGCCTCAGGCTCTATTTTAGGCTACCTGACTGAACAAATTGGGTTCTGAAGTTCCAAAGTTTGTGCCTAGAGCCCTAGAGTTCTCAGGGGACTGGATCCCCACTTGGAAATGATCAGTGTCCCTCAGGAGTGAGGCTGGCTGGGCCGCTCTTGGGGGTCTGCATAAACAGCTTCCTGGACTTTGCCAGGAGTGTGGGGGAGAGCCAAGCACAGCAATTGGCATGTCCCTCCTGCGAAGCCAAACCACTCCAGGACCTGCCCAAGCCTGTGAAGTCTGAGACACCGAATGTGTATTTACCTGGGCTCATGGCCTCAGATAAAGGGAGGGGGGTGGATTTAAGGAGCCCTAGCTACTCATGGTGAGGCCCACCGCACACCTGCCCTGCCTTGTCTCCTCTGAGGATCTGGGATTGCAACACCTTGCTCTCTTCTGCTGAGTTAATTATTAATGAGTTCTTTGTCACATTCTCTGGTGATGGGCAGAGGGCGAAAGTTTCCTGAGAGCTCTGACTGAGTTCAGGGAGTTGGGGAAGTGGAGAGAAAGAGACCACCAGGTGGGAGAACTGAAAACACAGGCGTGTCAGTGTCCGAGGTGACCTTTCTCTGTGGGGGACTTGAGGGAGGTCTCTTTGTGTTGAAGAGACACTGCTTCTACTGACCCTTACTTGCTGACTTGAGCTAGATTTCACTGGAATGCTTACAGGGGGCAAGACTCTAACATTTATTGGAATATCAATTATGCATCAACTTGCATCAACAACTTACTGCCCACTTTGCTAATTACATAGTTTCTTCTGCCTACCTGAACTTATGCTAAATTAGAATCTGAGGGTTAGAAATGCCCAATTTAATCCACAAAATTCTACATTTCCCCCTTAAGGGTCTTCAAGCCGATTTCTTGGACATAACCCTCCAATGGTAGAGAACTTTCTGTTTAGGAGACACTGACGAAGTGGAATAGGTAGTTAAGAAGTTCCTTTAAATAGCAACTTTGAGGTCCTAGCATTCCAAAACGGTGCCAGTACAGGCTCTCCAGGGCCAAGATATGGACTGGGTGGCCCTCCAGGTTTCCCTAAAAGTTCTCCAACTCTAACCTGGGGGAAAGAGTGTCCTGTGAGACCAGCCTCTCAATTTGGACCTGCCACGTCCATTTACAGTGGCTGGAAGCCCAGGAGCCCTGAGCAAGGAGCCCACAAAGGAAGCTGTGTTCTCAGGCCTGGCAGGAGGCCAGGGAAAGTCTGTTTTGACTTTGTCAGTCTAGCTATGCTTCAGCCTTTCCTTCCACCACTTGTGGTCAGGTCTGTTTTCTGGCCCTCCAGGCGGGCATTCCTGCCCAGGGAGGGAGGGGCTAGGAGACTAACCCTCCCCACAGGTGGGAGGAGTGACTCACAGGCAGTTACCTGTCCCAGGGCTCCCTGCCAGCTCTGTGGAAGGAGCTGGAGGGGAGGCATTTAGAGTTACTCTGCTCATTTCTCTTAAGCTTTCCTTGGATGAGTTGAGCTTTGAATCCTTCCTGATGAACCTTGCCTTTTGAGGATCCTCCAAATTCCCCAAGAAGCTGGGATTTTTCATTTTTTTTTTCCCACTGGGGAGGGGAATGGTACTTTCCAGGGTCCTGGATGTTTGGGTCTTCTCACCTTCCAGCCCAGTGACATGTCTGGGGCTTTAACTCTCTATATAAGCCCTAATCTTTGTGTTCTCTGCCGGATCTTCTGTCTGGGGTGGTCCAGGTCACAAGAAGAAGCTGACCCCTGCTGGCCTTGGGAAAATGAGGAGTTCATTGCCTGGCACAGATGCAAGGGCCCTTCCCCACCCTATGAATCCTGGTCTCTGATGATCACTTACATGTGCCTGGTGCCGTTTGTGGTGCCCCTTGCAGCCCCCACAGGGAGGCGGGCATTGTGGAGCTTACTGCAAGGCCTCTAGGACCAACCGACCGACCCACTTGCCCAGTCCTGTCCTGGGAGGTGGGGGTGCAGTGACGACAGATGGGTGTGACGGCTGCCAGATTCCTGAGGCCCGCCCTGCGGTGGGGCTACACCCAGCCAGGGAGTCTCCAGAGGTGAGGCTGTTGTTTAAAAACCTGGAGCCAGGAGGGGAGACCCCCACATTCAAGAGGAGCTTTCAGGCGATCTGGAGGAAGAACGGCAGAACACACAGTGAGGTAGGTTACCTGTCTTTACCTGCCTGGTGGGGGCCGGATGGGGGAGGAGAACTGTATCTCTGGGTGCCTGGGGCCTGGTTGCAGGACCTGATTTATTCCTCTTCCTGGGAGCTCACTCAGGTGAGCTAGGTTAAAATGTCTGCTACAGTTTTGATTGCTTTTTCACATTTGATAAGCACCTCAGTGGCTTAGAGGAAAGCAGGTTCAGATCCGGGGTTGAGCACAAAAGAGAAGTGAAAAAAGGGTGGGCTGGCCTGGCTCAGAATGTCTACTTCCAGGGGGATTTCCAGTCAGGGGTGGGAAAGCTGAGAAAGCACTGGATGAAAGTCAGAAGATGGGTCTCTCTTAGGCCAATTAGCTGTGGGACCTCAGACCACATGTTCCCTCCCTGGGCCCATGACTCTTTTAGGAGAGGGATTAGAAGGAATGATTTTGAAGCATTAGGATCTATAATTTAAAGATGGCAGGAATGTCCTCAATTCCCCCTCTGCCCCTGCCTTGCCAAGCCCCCAGCCCTCCACCCCAGCCAAAAGAGTTTGTGGCTGTCATTGGAACAGAGTGAACATCCAATTCAAGGCAGAGGGGGTCACTGCATGAGCAAGGGTGGGACATGCTTCCACAAGGCAAGCCTGCCTCTGGGACCCCACAGTGGCTTTCGAGCATCCTTCCCCAGCCTCCTTCAGAATCCTTGCTTTGTGGCCTCCCAGCCCCACCCCTCTTGTCAAGCCCCAGCCCATCATTGAAGACATTTTGGGTTGCTTCCCTTTCAGATGAAATCCTCACTCACTTGTTAAAGACAGCCATACATCTCTCCCTGTTGCATCCCAGCTGCCTGCTTAGCCCAGAATTGTGGGCACACAGCCTAAAACTCTAAGTGGCCCTGGATGGTATTGGAGGCCATGCCCATGGCAAGAGAAGGCTTGCCTCCAGGCTGTCAGCCACTCTGACTCATTCACTTTGGGCTGGGCTGGGTTGAGGCTGCTGGTCTAGGCCCTGAGAAAAGCCAGCCCTCTCGGGGCAGGAACTAGGCCTTGGACCTTCCTACAGCTTTTCTCCTGCAAGGGGTCCAGCCTTTTCCTGCTCCCCATATTGTCCTTATGGCTGTGTGGGGTAGGGCAGGGTCCACACTCCTTCCCATCCATTTTAGAGGAGGAAGCTGGAGTATGGGAGGGGATGGGATTTTCGCAGGGCACCCTGTGAGTCACATGCCACTTGAGAGGGTCTAGAGCTCCAGCATTTTCCAAGCTTTTGGCTACAAATGTATCTGCTGCACCAAGTGTTCTAGATCAGGACCCTACGTAAAGACTCCTGAAAAAAAAACTTGAGTCTAGAAATAGAAAAGAAAAGGGGCTAGTGTGCTCTAGGTGTTTGCAGTGTTGTACTCAGCTTGCTTTGCTCTGTCCTAGGTAAGGTCCTCTCTGGGGATCACCCCATTGGCTGAAGATGAGACCACTCTTCCTCTTGTGTTTTGGTAAGTACCCCTTCCCATCCTTCCAGGCCTGTTATATGGCAGGGAGGCGACAGCCATGGGAGGAGGAGAGTTTACCAAAGTGTGGGCATCACCTGTCACCTGTAGTCCCTTCAGTTGGGAATACTTGTCTACTGGGGACACCTGTGAGATTTCCCCATTCCTTTGGGCCTTTGGGGGAGAAGATTTTCTGCCACTCTGGAAAGGCTTCCAAATGTCTTCTTATTCTTACCCGAGGGTGGTTTGTGGTTTCCCAAGTGTTCTCCACAGTTTCCCATCCTTTCTCAAGCTCGTTCCAAAGCCTTTGTGGCTTAAGTTCCTATTTTCCAGTGAATTGTAGCTGGGCACTCCCAAAGTGTGGCTGGGGCAGCTTTGAAGATAAAGGAGCAGAATGAACGCAGGCCTTTCTGAATGCTCCGCCAAGGGCTCAGCAGTCAGCCCTCCGCTGGGCTGCTCACAGAGGCCACGATGCAGGTAGAAAGAGCCGCGGACCTTGTCGTGATGGCCGAGTCAATATCTCCAGTCTGGTTCTAAAAGCCATATTTTAGGGTCATCTATGGTTTTTGGTTGCCAGTGTTTCTCCTCTCTCCTTTTCAAGTTTTGAGTTATATAGAATATGAAATCAACTTTTAAAATCTAACAGTATCAATACTGCAATTATTACCACCAGCAGCGAGTGGAAGCTTGAGTGAGGGAGAGGATATAATCTTGCTAATGTCAGCTTCCCTGAAGGACACTGGGGGTGGCCAGCGAGGTCCCTCTCTTTCTGGACTGTACCATCACACATCCGTATGATTTCAGCCTTACCTGGCCTCCTGCATGCCCAGCAAGCCTGCTCCCGTGGGGCCTGCTATCCACCTGTCGGGGACCTGCTTGTTGGGAGGACCCGGTTTCTCCGAGCTTCATCTACCTGTGGACTGACCAAGCCTGAGACCTACTGCACCCAGCATGGTGAGGTAGGCCCTACATCCCAGGACTGGAGGAAAGCGGGATGGGAGGGATGTGTGAGCTGCCATTTGTCCACTGAATACTTAGAATGTACTTGGTGTAGGCCAAGCCCTGTGCACTACACGGACTGGGGAGTGCAGTAAAAGTATAAGGCCAGATCCTTGCCTCTAAGAAAGTTACTTGTTAGTTGGGCAAGAGGAAATGTACTCAGAATTAACTAAATAGCTCATTTCTCTCTTATCTCTCTGAGATGACATGGAGTCTTTTCTCAGTCCTTGGGCATGGGCAGGATAGTCTTTCAAGTCTTGGGAACAGGCAAATAGGCCAAACACTGGCCATTTAGGTGTATAGAGCCTCATGTGTTATTTGGTGCTGGGATGTGTGGGCCGAACTGTGTTCTTGCCATGTCAGGAACTGAGCTGTGCCACAGTCAGTGAGATAGATGAGGAAGTGACTTGAACTTCTCCAGCAGGGTCAGAGGCTCAGGTGTAAGTTGGATCAAATCCAGAAACACAACGCTTTGAACTATGACTAACATCACCTGTTAGGCATGGCTTTTATAAACAGCTGTTGTATTTTTCTTCTACATTGTCTCTGGGTCTTTTTTTGTAGGAACTTTGGTTTTCTTTTTGTCTGCCCTCAGCAGGGTGGAATCTTTCTTTACCAAAGTTGAAATCGCTCAGTGTTTTCTTGTCTATCAGCTGCCTCATTCGGCCATTTTGCTTGAACAAGGGAATGGATAAGGGAGTGATTTGTCCCGAGTTGCTGCAGGCTTTGGGGAAAGAGACCTGGGTTATCTGTGGTTTCCCCTTTCCAGGCTGCCCTTGTCTTCTGGGCTGTGGAAGGTGGTATGTGATACGGCCTCTGGGCCTCACTGCCCTTCTAGTCGCTGCATTATCTTGGCTATTTTAGTTACACATGGTATAGGGAAATGACTGGAGGTGCTGAGCAGAGATGGCTGTGGTTTCTGCATCTCACCCACTTGGATGTGGGGAAGCCCATTTGACAGTGTTGGGTAAGATGGCCATTCCTAGCCAGCACTCCCTGTGGGTCTAGATTACTCCATGAGCATCAGGGGACCTGGCAGTATTGAGCTTTTTAGGCAACAGAGTGATTTTGGCTGTTTCCTCCAAATTACAAGCCCATGTCTAAAAATTTCAGGGAGACCTCTGCCGATTTCCTTTCTCAGGCTGACTTGCATTTTGGGAGGGGAGGCAAGGAGAGGTCAGAGGCCCCTCTGTTGGGATGTACCCTCAATCCCAGCCCCATCCGAAAAGTCTCTCCTCCTCCAGGCCTAGGGCTTTTGGCTTCACACTGACCTGCCCTCTGCCTCTCTGATGCCCTGGGAAACCAACTGTCTTCGCTGCTCCTAAGCATCCCCTTGAGAGCAAAACAGGGTGCTTATAAAACAGAAGTCTAGACTTTTGCAACCCTGGGGATGGATAAATCTCCGCTATTTTTCTGCTGTGAAAGCTGAGAAGCACTGGCTCTTTCTTCTTTTTTTTCTAAGGGGGAATAAATTTATCTAGCCTTTTGGAAAGAATAGAGGATGGCAGGGAGTATCGTCTTGAGTGTAGTGTATAGTTTCAGGTCACACCACTTGAGGTGTGACCTTGGGCAAGAGATTACCCCTGTCTAAGCCTTGCTGTCCTTTTCTGTATGTATTAGATGAGATGGTCTTTAGGGTCCCTTCTTTTCCTCAGCATTCTTTGGCAATGAGCCGACTGCTGACAATCAGCATCTCTCCCCCATTTTCCACCTCTCTGTCTTGTTTCATTTCTCTTTCCCTCACTACTACATGCCTACCCTTCCCAAAGGCCATGAGTTCCAGCAATGAAGATAGATACTAAAGGCATAGAGACTCCCTTTTCATTCTCTGGACAGATGTACCCTGAACCCTCTCTGGATGCATTGGTGGCTGCGTGATAAGAATAGAAATTCAGGTTTTAATTCTGTTGAGTTCTAATGTCAGTTTTTAAGTTTGTTTTGTTATTAAATGATACCAACGGCAACTATAATTCGTTAAGCATATCATGTATGTCCTTAGCATCATGCTAAGAGTTTTATATAAATTATCTCGAATAATTCTTATAACACCCCATGAAGTGGCTCTTGTTTTCCCTGTGAACTATTGGGAGGGTTTGGGTGTGTGCTGGGACCTCAGACTTCCGAGAGAAACACATTGTGTATTGAGTTTTCTGAGTAGTTAGAGGTAGGGGGTGTACTGGACAGCCACAGCCGGAAACGAGGCTGGCCGAATGCAATGCTGCATTCTTACTGCCTCTCCCTTCACCCTTCCCTATTACCCCTCTCACCCCTGTCTACCAGTTCCCACTCCCACAGATACATCTCCCTGAAGCCAAGGCCTCTGGTTAGTGCCTCTGTTCTATCTTCATGCAGGGATGACATAGCGAGCCCTGAGCCCCAGGACCAGATCGTTCTTCTGTGCCACATCCTACTGATGTGCCATGAATGCAAGGGCAATGGGGTGGGCATTTATGACCCCTGGACATTTCCGCCTTACTCCCCCCACTCCCTACCCCCAGTTTCAGTCAACTAACACAGGGCGACTCAGCAGAATGGAGTTACAGGAGCAGTGGAGACTCCTTTTAGTTCCAAAATTGTCTCTCCTAGTTCCCTACCTCCAAGTGTGGCTTTTTTTTTTTTTTATTTGTGGACCAGTCTTAGCCTGTTTTCATGTTACCTCCTCTACCCAATTCTGTCTCAGTTGCTAAATCCCATCGGTCTCAAGGGCTTGCTTCTGTAAATTCCGGGTCCATGTTGCAACCCTGCAATGGACATAGGTCTTGGCCAGCTTTGCCTTATGGCATTTTCTCTGCCTCCCTAACTTTGCCCTTCTGGGCTGATCTGCTTTGATGACCCATTAACTGTCTATGGTTGGGACAAGGCTGTTCTTTACCAAAACGGCCTGAAGTTGTAGTCCCATCACCCTGGCCTCTTGTTTTCTTTCTTCCAGCTCCTAGATGGATTCTAGGAAAACTCACTGCACCATTATTCCCTCAATCTCAAGGCATGGATGAAAACGTCTGTGATTCTGTGATGCTTCCCTGCCCTCATTTACTTCTGTGCTATCCCTGGGCCTCATTTGAAAAATGGGCTTCAGTGGTTGTCATGAGGACTGCACAAAAGAATGTGTAAAGTGACCACAAACCTGGTGCCTGGCAGATGCAAACTATTCTATCCAACCCTTCTCTCCTGCCCCCCTCCTGGTGGCTGCATCCGCATGCAGAGGCTGCCCCATCTGCAAAGCACACTGCTGAGCATTTCTTCCCTGATCAGGACATGTGTTCACGTACCTCACTAAAATCCACCCATCCCTGGGCTGCCCTCCTCTGTGCCTCTCAAGGTGATTGATGCCAATCTGACTTAGAGTGAGCTGTTGAAGAATCCACAGGCAGTCATGGTTAGTGAAGTCATCCCAGACTGGGGGTGAAGGCTCCCTCTTTCTGGTTTTGGGTCTGACACTAATAACAGGGATGTGACCTTGTGAAAGTCAGGGCTCTTCTACAAACTGCCATTTTTCCGTGTGTGAAGTGAAGGAGTTAGTCAAACTTTGCTGTTTATTCAGCTCTGGCCACTCAGCTTGCTTCTCAGAGACAGCTGGGCTGTGTGTGACCCCGAGAGTCCACTGTCCTCTCTCAGGGCGTGTGAAGGCAGGGGTTGCGCCATGCCCTTCAGTCATTTCTGGGATGGCACACAGTTCTCAAGAACCAGCGGATTAGCTGAAAAGCTTTCTATCCCTGATTTCTGCTCCCGACAATGTCTCCTCCAGTGTTGTGTCTGCTCTCCTAAATGCTTTATTTATCCCCCATTCCCTCCCTTTCTGGGGAAAAACTTAATTACCCAGCTGCCTTAGTAACAGTCTTACACAGCGCATTCCTCAGGTTAATTAACTGTATAAGCCAAACAGCTGTCATTTTTATCTCTTGGAAACAAGCTGAGGAACAGTAGCCAGTTGGAAGTCCCTCCTCTCTAATACGCGCAGGCGTATATGCGTGTAAATGCACTCTTATCCCCCTGCTTGCTGACACACACACTCCAACGACCACTGCCTTTCTTCGTTTGACAATTGTCTGTTTTCTTGATTTTCAGGAAGGCTAATGTGTTGGCAGAGAATGTGTTCATATATGTACTGTGATCCCTATCCTCGACCCACAAGGGATTTTGAGCCTGCCTCTGACCCAAAATATCCTCTTTTTTTTTTTTGGAGACGGAGTCTTGCTCTGCCTCCCAGGCTAGAGTGCAGTGGCATAATCTCGGCTCACTGCAACCCCTGCTTCCCAGATTCAAGTGATTCTCCTGTCTCAGCTTCTCGAGCAGCTGGGATTACAGGCATGTGCCACCATACCTGGTTAATTTTTCTATTTTTAGTAGAGACGGGGGTTTCACCATGTTGGCCAGGCTGGTCTCAAACTCCTGACCTCAAGTGATCCACCCGCCTTGGCCTCCCAAAGTGTTAGGATTACAGGCGTGAGCCATTGCCCCCCGGCCCAAAATATCTGCTTTCTTTGTTTCCTAGAAGCTCTAAGCATCTCTAAAGCTTCCAGAGCTCTACCATTGGGGGTTTACTCTTTTGGATGAAGCATTACTGAGTTCCTTGTTTAAAACACAGACAACCTTGAGAAAAGCACCATATCAATCTATGACCTAAACCTAAGTTTGCTGAGTATGTTAATCAGAAACTTAGATGTGACTTTTGCAGAGGGACCCACGAGACCCAGAATGAGTCACGTTTTGAGGGGATAGAAGAAAATGGAAAGGGACATTGTAGGGAAAAATTGCTATCAGAGAGAAGCAAAACTTGGGTTGGCAGAATGTGAGATTCTTGGGTCGTAATTGTTATGGGCTAAGGAGTAGGGCTTGTGGGGTTAAAAGCAGAGAAGAGAAATGTGAGATGGGAAGTTCCCAAAGGCAAACCTGGATGGCCTCACAACTTTGCTAGCCTGGCTTCTCACCCCGTTGCTTCTGGGGCCCAGGCCCCTGGAAGCCTCTGGGAACTGTCCTGTAGACCTACTTTGCTGCTTTTCCTGGACATCCACCCACTGCCTGTGCGGCCATATGAGGGGCTGTAGTCATTGCCACTGGCAGGACCTGTAGAGGTCCCTGGCATACTAACCAACTTTCTGCACTCAGGTCCAGGGGACATCCCTCTTTCTGGAGATATCCATACTGGAGTTGAGGTTGCCTTTCCAATGGGGTGGAGTAAGCAGAAGAAGGGAGTTTCTTGAAACCAACTCTGAAATTTTCAGTGGTTGCCGAGTGATTGCTATGTTCCTTCAATCAGAACAGCACCAGTATGCTAGGGAGGTAAAAAAGAAAAGAAGAAGAACAGCACAGGTAGTTTTGGAGTCAGACAAGGTGGGACAAGAGTCTGTGCTTCATGCCTTGCTAACTTTATGGGCTTGGACACATTTCTTATCACTTTCCTAATCTGCAAAATGGGGATACCTACCATTTGTAAATGTAGTATAGGTACCTCCGAGATTTTGGAAGGAGGGACTAAGATAATATATGCACATTGCTCAGGACTGAGGCTGGTGCAGTGTAATTTTTGAGTGTGTAGCATATATCATCTTTATAATCAGCTTCAGAGAGTGATTTCTGAATTTAGTTAGGATGGAAATAACAGCTGTACTGAGTTAAGGCTTTGGTCAAAATTTCACTTCGTGATAAGGAAAAAGACGAAGCTGAAAGTACCTCACATATGGCTATCCTCCCACGCAGTGCCTGCAGTAGGTGCTGACTTTTGGTCTTCATTGCCAATATGCATTGGCATAGAAATGCAGAGGCTTTTGAACTGCAGTCGGTTCTAATGGAGGCCTGGCTGACCATAGGCCTTGATCCCCTTCTCCCTGTCCATATTGCTGGAAAAAGTGTTTCTCCAGGACAGTATCTGGTGAATGTCTTATTTTTCTCTTGCTTTCTTTGTCTACTTGCTGAGAGTGGCTTTAACTTCTGGGCTGTTGTGCTGGAGTAGGGAAGAATTCTATTAGCATGTTAGAACAAGACGGAACTTTATTATTTCATTCAACCCTTCCATTTCACCAATAAGAAAGTGGAAGTGGAGGAAATGTATTTTCTTGAAGGCAGCTAGATTTTTTTTTTTTCTTTTGGCCCTGGCTGGTGGCCATAACCCGACCTTAGCTTCTTAGATGAACCCAGACAGCCCTCTGGCTTCCTCATGGGAGGGAGCTGGGCCATACATAATCAGAGCCTGTTTTCCTGTTTTCCCCCAGAATTAGCTCTGTGTTTTGCAAAGGCTCAGAGTTTTTACTTGGGTGTGCCCTCCTTTTCCTCCCATCTCCACCGTGATTCAGGCCCCTGCTGGCTCTTGCCCTCTTGCTCCTTTGCCCTCCCCTGGCTCTCTGGGAGAGTTCATCTTCCAGCCAGACTGCTGAGCTTCTAGAAAGCTCTAGGATAAGGGAGAAGGCCTAGCCTTTCCAGCTGGAGAGCAAGCAGGAGCCAAACTGGCTGGAGGCCTGACAGGCTGAATTGATAATAGTACTGTGTCTCTGAGGTAACACAGCCAGAAGAATGCCGGCCAAATGACCCCAGAGAGGGAGGCAGCTGCAGCAGAGAGCTGCCATCGCTGGAAGAGACGGGGGCACATCACACATGAGAGAAGAAGAGCTTCACACTGAGAATCACACACGCACACGATGCTTACAAATATGTGCACCCTACATATAAGCATACAAGAATAAATCAGAAAGGGAAACTGAGGCCCATAGGGAAAGGATAAATTAGCAGCTTGTCTTCATGTGGGCTTCTGCCATAAATTGCTCTATTTCAGGCTTCTGTCCTGCTAGCTCGTTGACAGGCAGAGCTACTTAAAATACCTGTCTCGCCTGTTGGCTTAGCCTGTCTCCAAGGATTGAGATAAATTCCTCCTTTAGCTATGTTACTGTGGTAAGCAGCACGTAGTTTATAAGCCTATGATGCCATCTGATCCCGCCATCAGTGCCTGCACACGTGGAAGGAAGGAGAAGAAGGCATGGGTGCCCCAGATTATCCCCATGAAGACTGAGGGAGGAGCAGGGCAACAAACCCTGGGCATTTTTAGTTGGTTTTGTTTTATAATACTATCTGCTCTCCTGAATATAAAAAGTAATATGTATCCAAGGTATAAAAGTTTAAACAGACTTGGTGCAAGTGGTTCATGCTTGTAATCTCAGCACTTAGGGAGGCCGGGGTGGGTGGATCATTTGAGGTCAGGAGTTTGAGACCAGCCTGGCCAACATGGTGAAATCCCGCCTCTACTAAAAATACAAAAATTAGCTGGGCATAGTGGCTTGTGCCTGTAATCCTAGCTACTCGGGAGGCTGAGGTGGGAGAATCGTTTGAGCCTGGGAGGCAGAGGGTTGCAGTGAGCAGAGATTGTGGCACTGCACCCCAGAGTCTGGGCGAGAGAGTGAGAACCTGTCTCAAACAAACAAACAAACAAACAAACAAAAAGTTTAAACATAATAAAAAATAACAGAGAAGGAAAAAACAAGTTATCTATGATTCCACTACCCAGAGATATCAGGTTGAACTGTATGCAGTTGCTATTTTTATAGGTCAAAATGGGTGAATATCAGCAATTTCATGTTTTCACTTAATATATTGGTATATTTCCTTCCAAATACTTTACATTCCTTTAAATGGAAATATATACATATATATTCACACACACGTATATATTTGAGATTATAATGTATATGCAAGTATATGTGCAGTTTTTTTTCATAAAACATAATATAATCATTTCTCCATGCAATTAATTTTTTTTCTCTAAACAGTGTTTTTAATAGTTACATAATGTCCTGTCGTTTGGGAGTATCAAGGACATTTCCGCAGTCTCCAGCTACTTGTCCCATGGCCCAGGGAAAGAAAGAGACTTGTTTCTGGCACTCTCTTGACCAGGGAAGGGCTGGACCAGCTCCCAGCAGAGCTGGGGAGAAAGCTCTGGTGACAGGCGGCCGGAAGGCAGCTGGCCCTTGTCTCTTCTCAGGACATGTGCTGAGTGCAGGCAGAGGACAGGAGTGGAAAAGTTTGTCCCTGAGAGGCTGGGAAGAGTATAAAGAAGGGCATGCTCCCTGCCAGGGACCAAAATAGGGGTCTGGAGGGGAGTCAGGCTCTAGCAAGGGCCTTCTCTTGCCCAGAAAGGATTATTTTAAGTGCTCAGGTATTTCAGCCAGCGACAGGTCTCCAGTTTCTGTGGTAACTGAGCTGAGTCAGCTGGAGAAGCCCCATTTCTTCCCAAAGTGCTCTCTCTCTGCCTTAGCCTTCCCCATGATAAGCTTCAAGGTCAGACCAAGCCCTTCTTGGGGCTCGCTGCATGAGACAGAGACTGCTACCCTTTAGCATACTTCCCCACATCTTTGCCACTCAACTAGTTTCGAGTGGAAGTGAGAGGATGAAAGAAGGGAGAAAGAGAGAAAGGAGAGGAGGGACCCTTTCTGATGCTGATGGTGGGAATCAGTCAATAGCAAAGCCATGTTGCCTCTTTGTGCCTCAGCATTCTCCTCTGTAAATGGGGCTAATACTACTTATCACATAGGGTTATTGTGAGATTTAAGTAGGCTATTGCATTGAAACTACCAAGGACTCCTCTGCACATGGTTGTACTCCACTTACTATTGATGCTTTATTACCTACTCACTCTTCCACCCCTCCCTTCAAACTCCCTAATTGCAGGAAGGAAGTGCCTAGTAATAATGCTAATGCAAATAGTTGGCCTTTACTGAAAATTTGCTATTCATTTATTCAAGAGGAATTTAGTGAGGGTCTGTTATGTGCTGGGTATTTTTCTAAGCACTGGGAATACAGCAGTGAAGGACTGCAAATTCCTGCCCTCATGGAGTATACATTCTAGAAGGGGGAGGCAGACAATATACAAATAAATAAATTGACAGTAAGTATACAATGTATCAAGTGTAGATATGTAGTATGAAAAAAATATAGCAGGGCAAGGGAATGCATAGTGAGTGGTGGGAGGTGGGGCAATGGGCGCTACTAGATTTTATTTTATTATTTTTTTTTTGAGACAGAGTCTCGCTCTGTCGCCTAGGCTGAGGTGCAGTGGCAGAATCTTGGCTCACTGCAACCTCTGCCTCCTGGATTCAAGCGATTCTCTTGCCTCAGCCTCCCGAGTAGCTGGGACTATAGGCACCTGCCACAACACCTGGCTAATTTTTGTATTTTTAGTAGAGATGGGGTTTCACCACGTTGGCCAGTCTGGTCTCGAACTCCTGACATTGTGATCTGCCTGCCTTGGCCTCCCAAAGTGCTGGGATTACAGGCGTGAGCTACAGCGCCCTGCCAATGGGTGCTACTTTTTAAAGGGCTTATGTGCCAGCTGTTATTTGAGCCTTAAACACCCAAACAATGAATGTTTAATAAAGCATTTTTGGACATGCCAAGGGCACCTCCAAGCACTAGGAAGGGTGATAGTTCTCTTCATTTGCAGAGCGGGTGAGAGCTGGAAAGTGGAGTGGTAAGCAGAGGCCCAGGGAACCAAGACACCTGGCTCCCCTCTTTGCTCTCTCCTGTTGCAGGCAGTGCCAGCTTTGGAGAGGGAAGATGGGTGTTGGGCAGGGAGGTTCTATCACTCAAGGCATAGGCCCCACATATCCACTCAGACTCTTTGGGTCAGTCGTTTGTTCTGGTGAGTGGAGGCTTAGAGGAAAGCAGAGGTACAGGGTGTGTGGAGGGACAGTTTTCCCTACCCAGAAGGACCCGCAGGTCCAGGAGGTTCTTGTCCAAGCCTTGCATCTATTTGTTGGCAAATTTGGAGCCCTGTGGACAGTATTGTTTAAGCTACGCACAGGGTTTGGGATCATGGTTACTCAAAGGAAACAGATTTTATGTGTGTTTTATGGGGGAGCTGAGAAAAGGTCACGTTATCTGTGTGTGTGTGTGTGCGTGCGCATGTGCACGTGTGTGTGTGTATGTGTATATGTATGCACATAGGCACAAGCTAAAAGAACAAGGGATATGTCACCTCTATGGCCATGCTGTTTTTCTTGGTGATCCTTGCTTTGCCATGAAACCCATGGGTTTCAGTTCTGGCTCCTGTCTCATTCCAAGAGATAAGCATAGGCCAGGTTATTGGGGACCTCCCCAGTGAGGCTGGTTGGTCTCCTGTAGGTAGGGAATACCAAACCTGAGAAAGATCCTCAAGCCCCAGATGTCACTGCTGGAAGGCCTTAGAGATCATTTGAATGTCGCTAGTATTTTGGCTCCCTGAGGGCAGGGCCTTTGTTTTGTTCCCTATTATAACTCCTGAGCCCAGAGTAGAGTCTGGCACATAGTATATGCTAAATAAGCATTTGTTGGGTAGATAAAAAGCTCTAGCTCAATCCCCACTTAATTTACAGAGGAGAAAGTTAAGCCTAGGAAACAGAGGTGACAGAGCTAGGACTGTAGATCTACATTTCCTTGTCTTCTTTTGGAGTCCTCTCTCTCCAATCCTCAAAACCCCAGAATTTCCCAGGCTGCCAGGATTAAATGAAGTGAGCTATTAAACTTTCCAGCCTGTGCCTAGTATGTAGTAGGTGCTCAATTAGTATGAATTTCTCCCCTACACCCCCCCTTTTTTTCCTGCCCGTGGCACTTTCCTCAAGTTTCTCTGCAAGGCAATGTCATGTACTCAAGTATTTTTTCCCACCTTGTACCTCTTCTCCATTCACACATCTGTTCACCATTCACTTGCTGTGTGTTAGGAGGGACACGAAGGAATTCAGAGATGACTGATTAAAAGATGACCAATAGCCCTGTTTTAAGAGATTAATCCTTCAAAGTGTATTAATAAAACTAGTGATTCCTAAGGGCAGGATTTCCACAGAGGGGATATGCTGGGATCTCAGGACGCAAGGGGGAATTCTATTAGGACCCCACCTCTGAGTGTCTGCTGTCTTCCTCTCCCACAGTGGCAGATGAAATGCTGCAAGTGTGACTCCAGGCAGCCTCACAACTACTACAGTCACCGAGTAGAGAATGTGGCTTCATCCTCCGGCCCCATGCGCTGGTGGCAGTCACAGAATGGTGAGCATTTGCCATCTACAGGGACTCAAACTGTGCAGCCTCCACAGGATGAGGTGGATGGAAGGTGCCCTATAACCCTTTGGGTTTCCCAGGCATTTCTTTTGGTGATGTGACGTGGGTGATTGACAAGAAGAAACTTTCTGCCTCATATTTGAGGTCCGTTGGGTGTTATGGTAGAAGAATTTATTGGAGGTGAAGGAAAGGGTATGAGGAGAGAGGAATGTCTTTATTTCCCTCCACTCGGTCTCAGTGGGTGGGCTTGCAGAATTAAGCTTTGGGAACAAGTCTGTGTGGAACAGACGAGTTGAAGCCCTCCAAAGTATTGAAGACATCAGGTGATGGTGGGAAGGAAACTTAGCCAAAAACAGATAGGATCTTGCATAGATAACATAAGCAGAAACATACCACTTCCCACTCCTCTCCAAGAGGGAGTCTGGAAAATCAAGGTTAGAGAGTTTCTGACTTCCTCGAGCTAGTCTAGTCCAGGGCTTCCTTCAGGGCTGGGGAAGTGGAAAGTCTCTGGCTGACAGTTTCTACTTTTTGTCCTTCCAGATGTGAACCCTGTCTCTCTGCAGCTGGACCTGGACAGGAGATTCCAGCTTCAGGAAGTCATGATGGAGTTCCAGGTGTGCCTCCTGGGGGTGGCAGCGGATAGGAGAGTGGCTCCTGGGCCATATGGGCATGGAGCCATGGGGGAGCACAGTGTCCTTGTCTCTCTAGGCTGGGGCAACACTCACCATGAGCCTATATAATGGTGACAGCAAAGGACTTGGTCCTGGGTGAACAGTGGCACCTCCAGGCTCCCTATCTTGGTCGTGCAGTGGTTGCATATCTTCTTCCTCTCTCATTCTCCACCCTCAACCCATCTAATTAATTCAGGTCTGCCAAGTACCAATTCTACTGGGCCCAGTTGCTTGTTGTACATTTGTGTATTCTTGGTATACTCTGTTTTAATAACTTTGCATATTAGATTGAGTTTAACAAGCAGCCAAGAACTTGCCTATCCAACTAACTGATGGATGTTCCTTTGGAACAGCTCTCTTGGTGGGCAATCTACTCATTCAGTGCCATTACTTCTCAAAGCACTTTCAGATTCTGCCTTTAGAACAGCCTTCTAGATACTTCTTTTGGAGGAAACATTTTCATTTAATTGCCATAGGTCAATTTTTTCTTTTCAGAGATGATTTGGTTTTATTCTTTCTACAGAAATAGTCAGATATTCAATGATCAAATTTGGTTAATAAGATTAAATGATTAGGAAGGGAGATATAACTTTCAGGAGTTAAAATGAGCTTGGAATAAAAAGTAATAGGACCTAATTTCTTACATGACTGAAGAAGTTGGCTCTAAGAGCCTCGCCCCATCTAAAGGTCAAAGGTATTTTGAGAAATGCAAGTATCGTTTGAATAAATGCCCAGTCTCTAAAGGTGGCAACTTTGAAGGGCAGCATATTCATTTGGATGGACAGTGTTAAATAGTCTCCTTACTTTATCATCACTCACCTGTTCATTTATTTGTCAATTATTTGTGAGCACTTACTAAACACTGATTACATGGCAGGCTTGGTGTCAGATGTTAGGGATATAAAGATGAATAAAACCAAATCACAATCTTCAAGCAGCTTTCACCATATGTGGGGAAGTCAGTAGTGAGAGAGTGCAATGTGTGCACAATATTGGTAGGAAGAGGTACTGGGAGCCCATGACGGGGCTCTCACATGGTCTGTCTTGGGAGGGCCTGTCAGGGAGTACACCCAGGGGAAGATGAACTTTCGTAGACCAGTAATGGCCAGGTGAAGGGCAATGTTTATTCCAAGCAAACAGAACCATAAACACAAAGACCAGGATGCAGGCGGCAAGAAGGTGAGGTATATGATTGGGGCTGGGGGCAAGGGAATGCACACAGGGCCTGGAGGGTAAAATGTGCTTGGTGGCAAGAGATGGGGATGTGGAGGGCTGAAGACTGCTGCGAGATGAGTTTCCAGGTACACACAGAGGGAGGGGAGCAGACTGAAGATTCACCATTCATTCAACAAATGTGTGCTAAACACCGATGTGCTAGGTGTTGGGGGTCCACCTGTGAACCACAGACAATAGGGGCTACAGCCTGGTATACTGAGTCTCAACCAGGGGCACTATTTTGCCCTCCCCTCTCCCGCAGGGGGTAGCTGACAATTTCTGGAGACACTTTTGGTTGTCATAACTATGGGTATGTAATGATATATGGTGGGTAGAAGTCAAGGATGCTGTTCACCAGGCTGCAGTGCACAGGACAGCTCCTAGGACTAAGATTTCCCCAACTCAATACTATAACAGTGAGAATGGTTGAGAAATCCTGGTCTCATGGGAAAAGAATAAAAAGCAAGAAACCAACAAGTAAATAATTGGAAATCGTGGTGACGTTTCTGAAGGAAACAAGATGCTGAAATAGAAAATAATGGGGCAGGGTGGGGTGGGCCAGCCATGAGCAGGAGAACACACTTCAGTCAGGTATCAAAAGATCTGTACCAGGAAATGACATTTAAGCTGAGAACAAAAGATGAGAGGGAACCTACCAGCGGGAGGAGCATCCCAAGTAGGAAGACTGGACAAAGGCTCTGAGGAGGGACTGAGCTTGGTTTAGGGCTTGAAGAGAGGAGGTGGCCTGAGAGGAGGCAGGGCCCAGGGAGCCTGGGGCCTATTCACTCATGGTCAGAAGTTCAGATTTCGTTCCAGAATAGTATTGGAGGATTTTTAGCAGAGGATTGACAAGGCCCATTTTATGTTTTAAGAAGATGACCAGCCTGGCCAACATGGCAAAACCCTGTCTCTGCTAAAAATATGAAGATTAGCTCGGCCCGGTGGCTGACACCTGTAATCTCAGCACTTTGGGAGGCCGAGGCGGGTGGATCACTTGAGGTCAGGAGTTCGAGACCAGCCTGGCCAACATGGCGAAACCCTGTCTCTACTAAAAATACAAAAATTAGCAGAGCATGGAGGTGTACACCTGTAATTCCAGCTACTCAGGAGGCTGAGACATGAGAATCGCTGGAACCTTGGAGGTGGAGGTTGCAGTGAGCCGAGATCACAGCACTGCACTCCAGCCTGAGTGATGGAGTGAGACTCTGTCTCAGAAAAAAAAAAAAAAAGAAAAAAAGAAATGACTGAGTAAGAGTGAACGTGGGGAAAGGGGAAATCAGATGAAGCTTACTAGGGAGATCAGGCAGGAGGGAACCCTGAAGCTGGAGAGACAGGCCTGGGCCTGGTTCAGTGTTTGCTTTGGAAGCTGAGTTTATAGACCTGCAGTTCCAGGAAGTTGTTCAAGCTTGGAGCTGTCAGCATAAAGACCACATTTAAAGCCACCCAAAATGGATGAAATCATTTTGTAGGAAGGAGCAGGGACTCAATATGTCATGCTAAGGTGCTCAGATTATATCATGAGATCAGTGCAGACTGATTGAAGCTCTCAAAGATCAGATAATCACCCGGGAAGAGCTCTCTGGTAAGTGGGGAACGTGGTTTGGAGGGCCAGGACAGAGGAGGCTGGACACGAGTTCCAGGAGGGGAGACAGAGAGAGAGAGAGAGAGAGAGAGAGAGAGAGAGAGAGAGAGACAATGGTGAGCTGTGGGAAGTGTAGGAGCAGGGGAATGTCTAGCCTGGAAGCCTGGAAGCCTGGTAAGCTGAGCTAGGGATCACTCCTTCTGGAAGGCAGATCCTGGGGAGAAACTTCTGTGGCCTGTGGTATGCCAGGAGGTTTGGACCTGGACGCTCCTGAGCCCACTTGCTCCCGCTGGGCTCCCTTTCTTCCCAGTTCACTGGAGGAGCCTGTCTCTCTGCTTGTGTCTCCATGGGTCACAGCCCCAGCGCCTCCCCTCTGCACACTGCCCCTGTCTCCGCAGGGGCCCATGCCCGCCGGCATGCTGATTGAGCGCTCCTCAGACTTCGGTAAGACCTGGCGAGTGTACCAGTACCTGGCTGCTGACTGCACCTCCACCTTCCCTCGGGTCCGCCAGGGCCGGCCTCAGAGCTGGCAGGATGTTCGGTGCCAGTCCCTGCCCCAGAGGCCTAATGTGCGCCTAAATGGGGGGAAGGTAGGTAGAGCGAATCCTGAAAACTAGGCCTGGGGAGAAGTCCCTGATGTCCCACTGTTCACACAGCCACATGGACTCTTGAGAAGGAATGGAAACATCCTTGCCAGCTCCCCTTGCTGACTTTCTTGAATTCCCCCCAGTAATGACCCCTGTGGCCACCCTCAAAACATTTGCTGCTTATCCTCTTTCTGAGGAGGGATATTTCAGAAAGACCTTGGGGCCACCGCATTACTCACCCCTGCTCTCTTACTCACCCCTGCCCTCTTCCACAGCCCCCTCCCCCGTGACTCATTGTCTCATCCCTCTAGTGGGAAGATGAAATCGACCCTACTTTGGTGTGAGGATTTTGGGATGGCTAGTTAGATGCAAGAGCAAATTACACAAATTTCATTTCACCTTGGTAGGGTTTAACACAAAAATAAACATTTTCAGTTTAATCCCTCCATCTAACCCAGTCTTAGCCCTTGGAGGGAATTCTGGTATAACCCAGAGCCCGAATTCTCCTGAGCTTAAACCCTGAGCTAGAAGTAAGAACCTGCCTGAAAAAACATTCAGAATGTTTCTCCCTAAGTCCTCCTGACATGATCAAATTCTTTCATAACTGCTTTTCCCCATCCCCTGGCAAAGGAGGCTATAGTTTCTCTTCTCCTTTCCCTGGCCGAGACACAAGTGAGCCCTCAGAGCTGCTCTCATGTGGACCAACGCTCAGAGTGGGGCCCTCTCTGCGGACCATGCATCTCTTCCTTTGGGTTTAGCAGTTCCTCCTTGGTTATACCCTTACCCAAATCTATGTTAACCACATTCTTCACACAGCAGATCAGAACGCAGGACTGTTTCCTAACTTGTGGAGGGCGGATGTGAAAACTCTTCCTGGGATATGTAGATGATGAATCGTTTTTTTAAAAAAAGTAAATCAAAAGCATAGTTGAAATTGGGATTGTCCAGAGTGCTGTGGTCACCCACATTCATGCATCCTTGGATTTTAGATTTCTCACTCATCCTGAGTCATGAGAAAATTAGTATCTCCTAAACCCTCATATATAGGTGATACATCTTACCATACTTTTTGACCCAGGGAACTCAGGAAATTCTTAGGATACTTATATTTTCAACTGGGGGGCAGGGTGTACACACACACACACACATACACACACACATTTATGGCCCAGTGATCATCTTGTTCCCCCAAAGCAGCTGACAAGCCTCATAACCATGGTCTGTCTCAGGTTCCAGGTAACAAGGACTTCAAATGTGAGGCATATAATGGAAAGGAAGGTTTCTTCTGAGCTTGAGGCACACTATTTGTCTCTTCTTAAGTGCTTCTCTTTCCCTTCTCTCTGTAGGTCCAACTTAACCTTATGGATTTAGCATCTGGGATTCCAGCAACTCAAAGTAAAAAAATTCAAGGTCAGTGTGGCCCCTCCTCTAGTCCATGGAACTATGAGTGGGAAAGGAAACAGAGTTGGAACCCAGGTCATGGGAATTTCCTGGTTTTTCATGTTTTTGTCAACGTGGTTGGGGATTTAATACTTGCCCTGTTTGCCCCATAGGGACATTGTCTGTGGGATGCTGTGGGATGGTTGAGGTCTGGAGAGGATGGCCCATGGTATCACATATGAAGGAGACTCTATGTGCCTCTAACTTCCTTTCTTTATTTTCCATTCTCCAACCCCTCCCTCCTTGCTGTTTGGTCCTCTCAGAGCTGGGGGAGATCACAAACTTGAGAGTCAACTTCACCAGGCTGGCCCCTGTGCCCCAAAGGGGCTACCACCCTCCCAGCGCCTACTATGCCGTGTCCCAGCTCCGTCTGCAGGGGAGCTGCTTCTGTCACGGCCATGCTGACCGCTGCGCCCCCAAGCCTGGGGCCTCTGCTGGCCCCTCCACCACCATGCAGGTGACAGCCTAGGGTGGGAAGGGGAGAGGAAGGGGGCAGGACCAGGGCAGACTACGGACATTCTTGGGGCTCCCATAAAGCAGGAAGGGCACTAAATCTAAAACTTGGGTACTTAATACTTCAGCAGCAACAACAAAAAATCTAAGTGGTTTTCGTTCCAAAAATCAGAATCGTTTAGTACTTCTTTAGACCTGCTTCCTAATTTGAGATGATTTTCATTTCATTTACATAAGTGTGGAAATTGGGAGGAAGTTTAAGGCAATGATTCTCAACCCTTGTTATGTATTATAACTTCACTGGGAGCTAAAAATGTTGCCCAGCCCTCTACCCTACGATATTCTAATTTTATGATTGGTTTTTAAAGCTCCCAGGTGACTCGAAGGTACTGCCAGGTCTGACAGCCACTGGCTTAGGGATTTTAAAGTCTCATCTAGTGGTGAGATATGGGGGCAGGGTGAGAGACCAATGTTTAGTACAGATGCTAAGTCTACCCTAGACCAGGCGGATTGGCTTCAGCAGGGATGGGGGTTGAGAAGTTCCAGTTTAACAAGCCCTCCCCTCCCAGGGAATTTTGCTGTGAAACCAAACTTGAGAACCACAGGTATAGAAGAGAGAACCTTGAGCAAAGAAGCAGAGAGACCCAACATGGGAGTGTGACAGCTGTCCTAGTGATAGGGGGACAGGAGGAAATCATGTAAGATGGCCTGGGAGGGAAATAGAGGTGGCACAAGCCTCAGCTGGGATTCTTCTTCCACTTCTGGGCCAACTTCTGCCCCAGGCTGCAGAGGTGTGCAGAGGGAGCCCAGTTCAGGGAGTGTGTCATCTGTCAGGGCCCATGAGACATACTCCTAGAACCCAAGGCTGAGTGACACAGAGGGAATACAATATGCTATGAGATGACAGGGAGGGAGGGAGCCACCTAGCCCTGGTGGTCCTCAAATCTGGCTGTGCAGTGGAATCACCACTTTTAAAAGGTGCCACTGCCTGGGCCTCCTCCTTGAGATTCAGACTGAATTGGGTCTGGACCTTGGCATTTTAATAAATGCTCCCCAGGTGACACTGAGGCGCAGCCAGGGTTGAGATCTATGGAATTAGAGGGACCAGGGAAGCCTTATGAGAGAGGTGCCATTCTAGCTGAAGCCTAGCTGGCAGGATTTTGCGAATGAATACAGAGAGAAGAGAATTCTAGGTAGAAGCAAAACCATTGTTAAGGTCAACAGGTAGAGAAAGTAGGGCTTGCAGAGGGAGCAGCTAGAAGTTCAGCTTGCTGTGCTGTCAGCAGGGCATGGGAGCTGAGAATGCAACTAACATGATACAGGTCCTTGAATGCCAGGCTGAAGGTGTTGGGCTTAATTTGGAAGGCAATTAGCACACAATAGCTGTTCTATTTTTATACCTTAATGAGTCTAGTGACAGTACATCACAACAGTTCCATTAGCCAAACAACTGTAGTCATAGATTGTTGGAATATAAATCTCCAGAGGGCCCCACCAGCTTCTGGATCCCACAGTTTGCCAAGGGTTTCTGAGCACCTTCCAAGCACTGCCTCTGATTGGGTGTCACGGGGGTGTCCAAGTGCAACGAGTGAGCTTGCAAAAACCTCACTAGGGGAGCAGTGCGGGCACAAGCACGTGCACACACACACGTGTGCTCATATGTGCGGAACAATGGCAGACAGTTTCACAGGAGCTGGGTGAAGTCTGCGGCATTCAGAGGAAGCATCCTGGAAGGGTTGGTGTCTGAGCCAGACCTGAGTGGTACACAGAGGGCAGGTCCATCCCTGGGGCCCTTCTTTGTTGATTACTCCTGATGGCTGATGGTCCCCCTCCCAGGTCCACGATGTCTGCGTCTGCCAGCACAACACTGCCGGTCCAAATTGTGAACGCTGTGCGCCCTTCTACAACAACCGGCCCTGGAGACCTGCAGAGGGCCGGGACACCCATGAATGCCAAAGTAGGAGCTTTGGATCACCCCTTCCCTGTAGGGTCTGGGTCAAGTGCTGGCCCCTCTAGGCCTCAGTGACCTCACCTGGGACACAGGGGGATCCAGTCTTTCTTATGTAAATCTAAACTGAATTGCACTGTTACAATTCAAGCTCTCCTGGCTCTGTGAGGATGGAGAGAGTATTTGGGTGACATCCTCCCACCACCCCCTGCCTTCTCCTCAGCCAGACCTGGAGGGACCATGACTTGGCTGATGCTTCTGATTCCATGTGACTTTCATGGTATCTCCAGAGCCTGCTTCTTCTGGCCTCTCCAGTTGCTTTACCCTGTTTAGGACATATCTGGTTTTCTGTTGTCATTTTTCCTAATTCAAATGGCTCCCTAGAATCAGGGACTTTGTTTACATAAATGAGGAAAGCAGAGATTCTTATCCCAGAGACAGGCAGTGACCCAAGAGGAGACCAATGTTGGCAGTTGCAGGGTTGGGGATAGAGCATTCAAAGGTCTCTTGCTTTGGGCCAACATGGCCACTGTTCTTGGGTTTATCCCAACAGTAGGAATCAGGAGAATCAGTTCTTATTCTCCTCTGCTTTCTTATTGGTCATGTAACCTTAAATAAATTATACAAACCTCCCTTGGGCTCAGTTTCCCCACTTCCCTGCCTTGATCATCTTGCAGAGTTGTTACAGATGCCAATGAGCTTTTGTGGAGCACGCTCTGTAGACAGCAAAGGCGGGGGTCAGCTGTCAGCCCTGGGACTCTCTTTTTCCAGGGTGCGACTGCAATGGGCACTCAGAGACATGTCACTTTGACCCCGCTGTGTTTGCCGCCAGCCAGGGGGCATATGGAGGTGTGTGTGACAATTGCCGGGACCACACCGAAGGCAAGAACTGTGAGCGGTGTCAGCTGCACTATTTCCGGAACCGGCGCCCGGGAGCTTCCATTCAGGAGACGTGTATCCGTGAGTAGAGGCTCTGGAGACCCAGAATGTCATTTGTCTGTTACTCCCCATCTGCTCTGGGTGCAATAGATCACATGTTTCTGGGTACACCAAGGCCCTCATGGAGCATGAAAACTTGACTGTGAGTCAGGATTTGTGGGAGATTATTTTAATTTAGCTGAGTATTACTGAGCAAGTCACTTAACCTCTCTGGACCATCAAGCAGACAATCCATCAATAGATGGGCTTTATTTGGGGCATAGAAAAGAAAAAAGTAAACATAAGATACAGTTTCTGCCATCAGGGAACACACACACTGTTTGGTGATATAAACTATACACTTGTGAAGAAGAAGGATGAAAGCACCTTTTCCATATGTATATTATCGCCTTTACCATGTTGTAATGAGGTTTGTGATTTAATTTCCTGTTTCTCCTAACATTGAGAACTCCTCCATGGCAAGGATTATTTCTCACATCCTCTGGCCCTAGCACACTGACTGGAAAATCACTGATGCTCAGGGAGCGTTTGTGAATGTAATGGGAGACAACAGGCAGAGGCAGCTTAATATGTCCACAAGAGCCAGCGACTTCATATAGGAGAGGGCCTGGACTGAAACAATCTGATTCGGGCAGGTTTAGTCAGAAAAGACTTTCTGGATGAAGGGGTCTTACATTTTGAAAGGTCTGAAAGAAGTCAGGGAATGGGGGTTGGGGAAAGCCGAGTCACTTTCTATTGATGTTTGTTGCTGGGAAGAGTGAGACAGAACTGAGTTTGATCCCTGGTTCTTGCGTGAACTTTTAATGAGAACTTGAATCAGTTATTTGACATATCTGAGCCTCAGTTTCCTCCTCTGTACAATGAGAATAATAATCTCCAGGATTACCATGAAGATTCCATGAGGCAACATGTGAGAGTGCCCAGTTCAGTGGTTGGCAAGAGTAGTTGCTCAGTAAGTAATGACAACAAAACGCCTTCTATAGTACTTAGCATATGCTAATATGCTCCCCTTGCTTTATGTTTACCCATTTCTTTCTCTCTCTCTCTCTCTTTTTTTTTTTTTTTTTTTTTTGGAGATGGAGTTTCGCTCTTGTTGCCCAGGCTGGAGTGCAATGGCACAATCTCAGTTCACTGCAACCTCCACCTCCCAGGTTCAAGTGATTCTTCTGCCTCAGCCTCCTGGTAGCTGGGATTACAGGCATGCGCCCCTGTGCCTGGCTAATTTTGTATTTTTAGTAGAGACAGGGTTTCACCATGTTGGTCAGGTTGGTCTTGAACTCCTGACCTCAGGTGATCCACCCGCCTCGGCCTCCCAAAGTGCTGGGATTACAAGCATGAGCCACTGCGCCCGGCCATTCACTCATTTATTTCTCACAAGAAGCCTATGAAGGCTGTATCATTATTTTTATTTTACAGACGAGGAAATTGAGGCATGGAGGGATTAAGTAACTTGACTAAGGCTATGAAATTGATAGCCAGTGGTGGAACAAGGATTTGAACCAGGCAGCCTGGCTCCTGGAATCTGCTCTGAACTCTACTTTTCTTTGTTCCTACTGCGGTCACTGCTGTTGTCTCTCAGCCTGCGAGTGTGATCCGGATGGGGCAGTGCCAGGGGCTCCCTGTGACCCAGTGACCGGGCAGTGTGTGTGCAAGGAGCATGTGCAGGGAGAGCGCTGTGACCTATGCAAGCCAGGCTTCACTGGACTCACCTACGCCAACCCGCAGGGCTGCCACCGTGAGTAGGGGACGCGGCCCAGCACGACATGGGGCAGGCTGCATGGGGCCACCAGACCCATGGCTTGCCCTGCTCACTGTGCTCTCTTCAGAGAAAATCCCACTGCAGGGTAGACAGAGGGGGTGTGCCCAGGCCTTTGCCAGGAGTCCGGACTTCTTGACCTCTTACCCAGCACCAGCTGCTGTGCTACTGGCTTCCAGCAGGTGGCAGCAGAGGTCCGAGTTGGAAGGTGGGACTGAGAGCCAGACGGAGGGTGGGCAGGCAGGCGGCTGAGCTGCCAGGTTGCTGGAACTGGTGGGACAGTGCAGGGGTACTGTGAGTCAGCCATGTCATCTGCAGGGAATGGCCTTGCCTAGTTCTTTTCCCAGGTGGGGCCCCTCCCTGGATGTGTGTCCTCTGGGGGTGAGTTTTTCATGGAGCGTCTGCCTGAGCTCAGCAGCTCTCCTCCTGCAGGCTGTGACTGCAACATCCTGGGATCCCGGAGGGACGTGCCGTGTGACGAGGAGAGTGGGCGCTGCCTGTGTCTGCCCAACGTGGTGGGCCCCAAGTGTGACCAGTGCGCTCCCTACCACTGGAAGCTGGCCAGTGGCCAGGGCTGTGAACCGTGTGCCTGCGACCCACACAACTCCCTCAGCCCCCAGTGCAACCAGGTACGAAGTGAGGGTGGCCTGGGGGCCCCTCAGTGGGAGAGGGGTCCTGAGCATCAGCCTTTCTGCTGCCCTTCCATGCTGCCTTTCTGGGCCTCTCCCCTGTCAGACCGGGCATCTTCTGTCCCCATTCTCCTTTGGGGAAGTCACCAGATGTCCCTCCCTCTGTGGCTCTTGGCCGTCAGTGATACCATATGCAGCACACCTTCTGAAGGGCCCACGCTGGGCCTTGACTTCAAGGCTCATCTTTGGGTGGGAGCCCTTGCTTTGTGGGCACAGCAGCTCTGGAGGTGGCCACGAGCCCTGGATTCTACCTGTGGACCAGGAATCTAGGACACGGTCCCTGACACCAGGGTAAGGCAGAGGCTATGAGGCAGGGTCCACTGACGCTGCTCTCTCCACACAGTTCACAGGGCAGTGCCCCTGTCGGGAAGGCTTTGGTGGCCTGACGTGCAGCGCTGCAGCCATCCGCCAGTGTCCAGACCGGACCTATGGAGACGCAGCTACAGGATGCCGAGGTGCGTGCTCAAGGCCTGGGGGACGCTGAGGCTGTGGGGGCCAAGCACGCGGTTGGGCACGTGGTGGGGGCATGTAGGTCTGCAGCAGGGCAGAACGTCCCGTATTGATGCACGTGGTGTGGGCCTGGGCAGCCCTGTGAGTGCATACACTCTGGCCCATTGGTGTGGCCTCTAAGCCCCTGAGGCAGGCCTATGCCCTGCTGTCCCTGAGTCCCGGTGACATGCCAGTTGCTTTGCTCCCCACTTCCCTGAGAGAGAGCATTTCCCAGAAGCCATCTCCAAGGCAGCAGCAAGGATGGTAGACTGTCTCTTCATTCTTCATAGATGGAGGAAGTGAGTCCTGAGGGCTGAAGGGTGTCATTTCCCAGGGAGTCAGTTTGATGTCACCATAGGAGCACAGGCCTTGGAGTGTGCAGACAAGATTCTGGTCCCAGCTCTGCCCCTGCCTCACTGAGTGACTTTGAGGGAGCTGCTTCCCCTCTTTAGACTCGGTTTCCTCCTTTGAGAAAGAGGCGTGCTGTACTTAACCTCTCTGTCCCTCAGAGAGGGACATCTAGAAAAAGTGGGGAAACAAGAGTGCTAATCCTGAGAGTGGTGTGAAGATCAAATGAGTTAATGTGTGTGTGTGACTTTAAATGGTGCCTGGCACATGGTAGGTGCTAAGTAAGCATTTGCTTTCACTGCAGCTGTTACCATGGTTTTTATTCTAGCTGTGACTTCTGTTATTCTAAGTCATGTAGAAAGAGCCTCAGGTCAGACCTGCTCTTCAGGGCTCTCCCTGACAGCTGCTTCTGTCTCCCTGACCCCCGTCTCTGACTGTCATTTTTCTTGGCCCTAGCCTGTGACTGTGATTTCCGGGGAACAGAGGGCCCAGGCTGTGACAAGGCATCGGGCCGCTGCCTCTGCCGCGCTGGCTTGACTGGGCCCCGCTGTGACCAGTGCCAGCGAGGCTACTGCAACCGCTACCCGGTGTGTGTGGCCTGCCACCCTTGCTTCCAGACCTATGATGCGGACCTCCGGGAGCAGGCCCTGCGCCTTGGTAGCCTCCGCAATGCTACCGCCAGCCTGTGGTCAGGGCCAGGGCTGGAGGACCGTGGCCTGGCCTCCTGGATCCTAGATGCAAAGAGTAAGATTGAGCAGATCCGAGCAGTTCTCAGCAGCGCCACAGTCACAGAGCAGGAGGTGGCTCAGGTGGCCAGTGCCATCCTCTCCCTCAGGTAATTCCCTTTCCCTGCCAAGCATTTGGAAGAATTATGCTCTAGGGTTCCTGTACGGGGCACACTGGTCCTTCCTTACATTTGTACAGCGCATTACAGTTTAAAGGCATTTTCACAGTGCTCTCTCTTTCAACCATTACAACAGTCCTGTGAGGTTGGTGTGGTTTTGCAGATGAGAAAACAGGCACAGATAGGTGATGTGACAGAGCCACATGGCCCCCGAAGGGCAGAGCTGGGACTCAGAACACAGCCCAGGAGCCCAAGCCCAGCGTTCTTTTAAGTGCCCAGTGCTGCCTGTGGGAGGGAGTCAGCTCTGGATTAGTCACCCTGGCAGAGGGCATCCGAGAGGCAGGGGCTCCAAAAATAACCCGCGTGTGGCTTTGGAATGGAAGTGGTCCCGCCCACACCCCCATCCCACCAGCAGAGGTGCCTTCTTAGTGAGATTCAGTTCTGGAAGCTTCTATAGTTAGTTGGCATTCCCTGAGCACTGGCTTTCTGATGGTGCACAGAGCCATCCAGGTGTGTGAGTGGCAGGGAGGGAAAAGGCAGCCTAAGAAGAATGAAAATGGAGGCTTCGTAACTCACGATGTGCTAGAGCCTCTGGCTGGGGGCTCCAGCAGAGGAAGTCAAGCAAATATTGGGAACCTTCCTTCCTTCCTCCCTTCCTTCCTTCCTCCTTTCCTTCCTTCCTTCCTTTTTCCCTTCCTTCCTTCCTTTTTTCCTTCCTTCCTTCCTTCCTTCCTTCCTTCCTTCCTTCCTTCCTCCCTTCCTTCCTTCCTTTTTTCCTTCCTTCTTTCCTTTTTTCCTTCCTTCTTTCCCTCCCTCCCTTCCTTCCTTCCCTCCCTTCCCTCTGTCTCCTCCCCTCCCCTTCCCATCCCTCCCCTCCCCTCCCCCGTCTCCTCCCCTCCCCTCCCCGTCCCTCCCCTCCCCTCCCCCTCCCTCCCTCTCTCCCTTCCTTCCTTCCTTCCTTTTTTCTTTCCTTCCTTCCCTCCCTCCCTCCCTCCCCTCCCCTCCCTTCCCCTTCCCTCCCTCCCTCCCTTCCTTCCTTCCTTTTTTCTTCCCTCCCTCCCCTCCCCCTCCCTCCCTTCCTTCCTCCCTTCCTTCCTCCCTTCCTTCCTTCCTCCCTTCCTTCCTTCCTTTCTTCCTTCCTTTTTTCCTTCCTTCCTTTTTTCTTTCCTCCCTCCCCTCCCCTCCCCTCTCCTCCCATCCTCCCTCCCCCCTCCCTCTCTCCCTCCCCGCCTCCCTCCCTCCCCCCTTTCCTTCCTTCCTTCCTTCCTTCCTTCCTTCCTTCCTTCCTTCCTTCCTTCCTTCCTTCCTCTCTTTCTCTCTTTCTTTCTCTTTACATAATTTTAGAGCATCTATTATGAACCAAGCATTGCACAAGGCATCGGGGATATTGAAATTAATATGACATAGTCTTTGCCCTCGAGAAGCTTGCACTGGGGAGAATGATGTGTAAATGGTAAACTATAATGTGACACATGTTATAACGTATCATGGCAGGCTTCACAGAGGTGCCTTCTGAACTAAGTCTCAGATTCGGGCAGTCAGTCCACCAGGTTCAGTAGGTTGGAAACACAGGCATGGAGGGGCATTCCATGGAAGGGCGTTCTGTGCCTGATCAAAGCCTAGAGGTGGAGAATGTGAGGCTTGGAGGAGGGAGCTGGTAGTTGGGTTGGCGGAGCTGCAAAGGGCACAGGGAGAGAGGACTCTCCAAGAGCTCAGTGGCCAAGGGCCTGGGAGGTGGACCCCGAGCCTCCTTCAGAGGGGATGACCAGCTGGCAGCAGTGGTGGGATCTGGAACTGAGTGGGATGTGTGGACTGTGGAAGAGATTTCAGAGCTGCAGCTGTAAAGGTAGTGGCTGAAGCCAGCCTGTAGAGAGCGAAGGAGGAGGGCATCAGGGCAGTGCTCCTCATGGAAGCCAGGAGCTGGAAGAGGGGGAGGAGAATTGGGAATGTTGGGTCATGGAAGTCAAGGGAAGAGAGTTTTGTGGCTCTGCCCATGCATGGACAGAGAAACGTTGTACTGGCCGCTCAGCCTCTGTCCAGCGGAACCCCCTTAGCCTGTGGATTCTCTGTTCTGGTGCCTTTGCCCAAGGCCTCTGTTTGTTCTGACTCAGTAGCAGTTGCTCTAAGGGAATGGCTGCTCTGGGGAGGCACAACTCCCTCCTATATTTTAGTGTAAGCTCCTCTCCCTTCTCAGGCGAGCTCTCCAGGGCCTGCAGCCGGATCTGCCCCTAGAGGAAGAGACGTTGTCCCTTCTGAGAGACCTGGAGAGTCTGGACAGAAGCTTCAATGGTCTCCTCACTATGTATCAGAGGAAGAGGGAGCAGTTTGAAAAACTAAGCAGTGCTGATCCTTCAGGTGAGGAGAGGGCCACCCAGATAACCCCGGGCATGGGCACTGCTGTGGTGGGCATGCCGCCCCCCTCCCTCCTGCTCCTCCTCCATCTCCATTCCCCATGCTTCTTGCCACAGGAGCCTTCCGGATGCTAACCACAGCCTACGAGCAGTCAGCCCAGGCTGCTCAGCAGGTCTCCGACAGCTCACACATTTTGGACCAGCTCAGGGACAGCCGGAGAGAGGCAGAGAGGCTGGCGCAGCAGGCGGGAGGAGGAGGAGGCACCGGCAGCCCCCAGCTTGTGGCCTTGAGGCTGGAGATGTCTTCGTTGCCTGACCTGACACCCACCTTCAACAAGGTGACTTGGGGCATGGAGTCCCACTTCCTGGAGCCCACACCCCAGCTTGTCACACACCAACTGCTGCCACCTGTTTCCCATTAGGGCAGACCTGCCGCTGTGAGAACCCCACTCCCCCAGCCATCCCGACCATTGTGCTCATTGTGAGCTCAGTAGTTGCCAAGGAAACCAGTTTCTTGTGCTTGGTTGTCATGGAGATGTCTGGCTGTTGGTTTCCCAGGTGTGAGGTGGGATTGGTTATTGAGGGGCTTTGGGTAGCCTCTTTGACAGCCCCATCTCTCTACAGCTCTGTGGCAGCTCCAGGCAGATGGCTTGCACCCCAGGATCATGCCCTGGTGAGCTGTGTCCCCATGACAATGGCACAGCCTGTGGCTCCCACTGCAGGGGTGTCCTTCCCAGGGCTGGTGGGGCCTTCTGGACGGCAGGGCAGGTGGCTGAGCAGCTGCGGGGCTTCAATGCCCAGCTCCAGCAGACCAGGCAGATGGTAAGTGTGGCCAAGGTGGGATGGGCACAGGTAGGAGGAGGCAAACAGAATAGATCCCCCGGGCAAGTCAGAGTTCCCATTTTACACTAAAGCCCAGAGATTTTAGTGACCTGCTTAAGGTGCCACAGCAAGTGCATGATAGTTTTTTTCTCTTTTACTGGACATCCACATAGAAACTGCACTGGTTACAAATGCTTCCTAGGTAGGTCTTGGCATAGAGGATGATCCACAGAATTCTGGGACTGCTGAGAGATTTCACTTGGGGCCTTATCCCTTCTGACCTAGAGTGTGTGTCAACAGATTAGGGCAGCCGAGGAATCAGCCTCGCAGATTCAATCCAATGCCCAGCGCCTGGAGACCCAGGTGAGCACCAGCCGCTCCCAGATGGAGGAAGATGTCAGACGCACGCGGCTCCTCATCCAGCAGGTCCGGGATTTCCTAACAGGTGAGCCTGGTCTCCACTCCCACCTTGGCTGCTGTTCCAGTCCTGCCTGTCCCTCATTCCCATGTTCAGTGCATCAGCCAGCCCTCCCTCCCTCCTCCCAGGCCTGCAACATCCTGCTCCAGGCCTCCACCTCTCCTTGGCACCATGGCCGCGACCTTGTCGTTCTCCCATCTGCCCTTCCCACCCACTCCACTCCCTCGTGACCCATTCTCATTCTCAACACAATAACTGAAATATCTCTTTTAAAATGTATAAGTCAGATCACATCTCACTCCTGCTTAAAATCCTTCAGTGGCTTCACCTTGTTCTTGGAATGAGCTCTCAACTCCTATCATGGCTACAGAGCCTGGCCTCTGTCCATCTCTTGGGAGTGACCTTGGGCTCTTCTCTGCTTTGTTCACTGGCTGTCCTTGAACATATCAGGCTCTTGCCTGCTTCAGGAATGTTTATTTGCTCTTTTTGTGCCTGGAATCCTCTTTCCAGGGCTGTTTCTTGTCCTCTGGGTCGTCTCCCCAGAGAGGTGTTTCCTGACCATCTGATCTGGTTGTCCCCTGTCATCTCCCATTCCCCTTCGGTGTCTTACCTTCCTCGCACTACTCACCGTCATTCAGTTGTCGACAAGTGGATTGTCACTCCACTAGAATGGGGACTCCAGGAGGGTAAGGATGGTTGTCTGTCTTTTTGACCACTGTGTCACCAGCACCTAACATAAGGCCAGACACAGAAAGGCATCTGACATAGGTGGCATGAATAAATGAACCAGATGCCCTTCCTCACTGCCCTGGGGAGTGAGGAAGGGCTGTACAATGGAAAGATTCCTAAACAGGACCCGGGAGACTCATGTGACATTGGGCAGGCTGCTTCTCTCTTTGCCTCATCTTTTGCTTCTATAAATGGGGAGACGGTAGTATTTCACAAGTTTATTCTGAGGATCAAATAACTGATGTAAAACGTGTTTTGAAAAAGGAAAGGTGCCTCAGGAACAGGAGTTGATATTGTTAGATTTCTGGTTCCTGCCAGGGAATTTGCTTGGCTGGGAGCCCAGTTAATATGAGCCTAGGGCTTGGTGTAATGACAGTGGCTCTTCTTGCTGCTATTACTGTGTTTTTGCCCCAGATAGGCCAAAGTCCCCTCCTGAGTGCAGATGGCAGGTCAGAGAGGGGCAGGAGACTTCTTCTGAGGTCTCATGACTTGCATAAGGCCATGAGGCCCACACCTGGGGAAAATGATACCTGGGAATCTAGGGAGATTGTGCCCCACAAATGTGGATGATGGCGGAGGTCAAGGTGTGGGGCTTAGGCTCATGGATAAGGGAGTCTTGACCCTGAGTCAAGTCCAGTGACGCTGAATGGCTACTCATCCTGCATTAATCTCAGCCAGGGCTCTGACCTCAGGGGTTGGGAGGTGGGTTGGAATTCTCTCCTGCTGGGTGAGTACCGTGAACAGGCTCACGTGTACAGACAGGGAGCTGCCAGGCCCCTTTTGTCGTCTTTCTTATGCTTGTATCTCAGGTCAAGTCTTATGATGAGTCCAGGGTCAGAGAGAAAAAGCAGGGCCTGAGAGAGGCCTGGCTCCAGGGAGAAACCCAGGAAAATTTTGTGTAGCTGTAGGCTCGGACTCTGGTCTCCAGAGTCCTGGTGCAGACGCCTCTGAGCGCTGGCTGCTGTCAGATGTAGGGTCATGGTGTGGGAGGGAGAGTGGAAAGTCTGTGGAGGGAGGAGGAAACATCGCCTTTCCCAGTTCTTCAAATGGAATTGACAAAATGAATAGTTAAGGCTTATTAAGTTCTGAGTCCAGGCACTGTTCCAAGTGCTTTGCATGTATTACATCATTTACTCCTGACTACATGAACTAAGTACTCTTATTACTTCCACTTTGCACACAAGTAATCTGGGCACAGAGAGGTTAAGCAACTTGGCTAAAGGCATCCAGCTCAGCAGTGGTGCAGGTAGGCTTCAACACTAATGGTCTGATTCTGTCATCCACACCCTATTGCGTTATGGCATGGACACACATATACATACACACCTGTGAGTGTGCATGCACACACAAATACACACTTTCTTGCCACTTGCCTTTGCAAATGTTTTTCCTCTCTCTGGATTGTCTCCCCTCTCCCACCTCTGCTGACCCGGCTAGTTCCTGTTCATCCTCTAGGAATCCTCCTAGGCATCCCACTCTCCCAGCAGCCTCCCTTGACCTATCAGGTGGCTCTGGGGGCCCCTCCCATGGCTACTGTAGCACCTGTGTTTACACCACTCACTCAAAGCTGTACTTCTTTGTTCATGTGCCTGTCTCCCATTAGATTTTCAGCTCCATAAAGGCAGGTATTGAGTTTAATTTGATTTGCAGTCTCAACTCCTCCCATGCTTTTGCTCAATGCAGTAAATATTTACTGAGCCCATCCTGAGACCCAGAAGGCTCTGTGACTGAATGTCATGTAGATTGAGCCTAAGGGTGCAGCTGAAGTGGTGCAGAGTAAAGGAAGGGCCAGATCTAGGTGGGGATGTGCTCATCCTGGAAGGCTTTCTGGGGAAGTTGCATGTGAAGCCTTGCTTTGAGAGTGGGACTCTGGGTTAGATGAGAGGTCGACAATCTCCATGAGGAAGGTCCTTGTGAAAGCTTGCTGCTGGGATAAACCCACTTAATGAAACTCAACCACAGTTATGCTGCATGCAAACCCCCAAGGGACACAGCAATGAACAAGCATGGCTTCCACCCTCCAGGAGTGTCCTTCTGCCTGGCATGGGATGGGGCAGGGAATGAGACCTGTGTGGTCACCTAGTACCCTTTAGGTGTAGAGTAAGGCTGGGCCTGGGACCCCGGAGGAGTTCAGGTCCCAGGACAAATCATCTGGGTGAGTGGGTGCCCCCCTCCTTAATACCTCAATACCAGCGAAATCTGTAAAAGCAAATTGGAATAGATGGGGAGGAGATGTCATCTCTGTACTTCTGACCTTACTCTCTGACCCAGAGTTGGTTTGTAACAACTCTTGCAAATGGGTTGTTTTATGTTGTACCTTCAGGTTGAGGATTGATATTGGGGATTGATATTCCTTTTTCACAGATCAGGAAACTGTGCTTAGGGAACCACTTGACTTGCCCAGGTGGCTTGAATAGTAAAGCAGCGATCTGAACCTGAAGCCCTGTCAATCATTCATTCACTCTACACACATGAGGACCTCCAAGTGCCAGGCACTATGCTGGGGTCTAGGGATATAGCTGTGGACAAAACCCAGCCCCTGCCCTTGTAGAGCTTACATTCTAGAGGAAAAGAGACAAAAAAAAAAAAAAAACCAGTTAGATGAGTACAGTTTTTGGTACCTGGGTGGTGCAAGTGCTAGACAGAAAGATGAGGCGGGGAGGGACGATAAAGTGTGCTACAGTCTAGGGTGGAGGTTGCAATTCTAGATTGGATGGCTGGGGTTGGCCTCCCTGAGAAGGTGATATTCCAGCAAAGACTTGATCATTCTTATTTGCCTTTGCAAAAATGAGCAGTCTTGCCTGAGGGGGAGTGCAGGGAAGGGGTCTTTTTGCCAAGGAAGCAGCTCCAGTTTCTGGTCACTCTTCCCAATTTAGGGCTGATTGTGCATGTGCTGCAGGCATTGTTCAGTACCAGCTGTCTGGCACCACCTCCTTCTCCCTAGCCCGCAGCTTCCTGTGACACCAGACGCTTAGTTGCCACAGCTGTGATGACACTCCCCCACTCCTCTTCCCTCCTGCAGCATGGAGCACAGGATAGTCATCCTCCTACAGCATTCCCAGAAATTTCCAGAGAACAGACACCTGAGTCTGGTTGAGAGGGGGCAGCAGCTCCTTGGGACACCATGATAGAGGGGCCACCATGAGTGCCTTCCACGGGTGCTGCTTAGCCAGGAGAGGCCTCGGATCTCTGGGGAGGTTAGTGGGCTCCCACAGTCTAATGCATGGTTGCCTTCCAGACCCCGAAACGGATGCAGCCACTATCCAGGAGGTCAGCGAGGCTGTGCTGGCCCTGTGGCTGCCCACAGACTCAGCTACTGTTCTGCAGAAGATGAATGAGATCCAGGCCATTGCAGCCAGGCTCCCCAACGTGGACCTGGTGCTGTCCCAGACCAAACAGGACATTGCGCGGGCCCGCAGGCTGCAGGCTGAGGCTGAGGAAGCCAGGTACGGCCTTGGGCCCTGAACTTCTCTCTGCCCAGAAGAGAGAAGTTTTGCTTCTCAACCCCATGGCTGGGAGAGGGGTGCAGAGGGCTGGGAGACAGGAGGGGATGCTTACGATGGTGAGGAGTGGTACACAGAGTCCAGAGTGCAGGTTAAACAATTTGCGTGACTGTGTCTTCCGTATTGGAAACTGCCAAGAGAGTGTCTCAGGCATAACACAAACATTCATCATGTCTGCTTGGTGGGGTCCTGGGGCGTCAAAGCTAATACTTTCCTTGCTCTTTGTCTTGGCTGGGAAGTGTGTTCTTTTGGACTGGTGTGTGAGTCGAACCACACATTGATTCACTATTCACTCATTCTCTCTCTCCTCTCCCTCATGCTTCTCTCACCCAGGAGCCGAGCCCATGCAGTGGAGGGCCAGGTGGAGGATGTGGTTGGGAACCTGCGGCAGGGCACAGTGGCACTGCAGGAAGCTCAGGACACCATGCAAGGCACCAGCCGCTCCCTTAGGCTTATCCAGGATAGGGTTGCTGAGGTGAGGCATCATGGCTTCCTCCACACATATTTGGGCATAAACAGGAAAATTTGGGCACCAGGCATAGAAAATGCCAGAAAGTGACTAGATGAAAAGTGACTAGATGAAAGCTGAGGTGGAGTTCTACAGGAGGGTGACAAGTTTTGGGCTGGCTTTGGGCCTTGGATTTTCTGATCTTGTGGCTGGGATGCAGAAGGCAGGAGTGAGAGGTGGGCAATTTTGATTGTTCTGATTGGAGAGGGTTTTTGCTGCCTGATGAGTTGGAGAAAAAATGGGGATGAACCCCCCACCTATGAGACCCACCACAAATGCCAGATCTCCCTCTTTCCACAAAGGTTCAGCAGGTACTGCAGCCAGCAGAAAAGCTGGTGACAAGCATGACCAAGCAGCTGGGTGACTTCTGGACACGGATGGAGGAGCTCCGCCACCAAGCCCGGCAGCAGCGGGCACAGGCAGTCCAGGCCCAGCAGCTTGCAGAAGGTGCCAGCGAGCAGGCACTGAGTGCCCAAGAGGTACAGAGAAGGCAGAGTTAGCTCAACGATGTATGGCCAGTGAGGGGGTCCTGAGCAGGAGAGGACTTTGCACACTTTATAAGACCACAAACTCAAATGTGCTTAGAATAACAGAACAAGAAGAGGCTTGAGAATCAACCCAAACCTGGCCAGGCATCTGATTTCTCCCTCCACTGCCTTTGGTATAGTTGGCTCAGGGACATTGGAGATGACCAGTGCAATCCCTTTCCTTTTACAGATGAGGTGGTGACTTGTTCACAGGCCTAAGACTCATCTATAAAGCAGGTCCCCTGACACTGGATCCAGAGCTTGTCTCTTGGATCCCCAGCCTGGACAGATGCTCTTTGCTTATCCTAACCTGGGCTCCACGATTGTCAGAATTAGATGAGAGAGAAGATCAAAGAGCCCATTCTCAGTGTCTCACACACACTACCTGCTCCCCCTATGGCTAGGAACACTGGCACTTTCAATCCTGGCACAGTGACCAAGTTGCTAAGTATACTATGTGACAGCTTAATATCAATATCCTGTGATGTGACTAACATTGTCCTGGGAGTGAGGTGCGACATGTCAAGAGCTGGACATGGGAAGAGGGAAACACAGAAGTTTAAGTCATAGTCTGTGACTCAGGCGTTTTAATAGGCAAAACCAATTCTATTGGGGGTTAATAGGAGGCGCTTTCCCACTGTGTGTTGATTTGGGTGACATCAAGTGCTTTGGCCACAGGTCTTTAGGACCTTGCATGATGACAATGACACTGAGACTATTCTACCTTTTTCAGGGATTTGAGAGAATAAAACAAAAGTATGCTGAGTTGAAGGACCGGTTGGGTCAGAGTCCCACGCTGGGTGAACAGGGTGCCCGGATCCAGAGTGTGAAGACAGAGGCAGAGGAGCTATTTGGGGAGACCATGGAGATGATGGACAGGATGAAAGGTGAGGGAATGGTTCAGGGGCACGGACTACTGGGCATTCATGAAGGCTGGTCCCACCCAACCCAAGGCTTCTGAAGCCCATTCTTATTGGAGCTAGCCATGCTATGGGAGTAAGATCAAATGAGATTTTTTCTGGGCGTCTAGTATGTATGAGGCTGGGGAATGCAGAGATGGTCCCATGACTTGACCTGGCCTCAAAAAGCTCGCAATTAATGGGACCATTTTTTCTATTTTTGCAAACAGTGGGGTCATATTTTCTCTTCCTGTTGCTTTATGTTTAAGATGCATAGAACTGTATTTAACAGGATGAGGTGGTCTCTGATAGGGGTTGAATAATAAGAGTTCTAGGGCTCAGAGCATAAATAATTTGAGAGAGACATGTTCAGTGAAGGTAAGAAAAGAAGATTTGTGATGGGCCTGGAAGAATGTATAGGCCTGGGAGAAGCTGTGAGGAAGAGGAGGGACATTAGGATAAGGGTGTTGGGAAGCAACAAGGTATGTTCTGACATAGGGACAGAAGAAGGTTGCTGAGGAGCTGGTGGGAAAGAAGTGGCATGGGGTTAACATGACTTGTCCCTATGCCTGGCTTCTAGTGTGAGGATGAGGAGGGTAGATAGCTCAGGAGGCAGTAGGGCACATCCAAGGGTTTTGAATATGATGGAAACATAATGAAAGTAGCTTTCGGAAGGGTTCCGAAGATTTCTCAGAAAGGAGAACAGGGGCTCCTGGGAACTAGAGTCATGGCTGACATGATGATGGGATCACTGGAGTGGTGTATCCAGTGAAAGCCACAGAAAGAGTTCCTTCGAATTTCAGCAGAAGTGTTTGGCAGAAGTCTCGTTGGATAGCCAGGTGGGCACCACATAAAAGGTTGGGCTGGTGGGTAGACGATGAATAAACCTGGGGCCATGGGCAGCTGCACCCAAAGGATGAAGTGAGAGGAGCTGACCTAGGGGAAGGGGCCAGCGGCTAAGTCAGTGCTTTTCCTTGTCCTGTTCATCCAATACTTTGTATGAAGATAAATAATTTATCAAGTCTCTGGACAACAGAGACACCAGGTAACAGAACCAGTATTCTAAGGCAATAGCAAAAGTTCAGAAAGATGGGCTGAAACTAACAAATGAAATTAAATAAAGAGAAAACTAACCTCCTGCTCTGGCCTTGTTTGGGCTTAAACCACAAGTACAGCTCAGGTGAAGCCTGGCTTTTCAGTAGCTAATGCCACTGCAACCACTTTATAACTAGTAAGTGATAAGCAAATATGAGTTGTTACTCATCTGAAAAAGACCCAAGAGTTTTGAGTTACCGCAAGCTTGTTATAAGCCAGCAATGCTTACTTCAGCCCCAAGAGCTAACAAACACAATGCAACCAAAGTGAAGAGAGTAATAGCTTGAGGTAATGGTAAGACTATTTAGCAACTGGAGTGGTGTGTACCCACTAACCAGAAAAGGCTTAGGCTACAGTATTGGAACCGGAAGGTACCTGCTTGCAGGAATTTACCTTTAGTTGCAGGATAATGGGGGAAGATCATGCATTGACCAGGGGTGGGAGGTGGGTCTTGGGGGTGAGTACCAAGGAACAGAATGGCAGCTATTTAACAACTGCTATGGACATATTTAAATATTTTATCAACCTGTGAATCCATATGGGTATCTACTGGCTGAATGTCAATCCAATAATAACACTGTTATACTCTGCTGATGGGATCTCACCTGGGGGATGGTGTTCAAGTGATGGCTGCTACATCTTCAGAAGGGATATCGACAAACCAGCATACATCAAGGAGAGAGTGACCAGGGTGGGACACAGCAATTATATCAGATGAGGAATAGGTGAAGAAACTGGAGATATTTAACCTGGAGACAATAAAGCCTCAGATATGTGAAGGATTGACATGTGAGAACAGAGAAGGTATATTCTTATACCCCCAGGACACAGACCTGGGACAAGAGGTGGAAGTAAGAGGCAGTCATCTTCTCATGAAGATGACTTTTTTCATAACCAGAGCTGCCTAAGATTGGAGCCTTGTGAGGCAGTGCCTGCTTTCTTCCTATTCCTGGAAAAGTTCAGGCTGAGCCTGGGTACCAGCTCTCGTGGATGTGATAGAGGGACTCCTGCCTAGAGGGACAGGGGGCAGGCTGGACTGAGTCACTTCCAGAGTTCTTCAAACCTCTATGCATCATCTGGTGGTTGTATGCAGAATAAATTGGAAGAGGAGGGCTAGATTTATCTGGAGTGGCATTTGGGGAGGGAAATTGAGGAGGAATTCTGGTCACTCATCCAGCTCTTTTGTCAAGGTGCCTACTTGAGGATCATTAGTTGGATGGCAGCTGTCTGAGCCCAACAGCACTGGGTTGCTAATCTTGGTGTCTGTGACCTCCTTCATTAGCCTGGGACAACTGTGAGAGCCCAGAGGGTCAGGGGCCCAGTAATAGTTAGGAGTGGGGGCCTGCTGGGTTTGGCCCCTGCCGGGTTTCTAAGCATGGAATAGGGGCTAGGGAGGCATGAAGATGGGGGGGCACCACTGCCTTAGAGGCCAGATTTTTTTGGCGGGGCTTCCTCTGCACATGCTACTTCCAGTTAGCAGGAGGGGAAGGAAGGGTTGGGAGTCTTTGGGAGTCTCACCATCAACTCCTCCTCCTGCTGCTGTTCCATTTGCCTCAGACATGGAGTTGGAGCTGCTGCGGGGCAGCCAGGCCATCATGCTGCGCTCGGCGGACCTGACAGGACTGGAGAAGCGTGTGGAGCAGATTCGTGACCACATCAATGAGCGCGTGCTCTACTATGCCACCTGCAAGTGATGCTACAGCTTCCAGCCCCTTTCCCTACTCATCTGCCCCCTTTGCTTTTAGTTGGGGGCAGATTGGGTTGGAGTGCTTTCCATCTCCAGGAGTCTTTCATGCAGCCAAAGCACAGCCTGGACTATCCCTGGTGTGCAGCTAGTAAGATTACCCTGAGCTGCAGCTGAGCCTGAGTCAATGGGACAGTTACACTTGACAGACAGAGATGGTGGAGATTGGCATGCCATTGAAACTAGGAGCTCTCAAGTCAAGGAAGCTGGGCTGGGCAGTATCCCCCGCCTTTAGTTCTCCACTGGGGAAGAATCCTGGACCAAACACAAAAACTTAACAAAAGTGATATAAAAATGAAAAGCCAAATAAAAATCTTTGGAAAAGAGCCTAGAGGTTCAACAAGGAAAAATGGTCTGTCCCCTCACTGGGTAAACTCTTGCCACTGTTTCTGTCTCCTATTTGGGGTTTGTGGGGGACTCCTCTGTTCAAGCCCATGGTTTGCTCTCCTCTGTTCCACCTGGCTTGCTGGGTACCCAGATTTAGGGAGTCTGGGCCCCTGTGCCCCAGAACCTGATGGATTCTACCCTTGAGAAACCAGACAAGCAGTTTTCATCTCTAAGCAGCGATTCAACTTCTTGTTTACAGATGGGGAAATAGAAATCCAGGGAAGGGAAGGTTCTGTTCAAATTCATGCAGCTTCCAGAGGAAAGACTAAGACTAGAATCTGTGTCTCTTGGGGTCTTAAAGAGAAGTAAATGGATATGTGTGGGGGGTGGGGTGGAGGATGATATGGAATGGCATGGACATTTGTGTGTTAACCATGGCCCAAGCAGACACTGTGCTAGACATTTTATCTACATTAATTTCTTGATCATTGTTAATCATTTTAATTATTTATTGGTCACGAGGCTGGGCACATCATCTGCATCATTTCATGATGCAGGCGGTGCTACTATTCCCATTGGATAAGTGAGGAAACGAAGGCACAAAAGGCTAAGTAACTTCCCCAAGGTCACATATATGGCAGTTCGGGACAGAGCTGGGGCTCGAACTCATGCTCATCTGATACGGCCATTCAGAGAATGGCCACTAAAGCCAGACTGCCTGGGTTCCAACAGAACTTGCCCCAAGGGGTTGTTGTGATGAGTAATGAGTTAATGGTGTAACTCATGTCCCTAGGTGCCTGCAGCACTGTATACTCTGCTGTATGCACATCTGTATGCACATCAGCTACAACTGCTGGTTCCTTACTGACCCCAGCCATCCATGCACTCTCTACTCCAGACATGCTCAGAAGTCCCTGAACTGCTCCTGACTTTGAAAGAACCAAATGAAGCATCATAGAGAAAAATATGTCCATTTTATTGAGCACAACACTGAGCATGAAGCTGGAGGGGCGGAGGGTGAGAAGACTGGGGAAGAACAAGAACGGTATGCTGGACTTTCAAGGAGAGAAAAGGGAACAGAAGCAGGATTAGAACTCCTGGCAGACATTAAAATAGTCAACTTCCAAGGTTAACTCAATTGGGTGTGTGCGCGGAGGGCATGTGGCCGGGATAAGAATTCCTTGCAGCCCTTACTCATGAATTTCTTTCCATTCCACTTTGGAGGGTGTGGCACTGCTTTTAGATTGAGGCAGGGAGAGGGGCCAGAATTGTGCCAGGAGCAGGCTGGCTGGGTCTCAGCGCGCTTGGGAGCTAATCCTAGAGTTAAGGATTAGAACTTGAAGAGCTCACAGGCAGACCACCATGGACAGCTGCCTGTCATTCATGCGGATGGGCAGGCAACAGCATTAATGAGCCCAATCTGGCCAAGAGGTTGAAGGCTTGAGAGGTGGGAGTGAGTGTGTGCAGAGTGGGTATCTGGGTAGATGCTCCATATGGCTTTGCTTGGAGGTGACACAGCCTGGCCAGCCCATTAAGCTTTTCACGACAAACAGTACAGACCCAGGCGAGAGCTATCTACGTACACTGCACAGAACCATGGCACGTAGGGTGTGGGGGCATAGAGCAGGCAGGTCAGGGAGACCTGGAAGCCCGCAGGCGCTGCTCCTCCTGCTCACAGCTTCAACAAGGCTTCATGCCTTGGGGCTCCCTCACGGGCCTCCTGTGAGGGGCTGCCCTGCTGGCAGCAGGCTGGTGCTTCCGGCCAGAAACCGCTCCTGCTAAGCCCTGCTCTACTTGCTCTGCCTTCCTCCCTCTGCTGGATAGACACCAGGTTTGGAAGAGCAGAGGAGTTGAACATGTCTCCTGCAAGAGAAAGGGGCTCAGAGTGAGGGCGGGGCTGCCACTTCAGACCCCATCACTCACACTCTGGTATGGGGCTCTCCTCTGGGACAGAAACTCTCCCCAAGCCTCACACTGTGACCCTCCTCACCTGAAAATTGCAATGACACAGGCACAGACTCCAGGAATCACATAATGAGACAGACTCCAGTCTGCCCTGCCCGGCAGTGGGAGCTGCCGCTGGCTTTAACTGGTACCATGACCTCCGATTTGAAGTTCCTAGAAAGGAAATGAAGCAACAACCTTTGAAGTATTTGAGGGGAGAAGAAGAGTTGATGGGGCAGGGCAGAGGTGGTAGTTCTCTGTGCCTGTGGCATCCACTCAGCTCTCCCCTCATGAGGTTCAGAAAGTTCAAGACCCTGCAGAAAAGATAAAGATAACCAAGCCCCCCTAACCTTTCTCCTCCAAAGCACAGAGACCCTAGAAACTCAGGGAATCTGATGCTCACCACTTGCACATACCCAGTTTTCTGTAGGCTTTTATCATCTCTATTGCTTCACTAACCTTTAATAGCACCTCTGTGAGGCAGGCTGAGTAGATAAATAGACGTCAACCCATTTTACAGATGAGCAAACTAGAAGCAGAGACATTCACTGACTCGTCAGTGGCCTCATAGCTAGTAAGTGATGGGGACAGGGCTAGAAGCGTTTTCCCCGCCCCCTGATCCAGAACTCATCCCTCCCTGTAGAGCTGCCTGCGAGTGAGAGAGGCCTTTGTGTCCATTTCTTTCAGTCCTGTTGGCCGATTTCTTTCAGACCCAAGCTGGGGCTCCATCTTTGGCTAAAAATACATACTGTTTTTTGTTGGCCTTTTTGATGAGTGTGGGCTCAGAGCAGTAGGAGGATTTTCCTTTGCTCCCAATGTTCAGGCAGCTGGAGCAGCAGCCACAGGGCCCGGCGGCCAGGGATCCCTGATGCATGGGCACCAGGCTGCTGCTGATGCGGAGGGAGCCGTTGACCAGGCAGTTGAGGGACCTGCCACCAGGGGCAGTGGGCCGGCGGCCATGCTGGCAGGGTAATTGGGTCAGAGCAGGGAGTGCTACGCTCTGGTCCAGGACTGGTGCCTCAGTGATGGTGATCTCAGGGGAGCTGGGTCTAGAGGTTTCTGAGGCTTGAGTTTCAGGCGGCCTGTTCTCCACCTCTGGGCGGATGCCCGGGCTGTGCAGGTTCATGTGTAGCTTCCTCATGTGGTGCACCACAGCTGCTGCGTTGAACGCTTGCTAAGGAGACACAAGAGCAGCCTCTGGCCTTCTGCAACCTCAGAGGGCCTCGGGGTTTAAACTTCCCCTTTGCCTTGTGGCCTCTTGAAACCTGGGTGCCCACCTCTCATTCAGAGAGGGTACAGGGAGCTCCAGTGCCTTCTGGGACATCCCAAGGAAAGCCCTTATGTCAGCTCCTGCCAGCCCAGCCTCCAGGGGCCCAGAACAGCTTTCCCACCCCTCGGAGAGGACAGCTTACCCTCCACTTGCTCTTAGCAAAGTTCTTCTGGATCTGGAGGCTGACTGATGGGTAGATGTCCCGGTGGAGGGCTGTGTTCCCGTCAATCCTGTGGATGTAAGAGGGGACACCTGGCTACTGGGTGGCTATGGACACTCAGCCAGGGGGTGGGCAGGGTGCCTGCAGGTCCATGTGAGAGCTGGGTAGAGTGTGCAGAGGAAAGGCAGCCCACAGCAGGAAAGGGCTACAAGCAGGGGTTCTCTGTCCCCCTGGGCAGGTAAGAGTGGGCTTTAGCTTTGGCAAAATAAAAAACTTTTAGAGCAGGGTCAACAAGCTATGGCCTATAGGCCAAATCGGCCCGTTGCCTGTTTTTGTAAATAAGGTTTTAAGGGGACACAGCGGTGCCCACTAATTCAGGTATTGTCTGTGGCTCCTTTTGCACTGTGACAGCAGGGTCGAGTAGTTGCCATAAATACAGTATGGCCAGGAAAGCCGGAAGTATTAACTATCTGCTGCTTTATAGAAAAAGTTTATTGGACCTAGCATCAGAGGGCACTAGCATAGTCACCATCCTTTAGCTCAAAACCTTGCCTAGAACCCACCTCCTCCTGGAAGCCTTCCTCAATAAGGCCATCTGGTACAGGCTACCCCTTTTCTATCCCCTTAGCCCCTTATTCACTGGTCTCTAAGTGTTTCTCAGACACCTGATGTGTGCATAGTACTGTGCCAACTACTAACAGACCTCGAGAAGTAAGAGACATGGGCCCTAACACCTAGGAGCCTACAGTCTAGGTGTGGGGTGTTGCTCATGCTATGGACTGCAGTAATGCATGGTAAGCTGTGTGATTAATAAAGAGAACAGGGGAGATTGGGGTGGACTGCAGGGATCAGGGGCTTCAGGGAAGGGCAGAGACTGATCTGGATCCTGAAGGATGCCACATACAGGGCAAGAAGCAAGACATTGTAGGTAGTGGGAATGATCTGATCCAAGGTGTAGTTAAGAAAGAGCTTCGTATGTGGGGTGAGGGATGGCAGGAAGACAGAGATAGCTCCCAGGCCTATCTGGACAGAGGAGGTATGCTGGCGATCCTGGGAAAAGAGGCTGGAGATAAAGGGTCAGGCCATATTAGGGAAACTGGACAGACAAAGGAATCCAGGCTTGCTGGGGTGCGAAGTGGGGAACTATTGTAAATTGAGTTAGGGAGTAACATGAAGAAGTATTTTGAGATTTTCCTATTTTGCCAGTCGGTTGCTTTGCAATTATTCCTAAATCACTTCACCTGGAACAGTTATTGATCCCTGAGTAAAACAAACCTCTTAAGGACAGAACAGAGTTGCCCATTCCTGGCACCTCTTGAATAACTGGTATTGAGCATTGCACCCTGTCCCAGGGCTGAATGACAGCGCTCGGCTGCACCTGCCTCCTGCACTTGACCAGACAACCTAGCTGCTACCCTTGCATCAGAACCTGCTCCACTGAATGCTGTTTGAATCTCCACCTGGGCCTGATGAACAATGGCATGGTCCTTGCTCGTCGCAACATTAAATGGACCAAGGCAAGCAGATTCCAGAGGAACACAATGTGAATGAGTCAGCCTGGTTTTGGGAACCACAGGGCTGGGGTCTAGAGTCCACTCCATGTCTCACTCACCAGGGGTGACTCAAGGCCTTCTCACAGGTGTACCGCTCATTCGGATCCTTCTCGAGCAAGTGGCAAATAAAGTCCTTGGCTAAGGGGAGCAATCAAAGACACGACGACTAAGGACCAGATTTCATGACTGATGGAAATTCACTTCCGGGCTGGTGGGTGGCAGTGAATGCATCTTTAGCTGATCTTCCAAAGAGGCAATTTTAAGAGTCTTAGAAGAGGAAAAAAAATCCAAACCACCTAACAACAACCCACTATAAACCACCAAAGAAGGGAAGCTACAAGCCGCCTCACCCACACAGCACTGCAGAAGCATCACTGGTCACGAGGCCCCCATGTGCCTGCACACCACATGTGCATGTGTTTGCATGGAAACAGGAAACAGCACTGGCACATGGGCACACATGTGAGTGCTGGATTGTTCCAGCTCCAATTTCCACTTAACAGGTCCAACAATCACGTAATGATCATCTTCTCTCACACACAGACATTGCATGGTCTTTCTTGGTATCTAATCCCTTGGTTTTGCTGCTCTTGTCTGGAACTCTCCCCTCACCACCTGGCTCTGCCCTCCTGGCCCCGCATCTGAACTGCCCCCGCTCCCCCCGCCATCTCCTTATCAGGCATACTGTGGTTCTGCCCCCAGAAAAACAAAAGCATAGCCCTTAGAAGTAAATAATTTATTGGGTCTTTGAAGCAGATGAAGATTTCTCCACTTTCCTTGGCAGCCTGTTCTGTAAGATCCCCAGGACTTTGAAGAGCCAGGACTGTCACCCTTTGTTAAGCTTATTTCTCCTGCCTGGCAGCCTCTACCTTGAGCCTATTATCTCTCCTTCACGCCTACTGGCCTTACCTGACTCAGAAATGTCATCCCAGAATGGAGACTCAAACTCATAGTAGCCCTCCTTGATCTTCTCGAAAAGCTTAGACTCCGTTTCTTCGTAGAACGGGGGGTATCCACAGAGCCTGCAGCAGGACAGGAAGGAGGTACACTACTGAAAAACCTGTCCTCCCTGAGCCAGCCTCTCTGCTCCCCCAGGCTCCCACTGTATACACAGGTGGGCAATGAAGGTCTCAGAACAGCAGTATGACCAGGACACGGATCTGCCTCAAATTCAAGAATGGTACAGGTCCCATGAAGTGTTTATGCAAGTGCCAAGCCTTGGCACAGGCATCCCTAGACGGTCTCTGCATACATTATGCCCTCAAACCCTTGCCACCTCTCCTTGTACTTTCCCTGACTCATGAATGCTATATAAAATATCTTTAAGAAAGATGGGGTAGACTGTCTACTTGATTGTAAGTTTGATGAAGGATTTATTTAGGCTGCGTTGTTCGCTGCTGGATTCTTTAGAACCTAGCACAGGGATAGATGCAGAGTAGATAGGCAGCGAATATTGGTTGAGCAAATAAATGAGAGTACTTATTCAACATAAATGGAGGAGATAATTGAAACCAGGTTATTTTCCTAAGAGCAAAGTTTACTGTAGGTGAGGAGGGATGGTGGGGAAGAGGTGATGGGCAGGTTAGGAAAGGGAGAGCTTGGGAATGTGTGGAGAGGAGCGAAAAGGTGAGGCCCTGACCAGCTTCATCCAGGCAATGGTTTTGCCTTGGGAAAGAAAGCTGAGATGCAGGAACAGTGGGTCCGCCTGACTTCCAAGACTGGCTTGGCCTCTCTCTTTTTCACTGTTCATTCCACAGAGTGGGATCCAACACATTTATAGGCAGTAAATGGGGCAGGGGTGCAAGAGGAGCGAGTGACAGGTGGCTGTGCAGTGGATTCATGCTGAGCTCTGTTTTAAAATTCAGTGGAGGTCAAGAGAGAGGAAGCTTTTAAGCTTCGTGTACATGCATATGTGTGTGTGTGTGTGTTTGTGTGTGTGTGTGTGTGTGTGTGCATGCACCCGTGTGCCTGTGTCTGTTTGTGCACATGCACGTGCTTGGAAGAGGAGCTGAGACAGGGGAGGGAATGAGAAGGGGTAAGCAGGCTCCGAGATTTCTCAGCAGCTGAGCCCAGGCCAGCGTCTACTCACAATATGTAGGTGATGACACCGATGGACCAGCAATCCACAGCCTTGCTGTAGGGTTTCTGGGCCAGCACTTCTGGAGCTGCAGCAGACCAAGGGCAGAGTCAGGGCTGGTGGCAAGAGGAGAGGGATTTGGGGTGGGGGCTGAAAGTCAGGCTTAGAGAAGCAGACTAGGGAAGACCATGGGATGGTGGTGTTTCTAGGAGACTGAAAACTCCCTAAGGCTAGGGGCTGTGTCTCTTCTGGGAAGACTAAGTCTTCCTGCAAAGAGAGACTGTGACTTCTCCATTAGTTTGTGAGTTTCCCCATGACAGGGTCGATGACTCCCCTGTTGGACTGGAGATCTCCAGGGCTATGTCTCCCCGATCACAGTGAGTATTCTCTGAAGCCAGGGCCTGTTTCCCCACTCAGATAGGGGATTCCCAGGGCAAGGGTGATCTCTCTCCCTTCAGACTTGGAGATCATCAGTGTAGGACTGTCTCTCTTCCACTAGACTAGGAGCCTCTGGGAGGCAGATGTTGAGTCTCCCCCATTAGGTTAGGAGATCCTGGAGCAAAGGCAGTATCTCTCCCATCAGACCGTGGGTACCTTCTGAGGGGAGGCATTTAGTCTCCCCCATCAGATTGAGAGCTTTCAGAGGGCATGAGCCATGACTTCCTCTGATTAGGAAGTCTCTACACTCCTCTGTGGAGTGTAGAGGGTTGCCTTCTATATTTATCGCAGCTACCAGAACTTTGTACCTGGTGGGACTCAATACCTACTGATGAGTGAATGACTTGACTTTCTGGGAGGGTAGATTCCCTCTCTTGAGTCAGAGCTCTGCTTCCCATTACCCAACTGCAAACAGGTGATTACTGGTGAAGGAGGAAGGGACAGGAGCAGATGTTCAGAGTTCCAACTTTCTCTCCTGTAGATCCCAATAATACTCTCCCAGGTGCCCTGCCTGCTCTCACTCTTTTTGGGTGCCCTGGAAACCTACAGGAATGTTCAAGCAGGAGGCTCCAGCTCTGCCAATTTCCCAGAGTGCTTCCTTGGGTGGACATTTAGGAGCCCATTTCTGGGTTCCTCAGGCCCAATTTCAATATCCTGTGCTTCCTGGCTCCCAACAACTGGGGGCTAATGTCTCCTGCAGAGTGGGAGAAAGGAGTGGGGCCAGTGCTCAACCCCTCAGCTCTCTGCTGATCTCTGGGTTTGTGATCTTGTCTGCCCCTGATCCAGCTGGAAAGACAAAGGCTCAAAGTCTATCTGCAGAAATGAGAGCCAAAGCATAGGCAGGAACTGTGGAGGGCTCAGGGGTAGGCGGTCTTTAAAGATGTAGAATTTGAGAGCAGTAAGGACAGATCCTGAGATGGATGAATTGGCTGGCCCTAAACCTTGTAAGTGGATGTCCTACCTAGATAGCCCCTGAAGTTGAACCCTACGTTCTCAGAATTACCCCTTTCTGTGAATGATAGGCATGTGGTTGAATGTAGCCAACTGGTCAACCTTCCTTCTGGTCCCAGACTTACCCACATAACCCGGGGTCCCACAGGCAGTGGACATGACGCCATTCTGTTCCATCTTGGACAGACCAAAGTCAGTGATCATGATCTTAGAGTTCTCTTCAGGGGTAAGGTACAAAAGGTTTTCAGGCTGTAGGAGAAAAAATATGTAGTGTAGGATATAACCACCTGAAGCAAGTATTTTCCTTCCCCTTGATACATAATTTCATAGGAAGCTGAGCCCTGGGCTCCTGACTTCAAGGCCAGCCCATCGTCCTCCATTCTTCCCTCCTTCCTCCTACCTGCACCCTCACCCCTGCACCCCAGCACTCTGCCTCTTGCTTATGGCTCTGACTTTGCTCAGTCTTATAACCATTAATATGCTCACCCTTTCCTTCCCTCACTTCCAACTACCCCAGGACTGTTTGTGTTTTGAGGGAACCTATCTTTGGTTAATGGTGTCTGATCTCTCCAAAGTCCAGTGCAATGCCTAGTACAATGTAGGCCCTCAGTAAGTATTTTGTTGCATTGGGTTTTGACTGTGGCTGGATTTAAGAAATGTGTGTATTATTTTGGTATCCAAATAGGGTAAGGCATAGTGAAAGGTTCAAGAAAAGATTGAGGTGCAAATTAGTAACCATTGTTCACTCATCCAAGGTCTGTTTAAGGAATCTAAGGGCAGAAGGGGCCTTGGGAGTCACTAGTCCAACCCTCTTACTTTATGGAGCTTAGATGTCCCATGACCCATGCAGCTTCCTTAAGAGTCATTATCTGTTTCCCACCCAGGACTCCCGGCTTGACACCTTTAAGTCTCTGTGGACGATGCCATTCTCATGGAGGTATTTCACTGCCGACAAGACCTGCTGGATCACCAGACTGGCATCCTTCTCTGTGTAGACACCCCGCTCCAGGATCCGGTCAAAGAGCTCCCCACCAGAAACACTGTGGGCATAGGATCAAGACAGGAATTCTGTTCTCATTTCAGGTCAAAGTAATGCGAAAGTGTTTGCTTTGAAGCCATGGGGGACACAGCTGTGGTGGAACAGGCAGGCACCCATGAACTGCGATTGAAGGGATGCTGGAAGGACTACTCCAGTCTCAGAACACCCACTCTGGGCACCTGGAGTGATATCACCAGGCAGTCATTTCTTTGGGCCAAGCATTGACCTCTCTCTCTGACAATTTCCTTTAAAATGTAAATGCTTCCGGTTGGGGTTGCACAAGAAGCCAATAATTCCTTAGTGTGGACACACTTCTTAGCCACCTTCCTTCCTGGCCTATGACACAGGAAGCCATGATGAAAGAGAGGGCTGACACAGAAATTAAGCAAAGTAGGAAAGGGAAGGCATGAAAGTGAAACTAACTGTGCTTATATTAAGATTTCTTTCCTCATTTTGGGAAATTGGACTTCGTAAAGCTGGAATTACAGGTAGGGCTGTACGGGTGCTTTGAAACTCAAATGGTAGAGTATCTTAGGACTCAGAGGAGCTTAAAGATCAAGTCCGACTTCTATCTCGTGAATACTGTCTACACTATTTTTGCCTAGAAGTTTTCTAGTGAGTACTAGAACACTTAAGTGTCAGAGAACACTCTACCTCCTAAGACAGAGTGTTTTTTGGCATCTTCCTAATGTTTCTGTACATTATGTTGAAAGCTGATGTCCTGTCATACCAGTGCTACCAATTTCACCTATTGAGACTGCACAGAACAAGAATAACAGCCTTTCCTGTGTACCTTTCAAGTATTCAAAGATAGTGAAATGCTCTCTGGAGGCCTTGTCTTCTCTGAGATAAGCATTCCCAGACTATTTCAACCATGAGCCAGGGATTCTAGTCCTTTCACCCTCCTAGTCCCCCTTACCACTGTCCCATGACATTAGATGTGGTCATTCATGCCCAACTAGTGATGAAGGAACACAATTTCTCCAATCAAAATTCACCTTATCCTGCTCTTTGGCTTCCGGTCTTTAGACTTTGGGCTTTCCTATAGTAGCTGAAGGCCTGTAGGAAATGTGCTGTTTGTACAGAGGTATGAATTCTTAACCCTGAGGGGCCTGAGTCCTGGAGCTATGCTCTGAGGAGGCTTGGTGTCTCCTCAGGGACGTCCAACCCTGCCCATCTCCTTGCCTCCCTGCCTTCTGAATTACTGTGTGCTAATACTGTTGGCTTGGCCTCATTGAAGTACCTGATGGTCCCTGATCACCTGTTAGTGCCACTAGGGGCCCTTCCCATCTCACTCCCTTGACTGCCTGCTACCTCTCTTTAGAGGCCCTCAGATGACCCCCCAGTTAATCAGCTGCTTAGGCCTGAGTTAGCTCATTAAAGTTTCTTAGGAATCAGCCCATCAGCCAAAAATCATGTTGTGTCCAGCCACGCTGAGATTGCAGAGTGGTGTGTGAGTGCGTGTGTGTGTGCATGTGCAAGTGTGTGTATTTGTGTGTGTGTGTACTTTATAAACAGAAGTGTCTTTGAGCCCAATGCTGAGTCCTCATGAACACCGACCAACCTCTACAGCAGTCGCTGTCAGGCAGAACTGTTGTTTGGATGTGGCAATGACACAGAGACCTTGCTAATGAAGCACCACTTCTGTCCTACAGGTGGACACGCACAATCACAGCCCGTCTTTAACTTTGGGTGGCTCTCTTTTGAGAAAATCTTTCTTTATATTGAAATATATCTACCTGTGGCTTCTGCTCCTACAGTAATTTTATGCTGGAGTGATGTTAAAACATTTACTATCCAATTTGATTAACATGTATTGGTCCAAATGGACTGAAGCCATGGTGCCAGGAAAGGGTTCTGGCAACTCCTTGTTAGTCTGGCATTACCCCTTCAGTTGTTTGGTTGCAAGGGGCGAGGAGGGGTTGGGCAGCAGAAGGACATGGATGGGTTGGGGTCGCAGCTATTTGCTGACTAGTAAGAAATGTTCTAACAACCGATAGGGTTGTCCTGGTGCAAAGGAGCTCAATAATCAACCCAGGTTTACCCTGTGGCCCACATAGAACCTGCCCATGACCAAAGGCACACTCAGTCTAAAAGGACCCTTGGCATTTATGAGCCTCCTGAATGAAGTCTTCATTTTTGTCTTTGAATCGCTGTCCATCCCTCACCAGCGACCAACCTCCTCTAGGCCTCCCCCACACCACCAGGCCTCTGTGGAGGAAGCAAGTCGCCTATCACTTACAGCTGCATGACCAGGTAGTAGTGGGTGGTGCTCTCGTAGATGTCCTCCAAGGTCACAATGTTTTCATGCTTGATCCTGGGAAAAATAAAGTGCATGATGAACGGTATGTGATTCAGGTTGTCCAGACAAAGAATGCAGACCTAGCCCAAAAGCTTCTGTTGGAGGCTTTTGATGGCAATGTTTAGGAAGACTAGGTCTTTGTGAAGTCTTCATAATAAGTTGACTGTCACAAATTAATCCCAGAGAAAAGATTCCTATGGTGGTGCTCGGTCTGTGTTTACTGAATGAACAATTGATCATCCTTCCTTCAGGGAACAAACACTTCCTTGTTATGCCAGGAATCTCTTTAAACTTTACTAAAAGAGACAGTTAGAAGAATGGAGGAAGGCTAAGGGAATACCTGACTCTAGGTTATTCTACAAAGTGGGTATTCAGATGTTAGAAATATTGCATTTAAAAAGTACAGGTTGAGTATCCCATATCTAAAATGTTTGAGACTAGAAGAGTTTTTGGAATATTTGCATGTACATAATGATATACCTTGGAGATAGGACCCAAGTCTAAACATGAAGTTCGTTTTTGTCTCATGTGTACCTTATACACATAGCTGGTAGGTAATTTTACACAATATTTAAAAAATAATTTTGTGCATGAAACAAAACTTTGAATGCATTTTGACTGTGACCTGTCACATGAGGTCAGGTGTGGAATTTTCTATTTGTGGCATCCTGTCAATGGTAAAAATGTTTCTGACTTTGGAGAATTTTGGATTTTAGAGTAGGAATGCTCAACCTGTATACAATGGGAAGGATTCAGGTGAGCTGAGCCTCCTCTTGGATAACCACAGAGGAAGTGTTGAAAAATTAGTGTTCCAGGATATCGTGAGAAGCAAGGTAGATGCTTATTTTTAGGGTGAGTTCTGTGGGATGACTTAGATAGGTGATTCTCAACCAAGGACTCTTTTGCCTCTCAGGGAACATTTGGCAATATCTTGAGACATGTTTGATTGTCACGACTAGGGCAGGGGGAGGTGCTGCTGGCATCTAGTGGGTAGAGGCAGAAATGCTGCTAAACATCCAACAATGCACAGGACAGCCTCCAACACCACAAAGAATTATCTGGTTCAAAATGTCGACAGCATCATGGTGGAGAAGTCTGGCCCTCTATTACCCTTGTTCGGGGTTACTCAAAGACTGCATCATGCAGAATAATCGTATTAGCAGAGGGGCTTGGCTTGCCAGGCAGCAATGCTATGCATGCCTGTAAAGGAGAAAATTCTCTAGGAATTTTACTCCTGGCTGTGCAGCACAGGGGTTAAGGACTTAAACTCAGACTCAGACTCAGTCAGGCCTGCGTTCACATCTAGTTCAGGCAATTAGGTAACTTCAGCTGGCTTATTCCAGTTTTCAAACCCTTAATTTCCTTGTCTGAAAAGTATGTGTCTCTTATAGAATTGTATCAGGATAAAAGGAGATAATGCATAATGCTTAATACAGTGCCTGGGGAAGGGTAAACACATAACCAATAGTAGCTATCTTCTTTACGATATTTTAGAAAATATAGACCTGTGGCAGTTGTCACTTGATGAATTCAACTATACTCATAAGCTGGCAATGCTGACATTAGTTTATCAATTATTCACTCACTGAACAAACATTTATTGAGCATAAATACTGTTGATACAAGGCAATAATAAGAAAGATGACATGGTCCTTGCTCTCAATTAGTTGGCAATCTTTCTTTGCCCTAATCTCCCTGGATCCCAGACCTATGTCTCTAGCATGTTACAAAATGCCTTCATGTTGAGATAGGTGGATACTTACATTCAGTATATTCCAACCAATTTCTTTCTATTTCATCCAAGCGTACACATCCTCTTTGTTCTCTATCCCAAGCAATGACATAGTTGTCCACTTAATTGCTCAATCTCAGGGTCTCTTTTGATGCTTTTGTCTTGTACACTTTTAGCAGTCAACCCCAAACCCAGTCACTTCTCCCTTTGAAACATCTTTTGTAATCTAGTCCTTTTAGGCACACATGATTCTGCCACCACCTTCTCTTGTATTCTCAACCCATGCCTAAATTATTGTGAAAGTCTTATAATTGGCCTCCTGTCCTCTAGGCTGGCACCCTCCAATCCATCCTCCACCATGCTTGAGAGAGATAGCTCCAACATGTTAATCAAACAATGTGACTCCTCACTTAAAATCCTTTGATGACTTCTTTTTGCCCACAGAATAAAGCCAACATTCCTTATCATGCCATCTAAGATCCTTTGTAATTAAGTCTTATTTCACGATTTTAGTTTCATCACTTGTCTCTTAATACTATGCACTCTAAATTCAAGGATTTCAAATACTCACTCTTCCCTAAAATCCCTTGCACTTACATCATTCTACATTAAAGTTTATGCTACTCTTGGCCTGAATTCCCTTTCTGCACTGCCCTTCTTGCCCCCACAAAGTTTGACTCATCCATCAAGGTCCATCTTCTTTGAAAGTGGTCCAATAACTCATACTCATAAAAACACACATATAGGCAAAATGAATCTTTATCTCCTCCAAAGTCTGCCTTCTGCTAGTGTGACTTACATCTGATTTTGTTGGATTTTCTTATGGGCACCTCTGTATCCAACGTAGGCTCCTGAGGGTACAGAATTTTGTCTGCCTCATCCTTGTGGTCCTGATCCTGTGTTCATGTGCCTAATACACTTTTGGTACACCATAAGGGTTTCACAAGGGCCTGTTGTAAGAGTCTTGCTGTAAATATTTGATGATTTGTAGTGTCGCCTTCATTATGATGGTTGGGGTGCTGAACCTCTGTTTGCTTTGGTATAAATTGAAGCTAATTTTGAAATCTTACGCTGCTTCCTTAATTATTAATTCTTCCTGAGGCTGGCCCTCAATTGATTTTTGTTCCTTTGAGCTAATTACTCTCCAGCCTATGTGCACAAACCAGTTCTGCCACCAGTGGGTTTGCGCATCAATTTGCTGCCAAAAAAAAAAAAAAAATCAGCTAGGACAGCTGTCCAACTAAACTTAGCTAATTGAACTGACCCATCAACTCAATCAAAGGGAGCAATGCCTTTGGGTGCAGAAATCCAGTCCTAGTCCTTCTTGAAGGAAATTTATGAAGAAAATGTTATGATCCCATAGTGACATCCAATCAACCCTAAGACCCACTCACTTTTTCAACACAGCAATCTCATTCTCCAGACTGCTGTCACGGAAAGCAGGTGACTTCTTGATGCACTTCAGGGCAAAGAGCTTCCCAGTCAGTCTTTGCTTCACCAGGAACACTTCTGAGAAAGCTCCTCTGAGGAGAAGATACCAAAAGATAAAACTTAGTAGGGGGCAGACATCTTACACTTCCAGATGTGAGACCTGAGAAAGGACGCAACAGAGTCTATGTAGTCCTCTGACCACAAAGGCATATCCTGAATTTAAATCTGGAAGAAACATCAGGAAAATACAAAATTTAAAAAAGGGCAGAGGGGAACCTGTATTCTTCCAAAATGCCAATGTCATAAAAAGCTAGAGAGAGATAACACCGAAGTGCAATACCAGACCCTAGACTGCAGCCTGTACTGGAGGGAAAATGCTATAAGACACATAATAGGGTCAATCAATAAAACTGGAGTATGGATGACAGACTAGGTACACTTAATGAGTCAATATTCAATTGACTGAAGTTGAGAACTGTACTATGGTCACGTAAGGGAATACTCCATCCCTAGAAATATACACGAATGTCCTTGATGGGTAAAGGGTGATGGTGTCCACAACTAACTCTTCGGAGATTAGGAAAGAATCATCTTTCTATATCTATCTCTACAAATCTACAGAGAACATTGCAATGAGAAGGCAGATGGGGGAAATTGTGAACAAGAGGTGAATCTGGGTAGTGGGCATTTGGAAATTCTTTCTACCATTCTTATTCTTATTTTATTTTATTATTTTTTTAGAGACAGGGCTTCACTATGTTGCTGATCTGGTTAGACTTTGTGTCCCCACTCAAATCTCATCTTGAATTGTACTCCCTATAATCCTCATAATCCCCACGTGTCAAGGGAGAGACCAGGTAGAGGTGATTGGCTCATGGGGGCAGTTTCCCTTATGATATTCGCATGATAGTGAGTGAATTCTCATGGGATCTGACGGTTTTATAAGGGGCTCTTCCCCCTTTGCTTGGCACTTCTCCTTCCTGCTGCTTTGTGAAGAAGGAGCCTTACTTCCCCTTCACCTTCTGCCATGATTGTCAGTTTCCTGAGGCCACCTCAGCCATGCTGAACTGTGAGTCAATTAAGTCTCTTTCCTTTATAAATTATCCAGTCTCAAGCTCTTCTTTATAGCAGTATAAAAATAGACTAATACAGTTGCCCAAACTGGTCTTGAACTCCTGGGTTCAGGCAATTCTCCTGCTTTGGCATTCCAAAGTGTTGAGATTACACGTATGAGCCACCACGCCTGGTGTTATTCTTATTTTTTAAATGTTTTTCTAAGTTTGAAATTATTTCCAACTAAAAAGTTAAACAATTAAACTTAGAGGCAAAGTGAAAGAGTAGATGAGGGAAAGGCTGATAATTACTCTTCACTGTCATTTGGGCGCTGCTGAGTTATGTTGATGGCAGGTGTATCTGACATGCTAATGTGCTTTCTAATTTAAAGATCATATTGGAAGAAAAAGATCCCACCACAGATTCAGGGACTAGGCATGTGTTATTTCCTGGTTCTATAGTTTGGGAATGATCCCTAGAGACAGAGAGTCCCCTGCAGCTGTGGAAAGATTTCTCCACTTGGCAAGCCCACTAAAAAGAAGCCACTACAGAGTCAATTCATGTCACTTTCAATGTGACTCAGTGTGGCACACTGGAGTGGCAGCTGGAGGTAGCACAGGGGACACAGTGGAAATACAGTGAGAACAAAAAGACTTCTCTCTCAATTTTAGATGGTGATGATCACCCTTATCAGAGGCCAGGGTGCTGATCATCCTCTCATTCATTCAGTAGGATCTTCAAAGACAAAAGACAGAACCTAGCAGTCTCTGAGGCAGGCTCTGAAGACAGGGAAGGTGGAACCAATGGGAATACAGGGTAGGAGTCCAAATTACAGGCCTCTTGGTTTGAAGGGGTCCTCTGGAGACCAGACCATCAGACCAGCAGTTAAGCTTGGTGTGGATGCTGAAGCCTGATTGTTCATGTTAGAATCTCAGCTTTTGGAGTAAAAAGTCACTTAACTCCCATATTCCCAGTTTCCTCATCTGAAAAGTTGGAGTATCAATAGTATCTGATTCACAAGGTTGTTTAGAAGATTAAATGACTTGATATATGTAAATTGCTTAAAAGTGTTTCTGACATCTATTAAGACTATATGTGTTAGATACTATTATTATCATCACTACTATTTGAATACCATTATGAAGAACACCCAGTAGTACAAGAGGAGAGAGAATCTAAGTAAGGAAACAGCTGAGCCATCCTTGACCCTGCCATCTGGATATGCTAGAATGAAAGCCCAATGGGAGTCAAGCTTCTACAAGGACTTTAAAAATCTGCATTAGAAATTACTTGGTGTTTCCTGTGTCTGAGTTTCCTGTTTTCCCAGCTGCACTTGGAACTGAGTTAATCAAAGCCTCCTGAGCTTGCTCTGTTAATCCATTCACTTACTCATCCCTTCAACCAAGATTTATTGAGCACCTACTGAGTCTTAGACACTGGAAAGTAAAAGGTGAGTGTTTCCATTCTTAAGGAGCCTGTAGAATAGTGAGGAACAGGGACAAATAAGCAATTAGCATTTGATTTGAAAAATGCTCTCAGGTATTCAATGAATGCTTATTGAACCGATGGAACTTCTCTGTGTCAGGCACTGAGATTAGTATTGGTCCAGCTTGGGATTCAGTGTGAAAGACAGATACATACACAACACATAAGAATGACATATTAAGAGGCCACAGAAAATGGACACTTAAGACAGGGCCCCTGCTATGGTTGGGCAGGTTGTGCAGTGCAACAGTTCCAGCAGGTGCCATTCACCTTGAAGCCATCCTACATGTTCATATGATAATTATTATATTTCCTGCCCCAGCAGACAGCAGGCTAGATAAAAGAGCACCTTTTTCATAATTTGTACACTTGTCCACTCTCCACCACACCCCACTGTGGTAAGTCTGTGGGGTCTGCAGCCTGGGGACACTGGTCTTCATCCCGAGCACCACTGAGGTGTCTTCTCTTTCGCTCAGCTCTAACTTCTGCAACAGCTGTGATGTGCCTCCTGTCTTGTCCTTCTGCTCCCTTCAAATCACTGCTGAGCTAGATACATTAGAACACCAGAAGCACTTAAAATATAGATTCCTGGCTGCTGCATCCTATCTTCCAAAATTCCAATTTAGTGGGTCTGAGACCGGGGTTTATTTTTCAAAAGTCACCCAGGCTAAAAGGAATTGTTATTCATTTTCTTGAGTGTGACAATGATATTGTAGATATATGTGAAAATACCTTTATTTTAGGAGATACAAACAGAAGATTCGGAGGTGACATGTCATCATGTTAGCAACTTATTTACAAATAGTTCAGTGTTCAGTACATGTATGTATGTGTGTGTGTGTGTGTATGATGTAAAATACATACTGTATAGTGAAATGCTAACAATGTTGAATTTAGATGGTGGGTATACTGATGTTCATTTTACCATTGTTTCACCTTTTCCATATGTTTAAACATTTTCACAGTTAAAAGTTGGAGGCATAAACTCTCCAGATGACTCTGATGTTCTCCCAGATTTAGGTGCTGCTATGGTAAACTTCACTGAGCTCTCAGAGGGAAGGTGTGTCCATCTTTGGAGTCCTACAGCACAAGTCTAGCAGATGGTAAATTCTTGTCAACCTGGGCTCCCTTCTCTCCTCTCCTCTGGATTTTTGGAACACTTAGCAAATCATTTCTGACTTACTCGTGAGCCTTGTCTCTTTCTCCTGCCAAAACCCCCTCTCTCATCACTCCCGTCTTGGTAAAGGCCTTTGATGGAAGGCCCATGCTCTCATGACCAGCATCCCGCTGGGATCCTCCTGCACTTTCACAGCCTGACAACCTGCCTGTGCCAGGAGGGCTCAGAAGTCACTTCTCTGTCTACAGCACGAGTGTGGGCAGCCGTCATTGCCTGAGGTCATTGCCTCCTAGTCAGGGCAAAGTGAAGTGGCATCGGCTACAGAGAAAGCTTACCCGGATGGACAGCCCGCTGGCTGCTCCTCACTGTCCAGGCCCAATTAGCCTAGACTAATTAGCTGACCAGCTGGGGTTCTGAGGGGATTGGGGGCCAGTGGCCTGGAGCTGCTGCCAGCCTGCGTCAGAGTCTGCAGCCTCCCAGGGGAGAGGCAGGACTAAGTGGAGAGTCAGCTCCAGACAAACTGTCTCTGGTCTGCCAGTCGTGTAATCATCTTCAAGGGGCAGGCTCAGACACCCTGCAGGCTGGCAGAGGTATGGACTACAGCACAGCTGAAACACTTAGATATGGAGGAGGGAGGATGGTGGTGCAGGGGGCTGATTCAGGTGTGTGTGACCCATGAGCTCCCTGGACCTGAAAAGCCCCTTATGTTCCAGTGAGAGCAGAAGATGAGGTTGTTCACTGATGGAGAAATGAAGATGCTGGGGGAGGAGGCTGGGAAAGTTCTAGGGTCACTGGCCCTCCAGAAGTGCTCTCCAACTCCCCTCTCCTGTGACAGAGGCAAGAACCCACAAGCTGTCACAGATCTGGAAGGAGGATAGGTCACTGCAGGTGGGTCGGAAGGAGGTAAGCCCTGGGGGAAAGGGACTGGTATTCCCTGAGGGCTCCAATTTTGTTTTGTTTTGTTTTGAGACAGAGTCTTGCTCTGTCATCAGGCTAGAGAGTGGTGGCACAATCTCCTTTCACTGCAATCTCCGCCTCCCAGGTTCAAGCAATTCTCCTGCCTCAGCCTCCCGAGTAGCTGGGACTATATCCAATGTATTAAATCATCTTTGGTATTACCCAAAGCACCTGCCACCCACTCCACCCACCATCCTCTAGGCCACAAAACTCTCCCTAAGTCCCTTAAAGAAATCAAAATGAAGTCACAGCAGCCTCAGTCCAGTTCATCAATTGCAGCCAGCAGAGAACAACTCTTCCAACCTCCCACTGCAGGCAGCCCAGCCCACCCGGCCTTATAGCCTCAGGACTTACGATCCCAGCACTTCCATAAAAATGAAGGTTTTCCGGATGTTGGTGGTCTGTTTCTTCCAGGAACTGCAGTCATCTTCTTCCTTTCGACCCATCGCCTCCAGAGTTGAAGCTTCTGAGGATGCTTTATTGGAACGGGGGGAAAAAGAGGAGAAAAAAAGTCTGGTCAGTTGCTTTGTCAAACAAGATTAAAAATAGGCTGCAATACTCACATCTTTCTGTAATTATCAGAAGGAAGGATTAGGAGCAAACCTGGATAACTGGCAAAAATAAAACTATCTCCACACTTGCTTATAAAAAGTACAAGGACAAAGTTATGGAATGCCTACTACATGGGTACTATGCTTGCTGCATGCTCACATCAGGGCAGTAGTGAGTACGTGTGTAGATAACCTGGGAATATCCACCTTGAGGGGATCTGAGCTGAGCTGAGGCATGTCCTATGTTTTCCAAATGATAGTCATAATGTTTACTCAGACTACAGAGTCAGCCAGGCTTCCTCTCTCATGTCACAACTCTGCCACCTCCCTCAATTTTTCTCACTAGTACCTCTCTCCCACCTGTTATGGGTTAAATGAATGAGTATTGTGCTGTTTTTGTAACTCCTACAACATTTAGCACAGTGCTGGGCAAATAGTTATTCATGAAAATCTAAATTGAATCATTTCCTAAATTTATATCAGAGTTCTGGAGTTACCATACGTATTCAACAGTCAACTAATATTTATTTAGCACCTACCATATGCAAGGTGCCGATGTGTACTGATAACAACACAGATGCTGGCCCTGCCTTCATGAGGCTGCCAGTCTGAAGGAGATGGGCAATGGGCAAGTAAAGTCACACGTGTACAGTTACAAAGTGTGGGGAAAATCATGAAAGACAAAAACCTGGGTTTGTCATAGAGATAAACAGGGAGAGTCTTCTTTAGATAAAGGCTAGGGAAGGCCTCTTGAGCAGGCCATATTTAAGCTGAGACGCAAAATTTGGGAAGGAGCCAACCAAGCAAAAAGCATGTGAAAGAGCTTCTCTGCAAAGGAAATATAACAGCAAATCGCGAAGGGAGGAAAGAGCATGGTGTGCTCCAGAGCCTGAAGGGATGGCGTGGCTGGTGCAGAGTAAGCGCCGTATGGTCGGGGGTGGAGAATGGGCAGGGAGAGGCAGGCAGGGGCAGACCATAAAGGGCCTTGTAGACTCTGTTAAAGACCTTGGATTTTCTTCTAAGTGAGATGGGAAGACATGAAGTATTTTTAGCAGGGGAGTTAATTACACCATTGATGTTTTAAAGAGTTCTCTCTGGCTGATCTGTGAAGGGAGTGGAAGGGGCAAGAGTTGCTGCATGGAAAACGGGTAGGGGACAGAAGTCTAGGAGAGAGATGATGGTGGCTCGGGCCAGATGGGAGTGAAGGAGAGAATGATGAACCTGGGATGTATTCTGGGAGTCCAGTTATCTACAGTATTAGGCGATGTGTCATATGGTGGGGCAGACAGAGTCCAGGAGGACTCCCATGTTTCTGGCAGGAGCATCTGGGATTGGTTGGGGGTGCCCTGACTGAGCTCATGAATACTAGAGAGAAACACATTTTTGGGATGGGGTTAAATGGTTGGAGGGAATTTCTGTTCCTCTGGATATTCCACTCTGTCTACCTCCTCCAACAGCTGATGGCAGGGTACTGGGTGTCCAGGAGTGATGAGTGAGACACCATTTCTGCCAGCACCCTCTCCCTCACACTCTTTGAACCTGATGGAGAAATAGGAAAATATGTCTAATGACTGCCCCTCTTGGGCAATGACCTTCCTTCCCCACTTGAGAAAAACCACCTGTAGACTCTATGGGGTCTCCTATTAATAATAGCCTTTGAACAAAAAGAAAGTTTGTCTACAATTCAGCATTTAGTGAAGAGCATAGTTTTGGAGGCCAACCTGAGTTCAAATCCTACCTTTGCTAGTTACCAGGTAAATGGCCTTGCCTAAGGCAAGTTACTAACCTCTTTGAATCTATTTCCTCATCTGTAAAGTGGGGGCAAAAACCTTTATGATATGGTAAAGGTTAAATGAAATAGTGCATATAGAGACGTTGATACACGTGATAAACAGTGGTTTCTTTTTTTATTTTTATTTTTATTTTTTTCTGTTCTGCTACAATGATAAACAGTTGTAATGGAGATAATATTCTGGAGACAGTTATTGATGTATTTCATTCCTGGTAATCCACATCTGGAGGACTCATGGTAAAACAGGTTTCATGGAATAGAGGGAAACCTCTTCCACCATTAAAACACGATATGAGACTTAGAGCCCTGGGATAAGAAGAATATGATACAAGCGAGGCTCTTGGCAGAGAGGAAGAGGAGGTGGAAAGATGGCTACTTTTGGTTCAAGTGGACCCTGGAAAGGGGATGGGGAGACAGATGGTATAGTTTTCCAAAGCACAGATCTTTGCTTTAGAGCATCTGTTCAGGAATGGGGAGACTGGTGACATGGATGGGGTGGCTTACCAGGACCCTGCTGGTGGGAGGCTTTAAGCCTAGGAGGAGGTCCACCTGCAACTGCATCTAACAGGGCAGTGAGGAATCATGGGGAGGCCTCGAGGGAGGAGGTGAGTTGAGACAGTGCCTCATGATGGGCAGAGACTCCAAAACCTCCCCAGGGCCAGCTCATGCCAGCTCATGAGAGCCAGCTGTGCACATCTCTGGTGTTAATGTTGGCAGCTAGAAAGTGACCACAGTAGGAGTACTGGAGTATTTTTTTTGAGACAGAGTCTTGCTCTATTGCCCAGGCTGGAGTACAGTGGTGTGATCATTCCTCACTGTAGCCTCCATCCCCTGGGCTGAAGTGATCTCATCTCAGCCACCCTAGTAGTTGGGACCTCAGTCACCCTAGTAGTTGACATGCATCGCCACGCCTGACTAATTTTAATTTGTTTTCCAGACAGGGTCTTACTCTGTTGCCCAGGCTGGCCTCGAACTCCTGGGCTCAAGTGACCCTCCCATCTTGGCCTCCCAAAGTGCTGGGATTACAGGTGTGAGCCACCAATCCCAGCCTAATAGGAGTATTTACACCATGGACAGTGGCAACAGCTATAATCAGGGCTTCTCCCTGACTCCACTGACCCCTGCCCCAAGACATGTCATTAAACATTTACCAGGTCATCATGGCTCATGGCCCTATGAGGGGACGTAGAGCAGGTCAGGGCCAGCTGGCTGGGGTTGGTGAGAAGAGATGGTGATGACCAGGACTTTTCAGGTAAGCAAACAGCTGGGATCAGGGCCTTTAGTAGAGTATGTCAGTATGATTCCCATGAACCAGTGTGACCAGTCATACTTCAGAGGTCACTAGTCAGTTTCTGATGGGATCCGGAGGACTATGGAATCCAGGGTCCCTGATAAGTGTGAGAAGTCTGAGGCCCCCTTCTCCCATACGACAACAAGGTCAAGTAAATACCTTACAACATAAAATGCCACCTTGAAGTTGAGCAGGAAGAGGAAAGGCCATCTCAAGGCTGTGTTTTCCTGAAAGGCATAAGGTGACTCTTGAAACCCAAAGGGAGATTTATATGCTATAATGGACAAATTGAAATTTAAAGTTCCCCATTTCCTTTTTTGTTGCCTGGTGGGGTGGGAGTTCATGAGAAAGATTTATAAGAAATAAGGAAGCTGCATTTTTTGGTGTACATTTTAATAGTGTGTCAACTTGCAACCTGGCTATTTATTATTAAAAAATGCATGTGAGAAACTCCTTCATGATTGACCTAGTTGTATATACATCTGGTAGCTTGTGTTTGGGTCTTCTGGCCCATTAGATGATCTGTTCCTCTTGGCAGGGTGGCAGCCCAAAGGGACCACAGCAGTTCAGGATGCAGGCACTGGCCAGAGGAGGTCTCACTGGCAGTGGTGGGCTGACACTTGACTTTGAGGGCACAGTACGCAAGGTGGAGACAAATGGACCCTGACTGGTGGAGATCTCTTTGAGGAAGATGGAATATAAGAGTTGGGGAATGTCTTTAGCCAGATGCCTTTCTGTAGATCCTGAACCCCAAATCTAGCAGCTTCCACTTATCAGGGTGCTTGGCATCTAGAATGCATGAACTCTCACTCGCTTTACCAGGCTGCAAAAAGAAAAATGGGGTACTTTAAATTTGAGATTGTCCATTATTGCATGTTAATCTTATCAGGTTTAAAGAATCTCATTTAGCTGACCCAGTCTCCAGGGGGCATCACAAACACTTCTCGCTGTGTAGATACACTGCTGCTGGGAAGTCTTGAAAGTAGGGGATAAGGGCAAAGGTTTGAACATTTAACAAAGCAAAATCAACTGCCTGTGTGCCTCCCCCACCCTCTCTCTCTCCCCTCTCCACAGAACAACAGGGCTGTGGATGTTGCTTTTCCAGCCAATCAAGAGCTGCCTTCCAGCTCTGGGACCAAGAGCCAGGCGTCCATCACTCCCCCTTCCGGAGCTCCCATGGAATGACGGCCTGTTCTCCAGGAGGCTGTACCACCTCATTAGCAGATCTGTACTCACTGTTCCTTCTTTCTCTTCTCTCTTAAATAGCTTTAAAAACATAGTATTCTTAGCCGAAGCTAGGCTATAAGAAAACATCTTTCCCGCCCACTCCTCCTCCCATACACTGAATCCTAACCATTTAGTTCCGTCTTCAGTGCAATGTGGAAAACTCAAAGGCCCAGATCTGAAACCCCCATAGCTTTGGCTTTTCCTTCCCGCCCCTCTGTAACCAGAGCGATCGCCTCAAGACCCCCATGCCCTGTGTGGTGGAGGTCTGAACAGCGGGCTTTGAAAGGGGTGCCCATGTTTCTTCCATGGCTGCATCCTGCTTCTTTCTGCTGAAGTCCTCCCCCTCCTCTCTTGACTTCTGTAATCTAGGCCTTTTCAGAGGAAAAGAAAACAAATTCTAAGGAGCTTGAAGCTCCAGTATTGCTCTCATTTGTTTCCAAAGTACTCCCCGCCTCTCACTCTATTTCTGGCAACAATTTCCATTGGGTTTCAAAGCTCAGGAGCAGCCGCCACAGATTTCTCTGAGATTTAGGGCTGATTTCACGTCGATAGCTCAGGAGACTTGGAGAATGTTGGCTTCGTGGCTGGTTCAGGCGCCTTGCACCTCAGCACAGCAAGATTCTCAAGAATATTCTGCAAAAATGGCTCCTAGCAAAGGAAATGACTTTATTCATGGAACTATCTTTGAGTTGTGGAGGTAATACTCTTTCACGCAACATGCATTTATTAAGTACTTCCTGTATACCCTTTGGGCTATAAATAGACATTTCTATGATAGGAGTCTGGCCTTAAAAGTGCTTACAATCAGGTTATGAAGACCAAATGCAGATATATAAATAAGGAGCTAAGAATGCAGACCAGTCTGTTTAAAGGACTGGGACCATGTGTTACTCATCTTTGAAATCCTAGAACCTACTACTGTTCCTGGCACTCGCTAAAGGTCCAGCCCATGGTTGCTAAATGAGTGAATGAGAAAGAAAAGCTTGAGGGTGGGTTGATTGTGGAGCGCACTGTGGAGGAGTTAGACTTAAGATGAGTATGGAAGGTGGGTGGATGTATTCTTTATATTGCTTTAGAGAGGAGCCTATAGCAAGAAGACCTGAGCCCCGAGAAGGGACTGCAGCACGGCCTTCCTCTCTGTAGTCCTCACTGTGAGGTTCTGCCCATGGCACAGCAGCAGGAGAGGGTGAAATGGCCATAGAAGGCCAAATCTGCTTGGCTTCTTTGTTGTCATCATCATTTCAGGGACAGTAGTGCCTGGGATGGGACCTGTGTCCAGTTCTTGGTCAGAAGAACTTCCCTGGGACACTAGACAAGGCTCTTTCTGACCATTCTACCTAGAGTCTGTCTACCCACACCCAGAGTTACTCTCTCTTAGGTGAGCCAGTCCTTTCTTCTGTAATACATATGACAATCTCAAAGCACCCTGTTTATTTGTCAGAGGTTGATCTCCTCTGTAGAAAGTAACTCCACACAGACAAAGACCTTGGCTGTCTCGCTGCCTCCCTTGGGGCTACTGCAGTACCTGCCTCCTGGTTAGTGCTCAACTGTATTTTTTGGATGATCTTCCTGGCCTCTTGGGGGAAAATTCTGCAGCTGTGGAGGAGGTTACAGAGGGGAAAGTTCTTCCTAAAGGGCAGGCAGTACAGCCTTGGGGTGGACGCTGCCTCTGAGTGCAGCCCTTTCCATGCTCCTAGTGGCAGGCTGTGTGGTGCCTGTTTATGAGATGCTGGTGAGAGATGCTTGGGCCATGAGCCCAGCAGGCAGGTGCTCCTTCCATGGAGCTTCTCTGTCCTTCCTCCTTTTCCAGCTTCATTTAGTAAAGGGAGCATCACTAGCCCCAGACAGAACTCTCAGGCAGATAAGGTTTGTTTGCAGTGGCCTCCTCACTGTGGTCATGTACCCTAAAACTGCCAGGTCACCTCATGACCCCACACTGGCCAGATTCTTTCTCTGGACTCTCACTTCTGCCCCACTCTCCACATGGCCTCACTATCCAAAGTTTCCTATTTGAGTTGCAGCCATTTAGGGACCTGCCCTGAGGTGCTTATTAAATTAATCAGCTGGGCTAATAGCTTAAAAGTGTTACACTCCTAATTAGGTGATCCAGAGTCTTAGGAGCATCACGTTAGAATTCAAAGGCTTTCCATCCAATCCAATCCAATCCACACTACTCCACTCCATTCCAATCCAATCCACTCCAAACCATTACAATAGGTACAGTGTAGGAACAATCATAGTGTTCCTAAACTGGGCATGGACTAACCAGAGTAGATGGGGACAGGGAAGGAGAGCATCTTTGAGTAGCACCTCTGCAATCTTAAGCCCACAGATAATGGTTCTCAATTCTACCCATGGAAAGAGCCACCCTCCTTTTGCTAGTGCTGTCACTAGGGGCTTCTGAGCAAGGAGGCTTGAATCACTCTGGGGCATAGTGAGCAGGCTCAGGCCTTCTGGATCATGCCTGGCTCTTTCACTGACTTTAGAGGAATCAGTCTACCCTAAGACTGCTTTATAGTCTCTGCTTCCAGGATTTTCCATTCTTTGGGACCATGACTCAGAAGAGCCTATGGACCTTGGGAGGGAGGTTATCAGTTGGATCATCTTCAATAAGAATGTGCTCTCTGCCTCCAGGCTGGGGCACACAGAATCATGGAAATCTGTCAGTACTTCGTGACAAAAGGGTAAAAGGCAAAAGTTGGGAAGTTTTCTTGCTGGGTCCCACAATTTTCTACACTCTGGCCCATATTGAACTTTATATCATCCACTGGGTTAAAAGAATACTGGAAAGAACCGAGGCTTGTTCCAGTCTTGGTTTGATATCCAGTAGCTGTGCAGCCCCAAGCAGATCACTATACATCCCTGAGTTTTCATCCTCCTCTTTGGTGAACAGATGAGATTGGACTAGATTAAAGTTCCCCGAAGTTTGCTTTTCATTATGTTAGTCCTGGGCGACTCTCCGTGAGCAGGGTAGATTTGCTACCTCCTCTGGCCCCCTTCTTGGAGATTCATAATCCACATTAGCTTATTAAAGGCTCTGAGGACCATTAAAGACACATGCTTAATGCTGTTTAATCCGGCATTTCCCAAATTTAGTAGACAGTGAAATTATTTCCTTCTGTAACACTCATATTAGTGTGCAGGGGATCTAGGGTTTCTCAGAGCATCCTTTGGAAAATGTAGACTAGGCCATCTCTAATGCTTTGTAATTCTTCATATTTTGAAAGGATAGATGAAATTTCTAGCAGCCCTCTGCCATCAGTCACAGTTTTACCATCCTTGTGGTGTCATAGGTGAACGGCTGGGCCTGTGTCAGAACTTATTTCTAGTTCATGGGTTGCAACCCAAGTGGCTCATTAGCTTGCCAAAGCCCAGGTTCTGGAGCCTAAAGGCTTCAGGAGTCTTCTGACTGGAGAGAAACTCCAAGGACCACCCACTCCATTTCCCAGCCCTTCTGCCACTGTCATTCTGCATTTCAAAGATCAACTCTGCATGCCAATTTCTGTTCACAAAATGACCCAGGGAGAAGGTTTTTCCATTGTTGCCTGCAGTTTATTTAAGGCGCAAACCTACATCTAAGTTTGACAAAATCACTCTGACTGCAGTGACAAGCCATAATTTATGTGTTGCTTATGGTTTACTATGTGCTTCTTACAGAGGATGTGAAGACAATTCTCTAGGGCTTCATGTGGTAGCTGAGGGGTCAACACGCAGGGACCATTGCAAAGAGCAGGGTATGTTGCTTATTCTTAGTGTGCTGCTAAGCATATTGGGCCTCGGTTTCCTCATCTGCTGAGTGTGAATAATGATCCCTGCTCTATTTCTCAGCATTTCTTTGGAGGGCTAATGCTTCAATGGGCACAAAAGCAGTTTGCAACCTCTAAAGTGCCATGCCGTGGGTCCACATTATAGGCACACGAATTAAACACTAAGCACTGGAGAAAGAAAGGGAAACCAATAAGGACTTAAACAGGGGTGAGCACAGGACAGGAGACAGGGATCTGCTGTTCCTTCAGCTGGTTCCAGCTCCCACGTGCCTTTCACAGTGTGAGCATCTCATCTCACTGTGATTCTAAAGTGTTTAAAGATATATGATTTTTCATACATCATAGCCCTGAATGCAAGCCAACTACTTCATCTGGTACCCAACCAAGAAAGCAGGGAACTGTTGCAACAAGAGAGGAAATAATACTTTTGTTGGGATTTTTTCATGGGCGATATCAGGTCTCCACTGGGGCACTTTTCTAAGGAGTTTTCAAGGTTAACACTGACTGTGTGTCACACACCGCCTTCAAGCCTAATCCCATGCAAGAGGTGCCTCTTTTGTACAGGCTGAACGCTCATTACTATTAACCGTCACAGCCAGGCACTCTACTGCGGCTTCCAGAAGGGGAGAGGAAGGATATTTCCCCCACCAGGAATGGAGTGCAAAAGAAAGGACAGGCTGAATTCAGGACGAAGGGCTGTGTCAGGAAGCTCTGAGTTACCAGCCTTTCCTCCACAATCATGGATAGTCCGTGCAGTCCCCTGCCTGCTTCAGCTTGCTTTCTTGCTGGCAGCCGCTCCCACTCAGCCCCAACCCCCTCGCCATTGACCGTGGCGGCGCGCCTGCAGTTGTAGCGCCAGGCACGCAGCCTGTTTGCAGACTCAGCCGCTCCCCTCATTCATGCTGCAGCTCATTCACTCGCTGGCGCTGGCAGGCTGTGGCTAGGCGCCGTCACTCGCGCGCATTCGTGTGGCAATTTATTTCTGGCCCTGTGTGCGTGTGTATCGGGGAGAGGGAGGGAGGGAGGTGCTCTCCTCTTAGAGGGGGATGCTTTTTCACTTCCAGGTAGAATCTCTCCTAGGCTTTATAGTATTCGCTGCCCTGGACCACGCACCTGGGTGGGGCACCGCGCTAGGCACTTTGCATGCATTATCTTGTTTAATGACTCATGTCCCCCTTTCAAGGTAACCGCATTTTACATCTCAGGTACTGATAAGTAGAAATGTTCAGAAAAATCCCCCACATCAAACTGATAGTGAATGATAGAACTGAACTGGATTCCAACGCTAGTCTTCTCGTCGCTGTACCACATAACCTGTTGCCTCTTTCCTGGTGGCGGTTGCTGGGATGTCACTCATCTCCACCTTCATCCTCATGATGCTGTAATGCAATCCTAACGTCTGACTGATTCCCCTGGGAACACATGGCTCGGACAATCTGGAAAGGACTGAATCCTTAAAGCACTCAGATTCTCAGCACAGAGGCTGGGGGCAGCATATCTATTGCCCCAAGCCTCTCATGGCTCCAGCTCAAACCATTTCTCACTCTAACCTCAAGCTTCTTTCCCAAAGAGTACTTTCTGAAGAGGACTCTTAATAAGCAGCCACACACACACGCACACGCACACACCAGAGCAATCTGCAGCATCATGGAAAGGTCACTGAATTTATCAATAGATCTGGGTTCAAATGCCATCACCATCACCAGCTTTACAACCCCTTTAACCTCTGAGCCTCAGTGGTCTCATCTATATTAAGGGGGAAATAATACATGCCACATCATCTGATGGGATCGTCCTAAAGAAGATTAATTATAAACACATTCTAAACTGTAAAATGTGGTCCGCATACCAGGTATTACTAAGCACTCTGTGTTACAGCCTGTTTCAGAGGTGGGTCTCATCTTTGGTTCTGGTTAAGCTTGGGTCAGCAGGAATGACAGGGGCCTTGTTCTGTCTTCAGCTTATGATCTGGAAAAGATCATCTTCTTACCTAAGGCGGAATCTGCTTGACTCTCTTGACCCTTCTCAGAGATTTTCCTCATGATCAATTTATCTCACTCCAGAGCAAGAGGCTGGCCAGCCAAGCACTGCAGCCAGACCAGCGTGAGCCCTGGCAGCCACCTCCGGGAGCCTCAGGGTTAATGTTTGTACGTCAAAGTTACGTGGAGAGAAGGGGCCACGGTGTGGATGGGGGTGATGGTGTTGGTGAATCCAGACCTCCTTTCAAGATCTTCACCTGTGAGGTAAACTAGGGAAGTTTAAAAACAGAAGGGAGGTAGACACGCCCCTGGGGAAGGTGAAGGAGCTGTCTTGTGACTGACAGCGATAGCTCGACTGTGTTCTGCATCTTAACGCGGCCGGGGATAGGGAGCCTGAAGCCTGTCCACAGACCTCTCCAGGAGGGACTGAGGCTGATTCTTCTTCCTTAGGTTTGCAGAGCCACAGGCTGTTTACAAATGATTTTGTCATTGGTTCTGCTAATCCTCCCAATAACCCAAAGAGGTAGGCAGAGAGGGCATACCTTATTTGATGGATGGGGTCAGAGAGGTTAAGAGATGAAGGTTGAATAGGAGGGAGGGGTGCAAGAGAGCTGGAGGTGCTGACACCCCAGCAGATGGATGGGGTCCCTCCAGGCATAGAGCCTGGAGGCTTGTCCCTAGAATGCAGACATTGCAGGAGGGGCACATAAAGATATTTTTCTCCCTTTTCCCTGCCCAGAAGTGCAAAAGGTTTCCATGCAAGCCAGCCCAGGAATGATGGACAGATGGCTCCACCCGGACCCCCATTCAGACTTATTTTCCAAGACACCTATAACTTACCCTTGATGCCAAAAGAGTCAGGGAAGCCTGGAACTGGGGCTGAAATAAATGCCCAAGTTGCTTACAAAGTGGCTCTTCAAATCCACTCGCTAGGTGCTGCACGCTTCCCACTAAGCAAGGAGACCCCCTAAAGCCAAGAAAAGAAGCAGGGTCATCTTACCCACGGACTCGGCAAGAATCCTGCTTGGGCTCCCACTCCAGCTCCTACAGGTCTGTGAGGATTAGCTGCTCCAGTGCTTTAACAATAAACCCAATTAAAGGGGAGGAATGCAGGAGTTTTCTTTCCCAGGACCGTAACCATGCAGCCTTAAAGGGGAGTAAAAGTAGCTAGGGTGGCTTGCATCTGTCTTTCCTTTCCTCGGCTCTGCTCTCCCTCCCTCCCACCGAGCAATAATGAGTCTTATCCAGAAAAATGCTTGTGCATTTTTGCCTGGTGTGTGTGTGTGTGTGTGCAATTGTGTTTGCATTGATGTGTGTGATGAAAAGATAGAAAGGAAGAATGAAAAGCAAACATATCGAATTATAGGTTCCCATTATCCTGAATGGGTGATGACAGAAAAAATCAGATAAGCTTTCTAGGATTGTCTGCCTCAGTTTCCCTTTTAACCACTCAGGTGCTGCCGTATGTTGCCTAAAAACCTCTCCCTGAAAAACAGAACATCTACACTGGCTGACATGTAGGGACTGAAGACATCTCAGTGTCCACCTTGCTTGTTATCTCTTACAGAACTGGGAGAAAGGGCCTTAGACGTCCCACAAGGGGCCCTTCAGTTGGACAGTCGCACTCAATATCTTTGATATGTCTCCTTTCCTCCGGAAGCTCAGCATTCTGATCCCCGAACCTGTCTCAGTCCTAACCCATGAGACCCCAGGAAATCATTCCCCTCCTCCGGAAACTCTCTGCTCCCTCTGTTTCCTGTACTCATCTCTCCATCCTGGCCCTTGACCAAGGCTTCACAGTCTCCATCTTAGCTTCTCTGGGGCAGTCCCTTTAGTGCAGATTTCTTTAACCTCTGTCATCTGCTCTCTTGTTTTCTCCTTCTCTACTCTCTCCTTAAGGTTACCATCTACTCACGGGGTCCATTACCATCTTCATGAGAACCTCCCCGGTCAACATCCCACCTTGGTTACCATGCTCAACCTCAACATCCAGATGTCCACTGTCACCTAAGAACAAGACTGAATGCATTATGGCCACCCTCAAACCCACTCTCCTGTTTTCCCCAGCTAAGCTAGTGGGCTACCATCTTCCAAACACTCAAGTGAGAAACTCCAGGGTTTGTTTTGTTTGTGTTGCCTGTTTCATTTGTCTTCCAAACCCATCCAGCTCTTATGCACTTTCATTTGTTCCTTGAAATTAGCTTTTAAATTGTACCCTTTCTTTTGTGTCATCTTGTTTTTTGAACAAATAACACATTCATATGGGCAGGAAAAGGACCATATTAAAAGGTGTACATTGAGATGTGTCACCCCCTTCTACTCCTTGTCTGTCCCTTGACCCTGATATTGCCTTCTATAGGTGACCACTTTTATTATGGTATTTCTTTATGTGAATGCAAGGAAATACTCACCTCTACAATCTCAGTTCAAGCCCTCACCCTCCCACCCAGGTAGAATTGTGATAGCATAGGATGAGGTGGTGCAGTAGGATATTTAAAAGTGGCTCTGGGGAAGACTTCTAGGTTGGATTCCTGGGTCTTCCAATGACAGATATGTGGCTTTGGGAAAGTAGCTTAACCTCTCTGTGCCTCAGTTTTTCCATCTGTAAAATGGCATAATTATTAAACTTATTTCACACACTAGTAGGGTGGAGCGAGACAGAATGCAGCTGCTTAGAACAGTGGCTCGTACGTGGTGAGCACTTAATAAAATTTAGCTGTGATCATTCTTTACCTGTCATAGTCTAAATATTTATGTCCCCATCCAAATTTATATGCTGACACCTAATCACTAGTGTGGTGGTAATAAAACATGGGGTTTGGGGGAGGTGATTACGTCATGAGGGTAGAGCCCTTGTGAATGGAATCAGTGCCCTTATAAAAGATACCCCGAAGAGCTGCATTGCTCCTTCCACTATAGGGGGACACAAAGAAAAGGTGCCTTCTATGAATCAGGAAGTGAGCCCTCATCAGGCATTGTATTTGCTGGGACTTGCAGCCTGCAGAATGGTGAGAAATATGTTTCTGCTGTTTATAAGCCACCAGTTTATGGTATTTTGTTACAGCACCCTGAATAGACTAAGACAATATACAATGTAACTTTCATTCTAGAATTACCTCAATAAAACATATTGCTTCCTCATCAAAACCATTCATTGTTTACAGAATAAAATCCATACACTTCAGGCCATCATTGAAAGCATTCCAGGATCGGGCACGGAGCTATTCTCCCTCCACTGCATCTCTCTTTCTACCCATGTGACACTCCAGCCTCACCATATGAAACACTTATTTTTAAGATAACACTCACACCAAAACTCCTGACCTTCATTTATCCTGATCTGTTGGTTAAGAAAATGCCCTTTCCTCATTCTCTGCCTATAAAAATGCTATAGATTCAAAAATTCCACATCTAGGAAGCCTTCTAAGATTTCCCACCCCACTGAGAACTGATCACTCTCCCTTTGGACTGTTCCCAAAACTTTTGTCTACAACTCTTCCTAGTTCTTAATCTTTTTCTGCCTTGAATTCTAGTTTGTTTCCTGTCTCCTTTTTTGAATTGAGAGTTATTTAAGGGCCATGAATCTGCCTGTATTTCTTGCCCCTCTTTTTTCTTTCTTCCATCCTCCTCCTGTGCCTGGCTCTGCAAATGTTTATTGGACCTGATAGATTTATCAACCCTCAGGGGTAGAAAGGCCTTTGATAGTCATCATAATTAAGTAAGAGATGATTTGCTAACTATTGATATATAAGTACTTAATAAATGGTAACTATTATTGGTATTGAAAGTAGGAATAATAGCATATTATTGTTATTGATACAACATCCCATTTATTGCCTAGACTCTCTGGGTAGAGCATCCCTGACTAAGCTGCTGTCCTCCTCCTGTTTGCACACTCTGGAGCTGGGGAGTTTATCACAGCCTAAGACAGCTCAGTAATGCCCATGGGCATTGACACACATGACAAAGTTCATCTCTAGAGGAAGCTGAATTCTGCTTCTCTGAAGACTTTCCCAGCACACGCATACATATACTCATTCCTTAAATATTTATCAAGTGCTGACTGTATACTAAGTATTGGGAATCTGAAACCAGACCTAGTTCATATGTTCATACAATTTTCACTGTCCAAGTACATTCATCAGTCAACTCTGCACCTTGTAGGTCACTCTGATGAAAGGATGAATCGGGCAAGGAATTGTCTGTTGTCATCAGACCACCAGAGTTCTCTTTCTTCCCATTCTCTCCAATTCACCTGCACCCTGCTGGTCTTGAAAAGCCACAGGGCCAGGAATGAATTCTCTGCTGTGGAAACATAAATAGGTTCAGCAGATGTTTGGCGCCAGAGGAGAAAGCATTGCCTCTTAACGATGAGGTCAGAAGCCAGCTCTCCTTGCAAGCACTGACCAGGCCATACGCCAATCACTGGAGGCGTAGGGAGGAGGCAGAGCACCCATTGCTCAAATATTAGAACGGATGACTAGAGAACTGAGGGGGCATTTGGTAATGTCTCCAAGGACGTGGAAGAGAGCTTTTGTCATTACAGAACAGGTACAAGCATGCACTACACAAAGACACGCACATGCACATGCATGGTTGCAGTTTTGCCCAGTTTATATTCTTTTAATGGCCTTTTCTCTATGTTTTTCTCAATTGGCAATTTGACCAAATATTTATTAAACATCAACTATGTGCCCAGGACAGGAGACAAGACAAGCTACAGAATAACAATTGGAGATCATTCAATAGCTAAATAAGGTACTATTAATTTACGTTGTTCCCAGAGATAGGATCATGGAAAGATTTCTGCGGGATGAAGATATCAGGAAAGATTTTATAGAAAAAGTAGAATCTGCATATTAAGGATAAGTGGGACCAGATTTGGGAGGCGTCAGTGGTGGGTGTGGTAGAATTAAGAAAACACACGGGTTTGAATACCTACACAAAATCCATACTGGAAATGATGAGACAGCTTTGCAATGTCACAGGTGACATTGGCAAAGGGGAAAGTGGCCATATGGAACCTGATAATTACCTCCATCCCTCCTATCGGACCACGCTTACCCCTCCAAGTAAACAAAATAAGGGGTCCTCTTAAGGTTTCATATAAGGAGGAGAAAAGGGAGATTTGCTCATGAGGACAGAGCAATCCTTCCTCTGTTTAAGAGCAGATTCTTGCATCACCTCCTTTCTGCATTGTCTTTTACATTTAATTAGATCTCCAGATTGAGCTTTCTGGACAGCCAAATGACAAGACATGGCGATGTGCCAGGGTGGAAGAGGGAAGGGATAATGAATCAGGAGAAAGAATTTGCTACATGAGAAGTCAGAAAAACAAACCAAAAAATGGCATGTGTAAAGGCCCTGGGGTGGAAAGGAGCCATACCTGCCGGGGAAAGACAGAGTAGCGCATTGTGACTGGGCAGGTAGAGTAGTGGGAGAGTAACCCAAACGCAGCTGGTGATGTAGGAAAAGGAGCAGATTGTGCAAGGCCTTGAAGGCATGCTAGGACAGATAATGAGGGAGAAGAGGGGCCACCAAAGAGCAAATATCACTTATTTCAAAACATATCTCCAGTTGGAGGTTGGATAACAGAGAATAGAATGTGCTCCTGATCAGGGATTGGGGGCTGGAGGGAGGGAATGGAAATTATAGGACCATAGATGGGCTGGCTCACAGGCGTGAATCAATGCAAGACTCGCTGCTTTAGTATTTATTTATGTTAAAAATAAGACACCAGACTGCTAGTATTTCCAGGAATAGACATTTTACACTGCTGTGTCTTGGACGACATTTTTCCTGCGGCCTGCGAAATGCTCTTTTATTTGAGCTGGATCTTTAAAAAGTCTCCTCTCCTGAGCATCCTTCCCTCGGTCCACAGGCAAATGATGTCTCTCTTTCTCTTTTCTCCCAAGCTCTTGCAATGGCAAGATCCAAAGCATCTCTGCAATGGCACCTGCCCTACTCTGCTTGGGTTAAAATTGGCATGATACGTGTCAGCGTTGCCCCTTAGGTGATAAGCTCTCTGAGGGTAGAAACTGGGCGTCAATGACCTCTACACTTACACAAAGTCATGAAAATTGAAGGGCTAAATAAATTCTAAAAATGAGAGTTTTCTGGTGTATCCTGAGTTTGACACCATTTGCCATTTGACACTCTGTAAGGGAGGAGGAGTACAATGGATGATAAATACATGGGCTTTGTATTAGTCTGTTCTCACGCTGCTAATAAAGATGTACCGAAGACTGGGTAATTTATAAAGGAAAGAGGTTTAATGGACTGACAGTTCCATGTGGCTGGGGAGGACTTGCAATCACGGCAGAAGGCAAGTGGGGGACAAGTCACGTCTTACATGGATGGCAGCAGGCAAACAGAAAGAACTTGGGCAGGGGAACTCCTCTTTATAAAATCCTCAGATCTCGTGAGACTTATTCACTGTCAAGAGAACAGCATGGCACAGACCCATGATTCAGTTACCTCCCACTGGGTCCCTCCCACGACATGTGAGAATTATGGGAGCTGCAATTCAAAATGAGATTTAGGTGGGGGACACAACCAAACCATATCAGGCTTACCATGGGCTGCCCCCAAGGACACACAGAATCCTGAAAAATGTACAAAATGGCCCATTGTTTGGTTTGTGTTGCATCTTCCAATTTCTTTAGATGTTGCAGAGAGTTGGGTGTCAGGGGTGGGCCATTCATCCAGGATGTCTGCCTGGGTCCTCATGGCCACTCTGCTTAAGAGGAAGGTATCAGCTCTTCCCATCTGGACTTTCTTCTTTTCTCCTATTTCCCTTGGCCTCTCCATCCTATGTATTCTTTCCCGGATTCTTTAATCCTCCTCCTCAGCCTCTGCTAGGGTTCATCAAGCACGTGGTTATGTCTAGCTGTACCTTGGGTGATGTGGGGGTAGCAAGGGATCTTGCACGTGGAATATTTACAAGGCGTGTAGATTTTCATCTGATCATCCGACCCTCTCTTCATGTGTGTGATTTGTGTCTATGTGCTAAAAGAATCTATCACCTCTACTGCTTTAAATCATATTCCCAAATGACCCCAGCCTGGGTCTATGTCATGTTCCAGGAAGAGTTGGCAGAGGGCAGGATAAATCTCATCACCCACCGCTTCTGATTTCTGGCTATGACCTAGTCACTTCCTATGTGGGAACTTGCTTCTGGTCCTCAGCAGAGACTGGAGGACCTTTCACCTCTGCATCCTTTATTATTCACATGTATTTCTGTATCCAGAGCTAGAGGCATTTGCAATGACTCTCCAAGGTCACCAGGGTGTGGCCTGGAAAGGCCAGCAGGAGGGGAGTCAAAGGAAGTGGGTAGTCATGAGCATCCCTTGCTTCATCCAAACTTTTATCACAGCTGCTTACAAAGTATCTAATTGAGCGATTCCATTTTAACCTTGTTTTTCTGTTTCTTCCCAACCCTCTAGGGAATACATAAATAACAAAGGGAGAAATTACAATGGTGAGAATTTCGCTAAGGAATCTAGCCCATGTTTACAGACAGCCCTAGATTCAACTTGTGACTGGGGTTTAGGGAACCTGGCGTCTGTCCCATGGCACCTTTATTAGCTGGGTAACCTGGGATGAGTCTAACCTTCATGATTTATCTTCTCATCTGTCAAATTGGACTAAAGATCTCAGTCTACCCCAGGAGTCTACTGTCAGGGTCAAATAAAACGAAAGAATGTGTATAAAAACATCAAAAGTAATGTCACCTTTGTCCTCTACCCCTAGAATCTCGAGTCTACCTACCTCCAGGTGCTGCCCCGCCCCGCCGGGGCACGGTGATTTCCCAGCAGGATTGCTCTCTGGGAGATGGGATGGCCAGGCTCCCTCACGCCCAAGAATGAGCTGCACTGCCCTCTAGTGACAGTGTCCTGTCTAGCAATAGACCCAGAGGTGCCTGTGTCCTTCCCAATGGCTGACTGGTGGGGAGAACGGATCATTTTCTTGGTAGCACTGTGTCTGACCAACCCCTCCTTCTGCCTTGCCTCATAATTTTTCACATTTCTTCTGTATAAGTTCCACGCGGTAACCCATTGCACACCTGGAGGATCATATTTTTGATACAGGCAGTAACTGCTGCTCCTTTTCTTTAATATTTTAAGAACCAACACATATTTGCAGGTGTCTCTTGTGGGTAAGGCTATGCGCAGGCAGTGAGCTGCCACTGCTCCCCCACCTCCCATCTCCCTCTTCTGCCTTAAGAGGGAGCTGTGCGCAACCTTCCTCAGCAAGTCAGCCTTCTGGAGACTTCCCAGGGACAATTACTGGGCCCCCTCCTCACTTGTGGAAAGGACTCAGTGGGATCACAGGGGTTGCCTGAGAGTCTTCTCTGTCCCCCACAGTGCCCATCACAGAGCAGGCATGGCACAGGCATTCACTCAGTTCTACTGAGTGAATAGTTGACCTTTATGAATGCCTTCCTTGGATAGATCCTGACATTCTGTAATATGTGCACACCTTTCTGAGACTCACTTTAGTGCAGAGGCTGAGTCAGACAGTTTTGAAAACGTTTCTGAGCCTCAGTTTCTCAAGCATAAATTGGGTGTAAGAAGGTCATAAGCGCTAAATAAGATAATGCATATGAATTGCTTAGAAAATGACAAGCACTCAGGAAGAGGACGCTTTGGGGATTTGAATCAGTCTGAGACATGGCAGAGACCAATGTGGTATGTAAGGTGGCTCCAGAGATCTGGGTGAAGGGAGCAAATGGGGTTAAGGAGGGGACAGTGTTCGCACAGAAGGTGAGAAGGTGCATACACATGCTCACCCATAAGCCAGAGGTTTGGGACAGAGGACTTCCATGTATAGTGAGATCTCAGCTAAAAATTTTGTGATTTAGAGGTTACAGGCACCTTTACCTCTTGGGATAACTGTCTAGAGGAACCCTCCTGAGCTCCCGAGCACTCTCATCTCCAAGGAGTCCAATCAATGTATGCTCTAGTTAGGGGACTTAGTCAGAAAGAGGGAGGCAAATGAAAGACAAAACCTTCCCCTTATAATGGCTTTGGGAGGGTGATATCCAGGACTCTTGAACAACTAGAATGCCTAGGACTTGGGAGCCAGACAACCTTCTGGAGACACATCCAGCCCCAGCTGGCCCTAGGGAGAGTAGCAACAAGAAAATCCTTCTTCCAGTTGTACTCTCCCTTTGCATCCCCTGCAAGGAGGTGAACCCCTCTCACTCCCACCCTCCTTCTCTCTTCCCTTCTTCTAGGTTTTCAAGAGGGGGAGAATTTCTGAAGGAGCAACAGCATCACCAGCTGCATGTTCTCCTCTGCTGTTGTTCCTGAGATAGAATATTTAAATAATAGGACTGATGATAAATAGAAATCAGCAGAAATAATCTACTCCTGAGGAAGGAAACAATTGCTTGATTTAAACACCAGATCTCTTGTCTGAGTGCTCTCAGTGCCATGGTCCACATTTGACCTTCAGAGATGGATTGAAAGAACCTCGCATAGGGGTGGAATGCAGGCACAGTGCTTCCAGAGCAAGGACTGCAGGCTGAGAACAATGGTCTGGCTCCTTCTCTGTGCAGCGAATTGGAAACGAGGCACAATAGCCACTCCAGATCCAAGGCTGCTTCCTTCCACTCCATGTTGGAGACGAGTCCTCAGCATGAGGACAGAAAGCAGGCTGGCATTGCCAGTCCTTGTTATGGATTGTTTTGATCTCAGCTTTCAGCATTTCTACCTTCCCACAATAGGTGGAGGAAGCAGAAAGAACGGTCTGCCCAGGTTTTCCAAAACCTTGGGAAAAACAACCAGCCTAAAGAATTGCAAAGAGACAAAGAATTATATTCTTGTGAAGGTTGCAAGGCCAGATGATGTGGTGATGCCAGAAAATTATTGATTGATTTTGGGGTCCAGAGGCCCCTAAATGGGGATACTGAAATCAGCCCCTTGTTTGGCAGCAAGATGGTGTGAAGGGGAGAGAAGGGAAAGGGGAAGGAGAGACATCTGTCCTTTCCTGGGCTCAGGCATGAGAAGGCAGATTTCAAAGGCAGAAGAAAAGGGCAGCATCAAGGCAGGCTCTGTTCCTTTTGTAGCGCTAGGGAGCTCTGGAAGTGTCAGCCGATGAAATAAGCCCAGGCTAGGCATTTTGGACATTTCTTGGTAAGGTAAGGTTGATCTTATCATAGCCTGTAACCCAGTTGAAAATGGAAAGATTTAGAGACTAGAAGGAGCTCTGTATCTAGAGAGGGTTGTGATAGGGAATGGGTGCTATGTCCAACAAATCATCACATCCCACAGTTCCCATGGGAGGCGAGGTGAGGCATCACAACAAGTGTGCATAGAGCAGTGCTCCCATAGAGTAGGGAGTCTAAGAGAAGACAGTATCTGATATTTTCAGACCATGTGCCATTGCATGGGCCATTTCCTTTGCCTGGAGTGTTCACTCCTTTTTTGTTTAGAGGATTCCTAACGATGCTTCAAGAGCAGCTCACATCTTGCCACCTCTATGAAATCCCCCGTAACAAAATAATTCTCTCTCTCTACAACATTTGACAATACCTCATTCATAATTCCATTATATGCAAAATTTTCTATTATTAAATTAATCCATTTCACTAAATTTTGAGCCCTTAGAGTAGATTCTGTGGCTTTAACTACCCAGTGTATAACAGCTAGTAATTTACTAATTCATCCAACAATTGTAAATTAAAACTCAGGAAGCAGGCTGGCAGGTAGCATGAGGAGGTTTGGTGAGAGAATTCAGGGCAAGAGCCATCAAGGCAATACTCCAAGCCCAAGGTGAGGGTGGAAACAAAGGGCAAGGACATGTCTTTGTCCTAGTGGAATTGGATACCTGGCAGAGTTTCATTGCAGGGATGGCAACACGGGAATCTTGGGTTCAGGGAGGAGAATTGGTTGTGGGAGCAAGGCAGAGGCTTATACACAATTGAGCATTGGGCCTGAGAAAGGCTGGATGCTGATTGAGTCTTATGAATATTGAACTAAAAGGGCTTTGAGGCTCCTTAAAGGAAGATGGTCCTGGTGTCCAGGCTTGGGACCATGCTGAGTCTGCTGCTGGGGACATAGCCTTGAAGTGCTCTCAGTTGCAGCTGAGGAGCTGAGGGTACAATGAGCCAACAAGTCAATAGGCCAAACTCATGACCATTGCTTTGTCCTCTTTTCTTCAAAAACGGAACACAGGCACAGATATCCCAGCCTTCTAAACACAGCAAGGCACATTAGCATCTGATGGAATCCCGAGGGAATCTGCCTCCTGCCACCATTAAATATTAGACATTTTGTGCATAGAATTGGCATATGAAACCTGCAGCAGAGACACTGATGAACCATCCATGCAGGTACTACCTGCTTCCTCTGTGTTTCACAGAGCCTACTTCTAGTTTTTTTGTTTGTTTGTTTGTTTTTGAGACAGAGTCTTGCTCTGTCACCCAGGCTGGAGTGCAGTGATGTGATCTGGGCTCACCGCAAGCTCCGACTCCTGGGTTCACAGCATTCTCCTGCCTCAGCCTCCGAGTAGCTGGGGCTACAGGTGCCCACTACCATGCCCGGCTAAGTTTTTTGTATTTTTTAGTAGAGATGGGGTTTCACCATGTTAGCCAGGATGACCTCGATCTCCTGACCTCGTGATCTGCCCACCTCGGCCTCCCAAAGTCCTGGGATTACAGGTGTGAGCCACTGCGCCTACAAAAAATTAGCTGGGCTTGGTGGAACGCACCTGTAGTCCCAGCTACTCAGGAGGCTGAGGCACGAAAATTGTTTGAACGTGGGAGGCGGAGGTTGCTGTGAGCTGACATTGCACCACTTCACTCCAGCCTGTGCGGCAGAGTGAGACTCCATCTAAAAAACAAAACAAAACAAACAAACAAATAAAAACAGTTCAGGTCCTAGCACCTCTTTGCAAATTCTCATCTCATAGAAGAGCTTTTCATTCTAAATTTGAGTCCCCGTCAGGTGACTTCAGATGAATCTGAGCCTTAGTTTTATCTATAGAACAGGAAGAATAATGCAATATTGACAGCCAGTGAGATCTGATGAGCATGGAAAACATTTGCAAGGTCTAAACAGCACCTTTGCCCCTTTCTGCGCATACACTTCTACCCCCTTTCTGCTGGAAAGTGCTCATTTCCCCGTTATGTGACTCTAATGGGCGGCACGACTTCTGTGTAGAACCTACCCCTGTTCACAGTTGATGAGTCAAGTCGTGAGCTCAAGTCCATTCAGTTCAGTTTTGCTGCCAAATGAACTTACTTCAAATTTATATTTTAAAAAATTCTGTTTAGATTTCCAGGGCACTTTGAATTTGGGGATTGTGGAGCATGGACTGTGGAATTGTAAGTAGTTGAGTCTAGGCATATTTGGATCATACATGTCTGTCTTCTCTATTAGAACATGAATTCTTTGAAGGCAGGGATGAACACCACTCCGTCCTACAATCACTTCAAGTTCGGCATGTCCAGAACTGCACCTAAATGGGGAGTGAGAAACCGTTAGATATTAGATATTGAAGTGAAGCCGGGAGCATGAAGGATTGGGGTGAAGCGGAGCGATGCAATGACCCTGACATCTTCCTCCCCATCTGTTCCTCCACCTGTGTCCTCCATTGTCTTCTCCACCATCCAACCTGGAAATCTGAGCCACTTGCACTCTCCACCCTCCTTTACTCTGCCACACCCAACAAGCCTCCAAGCCTCGCTGATTTTGCCTCCTAAATATTTCTTATATTTGCATGTTCTTCTCCATCTCTTCATGGGTTGACTTCATCATCTCTTGCCTGGACTTTAGTAGAAGCCTCTGAGTTGGTCTGATTTCCTCTCGTTTTGTCCTTCTCCCATTCCCATTCTCTCCTAGCCCTGCTGTATTGATGGAACACATCACTCTTAAAATTTTACCAATCAGAGACCAGCCTGGCCAACACGGTGAAACCCCATCTCTACTAAACATACAAAAATTAGCTGGGCGTGGTGGTGTATGCCTGTAATCCCAGACACTTGAGTGGCTGAGGCAGAAGAATCACTTGAACCCAAGAGGCAGATGCTGCAGTGAGCCAAGATTGTGCCACTGCACTCCAGCCTGGGTGACAGAGTGAGATTCTGTCTAAAAATATAAATTTAAAATAAATAAATAAATAAATAACATCTAATTAATGTATGTGGCTTTTTTTGCTTGCTTTATTCCCTGGCCATTGGCATCCCCATCTAGCCTGGAAGACGGGTTGGTCGTTAGGGGAGGCATGCCCTCCCATTATGGGGTAAATTGTGTCCCTCCAAAATTTATATGCTGAGGTCCTAACCCCCAGTACCCCAGAATGTGACCTCATTCGGAAGTGGGGTAATTGCAGATTTAATTAGTTAATTTTAGATGAGGTCATACTGGAGGAGGGTGGGCCCCTAATGCAGTAAGACTGATGTCCTTATAAAAAGGGGAACTTTGGACACAGACACACACAGGGAGAATGCCGCATGAACATAAAGGTAGAGATAGGGATGATGCTTCTCTGAGCCAAAGAATGCCAAAAATCTCAAGCAAATCACCCAAATCTAGGAGAGAAACATGGAACAGATTCTCCCTCACAGCCCTTAGAAGGAACCAACCCTGCCAACTCCTTGATCTCAGACTTCTTGCCTCCAGAATTGTGAGACAGCAAATTTCTATCATTTTAGCTACCCAGTTTGTGACCCTTTGTTAGGCAGTCCTAGCAAACTAATGCACCTCCTCAGTGACTGAACTCTGGGGCAGGAACCTTGCTCGGCTGGGCAGGGCTGCAGTAAGGAATTATGGGGCTCAGTGTGCCTCCCAGCTCAAGTGCTGGAGGGAGAGCTCCCAAGGATCCCAAGTCTGCCTTTGCCGCCCTCTCCAGACACGGATTCGCTGACAGCGTGAAATCTTGGATCTCCACTTTTTCTCTTTCAATCTGAGTCAGAGCCCATGGGGTGCCCTTCAGGAGCTGTGGGTGCAATATGCTTTCCATGTCAGAATTAGCCAAGAAGTGGGCTGCTGTTGCCTTTTTCCAAAGCACAATCCTCCCTGCTGGTCCATCTGATAGGTACTCTTGCAAGAGAGGAAAGATATGTTTCATATCTTTTACTATCAGTAAAAAGTATGTTTCATATCTTTTACTATCAATTTACTAGGAAGAGTGTGCTTTTTAGGGGGAACAGATACTACCTGAATGGCCTTCCAGACACTTTAACCACCTAGAAACCAGACCAGAAAGAATTGCTTTAGCCACTACTCCATGTGCCCTTAGTAATGCTAAGCACACCTCTGAGCAGGTTGGAGACCTCTCATAATACAGATCGTGGATGCAAAATAACTTGTTGGAGCGCTTAGTCAATTTCCAACCATTCCTTCTTCTCTGTGCTATCTCTGGTTGCAGACACGGGTTTGAGCTGTCAGCAAGAATTGTGAATGTTGACTCTGTGTGTGTGTGTGTGTGTGTGTGTGTGTGTGTGTGTGTGTGTGTGATTGAGAGAGAGAGAGAGATAGTTGGAATGACTGACATGTATCTTTGATGGCTGTCCAACCAAAAGAAATAGGATTTTCAGATTTCTTGAAAACTGTAGTGATTCAAAATCATTGCCAGGGAGATTTTGAAGTTTTATTAAGAAAAACAGGAAATGAGAGACTCGTAAAACCCAGGGAGGAAATCTGACATTTTAAGGCCACTGACTGACTCCATCTGAGGCACTAACAAGAACATCCAGCAACCTGTGTTTCAGATTAAACAGATTCTTCTTGATGAGGGAGCATTCCCCGCGAGATACCTTTGAGGGCAGACCTGTAGCTTACATTTGAAGCTATGAGACTATCGCCCTCTGCTGGCCAGAGGCTCTTTGCAGCTAAATCCTATGCATCCACCAATGAGGAAAAAACAAATTCATCTAATCCAGTGAGTCCAGGTGGGATTTTTCTCTCTCGTGTATTTACATATATTTCATTTCCCAATTTATTGTGGGGAAGGGGCATTTGGTGAGACAGAATAAAGAAACAGAGTTTTTAATAGCATACTCATTGAAATTATAAGAGGCTATCACAATCAGTAGGGAAAAGGGTTATTTTTTGTGTAGATGCTTCAACCTGAAGAATTGCTTTTTCTTACTGATGCTAAGACTTAAAGCTGCTTACGATGATATTGTCAAATAAGAACCTACCACTGGCCCACCAGGGAAGAGAAAGAGTAGATGCTTGGGTCAGGGTGGGGACTCTACAGTTTGTAGTCTTTCCAGATGAAATAGGGTCAAGGGGAAGTGTAGGGGGAAAGAGGGAGGAAAGCGGGCATAAGAATATTCCCGGCTCCCCTCTTAAGGGGCATCTGTATGACCTGGGAGGCAATTCTTTGAGAAATGAAAAAAAAAATTGTCCATCTTCCCGATCAATTTACTAGGAAGAGTGTGCTTTTTAGGGGGAACAGATACTACCTGAATGGCCTTCCAGACACTGTGGGGCACTCGTGTGGATCCTCAAAGCCCTTCTGTTGGAACTGGATCCCATTTTGACATTTTAGGGCATATTTGGGATATCAGTAGAGATGCTTGGGTGGGGATTCCCTCTCTGTAGAATTGTTTGTATTTGGGTTATTTGGGTTTGAACTACTCACTTATCTATTAATAATAACCAGGCCTTCTACCATAGTCTCCTTTTATCTTCAAAAATAAAGTTAGCTGGATAGTGATAGAGCAGAATAGTGATTAAAGGCATGGATTCTGGTGTCAGACTGGCTGGATTATAATCTCAGCTGTGTCTCTTATAGCTCTATGACCTGGGTGAGCTATGTAATCACACTGTGCCTCAGTTTCCTCATTTATAAAATGGGTATAAATGGTACTTACCATGTAAGGTTATTGTGAGGGTTAAATGAGTTGATACACAAAAACTACTTAAAACAGTTCCTGGAACATAGTGAGCCCTCAGTACTTATTTTCTGTCATCATCATCATCATCATCATCATCATCAAATGACCAAGACTTATGAGGCCAAATATTTGTCCCCGCTAACCGCCACCCCATTTTGCTGTGATCATGCATGCTCTTGAGAGTGAAAAGAGATATGCTTGGGTGGTATGGTTGACAGTACTGTTCCATGAATGGGCTGTATGTACAAAGTGACCCTCAAATGCAGAAGGAGCCAAGTAATCAAAGAAAGAGGCAGACAAATCCAGTTTGTCAGTTCTGAATGATTTATTAGGTGGAACTCACAGGCAGAAGCAAGGTCTTGGGTGGTCCCAAGACAGGTGGATCTCTGCACCACAACACCCCCCAGACCCAGGGCTGATATCTTGAAGAAAAAGCATACATGCTCTGGAAGAGATGTGTAGATGGCTATGGGTGTCATAGCCTTTGATTTCTGTAACTACAAGAGTTGTTTTGGAGGAAACTTTTAATGAATAGGTGTCCCTACATAAAGAGTAATACATCAACTAGACATTTGGGAGGCATTCCTGAACTCGGGGTTAGTCAGAAGCTACATGATGAATTACCATTTAAAATAAAGTCATTCTTGTCCCCACAAGTACAAGTGTTCACTAACATCCAATCCACTTCTTCTAGAGACATGGAAGACTCCTGCCTGGAATGTGGGCAGGGCCAGGTGAGTAGCTCTGGTCAATGAAATGTGAGTGCATTATGTCTTCACTTCTGGGCTGAGACAGTTAAAAGCCCAAACATGATTCTTCAGGTTTTTTCCTGTGTCACAGCAACAAGAAGGTCATATGTTCCAGAAGTTGCAGCTATAAGGTGGGTGGGGGGACCTATGTGGGCCTGGGCTCTTGAGTGACTACGCGGAGCAAAGCTGCACTGACTCTTATCCATGGGTAGCACAAGTGAAAAATAAACTTCCGTGGTGCAAAGTCACTGAGATTCAGGAGTTGTTACCATAGCAGAGCCAAGCTCAGTGGTTCTCAGTCTGGTCCCAGGTAAGTATCAGGGGATGTTTAAGAGAGGCAAACCCTCAGGCTTCACCCCACGCAAGCTGAATCAGAGGCTGAGGATGGGGCCAGGGTCTGGGTTTTAAGAACTCCCACAGGTAATTCTGATCTAGCTCAGGCTTGAGAACCACAGCTGTAACTGATCTTGAGTGAAACAGGTGCCAGAAGCCTGAGGTGAGATCCCACTCTGTCAGCTTCCAGTTACACAGGGAGCTTGCCCCAGAGGCCACCAGTGTTTGGGATGATCCATTCTACTTTACTTCTTTCCTTTGGTAGAGATAGTTAAGCACTAAACACCTGAGCATATTTAACTACAAATATACTGATGTGGTTTGGCTGTGTCCCCACCCAAATCTCATTTTGAATTATAGCTCCCATGATTCCCATGTGTTGTGGGAGGGACCTGGTGGGAGATAATGGAATCATCGGGTAGTGTCCCCCATACTGTTCTCGTGGTAGTGAATAAGTCTCACGAGATCTGATGGTTTTATAAGGGGAAACCCCTTTTGCTTGACTCTCATTTTTTCTTTGTCAGCCACCACGTAAGACGTTCCTTTGCTCTTCCTTCATCTTCCACCATGATTGTGAGGCCTCCCTAGCCATGCTGAACTGTGAGTCAATTAAACCTCTTTCTTTTGTAAATTCCCCAGTCTCGAGCATGTCTTTATCAGCAGCATGAAAACAGACTAATACATATACTATGGCCCAAGCTAATTACCTGAAGTTAAGAAATGACCTGGAAATAGGTTCAACTGTAGCTTTAAGAAGGTGAATTCCCAGTTATATCTGAAACTACCAGGTTCATTGCGTTCTTCCTCATTCTTTGCTTGACATCCCCTCTCTGAAGCAGAGAAGAAAGAGTCTGATGATCCCTGTTTCACAGAGGAGGAAAGTGAGGCTCCCCCACGCAGTCAAGTTATTTACCCACAGCCTGGAGACATAGCTTTGCCCTGCATACAGCCCTACTGCTGCACCTCACACAAGCAGTACTCCGTGAAGGGTTGTAGAAAAATGAAGATACAAAGACATTTGCTGGCCTCACACATTGCTTAATTGAGCTTGGCTGAGTCTCAGTCGGGTGCTCATTGCTGTGCCTGGGTGGGTGCCCCCAGAACTAAAGTTGAGGGTGGAGGCAAAGCTAAGGGTAGACGCGGGAGAGACAAAACAAAGGGCTGGGAAGGAACAATCTGATCCAGCCCTCTCTGAGCCCTTTGCAAGGCAGAGCTGTCCCAGAGAAGTGAGAGCCTGTAGTCAGCAGGGGGCAGTGTTGTTCTAACAAATACTTTAATAATGGCTAGTGAGAAGGCTGCCCGCGCACCTAAACTTTGGCAATACTCATGTAATTGAATTGATCGAGGCCAGAGGGTCTGGTCCATTTGAAAAACAAAAACAGCGAAAAAGATGGGCACCTATATACCCACTATCTATACTGGGATTTTCTGCATAATTCTTTCAATGTTTCCGTCTGGAAAATGTTGTAATAAATTTTTGGAAGAAAAAAGAGGATGGAGCCCTAGGTTGTGCCTGTCTCAGCCCTGTTGCTGCGGGTGGTGCACCCATCTGGGTCCAGACCCGTAGCCACTGGGGGCAGTGGCATGGGTCTTCACGGAGTGTCTTATTCTTGACATTCCTCGTATTCTCCCTGCCCAGAGTTATGCCTCTGTCAGCTCTCTTCTTTGCTTGCTCCTTTTTCTCCTCTGCTATTTCTCCTTTTTCCCGTCCCCCTCATGCTCTCTCCTCTACCTCCATATCTAACTGTGAGTCAGGTGGATGGCTCATGAGTCAGCAGGGCCAGTACTGGCGATATGAGGGGTTAGGTGTGAAAGACAGCAGATTCCGTCCCTTCAGAGTTTATAGTTGTGGGAAGACAAACTGACAGAGGCAGAACTTAGAGAAGGAAGGTAGGAAAGCACTGAAACCATGTTCTCTGGGCCATAGGATACAAGCAAGTTTCAACCTCGGATTCAACCTTGGCAAAGGCTCTCTAGTTGTTCAGGACTTCCTCATCATGAACTTTCTGGAAGGCACCTCTTCCATGTCCAAACACCCTGCAGGGTTTCCTGAGATAAAGCCCATTCCTATACCCAAGAGACAAGTGGTGGATTTCTTGATGTGGCTGTGTGGGGGAAGCTCAGCTCAGCTCATCCAAGAGGTCTCAAATAAGCCTCCTTGTGGTATTCTATAATCCATTCTTCCACCTACCTGAACCATTCCAAGACTCTGTGACCCAAGGATGACCCAGATTTGAGTCCAGCCTCCTAGGACCACTCCATCCAGAGGCAGAACTCAGCCAGGTTCTAAATCAGCCTGGCTCCATGACCCCAGATACTAGCTTACCCTTCTGAGAAGGAAGCCATTTCCTGCTGCTCTGCTGCCAGGAGCCAGGATGCCCCATCCGGAACTGGGTGTGGGGAGATGAGAGGCACCATTAGCAGCCATGGCTACACTGGCATTAGCAGATTAATGAGGCTTTTTGAATAACAAATGTAGCTTCAGCCAACTGTTGGCAATTAGTTAGAGCAAAGCCATGCTGTGCTCTGGCTCTGTCAGCTGGGACCTCCAAAGGAGCATTACAGCAGGAAGGACGAGACTGGGAGGGAAAGAGTTGAAATTCTACCTTCCACATTCCAGGCCGGCCCTGTAGGTGTACAGTGACCCTGGGCTATGTCTTCTCATAACCATCGTTATCTGAGATCATATTGAGAGACATTCAAGGCAATGAGGGGCCTTGAGAGATCATCTTGTCTACCAGCCTGCCTCCACTCAGGACCACACAGCGGTGCTTCTCGAGGTTTAATGTGTATGTATATAGGTCACGCTGGAACCTTGCTCCCAGGTGACTGCTGATGTTGCTGGTCCAGGAACTACTTTGAATAGCAAGACCCATAGCAGAGAGACGGGGAGAGAGAAACAGATAGGGGCCAGGGAGCATGCTTTGGAGCCCAGAGCACATTTATTTCATTAAGCTGAGATCTTAGTCTTTATAATTCATTCATCATTTACTTCATCATTCATTCAACAGCATCTACTCTGCTAGACAGCTGAATTCGAATGTATTGGTACAGATAGAGAAGGGTGAAAATAGCCTGGAGTAACCAGAAAGTCTCCTGGGACAGGAGGAGAAGTCTGGGGAAAGCAGAGTGAGTACACGACTGGGCCCCCGGGGTGGGCCTAGCTGCAGTCTAGCAGATGCTGCTGTACTCCTGCCTTCCAGGAAGGCCCTTCCAAAGCTGCAGTGACTACAGGCCCACCGCCAAGGCAGGCAGGGGGAAGGGAGAAGTAATGCTCACATCATCTTCTCTTTAAGAAAGAAAATGCATCTTAAAAGCAGTGGGAGCTAATTTGCTCTTCTGTAATCAATCACCCAGTACAGGAAACAAAAACACACGGAGATTCAAGGCAGGCAGGCAGGCAGGGGGACTCTGTAGAGAGGATGCTCTTGGCTTCATGGGTTTAACAAAATAAATCTTAAGGATATGTGGCATGAGCATGTGTACGTTTTGGTGTGAGGAGGTGTGTATGTGGGGGGCCATGTTTAAAGTGGTGCCAATCTTCTCCAGGCTTCCAAGTAGTCTCGTCTCATCTTACCTCTCTTTTGGTCTATATGGGGGTAGCAGGGAACTATTATTTCAGTTAAGGCTTCTCTGAGCTCTTACCTCTAGAAAAGGAAAAATGGCCATGTGCGGTGGCTCACACCTCTAATCCCAGCACTTTGGGAGTCTGAGGCAGGTGGATCACTTAAGGCCAGGAGATCAAGACCAGCCTGGCCAACGTGGTGAAGCCCCATTTCTACTAAAAACATAAAAATTAGCCAGATATGCTGGTGCATGCCTGTAGTCCCAGCTACTTGGGAGGCTGAGGCAGGAGAATTGCTTGAACCTGGGAGGTGGGGGCTGCAGTGAGCTGAGATTGCATTACTGCACTCCAGCCTCGGTGACAGAGTGAGACTCTCTCTCAAAAAAAAAAAAAAAAAAAAAAAAAAGGAAAAACATCCAGATGTCACCCTGGAAACAAGGAGCTTAGATTTACCTCCACCTTTCAGCTCATCGCTGGCTACCTTCGGTTCCCTTCCAAGCCTTGGCTTCCCTGTCTGTAGAATGGGGAGATTCTCACTCTTCCTTCTCTGTCCCACACCACTGAGGTGAGGAAAATGACAGTATTACTAAACCTGGTGTAAGGTAAGCTGCAGGGGAACCTGGTGCTCGGGCTATTTCCATCTGAGTCTTGGGAACAGCCCATGACAGTGTTAGGCGGTGGCTGTGGAAACAGCACCCCTTGGGAATGCCATATGGTGTGGCGTGCGTTTTCTAACTGTTCCGTCCTCACTGCTCAGAGAAGTGCCCCAGCCAGCTCCCTTTCTCACTTGCTGTCTTTCCTTTCCTGTCTTTTCTTCCTTTCTTCTCCCTCCTCCCTCATACTGTTTCTTTTATCCCTGTATCTGTTGTGACTATAGTTTCCAAATTAAAAATTGGGACATAGCCTGACAATATGTCAGAGTATTTGAAATGTGGACATCCACAGGCATTCTGGAATGGGTGAGCTTAACACCCCTCTCCATGAGCTGTCCCCTCTGCCTGTGTCTGCGTGGGGCCCCAACTCTATGGTCACATGATAACACGTTGGGGTGAGTGTGATGCCAAATGCCCAGATGTTTAGAAATGTCCAGATGGTAGATTTAATGTTTGCTGTTTTGTATATTCTGGGTGCCCTGTGGACACAATTCAGTAAAAACAAATACATGAATAAATTTTAAAAACCTCTACAACCCAAGCAGTGAGTTGTTTAGCATCTTGTCTTCAAAACAAGTTGTAGAGATTGGGTTTTTTTCCTTCCTGCTGGCATTAGTTTGGTGGTATGCAATGCAGACTCCATATAAGCCGTCTCTGACCAAATGCTCTGAGTACCTTCCTAGGAAGAGACTCTTCTATGAAAGAACCCTATTGTTTGGTTTCTGAAGCCACATGGTCTGTATAACAGTGAGTGTGGTCCCTGGTTCAAATCCCTACCACATCATCCATCTGTCCATCCACCCACCTACCCACATGCTTTATTCCTTCCCTCCCTCCCTTTTTCCCTTGCTCCTTTTCTCCCTCCTTCCCTCCTTCCAAACTCACATGTCCCCTACACACCCTGCACTGTGCTAGATACTGATCCTTGTCTGCTAGGACTCGGGGTTTATTGGGTAAGACAGATGTGCACACAGCAGTTGTAGAACATGTTCAAGTGCAATTCTTCCCCAGGCCTATCTCTGGATATTTTCACCTTCTCTGACTTCATGTCCTATGCTCCCACCAACTTCCCTGCACCCGCTGTGTCTCCAGGGTGGGAGCTCAAAAAATATTAGAGAAGGGTTACTCCTTTGTAGCAGAGAGATTTCCTTCCCAAACACACGTGGGTGTCTGGAAGAAAGAGAGATTTATACCCACAAGTTTGAATGGTGTCCTTGTCTCTCCACTCTCTCTAGAACACCTAGTTGATGTCTCCCCACAGAACAGCAGGCCTCCTGCCATGGAAGGCAGCACCTCTCATCTGGGGTGGGGGACTTTTCTTCCTGCAGAATGTCCTCCCCTTGCATCCCCACCCCCACGTGGAAGCAGATGGACAGGGGGATGGAGCCAGTTGTTTGTATCAGTTCTGGCTGGTGTTGGCATGGTGGGAGAGTGTAACCAAGAAGAGAGAAGGCTTGTGGCTTTGGGAGCTTAATTAAACATGTTTACAAAGTCCAGGCCTGGTTAGCTAGTGGGGAACAATGAGACAGAGGATGGTATTGTATTATAAGATTAATAAACCAATTAAAGAAAGACTGCAGCGGCCTGGTGGCCCCACTGGGGCAGGAGGCGAATTTGACAGCTGCTCTTTTTTGATGATTGCCACAAATTTCGCAAGAAAAGACAGCCTGGGTTTTCCCCAGTCCACGAGAGAATACCCCAGGCTGTTGTCCTGTCTAATCACTCAGACTGCTAGTCAAGTTGTTTTCCAAGCCTGTAGGTTGGATGTCATGTTTAGCCAACTGGAGGAAAAAACAAAAAAACAAAAATAACAACAACAACAAAACAAAAACTATTTCTTCTTCAATCCAAAAAAAAAAAAAACAAAACCACACACACACACACACACACACACACAGACACACACACACACACACATAAGAGACCATTTATTTTTTCTTGGGACGCACCATTCCTAGGAAGAGTGGGATAGGTTAGGCAGGTGAATTTGGGGAGCTCCTGCAGGCAGTTCACAAAAGAGCCTCCCTGGGGAGGGCCTGCCTCCAGTTGGTCTGTCTCTTGCCCATTCTATCAACGTTAGCGTGCTGCTCCACAGCTCTGGTTGTCTTGCAATCAGATTACTCTTAGGATTTTTGCACATGTTACATTATGTTTAAATGACTGCCTCTTGCCATTGCCTGGGACATAATTAGTAAAAACAGGCCCTTATGCAAAGTGCAATGAAGACTCTGACTTTATGAACCAACAAAACAAGCACCTCAACTCAGGGAGTGGCAGTGGGGAGTGAGACTCAGGCTTCTCTTTTCTCACGACCTCCCCTCCTCATTAACATTATTTTCTCAAAGACCCCTAAAGGCCTTCCCCTTTCCTAAACACTCCTGGGCCAGGGCTCAAAAGCTCCTGCTCAAAACCAGGAGTGAGGCTGTGAACACACAGTTTCCCTACACGATGGGAAGTGTGAGTTAGGAGCCCGCACCTTCAGTGATAGCCAAAAGCATAAGACCGTGTGTCGGGGCTCCTTTCCCTTGCTTAGCTGTACCAGCCCTGGGAGATCAGGGGCCCCAGTGTTCGTGGCATCAGCTGCCTAGGCTTGGTTTTCACAGCTGTCAGACTGCTCCTATCAGGAGCTGAAAGGATGCTAAGATGGCCATGCAAGTTTCAGAAAAGGTTCTGGGTATTTCAGTTCCTTCATTTTTTTTTTTTTTTTAAAGGAGGGAGATAGTAATATAGTAAAATCAATTCTGCCCACTTCATAAAATTGGCAGAGAAGCAAGGGGAATAATGTACTTGGAGAGTTCTAGGTAAACATGACTATTTGTTGTTATCAGGCAGTGCCTTAATTCCTTCCTATCTGGAATAAAATAAGGAAAGAATGACTCAGACTGACTTGGGTCTTACCAATTGTGATCCCGGCAACTTGTTGGAACTCTCAGACCCTCATTTTTAAGTGGGAATGACAATGTTTGAGGTCAAAGTATGGCTTTTGGCATCATGATCAGGTTTTTGTCCCTTCCTAGCTGCTTAGTCTTGCAAGATTTATTTTCTCATCTGAAAAATGAGATAATTCCTACCCCATAGGATTATTCTTGAAATTGATTAAAATCATTTATGTGAAGTTTCCAGCTCTGTGTCTGGTACATAGTAAATGCTTAGTATAACAATAACCACATATAAAAATAATCTTTTCTTTTTCTTTTTTCTTTATTGAGACAGAGTCTTGCTCTGTTGCCCAGGCTGGAGTGCAGTGACAGGATCACAGCTCACTGCAGCCTCAACCTCCCGGGTTCAAGCAATCTTCCCACCTCAGCCTCCTGAGTAGCTGGGACTATAGTCACATGCCACCACACCCAGCTAATTTTTGTATTTTTTGTAGAGATGGGGTTTCCCCATATTGCCCAGGAGGGTCTTGAACTCTTGAGCTCCAATGATCTGCTTGCCTCTTCCTCCTGAAGTGCTGGATTACAGGCGTGAGTCACCTAGCCCAGACAATAATCTCAATTTTTCTTGTTAATAAATGAGATTATCTAGACAGCATCCTGCATAGTATCTAGCACATGGCAAATATTCAATAAATAAAGGTCTCCACCTTCTGTCCTTCCTAAATAGATGAACCAGTCTGTATAATTAAAAAACCTGGCCCAACTCAGTTTTCTTTTGAACAGAAAGGCTATTGCAGCATAGAATGGATAGAGCCTGAGAAGGTCACATACCTTTAAAAACTGCTCCACAATGTCACTGCTTTCTCCAGGAGAAAAGAAATGGCCATAAGAGGCCGGGAGCCATGGCTCATACCTGTAATCCCAACACTTTGGGAGGCTGAGGTGGGTGGATCACGAGGTCAGGAGACCGAGACCATCCTGGCCAACATAGTGAAACCCCATCCTTACTAAAAATACAAATATTAGCTGGGCGTGGTGGCGGGCGCCTGTAGTCCCAGCTCCTCAGGAGGCTGAGGCAGGAGAACCGCCTGAACCTGAGAGCCACAGGTTGCAGTGAGCCAAGATCACGCCACTGCACTCCAGCCTGGGTGACAGAGTGAGACTCCGTCTGCAAAAGAAAAAAAAAGAAATGGCCATAAGGAATGAAGTGGGAAGAACAAGGACAGAAAAATCACAACTCTACCGGAAGCACAGGGCTGGCCTCTGCTGCAAGGACCCCCCCTTCTCCCCACGCTCAAAGACAGTGCCTTTCAGTTTTCCTCACATGCCTCTGAAAGTACTCTGAAAGTCTGTGTAGCTCCTCGAACATCTTTAAGCTACATCTACAATTTTCTCCATAAGTTTGGAATCATTCCAAAAGGTATAATGTCAAGGTATTATAAATACTGAGTCTTTAAAATGAAACCATTACTACTTGTTCAATGTATTCAATGTAATTGGAATATTATAGTTATCTATCATCATCCCTTAAAAACTATGTGAACAAACTGTTCTTTATTATTTCAATTTTTTTTTTTTTTTGAAGTTTTGTACAGGCAGGGTCTCCCAGTGTTGCTCAGGCTGGTCTTGAACTCCTGGTTTCAAGAGATCCTCCCACCTCGGCCTCCCAAAGTGCTGGGATTACATTTGTGAGCTACCATGCCCAGCCTCAAACTGCTATTTAACATTGAGAAATTTTATTTCATTCTCTAATCTTCTTAAATTCACCTTTGTGTTCTAACTCCCACAGAATTTTATTCTAATGTGATACGTTTCTATGCTTGACAGTCTTTTTTAAGTGTACATTTCAGTAATGTTAAGTTCATTCATATTGTTTGTAATCAGAAATTTTAATATTGTTTCCAAATGTTAAAATTACTTCTTCAATGAGTGATCATTATAAGTCAGTGTACACATTACCAAAAAAAAAATATAACATAAATTTTGGGACTACATCTCCTAATGAGATTAGTGAGATCCTCCAATTAAATAATAAATATTCCTTTTTGCTAGAATGAGAAAGGATATAAATCAATTCTATTCTTTATTGAAAACTTGTTTCACTTTTATAAATGTGCACATTGATTAATTTTGCTTACATGTGTAAGTTGATGGGAACAGATGTTTTATTATGGTAACTTCATCAATTATTTGAAATCATTTTGGGTTCAAATGCTCCAAATCACACTGTGACATATCATCAAAAATTATTTTCACTTTCAATTCTGTTGAAAGAGAAAAAGACTTCCTAAGGTATTTGTTGCCCATAATTAGAACCATTCACTTTCTCAATTTCTGGGAATATCCCAAAAGCCTTTTCCAAAATTTATTTAATAACTATTAAGTACATCTTTTATTCTTTTTTTAACTTAGCAGCAACTTGTCCCATTCAACTTATTAAGAAAAGATTGAGGCCAGGCGTGGTGGCTCACACCTGTAATCCCAGCACTTTGGGAGGCCAAGGTGGGCGGATCACAAGGTCAGGAGACCGAAACCATCCTGGCCAACATGGTGAAACCCTGTCTCACCTAAAAATACAAAACTTTTAGGTGAAAAATACAAAATTTTTAGGTGAAACCCTGTCTCACCTAAAAATACAAAACAATTAGTAGGGTGTGGTGGCACGTGCCTGTACTCCCAGTTACTCAGGAGGCTGAGGCATGAGAATCACTTGAACCCAGAAGGCAGAAGTTGCAGTGAGCTGAGATTCACTGCACTCAAGCCTGGCAACAGAGCAAGACTCCGTCTCAAAAAAAAAAAAAAAAAAAGAAAAAAGAAAAAAAAAGAAAAAGAAACAAAAAGAAAAGATTGAAAAATTAAAATGTTGTAAATTTCAATATATCTTTTTCAATGCATTTTAAAAAGTCAGATGTATTTGTTTTATTGCATGCTTCAAGTATCTTTTTGTCAAAATTATATAACTCAGATTTAGCTCATTCGATTTATGAAAACTGCCTTGTGCATAATCTGTTTAGCAAAATCAGTCTTTCTTGTCAAACCAGTCTGCAAATCAGACTCACTTTCTGTAAGAAAACATCTGACTTAAATTTTTAATTCAAATCAACATCATATATTTGAAGGAATATTATAAAAACCACTATAAGAGGGATTACTCATAATCTTGTAAAAAGATTGCTAAAAAGCAGTCAAGATTAAAATCATGAAGGATATAATATAATTAATCTATTTTATGGTAAATTATAAAAGCAAGAATAAATCTATATGTTGTTTCTCATTACTTAGTCACAATTAAATGTTATGTGCAGCCAAAAATGCAAGTTATTCATGAAACAAAAGAAAATACACAATAAAAATGTGGCAAATATGCATGCATATGTGTGCTGAGCTTTAGAGTTGGCTTTTGGGAATAATTAAATTAAAATCTTATATATAAAACAGAAATAACTCCTTTAATTTCATTAGACATTGAGATAAACTCTCCAACTGTTTTAACGAAAGAGAAAGGTGTATGTTACTAAAGATGAATTGGTCCAGCAGGTAGCATTTAATTTTATTTTTTGATTAATAGAAGGTGTAGGAGAAATAAATTTTAAACATTTTATAAGATGAAATAGTCTCAGGTTTGATTGTAATTGGAATACATATTACGTTATTTGATAAAATAGATTTTAACTACCTATTGAATAATGCACACTGCATTCAAAAGAAAGCACATAAACTATCTCTCTGTGGTTTTATCTGGCTTAACTTGTAAGTGTTAGTAGCCCTGAGTATATTTTATTTGTGTTTAAAAGAATTAACGTTACAAACCTGTGCTGCTTTGGCTGTTCAAAGAGCCTTTCTTCCCTTCCCTTTTCCTTCCCTCTTCCTTCCTTCCTGCCTGCCTGCCTGCCTGCCTCCCTCCCTCCCTCCCTCCCTCCCTCCCTCCCTCCCTCCCTTCCTCCCTTCCTCCCTTCCTCCCTTCCTCCATTCCTCCCTTCCTCCCTTCCTTCTTTCTTTCTTTCCTTCCTCTTTTCTTTTTGGTCATCCCAGGGTTGGTACTGAGAATATTTGAAAAGAATTGCTTATGTTTAATATGTGAGGAAAAACGGACAGTTTTTAGCCTTCGTTATTCTTTATGGTGTCTTTTCTTTGCTCTCCTGGGACCCTGTCAAAAGCAATGCTTTCTTGGACAAGCCTTGAGGAATGCAGAGAAGAGGGCCTTACCCCAAACAGCCAACATTCCACTGCCCCTACTCTATAGGATGTCTGATTAAAGACCACTTCTACAAGGGCCCGTTACTGAGCTTGTGGCTTGCTCTTGATTAAAGCAGGGAAGGACTAGAAGGCCCTAAGATGAGCTTTGTGCCTTAATTTATCAATAAGGAAACACACCCCTGAATAATGTTTTTAGTTGTCCTTTTTGTTTGGTGCCCTGAAAACTTTTACATTCTGGAGAGTAAAGCACAGTAAAGTTGAAAATGGGTGAGGGAAACTCCTTTATTTTGTAAAGTGAGAGAAAGGCAATTATAAAGCGTAGGGGTGGGGAGAGCAAAGGGGACCGATAGGACACTAGGAAATAGTAAATGCGGTTTGAGTATCTTAGTGTCTCCCAGCAGTGCATCAAAATAGGCCATATCTGCATACCCTTCAGAAGGTCCTCATGGATGGAATTCTTTCTCCACTGTCCACACATTCAGACTCACAAGCTCGCACTCACCAAGCATTCCCAAACACACACCTTCATACCTACAAACATGTTGTACACACGGATGTATGCTCATAGACTCACCTACATACACACCGTCATCCATATACACTCACAAACTCTTTCATACACACCTTCACACTCACACACCAAAACACACACCCACGCACACGTATGCACACTCACCTTTTCTTCACTCACACACACCTACACTTACCCACATTGCAGAAGTTGGTAGAAGGCTCAGAGAGGTCTTTTATTTCCTCCAGGTCACACAGCACAACTGTGTACCCCAGTTTTAAGACTACTGCTCTAGCTTATCATGTGAGCTCCCCTCACCTAGGCCAAAAGTCTTGCTTTCTTTCTAGGACACTGCGAGAGATGTGATTTTTTTAAATGGAGATGGTTCAGCCCCTTCCTTGTCAAGGAGGAGAAGGTGCCAGGTCCTGGCAGGTCCGTGTGAAACCCTGGCTGCCCTCCGCTGTGTCAGCAAAACTCTGCCTGCCCTGGGCATCAGCAGGGTTTTTCTCTGAGGCACCCCAGCCAGGGCAACTTGTCTGGATAGCATAAAAACCTAGAAATATACTTCATTGACGATCAGGTATGGCATTAGTCACTGGTTGGTAGCAAACAGAAATTATTCTTAATGTGCCCAGACACACTTGTACACCTTGTGGTCCTGTTAGTCCAGTGGGAGGCAGTGTGGTCACCTAAGCAGTCACCTTGGGATATAGTGCCAGGCCTGCCCCAGTTGTGCTGTGTGGCCTGGAGCAAATAAAGACCTCTGTTGGCCTCCCACTAACCTCTGCAATGTGTGTGAGTGTATATATGGATGTGTGAGCGTGTGTGTCTAAATACGTTTAAATACGTGTGAGTATGTGTGTGCAGAGATGTGTACACATGAGCATGTTTCAGTGAGTGTGAGGCAGTGTGAGAGGGTTTGAGAGTGTAGGGTATATGTGCGTGATGCTACTGTGCAAGTGTGTGAGTGTGAGAGCGTGTAATGAGTGTGAGCATGGGTGTGCATGTACACATAGATGGTGGAGAAAGAGAGGGTCAAGCAGAAGGGAATCTTTAAGGGAATTTCCAAAGTATATTAATATCTCCCAGTGACAGGTGAGGACACAGGAGACTACTTTTCTTCTTTCAACAGATACTGATTTGTTCTATGCAACATATATAGTTTGCTGCTAGGCTCAGTGTTGAAGTTAAATGATATAGAAGACAAATACAGTCCTTGCCCTCATAGAGCGGACAGTCTTGGATTCAGATAAGAGCACAGGCTTTTGCAATTCAGTGTGAGAGTTGCAAGAGGAGCTGTAGGGAGTGCTATGGTCTGAATGTTTGTGTCCCCACAACATTCATATGCTGAAGCCCAAGGTGACGGTATTAGGGTAAAGGGCCTTTGGGAAAGTAGCAGGTCATAAGGGTGGGGCCTTAGAAGGACACTCATAAGAGAGACCCTCACCGGTTCCACCAAGTGAGGATACACTGAGAAGTTTGCAGTTCACAGCTGAAAGAGGGTCCTCACCAGAACCTGAACATGCTGGCACCCCAGTCTCAAACTTGCCTCCAGAACAGTGGGAAATACATTTCTATTGCTTACAGGCTGCCCAGTCCTATGGTGAGTTGTTATTGTGGCTTGAATGGACTCAGACAGAAAGCTACGGGAGCACAGAGGAGGAGCACCCGGACAGACAGGACGAGAGGCCGGGTCTTGCTGCTGAGACCTAAACCACAGGGTAGAGAGCTGGGTGGGGTAGAAGCAGTGGGGCTCTAGGCCTGTGCTTCCGCTATGGTAGCCACTAGCCACATGCAACTGTCGAGCACTTGAAAACATGGCAAGTCCACACTGAAATGTGCTGTAAGTGTGGAATACACACCAGATTTGGAACACTTCGCATGGAAAAAAATGTAAACTATCTCATTAATCATTTTTATATTGATTCCATGTTAAAGTGATAACATTCTGGATAGATTGAATGATAAAATATGGTTATTCATGATACCATCACTCCTTTCTTTCACTTTTTTTCACTGTGGCTACTAGAAAACTCACGATTGCCTATGTGGCTCCCATTCTATTTTTATTGGCTGGCACTGCTCTAAGCAACAAGAATGGTCTGCACAGAGCTTAGAGGCAGGTGGGAGTTCGATGGATTTGGGGAATTGGAAGGGATTTTTAATTGCTGAGCTTGGGGTTTAGGGAGGTCATGGGGCAGCCTCGTGAAGCACCCCAGTGAGCGCTTCAAAGGAGCCTGACTGTATCCTGAAGGCAGCAGGAAGGATTTCAGGCAGGGATGTGATCAGATCAGACTGATGTGCTTCAGAAATCCTATTCTGGTTTTATTCATGGAAAAAGGGATGAGGAATGAGAGCAAATCTGAAAATAAGGAAGACGAGTCAGAGACTCTAGCAGGCAGGGACCTGGTGAGAGGTGACCGTGGCCAGGGCTTGGTGTTCTCAGTGTGGATCGAGAGAAGTGAACCATCAAAATGACTACATTCATTACAGACACCTGGGATTTATTTCAGCAGGGAACTCTAGAAGAGTTAAAGTTTCCAGTGTCTGCATATTATACTCCTGGAATCCTCAAGCCACAGATGAATAGGGCAGGAAGGGAGCTTTCAAAGTGATTTGGACATTCCTCTTTAGGGGCTCTGATAGAGTAGGGCCCTTTAATCCCCAACCTGAAGAACTACCTAACAGGCAGGTGCTTTTCTTCCTGGGATGAAGAGAAGAGACTTTCTTCCCAACAGAAGCTTGTCAAAGCAGCAGTAGCTTGAGGGTACCCCAGGATGTGGGCCACAACGTCCATGGAGCCTGTTTTGTATGTCATTTCTAACAATTGTCTCTGCAGGCTGCCGTCCCAGAGAACATCTGAGCCAGTGATTTTAGGTTTTCTTTCTGCAGAAGCCAGTGCTTTGGCAGATGCTTGCGGAATGGTAGGGTGCCTGTCTGGGCTGTCTTCCTGGTGCTGTCTGCTTTTCCAGCCCATAGTGTGACAGCCTCCGGCATTTGATGCACCTGACTTAGAAAATCAGACGTTACTTGCCAGCTGTTCTTAAAACTGTCTCCCAATTGCTTTTCCCGTTGCGGATCTTGTCCACTTCCCCCAAAATCTAATTCTTTATCTGTGATGCTAAATCTGATTACTTTCCTCCTCTGCCTCAAAATCTTCCAGGATGCACCCGTGTACCATAGACCAAAGCCCAGCAGTCCTCCACAGGGTAATAATGGCTTTCTAAAATCTGGTCTTCTTCCTCTGTGACCTCATGTCCCACCATTCTTTCCAAGTCTCTAACCCTCTAATGATGCCCAGCCGCCTGCTAGCCTCAGAACACACCACACTTTGACTCATACTGTTTTCTGCCCGCTATCAGCTTTCTGTTTTCTCTCCCTAGTTCCAAGTCCCAGGTACAACTACTACAGGTTGTGCATCCTTCATGTGAAAATTCAAAATAAAAAATATTTCAAAATCTGAAATGTTTTGAGCACCGATATGGTCCCACACGTGGAAAATTCCACACCTGACCTGGTGTGATGGGTCACAGTCAAAACGCAATCAAAACGTTGTTTCATGAACAGAATTATTTAAGAATACTGTGTAAAATTACCTTCAGGCTATGTGTATAAGATATATGTGAAATATAAATGAATTTCATGTTTAGACTTGGGTCCTATCCCCAAGATATCTCATTATGTATATGCAAATATTCCCAAATCTGAATAAATACAAAATCCAAAATACTTCTGGTCCCGAGCATTTTGGATAAGGGAAACTCAACCTGTACCTTCTCCTTGAAGCCTTCTGTACCGTCTCTCCTTGTAAGGAATCCCAACCTCCACTGCCTTCCATGTGCTACTCTGTTATAGCACTTGGTCTGGCCAGTCTTGTGTTATTTCTTGCTTATAGGGTTTCCTTCCCCATTATGCTGTGAGTTCCTGACAGCCAGGAACTCTGTCTGCTTTGTGTTTATAACCTAGAGATACACAATAAATACTGGCTGAGTGACAGAATAACTTCATGGAGCCCTTGGGGTTTATAGTGTCCTACTTTAGTCTTTCATAGGGACCTGGAATATTTATGGCAACCTGGGGCAGGAGGCAGTGCTGGAACAAGGATGAGGTGAGTGAGGGGACCAGGGTGCAAAATATAAGAAGGCATCCCCTCTCTGGTGCTGATCTAGGCTTTCCTGACCCTGAGGGTGGGCACCTCCTAGGTGCCCCTCTTGTTTTCCCCTCATCCCAGTCCTGGCAGGAGGGAGGGAGGGATGAGAGAAGTCTTAGGATCTGAAATGAGTCTTGCCACAGGGCATCTATAGGGACAGGCTAGGCTGTTGGTTCTTCCTCTCATTCTGACACATGGAGCTATCTGAACAAGTGAGCTCAACCCATGTCCAAGGGGTCCAGAAGTCCCAGCATGAATCCAGAGCCTACTGGCATGAGGAAAGTGGCCACAGAGATGTGGCCCCACAGATGGGATGGCCTGGGGAATGACTGACATTTAGAACACTCTGGAGACAGGCAGAAGGGTAGCCCTTACATGCAGTCTCTCTAAGGGAGCAAGTTACCAGCCTGTGGGCCAGGACATGAAGCCAGAGGACAGTCTTAGGATGTAGAGCTAGTAGTACAAGCACAGAGATCAGTGAGGCCCCTAGCTATTGACTGGGGCCTGAGATAGGATCAGGTCCTACAGAGATCTGAGGTACCAGGGTAATTAGTTGGAACTTCTGAGAGGAGTCATGTTTCCATGGGCAGGCCTCAGTGGACTAGATGAGGTGGAAAGAACAGATATAGTTATGTTCTGGGGATCAGTGTAGACATTTAGCCAATGTCACCGGGAACATTATGTCTTTTGTCTGATGGCATCAAAAAAGAGTAGGGGAGTCACATGGGGCAAAGCACTCAACTCTGGGGCTGTGGAGGCCATCTCTGAGGGTATGAAATCCATCAGATCCGTCTGAAGGAAGGAGAGATGAAAAGAGGAAGGGTGAGGCAGAGTCTATTTACATATGGGTCAAGACATATCAGGATTGGTTTGGGGATGGGAGCAGTGATGCTTTCATGAAGAGCAACCAACAGGCCCAGTTATAATCCTCTAGCCATGGTACCCAATTGCCAGGTTGCAGACTGGGGCTAAGTCTGAATACTCAGGGAATTATGTTTAAAACACAGTTTTATGGACATCAAGATTTGGAGGTTCTGGTTCAGTATGTCTGGAGTCATTTTCAATGAATTCTCAGGGTGACATGCTGCACGATACCACTACGGGGGCCACTAGCTAGGAACAAAGTTAAAGGAGGCAAAGAGACTGGTGGTTCATTTGGAGTTAGTCTCATGTTTTCCTTTAGCTCTCACTGAAGGTATGAAAGACTCCCAATAGGAAGTAGCACTGATATGTAGACAAAAATCAAATGCACATTCCAGCAGCTGTCCTTCCCGTTCCTCTGTATCACCCTTTTCAGATGTCTTAGTGCTCATTTTCTTGCTTTAGCATGGTTGTTCTCAAACTTTACATGCCAAAGAATCACCATGGGAAAAACTGTCTTCCACAAAACCAGTCCCTGGTGACAAAAAGGTTGGGGACTATTGACCTAGAGGGTTTCATTAAACACCCATTGCTGGGTCCCACCCAGAAACTTTTGAGTAAGTAGGTCTGGGCTAGAGTGAGGCCTAATGATTTGCATGTCTAACAACTTCTGGAGCGATGATGCTGCTGTGCAGGGACCACACTTTGAGAACCACTGATGTGGTGGGACAAAAGGTGTAGCATATGCTTAATTGTTCAGCAGGAGAAGAGAGAGAAAGAAACAGAAAGAATAAATATTTGAAGTAATAATGACCAATATTTTTCTAAAACTAGTGACAGATATCAAACTACAGATCCAGGAAGCTCAGAGAACAACAAGCAAGATAAATACCAAAAAATTCACACCTAGGCGTATCATATTCAAACGCAGAGAACCAAAAACAAAGAAAAAAAATCTTGAAAGATGTCAGAGAGAGGAAAATACCTTGCTTATAGAGAAACAAGGATAACATTTACAGTGGACTGGTCAGAAACTATGCAAGCAAAGAGAGAGGGGCAAAATATCTAAGAAAACCCACCAACCTGAAGTTTATATCCAGTGAAATTTCTCTTGAGGAGTGAAGGACAGATCAAGACTTCTTCAGACCAAAAAAAAAAAAAAAAAAAGAGGGCGAGAGAGAGATTTCATTGCCAGTGAACAGTGAACTTGCTCCTTTAGAAATGTTAGAGGAAGTTCTTCAGAAACTCAGGTCTATGTGAGAAAGAATAAGTACCAGAATAGGGATAAGTGAAGGTAAAATGAAAATTTTTATTTTTCTCATCCTTAATTGATCAAATAGATAAGTTTTCAAAGTAATAATAATAACATGTATTGGGTAATTCAGTGTATGGATAAGTGAAATGAATGGCAGCAATAATATAAGAGATGGGAGAGGAAATTGGGAATACTTTCCTATGAGGTACCTATACTCCCTGCGAAGCCAATAGTGTTATTTGACAGTAGACTTACGTTAGTTGTAAATGTGTATTACTTACAGAAGTAAGGAGTCCAGATGACTGTGACTCCCAGATATGATCTAAGTCACAGGGTCCTTTTATATCTGTGCTCTAATATCCTTATTACTTCTATCTCCAAAGTCACTGCATTGTCCCAGATGGCTAATGATGTGCTGGTCATCACATCCTTGTTCTAGGAAGAAAATTGGAGCAAGTGGTACAGGGTATTAGTGTGCTCCCCCTTGGAGAGTATCTCCTTGAGGGGATTTCCTGGAAGCCCCATCCCATGACTTCCACTTGCATCTCTCATTGGTCACCTCTAGCTACTGTGGAGGCTGGGAAGTACAGACCTAGAGCTGGGCACATTGCTGCCCTGAATTAAATCAGTTTTATGAGCAAAGAGGAATTGAAGAAAGAATGTTGAGTAGGCATATAGTCTCTACATAACCATCCACTGAACATTCCTCAGGGCCAAGTTTGGAAAATGTTCATATGTTACTTTCCCACTAGTCTTCAGTGTTTTGTTCTACACACATGCTAAATGGTCTTGGTTGGTCTCTTTCTGTGTTTCTGTGTACTTTTGTCTTTCTTTCACACGCATATATACAGAAACACCCATACCTGTTCACATGTGTATCTTAGGTCACTCATAGAATATAAAAGACAAATAAAAAGTTATAGCAGGAGGAAATGTTAAATATTGTCTACCTTGGTGGCTCTCAACCCTGGTTGCACAGTGGCTGTCAGCCTTGGTTCCCCACAATCGCTGGGGAAATCAGAAAAATATCTATGCCTGAACCCTACCAAATTTAATAATCATGTTTGGAGATAATGCCCAGATAGTCATCTTTTTTTATTTTTTTTCTAAAAGCCCCTAGTTGATCCTAATCCATAGCCAGGGTTGAAAGCCCCTGATCTAGACCAACTTCATCATCTTATAGGGCAATTATCTGTGAAATTATTGCTTGCATGTTTATTTCCCATATTAGATTGAAAACCTTATATGAACAGGAAAGATATCTGTTAATCACTGTATTCATCCCTAGGGTGTGGCACAAGGCTGACACAAAGTTGAATGAATAACTGAGTCAATGGATGAGTAAACCGAGGCCCAGAGAGGGGAAGGAACTTAGGCAATGTCATGCAGCAAATACACATGTGACAGAACCAGCATTATAATCTCTGTCTTTTGACTCTGCTTGGTGTTCTTTCAGTTATCCCGTGACTTCCATGGTTGGATGGTCACACCTTGGAACACTTTGCTCCAGAACTGGTAGATGTGCTCTTGTCTTCCTGCAGGCCACATTGCCTGCTGTTGTAATTATTTGGGATTCACAGGTTTGGAACTGTATCTTATTTTTTTGAGCATCACCAGCTGACCCACCACCAACGACTGATTTTAGTAACTAAGGTGGGGAAGGGGTGGCTAGAAGGGAAGATGGGGAAATAAGCCCCATGCGGACTCAGGCTTTTGAAGTGCCATACCTTCATTTTAGGACTTCACTTGCCAAAGGTCACTTTGCTATTCTTTAGCCTTTCCCTACTGTGCCCTACCTAAACTTGAATTTTCCATCTTCTCTAGCCAAATGCTCAATTTTAATTACCTGTCTGGTTGAAAAGTCCTGAAAACTAATTCACATCAAGGTGTTAATCATTGATAAGGTTTGATGGAATACATCTTCCTGGGATCTTTGCCTATCAACCAGGGACAGTGTCCTGACTCAAAATAAGGGACGTCTAATTGCAACATTTTATGTAGAAGGGAACAGAACTGTGAGGGGCACGTCAGGGTTTAAACAGGGTGGGCTTCCTGGAGAGACTCCTCAAATCAATCAGAGGAAGGCAGCCAGGAGTATATCTTTGAGTAAGGCATCTGAAAGGCATTCTTGGGGGGTCAAAGTCTCAAGTCTACTTGGGTTAGAGGTATACTTTGAACATAGAATTGTCACCTGTCACCCGTGGTATGAGACCAGCAACTTCCCTGGGATTCTGTGGGGGGCTTGGCCAATGGTCTCAGACCCCTAGTGGTCAAGGAGGAAGGAAACACATCGGTGCCTGAGGCGGAGCTCTTAATAAATGTTAACTGTCTTTCTTCTCTCAGCAGGGACTACTCAGCCTGCAACCCCAGAGGGAACAATTAGGTTGTTTATCCAAACCTCAGCCACTTTGCTATGTAATTGATTTTTCATTGAGTGTATTTAGGAAATGGTTATTTACATGAATACAGGCACACCAGGGACATGGCAGCGTCTGATCATAGGAAATGGGAGGGGACCAAGATCAAAGGGGTTGCTGGAGGAAGAATAGCAGGAGGGAGGGTGGGCTTTGGAGGCAGACATCCTAGGCTGAGATTCTGACTCTGCTGCTGACTGTGCAGATATGGGCAGATTATTAACCCTCTTGGCCCTGGTCTTTTTTTTAAGAGGGGGATAAAATTTACTTCCTAGTAGGGTTGCTATGAGGATTAAGCTAAACCATGCTTGTAAAACACTAAGAACCGAGCCTGCCATATCATATACGCTTAGTAGGCTGTTGTTATTATTACTACTACTATTATTGTCCACGCCTGGGAAGCTTTCCTATCCTCCACTTAGCCTGCTGCTTCCTGTGTCTCAGCACTTAGCCTAAGCCTCGCCTCTTCCCCAAAGCCTTCCTTGACAGCCACAGTCCCATCTAGTTCCTGCCATTTTCCATAAACATTTATGAGATTTAATCTGTAGCATCATGTTTTAAACCTCACTTGCAAGCAGTATTTTATCCTTTCCTTCCTCTTGTCTAAACCAAGTGTTAGCAAACTACAGCTCACGGACAAAAATCTGGTCTCTTGACTATGTTTATATAGCCTACGGGCTAAGAATAGTTTTTACATTTTTTAAATGGTAGGAAAAAAATCCAAAGAAGGATATTTTGTGACACATGAAAACTACATACATTCAAATTTCAGTATGCAGAAATAAAGTTTTATTGGAATGCAGCCACAACCACTCATTTACATGTTCTCTGTGGCCGTTTGCGTGCTACAACAGCAGAGTTGAGTAGTTGGGACAGAGACCATATGACACTCCAAGTAAAAAATATTTACTGTTTGGTCCTTTGCAGGTAAGTTTGCTGAGCCCCAGACCATAAGCTTCTCACCAGCAGACAATGTGTGCCATTCTTGCTTGAATCCTTCATAGCACATGGCAGAAAGCGCAGGCACATTGCAGGGGAGCAATAAAGCTTATGCCTTGCTGATTACAGCAACTCAGTCTTGCCAGAGAGGACAGACAAGGGGTCTCTTGTCTGTGCTCCCTCTGCTCCTGGTTTCAGGGTGTGGGTGGAAGTCTGTAGGGCAGGTGTTTGTGATGAGCTGTGTTCATGTTGGATTTGAAACCCTTAAAGGCAGAGAGACCAGATCTTATTGCAGTGCTTAAGAAAAGATGGAAAGGAGAAGGAAATGAATATTAACAGGCACCAATATGCACCAGGCACGGTGCTGTGTCTTTTGTATATTTTTCCTCATTATTTATGCATTCATGTATTCAATAAATATTTATCAAGTGCCTACCCTGCACCAGGCCCTGTTCCAGGCACTAGGAATGCAGCAGTGAGCAAAACTGACAAAAATCTTTCTGCCATGATTGAGTTTACTTTCTATTTAGAGGTGGAGTAGGCATTCTAAAACAATAAATAAGCACAATATATTAAAATATTTTAATATTAAGTGTAATAGTATTCTATATTAGATGGAATTAAACAAAGGCAAAGGAGAATTATAATAGTATTGTGTATTAGATGGAACTAAATAAATGCAAAGGAGAAAATAAAGCAAGGATGTGAGAGAATATTTGCCGGTTTTTTTGTTGGTGAGGAGGGCAGTGTTGGAATTTTAAATAGGGAGGTCAGAAGAGACCTCCCTGACAAGGTGACTTGAGCAAAGACTGAAGGTGTGAGCCATGTAGCTATTTGGGGAGAAGGACATTATAGGCAGGGGAAAGAGCAAGTGCAAAGGCCCTGGGGCAGAACTTTGTGGGTCCAAGGAACAGCAAGAAGTACAGGGTGGCTGGAGTGAGGAGAGAGAAGGGAGGGCAATGGGAGAAGAAGGTAGAGAGGTAAGGAGGGAGGGGAGGAGGGAAGGAGACAATTTATGAAACGTGATATGCCTCACATATCACTGTACGAGCTTAGCTTGTACCCTGAGGTAGGAAATCACGAAAGAGTTTTGAATGCAGGATTGAGCATATCTGATTTCCATTTTAAAACAATAGCTGTATGAGGTAGGTGTTGCTTGGTTTCATCCTACAGATAAGAAAATTGAAGTTCAGAAAGGCCTGGTGGCACATGATTATACAACTAGGGTGGGGCAGAGGTGGGATTTGAACCTAGGGCTTCACCAGATTCTCTCTCCTACCCTCTCTGTCTCCCTGCCCGGCTGGCACAGAGCTGAGGCTCAATAATTGTTCATTAGGTACATTTAAAGTAACTTCTGAGGCTTGGACAGTGAATGAACTGCACGCTCCACATGCTGCCCCATCTGCTCAGCCCTCCTTGGTGCTGGGGACAGCTAGTAACTTGGTCTAGGGGCTGGCTGGCAGGTCCCTTCTGTTTTCCTTAACCTTGCACCAGCTATACAGCGGCCAAATGACAAACATTAATTAAAGTACGAAGGAACAACTTAATCAGACCCTAATAGTCACATGCTGCCAATTAAACACCTTGATGGCTAGTTTACTCTGGAGCTTAATTAGGTGTTTCTCAATAAATCTAGCCGTGTGCCACCACCTGTCAGTTTAGGAGCCAAATCTTTTCTTGGATGTGTCCTCTCTTAGGAGGGAGAAGGATGGCTGGTTTGGGAGGAGAAGTGAAATCTGATATTGGAATATCTCAAGATTATTTCATGGTCCTGTTGCGTATTTTACACTCGATGGAAATTACTGTGCAGGTAATATTTCACTTCTTGCCTGTGCCACTGCTGCACCTCTGGCAACAAGATCCTTTAGCTAAAGGGCCCTTAAGAGAGGAAAACTGGAACATGCACTGCAGCTTTCCCCTTGTGTAGATAATTGGAGTCCCACTCTTCAGTGCCAAACTGTCAACTGCCTAAGCACAGGCTATCCTCTTAATAACGGTGAAAGTGAATTTGTTTTGAATGAAGGGCTAGGGTTTCATAGCACCACAGGGGAGAAAGCTTTAGGCTCCTGCAAGCTCAGTATGCGTAACTGAACCAAGAGACTGCTGAAGACATCAGCCTGTATCAGTTGATGGAGTAGCCACAACAAGGGCGATGATGCCCACTGGCACCTGGCACTATTCAGGGACATGAGCATTGAGTGCAGGGTGGCATTTTCCAAGAAATGTATACAAGCACAGACATTTCCCAGGGATGCTGACCAGCTTGGCAAGTGGACCTGGAAATCAAATCAGTTAAGGAATGGAGGAAGATATTGAGAGTGCTGAGTCTGGGGCTTAGGTATTTCTTGGGACCAGGAACTGGGTAAGGTAGGCATCATGGAATTGATGACAAGCTGCCATAAGCAGAGGGCATAAGCAAATTTCATGTTGCTCCACAGGGCAGTACCAGTGTCCAGAGGTGAGTGTTACCATAACCCATGCTTTTAATTATTGTACTCTCTGGATGAAGAATACAGGTTAGCCAGGTTTACAGCCCTCCCTATAGCTGGACTATTTCTTCCCAACTTGCAGGCTGTGGCAATTTTATTTTATTTTATTTTTTTTCAGATGGAGTCTTGCTCTGTTGCCCAGGTGGAATGCAGTGGTGTGATGTTGGCTCGCTGCAACCTCTGCCTCCCGGGTTCAAGCTATTCTCTGCCTCGGCCTTCCAAGTAGCTGGGATTACAGACACCTGAGGCTGTGGTAATTTTAAGACAGGACCCCAAAGGTCTTTGACTCTTTTCTCACCAAGAGGTGGGGTCTCTGCTCCCTTTCCTTGAATCTGCCCTCTGTGACTACTTCACTATTAGAATATAGTGGAAGTAGCCATGTGCCAGTGTGCAGCCCTGGGCTTTAAGAAACTGGCAGCTGCCACTTCTTTCTTCTGGGATGCTCACTGTTGGAATCCAGCCACTGCACTGTGGGGAGGCAGACAAGTACATGGGCAGCCATGTTAGATGTTCCAGCGACAGCGACAGCTGAGGCCCCAGCCAGAAGCCAGCATCAACTGCCAGACACATGAGCAAGCCTTCTGATGATTCTCCGCATGGAGCAAAACGAGCTGTCCCCACCAAACCCTGCCCATGTTGCACGTTTGTGAACAAAATAAATGCTTGTTATTTCCAGCCCTATATTTGGGATGGCTTGTTAGACACCTGGAACATAAGCCAAGGCAGTCTCCCAGTCCTCAGAACCAGTTTTAACCTGAAGTGTCAGATATTTCTGTCTCTGCAGCGAGCCAGGTTAGCCTGACCTCGACTCACTGCCTGGGGTGTAGTAGTGTCTCAGAGTATTTGTTTAGTGGATGAATGAATACATGTTCCCACCATGCAAACTGGACTGTCTTAGTCCTGAGATGGGATCTTCCTTGAGATACCCTAGTTTAGTGTTTTTTAAACCTTGATTTTAACAATGGTGTCCATTTTTCAAATACAGTCTGAAGGTATTCAAAATATGTAAGTGACCTAAGTGTGGAGTTCCTTTAGGTGAACTGAGGGGAGGGCTTTCAGCCCTGCCAGCTCAGCCTCCCGCTCACCACCTCACCAGGACCCCAAGGAACTTGGTTTCTGTGGCGCTTAGCTGGAAAACCCAATGTCCTTGTTGATATAACTCTTATCTTTTGCTTTTGGTCCTGATCCTGAGTTCTCTCTCGACCACTTTTTGCTCCTTTTTTCTCCCAGGTGTAGCCACCACAGGCTAAAATTGAGCTGGAGTAAGTGGCAACAGAGAGTCTTTATTATCTCCTAAGAGCCCTGGTAAGCATCTGAGAAATTAAGTGCTCATTTCCTGGCAGATAAAAGTGAGCATTTGGCCGGGAACAGTGGCTCACGCCTCTAATCCCAGCACTTTGGGAGGCTGAGGTGAGTGGATTGCTTGAGCCCAGGAATTGGAGACCAGCATGGGAGAAACCTTGTCTCTACAAAAAACAAAACAAAACCAAACACACACACACACACACACACACACACACACACACACACACACACAATTAGCCAGGTGTGATGGTGGGCGCCTGTAGTTCCAGGTACTCAGGAGGCCGAGGTGGGAGGACTGCTTGAGCCCAGGAGGTCGAGGCTGCCATGAGCCAAGGTTGCACCACTGTTTTCCAGCCTGGGTGACAGAGCAAGATGAAAGAAAGAGAAAGGAAGGAAGGAAGAAAGAAAGGAAGGAAGGAAGGAACAGAGAGAGAGGGAGGGAAGGAGGAAGGGAGGGAAAGGAAAGAAAGAAAAGAAAGAAAGAAAGAGAAAGAGAGAGAGAAAGAAATAGAAAGAAAGGAGGAAGGAAGGAAAGAAAGAAGAAAAGAAAGAAAAAGAAAAGAAGGGGAAGGAAGGAAGGGAAAGGAGGGAAAGAAGGAAGGAATGAAAAGAGAAAAAGAAAGAAAATAAAGAGAAAGAAAGAAAGGGAAAGGAAAGAAGGAAGAGAAAGGAAGGAAGGGAAAGGAAAGGAAGGAAGGGAAAGGAAGGAAGGAAGGAAGCAAAAGAAGGAAGGAAGGAAGGAAGGAAGGAAAAGAGGAAAGCAAGCAAGCAAGCAAGCCAGCCCCCAGACCCTGAACCTTAGAGCCCCATGGGGCAATGGTGCTGGCCCTTCCTTTGGGAGGAGATTGAGCTGGCTGTGGTCTGCCTTGCCATGATGGGGGAGGGGCAGGGGGCTACCTGTGGCTAGCAAAGGGGGTCAGGAGCCTTTGGGCTGAAGCAGAGAGATTCTGAGCTGTCACCTGGGGGCAGGCTGAGCGCTCACCAGATCTGGATGGGAGGAACCTAGTGTAAACATGGCCTTGGAAGGGAGAATGTGAGGCCTGAGGGGAACAGCAGTTCACTTTTCCTCCGTGACTGGACCCAGGAGGCTGGGCCCAGGAGTGGACTTGGAGTTGAGACTGAGGTGCAGGGTAGTGGAGGGGTGATAAGAAACGTGGTCAGAAGGTACAAGGACATCAGAGAGGAACTGATGAGGTGGGTCCAGGCTGGGAGAGTGGCCAGGGAAAGGAGGGCTGGCAAAGAGCCGGGCAGGGTGTCACAGAAAGGCAGCTGATCTGGAAGCTCACCTAGTTGGAAGTGCCTGAGAGCAGGAATACAGTAAAGAGAACGTGGGAGGAATCTAGGTAAGGGATCATCAAACTTGCCGAAGGCTCTAAGGGAGCCACTCAGTTTCCTCCTGATCTCCAGAGGGATCCTGTGGCCCAGGCCTAAGGGACCATTGCTTCTTTATAGAGTCAATGTGACGCAGTAGGAGAAACACTGTCTAGGAGTCAGGGGTCTGGCCTCTTGTCTGATTTGGCCACTGGCCAGTCATTTTGGTTTTCTGAGCCTTTTACTTCCTTGTCTGTAAAATGAGAAAGGCCTTTAAATGATTGTTATTGATTTCCAGGTTCATTTGGGCTCTAGTAATTGCACGATTCACTTCGATCCAATAAACACATGTGGGTCAGGCACAGCCCTGGGCCCTGGCGGTGCAGGTGGACCAGTTCCCCATGACTGCATGGAGCTCATGCTCTAGTGAGGAAATGGACATTTCTACAGGTAGCAGGGCTACCAAGTGAAAGAGGGAACAAAAGCATGATTTTATTACTAGGCCCGGGTCAAAAGTGAGGGGGAGGTAGTAAAGAGGGGGTAGAAAACCTTCAAAATGGGAGCTGAAGGAAGAGCTGGTTGATTTGGAGGTGAGACAGGAAGGTCTGGGAGGGTGTGCTCAAGGGTTCAGAGCAGAGTCACGTTGAGGTAAGAAAAGAGGAGGAAAATGTTTGTTTGTCCCCGGCCCATTCTGGACCTTTGGCCTGCTCTGAACAATTGGCTTCCTGTGCTAACAAAGGGGTGTGGGCAGGCCGCCCTAGTACCTTTTGTTCTGGGCACATTGTAGGGATGTAGCTCAGCAGCAGAAGTTCTCCAATCCATCTCCTTCATTTGAAACATGTACTAATTTTTTAAAGTACTGATTTTCACTTTATACAAATTAAAGAATTCAAAACACAAATAATTCATAATGGTAGCAGCCAGTAACACAGTGTCCATCCTGAGTTCTCACTCTCTCACTACACACACACACACACACACACACACACACGCAGAGGATTAGATTAGGCTATTTTTCTCACTTGGCAATATATTTGAACATCTCTTCTTGTCAATAAATATGAATCGATATCATCATTTTTAATGGCTTCATAGTGATTTTATTGTGTGAACATAACATAAATTATTTAACAATTCCTATTGTTTGAACTTTAAATTTCTTTCCCTTTTCAAGTTTGCTATTATATGTAATGCTTTGATGGAAATAGTATTATGCATAGATCTTTGCACACTTACCTTATTATTTCCTAGGATATAATGATTTTACAGCTTTTAATATACATTACTATATTACTCTCTAGAATTATTTGTTCTTGCCTAGTCCCAAAAACAGTTAATAGATGTCCATTTCCCACCCCCATGCTGACACCAGGCATTATAATTCTTTTTAATCTTAGCTGTCTGAAAAGTAAAAAGGGTATATCATTATTTTAAGTCATATTTCTTTTATTTCCACCAAGGATGAAAACGGTTTACATTTTTTATTGTCATTTACATTTCTTCTTTCATGATTTGCTTTTACATATCATTCTGCTATTTTACCCCCATGGTGCATATATTAGTTTCCTAGGGCTGCCGTAACAAATTACTACAAACTTGGTGGCTTAAAGCAACAGAAATTTATTCTTTCATAGTTCTAGAGGCTACATGTCTGAAATCAAGGTGTTGGCAGGGCCATGTTCCCTCTGAAGAAAGGGATTCTTCCTTGCCTATTTCTAGCTTCTGGGGGTTGCTGGCATTCTTTGGCATTCCTTGGCTTACAGCTGCATTACTCAATTCCTGTCTCCTTCAAATGACTATCTTCTCTCCATGCTTATCTGTGTGTCTCCAAATCTTTGTCTTCTTATAAGGACACCAATTATTGGATTTAGGGCATACTCTAACGCAGTATTTCATCTTAACTTGATTGCATCTGCAAAGACCCTACTTCCAAATAAGGTTGCGTTCATCGGCCCCAAGGCATTAGGACTTGAACATATATTTTTAGGGGACAAAATTCAGTCCCCCACGATGTGCTTGACTTTTTCTTATTAATTTGTAATAGCTTTATGCTTCAACTTTTAGATCCATTGACTCACACCTGCCCCTCTGCTTGGCCAGAGAGCTACAGAGAAGTAATGACTTGGACTTGAGGAAGGTAGGTTCTTTTGGTTAACCACAGTGTGAGTCATGAGTATTGTGGGTGTTAGGAGTTCCTACATTACCATTTATTTCTGGAGAAGACAAGTGGTGGTGGGAGGAAGAGAGGAAGGCATTTTTTCTGGTGCTCTATGAGTGGCTGTTGGCAGATCTACCACTGACAGGTCAGTTTGGTAGGTGGACAATGATTGGGATAGGAGAGAGACTGAGCCAGTAGTGATAGTCTCTGAATTATAAATCGGTAAATGAATGACCCCTGAGGCTGGGTAGGAGTCATCCAGCTCTATTGGGACTTTCTGGGCTTATTTGAGATTGTTTTGTTAATAGTAGTTTCTTAAAAGCATCATGCATTTTCTTTCCTGCTTCTTAAGCACTCAAGCATTTCAATTGCAGCTTAGCCCTGAACTTACAGGTTTCTTGCACTTGAATGGATCATGTTCATAGTAAGAAGCAGAATGAATGGAAGCTAAGAAGACTCTCTGCTGTCCTTGACTTCTGCAAGTTGCTTTCTTAGATGGGTAGGAGAATGAAGAAGAATTGGCTCAAATTTCTAGTTTGGTTAAGTTGCAGCAGTAGTCTAGTGGGGAGTTTCATTGGGCCCAGATCCAGATCTTTCTCTTCAGCAACCTTGCCTCTGAAGAATGGCTCTGCAGAGTGAAGAGCAATATAGGGTTCCTGAGAGTTCTAGGGTCTCTATAGGTGGGAAAGGCCTTGTTCCAAGGTGGCTAGGGGGCAGTGTGTCAGGTAGTCTGCCCTCTAGTGGGCCTGCGGTGAGAACAAGTGTGGCAGCTCTACCTGTATCTTTAACTGGGGTGGCCAGTGGCATCAGGGCTGGAGGAGAGAGTTGGGATGGGGGAAGGTGTCCCATGTCTAACACTGCCAGCTCCTGCTCAGAAAAGAATGTCAGCATCAAATCCAAGTGACTTCCTGAAGCTGAAAGCCTACTATAACAAAAGCATTGGAATAGAAAACTCCCAAATTTAGGAGAAAATATTGGCTTGGGTTTGAACCCCACTTCTGCAATCTGCTAGCTGAGTATCATGAGTTAATTTTCTTAATCTCTTTACATGTCAGTTCTGTTTTGTAAAAGTAAGATAGTATTTTGGCACACTGTTTATAGGATAAAATTAAGTAATGTATGAAGAAAAATGCATCATAGGGTCTTGTAGATAATAGGCACTAAATAAATAATAGTTTATTTCTTTCTTCTAGTGTCTTTTTATTCTATATAATGTGATTTAAGCAATACCACTGAATGTTTTTCTCCCCAATCATTCCTCCATCTAGCTAGTTGAAGTTCTGTAATTCCACGTCTCATTTCTTTGTTAAGATATTCTCCCTTAAATGTGCTTTTGAAAAGTTACTTCTGTTTTTGGCTGATCAGAAATCAATATATCCCTGATATACTAGGCCCTTGTAGGACATGAGAATGCCAATGCTGATGGGGAAAGGTGGAGGAAGAGAGCCAGAGCGCAGTTTACCTCTGGGAGAGCAGACCAGAGTGGCTTCCGTGGGCACATGCTGGATTGAAGGTGAGAGACACAGGAAGTGTGGCACATGGGAGAGCCTGGGCCACACTTTATTCTCCCTCAGCAAATGTCAGTCACAGGCTGTCTAATCTCCCTTCTATGAAAGGGGGGATGTGGGCCTCCTGAGGACTTGGGTAGAGTGTGAAGGTAAGACCATTACCCACCTACAGGTGAGGAATATGGGACTGAGAAAGTCATCTAGGTGAGCATTTGCACTCCAAATCCACGTAGGCTATGGAAACAAGGCTTCAGTTTGGAAAGGCTAGTCAGAAAGGGAGAATCTAAGTTAGGGACAGCATTCAGGAAAGTCAGAGGTTCAAAGTCAGGATAAGCCATAGGGCCTAGGCTGAGATGGTGGCTGCAGAGATGTTTTCTAGAGTGCCTGCAACCCTGAGCAGGAGCAAGGATGGTTGGATGGAATGTAATAGGGTTGTTTTCCCTGCCATCCAAAATCTGCCATGAGGCCTGGCTCCCTGACTGGTCTAACCACTCTTCTTATCTCTTACCTAATAGTGAGAAGACGTGACTACTGAAGTTGAGGCCCCAAGTCTCAGCTCCTTCCCCCTCTGAAACATGAGTGGAGGATCCACTTAAGGCCACTTTGGTGAGACTAGCTCAACTCTTCTCAAAACTACTTCATTCCTTTGGAATAAAATCTTGATTTTAGACTTTCCCAATACTCCTCATGGTATTACAGTGGCCAGGAACTGTACTCTGTACTCAGGGCAGCTGAGACACTCTGGCCTCAAGACCGAGCTCTCAGGAGCAATGGCCCCTCAAAAATCAGTCTTTTGAAGGATTAGGCATTTTCATCACCGGGGGAATGAAAGACCACAAGGACTCCCTTGATCTTCCTCCCAGGGGGTTCATAATTCCATAGGCTAAGACTCTGAATTATGTGTTTTGGGGGAACATTGTGCTCTGTGTGATTGAATGTGTGATTCATTTGACACTGAGAATAAAACCAGGTTGAATAACAAGAAAATACAAGCCTCAGAGGATTTGAGGTAAAGCTTTGAAATCATTGTTGAATCATAAATTAACACCTATAACAAGAGTAAAAATTTACCCTGAATTTAGGACACTCTGTTTTTATTTTTTTCAACTGAGTTTAAATGCTTTCCAGAAATCCCAGATATTTGGGGGCTGTAAAGATGATTAAACACCTAAAATGTAGTTCCCTGGGACATAAGAAGAAAAATATTAAGCACTTTCTTAAACAAAGTCCATGAGTGAGGACTGAGTTATGGTTTCTTTGAATAGTGAGGCTATGCCTTCCCTACTGAGGTCAAAAGGAAATGAAGAGAAAGGAAATCAATTGGAAAATGACTCTCATGCTTGAATCATTATTTTCTTCTTCCATCAGGCACCTGCTATTTTTTATAAGTAATAGTAAAGTGATTAAAAACATACTGAAACCTTGACACAGAGTCTGGGGGAGGGGACCTGAGCAAAAGAGTCCTTGCTCCTTCATAATCCTGCCTCCTTGGTGTCCCTGTTCCTCATTTTCATCCATCTTTTGAGCATGACCTGTGCCTTAATGCTGCCCTGATTCTAAAACATTTATATGGTGATTTGTCTTTCAAGAGAGTTTGTGCCTAGTCTTGCAAACAGACTACCAGTCCTTCCCACAAACACTGGACTATACCATCCCCAATGCCCAGAAAAAATGTACTGGTGTTCTTCCCACTTGCTATAAATGAGTCCTTGCCTCTTGATATCTTTAGTCATAGTCAAGTGGTCAAGTCAATTAGCACTGAGCACCACTTCTCAGATCCTACCATTTGATGTGTGAGGTTGGGGAGTGGCAGACTAGCCAGTGCACCCCCAGAGAGTGGGGACAGAGGCTGCTTATTCATAGGCTCTGCTATCTCCATTTTTTAAAGATAGTAACTTACCCAAGGTCTCAGGTTAGTAAATGGCAGATTGGAGTGCAGGTCTCTTTGATCTTAAGAGAAGAGGAACGTAAGAAGTTACAGAGAGGATAATGGGGACATCTAGATGAATTCTGAAGAAGGTTCACCATCCCCAGGGTTTCTTGACACCCTTCTGGTGTGCACTTGCTTAAGTGAGCTGTGTTTGTTTGATGTGTTGGAATGGATAGATAGCCACCGTGTGTATACTTAGCATGATTCTGGGCACTGTGGGGTTAGAAAGGGCCAGCCAGACTTTCACTTCTACAGCCTCTGCCATGGCAAACTTGAGTGAAAGAGGAGCAAAATTGGAGTCTTGAAATATTGGGAACCATAAAATAGTTGAAGTTTCCCAGTTTACAGAACTAGGCAGGCAGATAGCTGGGATCAGATACAAAGGGAAGAACCTGCCACAGAAAAACCTGCCACAGAGCTCAACACAGGAGAGAGAGGGAGTCAATTCTCAAACCTGGAGAAATCCCCTGAGGTAGTGGGGTGTAGCAGGAGGACCAGAGAAGCTGCTGAGGGCTTGAGCAGAGTCAGCCTCTGAGACAGTTCTTTCGTGTCTGTCTCAAAGGCTCCACTCTATAATTTTGATAGTTTTCCTGTCCATGAGGTCAGTCTCTCTAATGCTGGTTACCTAATGAAAATTCCATTCTGGTGCCTTCGGACCCCTATCCTGCCTGTTCCTGGATCCACATAACTGGTGGATTATGCCCTAGTCCATTACTTTGGGTCTAGCTGATAGTGGACATTCCTTGGATTGTGACTCCTTGTTAGTATTTACCAACAGCTACTTGGATTCTTTGTGCTCTGTCTTTTGCCCTTCCTTTCTCCTACCAGTGGATCTTCCTTCAGCAACTGTGACCTGAGTCATGTTGGAGGTGATGACAGCCTTTAATAGTGCACCTCAGCTTCACCCTGGAGGGAGATACCTGAAGACTCTGCCTCCACAGGCAGGTCAATGTCCTCAGTCCCCTGTCCCACTCCAATGTGACATCCTTGAGCAGATCCTTGATCTGTTCCTCTTTCCGCCTCCCTGATTCTTCAAGGGAAGTCTAAAATCAAGATTTAGTTCAAGAGAGTCTGCAATATTGCTAGATAAGCAAAAAGCATAAGCAAAAATAATAATAATAAAAATTCCAAAGTAGGACACAGTCCAGTGCTAAGCTGTGTAATATGGCATGCGGTAGAAAATCTGAGAAGGGAAAGTAGCAGAGGGCACTGGAATTTGGGAACAGCTTCATGGAGGAGGTGAAACATGGGTCGGGCTTTGAGGATGGAGAGGTCAGCACTGTGGCTATAAGTGCTGTCTTCTCCCTCAGGAGAAGGGGGATCCTTAGGTATGTGGGCATCAAGGTCCCCAGTTTTTGTAGGATATGTGAGTGTCAGCGAAGGGGACCAGGAGGATAAGAAGGTCACACTCCCCTCTAGATGGTCATCAAGAGCTATTAGTAAGGAAAGCAGTTATTGACCAACAGATATTAAATCTTGGCTGCTTGTCCATATGGGTAATGATCATAATAGAATCTACTCTCCTGCCAAATGGATACAGATAAAATCTTGGAGAATAAAAAAGACTTAGCTTCGTTGAGAGGGAACTCTCATTGAAGTGGCATCTATGAAGAGCAGATGCCCTATTCTAAAGTAAGGTTGCAGGGAAGCTAAGGGTATGAGTAGAACACAGGATGGGGAGGTGGGAAATTATGGCAGGAAGGGGACTGGAGTCAAGTTTGGTACTGAAGCAGTAATACAGGGCTTTTGAACCAGAGGTTTGTGTAACAGATACATGTGGAACTTTGGTGAATTGCATATGTCAGCTCCATTTTTATCCCAAGATTCTATTACAGGAGGTCTGGGTGAAGGGGAACCTCCAGCTGGAACATAAAAGGATGTGGTTGTACTTACTCACATCCCCTGCCCACCTGAACCCTAGGAAGTGCTGACTGAATGAATGACAGAACCACATTGAGAATGAACAGGACTTGGAAACCTGTTGGGGCAGTGATTCTCAAATTGTGGTCTGTAAACTACCTGCCTCTCAATCACCTTGGGCCTAATTAATGGAATCTCTAAGAGATAGAAACCAGGAATCTCTAAGAGATGGAAACCAGGAATCTGCCTTTTCAACAAACACAACAGGACAGCAGATACTTAGATAGTTACATACTAAGGTTTGAGAATTACAAGAGAAACAGTAAGTACAGAAGCCCACCAAACTCATACAAGCAGTAAGTGTTAGAGCTGGGATTCAAACCCAGGTCTGACTGACTTTCCAGGATGTAAAGGAAATACATCCTTTTGCTACTATGTCAAGCTGCCTCTAAGAGCAAGTAACAGGAGGAATTTTGGGCTGGTTGTGCTCAGGAAGGGGCGACTAGAGGAAGATCAAATCTGGAGGTAGACAAAGAGGACCTCACCACAAAAACTGCTGGACTGACGCAAGACCCAAACTTCAGAGGGATTGAATGGGGATGTTAATTAATACCTTTGTTCTTAAGAATCAGCAGGGTTCCAGGAAGAAGGGCAGGAACCCAGGAGCTGGGTCAGAGGTACAAGGTAGGGACCTAGTTCCCAGAAATAAGAACTGTCTTAGGAATCAATGTGGAAGCTCAGAGTGGATTCAGAAGCCAGGGATTCCTTAAGTTCTCTCTGGCTAGAGTCAGGACTGATCCCCAAATCTGGTAAGTACTCCTAGTGAGGTAGACATTCAGTCCTGGATAGGAAGCTGTGCTATCCTATAGTTGTAAATACTGGTTGCCCATTATCAATTTGAAGGGTACTGAGAAGGCCTGTGATTATACTCATAGGCCAAAAGCTCCCACCCAGGGTTCTAGTCTTTCTATTGCCTTTAACACAGTGATCTTAGAGAGATTCTCTTCTTCACATGCTGACCCTAGGGCTGAAACTCAACCTCTATCTCCTGGTCTTATTCCTGGGACAAATATTTATTTATTTCTCTTGGCTCTTCTGCATCTGATCTGCTTCTGATACTTGGAGAATTGTTAACCCTACAAGTCTCACTGAAATGTGGATCTGGACTCTGTTAACAAAGATCAGAAACTCAATTTTCCAGTCTTCTGAAGCCAGGGTAGGGAAAATGACATGGACATAACCAGTTAGATCATCAGAGAGAGCAATCTGAACTTTATTTGGGAGTGAGTGTCCAAGGGCAGCAGAGGTAGGCTCAGTGTTGCAGCTGGTGGAGTTCTCATGGTGGTCATCATGTTCTGGAGTCCAGCAGTGGCTGCTGAGGAGCCCCTGCTGTAGTTTCCATGGAGTGAATTTTGCTCTATGTCTGGCTGCATAGCCCCTCTGCTTCCTAGCAGTTCTGTAAATGATCCTATGTCCTTCTAGTTAATTACTTTGCTGTTAAACAAGTGAGAATGTATTAAGTTTCCCTTAGGAAAACAGAAACCACTCTAGGTTTTTCAATGGAGAGAATTGAATATCAGGAATTGGATTGGTGGATGATGGGGAAGCTGAAAAGCCAAAGAATGGTGAAGAAACCCAAAGATGAACAGTAGCAGAGTGTTGTTAATTACGTAGGACTGGAGTCACAGTGGGAAGAGGAGGCTGAGGCTAACCAATGTGAGCTTCAATCACACCTTGTCTAGTGGAGGTGGAGCTTACCTGATGCAATGCAGTCAGAGGCATGGCCTGAGGCAAAGCAAGGAAGAAATATCTACCCTGACCTTCCTCCCTGTCTTTCCCCAGGCTGCCACCCATGCACCACTGGCAGAACTACCCAGAGACCAGTGGGCAAGAGGGCCTTGTCATCCCTGCAAGACACAGCAGAGCAAGGGAAAGGTGAGGAATCAATGGCAAATGACAAGCCCACAGTTTGTCTCTGCAGCTTTCAAATAAGAACATTGCTGATCAGATGCTAAAAGAGGACATTACCACATGAATATATTGGAGACAAAAAATTTACAGGCTGGTTATTTCTTAGGTCAAGTAATCTGTCTAGCAAGACAACTATGGGTACATAGCGCAATCATAGATTTTACTCAGTTCTGCTTAACACTCATGTCTGTTTTGGTTTGTTTATTTCACTGTGTTTCATACCCTGGGGCTGTCTGGCCTTTCTTTTAACCTAGAACCCTGAGGCGGGGAGGGGGATCAGTAATAACCACCTCCCTCTGCAAACTTCCACATCTCCAGTCCTTTCCAGACTTCTTTTACCACCTTGACCTGAGGTTTTTATTCTGCCCACTGGTTAGGGTGCCATAGTTCATTGTGAGAATGATCTAAGGGAGTCTTAAGTCAGCAGGTCATCAGGGAGGTGCTAGACACCTGGCAGAGGAGAGACCCAGAGTTAGGCCCCAGACTCCTGCAGCCCTGTGGGGGAGATGGGAAAGCCTGCCTTCAGGTAAAAGAATCCATCCCTTATAGTTTATGACCCTGAGCACTCAGCCCCTATAGTTCCTTTTTCTTGCTTTGCTCTTGCTTTGAGTTAAAATTAGAAACTGAGCTTTTTTCATCTTGATACCTTCAGTACTTAACATAGACCACCTTAAGTATGGTGACAAAACAAAACAAAACAAAACAAAAAACTATGAATGAGTAAATAAGAGAAACAATGAATGAATAACAGCTGCTATGACAATTAAGGTATATGCTCCATTGTGTGGCCATGTGAGATAAATGTCTCCTAACTCACTGCTCTTTCTATGGTTGTCCCTGGAGATGGGCATGCGCACCTCACTGCCTTTCTTGCCGTGGGAGGTGAGAGGACTGCGGAGCCCAGAAGCCCAGAAGATGCTCCTGCCAGTGGAGGGCTCTTCCTCTTCACTGCTCTGAAGGGATGGCACAGCGGCTGAGCACTTTGCTGTGGTGATGTCTACCCACCTCTGTCCTTTCACCCACGTCTCCCCCGTCACACTACTGGCCAGGTCAGGCTGGCATGAGAAATTTCCCTTAGGAGACCTACAAGCTTATGGCTTTCTCTTTTTAAATGGTGGTTTCTATGACAGGGAAGGAGTGGGGACTATTATCCTAAAGCCAAACTCACTAAATTTTCAATATGGCAAAAGAAAATAAAGCAAGGGGAGACTTAGCTTATCTTAGCTTATAAATTCTGGCGTGTCCTATGTGACTTTCTGTTCTGACTGAATGCGTGATTGTTCCAGTGACAAAGAGGGTTCTAGAGCCCCATAACTTGGAAATGGCTTGGTCTATGTTGATGGATATCTTTCTACTTCCACCTATTTCTCCATGAAAGCCTCCCCCTTACACACACACATACACACATACACACACACACACACACACTGCACACTGGTGTTCTGCCAGCCCCAAGGCCTCCTTCCTACTGTTAATTCATGATTCCTCTTTCCTGGTGTCTGTTTTGGGTGATACTAAAGTGGCTAGTACCTCTTTGGAGATCTTTGGAAAACTCCAGTGAGTTGGAAAAGACCAGGACATGGGATCTGAAGAATAACGCTGGATGACATCTGGTTGGATGAAAAATGGTGACAGTCTGACCCCAAGCAGCTTGCCAGAAGCTAGGAACAGATGCTTCTCAAAGGGGAAATGTCATTGTCACATCTCCTGAGTGGCCCATTTTCTTCTCTATAGAAGGTAAATAAACATAACACCACCTGAAAATTGGCCTTTTGAAAAAAAGACTTTTTTTTGAAAAACCATCACCTAGGTTCTAACATTGAAAACCGGAAGTCCCTGGAGCCAGTCATGGGAGGAAGTAGGAATGTGAGGGCCAACAGACTAATCAGTCTCTCTTACTGGGGCCATCTATTAACCCCAAAGAGGATGTCTGCCTCAGTTTCTACAGTAACAGCTTTAGGGCTGCCCAGTGGGCATCTGGTGGGAGAGAAGGTGCAAATTTGGAGGAAATTCTTTAAACACCAAGCTGTTAGGCATCTCCCATACGGTGTGCGCAGGGGTCTGTGTATCTGTGCTTCACTAGCATCCTTCTCTTTCTCTTCCTTTCTCATCTCTTCACTCTGCTTTTCCACTTCTGTCTCCTTTGGTCTCTGTCTCACATTCTACTTTGTCTGTCTTCTGTCTCGTAGTCTCCCTTTTCCCCTAATGTTCTTTCTCAGGTTTTCAATCTTCCTCCTCAGCTCGGCTCTCATTTTCTTACTGTGCTGGGTTGGATAGTGTCCCCTCAAAATTCACGTCCTACCTGGAGTCTCAGAATATGGTTCTATTTGGAAATTGGGTCATTGTGGATAACCTATTTAATTAGTTATTTAATTATTCAATTGGTTATTTAATTAATGGCCATCTCAGTTATGATGCGGTCATTCTGGAACAGGGTGCACTGTAAATCCAATGTGATGGTATCCTCATAAGGAGAGGAGAAGAGATACAAAAACAGACACACCCTGGGAGGTCACCACGTGACTATGGAAGCAGAGACTGAAGCAATGTGTCTACAAGCCAAGGAACACCATAGATTGCTGGCAATAACCCAAAACTACAAAGAGGAGAGGAGGGAATCTTCCCTAGCACCTTCAGAGAGAACATGACCCTGCTGACATCTTGATTTTGGATCTCTAGCTTCCAGAACAGTGAAAGATTATATTCTCTTAAGCCACCAATTTGTGGTATCCTAGGAAACAAATGCATTTATCACTAACTTCATGCATACTTCCTCTCCCTATGCATAGCACCCTGACCTCCCCCCCACACCCCACCCCACCACCGCCTTTTTTCAGATTCAAACCATTGATCTCACCCATTGCATTTTTGGCATCAGGTGCCAGCTGGCTCATTTTATTTGAGGGCAAAGTTTGTATCTGCTGGATTCACAGCTCAGTTGCCACATGGGCTACTTCTCTGCTCAGAAATGTCAGGAGTTTTTAAATAGTTCATAAAGGTGACCTCCTTTTGACCTGACCCTCTCAGGTAAGTATGCTGTCTTTGAGGACCACAGAAAGGTTCAAGAATCTGGGTGTTCAATCTCCGCATGACCCTGGGCAAGTCTCTTAACCTCCCTGAATTCTTTCAATGTCTTCATTAATAAAAAAAGGCAACTGCTTTAGTCTTGCCTGCCTCTGGAGAATGTTATTAATCTGAAAAGACCTTTTAAAGTACAACAAAGAATGCTGTGCACATTTATAGCCCTTTATTATTCAGACTTAGGAGGCTGGGATGAAATAAATATTTATAGAATCCAGAAGGTGACATGGAATTTTATGGATATTATTACATTGGATCTTTAAAGCAACCTACCAAATAAGTGATTCCCATTTTAAGTGAAGAGAAAATTGACTTGAAGCAAAGAACCATCACTTTCATAAGAAACAGTGAAGATTCTAATTAAACCCAGATTTCCTGACATCCAATTTAGAGATTACTACATTACACTGTGACCCTCTTATTTGTTGATTCATTATTATTTTTTTATGGCACACTTCCTTTCCATCTTGAAATACTTCTCTGACCTTTCAGGAGAAGCCGCAGACTCAGAAGAGTCTGGTCCCATGTGTAAGGAGAGGTTTAATTTTCAAGTACAAATATTAACAACAGGCTCATAGAGGAAACATTTTGGAGGAGGAAATGTTTTGGAGGAACAATCGATGCTGGCAGACAGGAGCCTATCAGGAGGTAAAGGATTCGTAAAAGTGAAGTTTAAGGCAAACCTTTGGAGGAGAGACGAGAAATGCTGTCTTCAGAAAGGAGGAAGGGTCAAATTCAAGATCCACAGTTGGTTAAACAGTGTGTGAATGTGGGCCTGAGCTCTGCAGTGCGGGGAGTTTGGAGATGTAGAATTCTGTCTGCATAGCATGCATTATGTCTTTATGTGATATGTATGTGTCAGAGAAGAGAATTTCTTTTCTGTTGCAGTCAGCTTCTAAAAATGCACATACTTGAGAAATCATCACTGTCTCTCCTTTCTCATTTCTCCACTTTCTGCACATCTTCCTACTTGCTGAGCCTTTCCTCTCATTCCGGAGCGACAGAAGCACCAGCCCCTTCTTTAGGAGCTGCTTATCTGGCATCTGCCTCTCTGCTGAGAGAGCAGATCCCTCTTCTTCCCTTCTTTAAGCCCCAATTGTATCTTCCATCCTACCACTCTGAGTGTGATTAGAGTGAAGAAAATCTCATAAAAAAGAAAATCAAACATCAGGTAATTACAGCCCATAATTTGTTTATCTTTCAGAAGCCCATATTGGAGGAGCATTACTCACTCTGAGGATCCTGGCATAGGCAGATGCATCACTTATGTTGAAGTATATTATCTGCTGTGATATTTATGATGAAATGAGTTTGCCAGCCATCATCTATCAGGTCACAAACACTTACTCAGCCTTGGAAAATGGCTTTTAATACACTCTTGTTTCAAGATTGGGGTGGATGTACAATTTGTGACTTTCCTACTTCTGCTGCTCCCAGGAACAGGGTGTACAGGGCTGTGTACAGGGTGAACAGGGTGGGGAGCTGTGTTCCTTTGCCTTGTTCACAACCCCCACCCTTGGTCCAGTGAGACCATGGGTTCCTTAAGGACAGTCCATGTCTTACTCATTTTGTGTCCTCTTTATACAGGGTCTGGTACATGGTTGATGTCAACAAATGTATGTTGAAACACAATGAATTGAGTCACATGTGAGGAGATTCAGCTTCTGGGATCATGACCCCATAAATTCCTGGAGGAAAAGTAAAAGACATACTTATCATCACCTGAGATTGTGTATTAGCTCATTTATTCAATCATGCATTTGCACATTTATACAACAAATGCTTATTAAAAACTATTGTGTAGAAGGCACAGTGCTAATTGCTAAGTGAACTAAAAATATATATATATGGTTTCTGGTCAGGTGTGATGGCTTACACCTGTAATCCAAGCACTTTTGGGAGGCTGAGGTGGGAGGATCCTTGAGCTCATGGGTTTGACACCAGCCTGGGCAACGTGACAAGACCTCGTCTCTACTAAATTTTTTTTTTTTAAATGAAAAATTAGTCAGCTGTGGTGGTGCACCTATAGTCCCAGCTACTTGGGAGGCTGAACTGGGAGGATTGCTTGAACCCAGGAGATCAATACTGTAGTGAGCTGTGATCAAGCCACTGCGCTCCATCCTGGGTAACAGAACAAGACCCTGTCTCAAACAAACAAAAAACAAAACAAAAAAGCGTAACTTGTACCTTAAAGGAGTTTATGATCTAGTATTAAGGGTAAGAGAGAAATGAATGGTACAGGGAAGAAAATGAGGCTATAAAAATGCTTTGAATGCTCTGAGGATGAACAGATTGCTAGCTGGAGACATAGGCTGGAGTGGATATTTGAATAGAATTAGAATGGATGGTATATTAATTGCTTTTTTTTTCAAATAAATTAGAGTGAATCTAGCTTTTGTAACAAAAGGTGTTCACAGGCAGCAGACTCTACTATCTCACAGAACCCATGAAAAACTCAACAAATAAGTCTCAGGTAGAGGTGAGAAGCAGAGATCCTCAGGGACCCTGTGGTGAAATCTGTGACCATTCCCCTGAGAGTTCCCTTGTCACTGCAATTCAGTGGCAAACATTCTTTGTTTCTCTCATGAAACCTTCAGTTTCCAGGCGATCTAATGTGATTAATCAAGTAGAGTGTCAGGACTCCAGTTTGTAAATTCATTAGCTATGGCCAGGGGAACTGTCCCCAGAAACACGGCTGCTAAGACCCCTGTTTGTATAGTGCAAGCAGTTCCCAAGAACAAGGGCTACGCAGCCTCTCTGGCTGGGGGTACCTACATGTGGGTAAGATTTGGAGGTGTGTGGACATGATCACGAAGGACATTGCAGATGTGGGGAAGCACAGGGCTGAAAGCCTCCCACTAGGACTCTCTGCCTGGCTCCATCTGTTCTCCCCAGGCTCAGGCATGGTCATTTGTTCCTGCTGGCTCCCTTCCAGGTGGGCTCAGGTATAAGTTTGTGTGTTTGCACCTGGGAGCATGTATGTGAGTGCAAGTGTGAGCACTTGTGTTTGGTTACTTTCGAGGCTATGTGCAATTCTGAGCACGGGTATGAGTACCTCTGAGTATGTTTGTGTGCCAGTGTGAGTGTGTGTGTGTATGTCTGGTGTAAGTGTAATATGTGCAGTGTGAGTGTGATTATGTCCTCTGTGTGTGTGAGAGTGTGATTATGTCCTCTGTGTGTGTGAGAGTGTGATTATGTCCTCTGTGTGTGTGTGTGTGATTATGTCCTCTGTGTGTGTGAGTGTGATTATGTCCTCTGTGTGTGTGAGAGTATGATTATGTCCTCTGTGTGTGTGAGTGTGATTATGTCCTCTGTGTGTGTGTGAGAGTGTGATTATGTCCTCTGTGTGTGTGTGTGATTATGTCCTCTGTGTGTGTGAGTGTGATTATGTCCTCTGTGTGTGTGTGAGAGTGTGATTGTGTCCTCTGTGTGTGTGTGAGAGTGTGATTGTGTCCTCTGTGTGTGTGAGAGTGTGATTGTGTCCTCTGTGTGTGTGAGAGTGTGATTGTGTCCTCTGTGTGTCAGAGTGTGATTATGTGTGTGCTGTGCTGGGTTCTACTTTGGACCGGGTAGCAGGGTGGGGAGAGGATGATAAAGGCACAACCTTTCTCACTGACAGAATGGGTTTCTTCTTAGCATAGCTTTTATGAACTACTATGTGAAAAGAGTTTCTGGTCCTCCACCTGAGAAAATTACTAAAATTACTAAATGCTGTCTGGTGTTAATCTACCTTCCATATGTACTGGCCCAGATATTGGAGTACAGCAGGGAATAGAAATATCCATCCTGCAGCGCAACAGTTTCTTCATGTCCAAACCTAGTAATTTCTTTCCTGAAGGAGGAGTTCATTTCATCCTCTTGAACCTTCTCTGTTTGTTCCTTGCTGTGCTAATCCCCAGGATGAACACAGTCACCGCCCTCTCTCTTCCAAAACACCTCCTTTCCACACCGAATCATTCTGGTTCTGTCCATTTGTTGTGGGCTCCTTTCTCAGCTCCTAAATGCATGTGGGCTGCTCACTGATGGCTCTTTCTGTTCCTCCACTTCATCTTGCTCACTCCTCTCTGTGCCCACCGAAATCCCATGGAATCAACAACAGCTTTAAAAAGTGGGTTTTGTTTCCTTCTCTCTGCAGGGGATCAAACATAGGCACCTGCCTGTCCAAGGGGGTCTAAGTCACAGTAGAGAAGTGATTTGCAAAGGCTGGTGGGATGGTGTGGCAGGCCTGCGGAGTTGAATACAAATCCTGATGTTCTTCCTGGCATGAAGAGTGGAGCTGACAAGTTGCCCCCAGGAGAAGCGTGCTGCCTATGCATCTCACTGGACTTCTGTGTACAGAAGAAATACTGGTGGTTTGACCAAACGCTCGGGCTCCCCACAACTCCCATTGTTATATGGGAAAGAACAAGGTCTTGCCCACCTCTCTAAACCTTTATAAAGGAGCCAGCCGGTGCCTGCCACTTTGTTCTCCATTGGAGAAGGCTGGCTGCATGCATGTCATGCACCGTATCCCAGCAGCAGAGGCCCTGACTTTTTTTTTTTTTATCAGCTGTAGTTCATTTGTAAATTATTAACCTTTCAAGAGCCAATATTTGCTCAGGGCCTTCTAGTCCATCTCAAGTGTCGATACTGTGCTTGGGAGATTGTGGGGGAGGATGGTGCAGGGAGCTCAGTCTGACACGCTATTGTTGGGGAGGAAAACGCTCTTTGTCTAGCAAGAGAGGAGGATCTGACTCAGCAGCGGTAGAACCTCAGGCCAGCCCTTTTCCCACCTGGGGCTGAGCAGACCCAGTCATGGGAGAGTCCACACAGGAGCAGGGGTCCTCAGTGTTCTCTAACCGCATTGAGAGTCTACTCTGCCCCAAACCACTCCACTATGCTAGGCTGAGGCTTTTCAGGCCAATATACTTCTAAGGATAAAATGAAAGGAGTTCTGGACAATGCACTGAGAACACTCCCAAGACATTAGAGCCTTGCTTTGGATTTGAAGAGGGGAACTTAACTTGTCACCCCGAGTGAAGTCAATTCCTGTGTGAGTCTCCCCAATGAGACTGTGGGTACCTTAGGAGAAGAGACAGTGACTTAATCATCTCAGAATCCTCAGATTAGCATAAGGCCTGAGACTGATCAGGCATTCAGTAAATTCTTGCTGAATGAGCAATTAACTCGAGGTCTTCAGGGTTCCCCGGACCAAAGAGTTGACCTTTATAAAAGCAAATTCATAATTCAATCTGTACAAGTAGTACAATTCAGTATGGTAAGTATGTTACAAGTCAGTTGTTGAATATTACACATTGCCACAATGATCTGTCAGTAATAAAGACACAGTCCACAAAATATTCTCTCTCTTGTAGGTCACTACAGTTGACTCCAATGATCTCATTAAACAGCTTGAGGCTGAAAATAATCTAGTGTTTCTCTTACCCAATACACTATTTGCTGATTGAACAACATAGTTTCCAAAAGTGGAAAGGGCATTATGAGGAAAGGTATTAAAATTAAAATAAAGCTATCATCTTCACTTTTAATAAAACTTTGTACAATATTGAAGATACTTTATAGCAAGGTCAAAAAATTAGAGTCCTTGGTGTTGTGCAGAGAAATTCTAGTCCCAGCATTATTCCATAAAATGTACTTGGGCAAATTAATGACTCTGAGACTCAGTTTTCTCGTCTTTAAAATGGGGATACTCTCTCTACCTCTTAAAGTTATTGTGAGGACTGAATGAGTTAGTACTTGGAGAGGACTCAGAGCAGTGCATAGTTAAGGACTCAGTAAGAGCTAACTTTCATCACTATCATCACTACCATCACAAAGAATAAGTGAGAAAACGTACCTTGAGGACCTTGCATAGTACCTGGCATAAAATAGGCTCTTAATAGATGAAAGCCAATTAGTACTAGCAATTAGAGTTTAAAATGATAAGATTTTAAGGCATGTAGAAAACAAGAATATCTTGTGTTTCTGGAAACCAAAGTCATTCTATTCCAGGCCATGGGGATCTCCTATTTCTCCAGAAATATGGAGGCTACAAGAGAGAACTAATATTTATTGAGTACTTACATTGTACTAGTTACTGTGTTAGGGGCTTTAAAAACATTTTTTTTCCATTTAAGCAGATAATCCTAATATTTTCGATAATTTACTGAAACCCACAGAGATTATGTATCTCTCCAATAGTCATATTAGCTAATGATGGTAGGACTAAGATTTCAGCCTAGATTTGTTTGGACTCTATAGCCTGTATGCTTTCCACTTTTCAGAATCTATCTTCAAAACAAAGCAAAACTTTCTGGAACTCTCTGAAGCCCTTGGCTGTTCTCTGGACCTTCCTTTGCTGTGTCTGGGGGCACGCACATCTTGGCTCAGGCTGAGCTTTTCTATTTGCCATAAGAGTCATCTCAGAGGGCACTGCCTGGAGTGCAGCTCAACAAACATATGTGTGACAGCTGAGTGCCACGCACCACGTTAAGAACTGGACTTACAAGATGGATAGGACCTAGTAGCAGCTGTCCTTGAGGAAGCCAGAGCCTGGAGGGACAGATCTCACATAATTACTTAATGATAGTGTAATGGTGGGAGGTAAAGGGCAGGAATGTGCACAGGGAGGCACAGGAGAACAGAGGAGGACACTAGGGGAGTCTGGACTTTGAAGGAAGATTTCTTGGAAGAGAAGATGCCAGAACTGAATGTTGAAAGTTTAGTAAGAGCCCGCAGAAGAAAAGTGAGAGTAGGGTTTAGTAGAGGGGAGCACAGGAGCAAAGACACAGAGATGAGAGATAGCATGTAGTGTCATGGAACTGCAGGCCATTCAGATTTATCATAGTGGAAAGTGCAATGCAGAAGTGAGTAGACAGAGATCAAGCAGAAAGGGCAGACAAGGCCAGAGCTCAGAAGTCCTTATATGCATGTCTGGGAGTTTGAACCTTATCCTGAACATGCTGGCAGAAGAGTGATAGGTAGGAAGCTTGGAGTTGAGGTGAGCAAGGTTGGAGGTAAGGGGTTATGGGTGGCTATTGTCCAGGGGAAAAGATGATGAAGGCAATGATAATGGAAACGGGGCAGAATGCAGAGATGCAGGAAATGTTAGGAGGCCAAGCCTTCAGGATTTGCTGGTTAATTGGGTGTGGGAGAGAGGGAAAGAGAGGATCAAGAATGATTTCCAAGAATTTTGCCTTAGACAACTAGGATTGATGGTGCAATTAACAGAATGTTAAGAGGAGAAGAAAGCTTATGAGAAATATTAAGCATCAATTGTTGTACTTATTGAATCTGGGGTGCTTGTGGGACACCCGAGTGAGATTGGAAGTGCAGCAGGCAATGTACCCTGAGGCTAAAACTAACAGCCACATCCAAGCTCAGAAATTAGCAATGACTATGAATGTCTCTTCTCTTTTTTTTTTTTTTTATTATAATGAATGTTTCTTCTTAACACTACCTGCCTCACTTTCTTACTCTCTCTTTGCAGGTTATAGCAGAGTACCAATATTCTGCAGAAAACCAAAACCTCACTTGAATTTCTACTCCTATCATGATGTTCTACCCCCGGGACCCTTGTTTATGCTGGTCTCTCCTTTTGAAAGAACGTGACACTTTCTTCACCCAACAAATTCTTGCTCAGACTTCAAGATTCAGTGCAGAGTCTGGGGATAAATATTCTACAAAGAGCCCCCAGGATTGTCATGGTCCTCAAGACAGGTACACACAAGCTAGTTTTCTTTTAGAGACGGAATCTCACTCTGTCACCCAGGCTGGAGTGCAGTGGCGTGATCTCGGCTCACTGCAAGCTCCACCTCCTGGGTTCCCGCCGTTCTCCTGCCTCAGCCTCCTGAGTAGCTGGGACTACAGGCGCCCGCCACCACGCCTGGCTAATTTTTTGTGTTTTTAGTAGAGACGGGGTTTCACCGTGTTAGCCAGGATGGTCTCGATCTCCTGACCTCGTGATCCTCCTGCCCTGGCCTCCCAAAGTGCTGGTATTACAAGCGTGAGCCACCGCACCCGGCCTAGTTTTCTTATTGATACATAATAGATGTACATATTTCGGGGGTACGTGTGATAATTTGATACATTCATATAATCAATTCAGAGCAATTGGGATATCCATCACCTTAATATTTATCTTTCCTTTTTGCTAGGAACATTCAAATTTTGAAACATTCTAGTTTTTTTTTTTTTTTTTTGAGACAGGGTCTCTGTCACCCAGGCTGGACTCTTCCTGCCTCAGCACTCCAGGTAGCTGCGACTACAGGCATGCACCACCATGTGGGCTAATTTTTGTATTTGTAAAAGAGACGGGTTTTTGCCATGTTGCCCAGGCTGATCTCAAACTCCTGGGCTCAGGCAATCTGCCTGCCTTGGTTTTCAAAAATGTTGGAATTACAGACATCAGCCATGGCACCCGGCACACATTCTACCTATTCTGAAATGTACAATAGATTAATATTAATGATAGTCACCCTGCTGATCCATTGAACACCATATCTTATTTCTTCTATACAATTATATATTTGTATTCTTTAATCAACCTCTCTTCATTCTCCCTTCCCTCCACTCTCCCAGACTCCAGCAACTACCAATCTGCTCTTTATCTTTATGGGATCTACTTTTTAAACTCCCGTATATGAGTGAGAAGATGCAATATTTGTCTCTGTGCTTGGCTTATTTCACTTAACCTAATGACCTCCAGTTCCATGCACGTTGCTACAAATGACAAGATTTCATTATTTTTTATGGCTGAATAATAATCTATTGTGTACATATACATTTTCTTTCTCTATTCATCTGTTGGGCACTTAGGTTGATTCCATATTTAGGCTATTGTGAATAGTGCTGAAATACATGTAAGTGTGCAGATATCTCTTTGATATATTGATTGCCTTTATTTTAAATATATACCCAGTGGTGGAATTGCTGAATCATATGGTAGTTCTAATTTTAGTATTTTGAGGAACTTCCACACTGTTTTCCATAATGGCTGTACTGATTTATGTACCAACAGTGACAAGCTTGTTTTAAAAAATAACCCAGAGTTACATTAGCAGATGCTTTGTGCATCATTTCTTCTTCTTTCAATTCTTCTTCTGGGACCTGAAGTTTCTCACACTGCAAGCCCAAGAGTAGTGGCTGCAAATTAAGAAACTTCTCTTCTAATGGGGTTGTGCATGGAGTACCCCCAGGCTACCCCTGCACTGGGGTTTCTCAGGCACTCCACTGAAATTTGCATTGGCTTATTGAAAGTCAATCACAAGTCAAAACAACAGACTCACATAGGAGAACACTGTTGTTTGGACCCAGCAGCTCTGAGATCAATACCTTTAATGGTAGAACCTAAAAATAAAATAAATAGGAAGGAAGGAGAAAGAAGGAAGGAAGGAAGAAAGAAAGAAAGAAAGAAAGAAAGAAAGAAAGAAAGAAAGAAAGAAAGAAAGAGAAAGAAGAAGAAGAAAGAAAGAAAGAAAGAAGAAAGAAATAGAAAGAAAGAAAGAAAGAAAAAGAAAAAAGAAAAAGAAAGAATGAATGAGTGAATCGAGGAGGAGGGAGAAAAAAGGCAAGAAAGAAAAACAAGGGAAGATTTGTTGACTTTCTAGTACATACCAGACTGCATAAAAAGCTGTTGCTCTGTAGATGCATTCAACTTCCACTGATAAAGCACCTGCTCTGTTCCAGACACACTAGACACTGGAGATACAGAGATGAATATGCACTATGCTTACCATCTAGGGGGGCAGACAAATACCTAACGAATGCACAACAGAATGAGTACTATGGACAAAAAGGAGAGAATAATTTTCTCTGGTTAAGGAGAAAAGTGGGTTAGGGATGATATCATAGAGGCCTAGTAGGAGTTTCTAAGCAGAGATGGGATGGAAGAATATCTTAAACAGACATTAGCAGGAACAAAGGCATGGAGCATGCATGCCAGTACATTTGGGGATTATTGAGTACTTTGGCACAAAGTGGCTCCTATTTTCCAGCACTCAATAGACTAGTTCCCAGAATATTTACTTTCTTCATTTGCTTTTAATAATTAAGCACCAAGAAAGTGGCTTTGATTGTCAGCTTCACTCTCGGGGTTAATTAGATATTTCCAAATAACTTGCCAAATACTTGCTTTGATCCCAAGTTTGGTTACTCCTTTCTTTCCCTTTCCCCAAACACTGATTTCTCTGGAGAGCTGTTGTTGGAGAATTGACTAGAGCTAATTATTCCAGATAATTAAGATCGCTAAGCAAAGCAATTTAATTTTTTCTATTTCTTTCTTTCTTGTTTTTTTTTTTTTTTTGAGAAATGTTAATGTCTGCATAACATGCCATCAATAAAACTCCTTTTAAAAGGTTAAGTTGGCTGAGTGCAATATTGAATTGAGAATGACTAGGATCAAATGAAATCCAGTAAAGATATTTAGCAGAATAATGAAGTTTATTCTGGAACAAATGGCTTTTCCTTATCAGAATTTGCTTTTACTTGATGCTGTGCTGAAATAGGGAAGAACGAAGTCAGGCCAAGCCAACTGCATTAAAAGAAGTTTGTTTTCAGTGATTTTCCATTTACATTGTGTGCCTGCCTTTCACTGTCCTCTGCCCCTTCTCCTCTCCCTCCCAAGCACAAGGGTCTTATAATATGCTTTGACTTCCCCCTTCCCTTTATCTCCTCTAAATGTGGGCTGCTCCAAATGTGCAATTCTCTCAAGTTTCCTATGAGTTACAAATAGGTGACACAGACCAGAACCCATATAACAACTTTTGGGAGAAAGGTTGGAATATACAGTATTGAAAAAATCAACTTGAATTAGTTGCCAACATTTAAACATTTGGAGACTCCAAATATGTGTCCAGATTTCCAACTTCTAAAGGCCTGGCATTCCTACCTAATAGTAATTGACTGAAATAGACCAGGAGCTGTCTCCTTTAGGTCAGGTCTGTGGACTCCAGCGTGCCAATACCCTACCCAGCCTTCTTCACTCATTATCTTACCTGCTCAGCCCCACAGAAAAGTAGCCCCTGATGGGAGCTAGTCTTTCCACTTTCTCCCTCTCCTATTATACCCCAACTAGCATTTTCTCCTTTCTTGTACAGATTTAAATTTTGTGATGAGAAAATAATCTGATTTAAAAAATTCATTTACTGAGAGTAAGTGACTGATAGTCTGTTTAATCCCACCAAGATTGTTGCATTTTCAAATCATCTCACTTGAATCTCAAACTGTTAACAATTTGGCCCATGTGCCAAAAAAAAAAAAAAAAAAAAAAAAAAAAAAAAAAAAAAAGAGGTGAGGAATATAGGTAGTATAGGAGGAGTATTGTTGGTTAGCCAGATTTCCCCGGCTTATCTCCAAGTACTTTCATGGTTATAGTGTCCTTTCATGGAGAGAACATGGGCTTTGTACTCAAACAGATCAGCATTCACACCTGTACCATCACTTATATCTCTGATGACCTTCGCAGGGTTTCTGAGCCTGTTTCCACATCTGGAAGATATACTTGAAGGGGCTCTGCTGAGCTGGAATATGTAAAGTGTTTGAAACAGTAGTTGCCCAAGAAGTGTTGCTCTCTTCACTGCCACTTTATTTCCACATGGGTTCTGGGGATGGATATTCTGAGTGGTGTCTGAATGACTACGAGGTCACGCCTCACTTTTTAGTTAAAAGTATTTATATTCAAAGTAAGTGTCAGATAATATAGTCACTATTAAAAGAGCACATGCTTAAATTAGTTGATTTGGTGATGTACATAAGAGCCATAGTCCTAGCGAGGAGCTGGAGAAAACATAATTCACTCACACATTCATTGTTTTATCAGTATACTCATTTATTCAACAAACTTTTATTGGGTGCTATGTTCACCAGCTTTCACTAGGTTATGCTGTGGTAAGTACAACCCCAAAATCCAGTGGCTTATAATCAAATTCTTATTTCTTGTTCATATTGTGTGCTCGTTGCCAGTCAGCTGTCGTTCTACTCCTGTTCCAAGCTGTTTCCTGGCACCTGGGATCTAGGATGGAGGAGCAACCTTATCTGAGATATGCCATTCTCATGGCAGAGGAGTGAAAGGAGCTAGTAAAAACATGGAATGTCTCTTGAAGCGTCTTTCTGGAACTGGAAGACTGTCACTTTCATTCACATTTTATTGGCCAAGACAAGTCACATAATTATGCTTGATATCAATGGGCTAGGTACCCTTCCTTTAGGAAGGCACTGCAAGTCACAAGCAATGGGTAGGAATAGTTAATACTCTTACAGGGGAGAGGGAAGACAGGTGTTTGGGAACATTATCATGTTAGTTTGTTTTATGTTGCCACAATAGAATACCTGAGACTGGATACTTTATAAAGAAAATAAGTTTATTTAGCTCACAGTTCTGCATGCTGGGAAGTTCAAGGGCATGGCACTGGCTTCTGATAAGGGCTTTCCTGTTGTGTCATAACATGGTGGAAGGTCAAATGGGAAGTGGGCATGTATGAACGAGCTGAATTTGAAAGGCATCCTTGCTTTATAACAATCCATTCTTGCGGGAACTAATCCATTCCCCCAAGAGCTCATCCAGTCTTATGAGAGTGAGAATTCACTCACTGTTTTAAGAATGGCATCAAGACCCACAAAGGTGCAGCCCCTATGACTTAAACACCTCCCATTAGACCCCATCTCCCAATATAGCCACATTAGCAATGAAACTTCAATATGATTTTTGGTGGGGACAAACCACATCCAAACCATAGCATTCCACCCCATAGCATTCCATCCCATAGCATTCGATCCCCGGCCAACTCCCACCCCCTGACCAACACTCACGTACTTCTTACAGGTAAAATACAATCATTCCCTCTTAGTGATCCCAAAAGTCTTAATTTTTTCTAGCACCATTGTAAAAGTCCAAAGATCAAAGTCTTATCTGACACTCAAGGCAAGTTCCTTTTAGCTCTGAGCTCATAAAATGAAAAACAAGATATTTACTTCCAAGACACCATGGTGGAATAGGCATGGGGTAGACGTTCCCATTACAAAATGGAGAAATACACCAAAAGAAGAAAGATGTAACATTCTCCAGGCGAATCCAAAACCCATCAGGGCAAATATTAATTCTTAAGCCTCTGGAATGATCTCCTTTGACTCCATGTCCCACATTCTGGGAACACTGGTGTGAGTGGTGAGCTCCTAAGGCCTTGCACAGCCCCGTCCCCATGGCGTTGCTGGGCACATCCCACTTGATTGCTCTTCTGAGTTGGAGTCAAACACCAGTGGCTTTTTTGAGCTGACATTGAATGTTGCCAGTGACTCTACGATTCTGGGGTCCCAGTGGCAGCCCCGCCCCTGTATCTCCACTAGGCATTGCCCTGGTGGGGACTCTCTGTGGCAGCTCCAACCCTACTTTTCCTCTTATGATTGCCCTAGTAGAGGCTCTTTGCAGTGCTTCTCCCCTGTGACAAGTCTGTGCTTGGGACCACAGGCTTTTCCATAAATCCTTTGGAATCTTGGAGTAGGAAGACATACCTCATAGGTCTTGCATTCTGCAGGCCTAAAGAGTTAACAACACATGTGGCCAACGCTTACTGCTTACACCCTCTGGAGTTGGTACACGAATCTCTTTTTCTCACCTGGGGTCACTTGAGCCATTGCAGTAGTATCCTGAGGGGAGCTAGCATCCGGAGGCTGCACAGGGCAGCAGTGCCCCAGACCTGTCCCCTGAAACCATTCTGTCTTCCTAGGCTTCTGGGCCTGTAATGGGAAGGGTGCCCTCAAAACCCTTAAACATGCCTTTGAACCCTTTTCCCCATTGTTTTGAGTATAAGCACCTGATTCCCTTTTAGCCATGCTAATCTCTTTAGTAAGTGTTGCTTCACCAAACTCATAATGCCTCTCTTGAAAAATGTTCTTTTTTTCTCTAGAACGTGGCCAGGCTGTGAATTTTCCAAATCTTTCTCCTTCATTTCCCTTTTTTCCTAGCAGTTCACTGCAAGCAGTTAGAAGTAAACATGCAGCAGCCTGAGTGCTTTGCTGCTTAGAAATTCCTTCCACAGATATGCTATATTATTGCTATTAAGTTTGACCTTCCACAAAACCCTAGGGCACGGACAAAATATAGCCACGTTCTTTGCAACCATATAACAAGGCTGACCGTTGCTCCAGTTTCCAGATCAATATCCTCATTTCCATCTGAGACCCCATCAGAATGGCCTTTATGGTCTATTTTCTGTCAGCATTTTGGTCATGACTGCTTAACCGATCTCTAACAAGTTCCGATCTTTCCCTCATCTTTTTGTCTTCTTCTGAGCCCTCACCAGAATCACACTTAATGTTTAATTCATAGCAATACAGTCTTTTGATGGTCTGCTCCTCCAAACTTTTTCAGTTCTTGCCTCTTAACCATTTCCAAGCTGCTTCTACACTTTCAGGTTTCTTTATAGTAATATCCCACTCCTGGCACCAATTTTCTATCTTAGTCTGTTTTGTGTTGCTGTAACAGAATACTTGAGACTGGGTAATTTATAAACAAAAGAGGTTTATTTAGCTCATGGTTCTGCAGGCTGAGAAGTTCAGGGGCATGGCACTAGCTTCTGGTGAGGACTTTTGTGCTTTGTCATAACATGATAGAAGGTCAAAGGGGAAGTAAACACAGGTGAAGGGGCCAAACACGAAGTGTGTTCTCACTTTATAGCAAGCACTCTTGTGAGAACTAATCCACTTCTGCTAGAACTAATCCTGTGTCATGAGAAGAACTCACTACAGCAAGAACAGCACCAAGGAACCGGTGAGGGTGAAATTCCCATGACTCAAACACCTCCCATCAGGCCTCACCTCCCAACACTGCCTCACTGGCAGTCAAACTTCATGAGTTTTGGTGAGGACAAACCATATACAAACCATAGCAACTATCTAAGTGATGGGAATAAAGGGAAGGATAAGATGTGGACCTTTCCCTCAAATAACTCATAGCTTAAAGAAGAAGATGGATATGCTAATGATTATGGTGAAATAATTAATGGCCATAATAGCTCACAATGGGCATTGGGCTAAGTAATTTACATGTATTAAGCAGTTTAATCTTCACACAACTCTGTGAAGTAGGAACTATTATTATCTCCATCCCATTTTATAAATTCCTCAGGAACAGAGACACCCAGCAGTCAAGAAAGATCACAGCCAAGATCAGACAAGTAATAAGTAGCAGAGACTAGACTTGAATCTGGGTTATCTAGCTCAGGAATCTATACCAGCAAATACTATTTGCTAGTATAGCTTGGCCATAGCAAATAGTAGAGTGTCACAGAGTGTTCCAGATGCACAGGCTAGAGGTGGGGAAGTGGTGACAGGAGATGATCCTTAAGGGTAGAGGAGAATTTAGCCAGGTGACGGAAAAGTCACTCCTGCTGGAGAGGCATGAAGGAGCAGAGGCTGAGGTGTGAGCAGTGTCTGGAGTGACACCAGGAGCAATTTGGTGCTGGAAAAGCCTGAGGTACGAGGCTGTAGAGTGGTAGAGAGGCCAGCTCATAGGGGATTCACCTTAGGGAGCTACTTAGGGTGAATTTAGGAGTATGGGAGTGAACGCAGAGAGAATAGTGTGAGGCCATTGCAATATGCTCCTCTATCCCTTTCACCAAAGAGAATATTTTATTAGGAAATCCATTTTTCTATTTGTGTAATCATTTTTTTTTCCCTGCATACATGCGCCTGTCTCTCTGGACAGGGGTGCTGGCTGTGGGGTTTGGGCTGGTGCACCCTGAGTTGATAAAAGAGATGACCAGTCTGGACAGGCTGCAGTATTTTCTACTGGATTGCACAGATCTGCAGAAACACTGAGCATTTTTGTTTTCCCTAAGAAACAGAATGTTGGCAGCTTTATTTTTCTCAAGGGTACAGCACTGAATGTTATTTATTGTTCTGACTCTGAATTTCGTGCTGTCTTTTTTTCTGTTTCCTGCTGACAGGTGATTTGCTCTTGAACAATTAACAGAGTGAAGGCTGTGTTCCATCTCCTCACAGGCTCCCGCCGGGCACCCTTGGGAGCACAGGAGGAGAAAGGCTTTCTTCTTGATCCTATTACTGCTGCCCAGCATCAAGAAGGATTAATTAACCCACCAGGTTTTGCTTCATTACGAGGAAAAAAGAAAAGCCAGTGACAGTGGAATTCAAACTTTGAACAGGCAAAGGAATCAGTGCTCAAGCACCTTGTGAACATTTCGAAGACTTAGCTGGGTGGTGTGGCGCAATGGAAAGTGAGGTGACTTGGTGCAAGTTACACACTCCTACAGCTCTTGTTTCTTCATCCTCAGAGTTCACACTTCAATTCTACAAATTGATGACCTACTGTGAGCTAAGCCCTGCCCACTCTGTGCTAAGCTCCGCCTACCTTGATTCCCTACTCTGAGCTAAGGAACAGTCTTTCATCCCCATGGAAGCTTTCTGTCTAGAAGGAACTAAAGAGCATAATCATACTGATCTTCCAGTGCTGTTGTTAGAATTAATTAAATGTGGTATAGCATGTGAAAGTACTCTGTAACTAAACATTGTATAAATGTTAATTAGTCTCATTTTAATATTTGATATTCAGGCATTCAAACAATTATTGAGCACTTATTAGGGCAAATAACTGTACTTGCAGCTAGCAGTTATGTGAAAGAATTCGAAGACATTGGTTTCGCTGTTTAGGAAGGTCCCACGTGGTAGAGCAATTAAGACACACACATGAAATAATTAAGCAACAAAGTTGGGCCTAAAGAAATTTCATCTCACATGCTAACCATGGCTGGTTGGCTATGGTTATCTAGAGTATTATGCTGAAAAGGATTCTGAAACTCTTTCTGGGCTCAGTTGAAAAGGATGTTCTGGTGTATTAGCAATGAACGCCATGGGCATAAGCTGGGCATGTAGTGGTACACGGACTAGGCATTTATAGTGCCTAATACAAGGTAGCAAACATAATGATAAAAGCAACTGTCATTGAAATTCAGCCAAAGTTGGTATCAGTGTAGGCTTGTATGGCTGGCAGAGAATGTGGAGAAGCTAAAGATTAAGCTTGACCTTGGATTATGAGTAGGACTTCAGTGAAGATAGGAGGCTATTTCAGAATGCAGGGCATCTGGTAGGGAGTGGTGGATGGTGCAGAGTAAGGAACTCAGTACCTGATTCAAAGCCTGGGTCTCCCGGAAGTGAGCCGTGTGGCTTGGGCCACTTTATCTCCTGAGGTCTCAGAGTTTTCATACATAAAATTGTAGAGCTTGTTTTGGTGGTTTTGAACATTCTTTCTAATTCTGCACAACAGTCTATTTGTGGGTTAGATGAGCCTTTACCAAACTGTATTTCATGGAACAATGGTCCCAAGAGTTGTTCTGTGAAAAGTAAGTTTAGTCATCAAATAATTTTGAGAAATTTGGAATTCTATATACTTGTTGATTCCTATTTCTTTCCTTCCATTCTTTCTTGAATCCACTCTGATTGGTCCTTAAAGTTGGAGTTTATTTTTATTATTATTGTTATTGTTGTGGTAGTAAAGATGGACAAAGGCAGATTCCACAAACATCTCAAAATAAAATTCAATAGGACTTGGTGATTAATTGCATATAGGCAATGCAGGAGAGGGCCTAAGCAAAGATGGCAAAGATTCCACAAACATCTCAAAATAAAAGTCAATAGGACTTGGTGATTAATTGCATACAGGCAATGCAGGAGAGGGTCTAAGCAAAGATGGCAAACATTTCAAACTAGAAAATGAATAGAATAAGCCAGGGGATTATTGATGGACAAAAGAGGTTGAGCCAGGTTGGTGCACATGGAGCAGAGGCGGGGAGGGAGAATACCGTCCTGCAAGCTAGGTGCCTCATGGGTACAGGAAGAGAGGCATATAGGTTGCTCACAGCTATGGAAAGGTGCAAGAAAAGGTGAAGGAGATCATCTCAGCAACAGCAGCAGCAGTAGCAGCAGCAGCAGCAGCAGCAGCACAACATTGGGGTCTAGAGAGACCACCTTCGTCTGCCTAGGACTAAGAAGTTTCTCAGGACACGAGGCTTTCAGTTCAAAAACTAGGTAAGTTCTGCACACAAAAAAAATTGGTTGTATTATTAGGGGATCAATTTTCCTTATTCTAAAATGGACAGCTGGATTCATAATCGAAGGACAATGTGTTGTTGCCAGCGATTTCTGTTGAGCATTTTATGAAGAGAGTTTCGATTAGCCCCCTAATAGGTCGCTGGTGTTTCCTGTGCCTGGCACATGTAGAGGCATCTTTAGCCCGTCCAACCCTCTCTGACCTTCCTGGCTATGGCTGGCTAATTTTGGATCCACCTCTTAATGGAGTATGCCACATGCAGTGGGAAAAACAGAGAGGACCGCTTTCATCAGAGAGTGACCATATTCGTGTGATAGAATGAACAATTCTTTCATGGGTTCCTCCCCCCAGTCCATCTAGTTCAGACGAAAGATGATCAGGACTTTCCTCCAGCTGACTTTAAGGTAGGGTGGGATGTTTAGGTAGAGGAATATTTACAAAATCAGGGGAGAGAGTTTGATTTGGGCTTTTAAAAAAATCCTGAATATTCTTTTTAAAAAGAAACGCCTGGTCAAATGCTGTAGGGAATTACTGAAGAAGAACTTGAAAGAGGGTTGGAGAAGGAAGAGAAAAGATAGAAAAGAAAAGAGAGAGTAGGAGAGAAAAAGAGAGGAGAGAGAGAGAAAAAGAGAGAAGAAAGAGAGAGAGAGAGAGAGAGAGAGAGAGAGAGAAAGGTTTGTTACAACCAGGTTTTCCCACCCCCACCTAGGGCATTAGAACCTTCCACTATTGCAGCTAAGAGAATAGAGCATGCGAACAGCTTGTACATTTACTTAAACCCCAATGGTTTCAGCTCCCATACTGCACTCTACTCAAAGGTACAGTAGATTCAGGGACCTGTTACTTAAGACAACTCTCCACCTTCCAACCAACCAAAGTGCATTTTGCAACGTCAATGCCATTTCACAGAGAGGGGCATTCATCAGGGGTGTCTGAAGCCCAGGTCAGCCTGAAAAGGGGGTGCCAAGGCTTGGGAGTTGAGGGACCCAGTCCTAGCTTTCTCTCCATTGGGCTCCATTGTGTGATCATGGGCAAGTGGCTTAACGTTTCTGGTCTTTGTTCTTCCAACCTTTAAAAGGAAGCAAGGACCCACTCTTTTTGTTGAAAGAAGCTGGAGAGAGTAACTGCTGAGCCCAAGGAGAGGAGGGCAGATGCAGGGTTATTGTAGCCTGCTCTCATGAATATAAACACTCTAGAGTCTGGTCAACCCCAAAGGTCCTTTCTTCCTTATTGGTTACTCAGGATTTCCAGTCACTCTGGGCTCTCAAAAGTCAACAGGAGCCACTCAGCTAACCTCAGGGGTTTGATATATCCAGCAGGTGAAAGAGGCCACAAAGTCCTCCCCAGACTCTGAGTGAGTTGTCAGCCCTTAAGCCCTTCAGCCTGCAGCAGGGGATGAAATATTCTTTGGTTTCCAAAACCCATTGACCCAGGGCTTATCCATGAAGGCAGGCTGGAACCTGGAGCATAGGGAGAAGACAGATGTGGCAGGTTGGCTCTAGGCAGAATCACATGGTAGACCCGTCCTCGGCACCTGATTCTACATCTGGAAAAGTGAGTGATGACTGTCGGAGTAATAGTCCTCAGGAGTGCCTGTTAAAAGCGATCAAAGCTTTGTGCTAAAGGGGGTCCTCGGAAGCATAGGAGGAAGAGCTGAGAGCAGCCAAAAGGTATAGGATGTGGAATAGGGGCCCGGAGGCAGCGATGGTAACATACTCATTAAGGCTCAACCATGAGCTGTGACCGGAGAGTTGGGATATGCATTTGGAAGTTGAAGTTTACGTCTTTCATTGTGAGTCCTATGGACCCATCTCCCTCCTGACGGTGAACAGGTCCAAGACTGTAATGAGGAGTAAGTACCATTAGGTGGCGATACATGAATGTCTTTCCCATCTGGTTCTAAGAGAAGAGCGCTATGGGTTTGTCTCCCAGCTCAGGCTTACAAGCAGCGCATCCATGTTCCCTGCATCTGTAGAACAGCTTTAGCACCCACAGTGCCAGCTGCAAGTGGGGGTGGTGTGTGTGCGTTTTGAGCGCGTGCATGCACACAAGCCAATTGGTGCATATTTTCACCTCAATGTGAGTGACCAGCAAATGAGGCGTCAGTGACACCCAGGCAGCAACGGACTGCTTGGGCCACACTCTGAAAATGGATTGCCTCTGTCTTCTCTGCTTGATCTTCATTGGGGGAAAAGACATCAATTCGATTTCCAGGAGTTCTCCATGAAACCGACTTCAGAACAAGTTTCCATTTCCAGAGAGGTTGCTGAGTCTCTCATTTGTAAAGGCCTCCTCCCTTTGCCTTGAGTGGACTAGGCTTTCCCAACTTCTGCCTCTTGGCCTCTGTGCTGCAATTCTGTGGTCGACGACACCCTCTCCCTGTCCTGTACCTTCTCTTGGTCTTGCCAACATGGCTCAACACTTTGTGCCTAAGTACAGGACTTGTACCAGCCTCCTATGTCCCCATGGAGGGCCCAGTGACAAAGGAACAAAACCAGCCTTTCTCTGCTCCTCAGGGTGCATAGGGCTAACCTTGAGGGAAGCTTGAAGTGGGAACAAATTATTGTTTATAAATAAAACCAAAGACAACTTGTTGTTCTAAAGGAAAATGCCTCCTGGTGAAAGAAACACTTAAAACCGCTGAAGAATTCGTTTCATTTTGTCCTTGGTGGCCACCCTGTCAGCAGGTTTCCTTGGTCTTCTGTTGGTGACACAGTCTCAAACTGAATGCCAAGGGAAGGATTTCACACATATTCCTTGGATTTGTAGCTGAGGTACAGCCCTGGGCCTGGGGCCATGGAGAAGACCCTGCCTGCAAAACTGAATCATGGCTCTGCAGATTTTACCCAGTTTGGAGATCTACTAGCCACCACACTCGACACACACACACACTATGATGGATGTCATTCATGTCTGCAACACACTCTAGTGACTGGGCCCAAGTCAGGCACAGCTTCTTGTGTGAACTGAAGCACCATTCTTTTCTGCCCTGTGTGAAAAAATAGAATACAAGGGTGAGTGATCTTATGAAAACACTACTGAATCTGTTCCATTTTACATATTTGCAAAATTGAGCCTACTTAATCTAATAGATAAAAATAATACAGAGACAACTACAACAGGAAACAAAAAGTGAGAAATGAGAGAAGAAACAATACTCAGTGAATACTGGGACTCAGGAGAGGGAGCAATGGCAGCCACTTTGGAGCAAGAAGGTGAGCACTGGGAAGGGTTCCCCCCCCCTCTGCGATAAGCTTTGATGGATGGATGGAATTTTTTTCAAGGCATTGTTTTTTAAAAAACATCTTTATTGAGATATACTTCAAATACTATAAAATTCACTCATTTAAAGAATACAATGTAATGGTTTTTAGTATATTCACAGAGGTACACAACTGTTGCCACAATCTAAGTTTAGAACGTTTTCGTCACCTCCAAAAGAAACACTGCACTCATGAGCAGTCAATCCCATACACCCCTCACTCTCCAGCCCTAGGCAACCACTAATCTACTTTCTGTCTCTATAGATTTGCCTATTCTAGGTATTTTATATTAATGGAATTATAGTTTTTTGTGCCTGACTTCTTCAAGTTAGCATAATGTTTTCAAGGTTTATCCATATTGTAAAAGGTGTCAGTACTTCATTTCTTTCCATGGCCAAAAAATATTCCATTGTATAGATATTCCCCATGTTTGTTTATTCATTCATCTATTAATGAACATTTGGGTTGTTTCCACTTTTTGGCTATTATGAGTAATGGTGCAATTTTTCATCTGCATGTTTTTATGTGGACATGTTTTCATTTCTCTTGGGTGTATACCTAGGAGTGGAATTGCTAGGTCATATATTATCCCTATGTCTAAGTTTTTGAGGAATTGCCAAACTGCTTTTCAAAGTGGCTGTACCTTACCACATTCCCACCAGCAATAAATAAGAGTTTCAATTTATCAGTATCCTTGTTATTGTCTGTCTTTTTGATGATAGACATCCTGGAGGGTGTGAAGTGGTATCTCATTGTGGTTTTGATTTGCATTTCCCTGATGACTAATGATGTTGAGCATCTTTTCATGTGCTTATTGGCTATTTGTATTTGTGTGTGTGTGTGGCGGGGGACATACGTCTATTCAAATCCTGGGCCCAGGTCAGGCACAGATGCTTTTTAATTGGCTTGCCTTTTTATTTTTGAGTGGATGGAGGAGTTTTTGAGAGGTGTAGGACTGTAGGAGCAAAGCTTAGATGTGGAAAGGTAGGCACCTGTAAGGAGTAAGAAGTAAAACAGATTGGTTTCAGAGTGTAGCATTTGCATGAGAGATGTGAATCTGCATTTAACAGAGAAGGCTGCCAAATTTCTCTAATTGTCTATCAGTTTGGGGTAGCAATGAGATAAAATGAGATAAAGAACTCATGTTTATACATAACGTGAATTCATAAATAGAAGCTGATGCCATTGCTATTATTGGATGCCTAAAATGGGCTGGTCACTGTCCTTGGAGTATTACATATGATCTTATTTAATCCCGCTAACAACTATTAATTTCTCCATTTTTCAGGTGGGGAAAGTAATCATCAGCAGAGTTATATACCTTGCCCCAGGTCACCAAGCTAATAAATGGCGAAAGCAAACTTCAAACCCAGGCTTGTCAGTCTCTGCAGTGCTAGGGAGCTGCACAGCACTGCTTGAAAGATAAAACTAGAAAGTTTGGGGATCTTATGCATTGCACAGGACCTTGGCTATGTACAAAAAGCATATGTTTCATTTGGAGTCACTGGAGAGTTAACATTTTTGAGCAGGGGAGACTAGGAACCATATTTTGGAAAGATAAAATTGGGTGGTGAGCGTGTTAGGCCATTCTTGCGTTGCTATAAAGAAATACTTGAGACTGGGTAATTCATAAAGAAAAGAGGTTTAATTGGCTCACGGTTCTGCAGGCTGTACAGGAAACATGATGCCGGCATCTGCTTGGCTTATAGTAAGGCCGTGGGCTGCTTACAATCATGGGGGAAGGTGAAGCAGGAACAGACATCTCACATGGTGACAGCGGGAGCAAGAAAGAGAGAATGGGAGGTGCCGGACACTTTTAAACAATCAGATCTCACATGAACTCATCACCAAGGGGATGGCATTAAGCCATTCATGAGGGATCCACCCCCATAGTCCAAACACCTTCCACCAGGCCCCACCTCCAATACTGGGGATGACATTTCAGTATGAGATTTGGCGGGGACACACATTCAAACCATATCAGTTGGAATAGAGGAGACTAGAAGCTGAGAGACAGAGTAGCAGGCTATTAAAATCATCCAGGTGAAGGATAAAGAGGCCAGAATTGAGCAGGTCACAGGGAGCCAGGAAGGAAGGCAGATATACAGTGGTGTGCTGGAGCCAGCTTGGGCCATCTCATAAGAACCAGTTATGAAATCTTCAGGCAATTTTTTTTTTTTTTTTTTTTTTTGAGATGGAGTCTTGCTCTGTCATCCAGGCTGGAGTGCAGTGGCCTGATCTCAGCTCACTGCAACCTCCGCCTCCCAGGTTCAAGCAATTCTTCTGCCTCAGCCTCCTGAGTAGCTGGGACTACAGGCACGCAGCACCATGCCTGGCTAATTTTTGTATTTTTAGTAGAGACAGAGTTTCACCATATAGGCCAGGCTGGTCACGAACTCCTGACCTCGTGATCTCCCCGCCTCGGCCTCCAAAAGTGCTAGGATTACAGCCGTGAGCCACCACGCTCAGCCAGCCAATTGTTAAACGTGGCCATTACTATAAATTAAGTTACAAACACATACAATTAAAAAATTTATGTTAAAAACAAAGATAATATATACTTAACAGCCAGTTCAAGTTCTATGCCTTTGCCCTTCATGCCATGTCTCCTTGCTGTCTGCTCCATTGTTGAGCAAGGTTGCTTGAGTTCCAGGGGCTCTGCTCCCAAGATGCTAATTTATGAAGCAATCCTTCATCTGGACATCATCCGTCAGGTGGGGAAGGAGGGCCTGTGATCCTGTCAGCCTGAGTAAAGGCAACACAGAAGAGCTCCATCAAACAAAACGGGACGGATGGATGGCAGACTTCCCAGTGTCAGGGAAATATTGATTCAGGCAAATATATGATCTATCACATGAATATCCCGGAGGTTGTTGCAAATAGGACACTGCAATATGGGGAGTGTTTTCCACATGATGAAGGATGGCTTTTTGGTGCTGCATCATTGCAATGAGAAGTGATGCGTGGGGCCCCAGCCTCACGTCTTGAGTCATGCATTATAGAAATACTGATGCTCTTTCATCCCCACAGGTAAATGGAGAAATGTACAATTATGATCCTAATAAAATCAGAGAGAGAGAGAGATGACGGCAGCTTCTCCAGGGATCCAGAGTTGCCTAAGACCAGGTAGGGTGCAAGGCTGCTAATTGGACTTTCTGGGAGCTGCCTGCTGGGGGAGTTGTGGGTATGGAGTAACTGCCCACTCACTGCACCCTCTGTCTTGCCTCAGAGTCAGTGAACACACAGGATCCCTTATCAAGCCTTGGTTATTATCATAATCAGAGATGGAATTATCTTTATCACAGGTATCATGAATTTACACTTGCACTGCATTCTCTACTGCACTCTGAATTGTCATGTGAGCCTAATAACACTTTGCTTTGCCGATGTAGGAACTGCACTCTGGGAGCTTGTGTGGCTCACTGAAGTTATTCTGCTGTTTGCAAAAAAAGCCAAGACCAGAATCCAGGCTTCCCAAATAGTGTGTGGATGATTTCCACCATATATCAGCTTTCGAAGCATACTGCAGAGAAGGTTCAACTCAGAAAACTCTTCTACCCTATTTGGAAATCTCAAATGCTGCATTTCATCCAGACTAACAATAAAGGAAGAGAGACTGTTGTTTGCCCACCTTCCTACTATGGGCTTGAGGAAGGCTGTACCAGGATTTCAGTCTCAGCTGTGCTGCTTCCCATTCTTTGTATCCCAAATACTTAGTGCTTTTTTTTTTTTTTTTTGACAGGGTCTCAGTCTATTTCCCAGGCTGGAGTGCAGTGGCACAATCATGACTCATTGCAGCCTTGACCTTCTGGGTTCAAGTGATCCTCCCACCTCAGCCTCCCCAGTAGCTGCAGCTACAGGTGTGTGCCACTACACCCAGCTAATTGAAAACATATTTTTTGTAGAGACAGTGTCTCACCATGTTGCCCAGGCTGGTTCTCTCACCTCAGCCTCACAAAGTGCTGGGATTACAGGTGTGAGCCACCATGCTCGGCCCCAAATACTTAGTATTTCTAAGCCTGAGTTACCACATCTGTAAAATGGAGATTAATTCATTTAACATGTATTAATTGAGCATCTATTTTGTGTCAGGTACTATGATAGATACTGATAATAATAGTGCCTATCTCACGGATATTTTGGCAAAAATTAAATGAAATGAAGGCAAATAAAGGGCTAAGCAAGGTGCCTGGCTAATGATAAACATTCAACTGGTGTTGGGAATTAATATGAATAAAATTCCCCAATATGTCCCTCTTTCTTCTTTTTGCAGATATTTATTTAAGGGCCTGATACAATACGAGGGTTCAGAAATGAATAAAACATAGCTCCTGCCATTGAGGAGTTCTGTCTTATAGCACAGGCTATCCTGGTTTGAATTCTTCCCTGGCTACTGGCTATAAATTTTTGAGCAAGTCCCATAATCTTTTTGAACTTCTTGAAATAGGGATATAATACCCACTTTACAGGCTTTTATGAGGTGTTAAGGTTATATATGTAAGTGTCTAATCCAGTACCTAGAGCATGATTGGCATTCAGTTAATGATGCTAATTATCATTATTGTATTCTCATTGTTATTGGATTATTACTAAGCAGATACTTTCAATGCAATGTGAGTGTACTATACTAGCACACAACTGTCATTCAATTAATAGTTCTGACTATCATTATCGTTAGATAAATAGATACTTTTTTTTTTTTTTTGAGACGGAGTCTCGCTCTGTCACCCAGGCTGGAGTGCAGTGGCCTGATCTCAGCTCACTGCAAGCTCCGCCTCCCGGGTTCACGCCATTCTCCTGCCTCAGCCTCCCGAGTAGCTGGGACTACAGGCGCCCGCCACCTCGCCCGGCTAGTTTTTTGTAGTTTTAGTAGAGACGGGGTTTCACTGTGTTCACCAGGATGGTCTCAATCTCCTGACCTCGTGATCCACCCGTCTCGGCCTCCCAAAGTGCTGGGATTACAGGCTTGAGCCACCGCGCCCGGCCGATAAATAGATACTTTCAATGCAATGTGAATATACTCCAGGAAACAAAAGACAAAACACTCATAAAAGGGCAAGTTCACAGAACTGGTTCTTGACAGATATATTGAAATTGTTCTGGAAAAAAAGGAAGAAAGAAACTTCTGCAAGAGAGGAAATAAAATTTGCAAAGGCTAGAATGTTCAAGAGGAGGGGACCAGCTGTGCCTGGCTGGAGGAAAGGGAGAGTTGGGGAGGGTACAGCAGGGTCAGGCTGGAAAGATGCAGCAAAGTTGTAGAAGATCTTGTGACCCTAAAGAGTTTCTTGTAGAAATTGGCACTGAGGAGTTGTTGCAGGTTTACAAGAGCATATTCTGGGATAGGAAACAGAGACAAGGCTTTGATTACCTGTAGCATGCAGGCAATTTCTCTGGGCTCCTCCCACCCTACCTTATTCCTCCAGCTAAATACCCAGCCAGTAGCTCTGAAACTGTCCGTGCTGTTGGAGTGCTGAGCCTGAGGTGAGCATGTCCACCACACGCCATCTTGCTGGGAGCGCTGCTGAACATCTGAATTCACCTCTAAATGCAGAAGGAAGAAAGATCTCCAGCCAGGCTGTTTGACCTCCACTTAGCAGAGCTCAGTTTCTGAAGTGTCTGTATTCCAGAGACTTCAAGGCAGAGACAGCATCCCTGTGGTTGATACCAAGAGCTCGATGTGGGTGATTCTACCAACAGTGTCCCTGGGGAGAAACAAGATAAAAGCAGATGTGAGCAAAAACTCACAGGTCTATGGAGTGAGAAAAGTTTCAGATCCCTCACTGTTCTACTTCTCTTTCATCTCCTTTGTATGTTGGGGCATTTCTTGAGGGCTGGCTTTCTGTTTTACGTTAATGATGAGCTGTTTTCCAGTTACCCCTTTGAGATTTTAGCGTTTTATTAACTTGTCAACAGGTTTCCCCTCTATTTTAATTACTCTTGCTCAGCAGCATATGGTGGGACATGGTTATAACTGATATTTAAATTGTGTTTCCCATTGAAGAGTGACTGTTTCTTCTTTCCTGGTGACCTCTGAGTGGAAGTCACATTGTCGGTGTGGCATCTATGTGAGCCCAATACTCTCCCTCATCATATACAGAAAATCCACCTTCTGGGGCACGGAGCTCCTTTTCTTTGTGGCTTCTGGGAGTGTTTGAAGGATTTGTGAAATGTCTGATGCAGGACTATACTTATGGAGTGGAGAATCCAGTCCCAGACCATAGTGGAACTTCTCCTTTCTCTCCTCTTAGGAGCTAACCCCCTTGGTAATATGTAAAATGGAGATGACGTTTACTAGATTAGCCCTCCCACATTGTACTCAAACTTCAGAGCCCCATGTGTCCCATAGAGACCCAGGGGCTAGTAGCCCAGCTGAGGCCTCCACTGGACCAAGTTCCTTCTGACCTTTCCCTGATCATAGCAGACGAGGGAAATCTACTCTCCAAAATAATCCTACTGGGAAAGCCACTTACACCTTAGTTAATGGTCACCCCTTCAAGCTAATTGGGAATGCAATGCTTTAACCTAAAGAGTGTCTTTATGGTGGAGAACAGCCCATGAGGGCAGATGGGGCACATGGCCTTTGGAAGGCTTGTTTTGCATTTCCCGTGTAGGCAGCTTCCTCTGTCTCTGCTGTGTCTGCCTGGTTAGCTTTTTTTTTTTTTTTTCTCCCCTGGTTTTCCTGAGAGTTATCAAGAAATTACCTGGGTAGTGGGGAATGATACATATCCCAAGATTGTATGACAAGCATGGTTAAAGACAGGAGTGGCTCCTCACTTCGTGAATCCCTTTAGTCAGAACCTTGGAATTAGTATCTGGTTATATAGAGGCTGGTGCTGTCACCTCTTCTTTTGTGTAAGTTTTGCTGACTCCCCCACTAAATCATAAGGTGCTTGAGGGTAGGGACCTGCACTTATGTTTTGTGCATATAATGTTATAATAATAGATAATCTTTCTCCACAGTCATATATAGTCTTTATTTTTACAGTTATTTTTAAAAATTTAATAGTTTTAAAACCCTATGAAGGTTTTACAGATGAGGAGAGAGAAAGGTTGAAATGCATTGGCTGGCATCCCACAGCTAGTAAGTGACAGAACTGGGATTTGAACTTTTGAACTGGGTTTTGAATCAGGCTTAACAAAGCCAGTGATTTTCTACCGCATCATACCATACAGCATAAGCACCAGGTCTCTTGATTTCCAGTCTTGGCCTCTAGGCTACATGATTACTAAAGTGTGTCCATACCACAAGTTCTTCCTCCTGAACTTGGTAGCTTCATCTGTTTCCTCGTCATTCCTAATGATGGTGAGATGGCAGAGGAGGGCACGTGAGGAAAGCTGGCAATTGTGGCTGAGTCTCTGTGTGCAGGAGTTTAGGCATGCAGTCTGCTGGCTTCAATTTACCTCCCTGAATTGATTTTCATTTTATTTTGATCAAATATATACAAGCACACAGTAGCAATCTTCAAAAGGAGTCCCTCATTTGAACCACAAGATCACAGAATGTGTTTTGATTGACATTTTTCCCCATTCTCCCAAGGATGGTAGAAAACTGGTACCCTTCTAGATGTGGGGAGATTAATTCATTATATATAATGGATACCTTAGGACAATGGTTCTCAAAGTGTGGTGCTTGGAGCCCCAAATGTCTCTAAGACTCTTTTAGGAGACCTGTGAGGTCAAACCATGTTTCATACTAATGCTAAGACATTTTTCCTTTTCACTGTGTTGACATTTGCACTGATTGTTTATGAATTGTGTTGTGTAAAACTGCTGGCACCTTAGCATGAATCAAGCAATGCACCAAATTGTTCCTGATCATTGTCGTTTTCATGGCCATATATTTGCTATGAATAAAAAAGCATTGGTTTTCCTTAAGAATTTCTTCATTAGGTTCTAAAAAATATTTTATGTGACAAAATAAGAACCATTCATAAAGCACTTCTGCTGTATACCACACTACCATTAAGGTCCTGAGAAAAAGCAGCTGTGTGATTGTTTGAGTTGTGGGCTGAACTGACCACCTTTTCCATTGAACAACATTTTTACTTGAAAGAATGACTAATAGACAAACTACCATTATTTAGACCTCAGTTGTTGGCAGATATTTTCTAAAAGTGGATGAAATGGACAAGTCAGTTCAAGGAAAACAACTGATGATGAAATGAGCTTTCAAATGAAAATTAGAAGTTTGGAAAACTTTTATCTGCTGCTGTGAGCTTGAAAATTCTCCCATCCTTAAAATATTTTTTCTGATTAGATGATATTAATGTCTGTGATTTTTTGACATTGTATAATCAAAGGTGTCAGTGGAAGACCTATGTAACTCAGTGAACCAATATTTTCCAAGTAACCAGTGCGTGCTGTTACAAAATCACGCATGGATAAAAGAACCAAAGTACAAGATAGAACAGTATGTTTTAGTGTAACAGAGTATATAAAGGTCATTGATATGACTTCAGATTTCACATCACAAGTAACCTTTGAAGAACTATTATTTATTGCATTTTTGTGTAGAATCAAAGAATAGCCACAATTATTGGAAAAGAGTATTGAAATTTTTCTCATGTTGTGTGGCTTGACTTTCTTCATTTACTTCACCAATAATGTATCCGAAAAGATTGAGTAAAGAAGGAGATATGAAGATAAGTTCAGAAGATAGTTGGCTAGAAGCCCATAGTGCTCATCCTGCTCACAAAGACAGCTAGAACAGTGAAGAAACAACACTATTTTAATAAAAATAACTGAGGGAGATCCCCAGAGTGTGTCCAAGGGGTAACAGAAACCCTGGAGAGCACAGAAACTCAGGATGGTCACATAGAGAATGAAAGGAAATACCAGGTCTCCACCACCCCATCCTCAACCAGATCAGCTGGGAATCAGGAGAAACTTCTCCCTAAGGCAAGGAAGTAAAGAAGAGGATCCTAGCAACTCCATTAACACCTTCACACCTACAGGCCTCACCAGTCTGGTTCACCTGCAGTCCTCATGGGCACTACACCCATTGGAGGGATCTGTCTGGATTCCACATAACTGTGCCTCAAAGAGAAGAAGACAGCACTATGCTCCATCCCTTATGGTTTGCTACACCTTCTTGGGATTGGAACTATGGCTGGAGTGTGTCTTGCTCTTGGGGTGAGTAGCCCCTTCATTCTTGAGGCTAAGCCACCAACAAACCACTCCAGCCCGGTGGCCCAATATCCCCAAGCCATGCTGTAAGCAAAACTGTGACTTCCTTGTGGAGCCAAGCAAAGGTGAAGCTGCTCCACCTACCCCTGCCCTCATGCTCTCAGGCCATAGCTGAAGCAGCACCCAGCCTCCAGGAAAAACAGTACCTTGGCCACTCAGAGCAGTCATGCCTCCCTGGTACCTAAGTTGAGGTAGCATCCTGCATCCCAAGAAACAGTACCTTGGCTTTCCAGAGTGGCATGTACTTAAGCTGAAGCAGCACCCTGCATCCCACAGAAATGGTGCCTGGGCTTCCCGGAGTAGTCATGCTCCCACAGACATGAACTGAAGCAGCATATTACCTTCTGGGGAATCAGTACCCTGGCCAAGCTGTGCATCTCAGGGCTGAACTGATGTGGTACCTCACATCCCAGGGAAACAGAGCAGTGATTGAGCTGACACACCTCACCCTACAAGCCAAACAACTCTAACACCCTGCTTCCCTGGAGCTGGACTAGTCTTCTTGAGGCTAAGCTGCTAAGATACTGCACTCTCTGGGGAGTACAGTCATCATTGTGTTGTTTCTTGTCCCCGTCAACCTCATCCCAGCATTCTAATAATAGCTGAGCTCCACCATCCTGGGGTACTTGCTGCTGCTGCACCTGGCCTCACAGAGTCTGGGATACTGCTGACACCCACCATCACAGAGTCTAGAATTACCACTGCACAGCGCCTCATCTCTTGGGACCTGAGTTGCCACTGTGACCTATTAGCTCAAATTCCTGAATTGCAGCTATACCCTGCTCCCTGGGCCCAAAGTCGCAGAGCACTCCCACTTCCAGTGTTGTACCGTACCCCTCCTGGGGGACAATTACAGTTACAATCTGGCTCCCTGGGTCTCAGCTGCTAGGAGGTGCTCAGAATCACAGATCCTGGCTTTGTGGGCAACCTATGTCCCTGCCACAGGGAGCAAGCCTGCACAGGAAAACCCAGATGCCACAATAGGTTCATGAGACCCTGAGGCTAGGACCCCAGTCTTACAGCCACTCTGAACACCTGCTCCTGGAACCCAATGCTGCTGCAGCTGCTTGTAGAACCGGGTCAGAACTGACACTAAGAAGGATCCCCTTGGCTAAGTCTTACCATTGTGGGAAAAAATGACAGTAAGAGGACCCCAAAAGCCCTTGAAACCAAGGATATTAATAACCTACACAATTTCTACGACTGCCATAAACTTCTACTGCCGGAGGCATCCACAGTTATTGCTTATTTTGAATGTAACTGAAGAAGCTGCACAAAGACTACACCACTGAACCTATGCAAAAACAGTTGCCACATCTCTTCCAACCAGCACCCTAACATTTAACTGCAGGTGCAAGTCTTTCTCTATAAAAGTGACACTAGAAAGTTTGGAAGAGACAATTGTTCTACCAGATGCACAGACATCAATGCAGAGACAAAAGAAACACAAAAAAGTAACGAACTATTAAACCACCAAAGGCACATAATAACTCTCTAGTAATAGATCCCAAGGAAAAGAAAATCAATGAATTGCCAGAAAAAGAATTAAAAATAACCACCTTAAGGAAACAATGAGATACAAGAAAATACAGACAATGAAATTAAATCAGGAAAAAATTCACAATATGAATGAGAAATTCAACAGATAGAAATAATAATAATAAATAGAAACAAATAGAATCCTGAAGCTGAAGAATTTTCAGTGAATGAAATGAAGAGTACAATAGAAAGTTTCAGTAGCAGGCTTGATTGAGCATGAGAAAAAATTCTGAACTCAAATATAGGTCATTTGAAGTTACACATTCAGAGAAAGTAAAAGAAATAAGAAAGAAAATGAACGAAGAAAGCTTACAAGACTTGTGGAACACTATTAAGTGAACAAATATTTGTATTATGGGTATTCTAGAAAAAAAAGAGAAGAAAAATGTAGAAAATCTAGTTAATAAAATAATAACTGAAAACTTTCCAAGTCTGGAGAGATATACAGACATCCAGATCCAGGAAGCTCAGAAGTCTCCAAATAGATTCAACCCAAAAAGGGCCTCCATAAGACACATTATATTCAAATTATCAGAAGTAAAAAACAGAGATAATTGTAAAACTGTAAGAGAAAAGCATCAAATCACATATAAGGGAATCCCCATTACACTAACAACAGATTTCCCTGAGGAAATCTTACAGGTCAGTAGAGAATAGGATTATATATTCAAAGGACTGAAATAAAAAACTGTCGGCCAAGAATACAAAGCCTAGCAAAGTTATCCTTCAGAAATGAGGAAGAAATAAAGACTTTCTCAAACAAGCAAAAAATGAGGAAATTCATCACTACTAGACAGTCTTAGAAGAAATGCTTGATCAAGGTAGTCCTATATCTGGAAACAAAAAGATGATAATCACTATCATGAAAACACATAAAATTATGAACTCCGTGATACAGTAGATACACAATGGAGAAAGAGAAAAGAATCAAACTTTATCATTATAGGAAATTGTCAAATCATAATTATAAACAATGAGAATAAGGGGGAACAAAGGATATGCAATTCAATCAGAAAACAATTAACAAATTGACAGGTGTAAGTCCTCATCAATCAACAATAACCTTGAATGTAAATAGATTAAACTCCCCATTTAAAATATATAAACGGACTGAAGGGAATAAGAAATATGACCCAACTATATGCTGCCTTAAATAAACTCACTTCACCTATAGACACATATAGACTGAAAGTGAAGAGATGGAAAAAGATATTTCATGCAGATGGAAATCAGAAGTGAGCAGGAGTAGCTGCTATACTTAACATTGCATAAAATAGACATTAAGTCAAAAACTAGAATGATACAAAGAAAGTAATTATATAATAATAAAAGAGCCAATTCAGCAAGAGTATATAACAGTTGTAAATATATATACACCTTAAGACTGAAACACTCAGATATATAAAGCAAATATGATTAGACCTAAATGGAGAGATAGACTCCAATTTAGGTTGGGGATTTCAACACTCCACTCACAGCATTGGACAGATCATGTACCAGAAAATCAACAAAGAAACATTGAATTTAAACTGCACTTTAGACCAAATGGACCAAATAGACATTTTCAGAACATTTAACCCAACAGCTACAGAACACTCATTTTTTTTTCATCAGCACAGGGAATACTCTCTGGGATAAAGCACATGTTAGGCCACAAAACCAGCCTCGAAAGAGGTAAAAGAGTTGAAATTATATCAAGTATCTTTTCTGATCACATGGAATAAAACTAAAAGTTAATAACAAGAACAACTTTGGAACCATATAAATGAATGAAAATTAAACAACATGCTCCTAAATGACAAATAGGTCAATTAATAAATTATTTAATTTCTTGAAACAAATGAAAATAGATACACAATATACCAAAACTTACAGGATACCGCAAAAGTAGTCTTAAAAAGAAAATTTAATAGCAATAAATGGCTCTATTATAAAAGTAGACAGATTGCAAATAAACAACCTAATAAGGCATTTCAAGGACCTAGACAACCAAGAAAAACCAAAATCCAAAGTAAAAGGAGGAAGGAAATAATAAAGATAGGAGTGGAAATCAACAATATAGAGTCTACAAAATTTTAAAAGATCAAAGACACAGTTGCTTTTTTGAAAAGATAAACAAAATTGACAAACCATTAGATAGATTAACCAAGAAAAAAAGATAAAAGATCCAAATAAATAAAGTCAAAAACTAAAAAGGAGACATTACAATTAACATTGCACAAATATAAAGGATCATAGACTATTATGAACAACTATATGCCAATTATTAGAAAATGTAGCAGAAATTGGCCGGGTGCAGTGGTTCACGCCTGTAATCCCAGTACTTTGGGAGGCCGAGGCAGGCGGATCATGAGGTCAGGAGATGGAGACCATCCTGGCTAACACAGTGAAGCTCCGTCTCTACTAAAAAAATACAAAAAATTAGCCGGCCATGGTGGCGGGCTCCTGTAGTCCCAGCTACTCGGGAGGCTGAGGCAGGAGAATGACGTGAACCCGGGAGGCGGAGCTTGCAGTGAGCCGAGGTCACGCCACTGCACTCCAGCCTGGGTGACAGAGTGAGACTCCATCTCAAAAAAAAGAAAACCTAGCAGAAATTGATAAATTCATGGACAAGGTGTCTTGCAATCTACCAAGATAGAACCAAGAAGAAATAGAAAATCTGAACAGACAAATTATGAGTAAACAGATTCAATCTGTAATAAAATGTCTCCCATCAAATAAAAGCCTAGGATCTAATCACTTCATTGCACAAATCTACCAAACATTTAAGAAAGAAACAACACCAATTCTCCTCAAATTCTTCCAGAAAATTTAAGGGGAGAGAATTCTTCCAAATTCATTCTATGTAGTCTACATTACCCTGATTGCCAAACCAGACAAGGACACAACAAAAAAAGGAAACTATAGACCAATATCCATGATGAACATAGAGGCAAAAATCTTCAACAAAATAATAGCAAATTCAGCAGCCCATAAAATGATCATTCACCACGACCAAGTGGGAATTATCCAAGGATGCAAAGATGGTTTAACATATGCATATTGATAAATGTGATACATCACCTTAACAAAATGTTAGACAAGAATCGTATGATCATCTGAATAGATGCGGAAACATCATATGATAAAATTCACCATCCCCTCAAGATAAAAAATCTTTCAATAAGTTAGTATAGAAGGAACATACCTCAAAACAATAAAGCCTATCTATAAAAATCCCACAGCCAACATTATAATGAACTGGGAAAAGTTGAAAGCTTTTCCTCTAAGATTTGGAACAAGACAAAGATGATCACTTCCATACTTTTATTCAAGATAGTACTGGAAATCCTAGCCAGACCAATTAGGCAAGAGAAAGAAACAAGCAGCATACAAATTGGAAAAGAAAAAGTCAAATTGTCATTTGCAGAAAACGTGGTGTCATATATAGAAGATCCAAAAGTTTCACCAGAAATGTCTTAGAAGTGATAAACAAATTTAGTGAAGTTGCGGGATACAAGATAAACTGCCATAGTTTGGTTTGACTCCAGATCTCATGTTGAAATTTGATCCCCAGTGTTGGAGATGAGGCCTCTTGGGAGGTGTTTGGGTATGAGGGGAATCCCTCATGAATGGTTTGGTGCTGTGCTTGTGGTAATGAGTTCTCACTCTACTAGTTTCCATGAAAGCTGGTTGTTAAAAAAAAGCCTGGCACCTGCTCCTTGCTCTCTTGCTTCCTCTCTCATCATGTGATCTCTACACATCAGCTCTCCTTCCCCTTTCACCAAGAATGGAAGCAGCTTGAGGCCCTCACAAGATGCAGATGCCAGTGCCATGCTTCTTGTACAACCTACAGATTCATAAGCCAAAGAAACTTCTTTTCTTCTTAAATAACTTATCTTCAGGCAGTCCTTTATAGCAACACAAGATGGACTAAGACATCACTATACAAAAATCAGTAGCATTTCTATACCCCAACAATGAAGTAGCAGAAAAAGAAATCAAGAAAGCAGTCTCATTTACAATATCTACAAAAAACATACCTAGGAAGAAATTTAACCAAAGAGGTAAGATATCTCTACAAGAAAAACTACAAAAGCAGTTCTGGAAGAAATTTGAGAAAACATACAAAAAAGGAATGATTTCCATGTTCTTATCAATTTCCATGTTTCTTATCCCAGTTAGAATGGCTATTATCATCAAAAAGACCAAAAAAAGTACAGGTGCAGATGCAGAGAAAAGGGAACTCTCATACACTGTTGGTGGAAATGTAAATTAGTACAGCCATTATGGACAACAGTATGTAGTTTCCTCAAAAAACAACAAAAAAAATCTTATGATCCAGCAACCCCACTGGTGCATATATATCCAAAGGAAAGGGAATCAGTATGTCAAAAAGATATCTGCACTCCCATGTTTATTGCAGCACTATTCATAATGGCTGAGATGTAGAATCAACCTAAGTGTTCATCATCAATGGGAGAAAGGAGAAAGGATGTGGTATATATACACAATAGATTATTATTCAACCATAAAAAAGAATAAGATCCTGTCATTTGTGGCAACACAGATGAGCCTGGAGGGCATTATATTAAATGAAATAAGCCAGGCACAGAAACACGAATATTATGTGTTCTCACTGATATGTGAGTGTTAAATAAAATTGATTTAATGGAGGTAGAGAGTGGCATGGTTGTTGCCAGAGATTGGAAAGGGTAGAGTGGAGAGGGAGATGAAAAAAGGTTGGTTAATGGGTACAAAAATATAATTAGTTAAAAGGAATAAGTTCTAGTGTTTGATAGCACAGGAGGATGACTACAGTTAACAATAACTATATTGTTGTATACTTCAAAATAGCTGGAAATGAAGATTTGGAATGTTTCCAACACAAGAAATAATAAATGTTTGAGGTAAAAAGAAGCAGACATGTAAATTCAAATATCTTCTATTAAGTCAGACTTAAAATAAACATATTTGCAAAAAATAAAGGCCAGTTGTGGTAGCTCAAGCCTGTAGTCCCAGTACTTTGGGAGGTCAAGGTGGGTAGGTCGCTGCTTGAGCCCAGGAGTTTGAGACCAGCCTGGACAACATGACAAAATCTTATCTCTACAAAAAATACAAAAATTAACCAGGTGTGGTGGTGTGTGCCTGTAGTCTCAGCTACTTGGGAGGCTGAGCTGGGAGGATGTTTGATCCTGGGAGGTGGATGTTGAAGTGAGCTGGGATCACAGCACTGCTCTCCAGCCTGGGTGACAGAGTGAGACCCTGTCTCAAAAAACAAAATAAAAATTAAAAAAATTAAAACAATGTACTATTTTTTTCTATTTTTTGAAAACATATTTGTATAAAAACATGTGTATAAAAACATGTTTTATTAACATGTAATAGGTTTATGTTATTTTAAAATAAATATTTAACATTTTTTATTTTTCTTAGTTTTTATTTTTAATATGGTATATTTCAGTACATATAGTCCATATAAACCCAAATTCTTTGGAATACTCAATGAATTTTAATAATTTAAAGGGATTCTGAAATTTAAAAAATGTAAGAACCATTGCCTTTGAGCCTTAGGTTTAAATCTCTCACAGACTGCAGAACATTAGGGTGAAAAATTCTACAAGTATTGCTATGCAAAAGGCAGTCAATTTTATGTTCTCTGATAGCTTGTTAAGAAAGGGTACCTAGGAAGTAAATTTCTTAAACCTTGGGTGTCTTAAATGTCATTATTGTACTCCAATTCTTTATTGTGAATTGATACTTTTGTTGGGTATAGAATTCTAGGTTGAAAATACTTTCCTTCAGAATTTTGATGAACTTCCCACAAATTTTTAGCTCCAAGTGTTGCTGTTAAAAATTCTAGGAGACTTATGGTGGTGTGTGCCTTGTCCCAGCTTCTTGGGAGGGTGAGGTTGGAGGATTGCTTGAGCCCAGTAGTGCAAGACCAGCCTAGGCAACATAGTGAGACCCTGTCTCAAAAATTTTTTTAAAAAAACAAAAAAGTCAAAAAGTCCAAAGACATTTCGGATATCTCCTTTTTCTTGAGTGATCTAAAATATCATCTTTTTATGATGATATGAGCTTGCCCTTATCCACTTCTATTTTTATGATTATTAGGTGGACCTTTTCAATTTGGAAACTTACGTCTTTTAGTTTTGGTAAATTCTCTTCATTTGTTTCATGCATGTTTCATATTCTTGGTTGTCTTTTTCTAAAATTTCTTCCATTTGAATATTGGACCTACTGGACTGAGTTTTCTAATTTTCTTCTTCTTTCTTGCTATAGGCAGAATATTTGTGTCCTCCCCAAATTCAGATGTTAAAATCCAACTCCCAGTGTGATAGTATTTGTAGGTGGGGGTCTTTGGAAGGTGATTAGGTCATGAGGGCTCTGCCCTTGTGAATGGTAGTAGTGCCCTTCTAAAAGGGACACAGAAAGCTCACTCACCCTCTTTTGCCATGTTATGTTACAGTGAGAAGATGGCCGTGAATCTGCCAGCACCTTGATCTTGGACTTACCAGCCTCTAGAACTGTAACAAATAAGTTCATAAGCCACTTAGTTTATGGTATTCTGTTGTAGCAGCCCAAACAAAGACATTTTTATTCTGTTTTCCCTTATGTTCTGTTTCTCTCTCTCTGTCTCTCTCTGTCTCTCTCTCTCTCTCTCTGTCTCTCCCTTTTTCCTCCCCTCTGGCTTATATACCTTAAGAAATTTTCTCAATTTAACATTTGAAGTCTTATATTGAATATTTTATTTGTGCAATTATCTTTTTAATTTCCAAGAGCACTTTTTGTTTACTTAGCTTTTCTTTACTACAGTATGCTGCTTATGTTTCATGGATACAATATCTGTCTTGTTATCTTCCTGAGAACATTGATGATACAAAACTTTATGCTTTTGTTTTCCTTGAATTTTCTGTTTTTTGCAAGTTGTTATTTTCTCTTTGATTTTGTTGTTTATTTTTTCCACTAGAGGACTCCCTAAGATATTTAGATGTCCTTGGTCATTTGTTCATATTTATGAATGAGTACTAAAAAGCAAACTTAAGTCCCTGAACACAGAGGTTCAGTTTGTTGACTATTGAGCCTCACTATAATGTGTTCAGCATGGACCATTTGTTGAGAAACCTCCCATGTGAAAATCTAGCCCTTTCCTTTGGGCTGGCCTGATTCTCCAAGAAACATCTTTCAAATATCTACCTTTTAGGCCTGGCTGCAAGCATTCTAGAAACTGATTGGAAGGAGAAGGCTGAAGATTACAATGCACTGAACATAATATTCATTTTAGGCTTGATTAAAGTATGGCACCTGTCTTCTACCCTTCAACTCTCTCTGTCATTCCAAATACCCTTGGTTTTACTCTCTTTAGAGATGATATCTTTAGCTCGTGTTGGATGGGGAACAGGCAGTCACCCAGACACTTGGGAGAAAGAGATCTGGTTGTCTGTTTATATTTTTACATAATGTAATATTTATACAAGATGCAATATATAAATATTATATGCAAACCATATTAGTAACACATAGGTAAATTATGAAGCATATTAACAAAATGAACATCAATTAAGAACAAGGGCATTCCAAATATTTTTGTACCTACCTCTGTGTTTCTTCCCTTTTCCACCTCCCTGCCTCCTTCACCATCCTGACCCAGAGGTAATTACTGTCATGAATTTTGTATTAACTATTTCCCTGCTTTTAAAATATAGTTTAATCATACATGTATATATCCATAAACAATGTATGTTTTCAGTTTTGCCTGTTTTGAGCTTTGTAAGTATGGTACCATAGTAATAGTTTTTCTATGAATTGCCTTGCATGTCATTCAAGGCATGTTTCTAGGAATAAGTGCTTCTAAGCTGTCTTTAGACCCTTTCTCCTATTTTCAGTTTCACTTCCATCCCCACTTCCAGAATTGCCTTTTGCTGCCAATTCCGGAGCCTTTGGAAGTTCCTCAGTATACATTGGTTTATTTGCTGGATTTCTCTACCACTAGCTTAGTGTTTAACTTTTTCAAGTTTGTTAAATCACTAAGCTACTTTATCTGAATAGTAGCCCAACTTATAAAATGTTGTTGCTTGCATCATTTTGGATTGTTTGTCTTTGAAATTTATGTTTAAAAATCCCTTTGCAGTAATATTAGTAAGGTTTTTGGAGAGAGCAAATCTAACCATGTGTGTTTAATCTGTTATCATTCAAATATTTACAAGTCCTTACTTCCTTTGAATGGATTAAAATCACTCAGGGTGGTCTAATCTCACCAGATTTTATTTTTCCTGTCTACCACCCACCCCTACTTTCAGATCCTGCTCTTTAGGGGTGTGTGTGTGTTTGTGTGTGTGTGTGTGTGTGTGAGAGTGATGTATGCCTTTAGAAAAAAAAAGCACAGTCATGTATATGTACAAGCATGCAGGTAGGACTCCAATGCTACTTTTTGCCATGGGGTTTTTGATCATTTCTTTGAGCATACTGAATGTCTATTATATGTTATGCATTACATTAGGTACACAAGGATATAAAAACTAGTTATAGTTTCTTGCATAGAGAGTTTATTGTACTGAGAAAGAAAAAATCTGTAAAATAGCACAGTGTGTTGTGTACTACTTTGAAATTTTAAGGCGTTAGAGTTAGGTTGTGTAGGGTTGAACAAGGCATGAGAGATGATGGTTGGAGTAGGTAAGAACTTACAGAGGAGGTGAGGCTTCATTTGAGCTCTAAGGGTATACTTTGGAGAAAAGACAGGGAGTGGAGAGTGTTCCAGGAGGGAGGAACTCACTGCCTCCTTGTCCACTGAGCTCTGGCTACACTGGCTTTTCATATCCCTGGATGTGTCATGATCTTTCTCCTTATAGGAAATACGTTCATGCTGTTTTCCTGCCAGGATGGTCTTTCTCCCATTCTTGTTTTAGCTCAATCCTATTTGGTCTTGGAGACTTAATTTAAAATTTTACTTATTTAGGAAAGCTTTCTTTAACTTCCTCAGTGCAAATTATAGCTCCCCACCACATGTTATACTCTTATATCATGTACATCATTTTCCTTCTCAGTTTCATCACAGATTTTTAATTGTACATTTACTTGTGTGATTACTTATCTAATGTCTATTTCTCATGTTAAACCGGAAACTCCGAGATGCAAGAGACTGGCTTTTGTCACAACTACCTCAGTGGTGCTTAGCATAGTATGTGGCCTGTGGAGGAGTTACCTGGACCTGTGTGGACAAGGAAAGGTGAGCAGGAGAAGGAGTTTGCAGTAGCCAGACTCAAAACAGTCCTCCACGAGTCTCCACCTTTTGATATTTATGCTATTGAATAGACCCCATGAAACCCAAAAATCAGAGACAGGTCTCAGTTAATTTTGAAAGTTTATTTTGCCAAAGTTGAGGATATATGCCTGTGACAGAGCCTCAGGAGGTCCTGATGACATGTGTTGAAGGTGGTCAGAGCAGTTTGGTTTTATATATTTTAGTGAGACATAAGGTATCAATCAGCATATGCAAGATGAACATTGGTTCAGTCTGGAAAGGCGGGACAACTAGAAGCAAAGGCAGGAGACTCAGCCGGAGGGGAGCTTCCAGGTCATAGGTAGATAAGAGACAAATGGTTGCCTTCTTTTGAGTTTCTAATTAGCCTCTCCAAAGCAGACAATCAGATATGAATTTATCTCAGTGAGCAGAGGGGTGACTTTGAATAGAATGGGAGGCAGGTTTGCCCTAAGCAGTTCCCAGCTTGAGAGATTTAGAGGCCTCAATATTTATTTTCCTTTCACAACCCCTCCCACATGGCAGCAGAGTTATTCTCTGTGACCAAGAGAATATGCATTTTCCTTCTGAGTTTAGGTTATAAAAAAGCAGAACTTCCGTTGTGGCTTCTTTTTCTATCACTCACTCTGAGGGAGACCACCTCCACATCTTGAGGACACTGAGGCAGCCCTGTGGAATAGCCCATGTGGCAAGGAACTGAGGTGTTCAGCTGGTGAGGGACTGAGGCTGCCCTATGACCACATGCATGAGCTTGCAAGCAGATCCTCCAGTCTTCAGAAGATTGCAGCTCAGCCCACAGCTTGACTGCAACCTCAGAGGCTAGCCAAAATCACTTCACTGAGTTGCTCCAAACTTTCTGAACCTCAGAAATTGCGTGAGATCATAAATGTTGTTTTAAGCTGCTAACTTTTAGGATAATTTGTCATACAGCAACAGATAACTAATACAGGGCTTAATGAGAGAAATAGGTGCATGAGAATAATCCTGCTTCTTCCTTTGATCCATTTAAACAGTGCTCGTCAGTGACTTCCCCTGATTGGATTTTGAACTCATCTTTCTGAAGAGTCTTTATTTTTCTCCAAGATATCCCCTAGTTGAACAGCTCTCTGCATTCCTGTGTTTCAGTGGTCTGGTGCTTGTTGAAGAGGCTCTGACTACAACCTCAGCACAGATCTTCCAGTTGATTGAAGAGCCCCAGCTTATACTGAGTTCAAGTTGCTTTAGGGTGTGGTGAAGAAGATTCCTTTTCTGAGATTTACAAAGATGCCCCATTTTTAAGATTCTCTCTCTTGAGAGAAGAGAGAAGGTTTGTTAAACTGTATCCTTGGATGCCACATGTGCATCATTGCATTTCAAATTTGGGGGAACTTGCTGCTTTTCAGATGGCTACAAAAGATTAAGGTCTGTGCTATGCTTCTGAAGCAGAGTGGAGCAGTGGGGGAAGAGCTTTAGTTTAAAGTCACATGTACTGAGTTTGAGTCTCGTTCTGCTTGTTAGTACCTGCATGTCATTTCACCTCTCTAAGCCTCAGTTTCATCACCTATAAAATGGAGTTAATGATACCATTCGTCTTCTCCACAGAATTGATGGAAGGATTATATGAGCCAATGTATTTAGCACAGCACCAAATGAATAATAAGTGCCCTTAAATGGTGACTATTTTGATTGCAAATGACAGAATCAGAAGTTAGTGCCAAGTCCAGATCTGCCTCTAATTAGCTGTTTGGGTTTGGGCAAAACATTTAACTTCTCAATGTCAAATAAGGAAATGTCAATTTCCTTATTTATAACATGAGAGTATTTGGCGAGTTGGTGTTTTCCAAAGTAAAATCCATAGTGCTATTTGCATCAGAATCAAAACCATTTACTTAGTAAAATAATATAGATTCCCAGGTCCACCCTAGCCCCATAAAGTCAGAATCTCTTAAATGGAACTCACGAATCTGTGTTTCAATCAATTCCTCATATGATTCCTGTGCATACTACCTGCTCTGCCATTGTGTAAATCTATCTAATGGATTTAAGTACCAGTTAGATTAGGAACTTACTACCAGGGCCTGAGGGAATCCTGGGACAAGAGATGAAATAGCATGCATAATCTTATTCTGTATGAATTTTCCATCAGGTAGGTAAGATTTAAGACGTTCTTCCTTAGACCACACCAGGATATCCAGATCTGAGGAATTAGTGTACTTCTTCCTTATGCCCACAGGAGGTCAGTGAAACATTAGGCCTATCCTTTTTAAAATTTCAGAACAAAGGATTTTGAATAGTGCCAAACTAGAAGTAGAATGCTTGTGTATTGCAAAAGATAAGCTTTATTTACTAACAGACTTCCCAGGTGAGCGTTTGAGGTTTTATGCAGACAAAAATCTAGCAGCACCTTGCTTTTTACAGAGGAAGACACATTAGCTTTCAGGTTCATAAACTTTAAGTCCATCAATAGATTTGCTAAAATAATTGTCCTTGGAGCTCTGGGAGTCATTTTAGGGCAGAGAAAATTCTCTACTTTGAATTTCTCTAGGGAACCTCTGTAGAAGAGGTCAAAATGTCGGACATGTGTTGGTTCAGATGTATACTCAACAGACCTGGAGCAGAAGATTATTAGCAAGCTAGACTTGGGCTAATAGAGACTCAGAGAGGCTAGACCACCTGACTGGGGATACATAATAGTGGAACGGAGATCAGACCCAGGTCTACCACCTCATCATCAAGGGCCTTCTTAGTAAGATACAATTAATGTCATAGAGTATTCCAGTCCGTGTTCTCTTAGCCAATTTATACCATTCTGTTTATCTTTTATTGAGCTTCTGTCTGGAGCTCAGCAGCTGGTCTTTTCCTTAACTCGGTTTTATTTTATTTTATTTTCTTCATTTAGAACTGCAGTAACCAGGTGAGAGTAGAAGTAGGATAATTGCAATGGGCCCAGGTGTCTGCATTTCCTTCCCAAGCTCTTGTCACTGCCTTGACATAAGCCCCTTAGAGCTGGCCACATGGACTGCTCACTCAGGTGACCCTCTGAGGCTGCAGGGCACTGAAGTGTTTTCTACCTCTCATCTGCATGCAGATGGCTTAATGACTGATATATTGAAAACCAAGAAAGTGCTGGGTCTTAGATCTAGCAAGTGTAGACACTTGACACAAAGAGAAGGATCATCTTGATCAACATGAACTAATTAATTAATTAGCTTACTTGCCGGACAGTGCATGAGAAACTCCTACATGCCAGGCATTTTCCTGGGCTCTAGGATTTCAAAGATGAGCAAGGTATGGGCTCTGTTACAAAGGAAATAGATCACAAGCTGAGAAGGTAAAAAATAAAATCGATAACCCTAATATACTCTGAAAGTGCTATGATGGGCATATGCCCAGAAGGACATGGAAACATAAACAGGAGGCCTTCTCCCACCTGATGGGGATAAGTTGTTGAATGACATTTTTCATGCATCCTTGGGAATATTTTATGTAAAATTTGTGGCAGGTGTGGGGTAAAAGACAAGGAGATATAAAAAAGTATCTCTGTAGACAGGGCATTGGGCTCATTACCTTACAGGGTTCCCTGTAGGCCTGAGGAATATGGCAGGCCAACCCCACTGGGCAAGAAGGTAAATACTCCAGTTCAGTGTGAAGAAGGGCTCATCCCTTTAGAGAGGATTGCTGGACAGGGCAAGCCTTCCAGACTGCAGAAAGGGATCTGATCCTCATGTCACCTACCATTGTCATCCCAAGGGCCCTTGGTCAGTGTAGAGGTTCTGAGTGAATCTTCAGTTCAAGTTCCCCTGAATCCACTGACAGGCCCATCTAGCCAGGTTGCAGGGGGACCATGGGCTCTCCTGGTCTAGATTGGTCTGTGTTGGCTTAGGTCACTTATGTAAACATGTTCTGGGTGCTGACAATATATTTCACCATGCAAAATTTGCTTCTTCCACTTTACTCTTTTACTGTCTCTCATTGGCTGGCCAATTCATCCTCGTTTGTTCAGGGTTGTCCCAGTGTTAAACCTGAAAGTCTTGTGTCCCAGGAACCCCCTCAGTTCAAGGCAATCTGGGATGGCTGGGCATTCTACGGTCCCTCTGTCCCTCCACACTTCTTTATATACATCTGCTTCCCTTTCTTTTATTTTTGCCTGCAAGCTCAGAATTTGCAGTGATTATAAGGACAATACTTCACCCCTGCAATGCCTGCCCACATCATATTCCCTTCTGGGGAATTCTGGGGATATTCCTCTGCTATTGCAAAGATCCCTTCTCTGTAGTGGATACCTCCTCCTTCTGGCTGAAGATTTGACTAGGATTGGATTCTGTTTGGCAAACCATGACTAGGGTTGAGCTGGATCCTAATCTGCACTCTTTCTCATTCTTTCTTTCTCTCTCTCTCTCTCTCTCCCTCTCTTTATCTCCATTTATGTGGCTCCACAGCCAGGGAATGATTGGCTTGCTTTGCCTCCACTCTGTGGAAATGACCCAACTGGACAAAGAGTTACAGGCTGGCTCAGAAGCACCCAGCTGTCTTTGTCTACGTCCATGCCCAACTGATCTGCTGAGTAGCAGGGATGATCTCTCTAGCAAAACCTACTAGAATTGTGAATTGACTTCCTAGGGCTGTCATAACAAAGTAACAAAAACTGGGTTGCTTAAAACAACAGAAATGTATTGTCTTACAGTTCTGGAGGCTTTCAGTCCAAAATCAGGGTGTCAGTAGGGCCCTGCTTCCTCTGAGACTCTGCATAGACACTTCCCTTGTCTCTTCCTGGCTTCTGGTGGTGACCAATGATCTTCGGTGTTACAGCAGCAGCATGTCAGTCTCTACCTCTGTCACCACAGGGCATTCTCCCTGTGGGTCTCTGAGACTCTTCTCTCTTTTAAGGATATCAGTCATAATGAATTAAGGGCCAGTCCTACTCTGGGATGACCTCGCCTTAACTAATTACATCTGCAATGACCCTAGTTTCAAATAATGTCATATTCTGAGGTGCTATGAGTCAGATCTTCAATATATCTTATTAGGGGGCATAATTCAATGTATAATCGCCAGCAAGTGGAAAAGGATGGATAGGGACCATTTTCTTTAAAAGGTGGCTGTGTATACAGCAGTTGCTAAGGCTTCATATGCCTTCCTTCAGACCACTTAATTGGCCTTTGGGGAAGCTTTCATTCTGTTCTTGTCTTTTTGTTTGTTTATTTGTTTGTCTTCTTGCATCTGGACCTGTCTTGTTCCCTTTTTCCATTCCCCAAATCTTTTCAAGCCACTGCTCCTAGCTCCCACCATACCTTCCTCTAGGGAAGCTGTTTGCTTCCATAGCTCCAGGACTTACTGCACACTTCATCTCAGCTTGAACCACTTCCTCTGAGTCATTTTTCTTCTCAACCCTGGGAATCTACAGAAGAGCTGGGGATGGTGATGACGGGGACAAGGAGACTCCACATAAAGTATTGCCAAATAATGAAGATTTTACCTATCTAGAAATCTGTGTATTCCCTTGATCAGTTATTCATATTGTGGTTTTCCTGTGTAATATCATTTAGGAAAGGGATTCTGCTCTTCAAAAGGTATGGAAATTACAGCTCTAAGGCACACAGTGAGAGGAGGCCTTTGACCATAGGGCTGAAAGTCTGATTTGCATGACAACTTGGAGACTTATTGTACAACTGGATAAGCATTTAGTGTTAGCACTGGCTTGAGGCCTCAGAAGTCACCCCCTTCAGTTGTTTTCACACTTTCAAAGTGTAGGGAAGAAAAACTTTTCCTTTATCCTTTAGGTTCAATAGCTAGGTCTATGAAGTAAACTGACAACAGGCATATTAACAGAAGAATAGGTATACAAATGTATTAATGCTACATGCACAGGGGCATCATGGGGGGAAAAGAAAATACCCCCAAAAGTGGTGATATTTAAAAAGCTGTATATCATCTTAATAGGGGAGGGGGAGAGGGATGTAGGCCACCTGAGGGGAGAGTGATTTTTAGAAAAGATGAATGGGCTCTTAAAAGAATAAATGGGATATGATAATTTGTGACAAAGTTTGTCTGGGTTTAGTGTCAACTTCTACAGATGCTCTTTGACTTAAAATGGGGTTACAACCTGATAAATGCATCATAAGTTGAAAATGCATTTAGTTTACCTAACCTACTGAGCCTACTGAACATCATAGGTTAGCCCAGCCTGCATTAAATGCGCTCAGCTTACATTAGCCTACAGTTGGGCCAAATCATCTAAAACAAAGCCTGTTTTATAATAAAGTGTTGAGTATCTCACGTAATTTGTTAAATACTGTAGTGAAAGCGAAAACACAGAATGGTTGTATGGGTACTCAAAGTATGGTTTCTACTGAATGCCTATATCACCTTTGCATCACCCTAAAGTCGAAAAATTATAAACCGAACCATTCTAAGTTAAGGATCATCTGTAGTCTCCTCTTCTGTAATAACAGTCAATCTTCCCTGGTTGATGAAACTCCCAGCAAAGGGATTTATGCCAATTGAATTCTTTTTGAAGGATCTGTCTTCAGGCAGATAAGGAGACTTCAGTGAAAGCCTCTCCCTGCATCTGCTATTTTTGAAGTGTTTTCAGCTCAAAATAATAAAAATATTAAAGCACCATAATTTGGGTTAGCATGTCTTGCACCCCTTCAACATCATATTTTGGGGTGGCATATTCTGATCTCTGACATAAATATGTGCAATCCCACTCCACATTCCCCTCCACCCTCTTAAAGCTAAGCAGTCACCCAACATGGAAAATGAATACAACTTGGCAGACATTCTAATGGCCGGGCCCAGAGTCCTGCCTCTTTCCCTTTTTCTTTTTCTTTTCCTTTTTTTTTTTTTTTTTTGCCATTGCTGAAATTCTTGAAGGAACTCTACATTTGAAAACCCCAAGTGCTGGTCCAACCTGTAAGTTTTAGATGAAAATAAGACCCAGAGGGGAGCAGAGGTTTGCCCAGGGCCTCACAGTGATTATTGGCAGAGCCCCAAGTGGCAGAGAGCTTTCCCATGATGAGCGCAGAGCTTGGGCCTCCAGCCAAGAGCAGAACAGGCCTCCTCTTGCTTTGACATCCATCATTCCTATCCCTTGGCCAGCAATTTTATCCTCTTGCTGCTCCACCCACTCTGCTCTTACTCATCCTTCCATGTTAAGCCTAAGTATTGCCTCCTTTATGGAGTCTTATTAAACTGCTTATGCCAACTTAACTCCTCCCTTGTTCCCACAGCCCCTTTTGTCATCTATGCCAGAGCAGTTCTCATGTTCTACTGTGTGGACTTGTCTCTGGGCCAGTCGCTGCCACTTCTTGTAACTGTATAACTTACTTCATTCCAAAAAGATTTCAGACAGGTGTTTTTCTTGTTATTCTGGGGGTTCAACAGGGTAACCCCTGCACCTAGCACAGTGTCAGCACATAGTAGGTGCTTATTTTTAGAACAAAAGAATGTGTGTAGTTTGGTAGAAGAAGCTGGGTAGAAATCAGCTTATATTCAAAGCCAATGTGCCCCAAATTTTAATGCACATTAAAGCATCTGGGAATTGTGTTAAAATTTGGATTCTGATTCCAGAGGTGTAGGTTAGGGCCTGTGATTCTGTGTTAAACAAGTATCCAGCGGATACAGATGCTGTTGGTACTCAGACCACATTTTTGAGAAACGTAAGAGAGAAGATTATAGTGTGCCCTGTTAGCCATACTGATAAGAGACAGGAGAGCAGGGATACGGTTGGGATCATTTTAAAAGGTTCAGGTCACATCCAGAAGGCGTGCAGACAGCTGGGATTCAGAATGAGCCATAGAGATATGCCCCCAACTGGTGATTTCTGTCTGCCTGAAATTGACTTTCAGCTTTGTTTACTTTGGTAAACAAAGTCTCTCACCATTCAGCACATTGAGGCCTTCAGAAGGGAAGACAGACTGAGAATCTCTTAGCAATAATTCGATTCTTATGGGGAGAGGTGTGATGTTCCATCATAAAGATGATAAAATTCAGACTCTTTCACACGCAAGGCTTGTCCAGGGTAATTCAAACCACAGGGAATTGATGAAAAGAAAATGGCAATTAGATTTTCATCACATCTATGTAACTTAACACCTTCCCTATCCTAACCTACTTAGTATCTCACTGCAATTGCTTCCTTTAATTATCTTCCAGGAAGATTGGGACCTTGTCTGGGTTGTTTGCTACAAACTCTTAGCACCTAGCATGGTGTCTTGCATCTAGAAGGAACTCTAGGGATATTTCTTAAATAAATGAATACAGAATTTGACCATTGCAGGGTTTCCATTTATACATTCCATCAAGATTTTGTGGTTGTGTTCAGCCTATTACAATATGGCACTAATGAGGTCAAGACTGTAGGTATGGGTCACCTGAATGAGTGGCACAGCTCTGCCCTGTCCCCCACCCATACCTGTCAACATGCTCCACAGCCTTCAAGAAAATAGGACCTATCAGAGATTTAGAAGACAGGGTGAGAATATGGCTGTGTGTGCTGGGACTGGCACTTGGCAATGGCATCTTCATCCCTGAAGATCATGACTCATGTTGTAGGCATCTTGCTGTATCAGCTCTTATCAGTGGTGCTCTAGGTCGATTTCATTCTCTACTGTCTTTCAACTGTACATCCATCTGTAGAACACGAAGCCTTACCCACAAGGAGGAGTTGAGGAGGGGAAGCAGGGCCTATTTCCAATTCAAAGGAGAGAACTGGACCCTCTTTTTGTATTTGTTCTGCCTTTATACTTCCTTTGGTTGCTTTCTTGTGCCTAATATGTGTTCCTCAGAAAACATTCAAAATTACTTCCTAGAAAGGTCTTATTTCACATAAGAGCCAGTCGAGCTGCCAAGGAGGCTTCCTGTGTGCCCAGGAAGAGGAAATGAAATGATGAGCATCTAGCTAGGCTCTGTCAAAATCAGCAGTTTTTTCTCAGCCCCATACTATTTCTAGACTATTTCATCCATTCATTAAATAAGAGCCAACTTATTGGGCACTTATTATGTGTCAGGCACTGTGCTATTCACCCATATACATAAATATATCAATCCCTTACAAAACTCTTATAAGGTAGGCAGTGTTTTTATCTCCATTTCACACAGACAAGGAAAATAAGACAATGGGAGATGAATTGAGTGAATTGAATGGCCCCAGGTTGTACAGTTAGAAATTGGCAGAGCCAGGCTAGAATTCAGGTCTATTTGATTCCTAAAGCACTACACAACACTGTGTTAATTGACTTCCAGCTTCTACGTGATAGGACCAATTCTTCTGCAACCTTCTTCTTGTTACTCATTTTCTTTGTTTCTCTTTCCACCTACCCTTCCTTCAGCTCCAGCCTGGAGATCAGGTTGAAATTCTCTAGGCATTCATTCCTTCTTTCAACCATTATAGTTCAACATTTTTCCTTCGCCAGGCTATGACGCCCACAACTTGTTGCCCTCTACTGATCTGCTGGCCATGGCCATCCCTTCATTGAGGTATTCAGCTTCTGGCTTATGGTCTTCCTCTGCAAACCATTTCTTATCATTGCCTGGGAAACCTCAATGTCCATGTGAATGATATGCTTAATTCCACAGCCTCAGAGTCTCTGCTTGCCACACAGAAGTTCACTCCAGCCCCTCTCAATGGAGACCTCTGGACCCTGCTATCTCCAAGGACTGTTTTGTCTCTCTATTCTACCTCCTCATCAATCTCATCATGGACCTTGTAGAACACTGACTTTCTCTAACTTTCTAGGCCATTGCTTCCTCCTGGCCTCATTCCTCTTCCTATGTAACCTATAATCCATAGACAACCATTTCACAAGGCACCAAAGGAGTAAAGTTGGATAGTGTCATAGGGTAGAAAGGAATCAGGAAATGGAAGTTAAATGCTGGAAAGAGGAAGTCTTCTCATCATATCACTGAGGAGCAGTTCTACAGTGGGACCAGCAGGGAGGTGTGGGAGTTGTTAGGCTCCTACTTGAAGTAATTCTTCTCTGTCTAGGTAAAGTTGTGCCAGGAAGGGTATCTGGGAATCCTAGCCCTGGATCTGGTCCAGGTGGTCAAGTTGTTCTCAAGGTATGATCTTGTAGACCACCTTATTAGAATGATCTGGGGGGTCATTGCTAAAGGGTAGATTTTCATTTCTCATCCCAAGCCCCCTGAATCAGTCTTTGGAATTGGGCCTAGGAATCTGAATTTTAAACCAAATTCATTGTGATTATTATCTACTTTAGGATTTGAGGATCATTGATTAATCTAGTTAGACTGATAGCCCCCAGGAGGAGCTAAAAATCTCTGTCACATTCCACTAATACCCCTGAGATTCACTCCAAGTTGGACAGAATTCAGACTTGCCAATCAGTTGTGATTTTTCTTTGAAGCCCCTTACAACTAGTTCCACTCCCTACCCTGAAGGGCCTAGAGTGGGACAAGCATTCTTGGCTCAGGAACAAAGAGAAATTTCACCCCAAATCCCCATCTTCTTCCCTTTCACCTCCTCCCCGCATTGAGAAAAACTTTCAGTACCTCTCTCTGTGTGCTGGGAAGCAGCTGCTGGGAGGGCGTCAGTGTGATCAGGAAAGAGATTAATCTACCAGGGCAGGCATTGAGAGATAAAAATCCAGTCTTTTATAACTTTTTAAAACCTGCCTCAGGGAGAGGATGGTGAACCAGGACTCCATGTACTGGTAGGAGCTTGATAGTTCCTTATCCATGTTGAGATAAATCAGATCAATTAAGTTCTCCTCAGAACACAGCATTTCTTTTTCTGCATGGTGCTTTCCAAACAGCGACTCTGCCTCCAGGGTCCCCGCAGCCTCCTCCCAGTGCTGTAAAGCGGGTGCATTGCTACTCATTTCTGGGACAGATGGTTTCTATCATTTGAAACACCACAGGGTTTGAACTCGTAAGACTTGATTCAAATCCAAGTTTTACTCTTTACCTGCTATGTGGCCTTTCATAAGTCACCAAACTCTTTTCTCTATTTCCTGATGTCCACAAAGGATAGGATCCTAGTCTTCCTTACCTTCTCACAGGGGCTTTTGAGGACTAATGATTCTTGTTTCTAAAAGGGTGAAGCTGTGAACTGTCAGGAGCAGGAGTCAACCTGAGCAATACCTGGAAGCCTCCTCCACCAGGAGCTCCACCTGCAGCTGGCTTCCAGCATCCACAAATATTGGTGAGCACTAGAATTGTGCCATGCTTGCAAATTCACACTCCCTGGCCCTACTGGGCAATCAGCAGTGCTCCGTGTAGTTCTAAAGCAGATGGCCCAGTGGTCCAGGTATCATATTTAAGCAACCCTTTGAGGAGATGAAGAGGGTTAGATGCTCCCTGAGATAGAGGGAGAACTTTGCTTTCCATGGTCCACCAAGGACTTGAGCTATAGACCGAACTTATAGCTGCCAGTTTCCGTCAAGAGATGGGAAGCTACTTAGTCGACTTCCTGATGGTTTTCAAACACACTAAAGCTTGGGTGGTCAGGCAGGCTTTTAGGGCTATTGGATTTTGAAGTGATCTAAGTTTCTCTTCCTTTGTCCTCCCCTCATCAATGCATGGCAACCTGGGTCTCCTTACCTCAGGTTCATGAACTGGGAATAACCTGTCAGGCCAACTGCTTCTGTGTGTCAGGGCTGACTCAGGTTCAGTGGGTCCCATTTCTTCACGTGCTTATTTTTTAAAGGACCATTGTTTTCTTTGCCTGAAGGAAAGCTTAGTGGTAAGTATTTCAGGAGCCAGGGCAGGGGCTTAGATAGCACTGTAGAGCTGGCCCACTTGGCTATTTGAGAGAATTTATCAGAAACTACTAACCAGGAAAACAGTGACATCTTATCACTCTTACCCAAGCCGTATGGGCCAGTGGCTCTTTTTAAATCATAAATATATCAGTTTCCCACTTAAAACCTTCCAATGATTTCTTATTCCACTTGGAATAAAATCTCAATTCCTTACTCTGGCCCTTGTCTACTGCTGGGGACTGACCTGACAATGCTCCATCTCCTCACACTCTGCCTGTTTCCTAGACAGAAGCCAGCTGCCATCACTTCTACCTTGAGCCCTTTGCAGGGGCTGATCCTTCTGCTTACATTCTCCTTTGCTCCCCCTTTGTCTGAACTGGCTTTTTCTTGCCATTAGATATTTCTTTAAATGCCCCCTCCTCAGAGTGGCCTTCCCTGACTATTCAATCTAGTGTTGCCCCTCTCTATCACATGACCCTCTTTTCATTCTCTGCAGAGTACTCATCACTCTCACACATTTCTCATTTATTTATTTCTTTATTTCTGTCTCTTTTCCTTAGAACAGAAGATAGAGATCTCATGTTCACCTCTATAATCCCTGCTTCTAGCACTGTGCCTGGCACATAACAGCCTCTCAGAAAATACTTGTTGACTCTGAATAAATTGCCTTTGGAGACAGATACTCTAATCGCAGGCCTAAGCCTTAGTAGCTGGGTGATCTGAGCCTCAGTTTCTTCCTTGTTAAATGGAGCTAGTAACACTGGGCTTGTAGGGGGGTATTTAATAGAAAAGAATACATAACAGTGTCTTGAACATGGGAATTACTCACTAAATAAGTACGTACACACATTTTTCTTCTGCTTTTTTTGTCCCCCACTCTGGCCCTTGCTCTGCCACTTGTGAGCCCTGAGGCCTTGGAGAGTCATTTTTGTTCTCTAGGCTTTATGAAAGGAAGGGGCTGTCTGATCATCACAGACAGTGCAGGCTGTTTGTTTTTTACAAGGTGGAAGGAAACCAGGTCTCTTTTTCTCCAGCTGCATGGCCAGAAGGGCTTCCCTAAGCTAGATCAGATATGCTCTGCCCCTGCCTCAGTGGACATGGTGGGGAACTTTGGAAAGGAAGCTAGTGAAAGGGATCAACCTTTGAATACTAAGCAGGATCTTAATTTCTCCTTGAATTGGCAAGCTTTATATTATGGGCCTGCTGTTGGCAGATAGTGGGGAAACCTTGATGGCGGCTGAGTTAAATATGTTCGGGATTTACAATGGAATAAAAGGTGCCAGATTAATAGGGTTTCTTTTCTCTGAACTGTAAATTGGAAGACCTGGTGCCTGATCGGCTACTAAATCTTCAGTCCCATGGGCTTCTAGATAGAGAGCTTTGGGAGCACCAAGCTGGCAGCCGAAGGTTGATGCAAATAATGATCTCACCAGGGGATTTGCTCTGCAAGGGGCGCTGGGTTGAAGGGCAAAGGGACCTACCATATGTGCATTGTGACAACAACATCTGAGCTAGCCTCTAACACTGCTAAGGGGACAGGTCAGCCTTTGCCCACATCATCTCAGGATATGGCCTGGGCAGAGGGCAGCAGATGACAGGCAGGCATATTTAAGCATCCTCTGGTAGCACTTCCTCCCCTCTCTCCTCTCCCTCTGCTCCTTAGATGCATGCTGCTGAGAGATGGAAAATGGCCCAGGGCCTGTGACTGCTCAGGGCCACTCCTGCAAGCCCCTAGGGACATTTTCTTTTGTAAAATACCCTCCAGCATTTTAAGGAGCAGGGTCTGGCACATTGCAAAGACTGAGTTATCACTGGCTTGAAGTTGGGTAGGATGGGGCAGAGAACAGGATGGAGGCTGGTCTGATTGTTTCTCAAGGCTCTCTCTAGCACTGCTTCCTAAGAATTCTGGAAACTAGATTGATGGCAGGGAATCCATTTCATTTAATTGTCACAGTAAACTTCGAGGTAGGTAGGACTGGGATTGATTTCATTTAAGGAATGAAGAAACCAAGGTTTAACAAGATTGGGTGACTTGCTCACAGTTGGACAGCAACAGCTGAAAAGAAAACAAATTTTCTAGACAATTCAGGCCCCAATGCTTTCTCCCTGGATGCCTTTGATCTCAAGTAGCCACTGTCTGTAGAGAGGAGTAAGGGAGCGGTGGGGAGGATGTGAACATGATGATGACGGTGTTTTTTCCTGCTGCTTCCAGCCTTTTTTATGGGCAGGAGACATGCCTGTGGACCATGAGGGTTGGCATGACAGGAGCAGCATAATCTCAGAGCAGCTCCTTAGGAGGGGTTTGCTAACCCTTTCAGTGCCCTTATGGGACTTAGAAAAGAAGCTTGTTTGGAATAAATGTAGTCCTGTGGCAGGCATGGATTTTAGCCTCAACTTATCCTTTTTAGTTAGTACTCTTGCAAAGAATAATGTGCACATCCAGCTGCTCTCCTGATGAGAATTCAAATCTCAGCTTCAAAAGAAGAATCTCCATTGCAAAGGCTTTTCGTGTACCTCTCTATTCTTCCCTCTGTTACCTTAAGCTAAGACCACTCAGACAGCTTACCAGCTACCTACCTGGGGCTTCCAGTAGAACTCCACCAGGCCATTTAATCTAGGAAACCAGAACAAAATGGCAGAGGTTGGGGGAAATGCCCTGAAGTTGACAGTCAAGTGAGGGCCACCCAGGTGCCACCTTTGCTGGTGTCTTCCACCATTTCTCCTGGTGGCTTCTACTGTCTCCCTGACCAGACCAGTCTTGGAGTGCTCCCAGACCTTCCCTGAGCCAGCATCATTAAACCACTTTGGCTGGAGCCTCCACGGACATGCAGCCGAATATTTATGTCCAATCTATTTTTTTTTAATGTCAACAATTCAACTTACTTTTTGCCTTTTTCTTTGCTGCATTAGGAGAAGTCAATTCCTCTTATAGACAGGGAGGTGACCTTCCTTAGAATGAAATACAGACATTTTCCCTGCTAGCCATTGTACTTTTGAAGACCAAGCCCTCCTTCCTCTAAAGCAAACCTCCTTATTGTGTGTGTGTGCGTTTGTCTGTGTATACACACTATTTAGGATAGCATTAAAATTACACTTAAAGGTTTAATGAAAGAAAAGAATAAAACAAAAATTTGGAGTGGGAGGGCAATGTAGATGTGTTCTGGAATTGAAGAGAGACTGGAAAAGAAGGAAAAAGGAGGGTTGTCTGGCATCAGAATTTCTGCTGAGCCTGAGTAGTTGGAGTAGAACAGCCACCTGGAGTGCCAGCCAATTCGGCAGAGAGGACCACTGGAGGGGTACCATTTGGGTTCCTAGGAAGTGGGCTGTATCAGGGTAAATGCCAGGGGACAATGTTCCTGATATTACCCACTCATACAAGGGGGAGTACCACATCATCTGCCCCTAAGGTCCTCATCAGCCAAAAGTCCAGTGGCTTGCCCAGGTTGTAACTCTTTTCTCTACCACCATCTGGATCTCCTGTGAGGATGTCTGTCTGCAGAGGTCCCAGGTCAGCTATAATGGTGAAAAAGGATCCTGATCACACAGCAAGAATGGGGGAAGAGCTGCTACACCTGTTTGATGGGGTTAAGCTGAGCAAATGCAGGTCCAGGGAGTTAAACATGGGAGCCTTGATTTCTCAAATAGAGGGCCTCCTCAAAATTGATAGAATTATTTGTTGGTGAGGTCAAATCCAATTGTAGAGGCATAAAGGGAGCTTATAGTTTTGAAGAACTCAACTGCAGATTATTTTATGAAATAAAGAACTCTTTGGTCATAAGCTAAGTTGGCCCTCATGATTTAACTTAAAATACTGTACAAACCCAAACCTTTTGGAAAGTGGATTTTCCTCAACCTAACTAGAAATCCAGACACTTGTAATCTCCTCCCACAGAGGAGAAGCAATAGGCCCCCTTGGACCTGAGGAGAGAAGTATGTCCCTGGGATCTTCTCATCTTTCCTCCTCTACCCACATTCAAGCTGGAATGCATTTGTGAGGTTTGCTAGGGTCAGACTTCTCAGAAGCAAGACTCACTGGTTGCTATAGCTAGAAAGAATGTCAGAGGTCATCTGATCTACCCTCTCATCTGTAGTAGTAGCAACCTGCTCTTGAGGAATGGCCACTTTTGGAAAAGGACCACTGGGGCTCGCTTGGCTTTGGTTCCCCAGCACCTAGAACATAGTTTGACAAGTGGCAGGTGCTCAATTAATGCTGACTGAATGACTGACCGATTGACTAAGTGAATGAATATTTCTTGGCAACTACTTGACCACCTTTGGGGAAAGGCAGCTTAACTATCTTAGAGAGCAATATATTCTTCCTAGAGATCTCTCTGATGATTAGGAACTTGTTTAAATTGAATCAAAGGCTGACTTCCTCGCAGATTTTCTCTGTGTATTGGTTTTGTTCTCTGAAGGCAGCAAAGAAGTCAATCTCTTCATTCTCTCACCATAGCTTTTGCTATCCTATTCCACCTGGCACTCTTTCTTCAGCAGCCAGTCTCCTCGTGCTTTTCCCATATCCGTTGAGTGTTAAACCCATGGATGCCCTCCCACAGCAGTGCTCTATGATTTAGGTCTCTCATTTCCTTTTGGCTCTGATGAATGAACATGTCTTAGGCACCATTCTTTCTCAACCAGCTGCAATTATAGAAAAGTAGCTAAAAGGAGAAGCTATCGCTAGTGGTGATAGGATCAGTGATGTTTATTTTCTTCCTTACATTTTCTTGTTATAACAGAAAGTGTTTGCAAAGAGAATGCATTATTTTAATAATGAGGAAAACTATAAAGCTATTTTGATTGTGGAAAAAACCATACTGACAATCTGGTTTATTACAGAGTGTTGATGAACACTCTATTATTGGCCTAGGGAAACTTTATCAAATATCTACTAAGTACCAGGCACTGAACTGGGTAATACAGAGATGAGCAAAAATAACCCTTTCCTTCAGTTGGCTCTCAGTGTACTTGCTCACTTATGCCCTGTGTAAAGAAAATGCCCTGGTTGCTATGGGAGCACGGAAGAGGGACACTGAAGATCAACTAGGAAAGAAGCAAAGAACTTATAAAAATAGGTGTTCAACAGGTAACAAGGAAGAGAGAAGTAAACGTGAAGACTCATTGATATGTGAAAGACGGCGGTCCTTTCGAGGAACATGCCCAGATTTGATGGGTCTTGAGGCAGGGTATGAAGCAGAGAGGAGCAGGAGCTAAGAGGAAAGAGGGGATGAGAGCAGGAAGGGCTTGTTGCTAGAAGTTTAGACTTCATTCTGTATGCATGCACAGGGGGATGGTAAGGCAGGGTGTAGGCATTTAAACCAGGAGAACTAATAACTTTGTCTAGACCTTTAATTCTTTGTCTTTTTTTTTTTTCTTTTTGAGACAGAGTCTTGCTCTGTCACCCAGGCTGAAGTGTAGTGGCACGATCTCAGCTCACTGCAACCTCTACTTCCTAGGTTCAAGAGATTCTCCTGTCTCAGCCTCCCAAGTAGCTGGTATTACAGGCATGCCCCAACATGCCCAGCTAATTTTTGTATTTTTAGTAGAGACAGGGTTTCACATGTTGGCCAAGCTGGTCTTGAACTCCTGACCTCAGGTGACCCCCCCACCTCAGCCTCCCAAAGTGCTGGGATTACAGGAATGAGCCACTGCACCCATCCCAGACCTTTAATTCTTTAATGGTAAAATTTCTGATAACACAGTGGTTAATAAGAAAGATTCTCTGGGTTGGGGGGTGGATAAGAGGGATATTCTTTCATCCTTCAAATAGTGCTGTGCAGGTAACTACTAAGCCCTGTTCATTCTCCTGCTGTGTCATGGGAAATAGGTAAAATAATTGAAATAATTACCAGGGCTTAAGAACGTGTATTCTAGAACCAGTCTTTCTAAACTTAAATCTCTGCTTCACTACCTATTAGCTGTGTGATCTTGGCTTCTCTGTCTCTCAATTTCCTCAATGGTAAATGTGCCTACCTCATTGAGTTGTTGGGAAGAATAAATGAATTAGCATATGGATAGCTCTTTGAGCCATGCTTGGCTGTTAAGAAGTTAATATGGGGTTGTTATTACTGTTAGCAGCAGTGAATTTGTATAGATCTGCAGCAACCTCAATTCTTGCATCTTCGGAAGAAAGAATTCAACCAAGAGGCATATGGCAGAGGGAAAGACCAAGGCAAGTTTTAGGGCAGGAGTGAAAGTTTATTAAGATGCTTTAGAGCAGGAGTGAAAGGAAGTAAAGTACACTTGGAAGAGGGCCAAATGGACAACTTGAGAGATCAAGTGTGTAGTTTGACTTTTGACTTGGGGTTTTACATGTTGGCATTCTTCCTGGGGAGTTGCATCCCTTCTCTCCTGATTCTTCCCTTGGGGTAGGCTGTCTGCACGCGCAATGGCCTGCCAGCACTCAGGAGGGGCTGCATGCGCAGTATGCTTACTGAAGTTGTGTGCATGCTCACTTGAGTGTTTTTTCCTCGCCAGTCATTTTCCTAGAAAAATGTCATATACCAGTTAAACTCCACCATTTCGCCTCCTACTACGCCTGCTTGAGCCCACTCACCCAACTCTTGAGATCTTATCAGGAAGCTGCTGATCACTAGTGTCAGGTGTTTTCTATTTATTGGGAGACTGCCTTTCCCTGGTGCTGGCTGTGACCAATTATTATTTTAGAGAGACGGTTAACAACAACCTGATCATCACCTGATGGTCGGCTAACCTTCCTGGTGGCAGAGAGTACCCTCTCCTTCCCTGCTCATGTCTGCCTAACTACCTACTGTAACATTACAAGGCATGTCTTATCTTCTCATCATTATTCTATCTATGAGGGGAGAAGAAGGGCCTAATGGGATTTGGAGTTAGAAGCAGCATGCCACCATTACTAATTGATTGTGTGACTTGGGCAATTTAACTTCCAAGAGACCTAGTTTTCCTGCTGAAAATGCAGATGATAAAAATAACTACTTCACAGGGTCTTGTGGAGATCAAATGAGATAATGGATGCAAAAACACTTTATAAATTGTAAATTGATGAATACTAGCCACTAAGTTAATATTCCCTCCCTAGTTCTCTCATAAAGAGGGCAGGAATGGATCTCCCTGTTGCACAGAGAAACTGAGGGCCAAAGGGGTTCAGTAATTTACTGCAATTCTCCTATGAGTTTGGGTTGGGTCTGGCATAGGACGTTGCCTCTGTGCTCAGCAATTTCCCCACATTATCTGGGCCAAGTATGCTCTGTCTGCTATATCCAGACACAGAATCCGTACAAATAAAAGCAAAATCCTGGGCCAACCTCCTCTTGCCACTTTGCTGGATTCTAACTGCCTCTTATTTCAGCAATAGAAATAATTAAACCAGGAACTTGATTTTAATAGGCCTTAGGTCAGGTTTAGCATTCTGCATCCTTGGTCAATTTCCCCAGGATTTCTTAGCTAATCTGGGGGAGAGGAAACTGTCCTGGAGTGGTTCATTTGCATCAAAACCACTATAATTTGTAAGAAAATGGCATTGCTTTTAAATGCAAAGGAGTATACTTGAGTTGACAGAGCAGACAGTCTTTGATTCTTCAAATACTGCAATCCCTAATGTTCTGGAAATAATCTTTCCATCTCTCCAATTATACTCCTCCCAGGAGAAGTCCCCTTAACCTTATATATTTCTTCAAAATATAGCCAGTAAAGTTTTTTCTTATCAAGGGCAACTCTTTTTGCCTGTAGGGGAATTATTTAAGGAACAATTCTCAACTGGGGCAGACACATGGAGATGCTACTAAGTGCAAACCACTGAGTAACAAAGATGTATAAGATACAGTCCCACGCATTAGGAAGTTTACAATATCCAGAGGGAGATAATGGTGCAACACCTGTAAGAGAAAGCAGAATGTGGTATTTTAAGAGTGCTGCAAAGTTATTCATGACTTAGGGTCTGAACCTGCTTAGGAGATTAGAATAGACAAGGACAGAAGATGGTTACTTGGCAGGACCTCAAAGGCTGATATGATGTCTCCACCAAGACAACTCTCCACTGTCTCCTACTTTTTACTCACCTCACAATCTCAGTCCAGCTGTTCTGCTCAATACTTTGTCATCTACCATTTGAAAGTTAAAATATTGTCTCCAGGAGTCCACTGGAAAGGGTACTTTGCCATCTAAAGTGAATTAGTGTATCCAATTCACTAGCTCCCTCTTTTACAGCCTTTGTTCTGTACCCTCCATGCTTATTTCTTCCATACTTTGAGCAGTTCCCTGAATGCTAAGGATAGATGGTTCAATATGGGGTCAGAATTAGAAATGGATTGGAATCCAGGTTCTGGCCCTGGCCAGTGATGTAACCTTGGGAAGTTTGTTAAATCCTCCAACTTCACACTCCTCTTCTGCAAAATGACAGTGATATGGTCTGAATGTTTGTGTCCCCCAACCCCATTTGTAGGTTGAAAGCCTAACCCCTAAGGCAATGGTGTTAGGAAGTGAAATCTTTGAGAAGTGATTAGGTCACGAGGGTGGAGATCCCATGGATGAGATTAATACCTTCATAAAAGAGGCTTGAGAGAGACCCCTTATTCCCTCTTCCATGTGAGGACAGTGAGAAGGCACCATCTATAGTCTATTTCCAGAAAATGGGCTCTCACCAGACGCCAAATGTGCCTTGACCTTGGACTTCTCAGCCTCCAGAACTGTGAGAAATGTATTTCCGTTGTTTATAAGCCACCTGTCAGGCCTCTGAGCCCAAGCTAAGCCATCATAACCCCCGTGACCTGCACATATACATCTAGATGGCCTGGGGCAACTGAAGAACCACAAAAGAAGTGAAACAGTCAATTCCTGCCTTAACTGATGACATTCCACCATTGTGATTTGTTCCTGCCCTGCCCTAACTAATCAATCGACCTTGTGACATTCCTCCCCTGGACAATGAGTCTCACGATCACTCTACCCTGCAGCTTGTGACCTCTGCCCCTGCCTGCAAGAGATAACCAACTTTAACTGTAATTTTCTACTACCTACCCAAATCCTATAAAACTGCCCCACCCCTATCTCCCTTTGCAGACTCCTTTTTAGGGCTCAGTCTGCCTGCACCCAGGTGATTAAAAAGCTTTATTGCTCACACAAATAACACGGACACGTGCAACACCACCCAGTTGGTGGTATTTTGTTGTAGCAGCTTGAAAGACTAAGACAGAAAATTGGTATTGAGAAGTAGGGGTGCTATAGTAACAAATACCTAAGATGTGGAAGCAGGTTTGGAACTAGGTAAGTGGGTAGAGCCTGAAGGGTTTTGAAGTGCGTGATTTAGAAAAGCCTACAGTTGCTGTGAATTTCTTAGTGAGGGTGATTCTGGTGAGGGCTCAGGAGAGGAGGAGAGCCATAAAGAAAGCCTCGGTATTCTTACAGGATAGCTTATAGGTTACGAACAGAATGCTAATAGAAATATGGACAGTAAAGGCCATTTGGATGAAGTCTCAGATGGAAATGAGGAACATGTTATTGGAAACTGAAGGAAAGGTGACCTGTGATACACACTGGCAAAGAACAACTTGGCTGAATTTTGTTCATCTCCTAGTGTTTTGTGGAAGGTAGAATTTGTAAAGAATGAAATTGGATATTTAGCTGAAGCTATTGTTTTTAATTTTTATTTTTGGGATAGGGTCTTACTCTGTTGCCCAGGTTGCAGTGCTTCGGTATGATAGCTCACTGCACCCTCCAAGCCTGGGCTCAAGTGATCCTTGTGCCTCAGCCTTCTGAGTAGCTAGGATTACAGGTGTGTGCCACCACGTGTGGCTATTTTTTTTTTTTTTTTAATTTTTTTGTAGAGACGAGGGTCTCACTTAGCTGATGCTATTTTTAAGCAGTCTTGAAGGTATGGCCTAGTTTCTCTTGATTACTTATAGCAAATGTGACGGAAAAAAGGAATGATTTAAAGACTAATCAAAATGACAGCAGAACTTAAAAATCTCAAAAATTCTCAGCCTATCTGTATTGGAAAAAAATGAGAAAGCCTGTTTGAGAAAGAAAATGAAAGATGTAGCCAAAATGGATAAGAAAATTAGTATGAATCAGCCATCTAAATGGAGGCCAGGACTTACTGTCTAAGACAATAGAAGAATGACTCTAAAGGTATCTTGGAGATCATCGGGGCTGTCCCTTCCATTACGGTCCCAGAATGCAAGCACCTGCAGAACAGAACGATTTTAAAGGAAAGGAGAACACACCTCCTGCTTCGTGCTACCTCATCATGGGCTCTGCTCTTCACACTCCATTTCTATGCTCCTCAACTGCCCCAAGTGTGGCTCCAGGGTGCTTGCTATGGTTCGTGCTGCACCCTGCAAAGGTGTAGGGGCTTGACTGCCTCCACCCAGATTTCAAAAGATGCCCCAAAAGCTGAAGGACCCAGGCAAAGAGCTGCTATGGAGGTAGGGCTACTGCAAAGAACTAGGGCAATGCCCAGCAAATTCATTAAGGTGGATCATGACCCCAGGCTGGTAGAGATATCAGCACTTCATTCTAGCCTAGGAAAGCTGCAGGCACATTATTCCAACCCTTGAGGGGTGCAGTGTGGGTTGCATGCCGCAAAGCCGTGGGAGCAGGGCTGCTCAAATCCATAGGGGAAAGACAGCCACCCCAGTAGGTCCAGAAGGCATGACCTCCACTCTAGTGGTTTCAGAGGGCAGACCAACAACTCAACAAAGGTTGTTTTAGGGCTGTAAGACTGAATGTTCTTTGCCTTGTTGGATTTTGGACTTGCTTGAGAAATGTCACCTCTTTCTACTTTCCTATTTCTCCCTTGTATAATGGGAATGACTGTCCTATGCCCATTCCACAATTATATATTGTAGGCACAAAACTAGTTTGATTTCACAGGCTTATAGCTGGAGGGGGATGGAGAATTTGCTCAGAATGAATCATACCTTAAGTCTCACCCATATCTCATCTCATCTAAATATCATATTGAGATGATACTGAGATGAGACTTTGGAATTCAGACTCTTGAGTTGATGCTGTAATGAGTTAAGACTTTGGGGGCTATTCAGATGGAAGAAATATATTTTGCATGCAAGAAGGAAATGAATTTGGGGGGCAAATCAGAATGTCAGGATGTTTGTAGTAAGTGCTTATAATTTTATGTTGCCTCGGCATCTATTTTAAAATATGTTTAACTTTCTTATATTAAAGCAGGGTTCAGTCATCTTTGACACAGTTCTTAGTACTATATCCCACCCAAATGGCTCCAGCTGGTGGCCAGAGATAAAACTTAGAGGCATCTTTCCTGCCTAACAGGCTGGGCTCAACATTTTCCTGCCATTTCCTTTAAACTGACCATTCAGACAATTTTCCCAAGAACTTAATGTGATCACCTCTCAGTCGCAGTGTGGCCTCTTGGAACTAGAGCCCACTTGTGTTCAACTGACCAGTTAAAGCTCCCCTTGGGCAACCTGTTTGGATAACATCCTGTACCCAATAAAAACACTGGCCCATGAGTCCCTTCTCTCTCCCTCTGCCTGCATTCCCTGGTATGTGGCCTCCAGGCATGCCATCGACACCCCCAGGGTCTGAAGTACTAAAAAGTCTTAAACTTTCACATTGTTTTTGCATCATTGCAATTGCACCTGCGGTCAGACCCCTGATGGTGAGGCCTGCCTTGAGAAGATTCATGCAGGTGAATCTCCTCCTGTTGTTATTGGCACCTCTGGTGACTGCTGGAAACAACAGCTAAGTTAATGTAGAAGCTCAAAGTAGCTCATTCAAAACAGCCTCTCCTCCCAAATTTATATGTTGAAATCCTAACCCCCAAGATGATAGTATTAAGAGGTGGAGCCTTTGAGGAGATGATCAGGACAGGGGGAAGAGCCCTCATGAATGAGATTTTATTAAAGAGACCTGAGAGAGACCCCTCACTCCATCCAACGTGTGAGGATACCGCAAGAAGATGCTACATATGAACCAGAAAATGGGCCCTCACGAGACACCAGGTTTGCCAGTGCCTTTATCTGGACTTCCCAGCCCCCAGAACTGTGAGACATTTTTGATGTTTGTAAGACACCTAGACTATGCTATTTTGTTACAGTCATCCAAACAGACTGAGACAGACAGTAGTAACAACTATCACACTGAGGAAAAGGAGAGGTGTGGTTCATATATATAAAGAAATTATATAAAAAGTTTTGTATAATTTATATAAAGCAATTTGGATAAAACTTAAATTTTCTCTTATGACTACAAGTCATTAGTTGTATTGGGCATATTAGCTCATGTAGCAGAGACCAGAATACACTGCCTCCAAATATGCCACTCTGGCATATGAATTATTTTGAGCTAGAGGCAATTGAGATAAAGCAGACACAAGATGAGTTTTCTGCTATCTCCCTATCTGCCTGAAAGTGGAACATAAATTATTCTTGTGAAGGTATTCCACCCACCCTACTTTTTGTACCAGTTAGGGGAAGACAACATTATCACCAGAGATGAGATGGCACTGAAAATAATTTACATAAATAAACCTCGCTAAGTACCCGTTATCTATCATTGAGTGTCACCCATATATTTATCTTCCCATAGTTTACCATCCCTAAAAAGCACAGAAATGCCTTTCATTTGTCTTATCACTTCTCTACAAATTGATCATTCATTGTCTGAATGGCATAAAAGCCTCCAAGCCTAACTGCTTCTTTGGAGGCTTTTCTCTTCTTTATGAAGCCCTCTTGGGCCATAGAAAACTTTTAATTTTAAATAAGTACGTATGCTTTTCTCCCATTAAATTGCCTTTGTCAGTTTATTTTGCAGGACCAACCACTAAATATAAGAGGGTAAGGGGATTTTTTTTTTCCTTCCATACATTCATTTATTGGGTTTGTAGAAAGATTTTCTCCAGTACTCAGTACTTAGTAGATGATAAATAAGTGCCTACTGACTGGATGAATGCTTTTTTCCTCTGTATACGTTTGCATGTACATTTGTCCTCATTTGGAGCATTGGAACCTTAATCCTTCTCTTTCCTCCAAAATAATCTGGTTAACTACTATAGTTATTTTAAAAGTAGCCCCGAACCCCACTCCCAGCTTAGATAGCTTCAGTTATGGAACAGGAAAGGATGGGGAGAAAGATGAGATGACTTAGTTTTCTAGAATATCCAGAAATAACCACTGCCTCTCCCTGGAAAAGGTTGTACCTCCCTGCTCCACTGATGGCAGGTTTCACCATGTGACTTGCTTTGCCTCACAGGGTCCTATGCCATTTCCAAGAAGGGGCTGTAAGAGCCAATGTGTGGATTGCCACTCTCTTTGTCTGTTAAGGGCACTATAATGAAAATACCTTATGAACAACTGTTATTTCTCCTAGTTCTGGAGGTTAGGAAGTCCAAGATCAAGGTGCTGGCAGATTTGGTGTCTGATGAGGGCTTATTCCTCTTAGTAACTTCTTGCTGCATCTTCACCTGGTAGAAGGGGTAAGGCAGCTCTCTGGGGCTCCTTTTATAAGAACACTAATCCCATTCATGAGCGAGCACTTCACCAAAGTCCCCCATCTAATACCATCCCACTGGGAGTTGGGATTTCAACCCATGAATTTGGTGGGGGACATAAATATTCAGGTCATAGCAACCAGGCTACCTTTGTCCTCAGCCACCCGCCACCAGCCATGCTCTTCCACTTGCCTGGATCCTGGAGAGAAAGCATGGTGCTATGGTTTGGATGAAGTTTGTCTCCACCAAAACTCAGGTTAAAGTTTAATTGCCCATGCTGATGCATTGGGACATGGGCCCCAGTGGGAACTATTTGGACCATGGGATGGATCCTTCATGAAAAGATTCATACCACCTCACAGGGGTGCATTCTTGCTCTCTCAGGAATAGATTAACTCCCAGGAATGTAAGTTGTTATAAATCCAGGATGCTCTTTGCATTTGGCCCCTTCGCACCTCTCTCTTACCCTTTGACCTTTCAGCGTGTTACGTTGCAGCAGGAAAAATTCTTGCCAGAAGCTAGCGCCATTCCCACGAACTTCCCAGCATGCAGAACTGTGAGCTAGATAAGCCTCTTCTCTTTATAAATTACCCACTCTCAGGTATTCTGTTACAGAAACACAGAATGGACTAAGACGCATGGGCAGAGCCCTAGCTGACCACAATGCACGTGTATGAGTGAGAAATAGACCTTCAATGTTGTTAGTTTCTGAGATTTTGAGGTCGTTTGTCACTTCAGCTTATCCTGACTGCTGCAACATATTTGTGACTCTTCTTGCTCTGAATTGCTGCTCAGCCTTCTGCTTCCACCCCGATGACTACATTAACTTCATGTCTTACATTTTCCAAATCTGTATCTCGAGCTATAGTCCTCCTCTTCTGGATAACCGGCTGGCACCACAAACACAGCGTGTGTAGAACCAAAGTACTATATACCTCTCCCAAAACCTGTCTTTTCTCACTGTTTCTTTTTAATCCACACATCCAGCTAGAGGACTCTGAGACATCACTGAGGCCATTCCCAAACCCATTCTCCTACTAGGAGATGAACTTATCACTTCTACTCCTGAAATGTCTCCATTCTGTTTCTCCTTTGAAAGTTCCTAACTGCTAATCTGGCTTTCCTTTTGTCATCTCAATGCCTGCAAGAGCTCTTCAGCTGGTCTCCTTGCCTTTTGTCTTTCCTAAGATTGACATACTCTGGGGTGAGAATATGAATGGAGATCCTAATGCTAAATGTCTAAATATTTAAAGCTCATAAATCAAGCTAAAGGAACTTGCATTTTTGCCTTCTGATTTAAGAAATATACTTTCATAATGACCTGGAAGCTCAGATTCAAATTTAAAGTGTTTAGACTCCTCAGAGTTATATGGTGAAATGTTGTAGGATGTGAAGTACTGACTCCTGGACCCTGGCCAATTGTCCACACCCCCTTGTTTGCATCCCAACTCCATCCCATAATAGAAGAGGATGTGTAGACAGTTGTGAAAGTTTTGGGCTTGTACATGTGAGATTCATCCACACCTCCTATAAGCAGCCAAGCTTTGGCCACCCCTAGGCCTAGGGTGAAAATGGCAATAGCACAGTCTACTCTTAGGGTGAAGAACCAGGAAAGATAATGATGTGTGCTACAGAAGCAGACCTGGATTCATATGTGTAGGGAATTTCAGGATCCTGAGTGAACTGAGCTCACTCTAGAGGAAAGGATGCAGGCTTGGATGATCATGTTTTCTTGGCTCATGTACTTTTGCCCTATGAATAGAAGCAGAACTGGAGATGGGCCAGAGAGGGTCCTTCTAAATTGGAGGGTCCAGGGCAGGGGCCTCTTTTCCTGGATCTACAGCAATTACTTAATTCATAATCATGAGCAACATTTATTGAGAACATTGTATTGCCAAGCATTGTTCCAAACTCTTTGCCAATAAAGAAACTCAGGCACATCTCTTAATTTGCCCAAGTCACATAGTACGTAGAAGGCAAAGCTAAGGATTAAAGCCAGACAATTGGAGCAGACTGAGGTGGCTCACACCTGTAATCCCAGCGCTTTGGGAGACTGAGGTGGGTGGATCACCTGAGGTCAGGAGCTCGAGACCAGCCTGGCCAACATGGTAAAACCCCATCTCTACTAAAAATACGAAAATTACCTGGGCATGGTGGCATGCCCCTGTAATCCCAGCTACTCGAGAGGCTGAAGTGGGAGAATCTCTTGAACCTGCGAGGTGGAGGATGCAGTGAGCTGAGATCATGCCATTGCACTCCAGCCTGGGCGACAGAGCAAGACTCTGTCTAAAAAAAAAAAAAGCCAGACAATTTGATCCCAGAACTACTACACATATCATGCTACATTGTCCCTAGAATCACCTTCTAAATCACAGATCTAATTGAGCCCACCTCCTATTCACCAAAATGCAGTGTTACCCAATGAGAGTGGTATAGTGGAAAGAAAATAAGATTTGGAGCCAGAACATTTTGGTTTCAATGCAAGCTCTACCATCTGCTAGCTCTGTCTCTTAATCAAGGAACTTTTCCTTTTTATAAAATTAGGAGAATAACAATTCATCCCCCATTGGGGACCAAGTGAGTAGTGAATGTGAAAAGCTGTAAAGCTCTGTTATTATTAAGCCTGTTTTTATTAAGATCATATTCCAGTTACTGTATACTGAATACACAATAAATTACTCCAAAATGTATTGGCATCAAAGAATCATTTGCTATGTTCCTGAAGTCCATGGGTCAGGAATTTCAACAGGGCATTTCCTCTGCTCCATAATATCTGGGGTCTCAGGTGGAAGACATGAGGGCTGGAAGCTGGAGTCACATGAATACTTCCCATTCCACATGCATGGTCGTTGATGCTGGCTAGTGCTGAGGGTTAAGACACTCACATGGGGTTCCTGCATGTGGCCTGGACTTTTTTACATCATAGGGGTTGAGAGATTGAGATAAACAGGGAGAGAGAGAGATAGAGAGATAGGGAGAGAGAGATTGGGAGGATGTATGCTTTTTATGGCCTAACCTCAAAGTCATGGAATATCACTTCTGCTATTGCATTGATCAGATCAGTTACAGTTTGCCAAGATTCAGGGAGAAGAGAATGAACTCTATCTCTTGATGGGAAGTGGCAAAGTTCTAGAAGAGCATGTGAAACTTGAAAATATTACTGTGGCCAATTTTGGAAAATATGATTAGCCGCATGTGATCATAAGCTTAATCATCATCTATATTTAGACTAAATCCTGATGCTCTTACATAGCACCTAAGGCCATCTGCAATCTGGCCTCCTCTTTCCCATTCTCTTACTTTACTATTCTGTGCCCACCTTGCTAAGTGATGGTGTCTCAACATTAAGGAACTTGCATGTCGACCTTTTGGGTACACATACTGCTCCTTCTACCTGGAATACTCCTTTTCCCCACTCACAGTGACTGTGGACATTCTACTTATCCCTTTGGTGAACTCTTTCCTCTGCTCAACTCACAGGACTCTAGGCTAAGTAGAGCCAACCCAGGCATAGATATGATTTCAAATATTTAGCTCCACTATCAGTTTAGAAACAAGAAGTATCATAACTGTAGTTCTTACCTAAGTGTCTACAGATCGTCAGTTGTGTTGTGATTGTCTCTTTTCACTAAACAGTGAGCTACAGAGTAGCAGAATATGCCAACCCAAAATATGCCACTTATGCAAAAAGCTAAAGGCAATTGAGAAGACGACGATCAGGAAAAAACATTTTTCTCTCTCCCTATTTGCTTAAAATCAGGACATGAATTTGTAAAGGTGTTCTTTCTCCCCTCTCTACTAAAAAGGATGAAAGTTAATCATTGGAAACAACGTTAGAGCCTATCAGCCTGGAGATGGCACCAGAAGAGTCTACATAGCAAACTTTACTAACTAGCCCTCATTTTCTATTATTTATATGTTTTCCTTGCTACAATTTGCCATCCCAGAATGTCAAAGTCCTTTTTCTTTGTCTTGTCATTTCCTTAAATTTTTATTTTTCTTTCATTAAGACATTACATAAGTTGAAATTCCAACCATCACTTTTAGTTAATCATTTTTGGCTACTCCTGTGTGTATGCATCAAACAAATGCTAATACATTTGTTTGTTTTTGTAGGAAACCAGAATATACCACCTTAAAATATGCCTCTTTGGCATAAGGATTATTTTGAGTTGATTATTCTGAGAAGCTGCAGACACAGGAGAAGTCCTGGAAACAGAGTAGAAGTTGCCCTTTTGTAAGGGAAATGTAAATCTATTAAGGAAACATCCATTTGTAAGGGTGTCTCCTTCTCTGTACCAGGAATAGAAGAATGACTCTAAATCATGACCGCCTCTTGCTAATGGAGAAGACACAGACTTAAATCTGCAAAATGAACTTAACCCTTGCCCATGCTTCTTCTCATCATTATAATAATTATCATAATAATATGCCTTCCCTATACCCTTGTTGCTTTGTTTCAGCAAATGATAGTATTTAAGCCTGATTTCCAGGATAACTGTTTGAGATTTGCTTATTTCTCTGGATGTCTCCTGTAGGTACATGAATCCAACTATACATGTTTTTAAACTTCTATTTGTTTTTCTCCTGTTAATCTGTCTTTTGTTACAGAAGTCTCTTCCAATTAAGAGTTATGAAGAGTAGAGAGAAAATTATTTTTCCTCTCCTACATTTTTCTCTTGTTAATCTGTCTTTAGTTGGCTCCATTTATGGGCCATAGCTGGAGAACCTGTGATGGGTAGAGGGAAAAGGTTTTTACCTCCTTTACAGAGCTTTCTGGGTTTATTTCTCCCTATCACACCCTGCCTCCACTCTTATCCCTTCTCCTTTCTACTTCCAGCTGGGTGCAGTGCCCAATAGATACCCAGTAACATTTGTTTGTTCAAGCTTCTCTGCCCTTGTTAATTCACCTAGGATTTCCTCTTACTGAACAGATTTTCTAGGGAATGGATAGAGCCAAAATTGTATTTGGCAGTTTCAAATTCAGTTTTTCAGATGTTTAAGCATTCTTTTTTTCTGCTTGTTAGAAGCCTTTGTCTATACATGGCTACTGAATTCCCTTAGTTTGCTGTATTTTTTTAAAAATCTCTCTTATTTATGCAACTGGTTGTTTAAAGGTACTCTCCAAATACCCTGGTTCCTTTTATTTTATAATAATGTGACATTATAGTTTCTGCAAGTTTTGAATAATCACAAATTCTTGTAATATCTAGAGTTGTGTAATTTAAATGCTTTTGGAAGCCATTGGTTTATTTGTGAAATACTGACATTCTTTTGCATGTGTTTAACTCCCCAGTGGAAAGGTTCTTCATAAATGTGGCACAGAAAAGCCAATACCCTGAGACAGTGGTGTTGCAGTAAAGAAAGTGTTTTCTTATTGCAAAGCAGCCAACTGGAAAGGATGAGAGATATTTCTTAACTCTGCCTCCCTGAGAGCTCAGAGACTAGGATTTCTAAGGATAATTTGGCAGGTAGGGGGCTCGGGAAAATGTGCTGCTGATTGGTTGGGGATGAAATTATCATTGGTTTCTAGGTAGAGGTCATAGAATCATTGAGTCAGTTCCTTGGTATAAGTCATGGGTTGGGGTGATGTCAGTTGGTCATCAGAGTGCAAACATCTGAAAAATATCTCAAAGATCAATCTTAGGCTTTCCATTAGTAATGTTATGTATAGAAGCAAGTAGGGAAGTTTCAGATCTCATGACCTTTTGCTACATGACTCCTGAGCAGTAAGGAATTATAAGAAAGCAAGCTAAGGGCCAGGCACAGTGGCTCACACCTGTAATCCCAACACTTTGGGAGGCCAAGGTGGGTGGATCATTTTAGCTGAGAAGTTCAAAACCAGCCTGGCCAACATGGTGAAACCCCGTCTTTACTAAAATTACAAAAATTAGCTATGCATGGTGGTGGATGTCTGTAATCCCAGCTATTTGGGAGGCTGAGGCAGGAGAATCATTGAGCCCAGGTGGTGGAGGTTGCAGTGAGCAGAGATTGTGCTACTGCTGCACACCAGCCTGGGGAAACAGAGCGAGACTCCATCTCGAAAGAAAGAAAGAAAGAAAGAAAGAAAGAAAGAAAGAAAGAAAGAAAAGCAAGCTAGGGACAATGGCTGGTTATTGTTTAACTATGCCTACAGCTTAGCAGAGTTCAGGTCCCTGCTTTAATCCTAACCATGTGGCCTTTCATTAGTCTTACAAAGGCAGTTTCAGTCCCCAGAAGGGGTCAGTTTTGGGAAGGACTATTATCATCCTTGCTTCTAAGTTAAACTCTAAACTAAATTCTTCCCATAGTCAGTTTGGCCTATGCCCAGGAATGAACAAGGGCAGTTAGTTAGTTTGTGAGGTTAGAAGGAAGATAGAGTCATTTATGTTATATTTCTCTCCATGTTATAATTTTTGAAAAGGCAGTTTTCACTTTTTTCTATGTAATTTTTAGAATATAATAACTAAACCTACTGCAGAGTTAAGGAAATATCCAAATGAAAATTTGATTATTGCCCTTCAGAAAACTGCCTTTTATTGAATTTTAGTCTTTTCTAATTCTTTTTCTTTTTTTTTTTTTTGAGACAGGGTTTCACTTGTCACTTGGGTTGAAGTGCAGTGGTGTGATCTCAGCTTACTGCAGCCTCGACCTCCCAGGCTCATGCAATCCTCCAACTTCAGCCTCCCAGGTAGCTGGAACTACAGGCACACACCACCATGCCTGGCTAATTTTGTAGAGATGGAATTTTGCCATGTTTCCTAGGCTGGTTTTGAACTCCTAAGCTTTAAGCAATCTGCCTGAGTTGGCTTCCCAAGGTTTTGGAACTACAGACATGAGCCACCACAGTGGCCTATCTTTCTTAATTCCTTAACTCCCTTTCCTCTCCTAGTTTCTATCATTCCTTTTCAACCTATATCTCTATGGTATAGAGAAGAAAGTTGTTAAAGACCAGAACTGAAGGTGTTAAATTGTCAAAGTACTTGGTGATTACTGGATGGGAGTCTTAGCATGTCAAAATAGAAGAGGTCATTAGAACAACCAAGTCTACGTCCCTAAATTTAATGGATAGTGTTTTAGTCTGGGAAGCTATAACAAAATACCATAAATTGGAAGAAATTTATTTCTCACAGTTCTGGAGGCTGGAAGTCCAAGATCAAGATGCCAGCATGCTCAGTGTTTGGTGGGAGCCTGCTTTCTGGTTCACGGATGGCACCTTTTTGCTGTGTTGTCACATGGTAGAAAGAAAGGGCTAGCTGTCTAGCACTCTGAGGTTTCTTTTATAAAGACACTATTTCCAGTCATGAGAGCTCCACCTGCATGCTCTAATCACTTCCCAAAGGCCTCATCTCATGTCCTAATACCATCACCTTGGAGGTTACATTTCAACATATAAACTTCAAGGGGACATAGACATTCAAACCAAAGCAGATGAGGAAACTGAGACTCAGGATTTACTCTGGAGGCTCTTCACAAGTTCTTCTCAGATATAATGTGAATGACAGAAAGAAGGACCAAAAAAACAAAAACAAAAACAAAAAACCCAAACCCAAACCCAAAGATAAAAATAACAAAGGTTCTTGATCTGAAGAGGATCTTTGCCGTCAAAGGGGAAAGATGACAGTGAATACAGTGGGGTCTTTAAACCCCTTACAGCCAAGCAGGACCTTAGCCTGTTCCCTCAGAGCAAGGGGAGATGAATTACTGAGATGCTGGAGTTTAACATGCTATTCTTACTAATAAGCTCTCTTAGCTACAGCCCCAAAAATGCCACTAGATGTCAAGAGAAGATTCATAATGACACTTAAGTTTGCAAAGGCTCTCATTTTGAAACTGCAGCCATAACACATTACCCACGTTATACTGAGCTCATATTTAATTCTGACAAAGGACAAACACCAGGTGGTGAGAACTTGATGTTTTTCCTCCATCACTGGAGAGAAGACGTGTTGGGCCATACTGTTTTTGACACAGTGCCTCAATTGGGTCTTAAAGAATAGGTAGCACATGCTCAATGAAATAGGAGATGCTACACTGATCTGGGGAGAATTTAGCAGCTTGGTTTGAGGTTTAAGTTTGATGTTCCTCCACCAGGGACCCACCAGTCACAATAATTACATTTCTGTCTTCTCATAATATGATTTATTTAGATGTTGCTTTATGAATTAATTCCCTCTAATTGCTGCTCCACTCACTGCAAATCAAGGTTTCTTGCTTTCTGTAGTACGACGAACATGATCCTACAGTGCAGTAATTAGTCCAATTAGGAAGCAAGGCAGATGTGGAAAACCAATTAGTTTCAGGAATATGTCTGTGCTTATGTATCCCAAGCACTGTTCAATTGAAATTTAATAGCAACTTAATAAAACATTGTTTTATTCATAAACTATCTCTTCCTTCCAAGCTCCCATTTGTTTGTTTATCTGTTCATTTCTAGAGGAGCCAGTGCCAGCATGCTTCATGCTTGGTGAATCTCTTTCCATGCAGAGATTATTGTTATTTTCTCCCTGTGGTGAAAGTGAAAGGATCCTTATTTGTAGAAGGAGGCAAAGACTAGTGATTTGGGAAAAGGGTGAGTTTTTGGCCTCTTCCCCCTCTTTATCTTAAATACAACGATCACTTGATTCAGGGACGTAAACCAGGAGACAACAACAATGCATTTTGCGTGCACACACACACACAAACACACACTCATACACACATACACATATAGATACATATACACATGTATGTATACATACACACATATATGCAGATGCACACATACATGTAGACACACATACACATAATTCCTTTCATGGCCCCTGGAAGCAACCATGGGCTCAAGCTCACCTTGTGTCTATCAATCTCACTGAGGCTTCTACTGCCTGAGTCTGGGTCTGACTCAAGGGACATCCCATTTCCTGAGGTTTATTCAGTTGGGAAATTGGAATGAAATGAACCATTAACCCTATGGTTCCAAAAGATAATAACTTATTTCTCAAAATTCTGAAGTATTAACTCACAAAACAAAAACAAAAAAAACAAAAAAACAAGGGTTTAACAATCCAAACTGATTGTGCTCCAATTTGAGGGAAGGGACTGGATGTGACAGCACCCTGTTACGTGTGCAAACCATTTAACCCAGTGTAAAAAGAGGAAGAGGCTGATCCCAGTCCTTGATCTAGTTTAGAGTCTGAGGTTGAAGCAGTGTGCACAGTGAGGAAAAACTGATATTTCTCTATTTGGTGAAGAACAAGAGGACATGGGGAACCCCATCAGTGAGTGGGCAGACAGCCGGCTGACTCTCATTGATATCCCAGCCCAGTTCTCTCTGCAAAGTGGAAGGCAGGAAGGAGTCCCTTCCACTTTGCTGGAAGAAAGCAAGTGTGGACAACATACAATCTCAGATAGAAAGGGACCCTTAGGGAGTGCAAAGTTCATTCTATTTCATAGAAGAATCAGAAGCCCTGAGAAGAGAAATGGCTTCTTTCCCCAAGGTGGCAGAGCTAACATTAGCTCAAGAGTCTCTTGACATGCCATGCCATGTTCCGCACAGCATTCTGCTGCCTCTCTTTGGGGAACAAATCTCTAGTTCCAGAACATCTACATACAAGAGTTATTAAAAGAAATCTATCACCAAACAATCACAGTTACTGAAAATCCCTATTCACTGCTCAGTCTGATAGGTAAATTACCCAACTTTGATTTATGTAACTCATTATCATTGCACAGTCGCTGCAGTGATATGCTCCATTTGTCTCCTTGATCATTATGTGGTTGGTTTTCTCTGTCCTGAAAGCAAGACCTTAATAATAACCAGCAAGGGTAATACAATTAGCAAGATGTGGCATTAACGTGTGCAGTTGGCCTTTGTGTGTGCATGTGGGCATGCTTGTGTGTGTGTTGGGGAGGTGAGGGTGTTGAGAATGTTCGACGCAATAGGTAACTAAGCCCATCTTTTGGGGAGAGCAACTGCTTTCCCTCCTGACCCAGGAAAGGGATGGGATATATGAAATTTCTGTTTACATCCACAGACAATTCAATCAGGGAACCCTTGGATACAAGCTGGAGTGTGTGGGGCAAAGGAAGAGGGAATAATGTCACTGTGGAAAGGAAGAGAAAGGATTGTGATAAATCTGTGGCAGATTTCAGAAGATGGTTGCCTGGTGAACTGGGGGATGAGGTCATTCATCCCAGCTCGCAGGAAGTCATTATTGCTCTTCTAATTGTATCTGTCCCTTGGGGGACATGTGACAGTGTTCAGGCTACAAATGCCCACCACTCTGGAGTGGATGATTCACCAACCTCAGCTGATTGAGGGGTTAAAGTGGAAGCGGGATGAGCAGAAATGCTCTCCTTGCCTTTCCTAGGCTTTCACTGGAAGGGGCACTCTTTTGCGGGGGTGGAGGTGGTTAAAAAGGCAATTATCAATCAAACCAATGTAATTTTTTAAAAGTCTGATGCAATATCTGAAAATTCAATACAATTCAATTTGACAAATACTTATTAAAGGATACCCAATGGTTAAAAATAAGTGTATACTACACTGGAGCGTATGGATTATTTAGAGCAGAATAATCCAGGATTCCTGTCCTCAGAGGAGTTGACAGTCTATGAAGGCATAAGTCAATAGTCCAAGTGCCTGTAAGACAAAGTAATATATGATGAGTGATACAGGAAGCATTCAAGTATGGTGAGGCAGAGAGAATGGTTGAGGAAATTAGGAAGCTTCTTGGAGAATGAATATGTGAGCTGTATCATGAAAAACAGGTGGGTTTTGGATAAGCAGAGAAGGGCACTGGAGGCAGGAGGAACAGCACAGAAGTCAAGCAGTGGTTGGGAAAGCACAGGTGACTTTAGGGAGTAGAAACTCTCCAGGTCATCTAGAACCACAACAGCAGTAAGCTGTGAATGTGGTTTGGTATGGAACATGGGGACCAAGGTATCTGCCCTGAGTTTAGTGGGCTCTGGGTAATGACAAAATCTTCAACCATATTCTTGGGACTTTTTCTAACACAGAAACCATTTCAGTGATTGATTCCATCTGCTCTGCTAAACGATTATTTCAGAAAATGAAATGCATCAACCCATTGCAAATGACATATTTAATTCTATGCCCCTCACAGCTCTTATTAGATGAGTTTTCAAGCACACACCCCTTGCAGCCTTATCTACAATGGTAATATTGAGTTATTCATGAGTCCAAAGACTTGTAAACTATTGCTGTGAGGTAAGCGTTTGCAATAACAGAGCAGCATAATTTTTCTCTGTTACTAATAGGGTACGGGAGGATAATAAAAATAAGAATTATTTAAGTTTCTTTCAGGGACCCCAAGGAGAATAAAGAGGCCACACTTTCTCTCATGTCTGCTACTTGGAGAGAAATGGGAGCCAGGACAAAGACTCAAAGACTTCTTCGCCGCTTTCCCCAGGGCTCCCATTGATTGTGCGGAAGAGCTGCCTTTGGGGCATCTGCTTTCCTAAGCAATCAATGCAACAACAGAGTGAGAAATGAGTAACAGCAACTGCTTAGCATCCATTCTTCCTTGTAATTAATATCACGTGGCTGCACAGGCAGCCAGGAGCTGTCTGGTGGAGAAATGCTCATTCAGGGAAACCAAGCAACAAACAAACAGACACGAAAATGTATTTGCACACAATTCTTGGAAAATGCAAAAGGGAAAGGGCTTACCTCAAAGCTGTCTATAACTGAATTATTACTGGAGGTTTATGTTTGGTCTTTTTTTTTTTTTCTTTTCCTCTGACAAATCAGCTCATATATTTTCTTGCAACTGAGACAAGCACTGTTTTAATTGTTCCATTAAAAGAGGTGTTGAAATGTTACTAATTGTCAAATGCAATTAAGTGTAGCAACATGTCACAGGTAAATTAATGAGAAGCCAGGTGCTTGGGGGGTGGTGCTTAGCATTCAAGGGGATGGGAATAATTGTAAGCCTTCCTGGAGGTGACTCCCGCTTGCCTAACCATGGAGCGTTATGCACTGAACTGGTCCCTGATCACAGCTTTTAAGTGTTTTTGATTCATCAGTGGCCATTTGCTGTGAGTCGTTTTTAGCTGCTCTGTCTCTCAAAGCTTGATGGTGATGCTGTGAGCAGGGTGTTGGTAATTTTAAAAAGAAAAGACAATTGTTTTTCTTGAACAATCCAGATAAAGGGAACAGTATTTGCAAAGAATCCAGAGGCTTACATCTGGAACTCTCTGTCCATCACCCTTCACGTGCCGTGACAGAGATAGAGGGCAACCATAGTGCCTGATTGTCCCATGAAGACATGTTGTGAAACCAGATGTCTGCCAAGATAAAAGCCTAAGATCAGCTGGAAAACACAGAGAGCTACAGAGAGCTGCACCCATAAGGTTAGAAGTGCCTTATGGACATGGTGCTGTTGTCTCAGTAGGTTAGTTAGGTTTCACATCCCTTCATTTGATTTCCTATTTATTTGTTTATTCTTTCCACATGCTATGTGCAGTGGAACACACAGAAATATAAAACATGACCTTATGCCCTCTGCTTTCATTTTCAACTACAGTCACGCACCACATAATGATATTTCAGTCATTGACAAATGCAACATTGGTCCCATAAGATTATAAGGGAGCTGAAAAATTCCCGTTGCCTAGTGACATAGCTTTCATAACATCATGGCTCAACACATAACTTTTCCACATTTAGATACATTTAAATACACAAATGCTTACCATGGTAAGCATTAACATAATGCTTACCATTATGTTACAGTTGTCTGTAGTATTCAGCACAGTAACATGCAGTACAGGTTTGTAGCCTGGGAACAATAGGCCATACCATGTAGCTTAGGTGTGTAGCAGGCTACACCATGTAGGTTTGTAGATGTATGCTCTATGGTGTTTGCACAATGACAAAATGGCCTAAAGATGCATTTCTCAGAATATGTTCCTGTTGTTAAGTGGCACATTAAATATATCTTATCTAGATTAAGTACACACATCTTCAACTAGCTAGTAAGCTGTTGACAGTAGGTACTGGGTCCTATTCTTTGAACCTGAAACACCTAGCACAGTGCCTGGCACATATTAAGAACTCAGTAAGTATTTAATGAATAAACAAAAATAGAAGAGCAAGCAGGAAAGGAAATTTCTCCTCGGGAAGAGGGTACACTAAGTTAGGTAGAAATGCCAAAATTTCCATGGCAAGTGGTGCAAGAAGGAATTAAAAGGCTCAGAGAAGTGGGCATGTTATAATGGATATAATATGTAAGGCTGGAAAATGTACCAGATGACTATGTTCCATGGAAAGTTTCAGAGGTAACGATAAGAAATGCAATGTTGAGAGAGACACCAGGATCACTAAGGTCACTGATGGTTTCCTCTGTAGACCAGGGCTGGCTGTAGGAGATACTGTTATAGAAATGGGCTCATTAATGTCAATGGTGATGATAATACCCTGAGAAAATCGCAGCTAAGTGGTAGTACCTAACAGTCAGATTCCAGGTTGGTGCAACAAAGTTACAATGGAATCCAAGGGTTCCTGGTCTGCAGAGAGTTATGGAGATGTTAATAGAACACAGCACCCCCTAAAGGCAAAATATACAGGCAGCTAATATGAGTCATGCCTAATCTGTACAATAGAAAAAAAAATAGGGATGAATGGTTAGGAGGCAGATAGCAGTTACTCCAAGAAAATATCATGATTCCTTGCTCAGTTTTCAGATTTCATTTGTTAGGTCTGAAATCCATTGACTGAAGGGGAGACTAGATTCCCAGGAGGAATCCTGGGAACACCACAGTGTACACATGATTGAGTCTACCAGTCTTTCCCCACAGGGATTGCAGCCATTTGCTCCACTGGGGAAAGAGAAATACTTAAACAGTTTAAGAACTCTTGGGCAGAAGACCTGAGTAGCTCTTGTACTTGAAAACTGAGAAAGTCACCATGCCTCACAGATATAGAAGGAGTGTATGGAAGCTAGGTAATAAATAGAGTTTGGGACCAGGCCTGGCTCATAATGGGTCAAACAGGTCTTCAGACACACCAAATGGCACTTTCTCTGATCCCTGCATGTATAACAGGAATAGACACACTTGGTAGTTGGCGTATCCCTCCATTAGGTCATTGGCCTGAGGGCTAAGAGTTATTGCAGTGGGGGAACACCAAGTGAAGGCATCTGAATCTGCCACCACTCCCACTCCAGGCGAAGACAATAAATCACGGTAAATATGACATCCCAGTGGAAATAACAGAAAGTAGTGCTGCTCTTAAAGAACTAAAGGATTTAGGCGTTATAGTTTCATCATTATCTCCATTTACTTCACGAATCTGGCATTTATAAAAACAGACGGATTCTGTAGGATAACAATGAATTATCAAAAATTCAACCAAGTAGTAAATCCAATTGTAAATGCCTTTTGCTGTAGCAGATTAAAATGTCTTTGGGCATACTATGTGCAGATATTGACTGGAGAATGTGTTCTTTTACCTTTACAAAAAAAAAAAAAAGATAATCAAAAACAATTCATTTTCTGTTGAATGGGTATTGATACATATATCTATGGTTTTGTTCCATCCTCTTCCATCCTTGGTCATAATATAGTCTAAAGAGACCTTGATTGTTTCAACAACCCAAATAAATCACACTGATCCCCTATATTGATGGCATCCTGCTAATCAGAGTGGATGAGCATTGGAGGCCGTGGTAAGACACATGCACTCCAGAGGGTAGTAGATAAACTCCATGAAGATTTAAGTGCTCTTTAGATGAGTAAAATTTTTAGGGATCTAAGATTAGAGTTTGCTGGGATGCTCTCTTTTAGACAAAAGGCAATTTATTGTGTTTTACACTTCCCATCATGAAGAAAAACATAGAATATCTATTTGAATTCTGGTGGAAGGTATTTCACACTTTGAGATATTGTATAGCCCAGATACCAGGTGACAGGAAAGGCTGTAAGTTTTGAGTGAACTGAGAGCAGGAAAGAATTTTCCAGTGGATTCAGGCTGGTCCTGTTTCTTGGTCTATTCAATCATGCAGACCTGATTCTACTATAGGTGCCATTGGTGGGAAAAGATGTACTGTAGAGTCTTTAGAAAGTCCAGTGAGAATTCAACACAGTACTGGAAGTCCTAGCTAAAGCAATCAGGCAAGAAAAAGAAATAAAAGGCATCCAAATTGGAAAAGAGGAAGACAAATTGTCTCTTTTTGCAGATGACATAATCTTATATACAGAAAAGCCAGAACACCCCACCAAAAACTTCTTAGAACTGACAAATTCAGTAAAGTTGCAGGATACAAAATCAACTTAGAAAAATTAGTAGGGTTTCTATACACCATTAATAAACTAGCTGAAAAATAAATCAAGAAGACAATTTCATTAACAATAGCTCTTTTAAAATACCTAAAAATAAATTTAACCAAGGAGGTGAAAGACCTCTGCAAGGGAAACTACAAGACATTGATGAAAGAAATTGGAGAGGGCACAAACAAATGGAAAGACAACCCTTGCTCATGGACTGGGAAGATTAATATAATTAAAATGACTATATTATCCAAAGCCATCTATAGATTCAATGCAATCCCTGTAAAAACAGCCAGGACATTCTTCACAGAAATAGAATAAAACAATCCTAAAATTCATATGGAACCACAGAAGAGCCCAGGTAGCCAAAGCAATCCTAAGCAAAAAGAACAAAGCTGCAGGCACAATGCTACCTGACTTCAAAATATACCACAAAGCTATAGTAACCAAAACAGCATAGTACTGGTATAAAAAACAGACACATAGACCAATGGAACAGAATAGAGAACCCATAAATACATCTATCTATCTACAGCCAACTGATTTTTGACAAAGACACTAAGAATATACATTGTTGAAAGGATGTCCTCTTCAATAAGTGGTGTTGGAAAAACTGAATATGCATCTGCAGAAGAATGAAACCAGACCCCTATTTGAGTTGATAATCAACTCAAAATGTATTAAAGATTTAAATGTAAGGGCCAAAATCATAAAACTACTAGAATAAAACGTAGGGTGAACACTCTAGTACATTGGTCTAGGCAAAGATTTTTTGAGTAAGACCCCAAAAGCACAAGCAACGAAAGAGAAAGTAGACAAACAGAACTATATTAAACTAAAAAGCCTCTGCACAGCAAAACAAAACAAAACAAAAACAATGAACAAAGTGAAGAGATAACCTGTTGAATAAGAGAAAATATTTGCAGACCCTTCATCTGGCAAGGGACTGATAGCCAGATTACAAGAAACTCAAACAACTCAACAGCAAAAAATCAAAATAATCCCATTAAAAAGAGGGCAAAGGATATGAATAGACATCTCAATAGAAGACATACAGATGGCCAACAGGTATATGAAAAGAGTGCTCAACATCACTAATCATGAGGGAAATGCAAATCAAAACCACAATGAGATATCCTGTATCATGACTGATTATGAAAAAGACTAAAAATAACAAATAGTGTTGAGAATGCAGAGATAAAGGAGTTCTTGTGCACTGTTTATGGGAATGTAAATTAGTACAGCCATTATGAAAAGAAGTATGGAGGATTCTCAAACTACTAAATATAGAACCACCATATGATCCAGCAATCCTCCTACTAGGCATTTATCCAAAGGAAAATAAATCAGTGTGTCAAGGGGATATCTGAACCCCCATATTCATTGTAGCACTATACACAATAGCTAAGATATGAAATCAACCTAAGCGTCCACCAATGGATGAATGAATAAATACATTTGGTATATATACACAATGAATTACTACTGAACCATAAGAAAATAAAATCCTGTCATTTACAGAAACATGGATGGAACTGGAGGTCATTATGTAAAGTGAACTAAACCAGACACAGAAAAACAAATATTGCATGTTCTCCCTCATATGTGGGAACTAAGAATGTTGAGTTCAAGGAGGTAAAGAGTTAAATGATAGTTACCAGAGAATGAGAAGGGTGTGTGTGTGTGGTGTAGGGGAGGGAGTGTGTAGGGATGAAGAAAGGTTGGTTAATGGGTAGAAACATTAGTTAGATAGAAGGAATAAGTTCTAGTGTTCCATAGCATAGTAGACTGACTATAGTTAATGATGTATTGTGTATTTCAAAACAGTTAGAAGAGATTTGAAATTTCTCCAACATAAAGAAATGATAAATGTTCAAGGTAATCCTAAATACTAAATCAGGATACCCTAAATAACCTGATTTGATCATTACACATTATATGCATGTATCAAAATATCACATCTACCACATGAATATGTACAAATATTATCTATCAGGAAGGAAGGAAGGAAGGAAGGAAAGAAGGAAGGCGGGAGAGAGGGAGGGAGGGAGGAAGGAAGGAAGGAAGGGAGGGAAAGGAAAGGAATTAGTTCAATGAGAGAATCACCACATAAATACCTGGAATTCTTGGACAAGGCTGTGTTATCTATAACACAGAATTACAAACCATTTGAAAAACAGCTCATAAAGTGTTGCTGCTCCCCATAAGGCTGGAATGCTTGATCATCAGATATTAAGTTACCATGCATTTGGGATTGGCCATCATGAGCTAAGTTTGTTCAGAACCATCAAGTCATAATGTCAGGAGGGCCTAGCTTTGTCATGATGGAAGTGATGTATCTAGATCTGTACACAGACAGGACCAAAAGGCACAAGCAAGCTGCACTATCAGGTGGCCCAGGTCTCATGACCTCTGCCACAGTTATACCAGAACCTTTTCCTCAGCTCACACATGCGGCTACATGTGTTATTCCTTATGACCTGTTGATGAAGGAAGAAAAAAACCTGATTGTGATTCATAGATGGGTTGACTTGGTTGTGGGTATGTTTGGTAGCTGAACTATAGCTCCACTCAGGGTGAGATTGAAATGGGAGGAAATCTTCACAGTGGGAAGAGCTAAGGAAGCCCACCTAGTCATCTATTTTGCATGTAAAAACAAGTGTTCCAAAGCTAGAATATATATGGACTCATGAGTTATGGGGAGTGGGTAGGCTGGCTAAGTAGGAGTTTGGATATAAAAAGATTGGGGCTGGGCACAATGGCTCTCGCCTGTAATCCCAGCACTTTGGGAGGCCGAGGTGGGAGGATCCCCTGAGGTCAGGAGTTCGAGACCAGCCTGGACAGCATGGTGAATCCCCGTCTCTACTAAAAATACAAAAATTAGCTAGGCATGGTGGCAGCGCCTGTAATCCCAGCTACTAGGGAGGCTGAGACAGGAGAATTTCTTGAACCCGGGAGGCGGAGGTTGCAGTGAGCCGAGATTGTGCCACTGCACTCCAATCTGGGTGACAGAGCAAGACCCTGTCTCAAAAAAAAAAAAAAAAAAAAGGAGAGAAGAAAACAGAAAAGAAAAAAGGAGAGAAGAAAACAGAAAAAAAAAAAAGGATTGGAAGATTGGGACAAGGAGGTATAGGATGGGGCATGAAGTTAGACATATGGAAGCAGGTCTAAAGAGTGAAGATTTTTATATCACATTTTTTATGCCTATTGGGGCACATTCTACCACAGAACAGATATTACGGAACCAAGTATGCTCAAAGGATCTATCATTGGCCACTCCTGTGTCGCACAATGGACCAATGAATATGAGTCATGCTGGCAGGGTTGGAGGCTGCCCATGAGCACAGCAGCATGAGCACCCAAGGCTGATTTATCTACTGTCACTGTCTAATGACCAACCTGCTAGCAACAGAGAACAACAGATTCAACACCATCTCTCAAGGAGAACAACTGGCCACTTGGTGGCAAGTTGACTATATCGGATCTCTTCTACTTTGGAAGAGGCAGCACTTTATTTATTTATTTATTTTTCCTTCAACTTTTATTTTCAGTTCTGGGTTACACGTGCAGGATGTGCAGATTTGTTACACAGGTAAATGTGTGCCATGGTGGTTGGCTGCACATATCATCCCATCACTTAGGTATTAAGTCCAGCATTCACTAGCTATTCTTCCTGATGCTCTCTTCCTCCTCACCCACCTCTGACAGACCCCAGTGTGTGTTGTTCCCTGCCATGTGTCCATGTGTTCTCATCATTCAGCTCCCACTTATAAGTGAGAACATGCAGTGTTTGGTTTTCTGTTCCTGTGTTAGTCTGCCAAGCAAGGATAAAGGCTTCCAGCTCCATCCATGTCCCTGCAAAGGACAAGATCTCAGTTCCTTTTATGACTGCATAGTATTCCATAGTGCATGTGCACATTTTCTTTATCTAGTTCTATCACTGGTGGGCATTTAGGTTGATTCCATGTCTTTGCTGTTGTGAATAGGAGCAACACTTTACCTTGACATGAATATACTCATATTCCAGATATGGATTTGCCTGTCATGCCAACAGGATCACAGCCAGCATCAGTACTGGAGGCTCGTAGAGTATCTAATCCATTGGCACAGGATTTCACAAAACATGGCATCAGTACATGGGACATACTTTACTGCCAAAGAGTTGAGCTAGTGAGCACTTGACAGGGAATCTGCTGATCATATCACATAATACACCACCTAAAAGTGCTGGCCTGATAGAGTGATGCAATAACCTACTCAAAGCACACAGTAGTGCCATCTCAGGGGATGTGGCACTATCTTTCAGGAAACAGCATATACCTTAAATTAAAAAAATTTATACAGTGCTATGCACCTAATAGGTAGCATTCATAAGTATGGAAACCAAATGGTAGAAACCAGAGCCCCACTCCTAGTGAGTCACTTGGGGAACATGGGCTTCTCATCCCCACAACCCAGGGCTCTGCATATATAAAAGTTCCCCTTTCTTTCTTTCTTTTTTGAGATGGAGTCTCGCTGTTTTGCCAGACTGGAGTGCAGTGGTGCGATCTTGGCTCACTGCAACCTCCACTTCCCAGGTTCAAGCGATTCTCCTGTCTCAACCTCCGGAATAGCTGGGACTACAGGCACACACCACCATGCCCAGCTAGTTTTTGTATTTTCAGCAGAGACGGGATTTCACCATGTTGACCAGGATAGTCTCGTTATCCTGACCTCGTGATCCGCCGGCCTTGGCCTTCTAAAGTCCTGGGATTACAGGTATGAGCCATCGTGCCTGGCCTCCATTTTCTAAAGGAAAAAATACTGCTGCCAAGGGACACAGCAGGAGTCTGGCTGAATTATAAACTATTACTGTTTTGGCACTTCAGACTCGTTGTGCCCAGGAACCAGCAGGCAAGAAAAGGAGTCACTAGTTGGCTAGAGTGATTTACTCTGGTAAGCAGGAAGAGGTAGGGCTGCTAGGAGCAGAAAGAATTAGGTTTGGTACTCAGATGATCCACTTGGGCATCTTTTCAGACTCTCTTGACCAATTTTAGAAGGATGTGTAGCAACCTTGGCCTGAGGAGGGCATGGTAACCAGGAGTTCAGATCCTTTTAGGGTCTAGCTCTTGCCACCAATAGGACAGCAAGAGCAGCAAGGGTACTAGTTGAGAGTAAGGGGATCTATGATGGATAACAGAGGATGGTGAGAATGTCAGTTGTAGCTCCAAAGCCAATTGCCATGGTCGGGACTGCAAGTCATCCCACTGAACTTCATCTTCCCTCCCCAACAAGGGGTTTACAAGAATGCTGGAGGAACTGCTCCTAGGACTTTGGTGAAGAAGTGGATCCAAATGGTGTAAGAAGTGCACTGTGGCACGGCTGTGATATGTTGCTCAGATCCCCTTTTGGGAATGAAGAATTAATTACCCCAGCTGCTGTGGTGGGTGCTGCTGGCAGTCATCAGCACTTTGAGGGGGATTGTCTCAACCTGAGAAAACAGCCTCAGTTGAGGTCATGCCTTCTTCCAGGGGCCGCCCACATGCAATGACTTCTCATCATGGGGATATAACAGCTCAGCCCATTCACCTCCAATGCAGGATAACTCTGAAGGGACATTTGAGCTCCAGAACTTTCTGTGAATCTGCTGAAGCTGTCATTAGACCCACATCATATCTCAACTTCTCCTTCTGCCCAAACCTGTTTTCTTCCTCTCTTCTATTGGTTTGAATCATGAGAAATCTTTAAATGACCTCTCTGTCTCATATTCTGCTTGCTGGGATACTCTACTGCAAATACCTATCTTGCAAATTCCACCACTATTATTACCATCATTGGGTTGCCCTTCTCTCCACAGTCCACATTCCTTGCTGCCTGTAACAGTCAATAGCAAATAATTTCTTCCTATGTTATAATTATGATCTAGTTTACCCTGTGGTTTCAGGGCTTGCTCAAAGGACCATCACCAAGGAAGCTTCCCTGATTGATCTTTTTCCATTCTGATCCAACTTTAAAATGTGGGTCCCACGTCCCCATCCTCTGGTGTTCTGTACCCTCTGGTATTGTGTTCGTTGCATTACAGTGCAGTGACTGTTTATGAGTCTGAATTTCTTCCTCCACAGTGAACTCCTAAATGCTGAGGACATGACCATGCCATTTTCCTCTTTCCAGCTCTGGTACCTAACACCATGCCTGACTCATTGTGGCCTCTCAATCCATGTTTGTTGCAGAATGAAATACATTTGGATTTTACTGCTGGGAAAACAAGGACAGGCAGTCTGAGCAGAGTTGTCATCATTGTCTAATTATTCTTGGGTGTGTACCTGCTTATTCAATTTAATAGAAAGTTCCTGACATTGCAGAGAAGGTTCTTTTTCATTTGCAAGTAATTTTTCTATCTTTCTATGGAGCGTGGTGCTCTCTTTTTCTCTTCTTTTCTCAGTAGGACCTGAGTAAACACTAATAGACTCACTGTAACAGGAGTGCAGAACAGAGCCTGGGTTGGCCCCAGGCAAAGTTGCAAAACAGCAAACATTTATCTTCAGTTCTTTACCATTTCTTTTCTATGTTTTTTTTCCCACCTTCTGCACTCCATTATCTCTGCTATTTCATTCTCCTCAGAAAGCTTAGGTGTAGGAAAAGGACTGATTTAGTCATTTATAGCTTGGTGTGACTTTAAGTCAGTATACTGTCTCTTCCTGGAGTACTTGCACTTTTGCCTCACTTTTGATTCAAGAACAAAAGTCTCCATAAAAAGTCTAAAGGGCTCCCTACCTTCGCATCAGAGTATCTGTTTTTGTTTTAAATTGCATTTTTGAAACATAGTGCCATTATTTGACTCATATCTTCTTCCCCCTTGTATTGTATCCTCAAGGAGGGTAGGGACCTGTTTCTGTTTTGTTTTTGGCATTGTGTCTCAGCACTCAGTATAGTACTTAGTATACCATGAGTAATTTATAAATAATGACAAATGCACATTTATAAATAATTGTATTCATATAAGTAAATTTATAAATAATGGTTGAATAGTTGGGCAGGTGTTTTAGAGGTAGGCGGAGAAGCTCCGCCCCAGAGGTTCCCACTGAGCTTACATCATCTGGCTCTCACCTCCTGTTTGCTCTGGGGATACGCCCCTCGCTATTTCTTACGTGAACCTTCCACATTACCAGCAGCAATGGGTGGGAAGAGTAGGAGAGGCTGAAGCATGAGGAAAATTGTTAGTTCTGAAGCCCCGGGAAGAAGCCCCTGCTGGGTGTCCAGGAGGGTGAAGATACTAAAGCATGGCAAGCATGGGACGCTTTACTTGGGAAGAGCCCTAGACGTCTTCCAGCTCAAGGGACTGAGACATACAGAAGTTAGGGGGCTTAAACAGGGCCATTGTGTTCATTTGCTAGAGCTGCCATAACAAATTGCCATAGACTGGGTGACTTGTACAACAGAAATCGATTTTCTCATAGTCCTGGAAGCTACAAGTCTAAGATCAAGGTTGTCAGGGTTGATAACCTCTGAGGCCTCTCTCCGTGACTTTAGACAACTGTCTTCACATGGGTTCCTCTGTGTGTATCTGAGTCCTAATCATTTTTCTTTTTCTTTTGTTTTTGAGATGGGGTCTCACTCTGTTGCACAGGCTGGAGGGCAGTGGCATGATCTTAGCTCATTGCAACCTCTGCCTCCTGGACTCAAGTGATTCTCTTTCTTCATCCTCCTGAGTAACTGGGATTATAGGCACACACCATCACACCCAGCTAATTTGTGTATTTTTAGTAGAGTCGGGATTTCTCTATGTTAGCCAGCCTGGTCTCAAACTCCTGACCTCAAGTGATCCACCTGCCTCGGCATCCCAAAGTGCTGGGATTACAGGCATGAACCACAAATCTTTTATTCTTACAAGGACGCCAGTCACAGTGGATTAGAACCCAGTCATATAACCCGATTTAAACTTAATTACCTCTTTAAAAGTCCTATCTCCAAACACAATCACATCAACATATGTGAGTCAGGACATCAACATATGATTTTTGGGGGAACAGAATTCAGCCCATTATAGTCAGCAGGCAAACAGAGGCAGTGTAGACCAAGGGTTAAATGTGCTATGTGTAGAGACAGACTAGATTTGGAAATCTGACACTGCCACTTAAAATCAGGTGGCCCAATTTTTCAATCTCTTGGTACCTTAGTTTCCTCTTCTGTTAAATAAAAATAAAAATAATTATGTCAACAATACAATGTGTGGATACTGCCAGTACTTAATAACTTAATAACTGCCAGTAGTAGTAACTATTGAGTTTGTGTTGTTACCATTGTTATTATTAGTTTCCTTTCCTTTCTTTGTTATTATTTATTTTATTTTATTTTATTTTTTGAGCCAGGGTCTTGCTCTGTCATCCAGGCTGGAATGCAGTGGCAAGATCCCGGCTCACTGCAACCTCCGCCTCTCAGGTTCAGGTGATTCTCCTGCCTCAGCCTCCCAAGTAGCTGGGACTACAGGTGTACACTACTATGCCTGGGCAATTTTTGTATTTTTAGTAGATATGGAATTTTGTCACGTTGGTCAGGCTGGTGTTGAACTCCTGGACTCGAGTGATCCACCAGCCTCAGCCTCCCAAAGTGCTGGGATTACAAGCATGAGCCACTGCTCCCTGCCTATTAGTTTCCTTTTCTGTAAAATAGGGCTAATTGAAGTGCCCACCTACTTCTTAGAGCTGTGAGGATTGCATGAGATAATGAATAGTGAAGAGCTTATATATCCTCTGGCACAGGGCAAGACCTCAAAAAATATTAGTTGTGGTCATTGTCTTCATGAGACAAGAACCAGTTTTCCAAAATACTGTAGCTTCCTTTCATGCCACTAAGTAGAATCTGATATAGCAAAATTGTCTCTATACTTCATAAGATGCAAATTTTCTTATTTGATTAGTTTTCAAAAGAAAAGCCACCTATTTTATGGAGAAGCTCTTATATCAATTCTTAAAACCTGAAATGAAGCAACACAGTAGCACACACAACTTACAGCTATAATTTTTTTAGCTATGGGGAGGTGGGATCCGCGTTTTGAATTACATAGTAAAAAAATGTTCCGGTTCAATGTGGGTGATTAACTGTTTGATATCTTGTCAGGCTTTGACAGTTCTCCCTCTGGTTTATACCTCTTACTATGTCTCATGTAATTAAGAAATGGTACTGAGTTCTTGTCATCCACCATTAAGGACTAGTCACAGATAGTTTCATAACATCTGCTTTTTGCAACCTTCTAATTATCCATAAAAATCTGGCAGAGAGACCTGACAGTTTATCCAGAACATAGAATATAAATGCAAAATAAGATCTTTGCTTCTACATACAGAGTGATGGTATAAAACAGATACTATCTAACCTCTTATTCTGCATGCAGCTATGTTGCCTGTTAAAATGAGAGTTAGGTGCATGTCTTCTCAATAAAGACTCAATTTTAAAAAGCATTTTTTGACAAACTGAATGTGGGTCAGGAATACACTAATGGTGCTGTGTCAGAATCTGTTGTCAATTGCTGCCCAATTACTCTCCTTACAACCCATTCAAAAACAGTTACTTCCCTCCCCTTACCTGCAAGCTTTGAGCTGCCCATGCCCTGAAAGGAAGAACTGAGGAACTCTTGACTGGTCCAGATGTTTGCCTCTAGCAAGGTCAACTCTCAGCCTCCTGTTGCTTGTTTGTGGTAGTGGGTGCCTGTCTTGTCCACCAACAGGCCTGGCTTTCTGATTCATTACCTGACCTTGGTTCTGGGAAATGCACCTTCTGAACTCTTACACTGTGTGTCTTTAGTCTGTTGAAACACTATATTGTTTTCACTTTTGGCCATAGCATGTCTTCTTTCTACCTACACCTTCAAAATCCATTTGGACCCCTGAATAACTTTTTTTTTTTCTGCCCTTTGGTTTTAAATCCACAGATGCCTAACTAAACATTTTCTTTTTCTTTTGAGGCAGAGTCTCGCTCTGTCCCCGAGGCTGGAGTGCAATGGTATGATCTGAGCTCACTGCAACCTCCACCTCCCTGATTCAAATGGTTTTCCCGCCTCAACCACCTGAGTAGCTGGGACTACAGGCATGCACCACCATGCCCAGGTAATTTTTGTATTTTTAGTAGAGACAGGGTTTCACCATGTTGACCAGGCTGGTCTTGAACTCTTGACCTCAGGTAATCCGCCTGCCTCAGCCTCCCAAAGTGCTGGGATTACAGGCATGAGTCACTATGCTCAGCCTGAACATTTTATTTTAGACCTCTACTTTGTTAAGATCTAGTCCTTTTGTGTCTTGTAATTTCCTTATGGCTATGATTTCACAGCCTTGCCTCAACCCTCCTTGTCCTGCTGTCTTTTCTTTTCTCTGTTTAGTAGGGGGAAAACAATCCTCTACCCTTTTAGGTTCAGTGACCGGGACCCACAAATCAAATTAATAAATAGCAGATTAACAGAAGAAGAAGACAGATTTAATTGAGTGGATATGGATATGCACAGAAGTTCATAAAGAAATGTGAAAGAAGGAGGTTATAATTTGGAACTTATATACTATCTTAACAAAGGGTAATAAAATGTGGAGAAAAAGCTAGACAAGGGAAAAGGAGTTTGGGCTCCTGTGGTGGGGGTAAGCTGTGGGAAGATGATTAGAAAATGTATGGTAATTAAAAGCTGTGTAATGAGGTCTGTTATGCAGATAAGTCATCTCAGGTAATAAGTGTTGCCTCTAGAATAGTTATCTTTCTGGTACAACACAGGGAGGCACCCTTACAAATGGAAATTTATGTTACCTTTAAAAACAAAAAATTTATGTTGTTTTTAGGCAGTTAAGGGGAGGGAAAAGAACTTTTCCTATGTCTTCTTCTTCTCACTTGCCTTCAGGTCAAAATAATTCTGTTGCCAAGTTGGTATATTTGAGATGGCATGTTCTGATTCTCTTCAGTATCCTACTACAATTGAGATGCATAAAAATAATTATTTTCCTATTTATTATTCATGAAGTACTAAAATGACTTTGAGAGGTAGGGATTTTGTTTTGCCTTGTAACATTTTACAAACTGAAGTACAGATTTACTGTTTTGCTGAAGGCCACAGACACTGGATTTGAACCCAAATCTATCCTGCTTCAGCTTAAGTTCTTCCCACCCAGTCACTAACTTTCTGATCCAACATCACTGCTTGGCATGTTCATTTATTGATGGTGTTCATTTCTCCAGTAAACACTGGAAAAGAAAAGTAGCTAAACATTATAAATATTCTAAACAATATATTGAATACTTAATTTTTAAATTTTATCAGCTCTACAGATTCCATTCTCAAAATAAAAAAAAACATAAAAAAAATGAAAGCACTGAGTTTTAGAGTGATGATAAATCCACATGGTAAATTTAATGAGAGAGAAGTAGCTTCTCAGCACAGCAATAAAGTGGCTTGTTAGAAACAACACTAGACTAAGAGGCAGAAGAACTGGGTCAGTTTAAGGCCTGGCCCAGAATCTTGACTTTTGGTAAATTACTTCGCTCCTTTCTTCTTAAATCTTGAAAATTGCCCACTAACTTTAGGTCTCGATTTCCTGGCAGCCAAAGTATACTCATGGTTTCTTGCTCCAGATGAGTGGTCACTTGTCAAACTACTTGAAGGTGCTTTCTCTCATTTTCTGGGTCACAAACATTTCATTTCTCAGTAATCTACCTCACGTATTAGGTGTTGGGGGCACTTTTACTATTCTAAACCACTGGTGTTTCCTGAATAGGGATCACTCAGGACATTTTCACATTCAGAAAAGGCCCCATCTTCTTCATCATTTGTCAGAGCCTCTGCTGCTGTGACAAGCCAAGTATACCCTCCTGTGGCCTTCTCTGGACCTCTCCTGTCTCCCCAGATTGGCTAAGATACCAATGACTTGAAAGAGAAGCCAAAGGAAAAGGAGAGACACCAAGATGAGATCTGAGTCTGGGTCTCCTGCTAAACTGAGAGGAATAGTGTAGGAGAACGGGATTTTGAATCTTGAGCCCCCTAGGTCTTTGCTATTCACTGTGTGGTCCAGGCACCACAGTAACATCACTTGGGAGCTGGTGATAAGTGCTGAATCTAAGGCCCCACTCCACATGTGCTGAATCAGAATCTCCATTTTTACAAGATTCTCAGGTAAATTGTATACACATTAAAGTTAAAACAAAAAAGCATCATTGATTCATGAATCCATAGCAACTTTCCAAATTAGCTCTGAGTGGCAAGAAATATTTAATAGAGCTCTCGTGGAGGGGCATGGGAAAGTTGCTGCCATTGCTGGCAAGGACTTGACTCAGGAAGGAGGGAGCCTGGATCTAATTGCAGTAGACAAATTGACTCAGCTAAAAGCCAGGCATTCAGGAGGGCAAAGTGGAGTGATGTGGGCTTCTGAGGTGAGGCCATTAACAGTTGGATTATAATGCAACGTGCCATAATGGCATAGTAATGAAATGTAATTGATATGGTTCTGTTATTAAAAGGAACACTTTCTTTGTTCAAGGCTTTCTTCCTTCCTAGAAGGCAGATGGTCATAGGGTGAGGTAATGAGACAAAAGGAACTCATTCTGTAAAAAGTCTTAGTTTCTCCTTTGGCCTGCTTTTGGTCCATTTTCAGGTGAGAACCTCCCTTATGCTGGCAACTTTGCCAGGTGAGTGTTCTCCAGCCACGAACTTCGTACTTTAAAATTAGCTGGATACTTACAGGAGGGAGTGGTAATATTAAGCCAGGTGTCCAAGGGGTCCAGGTGACATAATGGTCCCCAGTCTCATCTCTGAAAGGTCTTGGGGAGTGAGCTGCAGCCTGGGGATGACACTCCTGGTGTCAGAGCTGCCTCAACTTTGGAAATTTCTTTGATGGAACCAGCAGGATGGGGCTTCAGCAAGAAGCTGCTTTTCTCCATTGCTAAGCTCAGTGCCCATGCCACAGCAACATGATTGCATCCTCCTCCCTGATCACTGGTATGCTATTTCTTGCTTGATTTCTATTGATTGTTCTACTTTCTTGTGTGCTCAAAACTTTTTTTTGGCCGGGCACAGTGACTCACACCTGTAATCCCAGCACTTTGGGAGGCCAAGGCAGGCAGATCACCTGAGATCAGGAGTCCAAGACCAGCCTGGCCAACACAGCCAAACCCCGTCTCTACTAAAAATACAAAAATCAGCCGGGTGTGATGGTGCACGCCTGTAGTCCCAGCTACTTGGGAGGCTGAGGCAGGAGAATTGCTTGAACAAGTTTTTTTTTTTCTTTATTAGCTCTTCACCAGTTTCTTTCTCACCAGTACTTTTCACCTGCCTTCAGAAAAATAAAGTAAAAATTTGAAATGGCATTTACTCTGGAAAAATTGTTGTATCTTTGTCATTGATCTCATGACAATTTTGAGAAAGAAAACTCTCAAGGCTCCCTACAGTATGACACGTATACTAAATGTAAAGCTAAACAAAGCAATGAAAACTCTCCTAAAAGAAAAGTGATGGGAGGACAAGGTAATTGTGATAAAAGTTAAGGTTGACCTAAAGGTGTGACCAAATTGCACAGTAAGTTTAATGTCGGATTTCTGGCAGCCAAAGGTGTGCCTATGCTTACTTATTCCAGCTGAGTGGGCACTAGATAAACTTCTCGAAGACACTTTTACTTGATACTGAGATTACCATCATCAGTAATATTTTTGAGTGCATGAAATTTACTAGGCCTAGGCACTTGCTATCACCTTTGCATGCATTATCTTATCTAATTCTCACACTATCATTAAGAGATAGGATAGAGTAGTACCTCTAAGTGTGAACTCCAGAGTCGGGGAGCCCTAGGTTAGATCTTCGGCTACTCACAGGCTGTGTGACCTTGGGCTGGTCCCTTACCCTCTCTCATCCATAAAACAGAAATATCAGTCATACCTTAAAATGGCTGGGGACATTAAATGATTTAATATACACAAAGCATGCAGTGTCTGGCTCTTAGTAAGTACTTGCCATTATTATCATTATTTCTATTTGACAGATAAGGAAATTGGGTCTTAAAGAGGTTAAGTGGCTGGCCCAAAGTCCCACAGCCATATCAAATTGGCACCAGATCTAATTTGACCCCTCTTAACCACTTCACATGTTGACTTAGAAGCTTTGGGCTGCTTGGCAACCTATTGGGTGCAAATAAGAAATTCCTCAGTATTCGCCTTGAGCAGTTAATGTTCCATTATCTTTGGTGAGAGTTTCTCATCTACGGATTATCTTCAGGGAACTTCTTCCAGCTGTTTGGCTTGGTGAGTCCACTGGGACAGTATCTATTTTCAATGTGACTTAAAGTTTAAATAATGTGGGAGTTGCATTAAACATTATAGTGTATGTTTGTTTATCTGTGGATTCTATTTATTTTTATTTATTCTGAGCCACCCATCTCTTCCCAAACACAATTGAAAATAGCAGAAATTTAAGTCAATTGCTTCTACATTTAAAGTCCACTTCAATATCACTTCACCTAGAAAGATGCTTGCCTTCTTGTTTTCCATGATCTCAGAATACACAGGTCTCCCTAGACCTGGTTGGTGATGTTGAGGGCCAATGTGGCTGTAATTCCCCCACTGCCCACCAGGTGTCCCACCGGTCCCTGCTATCTGACAGGCAGCAGGAAAAATGGCCATTTTCACCCATCCAAAGGGACCAAGGAGATGAAGGAGGATGGTGGAGAGATTGTGGGGAGGAGGTAGGGAGGATATGATAAGACTCCCAGATGCTGTTTCTTGTCTCCAGACAAAGAGAATTTTTCACATTAGTTTTCTTTGATGTGTAGGTGTCTCTCCAGAAAGCCCAGCCAGTTCCCTGCAATTTAGGAAGCTTTTATTTCCACTAGTGAACTGGTGTCTGGCCAGGGCTTTTCATCTCCCAGCTTGAGGCTGGGGCTGCTGTCTGCCTCCTGTTCCTTTTGCCTGAGATACCCTGACAGCCTCCCTTCCCTCCTCAGCCTCTTCTTTTTCTTCCAGGTGCTGATTGAAAAAGAGACAAGAAAGGGACTGCCCCTTCTGCCTTGTAAGTTGGCTCAAATATCCCCTGAATCAAGGGAGTACCAGTGTGTAACTGTGGCACCAACTAGCCCTCTTGCCCACATTAACCTTATTTGTCCAGATTATTAGTGGTACTATGGTAGAAATATTTCCTCTTTGCTCTTAGGTAAGACTGTCATTTGCTTCTCTTGCAGTGGGGAGTAAGGGAATCTGGAACCACTGACAAAAATTTGGTAACTGGGGCATTTTAAATTTCAGAGTAAATCTCTCTTCCTTTGCAGGTCGTTGGCTCCCTGCCTGTCATCAGTACGGCCTTTTTTTCCTCCCTCTTTTCTTTTGGAGGATCACATACAAGTTGGGGAGGCTGCTCCGAAGCCATATGATCTCTGATATTGCCAGCTGTACTGGGACTCTCTGGAGTCCCTTGTCCATCACCATAGGTCACCCCAGCAGAACCTGGGCATCTACCATAGACCTGAGGTGTCCAAATCGGGGCAGTGCTCCAAGTGGTCTGCAAACTGGTGCCCTGATTATAGGTTATTCTGTGATTGATGCTTCACCCAGAGATGGGCTGAGAATGTGAATGGGATGTCTGCATTTAGCATCAGTTTTTGGAGCTTTGATGTGGGCTATTTCCCCCTAAGGGCCTTGATAACAAAGACCAGAACACAGTCCTGTGGGAGTTTCTAGCTTCTGTACCCACTGCCTCATTATATGCATGGCTTTTAATATTCGGAGAGCCTTTGCCAATACACATTTTCTCGTGTACTGAGAAACTGGAGCCCGGATGTGATGTATTATTGATAGGATTGTAATTTACTCCTCTTGTGTTGTATCTACAGTGTATACTATTAGCACAAAATATTAAATTACCAGGGTTTGTATATATTTGTTTATTCAGGTTTGGCTCAATGATATTTGTCTTTTGCCTCAATAAAAGATCGTGAATAATGAAAGCAGGGTAATATTATTTTGTTGTTGTTGTTGTTGCAAGGGAATTTTGATGAAACCATTTTCTCTGTGTTGTGTTTTTGGCAAGCCATGCTTTGCAATGAAGACATGAGACATAAAAGAGTGGGGGTTGGACACAGAAGATGGATGAGCAGCTCGCTCCAGCTCTCGGCACACACTGGCTTCCCTGGCAAGCTGCTCCAGGCCAGGCTTGGGGCTTTCTTTTTCTGCAAGAGGGAATACGCAATCTGTGCTGCATTGGTGGGAGGAAGTGGGCAGTTCAGACCTCGGTGCCACAAACACCAAGCCCTGTGCCTCTCTTGTGAAGATAGCATTTGCATGGGACTTTGGGGGTACCCAGCAGCACATCAGGTAGAACCTTTTGTAGTCACAGCATTGTGCCCTGGCTAGTGTTTGATAATCTATCCTCTGGTCACCATTGTTGGCCATTTTGGTTCCTGCCTCCACCTGGGCTAGGTGGCACATAAACACACAAGCACTTATCTCCTTTAAAAAGATTCCAGGTCATAGGACTCAAACCAAGCTGCAAATAAAAATGCCACATTGTGTCTGTCATGTGCTTTTTGTTCTGATCTTTGGGCTTGCTTCAGATCCTTGAATGGGAGGTGTTTGCTAGTTAACTAGGAGTCTGCTGGACAAACAGTACCCCACAGTTGGATTTACTACGTAATTTTTATGAGTAAACATGTTTTTAAAAAAACACCTGTGGCTTGGCTTCTTCATCCTTTGTTGTGTGTGGGTCTTGGAATGAAGGGGTGGGGGTAACAGAAACTAGGTTTTAAATCTGTATTAACTTGACACAGAAAAATATTTTTGAGAAAGGTGTATTGCTTTTAGTTCCTGCTGGCAATCTGGGACCCTCAGGTCAGGGAAGGGTTGGAGGAAGGTGAGGAGACCCATCCCCCTCAGAGGTCACTGGCTGGGGGACAGGGCCTGGCCATTCAAGTGACAGGTATCCATCTGCAAAGTTGGAATCTCCTTTAGAGTGAGCTCCTAAGAAAAACACCACTCAGCCGCCGGGCGCGGTGGCTCTCACGCCTGTAATCCCAGCACTTTGGGAGGCCGAGGCGGGCGGATCACGAGGTCAGGAGATCGAGACCTTCCTAGCTAACATGGTGAAACCCCGTCTCTACTAAAAACACAAAATATTAGCCAGGCGTGGTGGTGGGCACCTGTAGTCCCAGCTACTTGGGAGGTTGAGGCAGGAGAATCACTTGACCCCGGGAGGCAGAACTTGCAGTGAGCCAAGATCTCACCACTGCACTCCAGCCTGGGCAACACAGGGAGACTCTGTCTCAAAAAAAAAAAAGAAAAAAAGAAAAAAAAAGGAAAAAAAGAAAAGCCAAGGAGAGCTGTTGTATTTTGCTGCCTGGGGCACATTCTGGAGGTGAAAACCGGTTTTTCTGAAGACTTGTCAGGGCCAGGCTTTGTTCAGGTCTGCCGATTTAGCCAGACTGGCTCCTTAAAGGAGACCCCTTTTCTTGAGGGAGGGGCCAATTATAAAAAAGACTTGTGGATGGCATTCCCTTCATAACTGGGTTGGACTTCCTTTGGACTTAGGAACTTTCTCTTGTTCCATACCTTCTCCTTCCTTAAAGGAGAAACATGGAGTAACACACACACACACACACGCACGCACAATCACACTGAATTGTAAAGAGAATGAAATCAGTGCTAAATCTATCAAAGCAAATCATAGACCCTGACAGCTGAGAGGTATTATTTGTTTTTTTCCTCCCAGATTTCTACTAAGCCTGGTGTTTTAAGCATATGTCTTGGGGAGAAGAGACCCATAGAAAGGCAATTACAATTGGTGAATGATTAATGTTGGATCTGACATTTTTATGTGTCAAATATGTTTAATTGCATTAACCTTTGCAGAATTTACACCCATACTATGAGATATATCTTGTATAGCATCGGAAATATCTGCAATCTGCCTTCACTTAAATCTTATTTACATTTATTTTATTGCAATATAAATGGATTTTTAAAATCTTTAATACAGTTTTTTTTTTTACCCCATTCTGCAGGTTCTGCTCCCTCTGTGGGGAGTCTAAGGGCAGCAGGGTTCCTTGCTGATTGCAAATAGTGTCCCAGTCACCTGCCTGGGGACCCCCAAGAGAGAGGAAGCCAGTGTCAATTCTTCAAGCTCATGTCTCAGTTTTAGCCTAAAGAGGAGGTGGCTTAGAAGGCCGGGAGTTGGCATCCAACGGTATGTGGCATCCGAAGGTATAAAACATAGAGGCAGAGAGGCTTTTCAGTAGACAAGCAACTTTTAATTTTTACAAGTTACAGAAAATGCAAATTTTCATAGCATCAATGTTAGAAAAGAAAGATTAAGTGGTTCCCATCTGTGGTGCTTTTTCCAATCTGCCCATCACCAGTCCCTCTGAAGAAGCACGTGCACTCCAGATGTCTCCTTCATTGATCACATTTCTCTCTGGCTGTCTCTGTTCCTAAGTCAGAGTTACTCTTGCTGCTGCTGCTGCTGCTGCTGCTGCTGCTGCTTTGACTGCCGAGGCCTCATCGTCGTCAGCTCCATGCCTCCTGAACTTCACTCCACTGAAATCTGGTTGGGTATGAGACAGACTCCGGTGGAATGAAGGACAAGAGAAGCACATGGATTGCCTGAGGATCTTTTTCTCAGAGGGAGGGGACACATGTCAACCCCAGCCTGTGGACACTGCATTACCTGGCCAAAGGCCTTTGGCATCCTGGAATCACACACTTGGGAGATGTCGAGGACCTGAATACTCCTACCCCTCCCCAAGGATCACATTCTCCAAGGAGGCTGCAGAGAGCTAGTTCATCAACACGTCCTTGCACCTGCTGCACAGATAGACAGTGCTGAGTTGGGGAGATGAGTCTGTGGGGCCAGGGACTCTTGACTGTGTCTAATTTTCAAAGCAGCCACCCAGATAAGTCCATGTGGAACCTCCTCTGTGTTTACCTAGTTGGGATGCTGGTCACCCTCTCCCTTTGTCTAGGTCCCACTGTGTGTGCCATAACTGAGCTCGGTGTGGTTGGTCCTTTCTAGAGGAAACAGAGAAAAGGCAGGTGTTCTGCAATTGCTTTAGAAAAATTCAGCTACTCTGAGCTTGCTTACCAAGGCCGTGGAATGCAGGGACATGGGCATTCCTCTCCACAAGGTACTGTCCAAAGAGCACGAAGAGCACTTTGCAGCCCCATTTGCCAGTGTGAAATCCAGAAGAGGTAGGTGAGGAACTCAGGAAAAACCACAACTCCCAGCTGGAGCTAGGCCCATTCATGGGGGTGGGTGGACAGAGGAGGGTAAGACTCCTTGTTCTCAATCCTAGAGACTTGTCTAGGAAGGACAGCCTGCAATGGTCCCACATCCTCCCCCAAATGTGCCTGGAGAATGATTCAACTATTTCTTTGTTGGGCATGAGGATGGAGGATTTAGGGAGGAAGAAAGAAAGCTAACCTACCTTTCATAGACTGAGTCAAATAGGAAGGATGCAAAGTATCTAAGAGTTTTCTGTCCTCTCTTAAAAGAAATGCCCATCAACCCATTGCGTGCAGTTACTGCCCTGGCCTCTTCCTTGTTGTGTTCGGACATGCCCATAGCTCAGTGCAAGCCCCATAAAAGGCTGTTCTCAGCACCAACATGCAGTCTGGATGTGTTGGGGCAGATGTACCTTGTTGTTTGAAATACTTTCTTCCTGGGGCTTGTTCTGACCCGAATCAGGGAGGCAGTATCTCGTATGTGGCTCCTCCCCATGTATCTAGCCTTCTGGGCATTGGGTCTCTCTGAAAAAGGCCCTTAAGCAAGGGCTTGAGGTTTCTAGCTAGTGCTGAGAAGGAGTCACACTCTCCTCGGTCTGAATGTAAAGACTCTTTGCCAGGGTGAACACGGGACTTGCTGGGAGGCAGAGATCTGGGTACTGAGGGGAAGAAGACTGGTTCATCTTCTCCCACTCTGCCTTCTTGATAAACACTCACAGTTCTCAATAGTGAGAGGAAAATGCACCCTGCTTGTGAATTATCTGGACTAGATACTCCTCCTGCACTGCCTTTGACCCATTCCCAGTCAAAGGGAAGAAAAAGGCCAGTCTGTTGGCTGTGATAAATAAATGATGACCCAGGATGGTGGGAGGAAATGATGCCGGGAAGGCAAGATTCTTTGCCTTCTCTTTAGATTTCTGCTTAACTCCAAGAGCAAAAGGGTCAGTCAATTCTTTTCCCTACAGAAACTTGGCACCCCGCTCTTCCCTTCCCAACACGTACAGTCCACTAGATTATTCAAGTCCTCACTCTGGAGTGTGCAGAGAGCCTCACCCTCATGTGGGGTCCGTACCCTCCAAGATGGGTACTTGAGAGATGACAATGTCTGCAAAAAGCAAATGGGAGGTGGCATTAATGTCAGAGAGCCCCGAAAAAGTGAGTTATTCCCCTATCACTCTCCACTCTCCAGCTGTAGACCTGTAGCTGCTACAGGCAGAGACAAAAATCCTTGAGTCAGAACCTGTATCAGGAGACTTGACCTGCTCTGGACTCCGGATTCAAGATTCTTCTGGCCACTATGCCTTCACCAGCTAAATCCCCCAGTGGCCTTCACCATGGTTACATGGGTCTATAGCCAAGCACATGCATGATCAGAGAACAAACCGTATATGGGCTCGCTATAGGGTAAGTTCATTCAGTGACCACTCTCTTCCCCCCAGCTGCCCTCAGGATTACATCCCGAGTGTCTTCATAACATTAAAACCAACTTGAACATGAGACTCAAAGAATGAAACCAGGTCCTAAATTTTCCAGTACAGCTGCACCCTGCACCCCAGGACTGAAGAACTAGCCAAATCTCTGTTCTTCTAGTTGAGTAAATCTCCACAAAACCAGACAGAGCTACAATCTTGGTGCGTAAACTGCTCAGCACCCACCTTATCACACCAATTCCCATTATCAGCAGGATTTACTGCCTGGGATCCCTGGAAATCCTTGAGAAAACACAAAAGTGGCTGAGGATTGGTTTAAAATGCAGCAGGTTCAGCTATTTTAGCCTTGGAGGAAGTTGATAATTGACTTGCAGTGAATATGGCATTTTCCAGTCTCCTCTTCCTGCCCAATGAGCCCCCTGATCTAGCCACTCAGCTTTGTTTTTCCAAAGCTTCCCAAATCCACAGATTTCAGACTCACCTTTAAGTACGAGTACCTGTGCCTTGAGATATCAGGACCCAGCTTTGAGTTTGCTTCAAAATAAGAATTTTTTTTGTCGTAAGATAATGCAGAACAAAGAGATGGCTAGAGCCACGCAGATGAGAAGAAGAAAAGAAATTTCAAGTCTTGGATGTTTCTTTTGCCCTTAAGGCTTGAGGACAGGGAACAAAAAATGAGAAACACTTACCCCATATAAAGCACCCAGTTCAGCAGGCCTGTGCAGAACAGAAATGGCTCCTGAGGAAAGGTGGGGGCCGGTCCTGAATAGTTGATTTCTCTCTTTAATGAAAAAGAACATGAGGCTGGATGCAGTGGCTCATGCCTGTAATCCCAACACTTTGGGAGGCCGAGGCAGGTGGATTGCTTAAGCTCAGGAATTCAAGAACAGTCTGGGCAACATGGTGAAACCCCGCCTCTACAAAAAAATACAAAAAATTAGTCAGGCGTGGTGGTGTGCGCCTGTAGTCCCAGCTACTTGAGGGGCTGAGGCAGGAGAATCGCTTGGGAGGTTGACGCTGCAGTGAGCCCAAGATTGCACCACTGCACTCCAGCCTGGGTGACAAAGTGAGACCCTTTCAAAAAAAAAAAAAAAAAAAAAATGAAAGCAGAGGAAAGTGGAATTGAAGGAGAGGGAGTAAAGGTAGCTGGAAAGGACAGAGTTTGGAGTATGGTTGAGAATTGAGCTGAATTTTTAGAACAGAGATTAGCAACAGACAATAAAAGAGAAACTGGTTTTTCCAAGTCAAGGGTGAGCAAGAGGGACTCAGCCCATTTCAAGGAGGTGGTACTAGTTTCACTCTTTATTTATGCACCTCTCAGCAAAGCTTCAGGTTACCTGCTGAGCTCAACCAATGGAGAAAGGGCCTGGCAGCTGGTCCCACCTCTCAGAACCCACACCCCTGGGGGGCCACGAATGGAGAGGTCTTTCTGCAGGCTACCCGTACTTTCTCATTGTTCCGTGAACACCAGAAAAGGGAAATGAGGTCTTTGTCATCCTAGAGTTAGAGAGACACTGCGGGTTATCTGAACCTTGCACCTGAACACTTCGGCCTCCCAGAGACCTAATCGGGGAGAGGGGAATGCGCTAAGATTTTATCTTGTCCCAAGGAGGCTGTGTGTGTGTGTGTGCGCGCTCGCGCGCTTGCTTCAGCTTTTAGCCTGACCTGAGTTGCTATCTCTACACAATGCACTTCGGGAATCCAGCAGAGATAGGCCAGTCCATCCAGGCAGCGCTGTAGAAAGAGGCCGGAGGGTCACAGTCGAGGCCCAGCCAGAGGCTTATCCTGGCATTTAGTACAGTTAGTCTGCTGCTCTCCTTGTGAGAAGCAAGTGTTTCTTTTATAATCCGAAAGGCTTTGTGACCTGCTTCCCGTTCACGTCTGGGGGTGGGGAAAAGACCACACTGTGAGGAGAAGTTAAGGAAAGATAAGGCAAGCTTATTAGTAACTTTAAAGAGGGCGGTCTATAAACTTGATTATTTTACCCCACCCCCTCCCATGCGCAACTTGGGGTCCGCCTCCTGCCCCTCCCCTATCTCTCCACCCACCTTGCCGGCTTCAACCTCCCTCGTTCCCCCTTCCAAGTGCACACCTGGAGGGCAAGGGAAGTTGAAGTCTCCTCAAATGTGCCACATTTCACCAGGGGTCCTGGCCTGCTTTCCATTTGTTCTCCAGGTAAATCTCTTAGTGTGCAGCGAAAGCAGATTCCTCTATTCTCCAGCGGAAGGAGAGGAACTGAAGAATCCAATCTATAGGACCTTGTAGTGCAGTCCTGTCCCACAGCCCTTCAGGGAACTGAATCATGCCTGCTCAAAATCTCCCTAGAAATCAACTAATCTAAACTTCTTACCACATAGACTGGGGAACAGAGGTTTTGAAAGGTGAATTTCTGTCTTGAGTTCACACAGTCAGTGCAGAGTCAAGATTCTAACCTACCTGGATCTCCCCAATCCTATTTAAAAGCCCTTTACAACAAACCCTACATGTTGCTTTCCGGTTCTGGTGGACCTGACACTTGTCTGAACTATTCTGGATTCTTCCTGGGGGAAGAAAAGCCTCCACTGGTGAAGGAGAAATACCAATACAGACCAATAGGAGGAGGGCAGGGAGATCTTCCATGTGATAGCTTACTTAAGCACGGGACTGCTCCCCTAAACCGTGGAGCTCATGGCTTCCCTGCTGACTGGACCCAGTTTGCCTACACTGAGCCTCAGCTTCCCCATTTCCCAAAAAGTATTGCAGGCAGAGAAGCGAAATGTTCCTGGCCACAGTGACACACCCACACTGTGTGCTGAAGACTCTGGGCCCCCTTCTGACCTGTCCCTGCTCCCACTCTCCCTTCCTTCCAGCATATCATTCATTCATTCATTCATTCATTCATTCACTCACTCTCCCCCTCGCGCATCATTCCATGAGCATCGACTCTGTACCAGGTGTGTGAGAAGCTGCGTTTACCCTCTAGGAGCTCCCAGCCTAGATGGACATCTGCAAGAAGAGGCATAAACATAGGCCAATGCGGAAAAACATGATGAATATTCCCCCACAAAGGGAACTGCCGCATTTGTCTGTGAGATTCAGGGAAGGCTCTACGGAGAGAGTGACGTGTTGGAACTGAATCTGAAAAAATGATGGCGGGCTGAGTGTGATGAAGACCCGCGTAAATTCAAGCCTTGAGGAAGGAGCTCTCACACATCAGAGCAGCCTGGGGTGCCAGGGACTGGAGAGCGCAGCCATCTTGTGATGGGCCTGTGGATTTCATTCACAGGTCAGGAAGCTCCGGAAGTCTCGAGACATGGAATGAATGGACCAGAACTGTTTCTCAGAAGCCATCTAGGACTGGAGGCAGAGCAACTGTCTGATGAGGAATACGACTGCCCCGAAAATGTAGGGGAGAGGAGGGTTAGGAGGAGTGCCTAGGGCAGATCATATCAATAGTCCTGCTGGTGATATTCTGTCCCCTCCAGGGCTCATCTTTGACCTCTAAATTTGTTCAGAAAAATGGGATAAGCCTATAGATTTATTGATTCTATATCCATCTAATACAGTAAAGAAAGATAACCTGCCCAAAATTATTATTATATTTTTTGTCTTCCCTTCAATTTCAGTCACCACAGCCCAGGAAGATGCTCTGTGGACTAACTGGACACTGGTTGGTGTGGAAGGTCTAGAGGGTGGGGGAAGCAAATCTGGGTGGCTCTGCTGGAAGTTTCTTCTCCCAGCCCTTCAGCCTGGCTCTTTGTTCCAGAGTCAGCTTGTGAGGCAAAAGCCTTGAGGCCCCCCTTCCCCTAGGTCTCTAGTTCCATGTCTCTGAGAAGCATTCCCCAGAGTCATCCAGGGTGATGCTGTATTTGCCTGAGTGTGTCTGGGGTACAGGAGATGGGGAGTGGAGTAGGGTAGTGTGGTTGGAAGGGGAGGATACAGGGCTTCCTCCCATCTCCATTGAAGAGCAGCCATGGTAACCGTGGTTTACTTACTTTGGCTGATCGTGGGCCTCACCTTTTGTTTTCATGCACTGTATGCCCCCTTGATCCTCATTTCTCCTCCCCCTCGACTACCCCAGCCAGAGTTCCTCTACTGTTAGAAGTTCTTGGTCCTCACATGCATTTCTGGGTCCTGGAAAGACTCTGCCGTTCTCTCTGCTCAAATTTCCAGTCCCATATCTAACTGCCACATATTCAGTTTTTGAAGAAAAAGATAAAAGATCTGAAATTCTCCAAAGTGGTTGAACATGTGGTTGGCATTAGAGTTAGGTATGGGTCTCTCTGACTAAATTCTGGTTATAAGCTCATCTAACTTTGCAACTTCCCTCCATGCCTAGCACTGTGCCTGAGGTCTTTGATAAAGGTCTGTTGAATCAACCACGGTTATTTCTATAGGGGAGGAACACCAAAAGATGAGCTACCTAGGTTCCACTGCACAATATTTGGAGTGGGCTGGACTCTTGGGGTGAAACAGTAAGGACAGTGTGATGCAGGGAAGCAGTGTGTTCCCAGGAGGCTGCTGCGGACCTCAGGGTCCATGACCGTAATGGGGATGGCCCTTGGAGTGCCTGTATACTGGAACTTCATCACCAGCCTTCTTCTGATCCAGGTTTACAACTTTGTTCCATGTACTGGGGAGCTGGGAGGACCTCACCCTGAGACATTTCTTGGTTAGGATCCAGAATTGGGAAGCATGCATGCTACTCTTTCAGCCACTGGTCAGGGTCTACATAAATGTAGAGTAGGGGGAGACGTGATTTGATGGCAGTATAAATAGAAAAAAAAACGGCCAGGCGCGGTGGCTCATGCCTGTAATCCCAGCACTTTGGGAGGTCGAGGTGGGTGGATCATGAGGTCAGGAGTTCTGCACCAGTCTGGCCAAGATGGTGAAACCCCATCTCTACTTAAAATACAAAAAATTAGCTGGGTGTGGTGGTGGGCGCCTGTAATCCCAGCTATTCAGGAGGCTGCGGGAGATCACACCACTGTACTCCAGCCTGGGTGACAGAGTGAGATTCCACCTCAAGAAAAAGAAAAAAACCTTAGGGTGTGAGCTGATGGTAAGTTTCGTGGGACTCAGTGGTGTGATATGGCTACCAAAAGAGCACATTCTTTCTTTGGTTGCATTATTAGAAATATGAAACAGAAAACAAGGGAGATGGGAGACAACAGTTTTACTCTACTTTGCACTGATCATATTATACCTGGTTATTACATTCATTTGTGGGCTCCACATTTTAAGAGGGGTCAATACAAACCTGAAAGAGAAAAAAAAAGTGAGCACAGAGGACACAGACAGGCAGGCAACAACAACAGCAGAAACTGTGATGATTCTGGAGACAATATAGTTTGAACGAGGCAAAATGTACACCCAAGGAGTAAGCGGAAGGACCAGGCAGCTTATCACCTCCTACCCCCAGACCATGCACACGCCCAGGTAGTACAGAACACCAATCTGAACAGGTGGGGCCAAAGGCCTAAACCCAAGTTAATAAAGCAAACCCAGGCCCCTTCCTCCCACCTTGAATGCACCTCTGCTCCCACTTCATTGCATTTCTTCCATTGATTCACTCAGTGTAAGAGTTGTCCAGCCAGAAGCTGTTTGGTGTGGTGATCTTTAGCCAGGTCTCTGCAGATTGGCTGTTTCCTGAAGCTACACCCCGACCGTGCCCATAACATCTGTGATCTGTGCATACCACTGTAGCACATCGTATTGTAGCTACTGAGATTTTGTTTTTCTCGTTCACTAGACTGTAAGCTTCTTAAAAGAAAAGAAAGCCTGATATCCCTAGTACCTAGCACATAATAGGTGCTCAAAAACCATTTGTTGGCGGGTGAAAATGAAGACAGGCCTGAATGGGAGGTCTGAGCCTCTGTTGTTGAGGAGACTTGAGGTCTGGGTTTCATACTCCTCCCCTTCACTCTCCTGGTTCCTCTAGATGCCAATGTGGATCAGTACCTATCCCAGATCTTCAGGAGTTATCCCTTGATGTTTATTTGCTCTAGGGGATCTGACAGATCTGACCGTGCACTGCCCCCTGCTTTATTTCTGGGGTGGGGCTGGAGGTCCCTCGTTTTCATTTTCTGAGATGGGCTTCTTCTCTGGAGAGTGTAGAGACAGTGATGCAGGTTGAAGCCTGCCGTTTACATTCCCCTCTCCCTGGTCCCGTCCCCCCGCCCCGCCCCTCCCCTCACTGAGGCCTAACCTAGTCCTTCAAGTGAGAAAAAAAAACCCAGGGCCTACCTTCTCCTCCCCCTGCTGAAGACAGAAAAGGGAGCCCAGGGGACATTGTAGCACTTGAAAGCAGTCATTTTATCTTTAGCTCTGCCACTCTGGCCATTCCTTGCATTTATCAGCGCCTATAAAGCACCACAACAATTTCTCCAACCTGCCTGCAAGCCTTCTGGGATCAGGAGACTTCTGTCTCCACTGAAAATGCTTGTCTGGGTTCTAATTTTTCTAAATTAACATCCGAGTACCATCTTAGGAAAGCGGAGGGGTTGATTGGGGGAGAATTCTTAATAGAAGAAGCTTTGATAAGTCAAAACAGTTCATGTTATTAAACACCCAAGAGGGAGATCCAGAAGCACTGAACTGGGGGTAGTTTGCACCTTTAGTCCTTAACTCGTGGCTGTCATGATTTGGGGAATTAGATTAGGAACATTTGGAAAATTACAGCCTGTGGCTACTGCAGAAGAGAAACAGGTAGCATTTGTTAATTTGCATCTTCACCTAATATTTATTGAGTGCTTATTATGTGCCAGGTATTCTACCAGGTGCTGGACATAATAGAAAACTAAGTCTCTGCCCCTGGACACAAAGACTTTCCAGATTTTCCAGTGGGTGTGGGGAGGGAGGCAGCTGGTGACAGGTGCTGCAATAGGAAGGGGCAAGTGCAACAGTCATCCCCCCTGCCCCATGAGACGCTCTGCAGGAGCCCAGAGGGAGGAGCCCTATAGAGAGGAGCCCTATAGATCAGGACGGCGTCATGGAGGAGGTGACACCTAGTTGAACTATAAAATGTTAGAGGAAATGTGCCAACTGGAGAAAGGAGAGAATTTGATGTGGGGACTTCTGTGGGATAGTAGGGCTGAGCTGGAATGAGCAGGGTTGACTTCTTCCTAAGTAAAAGTTTTAAAACATGCAAGCTCCACTATGGCAAATACTGATTTACCACCTGGGGGGCCTGGAGCGAAGGATGGAAAGGGGATTGAAGGAGCCCACACTGCCTCTGAGGAAAAAATCCAAACTCTTCTTCATCATCTTTGCGAGATGGATCTATGCAGGCAATCACATTTGGCAATCTCTGTTGGCTGCTTCACTGAGTTTTTTTGTATGTTTCATGAGCTATCAGTTAGAGTTTGCTAAATAAAGAGGGCAGATTGGCGGGAGAGGGGCAAGTTTTAAAACGGAAAGAATGACCACTGAGCGGGTAGAGACAGGCAGACTGTGAGGCCACCAGGCTGCTTAGCTCAGCACCAGGGAAAGCTGGTGTGTGTGTGTGTTTGCACATGCACACATGTGTGCATGCAGCTAGTTTCAAGTTAATTACAATGCCAGAGTATTTCAGCCTGGGTTGCCTAATAGTCACACAAGGGAGATTATATGGGCAAAATGGATGAGGTAGGAAGAGGGGGAGGGTTGGATAGTTGCAAAACTTTTATATGAAAGGTTCCTAACAAACAGGGGGTGAGCTGCTGGAGGGGAAACAAACCAAGTTTGGGCCTCTCTTTTCATACTTGCAACACTTAGACAAAGCAATTCGAACCTAGATCTTCAGTTGGAGAATCATTTTGGGGCTCAGAGTGCAGGTCTCTGCTCTCAGAACACGCTGACAGGTGCCAGCTCATCCATTCTGCTGGAGTCCTGGAGAATGGAGCTTTGGTGCTGAGTTCAGCAGTTCTGAGCAATAGAGCAATAAAGCAGTCACAGAGCCCTGTCGCTGCAGCAGAATGGGATAATCCTACCATTTAATAAGTAGGAACATGCAGCAAGACCTAAGCAAATTGTTTGTGGGTGATGAGATTGCCATCCCCTCCTGGGCCAGGAGAGAAACATGTGAGGAGTTTGAGGTTTGAGAGCTGGGAAAGAAGAAGACCCAGTTTCAGCCTTTACTCTGAGATTTGCTTTTGGAGGGCTGGGAGGACCTTTGGCGTAAATCTGTTTATCGTCGTTTGAAACTTAGAATGGGAGGAACTAGGGAAGAGATTCTCATCACTTTTACTGAACTGGAATGAAAAGAGTGTTGGACAGTGAAACTCCCCTGGGGTTGGGGGTGATGAGGGGAGAGAGCAGACTTAGAGACAACAGGATTAGGTTTGAGCCCAGACTCCATTAATTACTAATTATGCAATTTAGTCATCATGTGGACTCCGGTGCTCTGCTTCCTCCTTTGTCAAAGGGGCATAATTCAGCCCCTAATAACACATGAGAACATCCCCCAAAAGCTGTGAAGAGCTTCATAGTCATCATGAATGTTTATCACAACTGAGATTCCAAAATGGTAAAATTCAGAATTGTAATGCAGGGGCTGCTGAGTGTTCCTGGTTTCTGGGTTCAGTGTTGGGTGCTGAGGACCTGGCTGGCATTTCCCCAATTTTCCTCAACCCAATCTGGATGCTGACTGCAGCTAACTAATACCTGCTTGTGAGAGTCAGTGGTTAAAATTCCAGGAAACAGCCTGCCATCTGGTTGTTGAACATGTTGGTAGCTTGAAATCAGCCATGGTGAGAAAGCTTATACTATGCTACAAAACCAGAGTGTTCCTGAGAGCCAGTTGCTAGGCATTCACCAGCACACCTGACTCACCTTTCCCCCTCCGTTGGTTCTCCATGTTGTGTGAAATGTCCAGGCTTCCCTAGGGCCAGCTCTCCAGCCACTTCGTTCCTCAATAATACAGCATCTTGGGGCAGGAATTGCTGAGGCACTGGAGGGTCTCTGATTCTGGTCCCATAGCCAAAACTCCAGTCTCACAGGGCTGCCTTCTGCTCCTGAGAGATGTCATCTAGTGTTTTGTCAATCTATGTTTTGCTCATACTCTTGTCTCCATCCAGAACATTCTTCTGAAATGCTACCCAATTGTAAGCCTCCTAGCCCCACTTCCTGGTCTCTGCTCACATGGCTCCATGCAGGCCTCCCTGCCCTGGCGCTACTCCGTGTGGCAGAAAGGTGGGTGCCACTCTTTCCCTGGCTAGGCTGTGCCTGCCTTCAGAGATGGGCTGGAGTCCACTAACCTACCGCAGAGCTTCTCTTACTATTATTAGGCCAACATTTTTGTCATATTTTGCTCCTGTAATCCTCATAGCACAGACTTTTTCAAATGAGCAAACAGAGGTTAAAGAACTTGTATGAGGCAACATAACCAGTAAGTGTTCGAGTCTCCATTTGAAAAAAAAGGTTTTTTGGATTCCCCAGGCCAGGGATTTTACCACTCCCCACCCCATTTCATTTTCAGACTCAGCCATTTCTCTCTTTCGCACAGAACCTAGCCAAACACCCTGCACCACAGCATGGGTTTAATAACTGCTTAGTGAATTAACTAAAACTTCCCTTCTTTTCAGTCACGTATTTTGTAACAAAAATGAAATGAGGATTAGAGAGGAATTAGAGCATGATATTACTTCTGCAAAATCCACCCTGTTCTCAGTGAAAGCCTGAGAATATTTAACCTCAGTAGGCACGATGCTAAGTGTTCTCTTCTGAGTGAAACCTTGAGTTTTTGCAAAGGCAATTGAAAAGGTTTCAGCAGAAGAATAGACATGCCCTTGGACTTTCAGCAAAAGAATATTATTTAACAAAAATTTCTGTTATAACATTGCAGAAATCAAACCTTTTAAGCTTTAGTAGGCTCTTCTGCTTCTTATTCCTATTATAACCAATAGAAACAATTTACCAACTCCCTCAAATTGGAGGGCCATAGGTCCATGTGAGAATGGAAAAATGATTAAGTAAATAGGCTCTTTCACAATGAATGAGAGATATTTGTAATAGTTCTTGTAATTTCTGATTTGAAGCTTAAAATATCTGGATGCCCCCTTCCCACTCGCACTCAAGAAAAAAAATATTAAAAGTAGGAAATAGTAAGAATGTAGGAATGATAATTTCCTATTTCTCAGCAGACCTAGTGCTTAATCCTGTTTGGACTTGGAAATATGAGCCCACTCGTTTTCTGGCCAGGTGTAAAGAAAATAAGAGACATCTCCCTACGCCTGTCTTCTTTAAATCTGTAAGGGAGCCAACACCACTCAGTGGTGAAGGAGCTTTCAGAGGGTTGTCCTCTGATCGAAAATCAAGAGCCATGTGTGTCTTCTTTCCCATGAAGGTTCCGACAGGACAACAGTTGGTGAAATTACAGGTTTACCTCTGGCCAACGTTTTGAAGAACTGTGGTGTTCCTATTCTTTCCCAACTAAGCTCTGATGTGTGTGGACTCCCTGTAATTATGGTATAATTGGATTTAACTATAGGGGTAGAACTAGTTTTCAACCAAGTCCCCTCAAATAATTTGTTGCTTATTAGAAAAAAAAGAGAACTTCTGCTGGCTTTAGTGGAGTGTATGTATACCCCACCCCACCTGACTCCACAAGAGAGAAGAGAATTGCTGTTGTGAGCTCTAGCAATTTAGTGGGGTTGGTTTAATCACAGTGCCCTAGCTCTAAATATTTCAGAAAGTTCATTTTCTCTGAAAAGGAAATCCAGAAAGAAGGTGGTACAGAGTCCCAAAGTGAAATGTCTCGGTCTCGCTCATTCCTGTAGCTGGGAGATTATTCTAAGTGTCCAGAGTTTGCAAACTGTGTGCTTGAATTTGGGCATGGGTTTATTCTATTTGGCCTGCATGATGTTTCGAGTTTTTGTTACTTAGGTGCCACAGATACGAACTAGGAGATTTCACATATAAATCTGAGTTTCAGCCTCCCTTCAAAAACAAAAAGGAAAAAAAAAAATCTGGCAATCCAGGGCCTGAATTCCTGCATTACTACACTTGCTGGACTTGAATCTCTGTGATACTTTAGAGGGGGCAACTAATTAACAATATACTTTCCAGTGCTCATCAGTCATTTACTGAAACTTCTTGACTCTGCTGGCATTTGAATTTGTATCTTTGTCTCTCTCTTACTCAATCCCCCCACCCCCCACTCCACCTCTCAGCCATATGAACTCATTTTTTATTGAAGGCACGGTGATGTAGTGCAAAAAGTTAGGACTTTTGTGTTGAAGAAACATATTTAAGTCCTGGCTCCATTGTCCACCAGCTGTGTGACTTTGGATGAGCAACTTAAAATTTTGGATCACTGTCTCCACATCTGGGGCTTACATGATACCACGACATAGGCTGGTGTGAGCGCTGGCATGGTCTGTGGCACATAGAGAATGTCCATTAACAGTTAGTTTCCCATGCTCTTATTCTGTCTTAAATGGAAGCAGATAAATGTTATTAATATCAGTCAGTGTTGTAGACTCTTTACATGGAAAGGCACCTGGGGAGTTTGTTTTATCTACTTTCCTACCATCAATTTAAGTCTCCCACATAGGGGAAATGCAGAGATGTGAATTGACTTGCTCAAGGTCACTCAGTGAATAACAAATAAACCCAGGTGTCCTGGGCTTTCAGCCTAGTGCTCATCTCACTCATAACAGCCTGCCAGATCCATGAAGACTGTTCCCATCCGAGTTGAAGACGGAGTAAGCGTGGGATTTCTGTTGCTTAGGGCTTGACAAAAAGGCTGCAGACAATGAGTGGTTTGAATGTCTGAAAAGAAGCATCAGGGAGTGACCTGAATTAATCACACAATTGTTGCAAGATACATTCAAGATGTTAAAAAGCTGTGCCTTGCCATTTCACTCTTTAATGAGGCAGTTTGGACAGGCTTCCCTTCGATATGCCTTGCCTTCCTTTTTGAGGTGACTATACAATATAAGTGTGCCATCCAGGTCAGGGCCATCATCATATCTGGCTGATGCATTAAAATAAAATGAAACAGCTGGTCAAGGCTAATTTCCTTCCCACCATCAAGATCCTTTATAGGCAATGTGGTCATCAATTTCATGTCTTCACTTGCAATGTTTCAAGGGATATGATGAAGTGTAGGCCAGCCAGAGTGTTGGACAATAATTCCATCTTCTCATAAGGTAATTCAAACTTCCTGTGATCTGGGAATTAGGAGACCTGGATTCTAGTCCATGCCTACTACCAAGGGTCTGTGTGACCCTGGACAAGTCACTTCACATCTGTGGATCTTGGTTTCTTTGTTTGTCAAGTGGTGGGGCTGGAGAAGACAGACTCTAAGGCCCCTGTCAGCTCTAACAGTCTCAGATGATTCTGAATGTAGAACTTTAGCTCCTCCAGTGGTTGTAGATAGACTTTGGGAAGGACCCAAGTCAGGTTGCTGAAGGACAGAGGAAAATATATAATCATGAGGTGGGTCAGATAGAAGCTGAGGTCAAGGAACAGGCACCATAACATGTTGTCCACAACCCCTGGGAATTTTAATGACCTTGAAGAATGCCAGGCTGCTGAGTTGCTTTCACTTAGAACAGTGTAGGGTCAAATGATGGTTCCAGGGAGGTGAGTGATAGGGTGGTGAGGCAGGAAGTAGAAAGTTTGGCAATTCCATTCTTAGGCTTTAGGCTGAGCAGAGCATCCTTGGGTGGTGGGTTTTACTCAGACTTACCTACCTCAGAGATATAGATGTGGGAAGATTGTGAGTCAGAGATGAGAGTTCAATAAGACCCATTCTTGCTCTTTAGTTGGGGTCAAACTAGAGATAGGAATGTGAAGAAGAGATGTGGTGATGGATTTCTCCTTCATAATTGACTGAGTGGTTTCCAACAAAGCATTTATTCTCTCTGAATCTCTGAGGTTGGTGTCTTTCCTAGGGCTGATCTTTCTCTATTCTCTGGGTATATTCAAGTTTTTGGATAAAGAAACTTTAGTCAGAGCCAGAAAATGAATGGATATTGATTTTTTTGACATGTAATCTTGACCTTGGCTCACGACCACCATGAAGTGGAGCTCAGTGTTGCTCCTGTTGCTAATATCCTAGCAGGATTCTTTGAGTTGCCTGGTAGCTCAGGAAATTAGAAAGGCCCTGTGGAAATGCAGAGACAATTTGGAATTGGGCTGGGCTGGATTGGATCAGTCATGGTTCTCCTAGGAGGAATCTGATCCCCAGCCAGTCACACTCTCACTTCACTTCTTGAAGATTGAATTCACGCTGCACCCTCTAGATGCTAATGATAGCACACTGGTTCCTCTGACCATGTGGATAGCCATCCCTGGCTTATTTCTTTCCTTCTCTCTTGCTCTAATCATCCTCTGTGCTGCTGTGTGGCCTTTATCATGTTTTCTTCCCCAGATGTCCCAGCCAAAGGGGGTCTTTTTTTTTTTTTTTTTTTTTTTTTTTTTTTTTTTTGCTATGACCTGTGTCTGTTACATTTGAAGCCCTTGGCTTAGCTTTTAATTATATGCTGTTTTGCAGTGTCCACTAATTGTTTTACATATATTAGTAACCTTTTCACAGTCTATCCAGATTGTAGAGTCCTTGGGGCAGGGGACCATGTCTTCTGTTTTCCTTAAATTGCTCCTGGCCCAATCTTACTGGCCTCACAATCAGAGTGCCCAATCTTTCATGGTCACAGGCTTTGTACTAGATGTCCCCTTCACTGGGATTTTCCCCTGCCTCCACACACCTCCCCCAGCTCCTGCTTTGCTCCTGCCGGTGACAAACCTTCCTGTACAGCTGGGGCCCTGCAGCTGCCCCAGCATGCCAGTTGCAAATCAGCTTGAAGTAAACTGTCTGGAAGTACCCTGATGAGTCAATTGGGCCCCTCCTTGGAGACAAGGAATTCTGAGGTCTTGCAAGCACACACCTGCCCATTTGTGGAATAATTCCACAGTTGGCCCCGGTCCTGCCTCTGGGAGAGTGTCTTACTTTTGCCTTGCTTCAGTAGGCTTATTCCCTCCTCCACGGGCTGCCCTGACTTGTCTGGTGGGGGTGGCAGGGCAGTTGTGAAGAGCCAGCCCTTGGTGGGGAGAGGCAGGACAACTGCCTGCTAAGTACTGAGGTGTTGCTGGATTCTGGTGGGTTTACTTTGGTAAGCTTAAGGGAAAGAGGAGAAACCATGGAATCATGACATTTTTGAAATTTTCCCCCATAGAGAGCAAGAGTAGAGTGGGGCAAAGGGCCCAGGATTCTGACTTGGCTTGGCCACCAATTAGCTGTGTCACCTCATGTGACTCACCTGCCTTCTCTTATTCTTAAGCTCCTCTCCTGTAAAGTGAGGCTGTTATATTAAAGTGGTTGCTTTCAAACTCATAAAGATAAAGGAACCCATTTATCAAATGAAATTGTATAAGGAATTCCATTTTCTAGAAAGAGAAAACAGCTATTCTGCTTAAAGCAAAGGTGCAGGGGGACCCTTGGTTTCCTCTTCGTCTTTCAAATGATCTCCTGAAATACTTTATCAGAACTTCCCAGGAAAACACAGTGTGAAAAGCACTGAGAAAGATGATCTCTATGTTCCTTTCTAGCTTTGACAGTCTCCACATTCTTGCTACTCAAAGTGTGGTCCTCAGCCAGCCGCAAGAATTTGGCAGCTTGTTAGGAATGCATCATATCAGACCCTACCTAAGACCTACTGAATTAGACTTTGCCTTTTCACCAGATCCCCAGGCAATTCATCCAAGTTTGAGAAGTCCCCAGGCAATTCATCCAAGTTTGAGAAGTACTGGTCTGTACAGTTCTGCAATCCAGAGAGCTAAGTGGCAAGAAGACCACGGGAGCGTCGTACCTTTCATCACAGAATGTGGGCACGGTCAGTTGGGGTAGGAAGTGTGGACCACATCTCTTTCTTGCCTCGGTGCACTAGTTGTATCCCTGATGGGGAACCAGTCATGGTAAACAGGTTGGATTGTTCTTGGGCTTAGCCAGAGAGGGAGAAAGAGGGGGAAATCACCTGACCCTGCAGAATGCATGTTAATAAATGCTGGTGACACAGCATGTGAAAGGGAGATTTGTGTTTCCAGCAGGGAAATGCTCACTACAGATGCCTTATTAGCATGACTGCTAGGCATTCGTGCTTCCTGTGTCTCCTCCCTCATCTTGTGGGATCCCTATTCTGTCTTCAGCACCTGGGGTATGACAGGTGGCTTGGACTTAAAGACCTATATTTTAGTCCTAGCTCTGGAGGTTTCTAACATTGCCCCCTTGGGTTTCTCCACCTCTGCGGGCCTCGGTTTTTCTATGTGTAACACAGCATGGTAAACCCCACAGAGTGGTGGTGAGGATGAACTGAAATATATGGAAGTGCTTTGTAAACTGTAAAGTAATAAAAACTCAAGGATACTTTTATATCAATTTTAATCTGTAAAATATCCAGAATTTAGCTTCGCCTGGGCTTACTAACAATGCTAACCCCAAGGCCTCAAACACCCCTATGAGGCTAACAGCTGATTTCTTGTGTTAGCCTAAGCTTGTTCCTGGGGTCTGGATTCCTTCAAGGTTGGTGGCCCAGTTGGTGGTTCTTAAAGATCCCTCATCAGAACTTGATTATTGTGGAAAATTGGAAGGAAAGGGGAAAAGAAAAGAAGAACAGTCTTGTTCTTGTTTTGTCTCTGTACTTAGAAAATGCTAGCAGCCCCTTCCTAGTTTGACTTTTCTATTTGGCTAGAAGTTGGAATGAAATGGATCTTGAGTCAACTGTGAAGATGAGCTTGTTATATTTCTCTTTCATTGGTTACTGTTTTAAGTGGCCATTTCTGGGAAAACTCTTTCTGGTAATCTAAAAGCATGTTTGTGCTGTGGGTGGAGATGTTTCAGGAAAACGTGTACATTTCTGATGCTTTTCTACTGATAGAAGAATTTGAGTGTCGTTGAAGAATAAGACCTTTAAGGTATTCTTCTGATTTCTCATTTCTTCTGTCCTTTTTGAAAACCTGAAATATTCCTCAACCAAGAACAAATAAATTTCAACCCCAAAGAGTGGACTTGATTTGCCATCTAAATGTCTGGGATTGAAGTAGGTTCAAATACTTGACAGGTGACCTCAGCCCCACCCTGTTTGGTTGCACACTGTGACACCCCACCATTATCCCTTTTCTTTGCTCAGCCCAGCCCCTGCTATTTTATTCTACCTCCTTTGTTAATAACCTTCTTAAAGAAAGTACCTGCAGAGGATCCATGCCCTTAGAAAAAAATGTTCCCTTGAGGAACTCAGTGCTGGACTTAGGAAGAAGCATTTTGCTTATGGTGATGCTGCCACATGGACTCTCCATGTGGACTGAGACAGATCTAAAAAGTGTTAGGAAGGCCGGGCACGGTGGCTCATGCCTGTAATCCCAGCACTTTGGGAGGCTGAGGTGGGGGTATCACTTGAGGTCAGGAGTTCGAGACCAGCCTGGCCAACATGGCGAAACCCTGTCTCTACTAAAAATACAAAAATTAGCCAGGCATGGTAGCTGCCACCTGTAATCCTAGCTACTTGGGAGGCTAAGGGTGGAGAATCTCTTGAACCCAGGAGGTGGAAGTTGCAGTGAACTGAGATTGCGCCATTGCACTCCAGCCTGGGCAACAAGAGTGGAACTCCATCTCAAAAAAAAAAAGAAAGAAAGAAAGAAAGAAACAAAACATGTTAGGAAGATATGAATGCTGTTGGAGTGGAACAGGTTAACTTCCCTTGAAAAATAATTTTTAGAAGCATTGAATCTACTGCTAAATTTCACCTGTGAAGTCATCCTAGGAAAGGTTTGGCAATGCTATTCAGGTGAGTCTAGGGAGCTTTTCTTTTTAAGCCTTCTTTACCGTGTGCTGGGCAAAGGTCCCTCTTTAAAAGGTCATGCCATTGTTGGCCAGGCCTGGCAGGGTGGAAAGGGCGGCTCTGTGCAACTGGATCTGCACAGGGCTCCGTCTGCCTGCCACTGGAAGATGCTGGCTCTCTGGGCCAAGGAAATCTGCCTTTGGTAAATTAATGAGATTTTCCCACTAATTCAGCATCTTTCTTAGGAATCCATACTAGTGATCAATTCCAAGCACTGTGGGATTTTCATTTGCATCTTGTTCTCCCTTTAGGAGCAGGAAAGATACACATAACTTTGCCAACCCTTCCTTTCTTTCCCATTAACAAATTGCCTGAATTCAGTTCTTCCCAAATTCATATCTTTAGATCAGATCCTTGTCCTACGCACAAGATCCATTTCTCCAGCTTCCTCGTCCACATCTCCACTTGGATATTTCAAGTGGAGTTCAACCTCAACCTGCCTAACATGGAATTCATTGTATTTTCTCCCGAACTTGCTCTCTCACACACTCCTGTGTTCATTTTCTTTGCAAATGACATCATCTTTACTCAGTGGATCAAACCAGAAATTTAGGAGTCAACCCTGGTTTTTCTCTTCCTCCTTACCCTCCGTATTGCTATTTGTCACCCAAATTTGTCAGTTCTACCACCTTAATATGCTTTGAATCTAACCATTTCTGCCCATTCCCATTACTGCTACCTTAGTGTAAACCGTGGATATCAATCACCTGGATTAGAATCAAAGACTTTTACTGGTTTCCCCTCTCTTCCTCCAAGTTTCAAGTATAAAAAATGACACAATAGATGCTGAATAAATGTTTGCTAAGTTAAGAAATGAAGAAAGGAACGAAAGAAGAATGAAGCTGTTAGCAACTCTATTGCCACCTGAAAGGGTCAGAGAAGACAGAGGAGAGAGATGAGAAACTCTTCAGATATTCAGACTTCTGGATGAGATGTTTCACAACATCCTTTTGTTGCAGGATGCACTGCCAGTAACTTCGTTATCTAACCAGGATCCCAGCAGCTACAGTAGGAACCTGTATTTGTTGGCTCTGTCCTGAAGGAAGAGTAGCTAGTCCCATTTCTTCTGTATATGGCGAAAGAAGCTACGAAAATTTCATAGCCTTTGTCCAAAGTCTGGTCCCAATCCAGACTGGAGACCTGGATCCATTTGCTAGGAAGCAGCTGCCCCAGGGCTGGCTCTCTATGCCAGATAATTAGCAGAAAAACAAAAATGGATTTGAGGTTTGGGCTGAACTTCCAATTGCTTCAAGTACATAAATCTCAGTTTCTCACATACTCTGCTCCTTCACTTTCTTTTGGTGTAGCCCCCAAATCCTTTGCCATTTTTTTTTCTTTTTTCCCAAAACCAGTGAGAAAGGAAATAAATAGCAATAAGAGAGGCCAAGCATCTTAAAGCCTCACCCATTGCAGTTTGAATTCTTTCTCTTTTTGTCTCCTCACCAGAGCATGACATAACATGTTTTGCTGATGCTAGATCCTAGAAGTGTTGGAAAGGGAAAAGAAGCCCGACAGAACTCATTGTTATAAAATTATTCCTTCCCCATTTTTCACTCTCCTACCAAGAAAAAAAATAAAGCGGTATCTTCAGTTTCACAACCCTTTTCTGTCTGTCTGGACTTGCTCAGAAAGCCTTGAAAAGGGCCAGATATTTTTGGTGGGAGGTGGGGGGTGGCCTTCTGCTCTGCTAGGAAAACATTTTCTGAGCATGTTGTCTGTAAAGACCCCTGTATTGCATTTAAGTAGTCATGCCCATTTCTGCTGAGGGGAAGCAAGCCGGTCATCGTTCTGGCTGTCCTTGGGTGGTGGTGGTGCCAGTGGCAGTTGTGGTAGGGATGATGGAAGGGGCTGGTGTGTGTGCTACTAGAGTGGGGACAGGGAAATATTGCAAAGGGGAAGGATAAAAAATAAGCCTGTTTGGAAGGCACAATGTTGATGGACTAAATTATTTGCTCTGAGAGAAGGCAAATATACAGTTCTGAGCAGAAAGATAATTCTCTTGTATTTGGGGAAATTCTTTTGATCTGCAGAAGAATTTCAAGTTACAGTAGAGAATAAGAAACTGGTTAGGCTTTCACTTTTTTAAAACAAAGGAAAAATACATAGATTTAGCAGCTCGCTTTTCTTTATTGTGATGTTGTAATAAGAATTTGTCAACATTTTAAAATTCATCTAGGCTCTTCATTTGATTGTCTTAAATGATTAATTGTGTACCAGTTTTTCTTAATGTCTAGATTTGTAATTAGTTACTCCTGCTAATTTTGAAAAATTGGATTAAAATGTTGCATGTCTGCTGTAATTGAACAGACCACCTCTATTTCATCCAGAAAATGACTTCCAATAATGTAATATGTTATTGACTAAAACTTAACATAAAGTTATTAATGATTGAAAACTTCAAAGCATCTGTCTGCAAAAAATGATAGGTCCAGAAATTCAGAACTGAAAGGGACATTAGAGATTGTACCAGTGGGTCTCAACCGGGATATTTCGATATGTATATGGTTGTTTGGGATTTTCACAGTGACAGTGACCAAGGGGCACAATTGCATTTAATGTCCCCAAATCATGGATGCCAAGCAAACTATGGAAAGTGATATAGTTCCACACAGCAGAGAATTTCCCTGTCCAAAGTGTCAGTATTGCCTCAGTTTGAAAGATTGAATTCAGTTCTTCATTTGAGATATGAGGATACTGAGCCCTGATATTCCCCAGGTCAATAAAGTGGCAATGAGTGGGGCTGATGTCCATGTCTATCTGTTACAGGAAAGAAGTCCTGATGCAGACCCCAAAAGAGGGTTCTTGGATCTTGTGCAAGAAAGAATGCAGAGCAAGTCCATAGAGTAAAGCGAAAGCAAGTTTATTAGGACAGTAAAGTAATAAAAGAATCACTACCCCATAGACAGAGCAGCCCCAAAGGTTGCTGGTTGCCCATTTTTATGGTTATTTCTTGATTATATGCTAAACTAGGGGTGGATTATTCATGCCTCCCTCTTTTAGACCATATAGGGTAACTTCCTGATGTTGCCATGGCATTGGTAAACTGTTATGGTGCTGGTGGGAGTGTAGCAGTGAAGACAACAGAGGTCACCCATGTTAGTTTTGGTGGATTTTAGCTGGCTTCTTTACTGCAACCTGTTTTATCAGCAAGGTCTTTATGACCGGTATCTTGTGTGGACTCCTGTCTCATCCTATGACTCAGAATGTCTTAACCATCTGGGAATGCAGTCCAGTAGGTGTCAGTCTTATTTTATCCAGCTCATATTCAAGATGGAGTTGCTCTGGTTCACATACCTCTGACATATCTTTGATGTGATTCAGTTTCTTCGGTTCCCGTATGCCAATGTTAACAGTAGTTGCACAGCTAGAGTAAAGAGACCTTCTCCATTATATAGTGGAAGAAGCAACCAAAAACTGGTGTCAGTTTGGTGCCTGGGTATCTGTCATCTCCTTCTTTTCTATTGTGGATCACAAATCTTCTCTCAACCAACAAAATGGCTTAAATGTACAAGAAAAACAATGAAAATGATCAAGAATGGATGGCCAACTCTTTGAGGAAATTACCAAGTTAACAAATAAATGAGAGAAGATGAAAGCTCAGTGGGAGTTGAAGTTCAATCTCTTTCAAGAGTAGGGAGGCCAGGCGCCGTGACTTACTCCTGTAATCCCAGCATTTTGGGAGGCGAAACAGGTGGATCACCTGAGATCAGGAGTTCGAGACCAGCCTGGACAACATGGTGAAACCCTGCCTCTACTAAAAATACAAAAATTAGCCAGGCGTCCCAGCTACTTGAGAGGCTGAAGCAGGAGAACTGCTTGAACCCAGGAGGCAGAGGTTGCAGTGAGCCGAGACTGCACCACTACACTCCAGCCTGGGTGACAGAGTGAGACTCCATCTTAAAAAAGAAGAAGAAGGAGGAGGAGGAGGAGGAGGAGGTCAAATTAGAGAAGTTAGAATCTATAAGTTAAGGGTGGGTGGGGAGATATTAATATGTAGTCATTTTGAATCAGATCACAGTCTTCATGTCCAGGTGGCTAGATCTCATATAATAAAGACATTTGTAGATGAAATCTCAAAACTCTTGTTTTCCACATCACGAAGAATGGAAAATTTCCCAGAATACTAGATACAAAAAAATATGCTTCTAATTTTCAAAAAGAGGGAAAAAGGAGTTTCAGAAGCCACCTCTAACAAAACCTGGCCTTGGATCTGATAGAATTCTTCAACAGTACATTAAACTCATGCTTTATGCATGCTTAGAAAAGAATGAGGTGACCTCTAGCAACCAGTATGGATACTGCTACCATAAACTGACCCATTATGAACTGACTACATTGGCAAATCTGTGAAGGTCCATAAACCTAGAATATCTCTATTTCCATAACATGTTTGACATGGTATTCTATGATATTCTAGTGGATAAGACTATGATAGCTGAATTAGGCAATATTGAAGTTAAGTGGATTTCCAGTCGGTTGAATGTAGGTATTTAAAGAGTGTTGATAATCTGGAAGGAGAGGCTGGTAAGGCTTACTTTTGCTATAACTGTGTGATCTTTAATATATAAATCAATAATTTGAAGGAACACAGTAACAAATATGATTTCCAGTTTTTTGTATGACATAGAGTGATGGGGAAAACATTAAAAGTAATCTCTATAGACTGGAAGTCTGGATCAGATTCAAGAAGATGAGACTTAACACATATAAATGTTAATCTACTGCACTAATGCTCAAAAAAATCAACTGCACAATGACAGAATAGGGAAAGCTGGTTTTGCAGATGCTAATATTGAAAAAGGAAAGGCTTTTTACATAAAGCATTCTTTATTGGACCATAATCAAAAGATGAAACAATAGTGACATGTGATTTTCCTAAAAGCAAATATGATCTAAGTTGTGTCCAGAGAATCATGCTAGGTTGGTGAAGGGCTTGGAAAATATGTTACATGAGGAATGACTGAAAGACTAAAAGAATCTGTCATATCTGGGCTAAAGAAGAGACAACTAAAATGTCAAGGTTGTCTTTCAATATTTGAGGTTTCCTGTAAGGAAAATGGAGAGGGTTTGCTTTGCAAGAAGTTATGGTAGTAGAATGAAGACCAACTGGCAGAAGTTACAAGGTGGCAAATTTTAATTGACTATAAGGAAAAACGAACTAGCAGTCAAGAAGAAATGGGCTTACATGCATGTTTATAGCAGCATTATTCACAATAGCCAAAAGGTCATAGCAATCCAACCATCCATCCACAAATGAGTAGATGAACAAAATGTGTTATATATATGCAATGGAATATTATTTAGCCTTCAAAAGGAAGGAAATTCTGACACATACTACAATGCAGATGAACCTTGAAAATATTACGCTAAGTAAAATAAGCCAGTCACAAAAGGACAAATATCATAATGATTCCATTTACATGAGTGCTGGAGTAGTCAAATTCATAGAGACAAAAAGAAGAATGGTGGTTTCCAGGGACTTGGGGAGAGGACAATGGGGAGCTGTTATTTAATGGGTATAGAGTTTCAGGTTGGGAAGATGAAATGCTCTAGAGATGGATGGTAGCACAGTAATGTGAATGAACTTACTGCCACTGAACTTTACACTTAAAAATGGCTAAAATGGTAAATTTTATATATATTTTACCACAGTCGAAAAACAAATCAGGGGCTCCATTGCCTATGGAATAAACTAAACAAAGAAGAAGGAATGGGCTTATGTGCGAGGTATTGAGTTTCATGTAACTGTAAGTATCGAAATCGGGACTGGACAGTCTCAGGGTGACATGCTCTAGGGAACACTTCAGGGTAAGAAGCAATCCCAATGATTTCAGAACATCTGTGACTCCACATGAAAACAGAGGCTCACTCTGTGACTCAGACTGAGTAAGGCTGCATTCTTTCTTGATATGTATTAACATATGCAAGAGTATATTCATATATAATATATTGTACATACAAAAGACCATGTTATATAACAAATATGCATTTTACTATATACAATTTAATAAATATTTTAAAAAGGGATATCCTTCTAGTCCCCATGCAGGTTCAATATGGAGAATTTGCCAATATCTTAGAAGTCCCCAACCCTGTCAGGTGCCCTTACCCCATTACTTCCATTCCCTCCTCTTTGAGATGATCACTCTTCAGACTTTTGTGATGACCTGTTCTTTTTTTTTTTTCTTTTTTTGCAAAATAGCTTTACTACCTACTATGCATCCCTAAACAGCATAGTATAGTTCTGTCTGTTTTCAAAGTCATGTATATCATGTGGTATGTTTTCATTTGTGACTTTCTTCTGCAGCTCATTATGCTTATAAGATTCATCCATGTTGATACATGCATGCAGCTGTAATTATTTTATTTTCAATAGATCATTTGTCAAAAGTTTGTAATAGACGCTGCTGCTAGGAACATTCATGTGCATGACTTCTGGTGCTCATGCATAAGGTTGGGAATTCTGGATTGCATGATATACACATCTCTGAATTTTTGAGATAATGTCAAACTATTTTTCTAATGATTCTATCAATTTTCATTACCTCCAGCAGTGTAGGAGAATTCTTATTGCTCTACCTGTTGTCAGATTTGGATTGCACTCTTCACCTAAGAATTAGAGAAAATGGTGAGATTGGTAGCATGGCTCAAATACCTCATCATAAAGTGGGAAAATGAACTTGAGCTGCACCAAGAAAAATTTAGGTTCCAAATCAGTGTAGGTGCTTCTATTGAGTTAAGTGTCTTGTCAGAGACAGGCTTCCAATTATATCCTAAGCACATGAAGGGGATGAAGTGCCACGTGTCCTTTGGTGAACTGCCCCCAACCCCACTTTTTCCCTCAGCCTTGGGTTTATAGTGCCTGCTCACCAAACTCTGACTACATCGTGTCATCAATGCAGTGGGTTTGCAAAGATTTCAAACAAACAAACAAAAAAAATGAAAGTGAGACATCATTTCCTGAATTATGTTAATTTGGTGAGGCTTAGTGAGTGGAATTAAAATGAACATCCCTTGAGAGGATGTTATGGACCACACAGAGCTCTGGGCTCTGGAGCTGACAATCTGAACTGGAATTCCAGCCAGGCCACTTTTCAGCTATTTCACTGTAAGCAAGTTGTTTGATCTGCCTAACTTTACTTGTCTCATTTGTAATACGGGTAGAGTAATGGGACCTACTATGAGTGTGTTTGCTGGGGAGAGGGAATTTTGAAGGTGAGATAATTCATGTAAAGTGCTAAGCTCAGTCCTTGGTGTTTAGTGTTCAAAAAATATTTGACATATTATTAGAATCTCTGTCCCTGAAGAAATACTTTTACAATGGCTTCCAGGATAACATAAGCATGGATTTGCCTAAGGAGATGGGGCAGGACTTGATCTCTTCAGAATTTTGTTCCCATCATCCTTCCCTTCCACACACATGCCTTTGGTAATTTTCAGCAGCAAACATTTAGAATAAGCTTTGGTTTTACCCTTCATCAAACCAGAAGTGACAGCAAAAACAGACATTTTTTTCAGAAAAGAAATTAATCTCCTAAATAGGGTGATTCCACCCTTTTCTTTAAATACTTCTAAACTCAGGAGGGGGAAGCAGAGCACACATTATCCATCAGAATGAGGCATCAGCTAGCACCGCCAAGTTTCATTGACTTTAAGATTGCCCTCTGAGCTATAGGTTTTTTTTTTCTTCTTTCCCAGCGCACAGTTAGAAGGGATATTTTTCTTTAAATGGCCCCATTTCATTTGCATTTTTAAGCTTTCACTGCAGAGAGTAGAAGCAGTTGTAAATGGTTCCAAGAAGGTAGCTGTGGCTGCTTGCCTGAAGCTTCTGAAATTGAGTGTCAGCTTCCCTCAGAGTAGAAAGATATTACTTCATATTTGTGCATGCGGTTTGCCGCTCTGCTCTTGGTTTGATGGTCTCATTTAGCCACAGGCATTCTCCAGCAATGATTCGTTCTCCCCAATAAAATTAAATATTACCTTTCTCCCCCCTCCCACTACCACTCCACCCTCTTTTTTTTAATAAGACATTTTCTTGTTTATACTGAAGCGAGACAAGAAAGTATGAGTTTTCCAATTCCTTTTATTGCTCCTTTTTAACAAGAGGAGAACAGCAAAAAGGCAAAAGAGGAAGAAAATCTACAATTGGAAATCTGAATGGAAAGCTGTATCCAGATCACAGACCTCTTTGAGTTTGTTGAAGATTTTATAGCAAGCTATTGAGAGGGGAAGGGTACAGAGAGCCTACGGGATGTTTCACTATGTTGAAGAATGAGGGGACCCACTGATCAGCACTATCGCTCAGCCCTGTTGATTCTTGAGTTCACACCATTTACCCCAATAATCCCCTACTTAGGGATTCAGGCCTGCAGTGAAAACCACAGGCACACCATGTCCACAGGGTCTTGACATCTCCCAAAGGACTGCAGGAGGAGCCTGGGTTGATTCCAGGGAGGGGTGGGCAAGAAGCTATTTGTAAGATGAACAAAGATGAACATCTTTGATGGATGGGTCATTATTGTCAGAAGGTGGAAGCCAGGGTGCCTTGATTGATGGTGTTCCTGAACAAAACAAGCTGAAACTTTTATATGCTTTCAGAAATTTGGTTTTAGTATATAGGCAGCCTTCATCCTACTGATGAGCTGTGTGCTGGAGTTTACACGTGGGGTTTTTAGAACCTGGAACCCAATTTACCTCAAAATAGTCCTTTAATAGGGTGATCAGCTTTCTCAACCTGCACACAACAGTCTATTTAATACACACTAGTTTGTTGGAAATGTATTGCTAAGCGTTTTAGAGTGATGGGGATGGAATCTATGTAATGAGGGAGGAGAAGGTAGAGAGTTTCTACTCTTTTCCTCCTGTATCTGGAACCAAATTCAGGGGAAATTTTGAAATAGACACAGCATGTTTTTGGCATCTTCCCTTTCTGCTCCTCTCTGCCCTGGTTGTCAGGGCATTGTGTAGCCCCCAAGGCAACTAAATTCGTTGTTGTAAGAATGCTACAAAAAGGGCTCTTGCTTGGGATAACTAGTGTCGAATCTGACTTAGATTCCTCCTACTGATCTTCTGTGACTCATGGACAGAGCAGAGGAAGAGGATTCGAAATTTACCCTGACTCACTTCCCAGTGACCTGGTATTGGGGTGATTCTTAGGTATTCCTGAGCTGTCCTAGAAAGGTCTCTGTGTCAAGGAAATTTGGGTGCCCAGGGTCCAGGTCAGTGACTCCAACCCAACCACCAGGTTGCTCCAAAGAGTAATTAGCTTGACATTTTTGAGACTTGTCATTAGATGCTTACATCTGAAATGTGTTTCCCCAGGTGATTTCCGATCCTGTGCCATCACCCTGTGCTTCCCCTTGCCTGGCCCAGCTGCTACCAACACTTTTATGTCTGTCCTCTGGAATGATGAATAAACTCATTCGTAGCCTCAGACTCTTCCTTGACCACTTTGCTCCCTCTACGTTTTCATCTGAACCTCCCTATCCCTCAAGTATTCTGTGTTCTTTGTAGCCTTCTCAAGGGGAGACTGCTAATTCCGCTGCATCTCAGCATCAGCAGCTGGCGTTGGCACCATCCCTGCTCCCCACCTTCACTCCTCAAATGATTCACATGGAAGTCTTTGCCCCTTTTAGGCTCAAGCTCGCTGGCATTGCCAGTATTCTTCAAAGGGTCTCCAGTGAACTGTTACAAGGGCAGGTCTGCCTCTTAAATGAGTGACACAAGCCCTAGGGGGGTCAGTGGTGAGCTGGAGACCCCGTGATGCTCAAAAAGGGCACAATTGTTCCGCAGTTCACAGTGGAGGGAGATAAGCCCTGTGTTCCCAGACCTTTATAGTTTTTAAGACCAGCCTTTCAAAGAATCTAGATTTTTATATGAACTTTCCTGATTTTTTAAAAATGGTAGATAGTAAACCAAAAAAAACAAAAAAACAAAAAACAAAAACAAAAACAAAAACCACAAAAAAACACTGTGACAGCCAAATGAAACCTGGCTATTGGTCTGAGTTGGCCCATAGGCCTCTGATTAGTAATTTCCACTCTGCATTTCCTCTTCCTCATCTAACACTCTCTTAGTCATTCTCCCCATTCACTAATGACACCGGCATGTGTTACACAGTCTTTCCTTCTATCTGAACCCTGCTTTCATCCTGGGCTTCTTCTGGGCTAATGAGGATGCCCAGCAACACTCAACTCCCCATTCCTAAATTTTCGCTTCTCGCCACGTCCACTCCACCTGGACCTTGTCATCCCCTAGGTCACCTCCCACAACCTTCTACCTTTCTACTGCTTGTACTCAATCATTGACATTATTTCTACTTCAAAACTATGGACTTCCAAACCACTGATCTCTCTCTCTCTCTCTTTTCAATCATACCCTCTTACATCATACCCTCTCAGCTGCATTTTACTTCAACCTGTTTTGCTAATATTGTTGCCCTATTGGCTTTCTTTCATACTTTGATGGCAAAACCTCAACCCTGGAGCTAACAAACTATCAACCTTCTCTGCCAGTGTTGCTGCATGTCATAGAGAAACCCACACAATCTGTAGACTCATTGTACTACCGTCTCCCATTTCCCAGACCCCACTGCTCCCTGACTCTCTCCTATAATCATTCTGGGCTTCCTTAGTCACCTCTCTCTCTAGTTCTCTAGACTAGCTTTTCAATACCTTCTTCACTCTTCTCCCCTCCTCAAATATTTGGCCTTCACAAGTTAAGCATTCGACATTGCTTCCTACTTCACAGGAAGTGTAGAACCCAGAGATGGAAACATCCAACCCCTTAACTCAGTGCCACCAAACCTACACATTCCCTACATCGGCCACCATGCCTCTTTTCTTCACTTCTGATTTTATGGAAGAGGAGCCTCTCTCTGTCTGAGCTTATCCCCTTTCTTGTCCTCTGGAGTTTTTCTCTCCTACCTCCTTAGCAGCCTGGCTTGATCACTTTTCCCCTTCTCTTCCCTGTCCCTTCACCCTGTCAAACTCTCTTTTCCCCCTCGCTATTAGGACCTAAACATGTTTAAGCCTTCCATCTTGTATATTCAATTCCCTGCTGGTCCCGTGGCATTTTTCAGCCACCGCATTCTCTTTAAAAAGGCATCTGTATCTGTTGCTCAGCTCTTTACTTCCCATTCTGTATTCTACCCACTGCAAGCTGGCTTCTGCCCTTATTGTTCTGCTGAAACTGCTCTCAGCAAGGTTGTAGATGGCTACCTTATTGCTGAATCCAATGGCAACTTTTAAGTCATTATCTTCCTCCACCTCTCTGCAGCGGCTGACACTGTTGGTCCTTTCCTGCATATTGAAAAACTCTTTTCCTGGGCTTCCATGACCACGTGCAGCAGCTGGATTTCCCCACCTCTTCAGACTCCTTCGTGAGCTTCTCTTTCTCTGCTCACTTTTAAATACTAGTGTTGGTTCTGTCCTACTGGTCTTATTTGTCCACGCTCAGGCCTTATTCATGTGTACCCCGAGGTTATCTCAGTATTCTATAAATTGTGTGGGGGAGATTGAGATAGACCAGGAGGGGTAGGATGCAGATTTTATGATGGGGAACAGTGGAATGAGATTGGCCAGGCATAATGGTACCAGACGATGGAGAGACTGAGGAGTCAGCGAGGGAGAGTTTAATTTGCTGAAGTTGACAACAGGTGGACAAGCCTCGGTCTAGGTTGTTAGTATCTAAGATGCTGAAGCCTTCTCTCCTTTTGTATAATGAAGCATTTATCTGGCCTTTGTCCTGAGTTCCTGGGATGGAACTTCTAAACAAACCCTCTAACTTTCCCAGGTGATAAGACTTTTTGTTATTCATAGTGAGCCCTTGGGACCATGCCTGAGTTTATGTTAATGAGGTGACTCACAATGAGCCCCTACATAATTTCAGGATGGGGGCTGGTCATGCTGGAAAGGTCAACTGTGTGATTAGAGAGTTGGTGTTTTGAGCTATGTGATATTGGTCTAACCTCCGGGAGGGATTGGGAGATGGAGTTTAACCACTTGGCCAATGATTCAATCAGTGATGCCTACATCATGAAACCCCAATGAAAAGGCTGGACACCAAAGTGCAGATGATCTTTCTGATTGGTGAACATGTCAATGTGATGGGAGGGTGAACCAACCTGAGTCCATGGGGAGAAGGCATGGAAGCTCCACATTCTGGACCCTCTCAGACCTTGCCCTGGGTATTTTTTTTTGCTTGGCTGGCTCTGATTTATACCTTTTATGGTAAAACTTTTATCCTAAGCATAGCACTTTACTGAGTTCTGTGAGTCATTCTAGTGAATTATTGAATTTGAGGGGTTGTGGGAACCCCCAAATTTGCAGCCAGAAGGGTAGGTGGTCTGAAGACCCCTGAACTTGTGGCTGGTGGCTGAAGTGAGGCCGTCTTTTGGAGGCTGTGCCCTTCATCTGTGAAGTCTGCACTGACTCTGGGTGATTAGTGTCAGAATCACATTGCAGTACTGTGCCTCCCCAGGGGAAAGCATGTGGACTCAGTCAGGGAGCAAGTGCTGTAGACGAGACCTGGTTATAGAATGTAGAAAACCAAGAGTCACAGGAGATTGGAGGCATAGCTGATTGTATTATTTAGAAAGAGTTTTTCTAGGTTTTTGGGTAGCATGGCAGCAAGCAGGTTTTTGTTTGTTTGTTTGTTTGTTTTTTTATAAGCAGAAATAGTGCTCACTTTATGCCTGGTCATACTTTCCTTTCACAGTTTTTGTGCTTCTGGGTTCTTGAATTTGTCCCCTGAAAATTCTAGAATACTACATATTTTCAGGCTAAAAAATATGACTTTTTCTTTTGTCCCTTATAAAAGGCAGAGAGCAGCCCTTGGGGATAATAATGACGCCATTTCTGCTGCGGTTGCTTGTAGTTAAAATTGTGTCAGCCATTTTGACCCCTGATGAGATTTATGGTGGCTTAGATCTCTGTTGGAGAAATGAGTTTCAGGCAACAGACAGGAGGGAAAAGTTCTCAGACTTAGAGCATATTATTTTAGTGAAATGGGGAGAAAAATCACTTGAGCTTTTCTTTTTTAAAAATTTTTTAGCTGTAGAATCTGACTGTCCCCATTCTACTATCCTTGTCTGCCGCCAGTGTCACCAAGTTCCCTCACAGGGGACACTGGGTGGTTCCACATTTAACACTAAGAGCTCCCGTGACGTGCTGACCTCTGGCTGCGTGACAGGTTTCCTAGCCAGCACGTTCCAGACCCTTGCTTTGTTCCTCCTTCCAACCTTCTCAAATCAGAAGTATCTCTGTTTCACAGATGACGAAACAGCAGCTCAGACAAACTGAGTCGCATTGTCAGTGGTACCTGCTTGGAATGCCACAGTGATCAGAGCTGAGGCCTGCCCAACTCCTGGCAGAGTGACTCTTACGGATGGGGCAGGCATTATATCTGGTGCTGGACAAAATTAATGACAAAGACCCTGTTCTTATCCCTCCAAAAAGCTTACAGTGATATCAGAGGGACTGACCTTTATCTTCTGATCAAAGTGCAAGTTTGGAGTAATCATCAGTAAAATGAAGACTTTAATTAAATACATGGCCTGTTGCTAAGTCAGATAAAAACATCACCAGAGAGGGTCCCCAGCAGCAGCTTAGTTTAGAGGCAGCTTGCCTCTATCTCTTGAACCTTTTGATCTTTGTATTGCAGCACTTAGCATGATGCTTTCCACATAGTGTGCATTCAATAAATATTTCTAGAATAAGAGAGTGGATGCCTAAAAGCCTAGCTTTTCCATATTTGAATCTAAGCAAGCCATTTCCTGTCTCTGAGAGGAATATAGGTACCCATGCGCAGAAGCACAATTCTCAAGGAAATGTTGTTTTGGAAGGATTTGGCTCCCAAAATGTATTACTTAGTGTTTCGCTCCTTTTTTACAAAAATACTTAAGTTTTTCAAAGTCCAAATTGGCTGTTCATTTGTGTAACTAAGTGACACATCGCTTTTTGTTTTAACCTCCTGAAAAACGGTAGTCAAGTAGGTGGGGCTTGCTTGAAAAAGGAATATGTGGACTCAGAGATTGCAAGGTTTTGTTATGTAAGAATTTATAAGATTTACCATGGTTTCTGGTAAATGCTGGCACATGTTTGTTTGGCCCCAGGCTCTGTAAAAGCATTAAGCTGCTTCCTGTCTGATGTTGCTGTCCTTTTTTTTTGGCAAGGGAACAAGACATAGTCAAGTCCTGCAGGGCTGGGGCAGAGCGGAGGTGGGTGGAGGTGGGTGAGTGCAGGGGAAGGTACCAGCACCCACTCTCTTCACCCCATTTCCTTAGTTCGTATCTGCACTTAGAAACTCTTTGAACGCATGTTGAAGTCTCTTGATTGCATGGTGAGTCAAAACTCTGAGGGTAGACCCTTGTGGGCATTCTCCTCTCTTTTCATTGCCACCCCTACACCCAAGATCACAGGATGGAGCTCAGATACGGGGTGCTAAATTATTGCTACTGACTAACTGCAACATCTGCCACAAGTGCCAGACACTCCATAGCACAAGTTTGTGACTATAAACTTATTTAACCTCTACTGGAACACTCTGAGGGAAGTATTATTATCCCCACGTTATAGACAGCAAAACTGAGACTCAGGGAAGCTGAGTGACAATGTCCAGCTAGTAAGCATCTGGACTGCATAATCATCCCAGTCTCCTGACTTTCTGTTAGGGACTCATTCCACAACCGAGAATGTGACCTATTTGGGCTGGGGCAAAACAGTGGGACACTGACTGGGAGGGAAAAACAGCGGGACACTGACTGGGAGAGTGTCCTGCAAAACAGTGGGACACTTTCCTTCAGTGGGACACTTTCCTTGGAATGGACTCATGAGGCATGAGGGGATGCATTGATGCACAGGTGTGAGGGTTCAGAGGTCTCTAGATAGGCTGTGGAGGTGAGGAAAGGCCTGAGCTGACTCTGTGGTGCCAAGAGGTGGCAGCCAGGCCTGCTGCGTGCTGAGCCTGCCTCATTCCATTCTGGGAGACTAAGTAGAGAAGCCTGGAGGCTTCTTCCCTCCATTTGGAGTTTGAAGAAAACTCAGAGTAAACAGCACATGAAACCTACCTGAACTTGAACTTGTCATTATAAGCCCATAAAAGGTAAAGAAACAGTTGAAGGATGGGGAAGAGAGAAATCAAGGGACTCTGGGTGTAGTCTTGTTGACTGCTGGCTCCGTATTTATCGGTGTCGTGTCTTCCATTTGTCAGGCTATAACGATAGTAGCTTTTATGAGTAAGCAATTTTTTAATGAACTTGTTCCAAATGTGGATTCCATTCTTGGAACTCTCTGTGCTCTGAAGCAGCTTTATAATTATTGCCTTCGGTGGAATAGCCAGGCTCTATCTGGCTTTTATGTAAGCAATTTCACTCGGTTTGCCTCTTCCTCTTTCAGCTTCAAACAAGTCAGATGAAGGGGTGGAAATATACAATAATAATAGCTTTTTAAAAGAGTGCTTATTATACGTTAGGCATTGTCCTAGGTGTTATGCATTTATCTTTTATATTTTATCCTGACATTCCCCGGGACTGATGTATTTTGCTGCCCCCATTTTACAGATGAGGAAACTGTGGCTCAGAGAAGTTGAATAGCATCTAAAGTTCCTCAGTGAGTGAGTGGTGGGAACACGATCTGAACACAGGTCTGTCTGGCCACACAGCCTGTACTCTGATGCCTCTGCTGTACAGAGCGGACAGGAAGGGCTGTTCGTGCCAGCGTATTCCAGGTCAAGCTGGGAGTGGAAAGAGGAGCTCAGGACACTCATTAGTGCTGTGGAGTCATTTGCCATGTTGGCCCATGCAAGAGATGCTGTAATTAAGTGCTGATGGCTCAGTAATTATAGATAATTTTATGGTCTTTTGCTTTCATAAAGAGAAATAGAAAAGTTTACAGAGCTCCCTAAACTTGTTGTTGCCCATAATAATGCTGCCTCCTGTCTCAGCCAGTGACTGTACCATTTATCCCAAAGCTCAAAATTTTTTCATAGGGTAAATTGGCCTCATCTTTGCGACATGGACTGTTACCATCCTATTCAAAACCCTGATTCCTTCCCAACTGGATTGAGGCTGCTTATGAGTCCCTGCTTCCAGGACTGTCCCCTTTCTCTCCATCCTAAATGATGTTCACAAGTACACAGGGCCAACATGCTGTTCTATCAGACCCATCTGCTACTGGAGCAATGCAGGCCACAGAGTGGCTGAGACCAGCTCTGGAGTCAGTTGCAAGCTCAGATTTCCACTTCTGTACTTGCTCACTGTATGACTTTGGGCCAGTTATGTAACCTCTTTGAGCCTCAGTTTCTTCATCAGTAAAATGGGAATAATAATTAGAAGAATGTCTATTAGATAGGGTAATTGTGAGGGTTAAATAAAATGGTGCATGTAAAAATGATTGGCTCAGTAAATTCTAGCTATTGTTATTCTCTCAGCTCCTATCTGAACTCTTCAGTTAAGAATTGGGAACCACTGTCAACTGGCTCTTAGTACCTCGCCTAATTGTAACTGATGTTCAGGGTGTACCAATAGTTAGGCTGTCTTGAGGACTCTGTCTCTTCATGCATTGTCATTTGCAATGTCTCCTTATGGAGTAAGCGTGTAAATTAGCAAAGTTTTCTTTGGAGAAGGCTCCTCTGTCTCCCATTCCTCATATATTTTCCTCGGTGCACTGGCTCTCTTTTTGCACCGGTTGCCCTCCTGCTGACCCCTGGCCCCTCAAAGTTCCCCAAGGAACACCCAGGCACCCAGGGCCTTACCTCTTAATTAAGACAGAGCCGGGTCCTGGGCAGAGATGGGGATATTTGCTTGGTTTTGACCCAGGAGTGGGTTTGTTTTTCTCTAATTAGTTGGAAAATCGAACTTGATCTATGAAGAAGGCAGATTTACAACTTGAGTGGGTACATGACTGCCTGAGCTTTGTTGTAATAAAAGGTAAAATTACTCCTGTGGGGGATTGGGTGGGCATCGAGCTGGTTTCTAATGGCTGTGTTTCCTCTCATTTTCAGGGCCTGAGTGAAACCATCCAGAATGATCAAATAGTTCCTCCTAGTGAATAAGTTTGGGGAGCCGGAGAGGAAGACGATTGAAGGGTTTGCTTTTTCTTTCCTTTCACTGAGACATGATAATATTCCTCTATACATGGAAACTTGAACTATTTTGGCTAGTTTTCAATGAAAGGTCACGTAGATGACATATCCTCAGGACAGATGGCTACCAATGTGGCCTCCACCCCACCCACGGGGAAAGACTATTTCTCTCCACCTTGTTTTCCAGCTTTCCTTTTGCTGCTGTTGATTTACTTTTGTTCTGTTTTGCTGCACCATTCTCTCTGCTTCCCTTCTGCTCTCTCACTCTTGCTACTTATTTTTATATTTGTCTGTGTCTCTTCCTCACTCTTTCTTCCTCTCTTTCTCTTCCCTCCACATCCTGTTTGCCACTGCATCTCATTCTCTGTCTTATTTGCCTCCCTTCCCCTCGGGATCTTATTTTTGGCACTCCTCTACTTCCTTCTCCCCCTCTGATTCTGGTTCATAATATCTTGAAAGAGCATTTGATAACGTTTGCCTGACCCTGCCTGACACTGGGCGAGTAATTCTCCTCGGGCAGTGTTTGCTGTGGTCTGTGTGTGATTGATGAAAGCTGCTCAATTTGCTCTTCAAAGCTCTGTTTATGGAGAGCTTGGATGCATTTCCTCAGGATTTTACTTTCTTTTTTTCCCTCCAGAAACAAGTCCAAATTATAGGATAAAACTGGAACACTTCCCATTTGTTCATCATCTTCACAGACCCCTTAATGCTTGCAATAGAAGGACCAGATTGTACATGTCCACCTTTCAAAAAACTGTTCTTCTTGGAGTCCTCGTGCCAGAGATTTTAACCCACAAAAGAAGTTATTTGGGTGACCTTTAATTTGAATACGACCACTTTCAGCCCTAAAGAAGACATTTAGATTTGACTCTGGGTACCAAAATGGAAGAAAAATGCTAAAGCTATTAATACTAGAATCTGAGTACCTGTGGTATTCTGGCTACTCAGGACAAGTTCTTCATAAAATGAAGGACGTAAAATCAAAAGAATTGTCTGTATTTTTCGTTTCTGGAAAGAACAGTGGTTCAAGTTTTTTTCCAGTATTAACTATACTGGATCCCACATGAGAAGATGAGACATATTTTTCACCTGGTTCAGGTTTCCTGTAGAGCTGTTCCTATTTTTCAACCCAAGAGAGGACTTATGCACCTGCACTAGGTGCTTTACACATTCAACTGCTTGAAAAAGTGGTAGACTAAGTAATCTGCAGAAGTTCTTTCTAGTTCCTAGATTCTCTGATTCTGAGGATCTAATGCTTTAAGGGTGATAAATATATTGCAATGAAAGGATTACCAAGTTTCATGCTAGAATTCCTGAATTTAAATGCAGATTTGGACAATTATGACTTAAATGATCTTCAATAAAGTTTTACAAATAGTTTCCGGTTTTGTTCAACAGCTTTACTGAGGGATAATTTACATATCAAAAAATTCAGTCATTGTAAGCGTATAGTTCAATGATTTTTAGTAAATTTATAGTTGTGCGACTATCACCATAATCCAGTGTTACAACATTTTTAATAAAATTTTTGACCTTATTTTATTCATCATCTTAAAATTAAACTCATGTTGTGAATTGATTGCAAAAACGGCCGTAATTCTTCAACCTATGGTGGCATAAGTTGTTTGCGCCTTCCACTGAGAGATGGAATTGATTTCTCCAGCCCTTGAATCTGGGACAGGCCTTGTGACTTGCTTTAGCCAAAAAAGTGTGGTCCAAGTGACGGTGTGCCAGTTCTAAGCCTTGCATCAAAAGGTCTTGCACGTTTCCATTTGCTCTTTGAAACCCTGCTCTCTTCACCATGAGTGTAAGTATAGCCTGCTGGGAAGAAAAAAAAAAAATCATGTGAAGAGAGGCCCCAATCATTCCAGCTGCTCCATGTTAGGCCATCTTAGATCAACTTCCCCCACCTTCCCTCCAGCTGACCACAGATGCATGAACACCCCTCATGAAGACTGGCTGAGCCCCATGCAGATAAGCAGAATTGGCCAGCCAACATGTAGACCCACCAGAAAAAATAGAAGGTTATTGTTTTAATCTACTAAGCTTTTGGGTGGTTTATAAAATATCATTACTGTGGCAATCAATAACTGATACAGAATGGCCATAGGTATCAACTTTTTTTTAAAGCCATGAAAACATCTAACATTCTGACTACATCGCATAGTATGCCCTCACTACATTTAAAAAACATTCAATTTAATAAACATGTATAGAGGCCTTCATATATGAAAAGAACTTTGGAGTTGTGAGGGATGTGGAATTGAAACAGAAATAATATAAACCCTTAAGGAGTCAGTTCCAGTGAGAAAAAAATAGATACTTACACAGAGAGCTATAATATAGGACAATCTGTCCATCTATTACAATATTTATGTTGAAGTGGTCCCTCCATTGTCTGCAAATAACCATGTTCTTCTTTTCTTGGTATTTCAGTTTGTTCCAAAATGTGTCCGAGGAATATGGTTTATTGAAAAACTCCCCAAACAGCACATTGACAGAAATTAAGTTTTATTGATATGTCCAAGTACAGTGTTTGCATTTGTAGAAAATAGTCTTTATGGCAGCTTGGCCATGTGAAATGTTTTATGAGCCAGGGAAACAGAAAAGAAGACATGAATTTAGAGCCAGGGTTGGGAGGAGAATAAAAAGAGGAGAAAGAGAAGTGGGTGGGAAAGTCTTGATTTCTAAAATAAGCAGAAATTTGAATTTCAAGAATGCCTAACGAATAGAACATTGCCTTAGCAGCTTGTTTGTGCTCAGCTCCAAAATATTCTAGAGATTTAGGTGGCTGGGATTGGGCTGTGGGAAGAGGAAGAAAGAGTGGGGGTTTTGGCAAACAGGACCTTGGGCAGCAGAAGTCTTGTGGTTGGTTGATCTCAAGCAGGTCCTCTGAATTCCTTCATCCTCTCCAGAAGCAGCCCATCTGGGGAGTCTGAGAGCACAACACAGAGCCCTGGTTTGGAAGCCAGGGGCCCTGCTTCTAGTCCTAGCTTTGACACTGAAGAACTATTGCTGTGTGACCATGGACAGGTCACTTTTCCTTTCTGAAGGCTGACCTAGGTGATTTCTAAGGTCTCTTCTGCTTCAAATAGTCTATAAGTTCAGGCCCAATTCACCCACCACATTAGAGGAGGAGACTAAAATCAGAGTAAGCCAAAGTAGATAAGAAGGCCTCTGACAACACACGTGGACCTGTAAAACATGGAGCTGTTCAGAAAACCAAGACACAGGTTAATGGGTAAGCCCCACAGATGCGGACCCACCCTCCACTTCTCCACTGAAGGTATGGAGTCTGACCATGCCTGTCCCAAGGACTCCAGAGGTCTTGGATGCTACCTACCTGTGACCTGCCCACTGGGCCTATCGAGTGCACCCTCCCTCTCCTCCTAGAACAAGGGTGTTAAAGGCTTTCCTTAAAATGAACTTGAGTTCTAATGAGTGGCTGTTTAAACAAAGTCAAATATTCTTAGAAGTATGGTGGAAAGGGTAGGGGTGAGAAGGTGTTTTTTGTTTTTTGTTTTTTGTTTTCCAAGCAGTGGAAATAACAGAAAGGCAAAGAGTAAATAAAGAGAACTCTCTGCAGCAAGGAACTCCCTGAAGCTAGATGTAAACCAACACTCCCAGGCTGACTAGGGTCTCTTTTAAGATGACAACTGTGGATGATCTCAGGGCAGTTTTGGGGATCCGTTTTGGGGAGACAAAATCCTTGTCATCACCTAAGAAAAACCCCTGGGAGGTGCTGAGGGAAGAAGCAAGAAGTGGCAAAAGCCCCTGCCAGAGGGTCTGAGTCACCAGGAGGTGAGCCCCCGTCCTCTGCTGGGAGGAATGAATTCCTGACTGCAAGTCTTCAAATCCTGTCCACCAGCATTTCTCCAAGGAGCCTACGTGAAATAGACAGATGTTCTACTATGAAGTTGTTTGGCTTCCAACCATGGGAAGGGCCTCTGAAAGGAGGAGGCTCCTGTCCCCTGTTGATTAGGGTAGCAATAAAGAGAGGCTGTGTGCGTCCCCAGTGACCACTGCAAGGCTGTGCTGCCAGAGGCCAGGCCAGGGATCCTTCGTGAAATGTGATTACACGAAGTTCCCTTTTCACCTCAAAAAGGCAAACACTACAGATGCTCCTCAACTTATGACAGGGTAAGCTGAAAATATTATAGACTGAAAATGCATTTAATACACCTCACCTGCCGAACATCATCTTTTAGCCTAACGTATCTTAAACATACTTGAACAATGTTTGTGCAATGAACAAGGACATAGCCCACAATTGGGCAAAATCATCTAACACAAAGCCCATTTTATAACGAAGGGTTGAATATCTCAGTAATTTATTGAATACTGAACTGAAAATGAAAAACAGAATGGTACGTGGATATTTGAAGTATGGTTTCTACTGAACACACGTTTCTTACATGTCACTATAAAGTCAAAAAATTGTAAGTCAAACCATTATAAGTTGTGAACTGTCTGTATAAATAGCACTGTTCAGGTCATTGTTTGTCTTCCATAGTGTCACGGTCTGGTCTGTGCATTTCTCTCTCTCCTTTTTCCGACAGAGGTCACTCTCCAACACCACCCATCCCCATCTCCAGATCAGTGAAGCCCTGCAAGTCAGTACAGTTTGTACCTACTTAGGGGCATAAAGCACAAAAATAACTTTTTTTTTTTTTTTTTGGCTCACAGATTTCGTGGGCCAGGGATTTGAACAGGGCATGTCAGGGGCTGCTTACCTCTGCTCCACAACATCTGAGCCTCAACTAGGAAGACTCCAAGGTTCTGGGGAATTCAAGGCTGTGGGGGAGTGGGATCATGAAAGGTTGATTAATTCACAAGTCGGTCAGGTAATGCTGGCTCTGGGGTGGGACTCAGCTGTGACCTTCAGCACTCTTACACATGGCTGCTCCAGACACCTGAGCTTCCTTTCACTGTGGTTTCAAGGCAGCTGAATTTCTTACACCATGGCTTGGGGTTCAGAGCTCCAAGCCATCAGAGATATTGGTCTCTGGATTTAGAGACAATGACTAAAGGCAGGAGCTTGAACCAGGTGATCTCCCAAGATTCTTTCCAAAATGAACAGTCCATGAAGAGGACACAGTGCCTCTTAACCTTAAAGAAGGCTGAATCTTCCTAACATCCATGGGGACAGGGATGTTGATGACAGGTTCTCTCAAAAGCCAGCTTCTAACATTTGCAGGAGCAATAAGTAAGCTCTGTGGATCCTGTTCTCAAATGTTCCAGAGAACAAGATGGAGGTTGCAAGGTCTTTTACGAGTTGGCTTTGGAAGTCATGGAACATCAGTTCTGCCACATTCCTTTGATTATAAGTAAGTCAGAAGCTTGGTCAAATACAAGAGGAAATGATATAGGCCTTCCCTCTCTCTCTCTCTCTCTTTTTTTTTTTTTTTTTTTTTGAGACCAAGTCTCACTCTGTTGCCTGGGCTGGAGTGCAATAATGTGATCTCAGCTTACTGCAACCTCCACCTCCAGGGTTCAAGTGATTCTCCTGCCTCAGCATCCTGAGTAGATGGGATTAGATGGGATTATAGGCACGCACCACCATGTCTGGCTAATTTTTTGTATTTTTAATGGAGATGGGGTTTCATCACGTTGGCCAGGCTGGTCTCAAACCCCTGACCTCATGATTCACTCACCTCAGCTTCCCAAAGTGCTGGGATTACAGGCGTGAACCACTGCACCCACTGGCCTTCCCTCTCTATAAGAGGATTGTCAAATAATTTGCAGACATGTGGCTTTTTTATTTAATTTTTTTAATCTTAATATAGTTTAGTTTTTTGGAAAGTTGTAGATTCATAGCTAAATTGAATGAAAAGTGTAGAGATTTCCCCTCTGCTCCCTGCCTTCACACATGCATGGCCTCCCCATTATCAACATCCCCCACAGAGGGGCCCATTTGTTACAACTGATAAACCCACACTAACACATCCTTATCACTCAAAGTTCAGAGTTCACACTGTGGTTAATTCTTGGTATTGTACAGTCTATGGGTTTGGACAAAAGTATAATGACAGGTATCTACCATTATAGTATCATAAAAGTAGTTCACTGCCCTAAAAGCCCTCTGTGTTCTGCATATTTATATTTTAAAACCCTCACAATAGCCCACATTGCCTAACCCAAACTAGGCCCCGCCATCACTCTCTGTTGATTTCTCTATAAGGAGCTCCCTCTCCTTCACCTCTTATATCCTAGGAAACTTTGGAGATGAGCATGGGGAAGTTGCTAAAGTGCTTCTTGGTTCTTTGGCCAAGGTTGAGTTTAAAAGTAGCTGGTCTTCTGGGGGAAGTCCTCCTTTTCTTTGCTCTTCCCTCATCCCTGCCTCTCCACCTCACACTACCACTTGTGATTGTACCAAGGCTCTGCTTTGCTTGACTCTTTGGTGAGTTCCCGGGAGTGGTTTCCTACCATCTTGTGTGTCTTTGCAGAATAAATTAAATGCTAAGGATCTGCACACAGGCTCAACACAGATATCTTCCTTGGTAATATCTCCATGCCAAGCTCTTGACTCACCATACTTAACTGAAACGGTTTCTCCTTCATGGTGTGACTTGGGGAGAAAGACTGTCAAACATGTTCTAGAAACATCGGCCTGTCATGCCTAGGATGGCACCTGGCAGTAGGAACTTGCTTTCTTAATGATTGTTGAATAAATTAACCCTGGGTTAGATGTGCTCTGGATGACTCATGGGCTCTGATTCAACGTGATTCACCAGAGGATTTAGGGTCATTTGACCATGGAGAGCCCTGCATATCTCCAGAGGGAAATGAGCAGTGTCTATGTGTTAAGGTGGTGGTGGGGAGTGTGGATGTGTGGTTTTGGGATAGGGGATGGGTGTGGATAGTCCTGTGGTGTGATATGGTGAGTCAGAGCCAGCAGCAGTGCTTGCGAACACGCTTATTACTTGGCCTTCTGGTAATGTGCCTCTGCTTCCACATCTCCAGAATTTGGAAACTTTACTGGACACGGTGAACAAACCCTCCAAGTGTCAGGCCACTTGTTGAATTTCCAGGAGGCTCAGATCACTGCTGCTTCCTTTTTTCCTCCCTAAGGTGTCTGCATAAATCACCAGAAATTCTCCGGATAAGCTGACCTCACTTGAAGAGACCTATGTACAAAAGAGAAGGTCTAGGTTTGTCGATGGGAGAAATCATCAGAGTAACCACGTTATTATTATTCTGGCTAGAGATGCTGGATTCCCAGGAAAACTTATAGAAATGATACGCTCATGTGTTTCTCATTTACAAGAAGAGAGAAAAAGAGAAAGGAAGAAAGGAAGGAAGGAAGAAAGGAGAAAAAGGAAGAAAGAGAAAAAGGAAGGAAGAAAGGAAAAAAAGAGAGAAAAAAAGACTTTCAGGCTTCCTTGCGGCAAGGGAGCACTTGTTGGGACAATACTTCCATGAAGGAAAGGGTCTGCACACTGACAGCAAGAGTCTTCATTGCTCTGAAATAAGCTTGCTCCTTTTGTGTTTTTTCCTTCATTTTCTGTGCAAATCCACAGCCCCAGGTGAATTGACTCTCTGTGCCTATGTGTCAGCATTGTGGAAGGCCTTTACATATGTCCCTTCTCATATCAATGATATCTCTAAGAAATACAGACTGCTATTTCCAATTAATAGATGAGAAAACTGGGGCTCAGAGAAGTGAATTAAATTGCCCAGAACACACAGCTAATAAGCAGATGAACCAGATTGTTTATTCATACAATAAACATACAAGGCTATGTAGTAAGCTATGGAGAGGAAAAAAATGAATAACATGAGTTAGTTCTACAGAAAGTTTACAGCCTAGATGAGAAAGATGGGTAATTGTATAACAATATGGTAAAGTGCACAGGTAGAGCTACACAGAAGACCTTGGGGAGAAGTATCAAGAGAGGCATCTAATGCAAACAGGGAGGTCAGTGGAGACTTCCTGGAGGAGGTGATGTTTGAGCTGAGTGTTAAGGACAAGTAGCAATTAGCTCAGTGAAGAGAGGCTGTGGAGTGGGAGAGGACATTCCAGAAACATTAGGCACATGTTTTTGGAATGGAATGCGATAGGCACCAAGCCTACACATACCAAGAAGATATAGTCCTTTAACTGTCTCTTTTAGTAAAAAAAAAAAAAAAAAAAAAAAGATAACTGTCAATACTCATTAAAAAGATAATTAAATAATATTTTAAATGGTAAGGCATGGAATGAAAATATGGCAAAGTATGTGGAACCATAAGCAATTCTATGTTGCACTGTGGCTAGTCTTACTGGGGTTTATCCGACTTGAAAATACACAAGCTCTTCCCACTGTGCCTCTTCTCCTCAACAAACTGATTTTGGAGGGCTTAGCACATGTAGTATTTTATGCAGACCTTGGGCTCCCATTTCTCATTCTTTAAAAGTCCCTTATGGAATTAGCAGAGCCTGGAAAATTTTACTGGAACTTACTTCTATGTTGTAACTTAGGAGGGGCTCAGCCTTCAGAGTTCCCTCTGGGGTTAAAGGGGATCAGGAGGTACCTGTCCCAAAGGCCCTTGGCTACCTGAGAGAAAATCAATTTGTTTCATAAGGCTCCATGGCTGCCTCACAGCGTTTTGGAAGCAGTAGGCCAGAGATCACCAGGAAACAATGGTGCCTGGGTTCGCTGCCACAAGCAAGGTGTGATGAGTCAGAATGAAGCAACAGTTACACACACCAACAGGTCTAGCTGGCAACAAGTAAAGGTATTACCTCAGTGAAAAACCAGAGCTGAAAACGGGTAAGGTCTAACTGTGCTAGAGATTTGCTGTGCTGCTTCTTTTTTAAATGGCTATGATGACAGTGGGGGTGGGGAGTGGGGGGTTGGGAGGTATACAATACATGCATTTAAGTTTCCAGCCACTAAGTAAACAGATCTTATTCCTAAAGGATACTCTTTCCATGGGCCATGCTGTTTTGAATTCCTTCCTTTAATAAGTCTTCTCATGGGGTCACTTGGAGAGGACTGGAAGATGGAGACTCTTGGGTTCCATCAGGAGATAGCTTATCCCACAACCCAGGCCTAATGCAAACAGGTAAAATTTCTGCCCTGCTGGGAAGGATAACTATGACCAGATTAAAGGGGCCCTTAAAAGAAATTCCTTCTTGTATTGGACCTGGAATCATAAAACTAGGAGGTGGAAGTGACTTTTGTCATTTTACAGGTCAGGAAACTGATTAGATAGGGAAGTGATTTGCCCATGGTGGGAAGTAAATTCAACATAGAACCAGGATAAAACCCATCTCTTGACTCCAAACCCAGTGCCTTGGCCTGCTTTCCTTGTTGCTGCCTGCCCATTGTCACAAAGTTTAAAATACTATTTATTTGTCTTTTTAATGAGTATTGCCAATTACTTATTTTTTTTTTAACTAAAAGAAGACAGTTAAAGGATTATATCTTATTGGTATTTGTAGGCTTGTTGCCTATTACATTGTCAGAATTGATACTAAAAACGTCCCTACAATATTTCTACCCATGAATCTGCACATAGAGACCCCATTGGGGGCTGAGCCTTGGTGGATCATTTTGATTTAGGTGGGACCTTATGTCTAACAAATCTTTCTGTCCATTATCTTGCCCAGCCCCCATTCGAATATAGGTGTATTTTCAGGGTTATTTTTGCATTCATAATTCTTGACAAGAAAATCCTCCCATCTAATCTTTGCTTGATTTCTTTGTTTCAGGAGATTATCTAGCATGTCTAATAGAGCAACAAGTCATGTCCTGTGGCTCCAGGCCTGGTATTCCATAGCATACCAAAATCAACCACAAGCCTTTGCCTCCAACCTCACCCATATCAAGGGCAGAGATGAGGCTGCCCCCAAGGGAGGTGGAATTTATAACCAAATGATCATGCTCTTTCTGAGTTTTGCAGGGTTCCCCAGAGAGGTAGCATTCTTGGGTTATGGGGTACAGAGAACTCTGAGATTAATTTTCAGTGATGCAAAGCCAGTGTAGAACTACGAAAAAATTGCTCACCTGAGGGTTACTGGAATATTGGTAAAATATTACTTCTTGCTGAAGAAGCACAGGGAACTTCACCCAAAATATGGCTCTCTGGTATAATGGGTATTTTAAATTAAAGGTCTTTTAAGATCAACAGATGCTGGAGGAGACTTTTCCCCTATCTACGTAAAGACCAGACGGACCCACCAAGGAGAACAATTGTTTTTTCCGCTCTACCCGCTTCTGTCTCTCAGTCCTTTACTTCTGCCATAAAGAAGGATGAAGCTGTTCTCTGAAATTCCCTTATCTGCCTAAGATCTATACTTACCAAAGACGAAAACAATTACCTCTGATCCCTCCTCTGAATTTTCATTAACTGAACTCATGTCGCAGGAAGAAAGACAGAAGTCTGTCAACCAACATGGGCAGACTTTTATCACAAACTACTCTCTGCTCTGTGGGCCCAACAGACTTTCTCCCAGGCCATTGTATATTCTTCACAGCCATTGAATTGCCCTGAAAATTGTTTACTAATCCCCCTAAAATCATCCACAATGGCCCCCTCCCATTCCCTCAAGAAGTAGGTATACAAATATCTGTGTCCCATTGGGATACTGGGAACTCAGCCTGTGATTCTCACATGAATGTGAACAAATATCCATGCCTTTTCTCTTATTAATCTGCCTTTCATGAGTTGATTTTTCAGTGAAACTTCCAGTGGTGAAGGGAAAACTACATAGCTATTTAATTTACTCGCCTGGGATAGAAAAGGAAATCCTAGCAGATGATTTAGGTCAGTGGTATCCAACCTTTTTAGTCAGGAGAGCACATTTTAATCTGAAAACATGTATAGTCCTGTAGATAAAAATACATTTAGGAATGCATTGGTAGAGCAAATGCTTAATAGCAGACAGAGACTACTACCTTTAAAGGAATTTGAGTTCCATTAATCATAACCTTATCTATGTAATATTCCAAATCTGAGTTGCTTTCACTCTGTGTTTCTGCAGCTCTCTCTGCCTGTTTTACCACTGGACTGGAACCTCCATGAAGGCAGAGCAGTTTGACTTATTCCCTGTCTATTATACGCTCGGCACCTACCACAGTTTTTGGCACAAAGCAGTACTTTATGTGTATTTGTAGAATGAATGAATACATTAGAAGTATTAGAATATATGTGTGTGAATCATGCTATTTCATCAACCTATAAGCACTGATTCATGCAAATAAAGTGCTCCCATGGGATCTCAGGGTCTACAGATTAGAAACCATGCATTTAGATTTATATCCTTGTGCCCAATATTTTGTTCCATTTTCCTCATAGGGAGCTTATGGGTCAGTAGATCACAAACATTGGTTTCTGGATTTAGAGACAATGACTAAAGGCAGGAACTCGAACCAGATGATCTCCCAAGGTTCTTTCCAAAATGAACAGTCCATGAAGAGGACACAGTGCCTCTTAACCTTAAAGAAGGCTGAACCTTCCTAACATCCATGGGGACAGGGATGTTGATGACAGGTTCTCTCAAGAGCCTGCTTCTAACGTTTGCAGGAGCAATAAGTAAGCTAATCTCTGGCAGCCTCTAGGCGGTCTAGTTGCTATTTCGACCCCAAATGGGCCTGCAAAGGTACTTTGCCTGTTTCCTCTGTCAACCTATTTGTGCAGAGTGTTGATAACTGAAGTGACACACAGTAAATACTCTTTGTCTTGCAAGACATTTGCTGGCAGTGGCGATAAGGAAGGAAATGTAGGAGTTGAAAGAAAGAATGCTTAGCTTAAACTGTGTGTGTGTATATGTGCGTCTCAGTGTGTGTGTTCACATTTAAATGATGACCTCTCTCTTCCCTCTTCACGCAACAGCTCCTTCTCTTGATTCTCCCGCGCTCGAATTTCTGCACTCTTCAAAGATAGAATGGCATTCCAGGTGTGAACAAATCAGGGAGGTTTCCTGTTTAAGATTCAGAAATTCATAGCCCTGAGGAAGTGAGTAAAAGAGAGAAGAGGAGAGAGAAAGAGAGATGAAAAACAGAATCTCCGCCACCTGTTATTTAGTGATTAGCTTCCAGATAAGGAAGGCAAAGATGCATTCCAGGAGCTCGGGACTTGCCCAGACAGAACTCAGAGCAAAGGAGGGCTTGCAGAAAGGTGAAGCCAGAAATTACAGGAGGTGGCTGGGCTCCTGAAAGTACCATCTATAAATTTTCTTTCCAAGCTCCTCCATTTCATGGAGCTCTTAAAATTGTCAGTTCGTCACTTCACCCTCTTATTGATCCTGCCTCACCTGATTTGGTTTATGTAAAAGATTCTTATAAAGACTAGCTCTTCCACTAGCCATGTAACCCTGGGCAAACCACTTACCTTCTTAGATACAGGCCTAGTGGCTGCTATCTCATGTGTTTAAATAGCTTCATCCAAATCCGTATGAAAAGAAGCCAACAACAACAACACACATACAAACAAAAAAAATAGCATAATTCTGGGAAGAAGCCCTGATGTGAGTTTGCAGGTGAGCAGCCTCTGCTCTAGTTCTTACTTGCATACACGCCAGGCCGTTTGACTCACCCACAACGAAAAGCAAGTGCTTATTCATGCTTATTCATTCACTTACAGAGGAGCAGGCTGCTCAATTTTGGTGTTTTCCCTTCTCAGTAGAAAGGAGTGAAAATAATTTCTGCACAGCCTCTCCTTCTGTTAAATATGTTACCGGAAAGCAATCACGATCCAGACCCCAAGAGAGGGTTCTTGGATTTCGTGCAAGAAAAAATTCAGGGTGAGTCCACAGTGCAAAGTGAAAGCATGTTTATTAAGAAAGTAAAGAAATAAAGAATGGATCCTCCATAAACAGAGAAGCCCTGAGGGCTGTTGGTTGCCCATTTTTATGGTTATTTCTTGATGATATGCTAAACAAGGGGTGGATTATTCTTGCCTCCCCTTTTTAGACCATATAGGGTAACTTCTTGACGTTGCCATGGCATTTGTAAACTGTCATGGCACTGGTGGGAGTGGAGCAGTGAGCATGACTACAGGTCACTCTCATGGCCATCTTGGTTTTGGTGGTTTTTGACTCCTTTACTGCAACCTGCAACCTGTTTTATCAGCAAGGTCTTGATGAATTGTATCTTGTGCCAACCTCCTATCTCATCCTATGACTTAGAATACCTCAACCTGTCTGGGAATGCAGCCAGCAGGTTTCAGCCTTATTTTACCCAGCTCCTATTCAAGATGGAGTTGCTCTGGTTCACACACCTCTGACACTTCTGCATGTGGCACCTGTGGCTGCAAACATGACCCCAGATTCTGAGCAGAGGGGCAGGAGGCTGTGTACTTTTCAGGGTTGTATGGCCTCTTCCCTTGCTAGCCTTTCTTGCTGTCTTTGTTCTTATGACTGAAAATGTCTTGTCCTTGACAACCACGATGTGTTCAATTTTTCGACACGATGAGGTCAGCACATTGCCTTCTAGCCTCTAGAGCAGGTAAAAGTCTTGACAGATATAAGATCAAATTACTAATTCACTCTGATTATCATTTTGCATTGTCTCCTATAAAAAAATCAATGTGGAGCCAGGAACAGTTATGCTAGGGTAGAAAATAAATACCCTGTTGATTAAAAACTGGAAGTCACTAGCTTTGAAATTTCTCCAAAAATAGAGCCCCAGATGTCATGTAAACTGCAATCAAAATGGGCTGTAAAACTCAAACTGTAGACATTGCCTTGTAAAGCGTTCACAGATGTAGCAGCAGAAGAAATTCTCGCAGCTTAGAAAAGCAAGACTTCTGCTTTTTTTTTTTTCTTTCTGTCTCTCTTTTTGTTTTTGAGGGGGATGGTAGACAGGATGAACACCAAACTGTTCATTTCAATATGTAATTTGCCTCAAAGAATTCTGACTTAATATATTTTCTCACCAACCTAAATCCAATTCAAAAAACATTTATTGAAACTCGAACAATCTACTTTTGGTTGACAAGTGCTAATAGGTGCAATGTTACCCCTGTCAACTTATAAGATCACCTACTGAGCTTGGAGTCAAACAGGAAAAAGGAAATTAAACTGGAGTTTGAATGTGTATCTTCTAAATTCTCAGCCATAGTTGAATGTGTATAGTGTTCAATGAGAAGCAAATTGCATTGCTGGTTTTTCTTTATTAAAAAAAAAAAAAAAACAAAAAACCTAAAATTAAAGCTGGAGCATGTTCACATCTGAATGTTGGATCTACCTCTAATGCAGATGAGATATATCTGTATGAAAAAACAAATGAGGCTGGGTTCGGTGGCTCAGGCCTATACTCCCAGCACTTCGGGAGGCTGAGGCGGGCGGATTACTTGAGGTCAGGAGTTTGAGACCAGTCTGAGCAACATGGAGAAACCCTGCCTCTACTAAAAATACAAAATTAGCCAGGCATGGTTGCGTGCTCCTGTAATCTCAGCTGCTCGGGAGGCTGAGGCAGGAGAATCACTTGAACCCGGGAGGCAGAGGTTGCAGTGAGCTGAGACTGTGCCATTGCACTCTAGCCTGGGCAACAAGAGTGAAACTCCGTCTCAAAAAGAAAATAAAAAAAAGAGAAAAAAGAAAAAGAAAAAACAAATGACATCAGAGAATCTTTTTCAACACCTCTTTGCTTCTTGGATTAACTATGTATTTCCAACGAAAAACAACAAATAAAATTGGTTTTTGACCCTGTTTTATTTTTCTATGGAAACCAGCCCTCTACTGTCTTGAGTTCCACAGATAGGTGGATTTCTCTGAGAAACTTAACAACACCATGTCATTTTTAGTTTAAGAGCTTTTGTCAGGAGTATCTAATAGGTAGCAGGCAATAGCAGAGTGTGAGTGAGTGTATATGGGTGTGTACACTCCCTTATGTGCACGTGTATATTATCAAAGATGATGTACCATTACTGGACCAAAATTCCACACTGCCTTTTGGATAAATCAGACAATGTAGTCAAATGGTTAGTCCAATATTATCTCCTTTCACTCTTGCTTGGTAGTTAACTAGGAGAATGTGGCCATTAATTGTTAACATTCTAGACCTCATTGGCCAGCAGGGTTCATATCAAAGATCATCTCCTTCCTTCCTCTCTGTGCAGACAACTTCTGCTGTATCTGTAAGGCACAACCAGAGGTCAATTGCTTTTCAGTTCACTCATTCATTCTCATATATAGTAAGAAATAATGAAGTACCAACCCTGTACCAGGCAGTCCTCTAGGTGCCCGAGATACTACAGAGAATAAGACAGAGAGGCTCCTAACCTCATGGGGCTTACATTCTGGTGTGAGAAGACAACCAATAAACAAAATAATTGCAAATAGGTCTTACATCTTAGGTCTCAGTAATTATCATGGAAATTGAAAAAGCAAAGAGACATGATAATCAATGGATGTGCATATGTGGGGAGCTCTTTGGGTGGGGATATCAGAGAAGCACTCTCAGAGAAGGTGATGTGTGAAGACAGCCAGGCAGCAAGGGTGGGGTGACATGCACACTGTTGCACCCAGAAAAAACAGTAAAGGGCTAGCAGCTCTCAAGGTCAAGTTTTGCATACTCAAGTGAGCTGGCCCCACACCACATTCCTACAGAGGAGATTTTCTTTTCTTGACTCATTTGTAAACCAAGTGGGAAGTTGCACTCTGAAACGGATGAATGTGAGGATCCGGGGCACTTTATTAAGGAAAACTGAAGCGTTGCTCTTAGATATGAGGAATTTGCTGGAGAAGTTGAAAAACTTAAGGGCTCTGGTCCCATCTTTGCCAATAGCAGGTTATGTACCATTGGGAAGTCCCTTCTCCTCTCTGACTTCAGTTTCCTCTTGAAATGAGGATGTTGGATATCTAATTCTCTTCCAGTGCGAAAAATCTCTGAGCTTTCTAAAAACAGAAGCTAGAGCTGCATATTCCTGCTTGAGAACACACTGTTAACATGGACTCACTCACTAGGACATTCAAAGCCATACTGTGCATAAAAACAGCATATGCACTGGAGTGACACTTGATCAACTCCTCCTAGAGTCCAAAGGAGCCATGTTCAGACACGTGATCTCTTTTAACCTCCTCAATTTGGTCTGTGCTATGACTTTAGTCAGTCGGGAGCCCTTTCAACAGGCAACCAATGGAGAGAGTTTCATGGATAGGCCAGATCTCCCAGTGCACACCAAAATGAGGCATCTTGTCCATATGCAACTATGTGAGAAGTGGCAGGTCTGATGGCAGAGATAGATCAGACAGGGGTCCCAGGGTCTCAACCTTCAATAGTGGAAGATCCCTCCTAACAAAAGTCTGTGGTTAAAGACAGCCCTTTACTATGATCCCCTGGCTTCCTGGCATGAAAACAGCTTTCTTTGAATCCTGCATAATGGGCAGATAGTCTCACAGCCATTTCCTCCTCTGTTGGGTCTGTTGCATGAGGTTCTATCAGTACAGAGAGACATTCCAAAGCTCAGAAAAGGTATAGGACAAAGGGCTATCATTTGTATATGTATTTTGAGCATCTTTGCTAGGTGGAAGAGGGATCTAGAGAGACACACAGTGAATCAGAAATAGTCCTTGACCTCAAAGACATCCCCCCAGCCTAGATTCATATGCAGATACCTACCATTAACACAAGTCAGAGAGAGAGGAGAGTGGACGCAATGACAAGGGTGATGGTGGTGAATGAATTGACATTTGGAATTGGTCCTTGGGGATGATTGGGACTTCACAGGTCAGAGGCAGAGAATGAACATTCCTGCTAAGGGAACAGAATGAGTGAAAGCCGTGCATAGCGTAGAGCTTCCGGGAAGAACATCAATTTATACAGACTCCAAGAGGAGAGATCCTCAGAGGTTTAAATCTAACCCCCAAGTGCATGACACAAAGGAAGCCAGAGCCCTTTGAAATGCAGCTACTTTTGTCCCTGGTGTCCCTGGAGTTTCCAGATTTTATTCCAGGAGAAGCGTAGCACCCTCCTCCCCTCTGCATCCCCAACCACACATACAAGGAATCTACAAGGAGGGCAGGGCTGTGGCTTTCAGTCACCAAACTTGCATCATTTCTGATCAGGGAAATATATATATATATATATATTTGAGATGGAGTCTCACTCTGTAGCCCAGGCTGGAGTACAGTGGCATGATCTCAGCTCACTTGCAACCTCTGCCTCCCAGGTTCAAGAGATTCTCCCACCTCAGCCCCCTGAGTAGCTGAGATTATAGGCATGCACCACTACGCTCGGCTAATTTTTGTATTTTTAGTGGAGATGGAGTTTCACCACATTGGCCAGGCTGGTCTCGAACTCCTGGCCTCAAGTGATCTGCCTGCCTCAGACTTCCAAACTGCTGAGATGACAGGCATGAACCACCACAACTGGTCAGGGAAATATTTTAAAATTGTATCAATTTTGGAGTTCTGATCATTGTTTCAGAGTTGGAAATCAACTTTAGTCTCAGGATTCCTTATTGTTCCTCTGCTGCAATTTCTTTTCTATTATTTTTTCCTTTTTGAAGGCAGGGTCTCACTCTGTCACTGAAGCTGGAGTGCAGCGGTGCTATCATAGCTCACTGTCATCTCGAACTCCTGGGCTCAGGTGATCCTCCCTCCCCATCCTCCCAGGTAGCTGGGATTATAGGCACATGACACCATGTCCAGCTAGTTTTAAAATTTTTTGTAGAGACTGGCTCTCACTCTGTTGGTTGGGCTGGTGTTGAACTCCTGGCCTCAAGTGATTCTCCCACCTGGGCCTCCTAAAGTGCTGGGATTACAAACTTGCACCGCGGGGACTAGCCCTTTGCTCTAATTTCTAAATGCCATTTCAACTTTTCTTTCCTCCATCCAGCCATGCTTCTTTGTTGCAGACACAAGTATTTGGAAACTTCCTTTTTCCTCTCTCATTTTTGTCCCTGGGGCTTCTACAAAGACTGTCAGAGGTCTCGCCAGTCTTTATCATCCAGATGTCTCCGAGAAACAAAACCACACACTTCCCAACAACCATCCTGATCTGATCATTTGCATATCAGGAAGGCTTTGTCCCAACTGAATTCTACCTTGTCATTCCCATCAATATATTTTATCATCTTAGCTCCGTGCCAACCAATTGTTCATATTTACTCTCAATATGTATTTGACGATCACACGGAATTTCACTGCCTAGTTATGTTCTGGTCTACTTAATTTGTCATCTCTATATTCCTTCTCTTGACAGTGGCAGTGTTGCCAGGTAAACAAAGTTCTCTTTTGTTATCACACTTGTGGCCAAATAGTAGCAATAATGGTAATAAGAAATAAGTTGTATCAGGTAAGGTGTTTTATTTTTTTGTTTTTGTTTTTGTTATTATTTATTTATTTATTTTTTTGAGACAGGGTCTCATTCTGGAGTACAGTAGCGTGATCATAGCTCACTGTAGTCTCAAACTCCTAGGTTCAGTGATAACCCCACCTCAACCTCCTGAGTAGCTAGGACTCTAGGCGTGTGCCACCAAACCCAACTATTATTATTATTATTATTATTATTTTGTATAGAGAAGGGTCTCTCTCTGCTGCCCAGGCTGATCTCGAACTCCTGACCTTAAGCAATTCTCCTGTCTCGGCCTCCCAAAGTGCTGGAATGACAGCCATAAGCCATGGTACCCAGCCTCTTATAGGGCTTTAATAGAGGACCATCACTTCCTTAATACTCAAGCCAACCTGTGAAGCAAATTATCCCATTTTACAAATGAAAAAAAACCTGAGGCTTAGAGAGATGAAGTAACTTCTTTAAGGTCACTCTAGTAATAACAGACAGGCAGGGCTCAAACTCTGGACTATTAGATAGAGCTGGTGGATATGAAGTATGCTTTGAATTCTGTGCTGGTCCCCCTGTGCTTCCCAGAGATGCTCTAAACTGGAGGCTCAAACACCAGCGGATTTTAGAATTACCTGGGGTCCTTTTTAAAATGCAGAATCTTCCCACCCCATACCCAGGACAATCTGATTTTGATGTGATAGGGCCCTAAAGTTTGCATCATTTACCCAGACCCCTGATTTTATTAATGCAGGAGCTTGTGTTGAGAAATTGACAAGCAAAATGGAGAAGCCTAAGAATGCCTTATTTGTATTTACTGTTCGTTGTATGTAACTGTGAGTTCATTCAGGGAAGGATAGTTTGTATTCTGCTTTAGTTCTTATAAAATATCACTATAATCTTATTTTAAATGACTGCATTTCTGGAAGAGACCATTTTATCCCAAAGAGAATTTCATTTCTGATCATTTCAGATAGATCTTTTATTTTAATTCTCCCTTCCCTTCTTTTAATATGACATCATAATCCTCTTCACATCTAGCTTTTGTATTTTATTGGTGTTTTTTTAATGGAATATTACCAGGCTTGGCATTAATGATGGAGATTTCAGAATTATATTCTAAATGAGAGTAAAATTCAAATAAGGATTCAAATGGAAAATATGTCTATAAGTATATGAAAATATCTCCTTTTTTACGCAGCTTTTCTTTCTTTTTATTTTTTTCTTTTTTCAGAAGGAAATGCTGGTTTAGGTAGGTATGTTAGGGGGTGAATTTTACTGTTATACATACCATCTTAAGAAATATTCAGATAAATCCTGCTTGTCAGAACTCCAAAGAGGTCAGAGCACTGGATAAAAAATGAGACCAGCTTTGATTTTCTTATGTAAATGTTTTCTCTATATGTATCTATTATGACAAATGTAATGGTTCTAATAACCACTCCAGACCCATCTAATTCAATTTAATTCCCCATGATCAAAAAATGCAAAACAACTATTTGAAAGACAGAGATTAGCTCTCTTTCTACTACTAAAGGAAATGAGAAAGGTATTAAAGAGATGGAATCTCAGACAGAGCTTCAATATTGATCTCATCTCCCTTAAGTTTGATCTTATGTAAACTAAGTATACTGAGTGAGGTTTGGTGTAAAATTTCTTTTGTAAGGTCTAAAGAAACTGGAACAAGCCATCCATATTTATCCCCTCTTTAGCAAGCATATTCCTTCCTACTACTTTCAAATATTTGGATCAATGCAAAGATTTAAGATCAATTTTCTTCCAGACTGCAGATCATTGCCTCATAGCCACATTATCTCACAAGCTGTGTGGTTTACATTCTTGCACACTGAGCTGTCATATTTCACATAAATACCTTCTTTCCATGGGACAAAATATAAACTGTCTCTTTCTACCTAACCCTGTCTTGAGTAAACAAAAGAAGCTGAGTTTTGGAAAATGAACTTCAAGCCCAGTCCAGTGGAAAATATCCTCTGGTCATCTACACTCCTGCACTTGCTGGTACTCTCTTTTCATCCCTTGCCTGGCCCTTAATCCACATTGCATCCTTTATGGGATACTTTTCATCCATCCCTTTCACTTGTTGACTCCATCCGTCCTTGGTGAGCTGGTATAGGAGCTTGAGTATTTGCATTTCCTTTGGGAGCAGCATTCTTTAAGGAGAGCAGGAAATTCAGTGTCAGTTAAAGAATGCTTTTGGTGTGCAGAAACTCTTCTGAGCTCTGGGAGCACACAGAAGAACGACATGGGTTCTCCTTCTCTTTAAAATGATTGCCTCTAGTTAGAGGCAATGGGCCTAACAAGAACAATAGCTCCCGTGCATTGAATGTTTGTTTCGTGTCACCTTCCCAAACGCAATTAATTTTCATCTTCACAATAGTCCTGTGAGTTAGATGCTGTTATTCCCATTTTTTGGATGAGAAAATTTGGGCTCCCAGTTGCCCCAGCCCTCAGTGGGTATGTGTCAAAGCCAACATTTGAATCCTGGTCAGTCTGACATCAACACCTCTTCACTATATGGCACGCTGGTTGAAAATATAAATAATAATCGATGACTGAGGCACAGAAAAGGTCAACAGAAAAATAAATTCATCTCCCGGGTCAGAAGGATTAAAGTAGAAGCTGGAAGGCTTTACCCATTCCGGTGTGGCAGTGCCTCCTCTTTTAATGACTTCCCTTGCAGGCAAAATTCTCCGGAAGAATGCTGTTGACATCCTTCAATGCATCATAAATAATGTCCCAGGTGCTCAACTACCAGACTCAGTCACACTCCTCTGGAAGCTTTGCAAAAGTCTTCGAACTTAACCCCCTCTCAACCAACGATTCTTCTCATTCCTTGCTCCCCACTATGAGCTCAGTATCATTTGCTCATAGTTTATAGTTGCTTTGTAAGTGCTCTTAAATATATTTTTTTGTCTTTTTGTGTTTTCATTTTTTGTTTTTTTGAGACGGAGTCTCTCTCTGTTGCCCAGGCTGGAGTTCAGTGGCATGATCTCGGCTCACTGCAACCTCTGCCTCCCAGGTTCAAGTGATTCTCCTACCTCAGCCTCCCGAGTAGCTGGGATTACAGGCACATGCCACCATGCCTGGCTAAATTTTGTATTTTTAGAAAAGATGGGGTTTCATCATGTTGGCCAGGCTGGTCTCAAATCCCTGACCTCAAGTAATCCACCCGCTTCACCCTCCCAAAGTGCTGGGATTACAGGCACAAGCCACCGTGCCCAGCCAAATATTTCTAAAGCAATTATTAGTTCAAATGAGTGCTACCTGCACAGATTCAGGATCTGCTGCTTCTGTGTTGTTACTGTCTAACAATTCTGCAAACTTTTTGTTTGCCTTTTTGTTTTTTGGTGGGAAAGAAAGGTCACCTAAACTTTAGGTTCCTCTAAGGCTGGACTGTGTTTTATTTGTTTCTGTATCCTTGGCCCCAGGGCAATAGGTCCCAGAACACGTGTTCATAAAGGTTTGATGGACTAAACCAAACGTGGAGCCAATTGTCCTAAGCTCTGTGACAGGGAAATGTAGACCCTCAAATCAATTTCGTCAGCAAAGACTGAAGTGTGGGGATCAATTAAGGTAAGTATAGCTATAACTATAACACAAGGCAGAACAAGGTAAACCATCACAACAGGGTACCAAATGCCAGGGAAGTTCAGAGGTTGGAGAAATCTTATTCAGTGATCTAGAAGCGGGTATCAGAAGGCTTTAGATACCCACCAAACAGATAACAAGATCACAGCTATTATAACTTGGTGCCTTGGTACCAGTTTGTTGTTTTCAATAGTCACAATAGTCATAGCGGGAAGTACGGCATAGAGAAACTTTTTACTTTATACTTTCCAAGTTTGACTGCATTTTTTAAACAACAAAATTCATTCTTCTTACTACTAAAACAAAAAGGAAAGGACTTCATGGTGAAGGTGGCATATGACTGGGTTTGGAAAACTCTGTGCATAGGCTAAGGGGTGGGGAGGATTATTTCAGACTGAGGACCCAGCATAAAGGAAAGCACAGAGACAGGCAAGCCTTGAAAAGGTTCAGGGAGCTGGAACCAGAAAGATGAGCTGGAGTGCTGGATGTGGGCAGGGGCAGCAGCAGGGAAGGCCAAGAGGGAAGTTCCGGCCAAGTTGTGTGGGTAAAGATGCTGTCACTGAATTCATTTGCATGGGGGAGCCTCTGGGTCTTCTGAACTGAGCAAGGCACAATCATGGCTGGGCTTGAGAGGAGTCCTTCTGGACGCTGCTCAGACTTGGATATGCACTGACGTTGTCCTTCTTCCTTCCTGAGCCTGATGGCTTGTGGCTCCTAAATCCCAAGGGCTGATTCTATTCCATGTACCAGCCCATCCAGTGCTACAACCCAAAGGAGTGACTCGTGCTGGGTTTTCCAAGACATATGACAGGAGGAGAAGAGAGACGATAGACACCTTCACAGCACCCCCTCAAATCACCTGTAGGGGTTCCCCTTTCTTGCTAGTCATGGAAATGCAAGGTGAACATTGAGATTCCCTCGGCTTCATGTGTCATTCTTTGCTTCAGGAAAATAAAGCTTTTTAAAATATTTATATTTTTGCTTTCCTCTCCCATTCCTCTCTCTTCCATTTAAATATGTCTGAAATATAAACACATATACACTTACATATTCAGCATGGCCACTTACTCATTCTACCCCCTCCTCTGCTACCCTGCTTCTGTTGGGAGCAATAAGGGCAAAAACTCAATTTCTCTGAAATTTCCATCTACTGATTTAGTCAATAACAGACTTTTCATATGTTAGGGCTCTCAATCAGCCACCTCCTGTGGCTTTAATCATTTTCTAACATTTCAGTTTGCTGTCCAGTCTGAATGCCCTGCTCCATCTCCCCTTGCTTTGGTTTTTATTATTTTTATTTTAACTCTGAAAGGAAAATTCATTACCTATACCTGGAGCCTGACATCTTTGTTGATGCCCTTTTACATGTCAAAGTATTTCTTTTAGTAATCTGTTTGTTTTGACTAAAACAAAAAGCTAAAAGCTTTTTTGAGCAAAGAAAATCTGATAGTAACAGAAGGTCCCCAAGTGGGTATGATTCTATTTCTGAATAAGGCTCTGAAGATCTTTGTGATAGTTGATCTCATGTGTCAACTTGGCTAGGCCATGGGACCCAGATATTTGGTCAAACATGTCTGCACATTGCTGTGAAGATTTTTTTTTAATATGAGATTAACACTAAAATCAGTAGACTTTGAGTAAAGCAGATTGCCCCCTGTAATGTGGGTGGGTCTCATTCAATCAGCTGAAAACCTTCAGAAAAAGACAAACTTCCTCCAAGGAAGAGAGAACTCTGTAGGCAGTGGCAGGCTGCCTTCTGCTCAAACTACAACATGAACTGTCCCCTGAATCTCCAGCCTGCTCTTCTACCTTGCAGATTTGGGATTTGCCAACCTCCTAATTATGTGAAGCAATTCCTTGAAATAAATATTTTTTCTCTCTGTGTGTCTGTGTATACATACATACACACACACACATATACACATACACACACATATAAGTGTATATATAAACATATATACACATACAACCTATTGATTCTGTCTCTCTGGAGAACCGTGACTAATTGACTAATACAATCTTCATGTCTATATTCTGTTACTCCAGAAAGATTACAATTTCTTATTTGATTCAGAAAATGCTTATTAGATATTCACTAAACCATTAAAACAGCTCTACCTTAAATTGACAGTATCCCTTCCACTTCCTCCATTTCCTGCCTAAAAACCTAAATACACGAGGACCCCAGTATCATCCACCTCTCACCTTGTTTCACATCTTTTTATTTTGCCATCCGTAGAGGAAAGCAGAGCTTGGCAGCCACCTCTGATAGATCAGACTTTCACAGCTTTCAGGATCCCTGCCTTCTAGTCAAAACCCTGATGGCTTCTTCAAATCTCTCTCCCATGGGTCCTGTTTAGCAAGGCTTTGCACATCTTCATTTATCTCCTTTGAGCACTCTCCAAGTTCACTATTTGACTTTATTGGGATCTTCACTTTGATCACAGTGATAAATCTGATGGTATTACACTGTGTCCCTAGGATGAAGTCAAGTGTTGGGTATTGCCAAGACTTCTCATAGAAATGTATTCTTGGGTGTGGGGAGATACATCAACCTTAACTATAACAGTCATTACTGTTGACTGAGCACTACCTACATGCTAGACCCTGAAACAGATGATTTACACTCATTATCTCATTTTATCTTGTAGATTGGGAATATAAGCTAAATCTCCCAGCCCCCTACTCCCTTGCATAGAGGTATGGCCATGTGACTAAGTTCTGGGCAGTAGAACATAAGAGGAAGAGTTAAGTAGAACTTCTGAGAAGTGTTCTTAGAGGAGGGTGATGCATGCTTTGCCTTCCTGCTGGTGGGAGTTTGGACAAAGCATCTGGAGCTTGCTGCCATCTTGAGCACACATTGGAGAAAGATAGAATAGCCAGATAAAAGGAGCCTGGATCCTCAAAGATTTGTTCAGTCCCCATACTCGTCCAGAACCCCTTGCATCCAGATTATTTTTATCCTCTTTAACATTTTAAGTCACTCGGGGTTTTAGAGTTTTTATTACTCATAGCTGAATCGAATACTAATTGACTATTCCCATTTAAAAGAGGAAAAAAGCGAGGCTCAAAGAGGTTAAGTTACTTGCTTCACATTACATAAGTAGAAAGTTTAAGTGGTGGGGCCTGGTTCTCTCTGATTCCAAAGCCAAGTGTATGGCCCCTTCCTGCTATATCATATTTCCTGCTAGTGAGAGCCACCCTCTAAAGTGAACTTCTTGTCTTCTTTCCTGGTTTGACGATTCTTCTAAGCAAGTATAGTTTGGCTGAGTCGCTACTTCCTGGAGAGAGGTTTTGAGGCCCTTTCACTGTCTTGAAAGATGTCCCAACCAATCTCTGTACCTGCTCTTCTACCTTGCAGATTTGGGATTTGCCAACCTCCTAATTACATGAACTAATTCCTTAAAATAAATATATATATTTTTCTCTCTCTCTCTGTATATACATACATACACATACACATATACACACACACACACAAGTGTATATATAAATGTATATACACATACAACTTATTGATTCTGTCTCTTCAGGTATCTGGATACAATTATTCCCTAGCCTTCCAATACGTTTGCTAAGTAGCTCCTTCTTAAACTGCAGAGTAGGATGGGTGTCTTGCACACCTTGTCAGACCACTAAGCCTGCCTGTCCAAACAACTCTACTCTGCTGTGACTGTATTCCTCTGGCATGTTGGTACATATGCTTCTCCCACTGGCGCTTGAGGCCCCAGCATGTCTGAGAAATTGAATGGCAGCAAGTTTTTTTGCCAAGACCAAAGCAAACATCCCTGGAAAAAAAAAAAACAAAAAACCAAAAAAACCAAAACAGCCTCATTGCAAAGCGTCCTGGCTTTTGTGTGGATCTTCTGCCAGGGAATTCCAAAAACTTTCTTCAGATGCAGAGACCCTAAAGGTCCTTCAAATGCTGAACGTCAGTCTGTGCCACAGTCAAAATTACAATCCCAGCAGAGAAAAATGTGCCTGCTTTTCGCTTGTGTGGAATTACAGGGATCCCATATACTGGCTTTGATCCAGTTTACTATGTGATCTTGAAGAGAGACATCATGGTGTGTTGAAAGAGCACAGGGTTGAGATTCTGAAAGCCTGGCTACTGGCTACTACACTGACACTATGTAGTTCAGTCCCAGGCAAGTCACTTAACCTCTCTGAGCATCTCAGCTGTGAGTATTCATTCATTCACCCTGCCCCCACTCCCATCCATTCATCCATCTATCCATCCAATTCAATATTTATTAAAGGTGCATTTTTTTAGGTTTGGGGCACACAAAGGTGAACAAGATATGACTTCCCTGCTGAAAGAGTTCCCCTGCTACCTGACAGGTGGTAGCAAATGCAAAATTGTTAATAGATGTGATGGTACTTGAGAAAGCATAAGCTTGTACATACAGTCAAAGGGTTATTTTTAAGCCGCAACTTTGGAAACCTCAATTTCTCCTTCCCTTAGGTGGGACCCCCTAATTGTGCACCAGGGACTCAATGGAGAAATAGGCATAGAATTCGTGAACTGGCTCCGGAGGTTTCTAGCAACTGCTACATCACAGATGGGGCATTTAATAGTTAATGTGACCCATCCTAGGAAAGCTGTGTACTGAGAAGAACCTTGAAACTCTCTGTCTTCAGAGACCCTACCCAAGTTCAGTATCTAATGGGAGCCACAGGTCACAGAATCCTTATCCTTATAATTGGAAGATGTCTTGGTCAGTCAGGAGAGAACTTTCAATATTTTATTGAAAGCATTTTGCAGTGGGAAATCCTTTCTCTCTCTCTTTTTTTTTTTTTTTGCCAGTGCCAGCATAATTTAACTATGATTTAATAGCTTCTTTCATTTACTTGTTAAATTATGCCTCTCCATCACCTTCCCTTTGGGTTTTCCCGCCTTTTGGTCCTACAACCTTCCATTATTTATTAATGCTCCATAATACATGATCGAGGTAGGCAGAAAGCAGCCATTTCACAGTGATTTAGGAGACTCCTGGCAGTGAAACAACAGGAACAGGAGCATACGCTCTGAGAGTCTCCCCTGTACTTGCCTTTTTGGAACAGAGTCAGATAGTTCTTAGCCATATGAGTCCTCCCCTCCCCTTCCCATCCCACCCTCCTGGCCATTTTCCTGCCCTGAGCAAATTCAAAATACTTGGCTCAAAAGGACTGGTGAGTCACAGCTCATGTTTTTTTCCAAGTTCCAACTGCTAGGACGAGTCTGCTCCTCAAAGTTGTGCTTAACCTAAAGAGACACCAAGAGGTAATTTGACTTTCCCTCCCAGGCAGGAGCCTTGTGTGAGATTAGACTTCAGATATTTAATAGTTTGAATCTTGAGGGAATCAGTTGTTGAAAGGAAGCCTGAAACAAACTAGGGAGATACTCCTTGCTGTCCTTTTCTTGGGACAGCTTGGCTTGTTTTGACTCAAGGAATGACTGTTATAGGGATGGAGTTAGGATGAGTAGTTCTAGAGTACAGATGGGAAAATAGACGTGCTTCATGACTTACTAAAAAGTATGGACTGGGCCACATCTGCAATTTCATCACAGTTCTGTTTCTCCCAGGCATCAGTGAGGGGCACGTTCATTTGCTGCCCCATCTAGATTTCCTTTGCCTTATCCCTTCACTTGTGCTTCGGACTAGACTAGTACCTATTCAGTGACTCAGTGGATGAAGTAGGGAGGCTCTACAGATGTCAGGTCAGAGGGACACCTGAAAAAGTGCAGTGACCAACCCATACAGTTGAAAAGTGGGAGAGCCAGAATTAGAGCTAAGCTTCCTTTTTGACTATAAGCTTTTACTGAGTAGGTTATTATTTTTATACATTTTAAAGATATATTTTATATATTTTTATATCTTTTACAGATAATATATATTCAAGCTCTCAGCAGAGTGTCTGGCATTTAATGCATACTTGCCTTCCTTTTACTACAGACCACCAAAGTGATACAGTGCTTAATAGGAAGAGTAGTGTTCTATATGGCCAGATCCCTGGAATGAGACTTGGGCCTCATCCTGGTTATCCACTTACTCATTGGGGAAACTTGGAGGGGCTGCTTTGCTTCCCTGAGCCTCAATCTTCTTATCTGTAAAATCAGAAGATTGAGTTAGATGGCCTCTGAGATATTTGCTTGCTGTAACTTTGTTCCTAAAACTGCTTTAGGTTGGGAGTAACTTAGAGCATAGAGCAGGACTCTGGAGTCTGGGGAATGAGTTGCCCAAGTGGAGTAAGACAGTCATGACAAGGGCAAAGTGCTTGGGGATCTATGATTGTTGTATTGAGTGATGGCCAAATCAAACAGGAGGATTTCTTATGCTTTTTGGGCAGTACAGCCTCTTACTCCCTCTCTCCAGGTCCTAGACAGTATTTGGCAGATACTGCATCGTGTCCCCACTGGTTCCCTTTCCAGCTTTTGGAGGAGCATGACTACACTAAAGGCTGGGCATGCTTGCCATTCCTCCTTCATCCCTGACTACACTCACCTGCTTCATCCCTCCAGATGGTAGCAAGAGCTTTGGAGCCTAGGCATTGCCCCTGGAGACATGTCCTGATGTTCCCTAGGGGCCTGGGCAGCCATTCTCCATCTGGTGATTTAGGCTTAAAGACCAAGCACAGGAGAGAAAATCTGAGATAAAACAACAGCTGGAATAGAAATTCTGGTCCCTCTGTTTCTCCATGACATTACTTCCTACCCCCAGCAGTGCCTTGCAAGAGGGTAGCAAATGGAGTAAGTCAGTCCAGAGGCTGGAGCTCTGAGTATCTCCTGTTCACCCACAGTGCTATCTTCTGCAGCAAGCCTGACTTTGTGATGACCTCTGCAATTTCTCCATTTGCATTTCTGCAGTGCCCCGGGTTTGCAATGACACGCTCCATTCCTCCAGAAGTTTTCATTCCTGTGGCGCCGAGGCTGGGGAACATCAGAGGGCCAGGCCGTTCTGTAACTAACGTAAATGTGTAATCTGCCTAAGCCTTGACTAATGCATTCCTTGCATTATTAAACACAGATTAAATATATATGGATATTTAAATGTAATGTGTTATTTTCCTAAATCTAGCTATGCTCGATGTTCCTTTGACTTATGCCTTTTCATTGCTCATAATTGTCTCAGAGATCATGAATTACAGGCAGAAAGGAGCTGGAGCTTCCTCAGCACCAAAGACTTTGCTATCCCATTACATTTGCCCAAGAGATGCAGCAGTAGTTCTCCCGCCCAGAAAATTACGGCTGGGGTTCTTCCCAAGGGAATGTATTTTTTTTTCCCTTCCTAGACAGAGCTTATTTCTCACCAATGATTCAAAGGCTAAGCCAGCCAGAGCCTGGCAGATTTTTCAGTTTGTTTCTATTCTACAGGAAGGCTTATGTCTGGGGCAAGTTACTGAATAACAAATTCAGACAGAGTCTGTGCCTTCATGCTGGTGGTACCTTCACCCACTCTCCACCAGCTGTACAGACAGTCACTTGTCCTCTACAGGTGCTTGGAGAGCCCCAGTGAATTCTGACTGATTTCCTTTTTTAATCATGCAGTTAATTGGCAACATTTCTGCTCAATACCCCAGCCCAATGACAGGGAAACCAAAACTATCCATGACAATGGTATGTGTGAAGCAAAGATAATCTAAAGTACTTCACATTTGCATGCCTCAGTTTCCCTTTCTCTAAGAGGCAGGGTGCAGGATTGATTCAGATTCTCTCCTAAGTTTTTGTAGGTTTTCCCATGGTTCTCTGTGCTTCTGAGGAACCAGAAGGGGCAATACAGTCAGACACTGTTCACCTAGCATCATTTGCTCTGTTACCATTAAAATATGTTCCTCCATGAGCCTTGGTTACAGATTTTTCATCCATGTCAATCAGTCAATTTATCAGGAGGTGCTGCCTTTGTATCCTGTCTTTATCTGTATCAGTATACTAGAATTTAAGCCACTGTTGTTCAGGAGCCAGCTCTTACCACCTAGCAAGAGCTGACTATACACATGTCTTCCCATCTCCTCTCTCAGTGATATCTTCTTGGTATCTAAAAATCAACCATTGTGGGAATATTTACACCATGGAAACTGGCCAAAGCTAGAAAGCAGAACTTTTTTCCCTTGAAAAATTGGTTGTTAAAATTTACCAGCACATCACTGCTGTAAGCTCCCTGAGGGCATTGATCTGTTCCTATAGCTCTCTTTCTGTATTATGAAACACATGTCAGGGTGTATGGAAAGCTTTTGTAGATGAACACGGAGGACATGTCAAGTCACAGATCTTTCCCAGTTCAACTGTAAATACGTTGTAATCTCCATTAAGTGCCACAGTCTTTCAAACTTACCTCCTTTCTATAGTATTATACTTCTTTTTTTTTTTTTTTTTTTCTGTGAGATGGAGTTTCGCTCTGTCACCAGGCTGGAGTGCAGTAGTGTGATCTTGTCTCACTGCAACTTCTGACTCCCTGGTTCAAGCGATTCTCCTGCCTCAGCCTTCTGAGTAGCTGGGATTACAGGCATGTGCCATCCTGCTTGGCCAAATTTTGTATTTTTACTAGAGATGGGGTTTCAACATGTTGGCCAGGATGGTCTCCATCTCCAGACCTCGTGGTCTGCCTCGGCCTCCCAAAGTGCTGGGATTACAGGTGTGAGCCACTGTGCCTGGCCTACAGCATTATACTCTTGATGTTATTTTTTTCTCACTGTGGGGACATGCTTGATCTTACCATCATCCATTCCTTCATGAGTAGATTCTCCCTCTCCTAGGTGTGTTCATCAGAACTTTCTGAATCAGGAATCAAACGAGTTAAGACAGGAAACTTGTTTTCCATCTTCCCCTGGACCCAGGACAATTATTGATAATCTCCTTCTTCCAACAGGAGAGTTACCAGAGCAAGGAGACTTAAGGCTTGTATGGGAGGAAAGAAAGGAGCAGATGTTGGGATTTTTGGATGAGGAAGAGCAATGCTTGGCTGGACTGACTCGAGCAGACAGCCCACTTGTCAGCTAGACTCATGAAAACCCCCGAAAAGGAAAGGAAACAACCGAGTTCAATGGTCACAATGTACAACACTTACTGTGTCTGTCATACAATCAGCAGCATATGGAATCTCATATATCTTGGGTCTCCTGACTTGGACATTCCTCATAAGAGCTTGATTTTGGTTGTCTTCTGTAAATGCCTAGTATGGAGCTTGAAGCATTATAAGGCTTCAATAAAGGTTTATTGAATTAGTGAATAGTTTTATTTACCATCTATCTACAGGTCTTAGGGTTTGGAAAATGAGTGCAGGTTGTGGTTGGAGAGTGGGGAAGGTGTCAAGGGGGCTTGTTCTTTTCCTGAACCCTGCTTTATTCTTTACGCTATAGTCAAAGTGGTTATCAGGCCCCTCAAAGGAAAGGAGGTAATTCTTAAGATGTGAAGGTGCGGGCACAGAAGAAAGGTTAAGGAAGGAGGGCCACCAGGCCTTTGTGAGTTGCCAGTCCTCACTCTAACGGGCCTTTCAATAAAATGTCTCTGCAGCTCAGGTAAGCAGGGAGTTAAGGTCTGAGGAGAACGGAATTTTCCTTGTGGTCGTACAGACTTGTTTTAACCGCAGGAATGAACACAAGATTCAACTTGTCCCCTCAGCTATTGTCTGGAACTCCTTTCCCTCCAGCCACCGGCAGCTGAGGTTTTAATGTGACATTTTTCTAAGTATTAGGATTGCTCTCTGGCCTCCTCGTTATAGCTTTTTTGCTTCCCTCCTCCCAGGCTCTCACCTCCCTATCCTTCAAATGCTCTCCTCCTCTCTACCAGGCAGGGGAAGACATACGGGTTTATTTATTCTTTAAAAAAAATGTGTGTCTCCTCTCCTTCCTGAACTCTCATCCTGAAACTCCTCCTTGAAACCACAAAGCATCACCCTTACCCCTTCCCAAATCCCAAAGCCTGGTGCAAAGACATCTGAAGGATGATAAGCTAACTTCATACACTATTTGAGCCATCCTAGCAAGGGTTTCAACAGCCTTATCAATACAACCAAAAATATGAGCATGTGTTCTTTCAATTAGTTATTGGCCCCAAGCATTAAAGACCTTTGGAGCTTTAGTGAGAGGTTTTATTTTGTGAATTTTTGCTTTAGATTTTCTAGTATCTCTGTGGCTTCCTCTAAGGTCTCTAACCAATCCCAGACCATCTTCATCCATTTATCTTTAATGTAGAGGAGCTCAGAAAAAGTTACCCCGAAATTGATTGACAAATTGGGGTGGGAGGAGGTGATGGATTATTTCATGGATCCTCTCCCTTAATTGCCTTGATATTCCCGCTGCATCTTTGTCACCTTTCTCCTGGTTTCTGAGTTCTCTCTGTGTCCGAGGATGACAAATCGCAGCAGAAAGTCAGCATGCCTTGGAACATCAAGCAACCCGAGAGCTCAGCGCTCACTTCTCCCTGCCAATATTGCAACGGAAAAGGCTTACTGCAGACAATTTTTTAAATTTTCTTTTAAAGCAGCATTAGAGAGATTGAAACAGATTTCTTTCCGAGGCATTACCCTTTGATGAGGTACAAAAAAGGTTAAACAAAAAGCCAAACTTTGGTTTCAAATGTAAGACACCTTTATTCTAATTATAATCATAATGATCTAATGTGTTTGAGATTTAATTATTTGGAATTAGAATAGTAAAAGACATCCTGTAATTACCATTGAACTTATCTTGAGACATAAATCTAATAATTAAACACTTTCAGATTGTATTCAGTGAGTAATTAAAATAGAAAAAAAATACTGTGGATTCCTTTCCACCTCTGTAAGGAAGTTTCTAAAATTATCAATGGATTTCAGTGGAAATATCTAGAAATTATTGTGTATAAAATATAATTATTAACAAAATTATAATTTCAGTTATTTACAGTCTTTTCCCTTGGCAATCAGGTGAGAAATGACAGAGTTAGGAGTTGGATCTGAATGAAAAATATTTCCTTCCTGAAAGATAGCTCCCTGAACTCAAGTTTCATTTTTATTGTCAGCAAGGAAAGAGAAGTAGGTACTGTGCAATTTTTATGGGAACTGAGTTCTGTTCTCTGATCAGTTTTTGGCAAAAAATAGCAGCCCATATGCTTTCCCCTTTTGGAAGTGGAACATGGGAGTGAGGTTTGTCAGGAGCAGATGCTGCAGCATTCAAGGGAAAGGTCTTGGGAGACAGCACGCTTCAGGGAATTCAGCTTTGTCCGTGAGACTAGGCCGCGAATGTCAACAAACCCGATTCATCACCTTGGGGTGGGGAAGGGGAGGAGCTGGCCGGTGTGGGGACAGTGTCTGCTCAGATGGCATATTCTCTTGGAGCTGAGGTGTACCCCTGCTGCTTCTTGCTCACCCCCATAGGGAACAGAAGTCAGGGTATTGACATTGTTAGGCAGGCAGATCAGAAAGAGGAGAGGAGTGAGGGCTTGGACCAGTCTCATTCATCAGCTGCATGGCTTATCTAACCGAATTTGAGTGGGTCAAGTTGTTTCTCCCCAAGTATCCAAAGCCCTTTGACATTCTATGACTATTAAGCCCCACTGTAAAATGCTGCTTCCCTGGTGATAGACTAGGCCGCATAAAAGTAAATCTCGTGTCGGTGATCCTTCGCGGCAACCCCTGCCCAGGAAGGAATCAACAGTTCGGTTCCAACAATAGGCAGTCCATTCAATTAAAAAACACCACCGATGAATGCTACCTGAGAACTCAGATTCACAGAGAGAAATTTAGACTAGGTCCATGGTGAGGAGGGAGCTGTCAAGGGAGGTGGGAGAGTGCCTATCAATAATAGCAATAATAGTAATAGTAAAAGCTCCTAGGCACTTTACTCATGCCTTCCTCATTTAACGTTTATACTGATCCTATAAGGTAAGTGTTGTCTGTGTTCTCAACAAGAGGTAACGGAAACCCAGGAGGCTGAGCACTTAGCCCAAAGGCACAAGTGCTGTTAAAGCAGAGGCCAGATTTGCTACTCACCACTGTCATACATAGCAGGGTTCTCACATAGGATATTTCTGGGGTCTCACATAGGGCTTTAAAAAACAGAGATTTTGGCCAGGCACAGTGGCTCATGCCTGTAATCCCAACACTTTGGGAGGGTGAGGTGGGTGGATCACCTGAGGAGTTCAAGAGCAGCCTGACCAACACGGTGAAACCCTGTTTTTACTAAAAATACACACACACACACAAAATTAGCCAGGCATGGTGTTGGGCACCTATAATCCCAGCTTCTTGGGAGGCTGAGGCAGGAGAATCGCTTGAACCCAGGAGGGGGAGGTTGCAATGAGCTGAGTTCACATCACTGTACTCCAGCCTCGGCAACAGAGCCAGACTCTGTCTCAAGATAAATAAATAAATAAATAAATAAATAAATACAAAGATTTTGCATCTTATCCCAAAGATACTGGGGACCCATTAAAGGCAGTGTGACAAGGAAGTTAGAATTTGATTTTTGGAGTCACACAACCTGGATTGGTTTATTACCTGTTAAACCTTGGCTCATCATTAAACCTCCCTGAATCTGAATTCTTATCTATGGAATGGGTATAATTAATGCACTGGCATCGTGTGGTTATGGGAAAGAGGTAATATACATAAAATACTTTTGGTGGTACCTGGCACCCATACATGCTCAATGAATTCAAACTATTAATAATTACTTCATGTTAGTATTGTGTTATACCTGGAAGAATAATGGTAATGTAAATAAATGAAGTGAACCTCATAGAATGAAGGAAAAATAGCAGATGAAGGAAAAATATCACAAGCATTTATGGATGTGATATTGTGTTATCCTGGTCTTACTTCCTTTTCTTGCTCCCTAAACTGTAGAAATTACTTAAGATTCTGTCATTGGTCTTCTTTTATATTTTGGACATCTCATCCATCCACATAATTCACATTGACTAATTTTATGTGAATAAACTCCAAAGTTTTATCTTGTGAGCAAACCATTTTCCTAACCTCTACTGCTTCTAATTCCCACTGGATTGTTTCTTCTCCTGGGATCTCCATCCCAGCATGTCAAACAGTGGTTCTCTAAGGGTTCATGTTTTCTTCAACGCCCCCACCATACCACCATACTCCAAGTTCTCTTTAACATCTCCATCCATTTCCTCACATCCAGTCAAGTTGTAATTTGGATAATTTGTTGTAATTTTATTGGCTCCAGAATTAAGTCTGTTTTTTTGTTGTTTTGTTTTTCAACATGGATGATTGCATTTCCTTCTTACCTGGTTAGTGAATACCCTCTAAACTTTATCCAATCACTAATTATTTTGTCAAAATAATTCTAATGATATCAGTTTATGCTTAGAGATCTTCAGTTTCTGAAGCTTTAAAATTTAAAAACAATTCTATTTTGTTAACAGTTGTATTGAAACCTATTTCCTTTTCTCTGGACACAGTCTGATTTTTCCTTCTTTAGGTTTGGCTTACAGAGTTCCCTCAATCAACCCTGTCCTTCCCACAAGCTTTACCTGGTAGACTCTACCCCTTAAGAGGCTTAACGCTCCTGCTTCCATTAACTTTTCCTGATCACTCCAGGTTTATAAGACCTCTTTTTCCTGAAGCATTTTGTGTCCCTTTTCTGATAGTGATATTGTCTTGTGCTATGGTTTTAACCAGTTAATATAAGCACATGGAAGCCAGAGACCTTCTCTTACTCATCTCATGCATTATCTTAATTAATCCACAAAGCAACATCATTCTGTAAGGTAGTGTCTTTTCACCTTCTAGATGTAGAAGCTGAAGCTCAAAGCTGTTAAGTCAATATCCCCCAAATTCTAGTTGTACCAAGGATTAGGTGGAATAATCAGTTTAAACCCAAGTTCATTTGGTTCCAAAGCCACTAAACAATACTGGTATAAGTGGGCTTGAGAGGAGGATGATGGAGAAGAGATGGAAAGGTTGGAGAAATGTTGAGTAAGGCTTTAAGTTAGAGGCAGATTTTGAGTTGGAGCTTGAAAATTATAATTTTATGGAGTGGGTGCATAGGAAGGCATGCTGGGCAGAGGGAACGGCATAAACAAAGATGTGGAAGCAGGCCTTCAATAACCACCTGTTGGGAAAATGAACTAAAAAGGAGGTCCACTTTTCTACTTAATTAGGGATGTCCTTGGTAATGGGGCTTTGTCCCCAGTGGATTCTTTACTCCCACATTTGCAGACCTAGGCAGGGAGGAAGTTAATTCTGTATGCAATTCTTCTATTCAGTGGAAAGTTCTGGGACTCAGACTTTCAGGAAAATAGAAGTACTGTCATTTCTAAATCTAGGTTTTTGCAGTGCAGCGAAACCTGTTTGGTAAGCAGAGTCCCCTCCATGCCAGTCTGGCTTTCCTTCACCAGCCTAGACTCGGAAGAAAACACATGCTGAGTGAGTCCACAGCTACCCCTCCAGGTGAGACAAGAACAAAGAAATGTCTCCCCCTGAGCAGTGGGCAGTAGTCCACAGGTCATTTGCAGTTACTTCTTTAAGTTCCACTTTCCTAAACCCTTGACTCTCCTGTTTTCCTATTGGCCTTAGCCTAGAGCTGCACAGCCAGAGCCAAGAACTCCGTGGGCCTGGACCTCATCTCATAGAATCTCTGCCCACACCTCAGTGATCCAAAGAGCTGGGGAAATAAATGACACGGAAAATTAAAATAAACTGTTCCACCATGAAAAGCACAAGCTGTGTCATATTTATCACAACTGCATAGAAAAAGGTGGTAGGTCCTTTCTCTCTGAAGGTTCCTTACTCTGTTTAAAAAGCACCTTAAATTAGGACCTCGCTCATAACCCCAATTAAAGACACCGCTGCCAAGGCTTTGCACATAGCCACACGATATGCTTGTTATTTAGAACCTGTTGTCAACCTCGCAGGGAGTTGCAACTTCATGTTTCAAGTGGCTGCTTTAACAGAATCCTTGTAGCAAATGGACCAACATATATTTTGGGCAAAACAATCAAGATGGATGATTAACCCCAGCAGACATTATTTCTATAATATTAGAGTGAGTGAGGCTCATGATACCATGATGCCATGATACTAAGCATGAAACTCAAGGCAGACACTTTAAATAAAAAGATTGGCAGACTTAACTACAAGAAAAATAGAAACCCTGTGCAACACAAACTCAATAAAAATTTTAAAATGCCGAAGTGAGAAAATTGTTTGCAGAAAGTATGACAGAGGGTTAACATACAGATTTATTAAAAATGAAGAAAAATATAAGCACTTCAATATAGAGAGGACATAAAGTGGTAAGTAACAAAAGAACTATAAGTAGAAAATAAATATATGAAAAATGTCCAACCTTACTGTCTATCAAAGAAATACAAATTAAAATAAAGATGGAATTTCAATTATCTATCAATTTGGTAAAGGACTGAATGTTTGATTCTGTCCAGGGTTCTGAGCTCCTGGGGTAGTAGTTCCCAGCTCTGAAGAAGAGCGTGTGAATTGGCTCAAGTTTTCCGTAGGGAACTTTGGCCATTGATATTGAAAGCCTTAAAAGGAGCCACAGCTACTGGCACAGCAAGTACGTTTCTGGAAGCTCACTTTCAGAAAATATCAGACAACTGTACAAATATGCATGAGCAGGGTTGTTGATAACAGCATTATTTGAGTGTACAGGAAACTGTAAACCTGCGTGTTTAAAAATTTTAGTACAGTATTATAGTAGAACACTGTACAGTCATTAAAATGCAGGTACATAGGGTTATATCTATTGATGTGGAAGGATGATCATATTATATTATAAAGTGAGAAAAGTGCATTAGAGAATATTTAGTCGGGTTTTCTTTTTTAAAGAACAAACTGGAGCTATTTTGAAGGTGGTTATTTTCTGTAGTCTGTAATTTTTACCTTTTCTATGTCTTCTAATTTTTCTATAGTGAACATGGATTATTTGTTTTAAAAAACAAATGACACACGTAATAGGCAGAATAATGGCCCCTTCTCCAAAATGTCCTCACCTTAATTCCTAAAACCTGTGAATATGTGAGGTGACATGGCAAAAGGAGCTTTGAAAATGTGGTTAAGTTAAAGAGCCTGAGATGGAGAGATGATCGTGGTTCATCTGGGTGGGCTTATAAGTGGTTATAAGGACCACTTATAAGGACAGGGGTCCTTATAAGAAGGAGTTAGGAGGGTCAGAGTCATAGAGATTTACACTGCTAGATGTTACCCTGCTAATTTTGAAGATGGAGGGAGAGGCCACCAGCCTAGGTATGCAGGGAGCTTTCAGCAGCTAAAAACAGCTAGGAAGCAAATTCTCCCCTAGAGCCTCCAGAATGCAACAAAGCCCTGCTGACACCTTGATTTTAGCCTGGTGAGACATCTTCTTTTTTTAAAAATACTTATGTTCTAGGACGTGCAGGTTTGTTACATAGGTATGCAAATGCCATGGTGGTTTCCTACACCCATCAACCTGTCATCTACATTAGGTATTTCTCCTAATCTATCCCTCCCCTAGCCCCCCACACCCCAATAGGACTGGGTGTGTAATATGCCCCTCCCTGTGTCTGTGTGTTCTCGTTGTTCAACAACCACTTATGAGTGATAACATGTGGTATTTGGTTTTCTGTTCTTGTGTTAATTTGCTGAGAATGATGGCTTCCAGCTTCATCCACATCCCTGCAAAGGACATGAACTCATCCTTTTTTTTATGGCTGCATAGTATTCCATGGTAAAGAGGGAATCCTCCCTAACTCATTTTATGAGGCCAGCATCATCCTGATACCAAAACCTGGCAGAGACACAACAAAAAAAGTAAATTTTAAGCCAGTATCTCTGATGAACATCGATGCGAAAACTCTCGATAAAATACTGACAAACCAAATCCAGCAGCACATCAAAAAGGTTATCGACCATGATCAAGTTGGCTTCATCCCTGGGATGCAAGGCTGGCTCAACATACACAAATCAATAAACGTGATCCATCACGTAAACAGAGCCAATGACAAAAACCACATGATATATCCATAGAAGCAGAAAAGGTCTTTGAGAAAATTCAACAGCTTTTCATGCTAAAAACTTTCAATAAACTAGATATTGATGGAATGTATCTCAAAATAATAAGAGCTATTTATGATAAACCCACAGCCAATATCATACTGAATAGGCAAAAACTGGAAGCATTCCCTTTGAAAACCGGTACAAGACAAGGATGCCCTCTCTCACCACTCCCAGTGAGACTTCTGACCTAAGAACTGTCAGGGAATAAATTTGTATGACTAAGTTTGTGGCAATTTGTTACAGCAGCAGTAGAAAATGAGCACAACATGTTTCTCAGGCCTGTAAAATCACTGCCCTCTCTCAGGTTCTGCTGGGTGGAGGAGGAGCAGGACATGGAAGAGCTTTTGGTTTAGGGACAATCTTTCTTACGCCATAGTTAGTTAAAGTTGGGGAATGTGCATACTCAGCAGTAGACCGAGAGATCCTCCTTATGAAGAATCACTACTCCTTAAAGTTGGCTTCAAGAATATTTTTAGTAGTTTAATTGTTTCCTTCTCTTTAAACTCAGGAATGCTAGGGATCTGTGCTTACTTTGTTCATTCCTATATCCCTAGCACTTAGCATCAAGCCCGGGAGCTAGTCAGCCCACAGTCACTTGCTTTTGAATAGACGGATCAAATTCCAAGAGCTACCGGCTACTCTCTGAAGCTGACCTTCCACCTGATGCAGAAACTCAGGGCTCATTTTCTAATTTTCTTTTCTTCTTTTTGTGCAGATGGTGTAGAGTTTAAAGCAATTGTCTTCTTTCCTTCACTCAGATGGTTTTTCCTTCCAGATTTCAGAAGCCTAGAATTGAGGTTTCAGCACTTGGACGCCCACTCACACACATTTAAGAGAACCATGGCGCTGAAGTGGTAGTTTAATACTTGGTCTGTGGAGATATGCACACAAGTCTCTGTAGGATCCTGTTTTCAAAAGTTTCAAGAGTGCCATTGGCTGGTGTCTACAAAGAAGAGTTGCAGGATCTCAGAACAGAACTGAGCCCTGACTCAAGTGTAAGAAAGAGGTTGTCCATTGTCTTCTAGGCTCAAGTGTCCCTAGAGTCCTTCGACTACTTCCTTTCACAGAAGTCTGGGATCCTTGGAGGCATTTGGAGAGGATAGAGTGGTGCTGGTTGTTTCGGTGTGTCTCCAAAGAATGTTGCCAGTTCCCTGTGGAATCCACCAAGGCTGTGTGGGGCTCCCAGTGGTGTCCTGTAGCAGAAAGGAGTCAAATGCCTACTCTCAGACACAGCATCACTCACTCATCTTGGTTTATATCTTAAAGGGATAGGAGAAGAAAGAACTTTCTTGCAGATATGCTTCTTTACCACTGAAAGGAAGCAGCCTTCCTCAGAAAGTGACAACCTCCTTGATCAAGAAGTAGAACTGAGGCAGGGTCTGAAAGAGCCTTAGAAAGAAGACTCTGGGTCTGGAGGGAGCTGGATTCTATTCTCTCCCAACTCTGAATCACGTGACTTCATAATCCTTAGATATAAGTTGGGTCAAGCAGGCTTGCAGCAAACTGGGATCACAAATAGTTAATGGGGGAAACGGTCTCGGCCAGTGCAGATAAAATTAAAGAGCTTGAAGAACACATAATGGGAGGGAGGAAAAGAAAGACTAGTTGGTAGAATAAAACCCTGCCCTAAATCTACAGAAATCTTAAATCCACAAAGGTACAGGATTATAAAACTCATCCATAAGTAACAAGGTGATCAACATAGATTTCCTTCAGCTGTGTGAGAGAGCAGGCGGATAGCTATGCCCTCTGTAGCTTCTTCCAACATGAATTTGCTGCTTCTTTTCCTGCTCCAGTTTGTCCTCATTTAAATGAAGCTGGTTATCTTTGCACCCCCTGGTTTTGCCTCTGTGCTCCTACACCAAGGAGTTACCCATCCCTGCTAAACAGAGGCACAATCCAGGTGGGAGAAGCAGGGGATTAACATTTGCATGTTGTGTCTCTGTTCCAAGAGCTGTGCAAGGGGTTTCAGCATTTATGGTCTGATGTAATTAAAAGTCATTCTCCACACCCTCTTCTCTTCATCCCCAGAAGGGATTCGGGGAAGGAAGGGCATGAAACTCATCATTGGCTTCTTGCCTGTCAGCAGCTCACAGAGCTGTGGGAGGACAGGGACCTTTTCTGGGAATTGCATTAGGCAGCACACCTGACCAGCAGTTTCTTGTTTTTGTTATTTTAAAATAAAATCTTGGGGCTGGGCACGATGGCTCACACCTGTAATCCCAGCACTTTAGGAGGGTGAGGCAGGCAGATCACTTGAGGTCAGGAGTTCGAGAACAGCCTGGTCAACATGGCGAAACCCCATCTTTACTAAAAATACAAAAATTAGCCAGGTGTGGTGGTACATACCTGTAATTCCAGCTACTCAGGAAGCTGACGCAGGAGAATCACTTGAATCCGGGAGGTGGAGGTTGCAGTGAGCCAAGACCGTGCCACTGCACTCCAGCTTGGGCAACAGAGCAAGACTCCACCTCAAAAAAATAAAAATAAAACTAAAATAAAATAAAAAACAAAATCTTGCTACTAAGGTATGAGAGATCCTGGTCACAGTTTGCCTCTGACTCTTCTACATAAATTCTGCATACATAAATTCTTCTACATAAAAGCTGCTACTTTACATGGACATAACGAAAGACTAGTGCTTGTAGTGGGCTGATCCCCAAAGGCAACCAGATACAAATATCCCCAATGTTTTCTCTTCTATGGCCTTCCTCTGCTTTCCTGTCTACCTACTGTAGTGGCCAGTAAAGGCACCAAGCTTAGGGTCGAGGAGCTTTTCAAATATTTTTCTTAGGAAAATGTTAAAAAGTCCTCCTCCCCCCGCCCCCCTCACACAAAAACCCTCACATTGGATCCATAATTCAAAAAGAAAACCAAACAAGGTTTAACTACTGTCTACAAAACATGCCAACTAACTCAAAAGCAACTCAACTCTTAGTTACACGTAAATTTATTTAGTGTGGGATGTGGGTGCATTTTAGTATCTTTGAAGTAATGCAGGATGTGACCTCTAAAATAAGCTTTCCTGAGGCCCAGAAAAGCTTTGCAGTGTTCTTGTATGTGGCTTCTGGGAAGGCTCCAGCCCCTACAGAAGTAGCTAGGCCTTCAGCGGTTTCTCCTGCACCTGCATCTGAACACTGGGTGGCAGCACGGACCTTCCTAAGCCTTCTCCTGTGGCTGAGTACAAACCTGAGCAATTCCACCTTAAGAAGGGCCATGCACAGAACCATGCAAAAAGTGCAGTAATTCTTGGATGTGGCTAATCTCTATAATTCACCCGATTGCAGATACAAGTGACAGCTGCAATAGGGGTGATGTTCTCTCATTCGCTGTGTCACCGGGATGCTATTTCGAATCTTCCTGAGATTAGAAAAAGGATTACAATTGCCCCCAGGGCCTTGCCATGTAATTTTTATCAGTCTTGATCTGTGAGTTCCCCTGGGCAGCGCATGTGCCTGTGTGTGTGTGTGTACGTGCGCGCGCAGGTGCTCACACGTGTGTGAACAGGTCTGTGGTGAGATATGAGGCTCTTGTGGATGACACAGAGGTTGTTTCAGAGGATGAATTTCCAGATTCATCCCCAACTCCAAGACTCTTGCCTTCTCACTTGTTCACTCCTTCAGATTCAGTGGTGCAGCGCCAGCTTCGTATCCATATAATCTGTGCAGTTGTGCATGGCCTGGTGTTCAGCAGGTCCCTATCTTTCATTTCATATTCTGTTGTCACTGTCTTGAAATTCTTAATAATTTTTGAACAAGGAGTCCTGCATATTTACTTTGTACTGGGATCCATATATGTTATATAGCTGGTCCTACTGTGTAAAATTATGGCCAGAGGTAAATTTCTCTCTAAGATGTGACTCTGTTCTTTCTCAGCGTCATCTCAATGACTGGCTTGTCTTAGACTTGAGAATGGGAAAAACATGGACTTTTGGTCAGATGTACTTGGACGCTGGTTGGGAGCCTGCTACTTACTGCCCATGTGACCTAGAGCACATTTGTTAACCTCTGCAAGGCTGCCTCGTCCTTTAGAAGAATACAATCATCCTTTCCTCATAAGATGTGGTGAGTATGAAATACTAGGATCCATGCAAAATGCCTAGCACACAGTAGGTATTCAACAAACCTTCCTTTCTTTGTCCCCATCTCTCCTGGAAATCGGCGTCAATTCTTTCTATATTATCTCCCCTGTCCGGAGTACCCAGCCTTAGTTGGAGTTAAAGCTTGGTTTTATTTACAGTGAAGCAGGTTTAGAGCAAATGTTCAGTCTCTAACCCATCTCGCTGTGAGTTGAAAGCAGTTTCTTATTCTGTTCAGGTCTCTGTGTTGAGTGAGATGCATGACCAAACTGTGGTTATGATTTCTGCACCACGGGAAAAACTGGCTTTACAGAGCCACCTACTGTTTGGGGAACCTCTAAAGAGAGCTTCTGATTGAAATGCCATCTTCAAGGAATTTCCCTTGTACTAATTAGCTTACTATGTTGTACTTGTATAATGTGTTTTTCTCCTAGGATCTGTGGATACTTGGCAAACAGCCATTAATCACACCCTCTTACCTTGATGTCAGATGACTGCAGTTGACACATTCATCTCCCTGCCTGGATAGCGAGTTGGAGGCCTCTGGGTCCAAGGCCTGCCTCTGCTCACCATTTTTGTGTGGTCTTGAACAACTTTTCTGGACCTCAGTTACTTTATGCATAAACTGAGGTTAATAAATTATGTTTGGAAATTGTTTCTATGACTAAATCCTATGAAGATGAGATAGACTCCAAATAGAACACTCTTTATAAAGTAGAAATAATTCCACAATGTAAAGGATGATGACAATATTACATTTTGACAGTGAAGTTTGGGTTTAAATTCCAATACTATATTGAGCATTATGCTTTTGTAGGCATTGAAATTTCCTCTTGCAAGGACTAGGATTGGATATCCAAGAGGCAAGTGGAAAATTCCTTTGACCACTAAGATGTTAATTGGCTTTAAGATAGTGTTCTGCAAACAGTCCATTTGCCCAACACTAACAAAAAAATGAGTACACACGGGAGGCTTGATGAATTCTCACTGGGCCTTTTCAGGACATCCTTAGGTCCAAGTGACTCTGTGTCATCCCACCTATCTATCAGGAAGGTCAGGCAAACTAGGGTCACCGCTTGTGACTTGAAGCATTGCCCTGTCTTCTCATCTTGACAGTAAGCTCCTTGAGGGAAAGTCGGGGGTAAAGTCGGTATCTGCCATCACATACTGAACATAGTCTCTGCATCAGTAGACCCTCAACAATGACTGCAATGTGAAAGGGGATGGCTGAGTTAGTCCACCACTGTCGACTTCAAAGTTTCTCCAAAAAGCTCAGCAGCTGTGTAAGAAGAAAACCATCCGGTAGTGCCTCTGTGGCCTGAGCTAAAATCTCCCATTCAAGAACATCTTTCCTGTACCAGGCTGATGCTGACTTAGCTCTTAATCTGCAAGGTTCTTCCTTGATAAATGCAGTTACTTTTGGTGATTTGGTTAGTCTGATGCATGATTTTTGGTGACTGGTGTGGGAAAGTTTATCAAAATCATACCCCACATCTTTCAAAAAGGCCAAAGTGCTATTATCCTATGAAAAATCAGAAGGCCTTTCAATGTGAGCTTTGAGAGAATAAGGCTGTAGTTATGAAGTAGCTGGAAATTCTCACTATTAAACTACAGATATGATCTCAGACTACTTTGTCATTTAATTTATTATGCTAAGTGTATCTATATGAATTTCTACTGATATATTCTTGCATGACTATATGCTTCTTAACATTTTTGAGCCTATCCCTTTCTACCAGCTTGCAGAGTTCTTCCTGTAGACATCAGACAGGAGTGAAACTGATATTATACATTACTGATCATTAAAGATTGATACTCTCTCTCATTTAATGGAAGGAGATAGCTACTTACAACATTGATTAAAAGACGAATTTAGTGTGTGTTGTGTGAGTTATAGGAAGAATGGGGGATAGACCTTAAGCCATCTGTCCCTGACTAATCAATCTGTTATGATAATTAAGGCCACAGTTTTATTTTATTTTATTTTATTTTATTTTATTTTATTTATTTTAAGTTGGCCCCTGGAAGGGAAGCAAAACCTGGAATCTCTTAGAGTTAAATGGCCTCTGAAGCAAAAGGTCAATTTCTTTTAGCCCCAAATCACGAACCCCCTTTGGCATAACACTCACTCCTCATCCTAATTGTCTTCCTTGCTGGCAGGAGGCGGCTGACCTTGACCTGATCCACGGCACTTTAACTCTGGTAGAGATGGGGCTGATTATGCCATTGAAACTTTTTGCTGGGGAGAGGGAGTCATAAGGAATCTTTATTTTGGGCTGAGGTTTTTCTGAAAACTATAAAGCTAATGATCCCTAAAGACAGCTTGGCTTCACCCCAAGCTTTGAATAATCTACTTCTGTTATTTAAAAAAGGAGCCACAGTAAGTCATTTAGTCCATTCCTCTGTCTCTGTGCTGTATTTTGTATAAAAAGTTCCAGAAAGGTGGAGTAATAACAATCCCCATGCTTGATAGCACTTTAGTGTTTACCAAGCATTTTACATACATCATTTCATTTATTGCTTTCCACAAATACTTCAAATTAGTTATTACTATCTCCATTTTACAAAGCAAATTGAAGGTCAGAGAGGTTGCAGCGTGCTGAAAGTCAGGCTGCTTGTAAGAGCCAGTGCCTGAGCATGGACCTTATCTAATGTCCTTTCTACAACATGACTGCACCAGACTATCTGGTGGATTTAGGCTCTTTCCAGGCAAAAAATTTCCACCACTTCCTATTAGGTCCCCTGGCCCTCAGAGATGCCTAACATCGATTTCTTCTTCTGTACCTAAACCCATAACTTGTTCTCTTACCTAATGCAAATAGGTTTCCAATCTTTAAATAATAATCTTAGACCAGCCTAAAGTTTAGAGGAACTGTTTTCCTAGTCCCATCTTCTCAACGCTGACTACTTCAAGCTGCTTTAGCTTTTTCTTCTCCTGCTTTGGAGTCAATCAATTCCGCTACTGGACAAGTCATTTAACTAGCATATAGTTTGTCGCCTGCAACAGGAGGATGATGCCACCTCTCTTATAGGATTATGAAGAGTAAAGTGCACATATGAAATGCACAATAAATTAATATGCTGTACTGACATTTTTTTTCCCTGATCCTACACTTCCTTTTCCTTCCTCTCTGGCTTTCTTGTTGTCCTTGAAGATACCCAGAGAAATGACACACTCCCCATTTAAGTGTGTAAATTGATAGCCTGGCACTCTTCTAGGAAAGGGACTCTATTTGGACAAACTTCTCCAAACAAATCCTGGAGAGAATCCTGGAAATACTTGAGGGGCTCCTCAAAGGTTAGCAGTCTCTCTGCTGACTCAGTGCCTTGTATTCTTGTATCATCCACATGCACCAATTATGGACCTAAAACATAGCCAGGAGGCGCCACCTAACAGTATTTGATTTATTAGTTTTATTAAACACAGATGCCTTTAATGTGGAGTTGTTTGTAGCTTGTGCTGGATTTCTAGCTACTTTATCGCATCTATTGGCCAATGTATGAATTATCTTCAAAGGACACGGCTTTTGCTTTTTATCACACTTTCTCTCCAACTACCAAGGAAGAGGTCACTTGGGAGACACATCCTTTCATGGCAAGAAAGTAGCCTCGTAGATCAAACGTGTGTTTGTTCTGGAATGGCAAAGCAGCCAGGCCAGGCCTAGAGGAGGGCCTGGCATCACTCAGAAATGCTCATCAATCACTCACCAAATGGGACCCATGGATAAAGGCTTTGTTGGGGGATGAGTCTCAGGAATCAATTTAGTGGAGGGAGGGAGTGTGGTGCAGTAGGAGGTGCATCCGCTCTGGGACCAGATCAGGTTTCAATTCCTGTATTTGCAACATACTAGTTTTGTGTTTTTAAGGCAAATTATTGAACCTCTCTGAGCTCAGAAACTGTATCTGTAAACTGGGGTTCATACTGGCTTCCTGCTAGCATCCTTGTAAGCACCGATGAGATCATCAACCAGTATGCATTCCCTTCCCCTTCCCTTGATAATTACAGCCTCAGCTGAGGGTCTAATGCTGAGGGCGGTGGAGAGTGAAAGGGATGTTGGTGGGAGGGCCAGGACTCTTTGTTTCACTGCAGTTTGATGATTGTATTGTGCCTAGTCCTTAAAAAGATAAAAAGCCTTTCCTGCAACTTGTATTAATACTCAACACATATTTCAGTCTTCCATTTCCCCTATTATGTTCTAAGTTGCATGAAAAGAGTGCCCTGTTTTTATTCATCTCTGACTTTCCTGCAACACCTGTCACACAGGGCAGGTGGTCAGAAAATATTTTTGAGATAAAGTCAAATGGACTCTTTTTTCCACCTCTGTGATTACAGTATTTTGCTTAGCTTCTGTCTGGCCCAGCAGACTTAGGAGGAAGGTTCTAAGGGTGTTGGTTGCTGCTATTAGCTTTTGAATTATAGGCAATAGCTTTGTATTCTGAGGGGGGAAAGTCAAAAACCACTGAATGTGACTAAAGAGACCAAGGGTCCTGGCCTCATGTGAGTGGGCAGGAGTTCTGGTTTCGCATGAACTTGGGAAAGCTACGTTAGCTCTCTGAACCTCAACTTCCTCACCCATAAAATGGGGATGATAATAATGGTATCTACTTTACAGGGTTGTGGTGCAGTTAAATGAGTTGCTATCTTTAAAACCTTAGAATAGTGCTTGGCTGTAGTGAATACTTTTTGTGTTTGTTTATGTCACTACTACTATTATTTCTAACTAGTTGTACGATGGGTAGGGCAAGGTGAGCAGGGCTAAACTCTGTGAGCTATACTATTTTGTGGGCTTTGATGAGCTCAATGGAATAAGAAGGAACAAGAAAGGCAAGACAAGGCATAACTTGTGTGTGAGTGGCCTGAACCTCAGTCAATCTTCTCTGGTGCTGGGCTCTGAACCAGGGTGGGAGTGATGGATTTGGGGTGTCCAAGGGAGAGAATACAGTCATGGGTTCTTAGTTTCTGTTTCTGGTTGGACCAGTAAAGTCTCTTCCTCATCCCTCTTTTCCGCTTATCACTAGAGGCAGAAACTAAAAGCCACGGCTTCAGGCTGCTAAAAGCCTAAAACGAAACAAAACAAAACAAAATAGAACAACAACAACAACAAAATAAGATGAGTTGGACAAGCTTGATTTAAATCTTGGATGATAACATTTGTCCAGGTAGTTGCTTTTCCTTTGGGTTGGAGGCTGAACCAAGCAGAGTCAATCCTGCGATACTCTTAGCGGATAGCTCTTCTGGCTTACAGAAAGCTAATAAACACTGGGAAAAATTCCAACCCCTGAAAACTGGAAATAAAATTCAAAGATGAGAGTCGAGGTGGGAGCTCCTATCTCAGGAATTTTTAACTCAGAGAGTTAAAAATCTGGAGGCTGAGGCTTAAACTTGTGGCAAGAATTATTCAGGTTTTGTTATTATTCCAAATAGTCTTTTACCTTCAGGGGAAAATGGAGCTGCAATAGAAGTGTGAGCTTAGCTGTCATTTTTGGCCTTTAGCACACTCTGTCATCAAATACTTAATACTTTGGTAAATATGACTCGGTGGTATTGGGTGGTGGGGGCAGGTGGGGTTCACAAAGCTTCTTGCTTCGAGCAGCAACTGTCTTCTGGATGGATAAACCCTCAAAGGAATAGCAGAATTTGATACCTACCATAGAGCTATGGAATGCAGCCCCAGGAGAAACACCTACCACAGAGAGCAGTACTTAAAACTTTTGTGGGGTGGGGTAAGAAGGTGTGGACAGAAATAAAGCAATTTATTGCTGGCAAAGGAATGTTTTTCTTCCGTCAAAAGTAGGATTTATTGTCTGTCTAATGCGTGACATATCCAGATTGGAAGAGTGGTATTTTGCTGAAGATGCTTTTGCCTGGTAAATCCACTCAGGACACCAAAATTATTTAAAATATTAAAATAAACATTTTGTCTTCTTTACAAAGAATACATGCTATTGAAGAAAATTCATGCATGAAAACATAAAGAAAAATTAAAGCTTTTCATCATCTGACCATCCAAGATAACCAACTAGCATTTTGTTACAATTTTAGATGTTTTCTGTAATTTTTAAACATAGTCCAAAATGGCACATTAACATTTTAATTCTAACTTTTAACTATGAAGCATAAGCATCTTCATGTTGCTAGAAATGTTCATAAAATGATGGTGATGACATTATAATATTCTATTTATTTCCGTGCTTGAATTTGCTAAACTATAATAATGCTGGTAAACATTTCATGTCACTTCCTATGTGCCAGATACTGTTCTAAGTGTTTGACATACATTAACTCATTTGATTCCCAAAACCACATTGTAAGGCTTGTACTGTTAATATTCCCCATATTACAGAGAAATAAATTGAGAGGTTAAGTAATTGCCAGCGGTCACTTGATTGTTGAGTGATGGGGTCAAGATTTGAACAAAGATAGATAGTGCTCTATGGACAATTCATAGCCCCTCTACGCTATTCAGTCACTGTACTACTGTAGACCCTCAGATTATGGCTAATTTTTTAAGTGAATAAAACTTTTATGAAGGATGTGTTCTCTTTCCCTTACAAGTGACAACTTGGGGCACTGGGTCCAGATTGACCCTTGGGGTTGGGTGTAGAGATGACAGGGCTGCTGAGTCTGAGAGATAATTTGGGGAACAAATCTCAACACAACACTTCAACTATGGTGGCAGAGTCAGAATTAGAACCTTTATTTTCTGATTCTTTCCCAGTCTGTTTCTTTCTAATGAAGAAAAGCAATGTAATCTTTTGAAAGATCAATGTCTAGGATGAACTTTTGTGGGCAGAAACTATGGCTTATTTATTACTGAGTATTTTCTCCCTATTTCCATATTTATAATCTTACTTAGCAAATATTGAGGTTTTTAAACAGCTTTTTAAGTATTGGGAAGGGATTTCGCATCCTTCTCTTTGCCTTGTACCATGGCAGTAGGAGGATTTATCTGACTGGGAGACTGGATGACAGGCAGGGGCACAAGGATGGTTTGACCCCTTGCAGGCCTTCTCAGCTGTCTGCCCCTGCCCTTCTGCAAGAAGGTCTAGTTGTCCATCTGTCTCTTGGGCCTTGAGATCTTTAACTCAGGAAGACATGAGGCAGTCAGCTCTTCAACCCCCTCTTCCCCCATCTGAACCCTATGGACTGAGTATGAAAGAAAGCTGTAAGGAGCTTTATTTTGACCACAAGTCTAAGATTCTCCAATCTTGTTTCACCAACAAATAAATTTATACTTGGATTTCCTTATACTTCTAGGGCCTATTTCTCAACTGGTTTAGAATCCTTAGAGAGAGGCGTATGATTAAAAGTTCTTTTTAAACTCAGCCTTGATCTTTATGCATTAGAGACAAAAAGTATTAGGTTGGTGAAAAAGTAGTTTTGCCATCACATTTACTGGCAAAACGCACAACTACTTTTGCACCAACCTAATATTAATGGGAGAGTCACAGTTCCCCTTTCCCCCCAGACCCCAAACACTTAAGAGAATACAGTCTTGGCATGCTCAGCTTCTCCCGCCTCTCATTATCTAGGAAGGTTTCTACCTTGTGAGATATACTACTGAGGCCCAATTCTTGGACTTCTATGATGCAGAATTCTGGCAGTGAGTGGCGAGAGACCAAAAGGAGAAGCAAGGAAGGAGGGGTTGCATATAAAAGGACAGATTTACTCATGGGAGGAATGAAAGAATAGAGACAGAAGAATAGAAGAAGAAGGAGAAAAGTCAAGAGCTCACCCAGACAACCAGAATGTCTTCTTGAGGAAAAGATTCAGATCAGCTAGGGCATGCAGGAGACAGTTAGAATTGGAGGAATGGAGAAAGAGAATTTTAAATTTTTACTGGGGGCTGTGAATTGGGTTCCTTTGACATTTTTATTGAAAGAGACTCTGATAAACATTAAAATTCTCAAAAAACCTAAAGAGACTGGGTTTCTTTGAACATGAATCTAGTTGAAGACTGGGCCATTTACTTACTGGGTTACATACGTCACCCCAAATGTTAAATCTAACTTGATAGATGTGATCAAATGGGAAATGGAAGAAATGCCCTAAAGTATCCTGAACCCTGGGATGCGTAGGTGTGGATATATTCAAGGGCTGGGGTCAATCCTACTTTGAACCTATGCTGTTTTATCCTAAAACTGGGCATCTGGGGAGACACCCTCAATGTCTCCCTGGTGTCCACTTTTATGAGATACTGAGGATACATTGGGAGAGATTATGTCCTACAGAAAGAAGAAAGAGGAGTACAAGCTTGGTCTGGGACAATACCTCAATGAGGAAGAGAAAATTCTGATACCTATTCCTCAGGGTCCAGATTCTACAATAAATTCAATACAAGAAGGGGTGTAACAGAAAGCTCTGCTTCACTGGTTGTCACCAGCACCAGGCAACTTCAGAGAGTCCTGGAGCACTGCAACCAGCTTTGGCAGAGAGATGGTGTGAGATCTGAGGCCTCTTCCCAGGGATCTGCACCTCAGTCTCAGGTGTCTCTGGCTGCAGCAGTTGTCAGAGAGGAGCTCAGAGAATCAGCAGACACCATCTGCAGTTAGAGAGATGTTTGTGATCACATGAGGACAGAGGCACAAAAACTCTGTTCTGTGACTGCCATAGAACAGGCTAATGGAGTGTGAGCAACACAGCTTACTGTTTTTTCTTTTTGTTTGTTTGCTTGTTTTTGAGATGGAGTCTCACTCTGTCGCCCAGGCTGGAGTGCAGTGGTGTGATCTTGGCTCACTGCAACCTCCACCTCCCAGGTTCAAACGATTCTCATACCTCAGCCTCCCGAGTAGCTGGGATACAGGCGCAAGCCACCACGCCCAGCTAATTTTTGTATTTTTGTAGAGATGGGGTTTCACCATGTTGGCCAGGCTGGTCTCAAACTCCTGACCTCAAGTGATCCACCTGTCTTGGCCTCCGAAAGTGCTGGGATTACAAGCGTGAACCACTGCTCCTGGCCTCACGGCTTACTTTTATTTTTGTTTTTCCTCTGCACACAGGTCAGATATGCCTTACATCATCTTGCTGGGATGAAGGAGGGAGAAACTTTCAAATAGGTGTCAGCTGTACAGCAAAAAGTTTTGAAGAAGTTTGGCAGGAACCCCAGTTAGCAGTTCCATCTGAGTTCCTGACATCAGGTTGGCGATATTTGGATTCTAGGCCTAGGCAGATGGACCATTTACCACATGTCTGTTTTTCCTGGCTCTTGTTTTCCAACAGCACTTGCTAGCTTGGATCAGGCTATTAATGGATCTGACTCCTAGGCACTCAGCACTTTACACAGATAGGCATCCTTACACATGCGGTTTCTAGTTATTGTAAGGACATGGAGGAGTAGAGGAATGAAGTCTTTCTTCTCTAGTCAAGTATGGTACCTAAAGCAGGCTTGGCTTTGCATTGGTGCTGCTGGCACGGATCTTCACAAGACTCTCAATGCTACGTGGACACTTGGCAGCACATTCTGTGGCAGTAAATAATCAAAGATCCGAGCCCTCACCTTTAGAAGCTGGATTTCAAAGTGGGAAATCCAGTGGGGGAGAGGAGGGTGGTCACTGAAAGGTTTTGAGTTCATCTCCAAAACCACAAGGCAAGAAATTTAAATATAGATGGTACACACTGGCTGTTAGGGAGACCACACTGGGTAAAAGTGCACTTTGTTCCAAAGAGTTAGCGGCATGGTTTAGAAGAGAAACAAAGACACACATGTACAAGTTAAATCTCCATGAGAACTTCCAGAACAGACAGTGCTGACAGCAGGCTCCATGGCTCTCTTTGTTTGTCTCATGCTGGTATTGGGTCCTAGATTGTTGAGGCCAAACCTGGCTTCGCAAGGTCATCCTCTTGTCAGACCATGTGCACAAGCAATATGTCCGCATTTGGGTTGGGCAATTATGGACACTATACTCATATGTCCCTAGGCAAGTACCCAGCTGTCCTAAGCTATCATTTCCATATAAGGAACAACAGAAAGTTGAATAAAAATGCAAATCTAGCTGATTTACTGGGTTCTTGATGTTACTGCTGGCAATAGTTGCCCGGTGGCCACATCGTTCAGGAGGCAGGGCTCAGCTCTCTTTAATGTATGCAGTTGGCACTTGCTGGAAATCAGTTCCTTTGTGCTGTGGTCTTGATATTCCGTTTTCCTCCAAGGCTCAGATCAGAAGGGGGAGGGGATATTAAACTTCATCCCAACTCTTTGCTCACACAGAATAGTTACAAGATAGCTATGCTTTTAAATCAGGAATATCAGAGCATGGGGTAAAGGAGATTGTGAGAATTTCTTAGCTTAGACTACCTGAAATGCCTGGTGAAGAGTTTCAGATTCTAAAATAGAGAGGAGTTGACACTTTGCTTAGGTTCGGTGGAAATGTAGCCTTCTGGGTTTCTGGAAAAAAGTCTCAGGATCTTACAAGCAGACTTTATATCAACATTTGGAGTTGTGAGAATGAATCAGACAAACACGGACCAAACGTTCCTAGAAAAGCAGAGGGACTGAAAATGAAACTGCAAAGTGTTTTGGCAGTTTGGGATTTTGGAATAATATTAGCACTCTCCCGCCCCAAACACCGCCACATAATCGACTGTCTGTATCTGGCTAGTATTTGTTTGTTTCAGATACAAGTGATTTTGAAGCCTATTATGAGACACATTTCCCTTGAAATGCTTCCTCCCCGCCCCGCCCGCTTTTTTCTTTTTACTTTTTTTTAATTTGTGAAGGGTATATCAGATACAGAGTTCAGTCCATTTGGAGAATGATTCTGGTTTTATATCTTTTCAGACACCTGCCGCCAGATCAGAGCTCCCAAGAAAGGGGCGCGTGCTGTAATACATACAAAGCCTCATTTCCTGGCTTTGGTACCAGGGCCCCAGAAGCGAAGGAATCAGGAAATTCAAGAGAGGCTGCCTTCTTAAATCAGATATCCATTCCAAGCTTTCCTGCTCAGATGGGTGGGTTATTGATTTTTCCCCTTGCCAGAAGATGACTTGTAATCTGGGAACCAGAGGAAACTGTATTTACTTTAACATCTGCACTTAATGCAATTGTGAGTCAGAGCCTGATGGGCTTATTGTCTCCTTTATTCTAAGAGGGCCAGTGTCAGGCCAATCTAATGTTGGGTGGAAGTGATCAAGCTGCTCCATTAGCTGGATAAATTGCACAAAGACAGCCTCATATTAAGTTCCCTAGAGCAGGAGGGAAAACTCGAGAAGGTCTGAGAAGGAAGATGTCTGGTTGTACAGGAAACAGACTCGCAGTGGAATCTTGAGAGTCGGGCACATGCTGCCTTCTTCTACCTCTGCAATGGGACACTGTTGACTCAATTAGATTGCCCAGTGGTCTGATGATGCAGCTATCACAGCTAGCATTCCTGAGTCCTGTGGCTGGGCGAAAGGTGGGGCGGAGGAGGGGAAGACCATAGCAATTTATCTGAGTTTCCTGTTTTATTTTTCTCTCACCTTCTTTTCCACCTTCTCTACTTTTCCGTTAGGAAACTGAGGGCACCGTCTCCAACTTTCTCAGCTCCTTAGCTGTCTCCACCTGCCTTTTTGGACCTGTATAGATTTCTCTTTTCCATTTGGAAATCACACATTATTGCTGTCTACACATTGTCACCAAAACCAATTTGTGCAAACTAACAGGCTTATCACCAGCGCCGCTGAAATGAGATTAAAACTGCTTCCAATGAAACAGATAAAAACCAGATGAATGAAGCCCACTAATAAGACATTAAAGATAATGACGAGAATGATTAACTAGCATGATATATTGAGTAGTTATGAGACGTTGGATGCCCAGGATCAGTAAACTAATAAAAAAGAATTTACCTTTAATTCCTTTCAGTCAGTGAGATATAATCACATCAACATTATGACTTTTTGGTTATTTATCTGTGAGAGCAATATCACACCTTTCCACCAAATTGTTCAAAGCTTATTAGTGAGAAGAAAAGAGAGAGCGAGAGAAAGGCAGAGAGAGAGAGAGACTGAGAGAGATTGCCTTGGGAGGGGGAAGCTCTTCTCATTTCAGCTCTTTAAAAATAAGAAGGAATGCGGGTACCCTGCTTGCATTTACACTCTGATTATGCAGACAGTCTCTCGTTTACGTTTCATCTCTGAGAGTGGCCTATTCATAGCCAGACTGTTTTACATTACACAATCAGTCAGTTATCACATGATCAAGTCACATCAAGACAATCTGAAAATTACATTTCTACTGGGCAATATCTTGAGGCTGGCCAGGGCCACCACCACCCTGGAGGCTGGCGCTCTTTTCACAGTTGCGGGGATCCCTTCTGGCTATCCTTCAGCTGGGGTGAGGAAGGAGCATGAAAGAAAGCTTCACTTATCATTCACTTAGGATTTCTCAGACCTTACTGTGTGACAGAGCAAGGGTTATGCTCCAGGAATACAGGCAAACAGAAACTTGGTTTGGCCCTTGAGGAGTCCACTGTGGTGGTGCAGGGGAAAGTAAGGGAGAAAGGGGAAGACAAGTAAACAAAGGTGATAACAAGTAAACAAATCCACGTGACGAATGACTCTGTTACTACATAGCGCCATGGGTGCCTAGAAGAGGGAGTAACTCTCTGGAGAAGTCACAGAGGGCTTTCCAAAAGAGGAATCCTTTGAAGTAGGTATGAAAGGAAGAGTGGGATTTTGCTAGAGAGAGAGAAAAAGGACAGGGCAGAGATGAAGTATGTGAACAAACAGCCATGAAAAGGACAGCTGTGTTGCGGGAAGAAACACTTGGCGGGGAAGAGCAGCCTGGGAGACCCTGGCAAAGGAGTCTGGGGACAGTCAGGAAGGACCCTGCATTTCATGCGGAGGTTTTCACGTTTTATCCTAAAAGCTGAGCCGATCCATTAATACTTTGTGAGAATAGCTACAGGATCAAACCTGTGCTTTGAAAATAGAACTTTGGTGAAGCTGTGGAGAACGGATTAAAGGCAGAAGAGAATCGTGTCTGAAAAAGTCTGCCAGGACCATGATGTAGTGAGAAAAACACAGACAGGGCCAAGACAGGTATGCATCGGTACCTGAACTCAGCTGCTAACTAGCCTTGCCATCTTGAGTAAAATCATCTCCTGAACTGCAGTTTTTCCTCCTGTAAATCCAGGATAGTAATACCTGCTTCCTGAGGTTACTGGAAAGATTAAAAATAATGTAAAACAAGGCCCAGGTGTCCAACATATGATAAGCACATCACACACGGTAATAATAATTCTCAATTAAGCACTGTGGTGGAAGGGGAGGAAGGGACGGAATCGGGGTCAGTGGTAGCAGGGCGTGTATGTTTATGTCTGCGTGTGTTCATCACTGTTAGGAAAACTGGTGAATAAAATGATACAAAATATGATGTTATGTTGAGAACAGAAGGGAATCTGGAATAACAAAATACTTGTTCAGTTATTTGAGCCATTGATGTACTTTGTCGAATAAAATTGCATGAGTTAGACATGTTTGCAACATAGGAGACAGCCAGCAAGTTATAAATAACACCCACTTCACCTATCTCACAGGGCAGCTGCAAGGACTCAAAACTGATTGTGAGATTTCTTGATTACTGAGAATGTCAGCTCCATGAGGATGACAACATGTTTACTATTATATTCCTCATGCCCAGAGCTCATGAAAATAAGTATTTATTGAATGAATGAGTGCAAAAACGGTGGAAAGATTAATTCAACTGTGAGGCAATACAGTCAAAAATACAGTTTCAGTCTTTCCATTCCCCTCACCAACTACAATTTTTACTCATGACTTTCAAAACGTAGCAAAAATTACTGAATCCCTCTAAATATCGCTGGCCTCTGTATGCCACGTGTATAGAATGAGGTACTTAGTACATAGTGGTGAATGAATAATACAGACATGGTCTTGTCCTGAGTTTACAGTAAACATGGGCAATTGAGTCTCATGAAGGCTTTCAAATGTGTGAGTGTCTTTCCCTCTCTGCCCTGTACATCACTATCACTCCAGGTGAGATTTGAATAAAGAATAGATGTGTAAAGATACTAGGTAGAAGGCTGTGTGATGGATGAAGGAGGATGCATCCTGGGGTCGCATACGTTTGGTTTTGCCATCTCACTCCATTGCTTACTATATGGGAGGGTTTGAACCAGCTACTGAGCCTCTCTAAGCTGAAATTTCCTCATCTTAAAAATGAATATTTTCAGTAGAAGTTAGTAAAATTAGATATGCAAATCATTCGATGCATAATAGACTCTTAATATTATTTTTTCCTTACCAGTAGATTTCCTTGTAGACAAGACTGATAGCTGAGGCAAGACAATTGTGTTTGAAAGAACTTAAAGCTTTGCTGTCCACAGGTTGCTCCTCCTGTCCCTACAATATGTTAGAGAAGGCAATCAACTTATTCAAAAAGCAGAAAATCTACTTTCATATCCTCTACTACCTCTCGAAAATGTTTATCTCTTCTGGTGGTTTATTAATATGCAATCAAGTCCAGATTCAGAAGCGTACATATTTTCAGATAGGGCAGTCCTCTTAAAAATTGACAGATAGGATGTGCTCCAATAAAGAGAAAAATCTAAAAACAGTATGTCTAAAATCAGTTGTCTGCTTAATAAAACAATCCTGCTGTTTAAGATACCAAATAAAAGTACTTGGAAATGCTAATTCCATAATTTTTACACTGACTGTTAAGTTTTACAAACATGTTTAAAAAGTCATTATTTCTGTATGTAATAGAATTTTAAATGTATCATTTTCGGTATTGGTTTAAAGTTCCCAGTCAAGACTTTCTCCCAGCGTGAGGCAGTCCCACACCTGCCATCTGTCCTGTGCCTTCACCCTCTATGGAGAAGGCAGATCCTCATAAATGTGTAATATGCGGATGAATTCCAATTTTTATAACCAATATGTTTGATTGAGAGAACACATTGAGAGATACTTAACATATCTATATTCTATGAATGACTTTATTTAAAAATACATTTATTTTTGCAAAAATCTGCATGGTTACAGAATGTACATTTTATAAAGTGGGCACTGACTCCTGCAGTGAAGGCCTAATGGGTCCATAAAATTACATCTGCTATTGTGACACCTTAAGAAACTGCTCGCCTTCTTAAGAAACTGCTCCACTTCTAGTTCCCAAGATCTACTGTTTGGAAAGAGTTGAGGCTGATTTTTCTGGTGCACTATACCGATCTAAGAGTGGAAGTTGAAGTTGTAGGACAGGTCTAAATTGCATTCTCTCTTTAGTTTTTTTCTAGCTTGGAGTATATATGTTTCTGTGAGTTAACGTTCTAAAATCTAGGGCCAGGCTCCAGCTAGTGTCTGTTCTATTTTCTGGGAAGTCCCTAAATCACGACTGTTTCAGGATTATACAGCCACGGAGGGCAGGAGCTCTGAGATACAGGCTCTCCTTGTTACATTGAGAGAGAAATTGTCTACCACTTGGTCCATGAGAAACTAGACTTGCCCATGAAGTAGGGTAAAGTTGGTAAAGTGGAAGGGAGTACTAAAATAATATAGACTATATAACTTTTGAGATATGCATTTAGTAACTTACGAATGGGTTTATGATATGGGAGAATATATGAATTAGTTCATATATTAATGATAAGGGAGAATATATGAATTAGTTCTATTCAACAATTACTTCCAAAAAAGGTAAATTTAAGAAAAAAATACAAGTAACATGTATCATATACATTAAAGTAAGATAAAATTTCTTTATATTGGTTCTGTGAACAAAGAAAATAACATAGGTCAATCATCATTTTTGGTATATCTTTACATACATGAATGAGTGCAAATTTCATTTATTGATTGTATCAATCTCTAATACTTTGATAAGTATTTTTCTAAAGAAGACTTTTTAATATGGCTTATTATTCAAACTTTTTTTTGTAAAGTTGACTGCGATCTCCCTCAAAGCTTCATTTTATGGTTAATAAATTTAGAATTGTTGATAACTTCGGCTGGGGGTGGTGGCTCACGCCTGTCATCCCAGCACTTTGGGAGGCCAAGGCAGGCGGATCACAAGGTCAGGAGATCAAGACCATCCTGGCTAACACAGTGAAACCCCGTCTCTACTAAAAAATACAAAAAATTAGCCAGGCGTGGTGGCGGGCGCCTGTAGTCCCAGCTACTCGGGAGACTGAGGCAGGAGAATGGCATGAACCCATGAGGCGGAACTTGCAGTGAGCCGAGATCGTGCCACTGCACTCCAGCCTGGGTGACAGAGCGAGACTCCATCTCGGAAAAAAAAAAAAAAAAAAAGAATTGTTGATAACGTCAATTGACTTCTCTTCATAGACAGTACTATTTCTAATTGAGAAAATTCCTCAGGTATTGGGGTAAGTGGTAAGCTCAGAATGTATCTACTGATTGGAAGATATTCTTGAAACCATTTAAAAGTATTTAAATATATAAATATTTTATATCAAATATTTTCACACATACTATCTTTTTGCATCCATTTCTTCAAAAAATAATTTTACAAAACAAAACTTGTCAACAAATTATCTGCAGATTTGAAGGCTCCTCAACATAGTTCTATTCCAGTACAGAATATAAGATTATCCAATAGCAAAAAAGGGAGCCCCATCACAAGATTCTTCCCAGAGGTCAACATATTCCAAAGTGTAATTATAGAATTTCAAAATTAAATGTTTTATGACTTTCATCTCCTATCATGTAGTTTGTTAAGTTCTTCCTTTGCTTTTATGGAATTAAATTTCATCATTTTTCTGTTGTCAACCTTTTCTTTCAATAGTTACAATTTGCTATCCATTTCAAAAGTTGAAATTGTTTGGTGTTCCCTTAAATATCTTTTTTAGTGGAAGAGGTTTTATTTTATTTTATTTTTTAACTTTTATTTTAGGTGTAGGGGTACATGTGCAGATTTGTTCTATAGGTAAACTCATGTCATAGGGATTTGTTGTACAGATTGTTTCATCACCCAGGTACTAAGCCTAGTACCCAAGTTATTTTTTCTTCTCCTCTCCCCCTTCCCTCCCTCCACCCTCAAGTAGGCCCCAGTGTCTGTTGTTCCCTTCTCTGTGTCCATGAGTTCTCACCATTTAGCTCCCACTTAGAAGTGAGAACACGCAGTATTTGGTTTTCCATTCCTGCATTCATTTGCTAATGATAACGACCTCTAGCTCCATCCATGTTCCCATGAAAGACATGATCTTGTTCTTTTATATGGCTGCATAGTATTCCATGGTGTACATGTACCACATTTTCTTTATCCAATCTGCCATTGACAGGCATTTGGGTTGATTTGCCTTTGCTGTTGTGAATAGTGCTACAATGAACATACTCGTGCATGTGTCAAACATTTTGAATAAAAAATTGCAACTTCTTTCAAACAAAATTCAACATCAATTTGGAGGACTCTTTTACAATAAGGTTCAATACCATTGTAAGATGCTTAGGTTGATCTACAAATTAGTTCTTTAAAAATGAAAACATTTTACAAATCTGATGATGACTGTCTTAGTCTGTTGGGGCTGCCATAACAAAATGCAATAGACTGGGTGGCTTATAAACAATGGAAATTTATTTCTCACAGTTCTGGAGGCTGAGAAGTGCTAAATCAAAGTGCCAGCAGATTTGGCGTCTGGTGGAGGACTGTATTCTGGTTCCTAGATGAATGGCCACTTTTTTCTATGTCCTCACATGGCAGAAGAGGTGAAGGACCTCTCTCTGGAATCTTTTATAAAGAAATTAATCCAATTTATAAGGGTTCTACTACCATAGCCTAATCACCCTCCAAAGGTCCTGCCTTCTAATACTATTACTTTGGGGTTAGAATTTCAACATACAAATTTTAGTGGGATATAAACATTCAGTCCTTTGTAGTAAAAAGAAAACATGCACTGCCATATTGAAACTTAAAAAAAATTAAACATGAATGTTGTCACAAAAATTTATAATTTAGCTGCTTTAAATACTGCTTCTATTTTGATAGGTAGATTATCAAACCATGTTGTGGCACACTTTATGAATAATAGGTGACTACAACCAATTTTAACTAGAGTTCTGCTCCAGAGGTTTCTTAATTTTATTAGAACATTGATCCAAATGAAAAGCCATGCTTCTCAGAGTTGATTATGAAACTTCTGCAGCTGTATATACTTGTTAAATTAACATCTTTGGAAATAGTCTTCTTAAAATAATTACTAACTTTTTAATTAAACGCTAGTGCTTCTTTAGAATATGTGTGCCTTCTGGTAGATTTCAGGTAGATAGTAAATGTGCACCAATAATTTGTGCAATTTGCACTTCAGCATCAACTTTTTTAAGACATGAAAATTCAGTATTTAATATTTCATTAAATGTTACAGTTTTTGATATTATATCTTTGAAAAAGACAAAATAAAACAAAGCATTACTAAACAGTAAAGTACATACATAATTGTAGATTTAGATCATACATACTATAAATACCACACTCCTGAAAAAGAGTGTTCAAACGACTCTCTCTGTGGTCTATGTTATGACAGTAAGGTCTATATTGCCTGTACATAGCTTACATATTCCAAAAGTGTGGTTTCTGACAATTCCTACTATCCTACTGAGTGGTGGCTTGATGACTTCCTGCAACTCACAGACTGTGGCTTTGGGCATTGTCCTGGTCACAGCACAGCTAGCTGCTGATACACCAAGTGTCCAGGAGGGGCAGCAACAGTGAAACTTCTCCCATTGCGGCCTGAGATCAGGGGAGTTAGTGGTCCCTCGCCACCTATTACAAGCCTCCTTTTTATCAGGGAGTGCATGTTGTCCTTGAAAAGAAGGTGTTGGCACCATGTGTCTTGAAAGGGAAAGGAAAAATAGGTTGAGCTACCACTTATCATCTGTCAGATTAAACCATGTGTTAATCAGAACACTGTCGGCTATGTGCTATTAGACAAGACCCTAGCAGAAGCTAGATGTACAAAGTGGGAATTACCAAACTCATCTTAGCATATTTTCAGGCTTTGCTAAAAAATGAAAATTCTGGATGAATGTTAAACTGTGCTGGATCTGGGGTAATAGATATAAACTAGGAGTATTCCAAGCAAAGTAGGATGCATGGTCACCCTAAAAATAGAGATTATTTTCAATTATGGAAGTTTAATAATTACTTAGTGTTGGTGATTAAATACAGAGTTAGAAATCTAAAGATTTTATCTACCCAAATATATTAGGAGAAAAGTGCAAATATTAGACTAGCCATGGTTGAATCCAATGGTTGTCAGTTTTTTATTGTACTCAAGATACAGAGTTGAACACTAAACAAGCAAGCAAAGCAAGGATTGCTAGAGTACAGCAGAGTCTCCCGGTGTCTATTCAGTTGTTATAGTTCCAGCCCTATTCACCTGGTTGTCCTTCAGCAGTGGGTTACTTTTGAGCTGAGTTGCTTCTTGTCCTGGCTATACTTGTGTTTTCTTAAATACCCATGCAACAATGTTCTCACATTTTGTGGTAAATATGTGATCTTTCTTTGGTGCCTGTTTGATTATGTGCTATGGCTCTTACCTATTACTCTCCTGCAGTTGATCTTCTGTCTTGCTTCTCTTATGCCAAAACTCCATCCGATGTGCATCTTCATAACATCATGTATACCCGTTGTAGCAATACCTATTTTTATCCATTGATAAAACTTGCTGATATATAGCGACAAGAACCTGTAAGTTAGGCTGAAAAGATTGGATCAACCTCAATTCTCATTCCCCTGTCTCCATAGTCCCATTTGAATAAAATTTTTGTCATGGGCAGGGAACTTACACATATCCAGAGGGAATTTATCCTTTCTTAGATGTCTACTTAGCCTTCGGAGGTAAGGAAAACAGGAGAGGTGAAGCTGGTATTATAAGAGGTATCCTAATAAAGACTTTCCTTATTCCTGCTAATTCATCTCAGAATGTGAACACTAAGTAGGCATGCTGTATTATTATAGGTGGCAGCAATTTTAGGGGAGTTCTCCACAGCCTTATCTTTTATTAGTGCTTATACCAAAGTCCCATAGAAGTGAATATGTAAATCATTCATTATAACTCTCAACTTTTTTTTCTGAGTCACACTAAAATTGTATACAACTGAGGTCAAGCAATATATTGTCATAATTCTGTCACTTCATTCATTCTGTTTATTCATCATTTGACATTCAAGATATATCAATTGTCAACCTAGCCCTTGGCATTCATTCATTGTGCCAGTGCAGGAGATATAAATGTAAATAAAACGCAACTCCTGACTTCAGGGAATTTAGATTGGTGATAGATGCAAGGAGGAACCCAACACTTTTACAGCGTGCCCATTGCTAAAACCATAGAATATATAAGGTACAAATGGAAGAAAATGCCTAGACCTGTGGGAAGATTCCATTAGCTCCTCAAAGAGTGGATGAGTGCCTGAGTTGAGACTTTTGCCACAGTTAGTGGATTGGGAGTGGTAGATGGGAGGGCATTCCAAGCACAGTCAATATTCATGTGTGAAGTTTTTCGTACAGGCAGGTGGGAGCTACTTCTGAGGCTCTAGCATGCTATTTCCTCTATTCAGAACACTCAATCCCACCCCACCCCATGCCTTAATGTGGCTGATTCTATTTTATTTCTCAGGTTACTTCCTCCAGTAGTTCTTCCATGACATACAAAGTCTGGTTTCTGTGCTTTTTTTTTTAAATGTGCTTTCTTAGTGTCCTGAACTTCTAACAGTGTCCAAATAAATTCAAATTTCAAATGCTAATTTTACCCATAAATTCTGAATTCCTTGAGGATGGGACTAGAAGACCATTTTTGTTCACGGTTCTTGCCCTGCTACCTGGCATAGCCTGTGGTAAATAATAAACTTTCAGTATTTATTACAAAAAAATGAATGAATAAATGAACGTATGGAGTCAGTTCATGTAAATTGAAAGATAATTTCCCCCCAAAGCTGACCAAGGTCCTTTTAGAATGCTATCAGCCAGTGCTTTTTATTTTTTATAGCCCTCCTTTCTCATAAAACTTGGTGATATTCTCCAAAGGACATTTACAAGTATTTTTCTAATTTTGCAGAGGCTGGCAAATGGAGACTTTCCCCCTCATTGGGCATTATCAAAATGATAGTTGGAAAGTATACAAAACAATGAATACCTGGTGGCAAATGTATGGGGGTGGGCAGGTTCATCAGCTGAGAGATTACAGCACATTAGGCAGGATGAATGGAAGCACATTCACAGAGGAAACAGTGGGGGAAGCAGTCCAGGCTTGAGCATTTGCTGGGTGAGGCTGCAGTGCAGGTAGGGTTGGCATGCTGATTAAAACCTGGACTCACTTACAGCTTGGTGTTGGTAAGGAGGGGAAAGAGTAATTGCAAACAGGTGGGTTAATCTATGATTCATCTGTGGAAGGCTTTGCTGGTTTCATCCACCTTCTTCTGTCCCGTCCTGTTCACAGAATGACTGGCAAACTCCCTAGGAAAATATCTAGATGTTCTTCTCTAAAGATGAATTTCCTGGAGTAACCAAGGCTTCTTAATTGGGAGTACTGGCCCAGAGTAGTCTTTCTTTACCTGGTCCCTGTGGACCTTGCAGTCTGCGGTTGCTGACACTCCCATTCTGATTCCATGTAACCTAGAGTGAAACTGCTAGTGGATAAGCCACCCTTGTACAAAGACGCCAGTTCTCCCACCAAGAAAGAGGCCTGCTGGGAGTATTAGGCCTACAAACCCACAGTAGATAAACTCAATTCATCTACTCAGAATAATCAACCTACATCTCAATTCTTTAACATACATAAACAAGGATATCCAGAACTAAAGGAAACAACATCATGGATAAGAGTGGCCAAGATCACTAGGAACAAGTATTCAAAATAAAACTAATTTTTAAAAAGAATGGCCAAGATAACAAAGATCTTAGACAAAAGTGCCACTCCTGTAATCCCAGCACTTTGGGAGGCCGAGGTGGGCAAATTGCTTAAGGCCAGGAGTTTGAGACGCGCCTAGGCAACATGGCCAAACTCTCTAACAAAAATACAAAAATTACCTGGACATGGTGGTGTGTGCCTGTGGTCCCAGCAACTTGGGAGGCTGAGGCATGAGAATCACTTGAACCAGGGAAGCAGAGGTTGCAGTGAACTGAGATGGGTGAGCTGAGATGGCGTCACTGAACTCCTGTGCTCTTGCTTAGGTGATTGAGAGAGACTCTGTCTCAAAAAATAAAAAGGAAAAGATGCAATCACTTATGAACAAAAGAGATAAGTATACTCTGGGCAAGGAACAATCGGAGAACATGACTGAGCTCACAAAAATAAGAATATATGTAATTACTACAGCAAAGACTGCTAATGGTCATCAATTGAACACAAAATTTGTGTTCCTCCTTCCCAAGTATATAGTTATTATGGGGAAGCAGTTGTTAACCAGGAACTACATTTTACTGCCCCCTACTCCTCCCTATTTCATCCAGTGGGACCAAATGACTATTTTCACCAGAGGAATGTGAGCAGAAGAGACATGTGACATTTACATGTCAAGGCTGTTGAGAATAAGATTTTCATTGTCTTCTGGCAAGGGGATATGAGGCCTTGGAGGACGGCAGAGTCAGGAGGTAGAAAGAGTCCAAATCTCTGATTCTTCTGATGGGGAGGAGCTGCTTGCTAAACAGAGGAACCTGTATTTGCTAGCATGAAGTTAGTGATTATTATGATAAGCCTCTGACATTTGGGGGTTTATTTATTACAGCAGCAGGTAGTGTTGCCCTAACTCATGTAACTGTTAATATTTAATTTTTTAAAAAATTAGTAGAATAATAGGAAGATGAGTTGAAAAAATTTTCTAGAATCTAGAACAATTAGGGAGATAAACAGAAAACTAGGGAATGTATAGATGACATAAGGAATTGATCCGGAAGCTCCAGATGCTAAAAAAGATTTCAGAAAGAGACAATATAGAAAATCGAGGAGAGAAAACTATCAAAGATGTAGTAGAAAAAATTCTCCAGGGCTAAAGATTCAATTTGCAGATTGAAAGGGATCGATAAGGTCTGAATAGGGTAAAACAATGATAAATCCCAATTTAGAAAGTCAAAACTGCAGAAGATTAAGGTTAAAAAGAAGATCCTAAAAGTCAATGAAAGAAAAAGTAAGTTATATAAAAGCAAAAAGAATTAAGCTGGCTTTGAATTTCTCAGCAGTATCACTGGATGCTAACAGGCAATGGAGAAATGACTTCAGTATTTTGAGGAAGAACATTTGTAACCTAGATTTTCAATTTAGACCTAGCCAACTGTTAATCAATGGTGAGAGTAAAACAGGAATATGTGTAGACATTCAAGAACTTAGAAAATTTGCTTGGTGTATCCTTCCTAAGTTATCTACTCCAGCAAACTGAAAGAGCAAACTCAAGGAAGGGGCTGATGTGGGATCCAAGAAACAATGTGTGGTGTGAACTAAGAGAATCACAGAGATTCTAAAGATCTGAACCCTGGTCTTCTTACTGGGTGAGTGTATCAATGTGCCTATTGTTGAAATTAATTTAATCAGAGCTTTCCATCTTACATTTCTCAAAGTATTCAATTCTATATGGAGGATTTCTCTAAAAATTATAAATCATTGTACTAGGTTAGGTCTGAGCCACTTCCTACTTTCTTCACTCCTACCTCCTGTGCTCTTTCCTACCTCAGAGTGGCTAGTTTTCAGCCATTTGGGCCACTCTTTCTGAGATTTGGGGCCAGATTTTTTTTAACCTTGTCTTATTTGTAAGCCTTAATTTGGTAGCCCTGTTTCCTGGGCTCAAATATCAGTCCCAAAACCTTTAACATTTCTCCCATGAAGCTTAGGAATCTTCACGCAAAAAGTCTTAGTGGTCTAAGCCATTTTCCGAGCTTCCTGATACAGGTATACAGGTTAGGCTCCTAAACTGACCCCTGCTCTGTGTTTTCCAGAACTTGCAAAACACTTGTGCCTCATTGCTCCAGCATAAAAATGGGTCTATAGATAATGCTTCCCTCCATTCCCTTCACTTGGAGAGTCATATAATACAGTAGTATATTAAGAGTTCTGAGGACCCTGGCAGAAAACAAACAAACCTGATTAACATTGTTTAACCCAGCGTCTCCTAAACATAATTGACCAGAGAATCTCCTCTTCCCCTTTTTATTTTTCTATTGTAGGGGAGAAGCAATATATTTATTTACCTTACCCATTTAGGTTCCTGACTGAGACCGCTATAATAAAAGACAAATTAATAAGATAAAAGCATATATATTTAAGTTTTACCTAACATGAGAGCCTTTAGAAATGAAGACCCAAAGAAACAGAAAAGATTGTATTTTTATGCGCAGTGGTGGCAGAAGTATGATGGGAGGACAAAGGAATATTACCTAATGGTAATAAATTGGTGGAAACTTAGCAAGGCCCGTTTGTTCAGATTCTTTTAAAAAAAAAAAATCCAAAAGAGACAGGGCATTGCTTTGTCACCCAGGCTGGTGTGCAGTGGTTCAAACATGGCTAAATGCAGCATTGACCTCCTGGGCTCAAGAGATCCTTCTGCCTCAGCCTCCCAAATATCTGTAATCACAGGCATGTACCACCATGCCTGGTTAGCTTTTTAATATTTTTGTAGAGATGGGGTCTTGCCACGTTGCCTAGGCTGATCTTAAACTCCCGAGCTCATATCATTCTCCCACCCTGGCCTCCCAAAGTACTGAGATGACAGGTTTGAGCCACTGCACGTGGCCTTGTTCATGTTTTTCTCTGTGTCCATGTGTCTTCATTCCTTTTCTCTGGGTACAGGAAGGACTCCTCTGGGATGAGAGTCTTATGCCCTACTTTAGAGAAAAGTCGGAGAATTATTTTATGGCCCACTTCAGGGGAGAATGGCAAAGGTCATAGAGACCTTCCTGCTTCTGCTCTTTTCTTAAGTGCCAAGGTGCCATGTTTTGGAGTAGCATATTCTGAACTGCATGACTATAACATCCTTTAACATTCTAAGAAGTTAGGTTTTCTTAGAGCACATTTTCACAAATGCTATTCTAGCAACAAAGCCCATCTACAGAGTGGCGTGTGTACCCATTGCATGTTTTATCTGTGGCATAATTTTAGATTGCAAGCCCCCACCTATGTTGGTTAATTCTGCTTCACATGAAAGAGACAGCCACGGGGCCAGCCCTGAACCAAGATCCCTGTCACCAAGATCCACTGCTCCTGCTATGGTCAGGCAAAGAGAAGGGTAAGAATCTACTCTGTGAACTCAGAGAGGTCTGGGTCTGGGTGTTTTGAGCACTGTATCTGAAGAGGTATAAAGATGTTATAAAATTATGTCAAACCACTGGAAACAAATAGAGTGAAATTACATAATGTGCCAAGGGAGCAAGAACAAATGGGGTGACCAGAACCATATGTATGCAGCAGCTTAATAAATATTTTTGATAGTGACATGATGATGATTAAACATAGAGAACCTCAGATGCCTAGGATCCCAAGAGGATAGAGTGGGACCCTGACACTGAGATCACCGACTGTGAGCTTGCTCTTGTTGTGGAATGAGCTCTTGCTCCCTGCCTTTTGGCAGCTCTTGCATCAGCTGTGCTTCCTCTCCCTGTGGTCGTAGAAGGAGCAGGAGGGCAATGTGCAGAACATCTGCTTAATGGAAGAAATGGGACACTCTGATTTTGCCCATTACTTTGAAGATGAATTTTAAAAGGGAAGTTAAATTAATTAAATGCAATCTGACTTGCTGCTTTCCTTACAGATCTGGTATTCACTTTTGTAAGTCACTGGGCCCTGAATATTTACAGTCTGCCTTTTCTATTCATGTGTACATGAAAGGCAGTGTGCATGGTGGTTCGAAGTGATTGTGGAGTCAGAGAGACTTGTGTTTGAATCCAGCTCTGCCAGTTACTTGCCGTAATTGAACTAGTAATTGACTAGCCAAGTCCCTTTTTTAAGTCTCAGTGTACTTGGTTATAAAATGGAGCTAACATCCTCCTCACAGTACTAATATGAGGAGTACATTAAAATACTGCATATAAAGTACTTAGTACACTTCCGGTCTCACAGTCAGTACTCAATACATAGTAGCTTTCATTAATAGTTCATATGCTATCTCCCTACTAAACTGTCCCTTGAGGGTGTAGGCTCCATGTACTTAATCTTTGTATCCTAAGGCATGGAGCCTTGAACACAGTATACAGCAATTAATTATTAATTGGTAACCTAAGATTATGCCACCATAGCTTAAGGGAAAATATGGGCAGTTATCCATTTAACCTGGAAAATTCGGTCTCCCAAATGAAATTTCGCTATGATTTAATTTGGTTATGCCATAATTAACATCTAAATAATGGCCACATCTATTATTCCTGAAGACTAGTATTGGCATGTTTGCTCCCTATTGCATACGGACAGATCCATTTCTTTGCTTCGGTAATCTAGAATCTGCTTTCCCATCCTTTGCTTACATGTCTTGGCGGGTACAGATGAGAATCAAGTCTTCCTCAAGTGGGCAGAGGGCTTCAGGTTGACCGCCATATTTACTGAACTGCTGGACCACTTGCTCCTCACCTCTCTGTCAATGCTGTGCTGGCTGGAATGCAGCAATGACGAGCTCAAAAGTCAGTTCATCACCTGGACAGTCGCATGCATTCACAAAACAGACAACATATAGGAAAACACATTTGGATGACAGATCGCATTTTTCACTGCCCAGCTGGACTTCTGCATGTCACATAAAGAGGGGCCTTGGGGACTTGCAAAACGACAATCTATGCTGTTGCCGATATGCTCAGCCCACAGGGGAGTGGCAGGGGAGGCGAGTGGCAGAAACCAAGCCTTCTTGGGAGCACCATGGGTTCTTCTGCCTGCCAATCACAACGGCGATGTGACAGGAGCCACCCCCACCCAGCAAGGCTTAATGGCCGCATGCTGACTTAAAAACATAGTCCCAGGGAAGGCATTAACATTCTGAGCTCAGCTGTGTCATCTCGGTTGCCATAGCAATGCTGAGAAATATATTTTGTGTCCAATGGTTATTTCTCCACACTAATGAAATGGACATTTTTCTTCAGTGAATTGAATCAAAACTAATTGAGTAGTAATCAGCACAGACCCTGAAGTTCAGGGGAATGTAGTCTGACTAGCACTTTGTGGAAATGCAGAAACCATTAACTATCTTCAAATGAGATTTTTTTTTTAATTAGTGGAATCTTAGTAACCTATTGCAGGCTGGTGTGTGCTATCACACAAAAAACTCGTCATTTGTTTAGTGCTGGGAGGGGAAATTTATTTTCAATTAATTCAAGTGCTGATAACATTCTGTGGCTTGTTGCATCCTCTCCTCCAATAAATATCCCAAACTGATGCGTGCTCCAAGATGGACTTTCAAATATATATATATATGTGTGTGTGTGTGTGTGTGTGTGTGTATACACACTGTATGTAATTCATAATTTGGATTCGCAGATGTTTTCAGAAAACAGCGTGTTTTGCTGAGACCAACTGTTCCTGAAGCTCATTGAGCAATGGAGATGAAAAAGTGATTTTTAAAAACTATATCTTATTGTTTAATCTGTTCAACGTCAAATATCACTGTGATGGAAGAAACTACACAGAGATGGCTGGAAGCCATATGGAGTCATCATTTTTGTCCTCAGTATATCTACAAATTCATCCTTGATTAATCTTCCAGTTCTTTTTGCTTTCATTTGGATCATGAGTATAAACAAAAATACAAGTACAGACTGGTTCCCTAAGTGTTAACACTCCCCTTCTGAGAACATAATATTGAGTATTGTTATAAGTAGATCTTCATCTCCTTTGAATATGAGCCTAATTCACAGCAAAGAGACATTTGGTTACATGCAAATATGAGTGAGTTCCTTTACTACACTGTGATAGACTGGAAAGTTTCCTCTGAATCTTTTAAGACATCTGGCTTGTCAGGTGTGGTTCAATAGCGGGTTGGGGGTGGCTAAATGAGTTCCCAATTTCAGATGTCCTGCTTCTCTTATTTATGGAGTCCGCTGAGATGCATCTGAGCTCTCTTTGCCCTCTGACTCTGTTGTGTCACTGGGCCTTGGGAAAATAAGAGTGTCCATTCTTCCTCCCCTCTGCCCTCCAGCATGGGGCTGGATCTGCAGGGGGCAGGTTCCTGAGCCTGGCATGAGCAGCCTCAGTAAGGCTGTGTGTGATCTTAGGGACAAGAGCACAACCAGGTTAAGGCAGGTGGGGTTTGAGAAAACCGCACCCCAGTATTTGGCAAACGAATAAACAGATGAATCATTTCCCTGGGACTCAGAGTCTAAAGCTTCCAACCAGAACTAAATTCACATTAAAAATTGATTGTGCCATAATTTTTAAGTACAGCCAGACCTGATGGCACATGTTAGCATTTCCTTGAGGTGAGATAAAACTGTGTGGAGTGAGTCTCTCAGCTGATTGGCAGGACAAGGTGGGGAGGAGGAGGTCAACAGGGAGAGGCAGCAGGCACTCTTCTTCTCCACAGACACCTTCCTTTTTTATAGCCTTTGGGTCTCAATGTGGGAGAAGACACAGTCTTCTGTCACCATGGCAACATAAGTGCATCACAGTGGGATTAGGGGGTTGAAAGGCAAGAAACACCAAGCTTGGAGGAGTTGGGGCAATCGAAAGAGGATGGACTTTTGCTAGAAATAAACACAATAAGGTGGCAGGGCAATAGAAGAGAGTGGATTTATGGTTTATGACATTCCTAAAATATCTTTATTTAATAATGAAAACTTCATTATCCGGGCCCGGGTTGAAGTGTTGCTGTGGGCCCTCTGAGGATCCCAGCAAAGATCTTTCATCTTGACAGAAGTTCTAAATTACAACATTAGTGTTCTAACCAGGAGGCTGTTATTGCCTATTTGGTCTGTCTAGGGAAATGAGACACACATTGCTGGAAAGTGGGTTATTGAAATCTAGTAGCTTGGAATATTAAAAATGGGGGCTGGGTTGGGGGGAGGTCTCTTTCCCCATGAGCTAGGGATAAATTAAGTGATAAACCTGGGATGTTTACTAAAGCTTCATTATTTTACAGGAAAAAAAAACTGTAATTCATCTTTATTACGACCAAAGCCATTATTATGTTTCACACCATTAAGAAACAAACGTAAGGAGATCCCTAAAGCTAATTTTCAGACCAACTATATGAACCTATTATGCCTTTATTTTCATCCCAGGTACCTCTGCCTCTTTCTCAGTTATGCAGCCTGACCTCCAAAAAAAAGTGTTTGGTCTTCAGATGTTTCAAAGACAATTAGGTCTAACTGGCTCCTGGTGTTTGACTAATGATCAGAACAGATAGCTCTCCAGATCACAGTTCAATTTCTACTCCTTCTGGCAGGGCAAGAAAATGGCCTACCTGGGCTGGTGGAATCAGAGGAAGACCAAGTGAGCAGAGGGCTTTGCAATCTTTTCTTCCCTTTGCTCTCTCAATTCTTCCTCCTTATCTTCTCACCTCCCATTAATGCAAACACATCCACTTTCATTTTCTGTTGGCTGTCTCTAAGGCCAATCTCACAAAAGGGAAGGCAGTTGCCTAAGTGGTTTAATAACAACAATTAAAAAGTAGTTTTAATATGTGCTAGACACTTTGTTAAATGCTTTCATTGAATTATCTCATTTAAGTTTTACACCCATTTTATGAGGTCCATACTACTATAAACCCCACTTTCAGTTGAGGAAGCTAGAGTCAAAGAGATTAAGCAACTGGACCAAGACTACAGAGTTAACGCATTGCGGCACTGGGTATTGAACTCAAGTCTTTTTATTCAAAAGCCCAGACGTACTGCTCTTAATCTCTCTACTGTGTTGTCTCCCATACATTGTAGTGCTAAAAGTTTCCTCCTGCCCAATTACCCTGTATCCCCACCCTAATCCCATCAAGGCTACCTTTAAGATGAACTCAATAGCAGCCATTCCTATGCCTTAAGAAGGAGGTTGGCGACCCCTGGTAAAATGGAAATGTATTCTCTAGGGATAGAGTAGCAAGTTTGCTGCTTAACCTTGGTCAGTGATAACACACCACCTGTTGAGTGTGGCCGGTATTGCACAACAGTTTAGTTCTGCTAGAAATACTAAATGAGATAGTGTTTAAAATGCCATTTTAAGTTATGGTACCACATATCCTTATATGTAAGTTATCATTATAATTATCTGGAACGATTTTTGCCAGTCAATATGTAGCTATAGATAACTTTATTAATTAGCAGATAGCAGGGTCCTAAGTGATTACAAAGTGGGTCAGTTCAGTGTTCCTGCAGAAAGAGATCATGAAGGGTCCTCAGTCTGGGGCACAGCTTGGGAGAGCAGACCAGAGAGAATGACTTCGGAAGACATCCTGGCAAGCAGAGAAATGGGCACTAGAAGTGTGTGTGTGTGTGCATGCACGCACATGTGTACTCCTGCACAGGATAGGCATGGACTGTGGACAGGAAGGGGATAGAGGGTAAGGAGAAGAAAGGTGGTGGCCTCTGACAGCAGAAAAAGTCAACACTGAGAGCAAAACTTTCCTTCTTTATTTAGGAGAGGCCCTAGATATCTGATCTAGTGGTTTCCAAAACTGACTAAGGTTCAGAAGGAAGACTTAAGAATCTTGCCATGTGCTACTCAAGACCGATTTAGTAGATCAAAGTTAGGCCATATACTTGCTACTCTATCCCCAGAGAATGCATTTCCATTTTACAAGGGGTCTCCAATGCATGGATAGAACCCAGGCATTTACACTTTTAAAACATCTTTCTAGGTGACATCCACTGAGTGCTCAGCCCTTGGACCCATGTAGACGCTTTGACTGCACTACTCTTCTATTTCATACACCTTGCCCTCCTTCTTCCTTATCAAACTGCCCCTGCTTAACTCCTGCACATCCCACAGTTCTCAGAGCAAACATCCCTTTCCAGAGATGCCTTTCTTGACCTTGTCTAGGTCAAGCTCCTTCATTATGCACTCTAGAGAGACAAGTTCTTTTCCCTTTGATCACTTGTCTCAATTTATAATTACATAGTTAGAGAGTGAAACTCCATGAATATAAAACAGGGATAACATTTGTTTCCTGAAACTCCAATCTCTTTCCAGCACCTAGAAAAAATCAGAATATGGTTGGTGGTTAACAATGTACATAATTTTTATTCTTTGTCTTAACCTGGGTTTTCTGGACATTAGACTTTCACCATGCCAGTTCTTTGCTCTCTTTTCAAACTATATCAAGTTAAAAAGCCTCTACCCATCAGCCCAAACTCTCCATCATCAGACCCACACTCCCTATTCAACTCGATTTCCAAGAATTTCCTCCTTAATTAGCTGGCTTCTTTGTTGTCCCATGGAGTAAGCTTTTGCTCTCCAAACTCCATGTCATTTTTAAATTTGTTTTTTATTTTTTGAGATGGAGTCTTGCTCTGTTGCCCAGGCTGCAGCAGTGGCATGATCTCGGTTCACTGCAAACTCTGCCTCCCAGGTTCAAGTGATTCTCCTGCCTCAGCTTTCTGAGTAGCTGGAACTACAGGTGCCTGCCACCATGCCCAAATAATTTTTATATTTTTAGAAGAGACGGAGTTTCGCTACGTTAGCCAGGCTGGTCTTGAATTCCTGACCTCAAGTGATCTGCCTGCTTCGGCCTCCCAGAGTGCTGGGATTACAGGTGTGAGCCACCATGCTCAGCTTCCACGTCCTTTTCATGTGCCATTTTCCTTCCTTAGAATGCAAGGAAGACTTTTTCCTTACCAGCTATATAAATCCTTTACATTCTTCAAGATCCAACTCAAGTTCAAAGAGCATCATAAAGCCTTCTGTTTTGGGTTGAATTTCGTTCCCCCAAGAGGTGTTGAAGTCCTGACCCCCAATACCTACGAACATGACTATATTTGGAAATAGGTCTTTGTAGATGATCAAGTTAAGACAAGATCCTTAGGGCAGATAAGCTGAGCTGGCCCAATATTCCCGGTTCCAGACTAGTGCCATTTGTAACAGGCATGCTGGGTTTTAGTCAGCCGAGCGGTACCTGAATTTTAACCCTGAAATTTTCTTGGTTCTAATTCCTGAAAAGATCTTAAGGAAGATTAATAAGCTCCTGGCAGGCTTTCTAAGGCCTGACTTCTTAGAGCTGGAGACCTCATAAGTCTACCAAGAGCTTTTGCATCAGGAGACCTGGCCAAGGCATATGTCTATATCTGGGGATTGTCTCTTTTCTTAATGGTCATGTCAGTAGAGTCAACCAAGAGAGTTGGGGAGTGAAGCAAAGAAAAACCAATAATATATCTATCTACATATCTTTAAATTTCTAAATTATTATTTTAATTAACTAATTTTGAGATAAGGTCTCTCTCTGTCACTCAGGCTGTAGTGCAGTGGCACAATCATAGCTCACTGCAGCCTCCAACTCCTGGGCTCAAGAGGTCTTCCTGCCTCAGCCTCCTGAGTAGCTGGGGCTACAGGCATGCACCACCATGCCAGGCTAATTTAAAAAACAAACAAAACAAAACAAAACAAAAAACATTTTTAGGGATGGGGTCTTGCTATGTTGCCAAGTCTGGTCTTGAACTCCTGGGCTCAAGGGATCCCCCTGCCTCAGCTTCCTGAGTAACTGAGATTACAGATGTGACCCACTGCACCCATCTTCTATAATATATTTTAAGACTGCATTCTGAAAGTAGTCTTAACTACTCACGTACCAGGGACTAGGCTTGTCATGAGAATATGCAGGTGATTAGTCAGGGCTTTGCAGCTACTGTTATTTTGCTAACATCTTCCCAGGCTGGTTCACACAACTGCCTCCTTCTGGTGACAGTGTCTGACCTAGTAGCAGGCCTAAAGAACCAGACCAATTGGACCACTGTCGCTATTTAATAAGGCCTGAGTGAAACATATGTTGATGTCACTCCTAGACCAGCAGTCTCTGCAAAGCGGGAGCTGCCTTGGCTCCTTTCATTTCAGCTCAGGCCCTCCTGTGTACCTCATGTGTGTCTCTCCAATTTTCCACAAGAAAAACTTTTCCTTTTATTTTTTTCCAATTATATCTCCTGATCTCTAGTTCTCCATCCTGAAGACCATGTAATGTGAGCTACAAGCTGTCTGCAGAGGTGAGCATTTGACCCTGGCCAGCTCAAGACATTCAGCAAGGTGTGATTGTCCAGTCTTGAGGCTGTTTGTTGGGAGAAGCACTACATAGGCTATTGCCAGTGCCAAGGAGAACAATCCTAACGAGACTGACAGCCTGCCCAACTGACATAGCATTGAAAATGACACCTGACTGAATGAAGCTGACACTGAGGTAGGCACTGAGCTTCTTCAGAGAGAAGGGAGGGACCAGCCACAAAGGAGGCATGATCCAAACAGTTGGAGTCTTCAGAAATGTGTGAGTGACTCCTTCTTGCCCCAAATCTCAAAACTATTCTGATGAAATAAAATATACCAGATTCTTTCAATGAAATAGAACCAACAGTTTTTTTTTCTGAGAAATCATGAAAAAGAAGAGAGTGGAAGTGATAGGAAGGGTTTTTCAGGGTTTGGAGAATGACTTACGCTTGAGTTATGATTTTCCAACACTTGTTCATATCTTGCCTTTGGCACTGGTCTTTCCCCAGGAAGAGATACAAATAGAAGTGGAGGGGAACAAGGCTATGAGACCTGAGAGGAGGTCTTCTCTGAGGCCGAAATTGGGAGGATAGTCTTGAGCTAACCCCACTCTCTAGGAGTTTCAGGTTTCCCATAGGTCATTTATTTGCCTGGTGGGTACCTTACTTTCTTTCTAGGTTAGGAAGTAGAAGGTTGATTGAGGTCTGGAATCTCCACTGTCTCCTGAGCACAGGGACTCTCAATCACTAAGGTTGGGTTCCCTGAGCGTTTATAATGCTGTGCAATGTTGTACATCTTTGCAACCCACCGAGCCCCATGATACCCTAGGCTATATTCTTATTGTTCTCATTTTGAGGATGAGGGAACCATGTCTTATAAAGTGGAGAAACTGGGATGAGTCACTTTGAGTGACAAGAATAGTAGAGAGACATCTGTTGTTTACATGGATCCTAGCATAAATGACATTATACAGCTAAGCATCATCTCCTAAATTCTTTCTGAGTTAAATCTGGGATAACATAAGGGGATACTGAAAAGATGAATTTCTAAGAACAAGTCTGATAACATAGGTTGGCTTTGGAGTTGAATTCTTATCTGTTTTCAAATGGGATACAAATGTGTCAAGATGTTAATACAGACTGCTGGGATCTGAACACATGGCATGTGTCCCCCCAAAATTTATACATTGAAACCTAACCCCCAAAGTGATTGTATTAAGAAGTGGGGTCTTTAGGAAGTTTTTTAGCGGTATCATAAGGATGAACTCCTCATGAATGGGATTAGTACCCTTATAAAAGAGGCTTAGGAAGTTTCTTCAGTTCTTCTGACATGCAAGGACAGAGCTAGAAAGTGCCATCAATGAGGAGTGGGCCCTCACCAGACGCTGAATCTGTTGGAGCCTTGGTTTTGGACTTCTCAGGCCACAGAAATGTTAGCAATAAGTGTCTGTTGTTTACAAATTACTCAATCTAAGGTATTTTGTTATAGCAGCCTGAATGGACTAAGACACTCACCTATCAAGTTTTCCCTGATGGTTAAGTAAAATGAGTATATGACAATCAGGGTTGATGTATTTGCACAACCCTGCGAGTGAGAACCTCCTTAAATTTTACACTCTAGACAGCCCTCCTGCCCAGTCTTGTTGAAAATACCCAGCATGAGGTCTGGTGCATAGTTGATAATGAGTAATTAGATTCCTACCATCTTTCTTCAATCTCAATTGATTAAATTGATGAGGCTTACTCACACCTTCTCTGTTCAGTACCTTCCCAGACTCTTCAACAATCCCATTCTACTTCTTTAGATCTCAAAGTCTAATGCACAAACAGGGTCCTAGATAGCACGAGTTCACATAAGGATGGACAAAGTGAGACTTTTGGTCTTTCGGAAGAGCCCAAGGAATTGCAATGTTTAAGATGAGCTCTAAAATGCCATCCACCTTGTTTTTCTTATCCTGCCAGAAAAACAAGGTGGATCTGCCAGGTGGCAGATTTTAGTTGTGGTCTAAGGGGCAAATGCAGTTTTAAGGAAAATTTTAAGAGTACAATTACGTGCTTAAGATCCTTAAAGTGAGAGTACAATTAGAGGTTCTTCAGATGAATACAAAATACAATTTAGGTTCTTAAGAAGCCTTGGGTTAAGGGAGATAGTCATTTTAAGTGTTTCTTATGGGGTTCCATTTAAAATGAGCTCCCACCCTAACGTCTCTCAAGAGTACCAGACTGCTAGAGTTTAAATTTGAGCTTGCCACTCACTATGTGACCTTGAACATGTTGCATGACCTTTCTGTGCCTCAGTTTTCTCATCTATAAGATGGGGATAATGTGGTATCTGTTTCACAGAGAATGTAAATAATACACATAAAATACTAGCAGAGTATCCATAGTAAGCTCTCAGTAAATGTTATTAAGCGACAATATCATTATTTCACCCACCACAGAGAAGAAGTTCTATAAGTCAGTTCTAGAAAGTCTTTTGTACAACAATCTATTGCTTTATGCACACTTGTTATGGGTAACAAGGTGATTTTTGTTTCAGAAGAGAATGCAACACACCAGAACTTTAAACAGCGTACTCTCCACTACATTTAAAATATGACTCATTTCTCTAATTTAATTTACACCCTTTATTTAGAAACACAACTTCTGTGTAGAGCAGCACACACCTGTAATATATACTAACAGCATCCACTGCAGAAACTCAGGTTGAGAGATAGGAAGAAGCTGAAAGAAGCTAACATTGATAAAGTTCCAACCATGTGCTAAGGACTCTACTTACATTATATTGTTAAATCTTTTAAACAGCCATTTAAAAGTCTATTCTTGTGTCCATTTTATAGATGAAGACATCAAAACTAAAAATGCTCAAATTTTCCAAGGTCAAAGAGCTGGTAGGTGGTAGAGCTGTGATTTGAATCAACTTCTGTCCATGCTCATTTTATTAGACCACAAAGCTCTTGGGCAGAAAAAACTTTAATTTCTTTGCCTAATCCTTTCTTGTCTTCCCCTTGTGACTGCACTCACTAACCAATTCTAGTCTCCATGAACCTTCATCCAATGACCTTCCATGCTTCTCAAAGTAGAAGAATGAGCTTTGTCGGCTCAGGAACTCATTCTTCTGGGGTGTGGGAGAACAGCATGATGAACAATAGAAAGCAGGGACACAGGGCTGTGGTGCTGTTTAATTAAATTAGCTTGAGATAATGGTATATCCTGAAATGGGAACACATCCATTAATGCTGTTATTATTATCAAGGACATGAATGGCCCACTGAGGATTGATGAGAGAATAAACTGTCCATATGCTACGAACCATAAGGAAACAATTGATAGGGAAAACCTCAGCGAGAAACTTTGGATGGGACTGATAATGCATCCTCCACCATAAAACACATACACACACAGTAAAGGGGATGTATGCTTGGCATCTGGTAAATCAATGAACTGTGAAGGGACTGAGGCAATAAAGTGAGCAGGTTTCACATTAATATTATAATATGATATGTTTATAGGATGGGGACATTCAAAAGTGATTCCAGCAGCAATGTATAGGAACTGTTTTAATTGAGTTCATGTTCTGCAACAGAAGTGCAGACCTCATCAATCACGCAAAGAAAGGAGTCATGAGAAGGGAAGGTTTTGGACTTGTTTTCCCCTATAAGTGGCCTTTGGATTTTACTGAATGTAACCTATATAATGCATTGTTTATCCATATACTATTTAGCCAGGGAGGTTGTTTAGGAAGACACAAGCCTTGGATACCCTATACACAAAGGATGTTAAAATAAAATATGCATATCTTAATGCCTTCCTGAAGCCATAAGCTTGTTCTAGTTCACTAGGGATCCATCTCTGCCTGTATGATGTATGGTGTTATGGACAGAGGGGAGCGGAATGCAGCCAATTATAACCATGGAGCAAATCCTGGGAAGAAGAGATGTAATACAGGCTCAAGGAATGATTTGCTGCTGAGAGGGGTTCCATTAGCTCCGGAAAGGGTTAGAGGGAAAAGGTTCACAGCAGAAGGGTGTAGATATGTGCCTGAGAATGTCAGGAAGGGCTGCCAAGGGTGAAACAAAGGAGAACTTCCCACCTGGAAAAATGTTCCTCCTGACAGCAATCTGTTCCATTTTGCAAATGGTTTGCAAAAATGTGTTGAGAATCACAAATGTTTTGTGTGCTTGGGATGTGAAATTATTCAATGATCAGGCCTTATGCATAGCCTTTGGATACCTTGTGGGTATTGATCTTCGGATCTTCATAAGGCCCACCGGGTTTGTTCTCAGGCCCACACATCAAAACTGAGATATTCTCTCTGAGCCTATTCAAGTAAATGAAGCAGGACCCTCCCCGCAATAGCTATTACCCTCTGCTGTCAAGCTCTGACATATCTTGGAAAGTAACTCAGCACCAGACTTCTCTGTTAGTCTCCAGCAGTGGCCTTAACTAGGTTGAGTTAGGGGTGGGGTTAGGGGTGGGGACAAGAAGATTGTCATCTTCTTGCTGCAGGACATCATGTCCAGGCCACTGCGGCAGCCTCCTAACTATCTCTCTGGATTTACTCTGTTCCGTCTAATTCCCTTTAGCCTTGCAGCCAGAGATATCTCTCCAAAACATAATCCTGGTTACATTGGTCTAATATTTAAATTTATCGAATAGTTCTCCTTGTTTTTAGGTAATATCCCTGTTTGCTGTCTAGACCATGCCTACCACTAACTGGGTTGTGTGTTCAGATTCCAGCCAGTTTTGGGGTACCTACTCTGTGCCAGGTCCCATACTGAGTTCTGGGAATATTATGATGGCCTAGATAGAATCAATCTTCTGCTCACAAAGCTTATTTGTAGTTAGTGGTAGAGATTGTTAAACCAGTAATTACAGTAAAGTGTGGTAAGTTCTAAGATCGAAGAAGTACAAGTTACCATGGGAGCAGATCGCAGAGCCTCTTCACCTGGAGTGCAAAAGTAGAGAAGGCTTCTCCGGCAACCCTGTTTAAGCTAGAAAAAAAAAATTATTTTACAAAATTGCCTATCATCCTTGCAAAGGTCAATGCTTCCTTTTGCTCTCTTTTCATACACCCCCTTTCTGTTACTTTCTGCCTTCCAGCGGTGAGGAAAGCTTAGAGGTTCCTGAAAAGACCACGCACATCTTTAGTCCTTCTCAAATTTAGCTGGTATCCATCCTTTAAAGCTCTTTCATCGGGTAGTTTACAAAGGGCAGTGAGCTTGCAGTACAGCAAACCAGGATTCAGTTCAATGGTGCCCCTGAGTTGTGCATCCTTGGGAAAGTTATTTAACTTTACGGAGCCTCCTTTTTTAACTTGTAAAATAGGGATAATAGTGGTACTTCCCATTGGGATTCGAAGGGACCCAATAAATGGCGGCCCTCTTTCATATTCAAGTTTTGAACAAATTGAAAAACACAACAAAATAATAAAACAGATGAGAGACTGAACATCCCTTTTATTAGTGATTAAGCTGGTACTAAAGAGTATGGCTACTGTATTTTATTGATACTAAAATGTACTTTCCCTTCACATTTAACATCTTTTCACTGAGGGTGCATTTCACAATCAATGGCATGTTACAGTTGCTGCTAGCCGAGTGGCAGTCATGACATAGTTGTTAGTGCCTGCACACACGTGAACTTGGGCTATTCTTGGTGGCAAGACTAGGCCACTGCATCTCTTGATGTTTCCATCAACAAACTACTAAGGACCATTTAGAGAAGAATAAATAAAAAAGTCCTGGTTGTTGTCTAAAACCTCTCTTTGCTGTCTTCGAAAAGACAGAATGCTAACAGAGTGGATGTCTTCAGCTTGGAAGACAATTCCAGAATAATATGAAACCAAAGCTGTATCTTGATAGCAAGGAGGAAATTTCTTTCTTTCTTTCTTTCTTTTTTGTAAATCACATAGCTACATCACTCTGAGTCAAAATGTGATTCAAAACAGATTCTAAATGTGAATTTTACAGATATGTATTAGCCAACTTATTTTCCTTTTTATGTATACAAAAGAGTGACATGTCATAAACATGTAGGTTTGAAAGAAACAATCTTATTCAAAAAGCATTAAAAAATTCAAAGTGATAGAATGGAATGTATTGCTTAATGGTCAGTGTTTTTCTTTCTTTGTGGTACATGAAATCATGATGCCACTTTCACTGGATGGTGCCTTCCATGGATGAAATATCATGTATCAGCAGGCAAGCAGTCTTCAAATGCAGAGCCATAGGACTGAGCGGACATCTCCATGAGGGGTGAGAGCTGGTTGCTTTGCAGCCTGTAGAGGCAGAGCACAATTATGCTTCCTGTGGGAAGCTTGTTCCTAACAAAAGGAGAAAGGAAGGAGTTGGATTTCCCCATATGCAGTTCATGTGTAATCCAACTCACGAATTGGATTCAGTCACTCCTCCCTGAGAAGAGATGGAGAGAGTTCAGGAACGTTGCCCATGTGGAGTTCCCTCGACATGGAAGGACACATTAACAGAGTAGCTATTTCTCAGGTTTGGGGTGACAGCAAAATTAAGTGGGTAATGTAAAATGTCACTCAGTTGTCTTTTAGCATTCAGTGTTGCTGATGAGACGTTTGACATTTGACATAATCTGATTCTTGTTTGATCAATGGCCTATTTTATTTTGCTTCCCCACCCTTGTGGGAAGACTTTATCATTGCTTCAGACTTGGTATTCTGAAATTTAAAAAAGATCTGTCTAGGGGTAGGTCTTTCTTTTTCTTTTATTTTAAGTTGAGGGGTACATGTGCAGGTTGGTTACATAGGTAAACTTGTATCCTCCCAATCTCTACCCTCCAAAAGGTCCCAGTGTGTGTTGTTCCCTTGTATGCGTCCATGTGTTCTCATCATTTAGCTACCATTTATAAATGAGAACATGTGATATTTGGTTTCTGTTCCTGTGTTAGTTAAGGATAATGGCCTCCAGCTCCATCCATGCCCTGCAAAGTACATGATCTCTTTCTTGTTATGGCTGCGTAGTATTTCATGGTGTATATGTACCACATTTTCTTTATCCAGTCCATCATTGATAGGCATTTACGTTGATTCCATGTCTTTGCTGTTGTGAATAGTGCTGCAGTGAACATACCTGTGCATGTGCCTTTCATTTATACTGATTAGAATTTTGTTGGCACTTAACATTTTGAATCTAATGTCCACGTTCAATTCTGGGAAATGGTCTCCTGTTATTTATTTGATAGTTCCCTCTTCTCTGTTTCTCTGCTCTAAATTTCTGGAACTGCTCTTAGTCAATGCTGGATCTCCTGTATTGAATGGCTATTTTTTCTAACTCTTCTTATTTTTTATTTATACATATTTCGAGACTGTCCAACCCTTTAATTTCTAATTTCTCAATCCTTTTTGTATAGCATCTTGTCTTTGTTTTGTAGATGCAATATTTTCCTGAATCTCTCTAGAGACTGCTGGGCAGGCCAGAGAAAGTCAAAATGTGAAGCAGAATGGGTTTGGTGCTGATGCGGTGGACAACAAATTCTATTGAAGTGGTCTTGAATGCTTCCCCTAGTGATGTGATGGTTTCTAGTATCATTGCCTGCTGGGGCAACATATCTTGTGATGGCAAGTTAAAAAGTTTACTGCTTTCTGATGCTTCTCCTCTTCAGAGAAATCTAGGTTAAGAAGTCCCACAGGCCGGGTGTGGTGACTCATGCCTGTAATCCCATCACTTTGGAATGCCAAGGGGTGAGGATCACTTGAGGCCAGGAGTTTGAGATTGGCCTGGAAACCATAGTGAGACCCCATTTCTATAAAAAATTTAAAAAGTAGCCAAGTGTAGTGATACATGCCTATAGTCCTAGCTACTTGGGAAGCCGAGGTGAGAAGATCTATTTAGCCCAGGAGTTTGAGGCAGCAGTGAGCTATGATTATGCCACTAAACTCCAACCTGGGTGACAGAGCAATATCCTGTGTCAAAAAAAAAAAAAAAAAAAGAAAAAGAAAAGAAAGAAAAGAAGTTCCATAGACTTCTTGGCACTCTGCACTTCACAGTATAGACTTATTTACTGATTAGCTACACTGTGCTTGAGTCTCTACTTTCTCCCTTGCTTTGATCTAGCAACTGGATCATAGCATGCATTCAGTAAATGCTTGTTGAATGAATGATTTCACTTAAATACATTTCAATAATTACTCGTTAAGTACCTCCCAATATATGTCCAGCAGAATGCAAAGCATTGTGTGTTGTTAAAAACAAAAACAACAATATCAACAACAAAATAGTGCAAGTCACAACCAATGCCATTGTGGAATTTAGAGTTTAGTAGAGTAATTAAATTAACAAATAAAACTCCAAAGCGATACAAGACAGTATTTAGGTATTCAGGTAAGTGTTAGAATGCAGTTTCCAGGCTGGGCACGATGGCTCACGCCTGTAATCTCGGCACTTTGGGAGGCCGAGGAGGGCGTATTGCCTGAGGTCAGGAGTTTGAGACCAGTCTGGCCAACATGGTGAAATGCCATCTCTACTAAAAATACAAAAAAGTTAGCCAAGCGTGGTGGTGGGTGCCTATAATCCCAGGGCTCGGGAGGCTGAGGCAGGGGAATTGCTTGAGCCAGGAAGGTGGAGGTTGCAGTGAGCCGAGATTGCGCCACTGCACTCCAGCCTGGGTGACAGAGTGATGCAGTTGCCAGACTCTGTGTGCTATAATTGCTGAGAAAAAGGGGGATGTCACAGTACTGGGGGACAGGTGACAGAGAAGAAGACATCTTTGAAGGGACCATTCACATCAGGGGCCCCAGTGGCAAGGCTCCACAGGCATGGCAACATGCAGATCCAACCTTCACCCCCTTGTCATTTACATTATTCATGCCGCGTGGCGCTATCTACATCACCTCTTTTCCTTCTAGCCTTCAGAGAAGAGGAGGCAAGTTCCAGGACATTAAGTATGCTTTGCCACTTCCTGCTCAGATCCAATTCTAAAATGAGTGGTTATCATCTGCCCAGCAGTCTTTTGACCTGTGGCAGCAGTAGCTTTGTGGGAATCTGGCCATTCTTTTATTTTTTCTCTCCTGCTCTGTTCATTTCCCAGGCTGCACACAAGCCCATTGATTGCTGTCCTTTGACTTGTATTCCTATGATGCCTTGTTATTTTTCCTTCCTTGTTTTCTTTTTCTGCATAATGGCTGGTGGCAGTCACTTGGACAGGGCTCAAACCATTGCTAGTTCTCCTTGTGCATAGATTTCTTATATTATTCCTACCAAAGCTATTAAATGTTGCTGTTGACATTTTCTTTTTGGCCACATGACAGTAACAATATTCAGATCTCTAGCCAAACACCTGCTCAGGAAATATGTTACTGAGGAACTTGAAGCCTTCATTCTTATCCCACACCCCTGGGCAATATTGTCTTCTTCCACAGCATGGCTTTATAGTTTACACCTCTTTGCCTGGCACTCACAGCCTTCCACGGTCTGATCCATGCCTGCTTTGCCATGGTGTTTCTTCCCTATAAGTCTTCTCACATTTGAACAGTGGTGTCTGCAATTGCAGACTAGGAAGAGGCTGGGTCAGCATCAGAACCCAGCTCTCTGATTTCTAGAATGAAAGTTCCTGCTTACCAAACAGCCTACCTTTAGTCTTCCTCTCCAGCCAATAGGGCTATTTCTTCCTGGAGACATCCTATAGCATTGACAATGCCTCTCAAGTGAAATTTACTCAAGTAGTCCTCTGTATTCTTGCTTAACTTCGTTTAGGGTTGATATTCAGCTGGTATCGTCCTATGTGGTTATACAGGTTGTTAAAATATCAAAAGAATTCTTTGGTGGTTAGTAAATAACTGTCACTCTAAATTCCTGATTAAACTGCCCAACCATCATCCAGGCTGTCCTGGCACCTTCTTTGGGACCTCTCTAGATCTCCTTGTGATCTAACTATTAAGGGTTAACACCTGGTGCCGTAAGGCATCTCCATTACCCAACTCTAGTCCTGTGGCTGGTGTTTCTTCTTACCAGCTGATGCCTATGTCATATGGGTTTCTTAGAAATTTTGAACATCAGTCATGATGCTGTGTCTGTGTCATCTAAATGCTTGCAGGGCTCATCAGTCTGTTTGGTAAATGAGATGGCACTAATATGGATACCCAGCTTATGGGCCTGTAATGTTACTGAATGTTACTGCAATGTTACTGAATGCCAGGAATCCCTGCTCAGAGGTCTCTTGTGCCAGTAGAAATTGGAGCCACTTCCCATACCACTGCCCTCACTTTCTGCCTAGCCATAGCTCCATAAGTCTCTGCCACAGCTGCCATGATTGGAGCATTTCCCACTTGCCATCTTCCTCCTTTCTCCAATCAGCTCGGTGCTAACTACCTGTGCTGTTGTATCAAGCCACAGTTGCGTCATTCTTCTTGGGATGCAGCCTATAAAGCTGATGCATTCTACTCTTTGACCACTAATGTTTCCTCTGGGAGCTGCATGCTTTGTTGTTCTACTTGGATTGGCACCATTCACTCACACTACAGCTCTACCCACTGCTGCTCCTCCTGAGCTACTAACTGATAGTCCTTCTTTTACCAGGTCTCCAGCTGTCACCTCACTTTCTGGAAGGTAAATAACTACCTTTTCTCTGTGTTGTACCCTTTCAGAGGATCTCCAGAGCAGTGTTGCTTGGGCCTCTAAAATTAGAGATTTGTGAATGCTCACAGACAAGCTTTTGTTTCCTTGGAACAAACATGTGCTTGCAGGAGGCTGCATTCAGTCGCTGCCTGCTGTAGTCAACCAGTTCTCTTCCCCAGTCCCTGTGCTGTGCTGCCAAGCCCACCTCATCACGTCAGGCAGGTTCTTTCTTCTCTCAGAGTAGACTGCTTTCCAGAGGTGGATCTCACACACCTCCATTGTAGTTTGGCCTTCATCAGGTTCTTTCTCAAACTTATCCCAGTTTTTCAGAGAACGCTATTTGTCTCTGAATTCCCCATACTGAGAATTGAGGTATTTTTCTATAGGGAGGTCCCTATTCCCACAGGAATCAGTCAGTGGAAATGAACTCTGGGGAAAGGGAAGTCATTCAGCCAGCACTCTCTCTTAGTGCTTTCATACCTAACTGAACTTTCTTGAGGGATGAAAAGTGTCTTTTTTTTTTTTTCCTTTATATTCTCCCATATCCTGTAGCATAGGTCTAAGCACTTTGTACACATTTAATATACTTTGTGGAGTGAATGCATAAATTGATTCATTTCTCTGCTAGGCATTGTTGCTGGAGCTTACATTGGAGGTTTCTTATTTGGCTGTGTGTCATGAGGTTTCAGGGATCTCACAAGCTTTTTCTTTTTCTTTTTTTTGACACAGTTTCATTCTGTCCCCCAGGCTGGAGTGCAGTGGCACAATCGCTGCAACTTCTGCCTCTCCGACTCAAGCTATTCTCATGCCTCAGCCTCCCGAGTAGCTGGGATTACAGGTGCACACCACCACACTAATTTTTATATTATTCATAGAGACAGGGTTTCACCATGTTGGCCAGGCTGGTCTTGAACTCCTAACCTCAAGGGATCCACTCATCTCGGCCTTCCAAAGTGCTGAGATTACGGGCATAGGCCACCGCACCTGACCGAGCTTCTTGAAATTATAAATGAAGATTCTGTATATGTGAGATTTTTTGAAAGGGAGAGTCTATAGCTTCCCTCTTCCCTCATCCTTACAGATTTTCAAATGAGTCTATGCCCCTCTACCTTTAAGCATTTCTTAAAGGTGGATCTTGAGGATCTTGAAGGGGTCTTCTTGCTCAGAGGAGGCTTTGTGATACTTGGTGTCTCTGTATCTAAGTGAGTCTGGACTGGTAGAACATGAAAGTGGGTGACTAGGAAGGAATTTTCTAATGGACGTTTATCCTTTAAGAGTTCTCCAGGATTGCTCAATCATAGAATAAAGGACTGAGAATGTTTTGCCTACATGCTGATCTCATCTAGCACCCTTCTGTCTTGGCCTAAGCTTTTTGGTGTAGAATCTTCCTGGTGACTGCTACCCTTTGTCCACTTGGCAATCCACTGGCTCCTGTCTGTTTCCTGGTCTATCTGTGTCCTTGTGATCAGTGTCTCCACGTGTTTTTCAAATGGGCTGTTTGTGCTTGCTGTTTGTATAGATTTGTATAGATTTTTAGGTCATCTACTTTTGGCAACCAATGGAAGGCTCCCTAAGTATGTGCCTGAGTCCTTGCCTTCAGAATTATGCCCAGAGGGGCACTGAGCAAATAAGGTGAGCCATGTTAATGACACATTGGGTTGAAGACACATTTGAGATTACTCTTTTGCTGTCTTGAAATCCTAAAATCAGGCTACCCTGAATCCATGATGCTTTTCCTAAACTGGAACATTGTAGAAGTTAAATATTCCTAGTGGAATTGGAGATGGAGTCTTCCATTGTGAAGCATTTTATCAAACTGATGTGATTATAGTGTTTTTTTACATGAGAACTATCTTCTCCAACAAGTGAAATATCATGACCTGGCATTACCCTACCCTTTCAAAATAGCAGACGACAGTTTAGAGCAACTAAAAACAGTGTAAGTGCCCCAAACACTTCAGGAGCTGAAAGAATCACAACTTTCCTCTTGCAACAATGCCTACTGGTTAGACATTCACAAGACTTTTCACTGTCTTTGTACTTCACTGTTTGTGGGAGGGGTAGATGAAAAGAAAAAAAGAAAGGAGAGAGGCAGGAATGTAGCCCAAGATCTCAGCAGGAGGGAGCCCTTAGCTGGAGCCTCCCTCTTTTTCTTCCAAGAGGATGATATCAGGATAGTAAATTGCTAACCCTGGGGAATCAGTTTGTCCCTTTAAAGCTATTAAAGGGACCAAGATGAGCTGGATTCCTAAATGAGCTTTGAGGATTACTCTGCCAGGTGGAAGGTGACTGCCCATGGGGGGAAAGAGAAATTGGCTCCCAGTATATCATTTTTGAGCTGTCCAATGGTAATCTCCACACTGATTTAAGGAGGAGGCATTTGAGATAGTAATGGACAATTGCCTCTTGCTTTTTTCTGATAACAGCAGGTGCTCTCAGCAGCAGCAGCTTATCCTAGGTATGGAGAATGTGAAAGGTGGGAGCCTTGGACAGGGCATGAGGATAGAGGAGATATGTGGATGGGCACCTGGAGGGACGTGGGACAGATTCGGAAATGGCAGGTATCATCTCAGTCCCCAAAGGGAGCTGCCCCTCAGACTGAGTTTTGGGAAGAAAGATCAGGACTGCTCTTGTTCGGCAGAGGGACTATAGCTTCAGGGGAAGATGTCATTCTTCAAAGGCAGGAGCTAATTTTCTCTCTGGATTAAGGAAAAGATTCATGAGGTCAATGGTGTGGGCTGTGCAACCCACTCAGTGGCTGTCCTGGAAGCATCAATCAAGTCCAGGCGTCCAATCTTGACCACTGGCAAATATCTATTTTAGGTTGACCCCATCCTCACTTGCTGGAGGGAGGAGATGTTATTCAATGTGTCAGGGAACTTATTAAACTATTAGATGGCAATATTTTAAAGGTAACTTTTTAAAAATTGTCCTTGGCATATGAGCTCTGAGAGGACATTGGGATTGTTTCTTGACCAGTGAAAAGCCCTAACACAGGCCTTTGGGTAGGTAGATGAGTTAAAGGCTTTGTGAGCTCTCACCTGGACAATTGTAATGTCCATAATGGTGGTCTCATCCTCTGAAGTCTCCCCACATCAGTCTGCCACCCTTTTACACACTGTTTTCAGTGTGTAATTTCTAAAACGACATTAAAACAAAACAAAACAAAAAAACCCTTAGTTAAAAACCTCCAGAGACCCCTGGTTTCTATCGTTGATACAGTCTTGGTTCCCCAGCATGCCTATTACGCTATTGATCATCTGATTTCAACATGCTTTTCCAGCCTCATCTCCCATCACTTTTTGTCCCGAATGTCTGCTCCAGCCCCTAGAAACCACATCTTTCTCTGTGGGTGTACTCTTCTCTTTTCTACCTGAGCTTGCTGCTGGTCCCTCTCACTGAAATCTGTCTCCTCCACCATGCTCTGGCAGGTGGATGCCCAAGAACCACTTCCAATGTCACCTCACTTAAAAGCCTCCTCTGGTAGCTGCCTCTCTGCACACTTCTCAATTAAGGCAGATTTTGAGGTTTTCTCTGCTGTTCTTGCAAATAATTTTTAGTAAATTTCTGCTAGAACACTTGCCCGTGCTATACAAATTATATTGTAATTTTTTGTTAGTATGCCCACCTTCTCCAGTGGAACTGGGAGACTATTCTCATTCACTTTTTTCAAGAGTTTCAGCATCTATTACAATTCCTAGGAGAGGTGTTCAGTACATACTGGAAGAGAAGATGAATGAAGGCTTGAATGAATGTAGAAAAGAATAGAGAACAGAAACAGAGACCTCCAATGTATAGATAGACAAGGCCTATAGAAGGTTATGTGCTCCTCCACTCCCAGCCGCTCTCCCCCTTCCAACTTTCTGCAGGCAATTTGCACCTAAACTGTCCTTTATTTTTCTGTTCCATCATGTCTTGTTGCCCTCAATTGCTGTAGTCTGATGTTGACCCTGCATGACAAGCAGATCAACTCCTAATCTGCCAGAGCCCCAGTTTTCCTGGGACATTTGCAAGCTCCTGACAGAACCCGAGGAGAGGAAAACTGTCAGCCCTCACTTGTCAGTTCTCGGAGCAGCCAGGACCTAGGCTTAATTTGCACCTTAAAATCCCCTGGGGCCATCATGGCTCTGATTGTTGGTTTAGGCCCCTTTAATAGTTTATCTTAGGGGATAAGTAGGATAGAAGGATGGAGGATGAGGACTGTCACCACTTTATTGTTGTATCTCCAAAAAGCCGGGATGGAGCTGGGGTGTGGGGAGAGGGGTGTAGACAGGGAAATAGAAAATGAGGAATGAATAGACTGGTTTTAAATTTCACACCAAATTAGAGTAATAATGGGGAAATTGAGTTGGGAAACATTAAAAAAAACCCACAAAGATGACTCAGTGTAAACAGCACTGTCTAAAAAGCAGCAGAAGATCCACACAGGGAGAAGCTGCACTTGAGTGATAATAAAGGAGGCAGCTAAAGCAAAGAGATCTCCCCGTCTGCCGGGTTTCTATCGCTTAATCAAAACTGACTCCAACCACTGCAGCTGCAAAAAAATGTTCCCAACCTTCCATTAATTTCCATACAATAACTCTCTAATGGGGGAGCTGTTCGGGGGAGGAGCGCAATCAATCTGGCCTAATGACACACGGGAGACCTGGGGAAAATGCAAACTTGGAGCAATTTCATGGCAGGTGCAACCTTGGAAAGCATTACCATTTTTCTAAGTTAATTTGTTCCCTTGATATGTTTGAAATCCATATTTGTACTTTAAAGGTCTAAAATGCAAGATGATTAAAAAATATAACCGGATTTTTGTAAACCTTTCAGCAATAGCGGGTGATATATTGGCTGCCTCCCTCCTTCCTCTCCTCTGTGAGCAGGGATCACTTTGCCTTCTTTTATCCTTTGCTGTCATCTGAGGTGGCTGTAGATTCTCTGTTTTGTTTACTATTTTTAGGTTTTCCCTTGGCTCCTGCCTTCTGGAACCCTTTTGCACTCTGGGCAGAACCAATCTGGGAAATGGCAGCCAGACCTCTGGGTGGGATTTAGACCCCAGAGGAGGAGGAGCAAAGAAATCCCATTCCAGATTGGTTGTGGAGAGACTGCAATGTCTTCTCCTTGTCTCCGGCTTTTCCTCTCTGCCCACCTTTTCTTCCCAGATAGGTGAAGAAAGGTCCAGGGAAACAAAAACAAAATCTGGCACTTGGCCCTCATTCAGTCCCTTGATTTCTCAGTTTCACTGGCCGTCCCCTGGCCTTGCAGCCTGAAGTTGGCCTCCGGAGGTCATCTAGGCAGAAGCCTAGATGTTCTTGGCAATTCCCTTTCCCCTTAGAACTTGTCCTAGGAAGCATAAGGAAAAGTACTCTCTGCCCCACTGAAATACACATACATTCTCTCTCTCTCTCCCCCCTTCAAACATCTACTTGGAATAAAATGATAATGTGCAGATTTCTGCTCCCTGATTTGCCATCTTGCCAAAGGTCTTACAGACTAACACTGTTTATGGAACGTGCAGTTAACCTCCCTCCTTCTCCTCTACTTTAATCTAGGGGACTTTACGTTGAAAGAACCCTTCGTAGACTCTTGCGGATTATTCTTCCCATGCTTTAAGTGGCTTTTCCCATTCCGTGAGCAGGGCACGGTGAGAGCCCTGGGTGTATCTCTGATTGGTAGGGCATTCAAACAACCAGAACCTCATAAGTTCTTCCAGCCTTTGAAATAAGGTATATTTCATTCCATTTAGCCTTAAGGTTTATAAATTAATCCAAAAACTCTCTGAGAAATGCATTTGCCATCCTAATTGAGAATTTGATGATAACTTACTCAAGAATCCAGCTCTAAGGCTCATTGATGATGCTTAGAGTTCAAGGGTTTCATGCTGCTTAACTCTGTTAAGTGCTCTGGGATGAATTACCACTGGAGAGAAACACACATCTTTGAGGGCCAGAAGTTAGCAGTCTTTTTTTTTCTAAACTATCATTAATTAGCTCTTTGGGAGCTTTAATTCCTTGCTCAGAAAGAGGGAATTAACATTTGTCCCATACTTAGGAAAAATTCTCTTTACTGTCTTGCCCTGATGCTATCCCAGAACCTTGGTATAGTAGCTGTCAGAATGCCCCATGCAAACCTCTAATGCCGGAGGGCATAGTTAACCCAGAGTCCTGGCTGCTGGGCTCTGAGCTACATTACTGTGTTTATGCTGAGGTCACACCTCCCAGAGGTGGCTCCCAGCCAGTGACTGAGGTTGTCAGGGATACTAAGGCAAACCAAACCCTAGGAAATACCAGATTCTTTAGATTTCATCTTGATAATTGCCCCCATGATCCTGCTGTACTGTCCTGAGTCTTCATGGTGATCTAGGACAATTTTACCCAACCTTTCTTCCTGTCTTTTTTCTTTGGAACTCTCAGACTTGCATGGTAGTCTAATGATTCTTGGAGTCTCCCCAGCTCCCTTCTTATTTTCTCTTACAGGTATATTCTCTATAAAAGTATTTCACCATGTTTAATCTCAGCTTGGTGTCTGTTTATCAGAGAACTTGGACTAACACGCATAGTCACAGCCACCGGAGAGACTATGTCTCCTGGAAAATGAGAATTCAATTGGTTATATTCCACTAGGCTTCAGGAGTTCAGATAGCATTATTTATTTTGCATTTAAAGGTAAGGACTGCAGTACAAAATAATGTCCCAAAAACCTGTTGAACTTTTAACATTTTTCTCTTGGTTTTGGAACCTTCCATCTGTGTGCAGAATTCATTTTATTCTAGAAATGTGTTACCTTTCTCCTCCTCACCATGTGATCTGTGTACAGCACTCTAGGTAACAGGAGCTGACATTTATTGTTAAACCTGCCTCTTGAATCACTCTGAGGGAGACCATAAATGTCTCTGATGTGATTCCATATAGAGGCTTAAAATGGCAATGTTATCTATATGTGCAATTATGATTCATCTATTTCTCTCAAAAGATTACAAGTGCTGGAAAGAGGCTGCAACCTTTTTCTTTGGTGAAGTGGGGTGAATAGTGGATTTATACAAGCACCGTAGGGTCATGAAAACATTATCTTGGATCAGCTTCTGGGACTAACTTTATTTATCAGGAACTCTTCCCTAGATCAAGAGTTGAAATAACCTGGACAGATTACAGTAGCTGTAGTAGGTCTTCCATCTGGGGCAGTTGGGTATACATAAGCTTTAATGCCATCATTTAATCTTTTTGCAAACCACACCTAGCACAATTTTGATTCACATCCTGCTGGAGACACTCAGTAATTACTTCTAGCTCCTCAGTCTCTTTTAATATAATGTCATTTTATTACAACTTGCGTGAAACAGGAGACTTGTAGATATAGCTGTGGGTTCCAATTTTTGTGTTTTTCTTTTCTCCCTTTCCCTGAAAAAAAAAATAAAGCCAGGTTTTGTTGGAATGGGTAGTATTTTATTTTATAGCAGAAGCCAGTATTTGATCAGAATATTTAGTGAGAGAAGTTTTATCCATTTATGACATCTTCCATCTTCTGGACAAAATGCTTCTGACATAGCTTACTTTTTTATGAGATGGACAAATTTAAAAACAATTTTTCTTTTTTATTATAGAAGTCTTCCATGTTTAATTTCTGTGTTCTAAAGTATTAACCGAAAACAACATTTCATTGGCTCATTCCAAGTGAAAAACATGGAAAGTGCTGTCCCTAAGTTTACTTATCTAGAGGGCAGGTCTGATCCCATGCACTCATTTTCCTTTCTTTCACAAATATTTGTGTAAATTTTATTCAGCAAATGTTTATTGAGTTCCTGTCATAAGCTAAGTTCTAGGGATACTTGATTAACAAAATGGACAAAATTTCTAGCCTCACTAAGCTTATCCCTAGTGGAAGACTCAACAATGAGCAAACAAATATTTTATGGGGTGAAACCAACAATATTTCTGATGAACTAACTATGAGGATGTTAGACAAAAAGAAAAGCCAAGGATGAATGCAGGGAACTTAGCTTGAGCTAACTCTACAAAACAGGAGACCCTGGAGGAGAAGCAGGTTTGGTGGCAGGCAGACTAGGACTGAGTCAAGAACTCTGTTTTGGACATGTTAAGTGTGAGATGCCTATGAGATATCCTGGTGGAGATATCCTGCTGGATGTATAAGTTAAGTTTATGGTGTAGACTGAAATTGAGAATATGTGTTTGGGATAGTACTTACAGCTTTAGGGCTAGATGAGAATTTCAGGAGTATGTTGTTAGGGAAGAGAAGCATTACAGAAACTAGACTTAGGGGTTCTCTAAATTCAAGAATCAGGCAGAGGAAATAGATTTATGATAGGGGGCATGTACCATGTGCCGGGCATCAAGCTAAGCACTGAAGATACAAAGAAGAGAAGGCATTAACTAAACTCATTGAGGACAGGGGGTGTGTTTTATTCTCTTCAGATTCCCAGACCCTAGCACATCACTAGCCACATAAGACTTTATTTAACAACAACAAAAACATTGAAAGGAGGGACTACACAGAGTCTAGTGATAAACCAGAAATTATAATTAATCCAATTCTGTGTATATGAGATCCTATTAGAAAAAAATAAAGTTCATATTCCAGTGATAGAGGCAAAGAAGGCATTACAACATAGCATGAGTGTTTATCAAATATAATTTTGTACAAAAAGTTTTGAGAGTGTAAGGTAGGGACATCTATGTCTGCCCTGGGTTATCACCAGAGGAAGTGATGCTTCAGAGGAGGGAATTCTCACCAGGCACACAGAGCTGAGGGAGGGCATTTGTCAGATTATTGAAGTCCAACAATTTTGCTGCACAATTTGATGTCACTGGTTCCTGGGTGGAGTGAACTTCTCCACTATCAGCTCTCTGTATTTTCCAACTTTGACTTTATAATTAGTCCATTTTCCACAACAAATATATTTGTCTCTTTAAGAAACTGATTTAAACAAATAAACATTTATTTAATGCCTACCTTACATATTATATGCCTATCTGCCTTCAAGAAGCTTTCAAATAATGGAATGAGAAACAGATGTTAGTAGTCAACTACAAGGCAAACCAAGATAACGTCCTAAACAGAAGTGCGAAGAGGTGTTGTAGGCATACATTGGAATGAAGAAATGCTTTTGACCAAGGATCAAGGAAGGCTGCAGAGAGGAATTTACAATGAGCTTATTCATGGGACTATATAAGATAAGGGAGTGGAGTGTATTTCAGGTTGAGGAAACAGCATAAGCAGGCATAAATATAATACAATGTTTGGTGTGGGAGAAGCAGTGAAATGTGATGTCAATGTTTGGGGGGATGTTCCAGGAGACTGGCTAAAATGTTGTTGGCAGAAAAATCAGGAAGGGCTTAGGATACCATGCTGAGGAATTTGGACTTTACTTTGTAGGCAACAAGGATGCTTTTCTGCAAAGGGGAGAGAACTTTTGGGCAACTCCTCAAATATCAAATCAATGGGAGACAACCCTGAGTAAGGTTGAAACATTTCTCATGACTAAAAAGTAGAGTGAGAATATTATACCCTACTTCTACTGGGAAGGGTTTGTATAAACTATAATCACATCTCTTAAAGTCCCATTAAGCCTTGCTTCTAGTCCATTAGTTTGGGAATGTTAGGCTGACATTTTTATTCATGTAACCCCATAGTATTCTCAGATATTCCTATATCCAAGAGAGATAAGTAAACCCTTAGCCTGACCATAGAACTTCCGAATATATATGGTTAGTTGAAGACACATTTCTCTCTCCACTTACCCAAGCTCCATAAAACGATCATAAAGGAACAAAAGAACAAAGTCATTGGGAGAATATAACAACAATGAACACATGTAAGTTACATGTTTGTTCACCTGTTTCCTTAGAATCTGGCAGATAGCAGGTAAACAACTTTTGAATGATTACAAACTGAATTAAAAGAATCAGATAGACTCTTTTGCAAGATGAAGAGCTGTTAAAGGAGTGATAATAGAACATGGCAGATAGGAATTGGTTACAACTTATGAACTCGAAGAGGAGGTATTATTGATACTAGGAAAGATTAAACTTTTTCTTTCTGTCTTGTTGCCTCCCTAGGGCTGGAGTGTGTAATCCTGTTGCTGTCGTTAATCCTGTTGCAGTTCACTCTTATCCAATTCTGTATGCTTCTTAGATCCAGAAACAGGCATGTTATGTCCTTGTGCCTCTGCTCTGCCCAGTTAGATGTTGTCATCCCTGACTAAGAAGAATGCATTAGATCCAGTAAAAGCTTCATGTTCAGTCTCAGTTGCAAACAGTGGAGCATTTCAAAGTAGGGATCCTGAAGCCTGCTCCACAGGCTTTACTGATTGTCTGCAGGAAACGGCTCTCATCTTAACTTCTGTGCCCTTGAATCAAAAGACATTTTTGCTGGTCACCCAGGACAACGTTTTCTCTAATATTCCTCATAATTTCCCTACCAATTCTTAAAAGTATGATTCTCCTCTGAGAGTTAAAGTAGCAAAACCTGTATATGACGCACACGCTTCTTCATTGTTTAGAAGAAACCAGAAGACATTTTGTAAATGGGCAGCTGAGTGATATGGGGCTAGTAATGGAAGGGAGGCTTTGGAAGGACTGGCCTTGAATGTGATTAACTTAACAGTAAAACCCAATGAAATCAATCAGTTCCTTCCTGAAGAGACCACAGCATGGTGCTGAAGAGTGTGATCTCAGGAATACAGATCTGGATTTAAATCCCTGCCTCGGGTGACTTTGTAAACCACGTGTCCTCTATGGAAATCAGTTTCTTCATCACTGAAATGGAGATAACTGGTATGTCATTGGGGTTGCGTGCTGATTAATGAGGTAATGTCTGCAGTGGTTAGTATAGTAAGTGGCACATTTAACAAGTGGGTCTTCATGAAGCTGAGAAAAGGACACCAAAGGACCAAAATTTGTCATTGTTCCTCTAACACACCCAGAGGACACAGAGTCTGAGTGTGAAGGAAATCAGCATTTAGGTCCCTGGGGAGTTGAACTCATGTGGAACAAGTGCAGTACATCAGGATTTCCTGTGGCCTCTAGAAGCCACCCTTCAAGGCCACCCACTTCCCACTATACTCATCAAAGCAACGCTGTGGTGAGGAATTTAGCATCCCAATTTTCTGCTGCCTGGGAGAGCTCTAAATATTGTATTCCAGTATTCTGTTCACTTAGCAAAGGGTTTTCGCATTCCAAATACATGAATTGCAGTTTGATCTACATTTTAGATTCTTGTTTGTTTTGTTTACATGAGTCACTGTCTAATCTTGATCCTGATTAGGATGAACTCAATAAGTGATACCTGCTGTGTGGAGTCATAAGTTTTTCCACACTGTCTCCATTTCATGCCTATCCTTTCCCTTTCCAGGGGTGACCTCCTGTGTCCAAATGACACTGGTTTCTCTCTGTAGATTCTCCCATCACCATTGACCTTGCTCCACTCCACTCGGACCTTCTCTGGTGCCTGAGACTCTGCTCCGTACCATGCCTACCATCAATTCCGGGGAAGCAGCTGTTTTCAGGGCTTCATTGGTTATGCAAGAAATAGTGGTTCAGAGACACACTGAGCCCAAATATGTCTGCTGCCTGATTTTACCAGAGTACACACATATTTGGCTGATGCTTCCATATCTTCTTGCCTCAAGGGGTTAATTTCTTCCGGAATTGAGGTAGTTTTCCTCATTCAGGGGAGGGGATATAGTTCCTCCCTCTGGCCCTTTAAAGGGTCTCTCTCTGAGAGTCAGAGCCTTCTTCTTAGCTCTAGAAAATTTTCCCCCAAATTTCCATTTTATTTTCTTATGTGAACAAATATGATTCTGTCAGAGGGTCTGATATTAACTGTAGGAAACAAGAAATCCCACAGCTTGTTGGGATCCCACAGGGTGTTGGCTATTATCCCCTATCTCCAACCAGTTCATTCTTTTAGACCTATTACAACTAACTGTGACTACTAGAATTTTCTTTTTTTAACATGTTTATCTCAAAGTAAGTCAGCTTCTTCCATTATCATTCCCCACCTCTCACCTCACCCAGTCTTCTGTTACAAGAACCCAAAATCTTTATTCTTACTGAGTTACTGTCTGGCTAGTCATTGGAGTAGGTAAATATTTGATTTACTTCTGGATTCTTCCACTCTTCTCCCTGCTTTTGAGGTATTACTTACATGCAATAAGATTTATTTATTTTAAGGACGCATTTTGGTGAAGTTTTGTAACCATATACAATTGTATAAACCACCACTACAATCAAGACAAGGCAAGTTTTTCACTCTAAAAAGTTTCCTTCCTTCACTGCTGTTTAGAGATGACTAAATCCTTGAAGCACCATTTACCTCAGACTTAAAGATTCTTTATAGTGAAACACTTTAGGGGAAATTTTATTTAAAAGTTGTAATCTAGGTGATATGTTCAAAGTTTTCACTTTGGGGGACTTCCAGGTCTGATGTTCCAGTTGTATCTGAGCTTTTTCTCTCAGCTAAAGGCCACATTTGCCATCTACATCTGCTATTGATGTAGAATATGTTCACAGATGGCAGGAATCTTGGGCAAAGACTAATACACTGGCCTCATACCCTCTCAGACTTGCCAGCTGCCATTTTAACAATTCTTGGTTAGTCTCACAACTCATCCAGCAGTGGCCATCCTTTCCCCAGCTAATGAACTGAATGAAGTGTCACAATCAGATCTTAGCAGCTTTAGAAAACTGTGTTATCCAAAAGGCGTTGCATTCTCTTCTGTTCTTTATAGAATCTCTTCCATTCCATTCAGCATTCCAGGTCTTCATCTAGTAAACAGAAGTGCTCTTTGTTTTTTCCATGCTTCTTTTATTGCATATCTTGATCTGCCCACTATGATCATGTGTGACCTTAGTAATTATGGCTCACAGAATCTCCATTTCTATCTATCCATCCATCCATCCATCCACCCACCCACCCAACCACCCACCCATTAGTCAACAAGCATCCAATATGTAGGAATACGTGATTTACATATGCCAGGCATGAGATAGCATTGCACTTTACAATATTATCTAATTGGATCCTTACCAATACACTGATTTTGTATTTGAAAGAACCAGGTGGCTTACCTAAGGAAACTGATGACAATAAATGATAACTCAAAATCTGATTCTGTCTGATTGCCAAGAGTATTTTTTGTCCTGAGTTCTGAGTTGGTTGTGTTGTGTTGTTGGATTGTGTTGTTGTGTTGTGTTGTGTGTGTGTGTGTGTGTGTATGTGTGTGTGATACCTCAGTGCAGAGACTGAGTACAGATTTGGCTCTATGAGTCTGAAGTTCATTTGAAAGGTCTGGAACAAAGATAGAAATTCAAGAATTATTGACACATGGATGGTTTTGGAAGCCATCACATAAACGGGATTGCCAGTCGAGAGTGGAGAGACAAGATCAGAAGAGGTGATCCAACTAGAATCACAGCCCAGACTCTGGTTATAACATTCTGCACTACCTTAGTCTCCACATGTTTGCTTGTCTCTGTCAGCTGTTCTTCATGTTATTACAGAACAGCATATTCACAGCATTGTCTCTTGGTATCCTTCTTTGCTCTAAGAGACACATGTTAAAAGTGGAAACTCTGCTTCCACCCACTAAAGTAAAGGAAGAAGATGCTTCTTGAGTACCCATCCTCTATATACCCTGGCCATGTCTAGGTCTCAGGTCTGACTTACCAACCCCATAGCTACTCACTCAGTCACTGGGAGTCTGTTGTATGCATTGTCCCTCTCCCAATCACCCATCTCCATTGTGCAAGGATACTTTTCCTAACCTAAGAAAGCCTTCTTCTCCTCCCTGACTTAACCTAGACAAAATTGAAATTTATCATGGAGTTCAGCTATTATGAGAAGGTATACACTAAAAGGTATGCCCGAATGAAACGCATTCATATCTCCAGTTTACAACTGGAACATCAGACCTGGAAGTCTCCCAAAGATTTTTAGATTCTAGTTTTATTTATAATCTAGCCGGAAACTTGCCTATCTGTTCTTTCTTACAAAATCCATCCCCAAACCCGTGCTTAGTCTTTCTCAACACTGTTTCCTAAGTTCACCGCAATTCTATTTCAGGAATTTTGGGATTATTCTATGACCCTCCAGTGGGAGGCCTAGATTTCTTCTTTATTGATTTGGGGTTAATGAGAAGTTTCTAGTTAAAGACCATTTTCACTTTTCTGGATCACACTTCATACTCCTGAGGCCTACTAAGTAGGCTGTTCATCCCACCCACAAAAACCACATATATCACATATATCAGAGATGGCTGAATGTTTTTCTACCATAATGAGGACCAAGGCCAGGTAGATGCCCAGTCCTAGGAACTATGCTATATACATAATGTTCATCCCAGGAGAGAACTCAGTAAAATAGAGAAGAGGACGTAGGTTTGTATGTCTGTAGAAAGTCTTGGGTTAGGCCAGGCGCAGTGTCTCACACCTGTAATCTCAGCACTTTGGGAGGCTGAGGTGGGTGGATCACAAGGTCAGAAGTTCAAGACCAGCCTGGTCACGATGGTGAAACCCTGTATCTACTAAAAATAAAAAAGTTAGCTGTGGCTGAGGCAGAGAATTGCTTGAACCCAGGAGGTGGAGGTTGCAGTGAACTGAGATCGGGCCACTGCACTCCAGCCTGGGTGACAGTGAGGCTCCATCAAAAAAAAAAAAAGAAAGTCTTGGGTTAGATATTTAGGAGAACTTTTTTTGGCCCTGGGGATGAGTGAAACTTTTTAACACTAGAGGACTGCAGCAGTCCTTGTTGTTATTCTTATTTTTAAAAGAAAACAAATCACTTCCCAAAGATAGTTTAAATGCCATCCTGCCTGGAGGAAGGGCAATGGGCTAAATAACTTCTCAAGGTCTTCCTTAACCCAAGGACTTTTATAGCCAGTCATTCAGAAAATGTGCTCCCTGAGTAAAAATCAGCCTAACTGCCCTTTTCCAAGTGAAAATTCAAATACCTGTTTTCTGATAGGTGTCCAAGTTTCAATGATATATTGCTATCCTACATTATGAACCACAACACCTTTTCTCAGATGTCAAAATCTTCTCTTACCAATACAAGCAAATATCTATTTCCCTCAGACATCTGGCTGATTCCCAGGCAAATCTGAGTCAAGAGCTCAGTACTCATTATCTGCCTGGTTTGTGCTGTCTTATGAGCACCTGGGGGACATAACTGAGACTTTGTTCATCCTGGCTCAGGAGGGAGCAATAGGTATTGGTGATTTAAGGGCTCTATATTTGGGATTGAGAGACTTGAATTTTTGGGTTGGCTCAGCCCCCAACTAACTGTGGCACAAATTTCTGTGCCTCTTTGGATCTCAAGGCATAGAGGTTAGGAGTGCAGATGCTGGACCAACATGGGTTTACAACTTATTAATGGAATGACCTTGCACAAGCTACTTAAACCCTTTAAACTCTGTTTACAGTTTAGCCTTCTGTAAAATTCTGATAATGACACCTACTTTATAGAAGAAGCGTGGTAAAGATTGAATGGGAGAATTTACGTATCTTGTGTATTTGATCACTTGGTACAATCGTAGATACTCACTACCTGTTAGAGGTTATCATTTGCTTAGATTTTATTTGTAGAATCAGGAGGTTGGCTAAAGATGAAAGATTCCTTTCCACTATGAGAGTCTGTGAGTCAAACACTACTTTTTCTGTAGTGATATCTACTTCCTCTCCTTCGTTGATCTCCATTTGCATGGGATCCCCACAATTTCCTACAACCACAAAGCTAATTGGTATGTTGCCTGCTATGCTGAATTTCCTCTTTCCCACAGCACGGGGCTCCTCCCTTGCTGCTCACTCCTCCACATGGTGGTCCCGTGTTTGATGAAGGATCATGTCAGGTCGACAAGTGTACATCCTCCTCCTCCCTGGCCATTAATTCTGTCAAGCACTGAGCAATGTTGTTGCCAAGCCTTCCTCTCCTGTGAGCAATCTGCGAGACTGCCTGACATTTATAAGTTCCGGAGCTGTTTTTCCCCCGAAACAAAGTCATCTCCCAACTTTTACATTATAGATCATCCTGGAGCTTTATTTTCACCATCACTGAGCTGGAAAGGGGACGAAGATATCCCATATTTTTCTCCTCCTCAAAAGCAAGCATCTTGAATAAAAACCCTTTTGATTCTCATCTTTTTCATTTGCTCTCCTAATGCTTAAATGAAAATGAGACTTTGCCTTTTGATTTTTCACTCCTTTGTCAATTTTCCAGTGGCTGCTAACCCAACAGCAGCATGGACAGGCTTCAGCAGCTCCTCATGGGTGAGAATGTAAGGGTGGCAGCTCCATCACCAGGCACCTGGGGCTGCCTGGGTGTTCTCTCAGTGCCAGTTTTGCTAATGCCCCAGAACTAGTTTGACTGAATAGCTTTTAGAATAGTAAAATCTGTGTGGCAGCCTGGGAACAAAACTCTTCTTAATAGCATGTGTGTGGGGGGGTTGCGGACACACATGTGGGAGGCAAGAACTTCAGAAGCTCGGTTTAAAGTTCTAACTCATCTCAGGCTTCCCTGGGCTTTCAGGATAATTTAGCCCTCCAATCACAGTAAGAATGTAAATGTCCTAATTTATGGAATGGTGCTGATAACTTATTGTGTTGACCTTACCAAGGGCATTTGCCATTTGAATGAAGACCACATGAAAAGTGTATTTAACCTCCAATGTTCTGCTCTCATAATGGAATTTCAGGCAGCCCCTTAGCTGATTGAGGGACATGTATTTGCTCTGGAGCGTCTCCCTGGTATTTCTTAAACCTCAAATCACATATATAAGGTAGCCATGTAACTCTAATTATATTTCAGGTTGATTTTACATACACACATATGTCTTTGGTGGGGTTCCTTTCCTTGCCTGCTGCTGCTCGATGTGTCTGGACTGACACCACAGTTACCCAGACCGACAAGAGCTTGTTGTTCTATTACTGAATTGTTATTAAGTTTTGTTTTTCCATCTCTTTGAATTTTCAATATATTGGTTTTTATTCTACTCTTCTCTTCACTAAAGGGAAGGAGAAATTTATTTGGCAGGTGCAGTTCATAGTTTTAAAATTAAATTGACTTGATCCTTTTGTCTTCCTCCTTCTGAACCCTCTATTTACATGTTTTCACTGTCTCTATATCTTACTTTACTTTATCTCTTTCACTTTCCCTCTGCTTTCTTCCTTTTCTCTCCTCTTTTTCTCTCTGTCACACACACACATGCATGCTCACACACACAGATACTTCCTTAGTTGTAGCTCTCTGGTTTTCACACACATAATTCCTTTTTCCCTGCTTTACAAGCTCTGATTCTCGGTGATGTCACTAGGTGAGCTATTTGATGACCATTACTCAGTGGAGGCTAGAAAGGGCATTCCTGGATCCTGATATCCTTCCGGTTTCCTTTCCTTTGCTTAGACATACAAGCTCCCTTGTGCTTGGCAGTTTCGGTTAAGGGTTTATTGACTCCTACCTTGACACATACTCTGATAGAGAGTAATACTTGTATGCTTGATGTAGAAAACACTGGCTAACCTTATTAAATTCCCTAGCTTGGCAATGCTAAAAGGTAGAGGTGTTACAGATTTTGTGGGGCCTGAAGGTAATACAAGACAAATAATATAAAATTACAAATAAAAATAATATTGAGAGCCTTAAAAGGGAGCCGTGCACGTGAAAGGCCCTGAAGCTTTAGGTTCACTAATTTCATGATAAATGTAATTCTTTTAGAGTGGGGTCCTCATTGCAAGATCCTGAAATGTTTTGCCTTTCCTATTGTTTGTTTTGTCATAGTTTTTAAAGATGTCCTCAATCATTCCTGTCACGTATTCATTTACACTTAAAACTAAGATACAACTGCCTTTTGGCTTCTGAGCCTGTTGTTCAAGCCACCCTCTAGTTGCCAACCCTACCTTCCTATCAAATTTGCTCCTGATGTGTGATTTTGGTTCTAGCCTCTGGCCCCTCAGTTCTTGACCTTCCCTTCTATTTATCCTGAAGTCCTGTCAGTTCCAATTCTTCCCTTTCTAGACTGATTAAACCTCCCTACATTTCCTGTAGATTCAGGGAGAGATTACTCATTGTATTCTCAGCCTCAAGGAACCCAAATTCCATCCAAATTCCATTGCCTGGGGGCAGTGTTTAGAAAATGACAAAAATATCTTTTAGAATAGTAAAGTCTGTGAGGCAGGTTGGACCCCATTGTCGGGTTAGAAATTCAAGAAGAGGCTTTGGACAGTTACACAGATTTATTTGCACCCATAGTGAGTCCAGGTCAATCCCTCAACCGGGCTCGTCTGTCTCTTCAGTCATGTATCAGCTCCTTCCATCCTAATAGAGAACAATATTATTTGTATCTTTTACCAAACTTTGCAATCTTACATCACACAAGGGAAAAGCATCTCCTGTTATACTATTGCAATATCAGCATTATACCCAGGGGGGTCTGGAAGCACAGATGCAGGGAACTCAGCCCACCCTAAGGATACACGATGGTTTCTATGAGGAGGTTACGGAAGACCATGAATGTCAAGTCAACCAATTTGAACTTTATCTTCAGGAAAATGGAATTCACTGAAGGATGTGAAGCTCCAATGAAGGGTAGAGCCTTCACCAGGTTTTCCTTCCAAACATCTCCTGCTAACAGTTTACAGAATATGGCTTGGAGGAAACCCTACTGCAGCCAGGGAAGATAGTTGGTCAACCACTACAATCCAATTGAGAGACCAGGACAGGGCTGGCAGGGACAGAGAAGGGGCAAAGGAGACAGAGAAGAGGTGAAAGCTTCAAAAAATACTTAGAAGATAAAGAAAGTAGAATTGAATAATTTGGAGCTTGAATTCGAATCCCAGCAATTGGCAGGACTGTATTTGGTCCTTACCAAATCTTTTCCGACTGTCTCATGTCTACTTCATTCCTTTCCTAGCTAGGATAGATGTAGAAGATGATGTCTTTCATCTTTTGTAAGGTGAGCTGTGTTCATTTGGTAAGTTGAATTACCCAATATAGCCCATGGCAGTGAGCCCTTCACTCACTCGGGGTGAGTAAAGGAATCTCCCTTTAGCGGGATCTCAAATCTTAATTAGCTACAGGCCTGGGTCCAGCTGCCATCGCTAGTGGGGGCTCTGCAGCTGTCTTCCGTGCCCTGTTGTTGTGTCTGGGCTTGCTTTCTCTCTCAGACTACTGATTGTAGAGGGTGGCCTTGCCTTTCCCTGGTGTTTATGATGGGTGAGACAGGGCTTTTGTGGCTATGACGCACTGTAATTCACAGAGCTCAGGGCTTCCACTAGGTGAAGCTCAGACATATAAAGCATGGCCTACAATCCAAGGCCTCCCGGATTCTAATCAGACAGGGCTGATTCCTCTCCTTCCAGTGGCTTTTATGACCCATCCTTGCCTGAGATGACGAAGTTCCTCGTTGTCCACCAAAAAGTAAAAATCCGTAAGAGGCAATTCAATTTCACAGGTCATAAAGTTATATGTCCACTTCTTGCACTTCTTCTTCTTGTTTATTATGGTGGAAAACTTCTGAGTTCACCATCTATATTTTGTCAGTGGATAAAAATCGTTTTATTCTACATGTTTCTCCTGCATCCTGCCACCCTCTGTCCTCACCCTGGCCTTGCTTATATTTCATTCTATTGCTTACCTAAGAGATCCTTAAATCAAAACTCACCACTTCTTGGCAGATAATACCAATCTGCCTGTTGCTGAGACTGGAAATGCATTTCCTCTAGGTGACAGAATTTTTGGTGGCAAGGAGGTGAGCAAAAGAAGGGGCAGAGACTCCTTTTTTGAGCAGCAGACTCCCTTTTTAGAGTAACTGTATAGTTTTTCTTTTCTCCTTGGCCCCCAAGAGTTTACATACACAGATACAGTGTTCTCCCCCCGAGTATGGTAGAAATCTAGTTCCTCTGTTCATTTGTTCCTTTATTTCCATTAAACCTGGTATGGAAGTATGTTTCACAGTGTTAGCCTCACACACAGCCTGTTGCAGAAGCAGCCTGTTGTATCATGGAACTTCTTGTCCCCAGAGCCATGGCTGATTGAACCAGGAATCAAACCTGATTTGAACCTGATTAAAAGGTAGCCAGCGAACTCATTACCTAACCTAGGACTCATATGGCCCAGCACAGAGATAACCTGGGCCAATCAGATTCCCCTTCTTGAGAATTTGTTTCTCCCCAACATTTTGTTATGAAACATTTAGAAAAGTTGAAAGAATTACACATTAAATACTTCTAAAGCCAGCACTGGATTCTATGATTAACGTTTCACTATTTGTTTTATTACATATCTATCTCTCTAGCCATTCTTCTAGTGATCCATCAATATATCTTATTTTTTGATGCATGTGAAAGTAAGTTGCACACATCACTACAGTGAGAGACACAGGATGTAGCATCTATTTTTAACTTATAGAGAGTGCTGGAGCTGGAAGGTCATGTAGACTAGGAGAGAGAGAGATGACTGGGTTAAGTCGTATACAGCTGAGAAGTGATAGATCCAGTTTGTAGAGAGACATGAGGCAGATGTGCTGAGGAGAGCAGAGGCACGTGGCTGCTGTGGGACATGGAGATGCGGAAAGGGTTTCAGTTCAGACGCTTTTCCAATACTCAGTTAAAATTCCCATGCGACCCAGCTGTATGTGCTTTTTAATTTTTGGTTTTTAGATACAATGAGATTTCTAGGGACCTTTAAATTTCCTCACTGTACTTGAGTTAGTTTGTGTAGCTGGCAACTTAAAGATTCCCACTTTCAGCACCATGCTTATTTCAGCATGTAGTCATTGGGCTCCTACCATAGCTAAGAAAGCATGTTAGGCACTCTGAGGACACAGTTTCCTCTGCTTGTAATGCCCTGGCCCGATGACCTGCCAGACAAACTCCTGCTCTTCTTTTGATGACACCCTCTCTATGAAGCCTTCCCTGGCTGGTCAAGGCACAAAGAATCAAGCTCTTATTTGTGCTCCTAAGACCGTTATACATACTTGCACTGCACTAATTTCAACATTGTGCCTTATTTATTTCTTTTTGAGACAAGGTCTCACTCTGTCATCCAGGCTGGAGCTCAGTGGCACAATTATAGCTCACTGCAGCCTTTAATTTCTGGGCTCAAGTGATCTTCCCACCTCACCCTGGTGGGAAGTAGCTGGTACTACAGGCATAAGCAAGAGTGCCCAAGCATTGTGCCATATTTAATATTTTATGTGTTTTAGTTCTCTGCAGGCTTTGAGTGACAAAGCAGATAATGCATTATTCATTTTTGTATCACTGTGAACTAAGTCTATGTGACACATAGTAGGCCTGCAATAAACATAGCGAGATTGGTATATATTTGATTTTGTTGATATAAATGGACGGGAAAGCTCTCTGGGCCTGTTCTGCAGGAAGCTGCTGCTATCCTCTAGCAGAACAGGCACTGCTCAGATCATCTTGTAAGAGAGAAGCTTTCACGATGAACGCCATGAGCCAACAGTCTCCAGCTGCAGCATGTTGGCCAAAGAGTTCTTTGGTGGCTTAAAAAGGAGAAATTGTCCCTGCATGGTACACTCCTCCATTGGCTCCAGCCAATAACTGAGCATAAGGGTATATATGTACGTAGGGGAATAAGACTTTGTCATTTCTGCCCAACATGCATATGGCCAAAACTTTTTCAGAGCAGCATGGCAGTCTTCTGAGGCTCTTCCCACCATATCCTCCTTCCTTCCCTCTGTCTTCCAGGGATGATGGATTTGCATTGCAGTCTGAAGGTCACCCCTGCTGACTCCTGCTCCTTTGCTCCTATATTTTTCATAGGTATTATCCCCAGTGATTTGCTTGCCTTTCTCACACTGTCTTGATATCTGTATCTTTGAGAATCCAAACCAACACAGTTGTTACCAGAGCTGGACCAAGAAGGCAAGTGGCAAGATGGGGTTTGGGAACTGACTCTGACCACCATCTGGTTCTGGTATGTGGTTCATAGACAGTTCTTAGCATAAGGTGGCAGCCCAATTGGTAAAACTTTCACCAGCTGTGGACCTGGAAAATGTCCCAGTGGAAGGAATGCCCTTCCTAATGTGAAGACTCAGGCATTGGAAAGGTACATGGGACAATGCACATGGGACAGTGGGATTGCCTCATTGTTACTAAGTTGCCTTGACCCTCTACAGTGTGACAAAGAGAAACAGGGTAGTTAACAAACAGCTAAAAATTAAGCATGTTGGCCGGAGAGCTTTTTTGGTAGCTTAAAAACAGGTCATTATCACCTGCAGTGGATGATTAGATACAACTGAGAAGCAAACACAGGATCCAAAAGTGAGGGTCACTTATGCGGAATTAAGAGGATGGTTGATTATACCTGAGATCTGAAGGGCAAGATAGATGGAGAGCCAAGAAAGATGTTTCTGAATATATATGATTAAAACAGGGCAAGAGTGGAAAAGCAGAAGCCTGATGCTAGTTGCACTAATAAAATATCATGACCCGTTGCTCAATTTCTAGGCCTAACCCATCTTTCACATCAGAACCCATTAAATTAAGAGTTGGAGTAAGAATCATACAAGGTCACAGCAAGCATATACTGCAAAGATTCCTCCAGGAATCTTTTCCAAAGGGACATTTGACCACTTACTTGGATGACTATACACTGGGGGAGAAAAGGGAATACTCATTTTGATGACTATTGAGCACAGAGTCTGCGTTGACATGGATACCCAATGATCCAGAGTATTATCCTGGCCCCCGTGTTAGAATGGAGCATACAGGAACCAGGAAATAAATGGACACTGATTAATCAAGCCTGATTAAATCAGGCTTGCAGTGGGTCCATTTCCTGAGTCTCTAAGAGTATAACTGGGATTAAAATATGTGGCAGTGGAGTAACCGGCACCCTGATTCGTGGCTTGTGTGGTGAGAACTGTTGTTGTGCAGAATGTGAAGTGGAACTTTCTGAAACTGCCACTCCGTCTACCCATGGGCAAGAACACTATCACATTCTAGAGGGCAATGGCAGAGATTAGCATCACTCCTAAAGAGCTAAAGGATGTAGGACTGGTGGTACCTATCCTAGCTCCATTTAATTTGTCCATGAACCCTGGAGAAATCAGATAAATCCTTGAAATGACTGTAGACTACACTCAACCAAGTAACATTCCTGAATGCATCTGCCATGCTGGGTATTGTATTGTAACCACTAATTGGGCATCATTTATGAATCAGAAGAGAGGGCCAAAAATTGTTTGCATTCACATAGAATGAACAAAAACATTTCTTTACAGTTTTACCTCAGTGCTGTGTTAACTCTGCCATGTTTTTGATAATAAAATTCAAAGAGATATGGACCATCTGGACATACCGCAGGATATCATATTGATCCAGTACATCTGTGATATCATGCTAATTGGACAAGGTAAGCTAAAGTGACTACTCTGCTGGGGGCCTTAATACAGTGATTGCTTCAGAGGATAGATGATGAACTCTACAAAGATAAAGTAATCATCTGCCACTTCATAAAAGTTTTCAGGAGTTCCTTGCCAGGAATCCCCTCCAAGGCAAAAAATAAAAAAAGAATATAAATTCTGTATCTTACAACCTTGCATCCAACTACAAATAAGAAAGCACAAATAAACAGGTTTTTTTTTTTTTTTTTGGAGAAAGGGTCTCACTCTGTCACCCAGGCTGGAGTGCAGTGGCATGATCACAGCTCTCTGCAGCCTCAACTTCCCAGGCTCAAGTGATCCTATCACTTCAGCCTCCTGAGTAACTGTAACTACAAGCATGTGCCACCAAACCCAGCTAATTTTTGTGTTTTTTGTAGAGATGGGGTTTGGCCATGTTGCCCAGGCTGGTCTCGAACTTCTGGGCTCAAGCAATCCACCTGCCTCGGCCTCTCAAAGTGCTAGGATTACAGGAGTGAGCAACTGCACCTGGCCCTGTAGGTCTTTTTAGTTTCTGGAAGTAACATATTCCATATCTATACATTCCTCTCCATGCCACATCTGAGGTCATAGGACAAGGTGCCAACTCTAAGTGGGGGCTGGAGCAGGAAGGGGCTCTGCAGTAGGTCCAAGTTGTCATGTGAACAGTGCCTCCTTTTGAACTCTGTCATCTTGTAGATCTTTTGGTGTTAGAGGTGTCAATGGTAGGAGAAGATGCAGTGTGGAGTTCGTGGCAAGCCCCAGGGGAACTTGGCCATTCTGGAGCTAGGCCATGACATCTACAGCAGAGCATCATGCACCTTTTGAAAAATAGTTCCTAGTATGCTATTGGGCCCTGGTAGCTGTGGAACACGGGACCATGGGATACTAAATGACCACACATTCAGAACTGCCCCTCATTAGCTGAGTTCAACCAGACCCCCCAAGTCATAAAGTTGGGCGGACCTGATAACAATCATTATAAGTTGGGTAGGCCTAGCAGCAATTATTATGAGAAGCAAGTGGTATAGCCAAGATTGAGCCCAAGAAGAACTAAAGGAGAAATAAACTGCATGAGCAGGTAGCCAACCCACTACGGTTGCACCAACATGCCTTTTTCAGCTCTAATCCACTTATTTCTCATTTATCTGGGGTGATTGTGCTATCTGTGGCTTGTTCTTATGGTAGTGGACGAAGAGCAGATGTCAAGTCCTAATGTCCTGGCACATATTAAGCCTTGATGAAGAGGGAGAGGGTAGTGATTCTCTGTTGAGCAATAATCCAAGCTGTTCCAGTCTGATCTCTTGTTCATAAATATTCAGGTCCCTCGCACATATAAAATATACTTATACCTTACCAAGATCCCGCAATGTCTCAGCAAATTATGAAACAGTCTCAAAGTCCTTATAATTTTTATCAGGTCTTATATCTGATCTTACAATTTATATGAGACCAGGATTGCTCCTCTTAATCTAAAAATCTAGGTGCAAAAAAACTGACAAGTTAATTGCCCATGACACACCCAACATTAAACGGTTGAACAAGGACAGCACAACTACAATACCCATCTCTGTTTAAAAAGGGGAAGAACCAATGATCCTCAATATTCTGAGTTGTTGCTAATATCCCCTACCTTGAGGGTAAGAAACGTTCTTTAATTAGGCCCTAATTAATTAGGCCCCTGGGAGAGTGGCAGGTCCCATAAGATTGTAATACCATATTCTAGTCCACCATTGTCCCTAGCTCTTGGTTTCTCCATTCGAAGGTCCTTCTCTATCCATCCAGCTCTTTGGCCATTTCTGAGGATAGTATGGGAGAATATATACCCTTTTTGGAAGCTGAATAGCTATTTAAGTCGGTTTCCTGCTTGTGGAAATTTGGAGGTCCAGAGATCTTATTATATCTTTCGCAGTCTTAGACTCTTTTAGTCCAGGCTCGTAACACTTTTACTAATACAACTCTCTCAAAAACATTATGGTCTTTCTCTATATTTGATTTTAATCAAATGTATATACCAAAAAATCATAACAACGATACTTCTTGAGAAACACCTTTCTTCACACCCTTCGCCCCTACTTAGCTTTTAGTACTCTGAGATCATCAGGCTTCTGTAGAACTGCATCATTAGACCTTCTAGGGACACTTCTGTTCAGATAAAAGTTCTTTTTAATTTAATTTAATTTTATTTTTTTTGTTTGTGGCGGAGTCTTGCTCTATTGCCAGGCTGAAGTGTAGTGGCACGATCTCGGCTCAATGCAACTTCCACCTCCCAGGTTCAAGCAATTCTGTGCCTCAGCCTCCCGAGTAGCTGGGATTGCAGGCGTGTGCCACCATGCCTGGTTAATTTTTGTATTTTTAGTACAGACGGCATTTCTCCATGTTGGCCAGGCTGGTCTTGAAGTCCTGACCTCGTGATCCACCCACCTTGGCCTCCCAAAGTGTGAATTACAGGCATGAGCCACCGCGCCTGGCCCAGATAAAAGTTCTAATAGAGAACATCTTCATCCTTTGAGAGGTGTTTTGTTTGTTTGTTTGTTTTTTATTATTTACATATTTATTTATTTATTTATTTTTATTTTTTGAGACAGAGTCTCACTCTGTCACCCAGGCTGAAGGGCAGTGGTGTGATCTCGGCTCACTGCAACCTCTGTCTCCCAAGTTCAAGCGATTATCCTGCCTCAGCCTCCTGAGTAGCTGGGAATACAGGTGTGTGCAACCACGCCCAGCTAATTTTTGTACTTTTAGTAGTGGCAGGGTTTCACTGTGTTGGACAGGCTGATCTCAAACTCTTGACCTCAAGTGATCTGCCCGCCTCGACTTCCCAAAGTGCTGGGATTACAGGTGTGAACCACCGTGCCTGCTCTGTCACCCAAGCTGGAGTGCAGTGGCATGTTCTCAGCTCACTGCAACCTCCACCTCCCAGGCTTAAGTGATTCTTGTGTCTCTCAGCCTCCTGAGTAGCTGGGATTACAGGTTTGTGCCACCCAAGCCCAGCTAATTTTTGTATTTTAACAGAGATGGAGGTTTCACAATATTGGCCAGGCTGATCTCGAACTCCTGGCCTCCAGTGATCCACCCACCTTGGCCTCCCAAAGTGCTGGGGTTACAGGTGTGAGCCCTAACACCCAGCCGAGAGGTGTTTTTAAAAATATATAGATAGGGTCTTGCTCTGTTGGCCAGACTGAAGGGCAGTTGCCAATCAAAGCATCATAGCTCACTATAAACTCAAACTCCTGGCTTAAATGGTCTTCTTGCCTCAGTCTCCTGAGTAGCTGGGATTTCAGGCCTGTGTCACCAGGCCCAGCTAATATTTTTATTTTTACTTTTTGTAGAGATGGAGTCTCACTGTGCCCAGGCTGGTCTCAAGCTCCTGGCCTCAAGCAAACCTCCCACCTTGACCTCCCAAAGTGCTGAGATTACAGACCTGAGCCACCATGCCTGGCCCCTTTAAGGGGTTTTAATAAAGAGTGTTACAGGTTTAAAATCTTACTGACAGTAGCCTAGGTTGGATTTTTCCCTGAAATTGTGTCATATGGATCACATTTTGATTTGGTAAGAAAGAGTTTTGTTTTCCAACTCTTCTAGTTCTGAAATTTTTAGGCTTTTTATTTTTCCTCTTAATTCTGTTTGTATCCAAGCCAATTCTTTCATGAACTTATTACTCTCTTGTATCTTATTACGCACAGTCAACAGAAGCCAGCTCATATTTCTACACTTCACCTCAGAATTCAACTGTACCATTTCATTTGGTACACTTTCTGCCTTACAGATTATCATGAGAGACATTTTACCAACAATTTCACCATCACCTAGCACAGGTCACCATTTTTCAGCTTCGTTTAAGTTTCCTTGAGCCATATATTTTAAGTTTTTGTTAACATAAGCACCTGCTTCTAGATACAAATTCCTGTATCAATCAGCTATCACTGCATAGTAAACCATCCCCAGATTTAGTGGTATGTAATAATAAACGTTTATTATCTTGCTCACAAATCTGCAGATCAGCCTGGGTGCCCTGCTTCGGATTGTGCAGCTTTGGCTGTGATGGCTCGTCTTCTTCCTTGTGCCTGTGGGTCAGCAAGAGTGCCTCTGCCCCACCTGCTACTTTCATTTTGTAGCCAGCTAGCTACCCAACGCATAGGTAGTTCTTCCTATGACAATGGCAAAAGCCCAGGCAAACAAGCCCCATTGCACAGACACATTTTAAGTCTTTGCCCATGTCCCATTTGCTAACATTCCATTGGACAAATCAAATCACATAGCTAAGCCCAGCCAACAAGAATAGGGTGGGAAAATATGTCTCCTCACAGTAGAAAAGAATGGAGTGAGTATTTTCTGAATGATAATCTGGACTATCATGGGTATGGTAATTTGGGGAAGTTTTACTAGCAATATACATGGAGTATTTGAATGTAGAGGTTGAGTATCCCCTATGTAAAATATTTGGGACCAGCGGTGTTTCAGATTTTAGATTTTTTTCAGATATTAAAATATTTGCATATACAGTCAGGCACCATATAACCATTATTTGGTCAATGGTAGACCACATATACAATGGTGGTCCCATAAGATTATAATAACATATTATAATACTCATATTATAATGATCTGTTGTAATTGCCTACAGTATTCAGTACACTAACATGTTGTACAGGTTTGTAGCCTAGGAGCAATAGGTTATATCATGTAGCTTATGTGTGTAGTAGGCTATGCCATCTAGGTATGTATAAGCTCTATAATGTTTGCACAACAAAGAAATTGCCTAAGAATGCATTTCTTGGAATGTATTTCCATTGTTAAGTGATGCATGACTGTACGTAATGAGATATCTTGGAAATGATACCCAAGTCTAAATACAAAATTCATTTATGTTTTATATATACCTTATACACATAGGCCAAAGGTAGTTTTATATAACACTTTGAATAATATTGTGCATGAAACAAAGTTTGTATACAGTGAAGCCTCAGAAAGCAAAGGTGTCACTACCTCAGCACCTACGTGGACAATCTGTGGTTGTTTGGCATTACTGTCATTCCTGACTCTGAATTTATTTGCTACTGATAAGCAATTATTTTCTTGCACTTATTCTCACAGAAGTACTTAACAGTAAAAAACGTAACATACCCTTAACACAGAGGAAAAAATAAATGTATTCAGGGTAACCAAGCAGCACAGTAGAATCACCAGAATACCTGCATCAGCTGCTAAACAACAGCAGGAACAAATAATGGCAGGCTTTCACTCAGCACCTGCAAGATTATTGTACACAGTATTTTATTTTTTTAGGTAAGAAGAAACATCAGAAACAGTTGAGGAACCAGGAAGTGAGTCCCCTAGGAATGAGGAAGCATTCTGCTAGACAGCTTTTTAAAATGTTTCCTCTATACGTGAAAAATAAAACCTTGCTTCTGAATGACTTTTGGGTAAACAATGAAATTAAAGCATAGATAAAAAAATTCAATGAAATAAAGGAAAATAGAGGCATAACATACAAAAACCTCTGGGATATGACCAAACAGTGTTAAGAGGAAAGTTTGTGGCACCAAATGCCTAAATCAAGAAATTAGATCTCAATTAACAACCTAACATTGTACCTAAAGGAACTAGAAAAACAAGAACAAATTAAACCCAAAACTAGAAGAAAAGAAATCACTAAAATCAGAGCTGAAATTGAGACAAAATCCATACAAAGGACCAACAAAAGGAAAAGTGGTTTTTTGATAGATAAGCAAGATTGATAGACCACCAACTAGGAAAAGAAAAGAAGATCCAAATAATCACAATCAAGAATGACAAAGGCAACATCACAAATAATCTCACAGAAATACGAAAGACCCGTGGAGACTACTATGAACATCTCTGTGCATGTAAACTAGAAAATCTACAGGAAATGAATAAATTCCTGGAAACACACAACCTCCAAAGATTGAGACAGGGAGAAATTGAAACCCTGAACAAACCAATAATAAGTGACAAAATTGAATCAGGAATAAAAACTTACTAACAAAAAAGCCTTGGACCAAATAGCTTCATAGCTGAATTCTACCAGACATACAAAGAAAAGCTAGTACCAATCCTAATGAAACTATTCCAAAAAGATGAGGAGGAGGCATTCCTCCCTAACTCATTCTTTGAAAGCAGCATCATCCTGTAACCAAAATCTGGCAAGGACACAACAAAAAAAGAAAACTATAGGCCAATATTCCTGATGAACATAGACACAGAAATCCTCAACAACATACTAGCAAACTGAATCCAATGACACACCAAAAAAATAATTCATCATGCCAAATGCACTTTATTTCTAGGATGCAAGGATGATTCAATATATGCAAATCAATAAATGTGATTCACCGCATAAACAGAATTAAAAATGAAAACTGTATGATCATCTCAGTAGACATAGAAAAAGCACTGATAAAATTCAACATTGTCTGATGATAAAAACCCTCCAAAAAATAGGCATCAAAGGAACTTACCTCAAAATAATGAGTCATCTATGACAAACCTACAGCTAACATCATACTGAATGGGTAAAGGTTGGAAGCATTCTCCCTAAGAAGTGGAACAAGACAAGAATACCCACTTTCACCACTCCTATTCAACATCGTACTGGAAGTCCTAATCAGAGCAATCAGGCAAGAGAAAGCAATAAATATCTAAATAGGAAAAGAGGAAGTCAAATTATCTCTGTTTGCTAATGATATAATTGTATACCTACAAAACTCTAAAGACCCCTCCAAAAGACTCCTATACCTGAGAAATGACTTCAGTAAACTTTCAGAATACAAAATCAATGTACACAAATCAGTAGCATTCCTATATACCGATAATGTTCAAAGCTCAAGCTGAGAACCAAATCAAGAACACAACACCATTTACAATAGCCGCACACACACAAAAGATATCTAGGAGTACCTTTAACCAAGGAGGTAAAAGATCTCTACAAGGAGAACTAGAAAACACTGATGAAAAAAATCATAGAAGACATAAACAAAAAGAAAAACATTCCGTGCTCATGGAATAGAATAATCAATATTGTTAAAATGTCCACACTGCCCAAAGCAATCTACAGATGTAACACAATTTTTATCAAACTGCCAATGTCATTTTTTACAGAATCAGAAAAAAAATTCTAAAATTTATATGGAACAAGAGAAGAACCTGAACATCCAAAGCAATACTAAGCAAAAAGAATAAAGCCAGAGGCACCACATCACCCAACTTCAAACTATACTGTAAGATCACAGTAACCAAAACAGCATGGTATTGGTAAAAAAAATAGACACATAGACCAATGGAACAAATTAGACAACCCAGAAACAAAGCTGTATATCTACAACCAACTAGTCTTTGACAGAGCCAACAAATATAAACTATGGGGAAAGGACAACCTATTTAATAAATGATGCTGGAAAAACTAACTAGCCATATGCAGAAGAATGAAACTGGACTCCTTCCTCTCACCATGTAAAAAATTAGCTCAAGATTACATTTGTAATGTAATCTTTCAATGTAAGTTTTACATTTAAAGATGTAAATGTAAGACTTCAATCTGTAAAAAATATTAGAACAAAACCTAGGAAATTCTCTTCTGGCCTAGGCAAAAATTTATGACTAAGACCTCAAAAGCGAATGCAACAAAAACAAAAATGGACAACTGGGACCTAATTAAAGTAAAGAGCTTCTGCAGGGCAAAATAAATTATCAACAGAGTAAATGGACAACCTACAGAATGGAAGACAATATTTGCAAACTATGCATTCCACAAAGCAATAATATTCAGAATCTATAAGGAACTTAAATCAACAAGAAAAAAATCAAATAACTCCATTAAAAAGTGGGCAAAGGACACTAACAGACACTTCTCAAAAGAAGACATACAAATGGCCAAGAAGCATATGAAAAAATGCTCAACATCACTAATCATCAGAGAAATGCAAATTAAAACCACAATGAGTTAGCATCTCACACCAGTCAAAATGGCTCTTATTAAAAAGTAAAAAATAACAGATGTTGGCAAGAATGGGGAGAAAGGGAATGCTTACATACTGTTGGTGGGAATGTAATTTAGTTCAGCCCCTGTGAAAAGCAGTTTAGAAATTCCTCAAAGAACTAAACAAAAAACTACCATTTCACCCAGCAATCCTATTATTGGGTATCTACCAAAAGGAAAAGAAATCATTTGTACCAAAAAGGCACCTGCACTCATATGTTTATCACAGCACGATTCACAAAGGCAAGGACATGGAATCAACTTAGGTGCCCATCAATGGTGGACTGGATAAAGCAAATGTGGTATATATACAACATGGAATACTATGTAACCATAAAAACAATGAAATCATGTTCTTTGCAGCAACATGGATGGAGCTGGGGGCCATTATCCTAAGTGAATTAATGCAGAAACAAAAAATCAAATACCACATATTCTCACTTATACATAGGAGCTAAACAATGGGTACATACATACGTAAAGATGTAAACAGATTCTGGGGACTCCAAAAGGGAGGAGGGTGAGAGGAGGGAAAAACAATTGAAACATAACTTATTTGGTATTATGTTCACTCTTTGGGTGATGGGATCAATAGAAGCCCAAATACCAGCATTATATACTATATCCGTGTAACGATACTGCACATGTCATTTCTGAATCTAAAATAAAAAGAATGCTTCCTCTAGAGTTATAAGACTCTCCAATGGTTTCTGTCTTAGAAGTCTAAATGCTGATACCAATAGTTGAACAACAGTACAAGAAGAAATGGTTATTATAGGTCAATATCTCTTATGGCCATGGATGCAAAAGTTCTAAACAAAATATTAGCAAATAACATCCTGTAATGGATTAAAAAGATGATATGTGATGACCAGATCTTGAGTTAGATCTCTTTAATACAAGATTAGTTTAACATTAGACCATCAAGGCTGGGCGTGGTGGTTCACACCTGTAATCCCAGCACTTTGGGAGGCTGAGGCAAGTGGATCACGAGGTCAGGAGTTTGAGACCAGCCTGGCCAACATGGTGAAACCCCATCTCTACTAAAAATACAAAAAATTAGCTGGGCATGGGGGCAGGTGCCTGTAATCCCAGCTATTCCGGAGGCTGAGGCAGGAGAACCACTTGAACCTGGGAGGTGGAGGTTGCAGTGAGCAGACCACACCACTGCACTCCAGCCTGGGCAACAGAATGAGACTCTGTCTCAAAAAAAAAAAAAAAAAAAAATTAGACTATTAATTAATATAATTCAATGCATTCATACATTAAGAAAAAATTAAAATCATATAGTTATTTGAATGATGTAGATGAGTGTTTTATGATTTCTATATATTTATATGATTTTTTAAAAACCAGAAAATTAGAAAAAGAACAATTTATTTAACAATTAAGTGAAAGTCACAAGAAACCTGTAGTTAACTGTTAATTAATGGCAAAAAAAAAAAAAAAATGACACGTCAAGAGTGTTTATTTTTACCACTTGTATTCAACATTGCACTGAAAGTCCTAGCCAGTACAAAAAGGCAAGAAAACATAATAAAAAATAGAAGAATTTGAAAAGAGGAAACAAAAGTGTGATTTTTCACAATTATATTATGGTATATGTAGAAAACCTGCAATGATCTAATGTGTTTAAATAAAGAAGAGAGTTAAGCAAGGATATTGGATATAAAATCAACATACAAACATTGATTGCATTTGCATACCCAGCAATAAAAAGCACTGAGAAAATGTAATTTTAAAAATACATCAATTGTTCTGGCTTCTAGTAACAGTAGAATAGCTTGGCTGCATTAATCTTTCATTAGATAACAATTTAAAATTTGGGAAAATATTTTTAGAATTATCTAAGTTTTTGGAGAAACAGTATTAACAAACACAGAAAGAAACTAATGAAGAATCAATGGTATAAAAATTAACTGTGAAGGATGTATTTCAGTTTGTGGCACTCTCCAATGCAACAAATCCAAATGCACAAAAACCCATAGTCTTATTGGCTTAATGTGTTAAGGAACAGAAATTGAGACTAGTAAAAAAGGTAGAAAGGGGGTCAGGTGCAGTGGCTCATGCCTGTAATCCCAGCACTTTGGGAGGCCGAGGCGGGTGGATCATGAGGTCAGGAGATAGAGACCATCCTGCTAATATGGTGAAACCCCATCTCTACTAAAAATATAAAAAATTAGCCAGGTGTGATGATGGGTGCCTGTAGTCCCAGCTACTTGGGAGGCTGAGGCAGGAAAATGGTGTGAACCTGGGAGGCGGAGCTTGCAGTGAGCCGAGATCATGCCACTGCACTCCAGCCTGGGTGACAAAGTGAGACTCCATCTCAAAAAAAAAAGAAGAAAAAAAAAAAAAAGAAAGTTAGGTGAGAAATCCTAGAAGATAGAGATCCACAGAGGAATGAACCCTAAAATCTGCACATAAAATCCACCTAACTTTTTGGCTGATCATTAACCATTTCTCTTTGCATAGGGAAAACCCCAGAAGGAAGCGTGACAAATAGGAAAACAGAAAACAACACGCATACATTGAAGAAAACAGTGGAAGCTGGAAGAATTAAGGAGAGATTTAAGCTTCTGTCACCTGCAGGAGAGACAAAATTTGGAATTTCAAGTTCAGCATATTTAACAAAAATAATTCTTCAGGGAAAAATAACAAAATTCAGACTCTATACAATTTTTATAATGTCCAGTATCAGTCAATTATCAATACACATGTGCAAGAAATAGAAAAATGTGACAAATAACCAAGATTAAAATAACTCAAAAGACCCTAACTCCAAGATGATGCAGATGTTGCAATTAGAAGACAGAGACTTTAAAGCAGCTATTTTGAATATGTTTAAGAACTTAGAAGATATTTTCATAATGAGCAGATGGGAATAGAGTTAGAGAAATAAAACCTATAAAAGAGAACAAAATGAAAATTTTAAAGCAGAAAAATACTATAAGTAAAATGAAAAATTCATTAAATGGGTTTAATAGCAGATTGAAGGTGGTAGAGGAAAGTCAATAAACATAAAACTAGAACATTAGAAATTACACAAGCTGAGAAATGGAGAGGAAAATATTAAACAAAAAGAAACAAAGCTTTAGAAACCCATGTAACAATATTAAGCAGTCTAATATATGTGTAACTGGAGACCCAGAAGAACAGACAGAGAATGGGGCAGAAAAAAAAATGTTTGAAGACATATTGGTTGAAAACTACCGAAACAGAATAGATAATTCAAAATAAACCCACAATGATACAGTCAACTGATTTTTCCTAAAGACACTGAAGTAATTCAATAGAAAAAAGTTTTTTGGACCAGAGTGGTGGCTCATGCCTATAATCCCAGCACTTTGGGAGGTCAAGGCGGGTGGATCACTTGAGGTCAGGAGTTTGAGACCAGCCTGGCCAACATGGTGAAACCCCATTTCTACTACAAATACAAAAATTAGCTGGGCATGGTGGTGCATGCCTCCACATGCCTGTAATCCCAGCTACCCAGGAGGCTGAGGCAGAAGAATTGCTTGAACCCAGGAGGCAGAGGTTGCAGTGAGCCTAGATCATGCCACTACACTCCAGCCTGGGTGGCAAAGTGAGACTCCATCTTACAAAAAAAAAAAAAGTATTTTCAACTATTGTGCTCAGTCAACTGAATATCTACGTGGGGAAAAATGAACTCCAAACCCTTACCTCACCATACAAAACAAATAACAAGTAAATGTAAAATTAAATGCTAAAATGTAAAGATTTTTGAAAAACATAGGAAGATATTTTCTGAAGTTAAAAAATTTCTAGTCAGGCACGGTGGCTCATGCTTGTAATCCCAGCACTTTGGGAGGCTGAGGCAGGCAGATCACGAGGTCGGGAGTTTGAGACCAGCCTGGCCACACAGTGAAACCCTGTCTCTACTAAAAATACAAAAATCAGCTGGGTGTGGTTGTGCACACCTGTAATCCCAGCTACTCAGGAGGCTGAGGCATGAGAATGGCATTAACCCGGGAGGCGGAGGTTGCAGTGAGCCGAGATCGTGCCACTGCACTCCAGCCTGGGCAACAGAGCTAGATTGCATCTCAAAAAAAAAAAAGAAAAAAATTCTTAAATATTGAAAACAACAATTACAAAAGGAGGTAACTAATAAATGAGATATCAAAATTAAAAACATTTGCTCATCGAATTAACTGTTACATAAATAAAAAGGCAAGAGACAGACTGGGGAGATATATTATCTCATGCATAGAAAAACCACCCAGTAAAACCAGATTAAAATTAAGAAGTTTGATTTTTCAAAGGGAAATAAAAAATTGTTAAAGATTCAAGATACAAATTGAGTGAAGATTCTGTTACACATATAATTGTCAAATAATTAGTATACAGAATCTATTAAAAGATGTATCAAGAACTACCCAAACATCCATACAAATGAATAAACTACAAGAAGATAAAGATAAAGAACAAGAAATGAAGAAAATCATAAAACAAAATATTCAACCTCATTAGTGGGTAAATGCTAATTGAAACCATAAGGTAATATTTCATATTCAATAGTTTGGCAAAAATTTTAAAGTTTGACTACTTCAAGTTTGGCAAGGAAGTGACTTCAATCAGAACTCTTATACACAGTATGTAAAAATGAAAATTGGTGCCAATTCTTTTAACTTACAATTATCCAGTTCACTTAAGAATACATAAAGCTTTTGACCTAGCAACTCTATTCCTTGATATACACCTAGAGAAACTCTGGTCTATACCACCAGGAGACATGCATAGGTCCTAATACTCTCTGTGGTTAAAAAAATACTAGAAACAATCCAAATGTCCATCAACAATAGAATGGATAATATATTGCTGAATAAATGGGATATTATATACCAGTAGAAACAAATGAACTATAGCAATACACAGACAAATCTCAGGAATATGAAATTGAACAAACAAACAAAAAAGCAAGGCAAAGAAATACACAGTGTAATTCCGCTTACATAAAGTTAAAAACATGCAAGACTAAATAATATATTGTTTAGAAATAAGAATGTATGTCATAAGACAATAAAGAAAAACAGAAGACTGATAAACAGAAAAAAGAGGTTCTAAGAGAATAGGGAAGTAGATGAGAGTGGTGATGAGCACACAGAGAAGTTCCATGATGGGTGATGGGAATATTCTATCTTTCAGACTGGTATATGAGTAGGTGGATGTACAACAGTATACCGAAGAATATGTATACAGTCATTTATATTCATTCAGTAGCAAATATATATGAAAATACATCTCTCTCTAGGTAATGTTCATTGACCTCATGATGTTCACCACACTTCCGGAAGTCGGAAATATGCCGTCTGAATCCCAGCTCATAGACCAGTTTATGCTTCACCCTTGTTCTCATCTTTTAGTCCTATTTCCTTTTCACAGCCTCCACTCTCCCCTATCAACATAAAAACACATCCCATGACCAGTATTTGGGCATTATCAGGAAAAATGATAGGAAAGTACTTAAAAATTAACTTAACCTTTTCTCTCCACGTGTTTGTTTTGCAATATGTTTAGTTTTGAGGCTCTCATTAGTGGTTTAGGTGGGTCCTTTATAGAAACTGGCTAGCTAGCACTTGACAACTCATACTAGGATGAAGGCTTTTGACTTAGTGGTCCCAGAGGGTACTCCTTAGCACCATAAGGGTCTTCTTTAGCATACAGCCTCAATAGATAAGGTCTACATAGTAAATAGGGGAGTGAGAAAGAATAATTTATATTAGGAATGTCCTAAGGAAATGTAGGTTATCCCACAAAGGAAATGTAGGTTTTCACTGAAGATCCCTGTTTCATAGATAAAGAAATACAGGGGTTAGAAGATATAAAGGTGTTGTCCTGAGTGGGTGGGGAATGTATGTCAAGATGTACTGATAGCAGATATCTTTCTCTTAAAGAGGGTCAGTATGTACCATCCAATTTCATGTCTTCTTAATCATTCCCTCTCCCTGACCCTCCACTGTATGTTTAAACAGGAGAGTCCTCTCTGTCTTCTCTGCACTGGGAGCAGCTCTCCTGCCACAGCCCCTCACCCCATGAAAATGTATGCCTGCTCCAAGTTCATTTCCACTATCTCCTTGGTCAAGAGCACTTCACTGCTGCTGGGCCATCCACTATCTGCAGTGGTGTTGAAATGACCAGAGACAATGACAGATGAGAGTCTCAGCAGCTTGGCAGTCTCACATCCCCTTACCTCACTTGTCTCTAGCCACAGCTTCCAAACCAGCGCCATTTCAAGGGACATCAACAGAGCAGCCAAGTTCATTGGGGCTGGGGCTACCATAGTTGGGGTGGCTGGCACTGGGGCTGGAATTGGGACTGTGTGTGGGAGCCTCCTCATTGGTTATGCCAGGAACCCTTCTCTGAAGCAACAGCTCTTCTTCTATGCCATTCTGGGCTTTGCCCTCTGGGAGGCCTTGGGGCTCTTTTGCCTGATGGTGGCCTTTCTCGTCCTCTTCCCCATGTGAAGGAGCTGGTCTCCACCTCCCATAGTTCTTTCTCCCATGCCTGGTAGGCCCTGTGTGTTCCTTTTCCTATACCTCCTCAGGCAGCCTGGGGAACATGGTTGGCTCAGGGTTTGACAGAGAAAAGATAAATAAATATTGTATTAATAAGAAAAAAAAAGTAAACAGGAGAACGAGACCAGCAGGCACCCCTGCTTGGGTACTCAATGATATACTGATACAGATAGTGGTAAAAAGAAAACAGCAGTAGTGCCAGCGGAGTGGTAGAAAGTGTTAGAAATTATTACCAAGAGTGAGAAGGGGATTGTTCACCCACTACTTTTCTCTGGACTTCTATATCTAGGAGTATGATATTCAAATGAAGAGGAATATAGCAAATATAGCCAAGGAAGAATTAAATCCCAAGAAAGGGATGGGGCATATCAGAGAGAACTCTTTTGATGCCCAAAAGAGTCAGGGTCCCCAGATTCAGTCAGTCACTGGAGTTCTGAAAGGACTTGTGTTGCTGCTTACAAAGCTATTTTCCTACATCTAGGACCAAAAATATCAACTGCCCACGCCCAATAAGTGGGAGAACTGCTTTAGTAGAAGTTTGCTAGAAAATATTAGGTGTTTTTAGTTGACTGCAAGCTGAAAATAAATCAGGCATAATAAGAAGCACTGGAATGACTCATAATCTTACACTGCTGATGTAAGTGTGATGCTGAGACAAAGAAAGTTGAGTCCCACTCTGTTTATTTTTGGCATTTTAAGAGAAACATTAATAAGCTCTCGTGTGCTAAAGGAGATAAAGCAGATTGCTGGGAGTACTGATGACAATGCCACAAGAGGAATAAAAGTGCTGGCTGTGTTTATAACCATGGAAAAAGGTAAGCCTTAGCCACGAGGAAGGAGCCCATTAGCTGTCTTCCAGTGTTTCAAGCATTGCAAAGTACAAGAGTGATGAGACTTATTCTGCATAGCTTCAGAGGGCAGAACCAAGAACAATGCTTAGAAGTTAAAGGGGAGAAAATTCCATTCAATATAAGAAATCTGACAATCTTAGATTTATATAATGTTGTATAATCCACAAATACGTTCATGTGCATCATCTCACTTTAGGAAGAACTCCGGAACAATTGATGATAGAGTGAGCTGCCAGGCATGTTTAAGCATAGACTAATGAATCCACTAGACTAGATGAACTTGAAGATTGTTTCCAACTCAGGCTGTGAATCAACCTAGAGGTGCTTCTAAGTCAGCTTCTAAACTGAGAGGAAACAGGGAACAAACGCAATAACACCTGCATCAATTCATCCTTGTGTGTCTCAGTTTGTTCTTTTGAAAAAGGCAAAGAAATGAAAAGATAAGTTTGTCTTTACCACATGGGGAACTGGTTGATTTAGACACCTCATCCTTTAAGATATTCAAGGGGATATTGGCTACCTCTCTTCCTGGGGAATTATGCACTGGGTAAGAAGATGGACCACATGCCCCAGGGTTCCTTCTAACACCAAGATTCTGGGAAAGCTATATTTTATACTTGGCTCTACTACTTTCTCCACTGGCTTTGAGAAAGCCTTTTTCACTCTCTGGACCTCAATTATCTTTCCTATTACAGGAGGGTATTGGACTCTGTGACCTTTAAGGTTTTTAGAGAGCTCAAGTTCTAAAATTATAAGATTTTATAAAGAATATGTGGAAGCTTCATCCTGAGTTCTGGTCCTAATGAGATTATGGTGGCAGTGTAGTTTCTCAATCTTTTCAAAACTCCTCCAGAAAACCAAACAGAAAATTAGAAATAGTGTAAAAATATGCATAGATCATATATTTTTTAATTTTAGGTGATAGGAAACACCTCTAAATCCTAGAGTACTGCTGTGGTCAAAACCACATATAGCAGTGGCACCTAAAGGCAGTCCACTGTGGAGTGGTGAAAGCAATTGAGCAGGGTAGAAACACTGGGGTTCAGATGGTGTGAGGTTGCGGGAAACAGGAAAAGAGAGTGGTGGGCTCAATGCAAACCTTTGACAAGCCCTATAAACTATAGAACCCAAGATCGCCCATGAAGACTCACCCTCAAAAGAAAGCCTAATCTGGAATAAAAATCTGTGTGGACAAGCCTGAGAGTAACTGTGAAGCTACTATTCTGATATGCTCAGAGTTGCAAGTGAAAGCAGGAGCCTGCAGATGGCATCACAAGAGACCCAACAGTGAGGCAGTAGAGCAAACCCTTGACGACCGCCAAAATATCCAACTAATATCCCTTTCCAGAGGGGAAAACTGCCAAAAGCAGACACTCTGGTAAGTGGTGTGGGGAGGAGGTTGTGAGCCCGAAGGAATCAGATCCCAGGAAGTCATGTAACAACAAAATAACTTGTCTAAAGGGGAGAGCTCTGGGAAACAGGACTGACGTCAGCTAGGCGTAGACCTGAGAGATGGATGGGATGACGTATTTTGAGTCCTTCTTAATAACAGGAAAGATGAAGCTGAGAGAGTGACCCTACTTTATCCCCTGGTCCCCACTGACCAGGAACTGTCCCTTAATAGTCTAGGAAAAGCCGTTTCATTTAAACAGGAGACACGCAGAAAAAAATAGTCAAAGTAATTCAAAGTTATTACTTAAAAAAAGGTAATAAGGAAATAAATAACACCAGAAAAAGTGGACACAAAGCAGATGAAAACTGTAACACTCTGTTTCGGAAAAACACCCGAATCAAATTTTTCCTTTGCTTTCACACCACAACAATGAACAAAGAAGAAGCCTTCTGTGGCCAAATTATTCAGGGAGGGGCGGTTTCCCCACTAACAAACAGTGGACACCAACTAATTCAATTCTAATTCACCTCAAATTCACCTCTAGTTCCATTCCCACTCTAGCTACCTGGAGATAGCATCAGATCCCACAGGCTGAGGGCTCAGATCCCAAGAATGCCCCCACCAACACACCCTCATGGCGGACACTCCTTGCTGCAAATCTGAATTGCTGACCTATCGGCTTCAAGTTGGGGTTCCCACGACCCCCTCTGGGTTCGATTAATTTGCTGAAGCAGTTCAGGGAAACACTTAAGTTTACCAGTGTATTATAAAGTATATTACAAGTATATCACTAAAGATCCCTGTTTCATAGATAAGGAAACACAGGGTGTTTTTCCTGTTTCATAGAGAAGGAAATACAGATGAAGAGACGCATAGGTCAAGGCACAGGGGAAGGGGCGCGGAGCTTCCACGTCTTCCCCTGACATAGCACCCTCCAGGAACCTCCACATGTCAACTATTTGGAAGCTCTCTCAGCCCTGTCCTTTTGAGTTTTTATGGTGGCTTCATAACATAAGCATGATGGACAACTATGCAGACATGTGATTGGGCAAAAAGTACATGATCTAAACTCAGAAGGCCTGTCTGCTCAGACTTTTCATTTTTTTTTTTTTTTGGACTGTCTGTGCAGCATTCCTTCCTCTAGGATGTGGGGCAGGACCCGCTCTGAATGAGAGTCTTTTAAACTATAATCAGGTTAGAGTCCTGCCTTGGGCAGGTGAGAGGAGGACAGGAGGTCAAAGAGAGAGACTCTGTTTCTTGAGGCCTGTTTCAGAGGCATGAAGCACCCCACATTATAAATAAACTGTAACCAGAATTATGGAGTCATGATCCAGGAATGGTGGATGAAAACCTATATACGTTTGTTTATATATAAAGTATATAAAATCATAATATCACACATACAATAGCAAAGTGAGAGAAAATAAATTAAAGAATCAATAGACACTTTGAAAGAATGGTATAAACCAGAAATAGAATAAATAGTTAAATAGCCAATGGCTATGAATTGAGAACTTACATAACTCAGGAAAGTTATTTTTAAAAATACACTAATAAATAAAGACTAATAAGTTGCAACACATGGGGAAAAGATACTATGGAAAAATACAGTGAGAAAAATCAAAAGATAAAAAAGCAAAAATGAAGAAAATCAAATAGAAATAAAGGAAAAGATAAAAATGATTTGAGAGAAAATGAAAGAAGAAAAGACAAGTAAATATAAAGAAACAATGAAAAGAAGGAGGATCTAACAAAACAGTCCCTAAGGAAGGAAAACAAGAATTAAAATTATAAATCAGGAACAGTTTGCTGAAATAGAAGTTTTAAGATTGACACATTTATTTTAACTGGAAAAATCAACACATAACAGTTATCACCAAGGAAATCCTAATAAAATAACTGAATGTTAAAAGTTAGAAAAAACAAAAACAATTTTTTTTTTTTTTTTTCTATTTGGGAATTCAAACAAAGAGACCAAGTCATTTTAAGAGATAGAAAATCAGATTTGAATTAGACCTCTCAGGTCATGGCTGTAATCCCAGTGCTTTGGGAGGCTGAAGTGGGAGGACCACTTGAGCCCAGGAGTTGGAGGCTGTAGAGAGCTATGATTGTGCCACTCCTCCATCCTGGGTGACACAGTGAGACTCTGTCTCAAAAACAAACACACACAAAAATCAGAATTATCAACAACAACATTTTCTGTTAAAAAAAATAAAAGAAGGGCTGGGTGTGGTGGCTCATGCCTGGAATCCCAGCACTTTGGGAGGCTGAGGCAGGTGGATCACGAGGTCAGGAGATTGAGACCATCCTGGCTAACATGGTGAAATCCTGTCTCTACTAAAAATACAAAAAAAAAAAAAAAAAAATAGCCGGGTGTGGTGGTGGGCACCTGTAGTCCCAGCTACTCGGGAGGCTGAGGCAGGAGAATGGCATGAACCCAGGAGGTGGTCATGCCACTGCACTCCAGCCTGGGAGACAGAGCAAGACTCTGTCTCGAAAAACAAAAACAAAAACAAAATAAAAATAAGAGAAATATTTTAAATGATTTCATGAAAAGAAGATGGGAATCAAAGGTTGTATGAGTTAACAGGAAAAAGTCCAGCATTGTGAACTGCAAGAGCTCACGGAATGTTACTCTCATGACCTGTTCCTGAGAAATTGACTGGAGAATGAGCTTCAGACAAGCAATAAATAATTCTAGAAAATTCAGTACAAGTTTTCAGAGATAAGTGTGAATGTATTTAAATGTAAAACAACAACTTGAAATTGGAGATAAGAATTTAAAAAGTGTACTGCTGATGTGTGCTTTGACAATGTCATATAATACAAACTAACAAAAATAGGACAAGAAAGGGTTGAGTAATGGAAAGAAGAATAATCTTACAGATTGCCTGATATGTGCTAGGTGGGAGCAAGAGGATATTGCTTGAGGCTGACAATGGAAGTAGTTGAAGCTTGACCTGTCTTAAAATTTCTCATTAAGTTAATACTAGAGACAATGTGGATAGTGGGAAGAGAGAAGAGGGGAGAAAAAATGATTACTGGTTGAGATTTTATAGAAGGAATTAGAGTATTAAATAATGATAACCACTAGAATATAAAAAAAGCTTTCTAAATTTCAAAAGAAAGAATAATTATAAAGTAAATCACAAAGTAAAGCACTTTGCATATATATTGTATATGTCTGTGAACATAAAATGTCATAGACATATGTAAATATGTAAATATTTATGGATACAATGGGCATTTTGGTAGGTCATAAACAATAGGCTGTTAGCAATTTCACATGATTCAACAAATAAATAACATGTAAAACAATATGTCAGAACTGAGAAAAAAAATTGATTATATCAATAAATGTAAATGGACTTTACTTACCTATGAAAGAAAAAAAATTTTGATCTTAACAAAGCAAAATCTAACTCCATGGTGTTACATAAAACATATCAAGGAAAAAAAGTGAATCAGAAAGGCTAAGAGTAAAAATATAGATCAAGACATATCAGTCAAGTAAAATAAAAAGAAGGCAGAGAACATGATCTGAATATCAGAAAAATATAGATTTCATGCCAACAAACATTGAAAGACATGAAGGCCATTTAATGAACCCAAAGAATACAATACACAGTAAAGATGTAATAGTCACTAATATCTTTACAACTTTTACAAACAGAAAATGTAGAATATGAAAGACAGAATGGACAGATACAATTAACAAAAGATTTTTATAACATTTTTTCAAGACAGTGAGATTAAAAAATATTAAGAATATAGAAGGCCTAAAAAAAAAGGTAGTTCAGATAGCTATATATTGAACTCTGAGTCCCAATAGTAAAGAATACCTTATATTCCCTAGTGCTTTTGGTCGTTAGTAGACATTTACCATATGTTAAAACACAAAGAAAAACCTCAGTTAATTTTGGAAAATAGACATAATAATCCAGCTCTTTCCCCTCCAAAATTACAGTTAAACCAGAGATAATTGACAAGTTATCAAAACTCTTTCTTAAAGACTCGAGTTAACTGGAAAATACGAAGTAAAATTGTAGAATTTCTAGAAATGTATGTAATAATGAAGATATTATATATTTGAAAAAACTGAGAACTAGTGAAAAAGACTACTATAAACAATGAGAGCAATCCATGCCAAGATGGCCGAATAGGAAGAGCTCCAGCCTCCAGCTCCCAGCGTGAGCGACACAGAAGACGGGTGATTTCTGCATTTCCAACTGAGGTACCAGGTTCATCTCACCAGGGCGTGTGGGTGCAGCCCAACAAGTGAGAGCCAAAGCAGGGCAAAGCATCGCCTCACCCAGGAAGTGCAAAGGGGAAGGGAATTCCCTTTCCTAGCCAAGGGAAACCATGACACACAACACCCGGAAAATCAGGTAACTCCCACCCTAATACTGCGCTTTACCAAGGGTCTTAGCAAATGGCACACCAGGAGATTATATTCCACACCTGCCCAGAGAGTCCCATGCCAACGGAGCCTCCCTCATTGCTAGCACAGCAGTCTGAGATCTAACTGCAAGGCAGTAGCAAGGCTGGGGGAGGGGTGCCCGCCATTGCTGAGACTTAAGTAGGTAAATAAAGCCACCGGGAAGGAGGCTGGTACCAGCCACTGCAAAAACATGCCAAAGTGTAAAGACCATCAATGCTAGGAAGAAACTGCATCAACTAATGAGCAAAATAACCAGCTAACATCATAGTGACAGGATCAAGTTCATACATAACAATATTAACCTTAAATGTAAATGGGCTAAATGCTCCAATTAAAAGACGCAGACTGGCAAATTGGATAAAGAGTTAAGACCCATCAATTTGCTGTATCCAGGAGACCCATCTCATGTGCAGAGATACACATAGGCTCAGAATAAAGGGATGGAGGAAGATCTACCAAGCAAATGGAAAATAAAAAAAGGCAGGGGTTGCAATCCTAGTCTCTGATAAAACAGATTTTAAACCAACAAAGATCAAAAGAGACAAAGAAGGCGTTACATGATGGTAAAGGGAACAGTCCAACAAGAAGAGCTAACTATCCTAAATATATATGCACCCAATACAGGAGCACCTAGATTCATAAAGCAAGTCCTTAGAGACTTACAAAGAGACTTAGACCCCAACACAATAATAATGGGAGACTTTAACACCGCACTGTCAACATTAGACAGATCAACGAGACAGAAAGTTAACAAGGATATCCAGGAATTGAACTCGACTCTGCACCAAGTGGACCTAATAGACATCTACAGAACTCTCCACCCCAAATCAACAGAATATACATTCTTCTCAGCACCACATCACACTTATTCCAAAATTGACCACATAGTTGGAAGTAAAGCACTCCTCAGCAAATGTAAAAGAACAGAAATTATAACAAACTGTCTCTCAGATCACAGTGCAATCAAAATAGAACTCAAGATTAAGAAACTCAATCAAAACCACTCAACTACATGGAAACTGAACAACCTGCTCCTGAATGACTACTGGGTATATAACGAAATGAAGGCAGAAATAAAGATGTTCTTTGAAACCAATGAGAACAAAGATACAACATACCAGAATCTCTGGGATACATTTAAAGCAGTGTATAGAGGGAAATTTATAGCACTAAATGCATACAAGAGAAAGCAGGAAAGATCTAAAATTGACACCCTAACATCACAATTAAAAGAACTAGAGAAGCAAGAGCAAACACATTCAAAAGCTAGCAGAAGGCAAGAAATAACAAAGATCAGAGCAGAACTGAAGGAGATAGAGACACAAAAAACCCTTCAAAAAATCAATGAATCCAGGAGCTGGATTTTGAAAAGATCAACAAAATTGGTAGAACACTAGTAAGACTAATAAAGAAGAAAAGAGAGAAGAATCAAATAGACACAGTAAAAAATGATAAGGGGATATCACCACCGACCAAGGTAATTTACAGATTCAATGCCATCCCCATTAAGCTACCAATGACTTTCTTCACAGAATTGGAAAAAACTGCTTTAAAGTTCATATGGAACCAAAAAAGAGCCCACATTGCCAAGACAGTCCTAAGCCAAAAGAACAAAGTTGGAGGCATCACGCTCCCTGACTTCAAGGCTATGGTAACCAAAACAGCATGGTACTGGTACCAAAACAGAGATGTAGACCAATGGAACAGAACAGAGCCCTCAGAAATAATACCACACATCTATAACCATCTGATGTTTGACAAACTTGACAAAAACAAGAAATGGGGAAAGGATTCCCTATTTAATAAATGGTGCTGGGAAAACTGGCTAGCCATGAATAGAAAGCTGAAACTGGATCCCTTCCTTACACCTTACACAAAAATTAATTCAAGATGGATTAGAGACTTAAATGTCAGACCTAAAACCATAAAAACCCTAGAAGAAAACCCAGGCAATACCATTCAGGACATAGGCATGGGCAAGGACTTCATGTCTAAAACACCAAAAGCAATAGCAACAAAAGCCAAAATTGACAAGTGGGATCTAATTAAACTAAAGAGCTTCTGCACAGCAAAAGAAACTACCATCAGAGTGAACAGGCAACCTACAGAATGGAGAAAATTTTTGCAATCTACTCATCTGACAAAGGGCTAATATCCAGAATCTACAAAGAACTCAAACACATTTACAAGAAAAAAAAACCAAACAACCCCATCAAAAAGTGGGCAAAAGATATAAACAGATACTTCTCAAAAGAAGACATTTATGCAGCCAACAGACACATGAAAAAATGCTCATCATCACTGGTCATAAGAGAAATGCAAATCAAAACCACAATGAGATATCACCTCACACCAGTTAGAATGGCAATCATTAAAAAGTCAGGAAACAACAGGCGCTGGAGGGGATGTGGAGAAATAGGAACACTTTTACACTGTTGGTGGGACTGTAAACTAGTTCAACCATTGTGGAAGACAGTGTGGCGATTCCTCAAGGATCTAGAACTAGAAATACCATTTGACCCAGCCATCCCACTACTGGGTATATACCCAAAGGATTATAAATCATTCTACTATAAAGACACATGCACATGTATGTTTATTGCGGCACTATTCACAATAGCAAAGACTTGGAACCAACCCAAATGTCCATCCATGACAGACTGGATTAAGAAAATGTGGCACATATACACCATGGAATACTATGCAGCCTGAATGAGTTCATGTCCTTTGTAGGGACATGGATGCAGCTGGAAACCATCATTCTCAGCAAACTATTGCAAGAACAGAAAACAAAATACTGCACATTCTCACTCACAGGTGGGAATTGAATAATGAGAACACTTGGACACAGGAAAGGGAACATCACACACTGGGGCCTGTTGTGGGGTGGGGGAAGGGGGGAGGGATAGCATTAGGAGATATACCTAACGTAAATGATGAGTTAATGGGTGCAGCACACCAACATGGCACATGTATACGTATGTAACAAACCTGCACGTTGTGCACATGTACCCTAGAACTTAAAGTATAATAAAAAAGAAAAAAAAAGATAGAATTTGGTAAAACTGAATACAAAATCACCTGACAGAAATTAATAACCTCATTAAATATGAACAATAACTAGTTAGAGGTTTTAATGGAGGAGATAAATCTATTTACAATAACAACAAAAAATACTTATGCATAAACTTAACCAAATGTGCAAAACTTATAGAAAGTTTTTATACATTTATTAAAGATATAAAGTAGATATAAACAAACCAAAAGCTATGTCATCCAAAAAGATGAGAAGGAAGGATAGATAAAGTAAGTACAGCAAAATCTTGACACTTGGTGAATATGGGTGAACAGTATAGCACAATTTATTACATTATCCTCTTTGTGTTTTTGAATTTTGAACATTTTATAATAAACTAATTTAAAATAATCTCAGTATTACAAATAAAAGTATTTAGGTTCTAGCTCTGTGATATTAAAGCCCACCTAGATATTTAAATAAGTTAATTAAAATGATTTGACTAAATTTTTACCATCAGATTTAGTTAAGGTAAATCTCTTTGAAATCTCTACTTATTAAAAAATTAGTTGTACATGAATATTTTGGACACTTTAATTGATAAATATTTTTCTCTACTCTCTACATCTCTGGCTATGGAGCCAAATGAGGAGTCATATTTCTCATTCCCTCAGCTTCTGAGGACAAGATAAGGCAAACTGTGAGGCAGAAAGAAAATTATGCAGACTGCTAGAGTTATTGCTGGTAGTGCTTCAAGTTCTCAGCCTGGAAGTTATCTTCACAGACCATCGTACCCATACTGTGACTTATAGATGGGGTAATGGGGAAGCCAGGTAAGTGTCTTTAGCTTTTTGTCTTTTTTCCAAGGTGTTACCATCGAAAAAGTAAACTTGCTCAAATAATCTTCAAAGGCGAATTTGCACCACATTCCATGATTATTCTCACTGAAAATTTCAGATAAACAATTTTACTTTTTCTCAGAGTCAATGCTTGCTATTCTTGAAATAATAAGTACTAATGCTTTTATAATCACCTTCAACATACCAAACCAAAACAAAACAACTGAAAACATGACATGAACTGACTTCATTCCTACTGTTCCTACTGGACAAAGTTCAGCCTCCTCACCCTGGCATCCTAGCCACACTATGCCCACCCTCCAGGGTACGGTTCCAATATTTTTTTCATTGATATTGTTTAACATAGCTTGGCTGTTTTCCTGTAATCCAAACAAACAACAACAGAAATTGTAAAACCTAATATTTGCTTAATGTTATTTAGTTCACAGAATATGAGTTTTTCAATATATTTCTCATTTAACTCCAACAAAAGCCTTAAGAGCTAGACATTATCTACCCTCATTTTTAGAATGGGCAAAGTGGTGCTGGAGGAGTTAGAGCTTTGCTTAACATAATAAAGCTAATAAAATTATGATGAAGCCAATTTTTTAAAATTTTAAATGCTGTGTTTATCCCACAAAAATAAGTTACCACTAAACTATACACTAATTCCCATCCTTTCAAACATTCTGAATTGTACCTGGTTTAATGGCAAAAGGCCAGTGGTTTAATCAACCACACCTACATAATGAAGCTCCAATAAAAACTGTGGATACAGAAGCTCAACTGAGTTTCCTTGATTGGTAATAGTCTGTTTTGTCACCCACTGATGTATATTATAAGTGGGATACATCCTGGTCTAATTTTGCTACCAGATTCCTTTCTTCAGGAATCCCATCTTCTTACCCATCCAAATCTCTCCAAATTCTGTCTGTCCTTCAAGATGTGGATATGAAATTCTTCTTGATCCCTTGAGGTTTATGTGCTACCTTTCTCTCCTCTGAACCAGCAGAGGGCTTTCTGTGTGCGTTTGAACACTTACCACATTCTGCCTTGAGTTGTGTTACTCTATGCACACTCGTCTTGCTGGTGAGAATCTATGTCTTACTCATCTTTCTATACTATCCAAGTTGCACATTACAAGTTGGCTCATAGTAAGTATTACACTTAACAAATGTTTGGGGAACTACATGGAATTTTGTTTATTATAGCTTAAAGATTTGCTTTCTCTCTAAAAGGGAGTTCTTTCCTTATAATAGGAACTCATATAGTAAGTAGAAACCACTTTTGTAATAAGTAGACAGATTCATGTGAAGTATAAAAGTGAAATAATATTGCTAATAGTAATAATCAGTTATAATAATAATGGTAATCTTATAACCTTGACTCATGAGGTTATTCCCTTTCAGATTATAATAATTCATATCTTTCTAATTTATTTTCCCAATATGCCTGTAAGCCAATTATCAGTATAGTGTTATGAAAGGAAACTTAAGAATCAGAACTTTGGACTCACAGTTATGGTTGAGTGACAGCTCCTCCAATTACTTGAACAAGTTATTTAACCTCCTGAAATCTCTATCATCTCTCCACTCTTTACAAAATAGAGATCATAAAATGACAAAATTTGCAAGTTTATGGTGAAGAATAAATGAGATTAAGTAGGCAAAGTGCTCGGCACCCCAGCATCTGGTGCATAGTAAGCACTCATTAAATGGTATCAGTAATTATTGCCATAAGTGAAAAGAATAAGATGTAAAACCCAAGATGATTAAGTAACCTGCATGAGAAGATATAATAAACTCTAACCAGAACTTGAGTTTTTGCTTCCTGAATGACCTCATAATCTCACACCCAATCCCATTCCTCTGTCCCTTACTCTTTTCCATCTACCTATAAATAAAAGATTTGGGTGGGTTTTGTTCTTAGTTTTGGGGAGGTAGCCTCCAAACCTTTGGAATTTCCTAAGTAATAGGAGTGTCTTTGCTATTAATGGTAGGTCCTGATAGGTTTTGCTTATGAGGTGACTCATGATAGGGCTCTAGGTAGTTTATGTTAAGGAAAAGACTTGGGATGGAGGCTGGTCATGACAGAAAGACCAACCAAGAGATTACAGAGGCTTTCAGCCACCTTGATTTTGAACCAGTCTTCAGGGAAAAAAAGACTAGCGATTGAGTCACATAGTCAATGCTTTAATCATTTATGCTGCATACTGAAGCCCCAGTAAAAACCATGGACACCGAGCTCAGCTGTGTGTAATACTCTGTATTATCACTTATCAATGTTTCAGGAGGGTGATGGACCCTGAATGCATGGGAGAGGACAAAGGAAGTTTCACATTTGAGACGCTCTCTGACTTTGCTGTATGTGTCTCTTCTTTTGGCTGATTCTGATTGATTTGTATTATCTTGCTGTAACTATAATCATAAGTAGAGTGCTTTTTCTGAGTTCTGTAAGTTGTTCTGGCAAATTATGAAACCTGAAGAGATAGTGATAACTCCTGAATTTATAGCCAGTTGGTCAGTAGGGAGGAAGGCCTGGGGACTCCAGCATTTGCAACTGGTATCTGAAGTGAGAACAGTTTTGTGAAGGGCTTTGCCCACAACCTGTGAAGTTTTGTCTGACTCTGGATAGTTGATGCCAGAAGTTCCCTTCACCAAAAAACCTCAACAGAAAGATCAGGCACACTTTGCACTCTCAGAGTAAAAAATGAGATTTGTTTAAAATCTATAACATATTATTTCCTGTGGTTTGGATGCAGGTGTTAAAATGTGATCACATTGACTCTATACATCTTATTGTTTAGGTAACATTCATATTGAAGTTAAAAAGGATGCAACAATGATCCTGATTTCTGCTTGGTACTAACCTATTATGTACTCTTTCAAAAAATCCTTCTCCAATCTTCAAACAAATTAATTCATCTGCTCAGTGAGAGGAGGAAACCAAGCAGAGACCTCCGCCATGAGGGGTACAAGGGGGAGGTTCACGAGGACAGCTGGAGTGCATATGTTGTGGCTCTTGACACCCTGCTGGGGAGTATCTCTCTCGCCAACAGTATGGAAATCATAATTAGCACCCTGTAGCGACTCAGGGCTTCAAACCCACCCAAATCTATTTGCAGCGTTTCACAACTTACTGAGAACAGCATCTCTTGCGTTTAGGTAGCTGCCTCCCGTCTGCTGTCTGCTCTGTTGGCCCTAATGTATTTAGATAGATTCTTCTTCCATAAGGCAGAGCCCAAGTTCATTAGAATCATGCGTTCTGCTTCAAAACCTCCCTTAATCTCCCTAGGTGCTCTTTGGGCTTTTCCAGTTGTATTCACTAACTTTGGACGTGGGTATTTAGGAACAATGCTAATGTTCTTAAATTGCTTTGCAGTTTCCTCTCCTGGATTATTCCAGCAGGCAAAAGAAAGAAATACCAATTAAGCCCCAAGAGCCATTTTGCAAATGCTCTTTCCCTTAAACCAGGGAATGTCTAACTGTGAACCCAAATGGAAAAGATGCAGGATGGTGCTGTGATGTGTTATGCATGTTGACTCTTTTCTTTCAGAGAGAGCTAATCTTTTGGAGTGGGCATTAGGTAATGCTTTCAATGTAGTACTCAGGGCCAAAACAAAAAAAGACACTTTTATATATTTTGGATAATAACATGTTGGTGTTTTAAAATACTCATCTTAAAAGGGTATTTGTTATTCATTATGTACAGTGCATTTCAGAGTTCTGCTCTCCATTAACCCCTTCTTTGAGAAGACAGCTTATAGTTTGAAAATATTTCTGTTCACAAAGCCAGCCTCAGATTGAATTTTGAAACTTGCTTGGATGTTGGGGTGACTTGTGGTGCTGTAGCAGGGCAGTGATAAATAGTAACATTGACAGCCTCCGGAAGGGGAACTAAAAGGCTTGGAGACAGGAGAAAAAGGTAGATATTTTTTGATCAAGCTTGTGTTTTGTATCATGTGAATATATTACCAATTCAAAACACATGCAAGAAGTATATAATTTTTAAGCTGAGCATGGTGACATATGCCTGTAATCCTGACTACTTGGGAGGTTGAGGTGGGACAATTACTTGAGGTCAGGAACTTGAGGCTGCAGTGTCCTGTGACCCTGTCTGTGAATAGCCACTGAACTTTAGCTTGGGCAATATGGTGAGACCCCATATCTAAGAATTAATGAACATGTAAATAAATAAGACCATTTTAAAAACCTAGAGAAAATATTTTTTAAAAGGTAAGAAAAATGGTGCAGTTGCTGTGGAAATAATATATTAGTTTCCCTTAAAAATTAAACATAGAATTACCATGTTAAAAAAACTTATCATATAACCCAGCAATTTCATTCCTGGGTATATATGCAAAAGATTTGAAGATAGAAACTCAAACAGATACTCGTATACACCCATGTTCACAGCAGCTTTATATAAAATAGCCAAAAAGTGAAAGCAACCCAAGTATCCACCAACAGATACATAGGAAAACAAAATGTGATGTGTGCATACAATGGAATATTATGCAGCCTTAAAAAAGAAGGAAATTCTGACATGTGCCACAGCATGGATGAACCTGGAAGACATTATGCTAAGTGAAAAAAGCCAGTTACAAAAAGACAAATATTGTGATTCCACTTATTTGCAAAACCTAGATTAGTCCAATTTATAGAGATAAAAAGTAGAATACTGGTTGCCAGGGGCTGTGGAGAGGGGGTAATGGGGAGTTGCTGTTGAAAGGGTACAGAGTTTCAGCTTGGGAAGAAGAAAGAATTCTGGATTTGGACGGTAGTAATAGTTGCAGAACAATGTGAAGGTACTTAATGCCACAGAATTGGACACTTAAAAATGGCTAAAATAATAAATGTTTTTATTTTACCACAATAAAAAAGAAGAAAAAAGTAAGAAAATGTGTGGTCATCCTCATTGATTGCTATACCCACGTTCCCCATTTCTAGTGAATCTGACAGGCAACCTCTGTGGGTCTGTCACTCTTCTCTTCCTGGGACTTCAGCAAATGCCTTTTGTGTCAAGTGGTAAAAAGTGCTCCGGTTGAGATTAAAGTTGGGGTGAGGTGATTACTGGATAGAGGTGTTTGTGGAGGGGGTGGTAATTAGGAATATTATAAGTAGATTGCAAAGAAATTATGCTTTTTGAATGTTTGAAGAGTCATCTTGCTGCAGAATGGTCATATGGACTTCATCCCCGGGTGCATTCAGTCCCAAATTCTATGAACTTTGCCTCTTAACCCAAGTGAATATTCCACCAATTTTCCTATTACTATAAAAATATACGGTGATAACAGTCACTGCAGAGCTCAGATTCCACATGTCTTATGCTGCATGGTCCCTTTTGCGGTCTCCCTATTTGAGAGTGCTGAAGAGGTAATGCACCGTGACACCAATTATCTGATATCAACTGTGCATCCCACAATTTGGTTCAATCCCGACACCAGCTTCCCAAGTTAACATCATATCCCACAAGTTAAAGGGCAAGGTCCCAACAAGACCCCAACAAGACTGCCCTTTCCTCAGATGCTAGTTGCAAGTGGAGTCCCAGGCTACCCACATTTCTGCCCAGTCAACTACAAATTTGGGGTTTCTCTTATGAGAAAACCCCATCTTTCATCCTGAGGTTGAATAATTTGCTAGAATGCCTCACAGACCTCAAAAGGCATGATGCTTACAATCCCTGTCTTATTATAAAGGATATAAATAAACAGCCAGATAAAGAGATACATAAAGCAAGATCTAGAAAGGTCCCAAGGACAGGAGCTTCTGTCCCCACGGAGTCAGGCTACATCACCCTCTCACTTGATGATCTGTTGTTCAGTTTTTATCTGGGGTTTCATTAAGTAAGCATAATTGATTGCATCATTATTTATGTGATTGAACTCAATATCCAATCTCTCTTCTCTCCCTGGTGTTTGGGGATAGGCCCATAAGTTCCACTCTCTAAATCACGTGCTTGGTCTTTCTGGAGTGGCCGGCCCCTCCCTTGAAACTGAGACCCCCGCCATGAGTCACCTTGTTAACATAAACTCAGATATGATCAAAAAGACTCCTTGTGAACAACAAGACACTCCTATCACTTAGGAAATTCCAAGGGTTTTTGAAGTTCTGTGCTAGGAACTGGGAGGCAAAGATTAGATACATTCTTTCTTATATCACAGGTAGAAATAACTCTATCTTGATTTCTGCAGTTAATGTCTACCTAACGGTCATATAGTTGGCTATATTCTATCAAGAATAGTGAAGAAACCAGTTTTTCCAGCTCTCAGCAAAAAAATGTCAAGAAAGCATGTCTGCTGTTGGTTTAAGATCTATAAGGTAAGATGTGAGGTAAGTCTATCCTTGACTCCCCGGCTAATGACCAGCCAGGGGATATGGATAAGAAGCCGCTCAATTTGGCCCTTTGAGCCTGTGTTTCTGCTGGTGAGCTCTCAGATTACCTTCCCTCTGATAACTCTTTAAGCATCAAGCAGCTGTTTAAAGCAATGTTTTCTTCTGTTCTTTTCCCTTTTTCTTGGTCAGTGGATTAGCCAAGATTGATTTTTTCTGCATGGCTAGGGAAGGCCTAAGGTTAAAAGATAAAAAGGTACATTCCTTTTAAATGTAATTTAGATTTTTTGTTTGTTTGTTTTTTTCCCTGGCATTAGTTCTGATATCAACCACAGAATCACGTCAATGTTCCAGAAACACCTGGGCCCTAGCTACAGCAGCTGGGGTAGGGCAAACCTACACTTCCAGCATAGCACAGCTGGGGCGGTCTAGGCAGATTTGACATCAGGTGTCATTCTCTCTCTCTCTCTCTCCACCTCCCTCTCCGGCCCCCAGCTCTTTCTGCCACCCTATCCATTTTTTTTCTCTCTCCTTTTCTTTTTCCGATTCTGCTTGCAAAATGTAGCTAGAGGACACACATGTTTATTCTACTCTATTGTTCTTTCAAGTCAGTGTGTATTTATCTTTGCAAACTAAAGAGCTCAAGGGAGAACTGTTTCTGGGTCTACCAGATGACAAAAAGAGCCAATCGATTGAATCGGAAAGCCTGTCAATTCAGTGGAACATCATTGGCATGAGTGGTGTGTGGACAAAACAGGATTCAATTTTCCACTTTTTGCCAGGTTTCTCTTTGGCAGTGAATAGATCCCATCCAAATGCTATGCTAGGTGCAATAAATAACCTTCTTCATTTCTGAGTGGCTATCTTTCCACTTCCCCTTAGAGTGGATACCAGTGAGCCTCTCTATGTTAAGTATAAATGAGCGGTTTTATAAATGATGTCTCATAAGGACTGGAGACTCCCTGGAGCTTGAGGCAGAGTGTACGGGACAATGGTAGGAAGGAGGTGATGTGATGTGACCTAGCCAGAGAATTGGAGAAGTTGGGGATGGAGGGAAACTGTTACTCAATGGATGGGGCTAAGCAGGGAAAGAATATTTGAAAAAAATTAGAGTGAGAACTTGAGGCATGGCCACTGCAAGCTGGATAATGCTTAAGATGGGAGCACTGGCCAGGTTCCCACGCTGTGCATAGCCCAGTGGCTTAAAAGATCTTAAGCATTTGTGATCTCAGGAAACAGCAGTGTGACATCATAGCACTGTGTTTACGTGGGATATGGGGGCAAGAGATGGGGGTCTGTGCCCTGCTCTCCCATTCTTCTTCTTTCTTCTTTCCTCCCTCCCATCTTTCTTCATTTAATCATTGCTAAGATTGTAAGGGACTCTTGAGTAATATTTACATGTGTCTTAGCCACATTCAGCATTAAATTCAAAGAGTTGGCTTCAATCCAGCCAGCCAGTGGAAAAAAACTAAATGCCAGGATACAATTTCAAAAAGCTAGCAGGCTGGTAATTCCCCATCCAGAACCCGCCACTACCATTAGGTCAATAGATGGAGGTGAGGAAAGAGTTTGGACAATCTATCCAACCAAAATGAAGCTACAACAATAAAACAAAATGGAAGCCATGATATGAGTAATAATAGAGACAGACACTCGCAGATAAACGGACCTTAAATGCAAGAGGGAAGAACCAGAGAACTGAGAATGAAGGAAAATCTGGATTACTCAGGATTTTCCTGACTACAAGGGGTAGAAACCTATCTTGACCAAGCTTAAGTGAAAAGGAAGTTTATTGGTTGATCTCATTGAAAAGCCCAGTATTACACTTAACTGCAGGCACACTGGAGGCTCCAATGCCACCTGGTGCTCCAGTGCCACCTGGAATGACATGTCTCTGCTCTTCTCTGTACTAACTTCAGTTTCAAACACACTTTTGCTTGTGGTGGCAAGAGAGCCCCCAGCATTTCCAGACTCAAACTCTATCTCACTAGTACCAGGAACAGTTCAGCACGGGCTCCCATTGGATCAATTTGAGCCATGTTCCTTCTCTGGCCTAATTACTGTGGCCAGGGGAATAGGATGTCTTCATGGATCATGCCTTAGTCAGTTGCTTACCCCTGGAGCCTGGAGTGGGGCCAACCACACCCAAAGTACATGGTCTGAGAGTGAGGAAGAAATGATTCTGCCAGGAAAATCAGGAGTCTTCTTTACAGAAGAGCAAAGATGCTGGCAGGCGAAAACAACAGATGTCCACCCCAGATGCCAACAAGAAGCCAAAGTCATAGAACTGAACCAAGTACAATTATGTACCAGTTTCTGGAATCCACCAGGAAAGGGTCAGATCTATATGAGGACTCAAGGTGTAAATGACAATTGCCCAGACCACATTCTATATAAGGGTCTCTTTTTTGATAAATATTTCAGGGCCTCTCTGGCCTGCTCCTTAATGCTTTAGAAAGAAACCTACCCTTTCTAGGCCTGACCCTAGAAACCCTAGTGCAGAAAGGTATCCCTTTATAGAATGCAAGAGTGTCCTCCTGTCTTTCACTTTTTCATTCTCACAAGGTCTGGTCTTCAATCTTCACCCAGGCTAGACTCCTCCCCACCACATACGTCTGTTTCTCTATTGATGCTATAGAGTGATCAGAAAGGGTCATTGGTATTGCTCTTCCGGTGAACATCTCCATTGAAACAGATGCGTAGCAGAAACCTGGGGCAGGAGTGGGAGTTGAGCAATGTGGCCCCAGCATAACCAGCATGAAGAAAAACGAAGGTAGAAGAGACGATGGGAGGGGCTAGCTGCCTAACAGGTTATATTTACCAAAATATTTAAAAGGAAGGAGGAGGAAGCATACGTATTAGAAAAGCTATCTTCATTTAAACAGCTCACAGAATTAGCGGTCTCACCCATATGCCAAACGCTGACAAAGAAAACACAACAGTCCTAGTACAAAAAAAGAGAGAGCAGAGCTGCAGGCTCAGGTTCTGAGAGGGCTCATTATCAAAGCTCTGTCTCCATCCTGTTGATATCAATCCTGGCAGGGCACCGTGGCTGCTGCCAGTGGAGAGGAAAAAATTACCCAGGCTGACGCCTCCAAATAATTGATAATTTGCCTAAATGAACAAATCAAGTAAGATTTAATTGTTGGCAGGGACTGCCATCCAGGAACAGCAAAGTATATAATTGCTTAAGCCTTACATATGGCTTTCCACGCATCCCCCCTCCCTCCCCCTTTCTTTTTATAAACCAGGCATAATTGTTTAATGACATTGATGGGGAATAGACTTGTGACATTATAAATGACACTTATGACAGAACTGTCAGTTGATGACAGCTCACTGACAGTGCCAGTGAGAAATTAATCATTTTAGATGCTTTATGGTTTGCTCATTTAATGTCACAAATAAGATCTTGCTATCTAACCACATATAATCTCTTCCCAACAACCAACTCTGGTCCCTCTCCAGGGATAGTTTGGTTATTATCCTGCCCCTGGTATGGGGGCTGGCTGAGTGGGGCCTGGAGTCAATTTTTAAGAATAGTTGGTGGTGGGTTACCCGCAGGGAGACGCTAGAAATTCCCTGGGGAAATATGCACCTGCGCAGAGTCCATATTTAGTTCTCTCACTTGCCACTTGTTTAAGGAAGCTTTCAAGGGGAAAGAGCTAAACTGTTGGGACTGATTCTAATAAAGACAGAAAGCTGAGGCAGTAGAGAGGCTATTTTTAGCTGGTTAATGGGGAGTAAATGGGGCCACCCTGTGATATGCTAAGATATGCCTTGTGCTCACTGCTGCCTGGTACTCCCACACTCTCTGCTGGGCAGGCATCTGTTAATTGCTTTCTGTTGGACTTCACTTTGACATTTGGAGAAATGGAAGGAGACTGCCTAACTATTTTTTCCCTAAACGATGTGTCTGTGGAGCTTGGGAGCAAGGGAGGAAGGAAGTGAGGTGAGTTTGAAGCTTGTTCTCTGCTTGTTGAAGGTTTGCTAAAAACCTTCAACACAGTGTGCCTAAGGCTCTTTGGCCTGGATTTTATTGAAAAACCCTGTGTGGGCTCCAGAAAATCAGTCACTGAAGTTTTTTCTTCCGTGCTGCATTGGCCTGTGCTCTATTTAATTGGAACACATGCTTATCTCTCTACCCACCTTTCCATACATTTTACTAATCTTGTAAATAGATTCTAAAAAATAATAAAATAAACTTTCCAATTTATAACAAAAAATGTTCTTCATCTCTTTGTGCATGCATCAGTGCTTTCTTGATGAGGCAGCTCCTGTCACCAAGCAGCAGAAGGCTAAAAATCAAGCTTCCTAGGGTGAAGGTGGTAGTTTCACTGGTACACAATCTTACCCCCTGCCTTTTCTTTCATTTAGGCACCTAAGTTGCATTTGTATTTGCATTTAGGTAGGTTTAGCTATGCGGTGTAGTGCAATTAATGGCCACTAGGTGGCAACAAAGGACCTCTTGGCCTGATTATTGGCTGTAGGCAGTGACTGATACAGGTGAAATGGGCCTGCCTTCTGTTGTAACAGTATCAGTGAAGACTTACTTGATGCTAACCACCTGGCAGGCACCATCATAAGTGCTTGCTTCTTATACATTAACATATCGATCTGCAACAATCCTGTGAGTATTACAGAGGTTAAGGAACTCACTCACATGCCTAGCAGTTGGCAGAGCTGAAATTTAGCCTTGGCTCTGACTAATGATAAAGGCTGTGTTCTGAGACTGCACTTTACTACACCCTTACAAAATACCCTTCCAGTTTGGGGAAGAGGTTGAATAGCCAAAACAAATGCCTCACCATTACTGAGCTCTGAAGCTTCCTTCACATAAAATAAGAAAAAAAGGACCCAGAAAGAGCAAACTTATCAAGGTACACAGACTCTCAGATTTGGACAATTCTTGACCCTATAGTCTAGGCTTCCATCCAGTAGAGGGGCCTCCCTGGCACAGCCCTGAAAGAAGATCATGTGGTCTCTGCCAGACGACTTCTGAGACCCGGTTGCCAAATGAAGGTGGCATTGAGTTTCTTCTCTGTCTGCTCATGGTGACTTTTCTAAGAAGGGGAATTCAGAGAGAGGAGACCAAAACAACAACAACAACAACAACAACAAAACCGAACAAACAATTTCACAGCACCTATCCATCAAAGTAGTTCTAGGGAACAATATGGATAGGATGGTTACTTTCATGTGTCCACTTGACTGGACTGTGGGGTGCCTAGACATCTGGTCACATAGTATTATGAGTGTGTCTGTGAAGGTGTTTCTGAAAGAGATTAACATTTGAATTGGCAGACTGAGTGAAGCAGATTGTCCTCACTAATGTGTGCGCGCCCCATCTGATCTGTTGAAGGCTTGAATAGAACAAAAAGGCTGACCCTGCCTAGAGTAAGAGAGAATTCATCCTGCCTGCGTGACTGCCTTTGAGCTGGGATATCATTTGTTTCCCGACGTTGGATTCAAACTAAAACATTGGCTATTCCTGGGTCTTCAGCCTGCTGGCATTTGGATTGGAACTTACACCATTGGCTCCCCTGGGGCAGCTTGCCACTGCAGATCTTAGAACTTAGCCTCCATAGTTGCATGAACTAATTTCTTATTTTATTTATACATAATATATATTATGCATATGTATGTATATATGTATGTATAATATATATTATACATATGTATATATACTATATAATACATATTATACATATGTGTATATAATATATAATATAGAAAATAAACAATTAGCTATATATTATAATATATAGAATTATAATGTGTATATATATAATATGTATTTTACAAACATGCACATACATATCCTATTGGTCTATTTCTCTGAAGAACACAGACTAATACAAAAGGTCAACCAAAAAAATCTAAATTGTAAAAGAATGAAAGCCGCCTCCTTATGATAAGTAGTGCATGGTTAAGCAGGAGGGACTCTGGTGTCAGACCACCTGAGCTTTAGTGCTGGCTCTGCTCCCTCCTGTTTGTTCTAGGAAGCCTCAGTGACCTCCTCTTTATAATGGGGATAATCATAAATGAGATGATGCAAATACAATTCTTTGCACAGTGCTTGGCAATCGGTAAGTGTCTGTTACTTTTCTTAGGTATTTGTTATTTCTTTCAGTTACCAAGCAATCTTGGCAAAATAACTTACTCTACATTTTTTGCAAATGAAAAAACCTAGAAGGAAAAATAGGCATAACTCTCCTCTTTTTTCTTCTTGGAAGGGATGCATGAAGTCAAAATGGATTAAAAAAAAAAAAAAAAGGGCCAGGTGTGGTGACTCATGCCTGTAATCCCAGTGCTTTGGGAGGCTGAGGCAGGAGGATCACCGCAAGGCTCATGACCACTTCAAAGAGTCATCATTTAGTCAGTAACTGCTTTCAAAAGAGAGGAGAGAGGCCTTCCTGGAGAGCCCAGCCAGTGCAAACAGCAGTCATTTCTCCGTCACAGTTCTCGGGTCGTTCAAACAGAAAAGCGTAGTGGAATGCAGATTGCCAGGGAAAAGCATTCTTCCAAAATAATGCACATAGCTTTGTGGGCCTCCCTTAGTTTTAAAAATTATTTCTTAAGAAAGAAAGAGGCCTCCCTGGTGTAGATATAACATTATTTTAGGCCGGGCACAGTGGCTCATGCCTGTAATCCCAGCACTTTGGGAGGCCGAGGCAGGCAGATCACTTGAGGTCAGGAGTTCAAGATCAGCCTGGCTAACGTGGCAAAACTCTGTCTCTACTAAAAATACAAAAATCAGCCAGGTACAGTGGCGCACACCTGAAATCCCAGCTACTCAGGAGGGTGAGGCAGGAGAATCACTTGAACCTGGGAGCCAGAGGTTGCAGTGAGCCAAGATTGTGCCAGTGCGTTCCAGCCTGGGCGACAGAGCAAGACCTTGTCTCAAAATAAATAAGTAAATAAATAAATAAATAAAATTCTTTTAGTGGCACCTGCACCTAGTAAATAGCATCTAATGGAGGAGACTCAAATGCCAGTGCTGAACTTCTGAGGGAGCGGGTGCTCCTCCTTCAGTTCTTGACTCTGTCTTTCCCTCTCCACACTCACCTCACTCACATTGCTGGGGAGTTTGTACACTCGTGGCTTCAGCTGATCCGTCTCAGACAGAAATTAGAAGACCTTCCTCTGCATGCAACTCAACAACTGGACATTTCCACCTAGATGTCCAACTATTGCCTAGAACTCTACATTCTGAGGTACCACTCCCTATTCCTCCAGGCTCCTGGGCTAGACGGTTTGAGCTGATCTTGACCGCACCCCTCCCCTTCATCAGTTCCTGCCATGGTTTGCTCCCAGTTGTCTTTCAGGTTTATCCTTCTGTCTGCATCCCCATGGTTCAAGTGTCTCATGTTGCATGTCCAGATGCCTTCAACAGCCTTCGGGAGGCTCCCTGTTTCTCACCTATGTTTTGTCGAATCAATGTTTTAAAATACTCCTTGCGCCTTAACCTTCCCTTGCTCCAGACCCCACAGATACTTCCCACTGCCTGCTCCCCAGGTACAAGGTCCTCTGCCTGGTTTCCGTACTGTGCTCCTTTTCAGTTTAGTCAACCGTTAGGCTATTTTCCAGCTTCAGCCAGCAGGCCCCTGCCTGCCCTCCGGCTCCATGATGTTCCTCCAGCCCCCTTTGCACGTGCATTCAGCAGGCGCGTAATGAAAGCTGGAGGACTCTGTGCGTGTTCTCTACTTTCCCCTCTCCTCGCTGGCATCTACCACCCCGCATAGCCCTCCAAACCACTCCCACTTTATCTGCATTCTGATCCCATTTCTTCTTTGTAATTTAAATTTTAATTACACAAGTGATATAATGTTCCTTAAAAATAAACTTTATAGACAAGACTAAGGTCCCCTTTATCACTTCCTCCAATCTTCTTCCTTCCCCCTTGCCCAGGTAGCATGGCTAAGTGCTTGAGGAGTATACTTCCATGTATGGGTTTTTTTTTTTTTTTTTTTGCCATTTTCATTTACATATGTATATAGGCTCATTAAGGATTTGTAGAATTTATATTGTATGTGCCAAGTAAAAAATATCAATGGCATCATATATTTACATTTTGTAAACTTGCTGGACATCTATCCATGTTAGCCTACTTAGAGGAGCCTCACACTGGTTATCTGATGTGCACGGCTCTGTAGTATGAATAACCACTCATTTAACCATTACCTCTTTTATGGGTATTAGGTTATTCCAGTGTCTATGTGTGCAAACTCTGCTTCATGAAACAATCCAGGAATACTTCCTTTTGTCTGTGTGTGGATTGCGTTCGCATCTGTTTTCTTCTCAGGATCATATAGTAAGAATTAAGCCGATATTTATTGAACAATTCTTATGTAGCAGGCACTGAGACATTTTTACAACAAACCTTGAGTTAGAGATACTCATTTCCCATTCTATAGATGAGAAAACTGAGGCTTCAAGAGACAAAGTGAGTCAGGTTTTGAAAACATATTAAAGTGGTTGTTCCTAACAGTCACTTGTGCTGGGTTCTTCCCGGAACTCCCCACTGTGAATCTCATGATGGTGGAAACGACATACCATACCTCTTTTTATCCTCTAATATGTCCTGGCTACACAATAAATCTCAATAAAACTTGATTGATTATTTGGGACACAAATTAGCACTATTGTATTAACTAGCAGGATATTTTATTTAGGTATTTTAGCAACAATAAGAAGACGCCAGCATCACTGAGTAGCTGGTTAAAATATTATTAGAAGTTAATTCATATTTTAGCAGATAATTCCTAATTAATTTGCTGTAGTTATCTTGTTAAATGTCAATTAAATCTCTCCACATCCCTTACAGGTTTCTGCTATTCATAAAATGTAATTATGCAGCTATTGCTCATGTACTTTTTATTGCTTATACAATCTACCAGTTAAATACAAGTCAAAAAGATTTATCTTCCGAGTTCTTAATAACGTCACTAAATGTTCTAATTAATAATCAATAACCTATTTGCATAATTAATTAAAGAAAGAATCCTAATGGGATGGTGCCTTGTAGCTAGCCACACTGAGCCTGGAACTTTCATCTCCTATAGCAATCCTAGCTCAGAGTGGAAGAGTTTATTTGAACAACTTGTTCCTTCCGGGCACAGAGAAGTGCTGGGCTTAGCATTAGCAATGGGAACTCAGATGATTCTGCTGGGAAATCCTTATGTACATTGTTTCTTAACAATGTGTAATGTAAGTATCTCCATGGAATGTAACCTATTTGTTGGACATGAATTTTCACTAATACAGGCTCAAGTGAACAAAAATAAGTTTCTTCATCTTCTTAAAAGCCAATTCAATTTTCTGAACCTAAGCCCTCATTCCATCTGATGCAGAAATGTAATCTAGTCACCTCTGAGTAAATTTACTCCTATGTAGTATCTTCTTGGATACTACATCCTAAATGGGGTTAGGATTCAGTTACATTATAGATTTGAAAAAATTCTCCCTTTCAGTTTGTTCCCTCCCCCACCTCCTCGGCACAGGTTTTTAGCTGGAGAGGAGGTGGTTTTGCAATGGTCCTCCACCATGGTGTCATCTGGACAGGAGCTGCCCATTTCCCAGGGTCCACCTGTCTTGATCCTGAGCTGTTGTCCTTTGGGATGTAACATGAATGTTTGGTCTTTGAGGGAGCCCCTTTCACACTTCCCCACCACAAGGTGTTTGGTCATCCCAATCCTTTAGGAGCTGCATTCTCTGAAGTATTTGTGGTTTTGCTGTAGCCTCCACCATCCGGGCTCACAGGGTTAGTCTTCATTTTCCTTGTTTGGACTCCCAGGCTCCTGTGCATCCATCAGCCCTTCTTCATCCTTCTTGTGAGCTTGAAGATCACATGGTTCTGAGTGTTTCTGTGACCCTGGAAAGACTAAGGGGGCACTCAGGGGTCCTCACTGCTGCAGCATAGCCTTGCAATCTTTCTGCTTTGTTGTTCACCTGCCCAAAGGCACCAGGGTCCCTGTAAGGAATGTTAAAGACTGAATCTCTGCATCTATCCCTCTCTATGCTGAAAACATAGGTCTCTCTCTGACCCAGAAAAACAATGATTCTTGTTCTACTCCCTTCTTCCAAATTATCTGTCTGGGTGTGGTGGGGGCATGACACAAGGAGGAATCCACATCTCTGTTTCCTGGATTCCCCTCTGACTCTTTCCTCTCTCTTTTACATATGGAGAAAACAGTTGGGGCAGAGATGTTTCTACCTAGATGCATTCCTTTTCCTATATTTTCTGTCTCACACCAGAAATCTCAACACTTTATTTCAGAAACTAACAATGTGACATCTTTGTTCTCTAGCTCTGGGGTTGAAGGTGGCCCCTTGTCAACAGCTGGAGCAAGGATGGACACAGGGAGGTAAAAAAAAAAAAAAAAAAAAAAAAACCTGGCTGGGCACAGTCACTCACACTTGTAATCCTAACACTTGGAGAAGCTGAGGCAAAAGGATTGTTTGAGCCCAGGTGTTCGACACTAGCCTGGGCAACATAAGGAGACCCTGTCTTTACACACACACACACACACACACACACACACACACACACACACGCCAGGCCTGATGTCACATACCTGTAGTCCCAGCTACTCAGGAGGCTGAGATGGGAGGATCTCTTGATCCCAGGAGGTAAAGGTTGCAGTGAGCCATGACCACACCCCTGTACTCCAGCCTGGGCAACAGAGTGAGACCCTCCTCAAAAAAAAAAAATTGTGCCATATAACATCTCAAATTGTTACTCTATCACACCGTTGTCATGTCAGAACCAAGGCTGATGATGCTGAAATATCTGAAGCCATCCAGTGTTCATTTCAAAGAGGACCAGCCCAAATCAATGACACAGAGGCAGAGAGGCAAGCATGGAACCTGAGGGCTGCATGAGGTGTGATTCATCCAGCTGTGGAGTCAGTTTTTCTTGCCTAAATTCAAGAGGATGAATGAGTTGACCCCCCAAAGGAACTTTCCGTTTCCAGCAAGTTTCTCTTAAAACAGAAAAAGTGCTTGTCTGATTTATTTATTTTTTTTATTCCAACTCTTCTGGTTTTACTTAAAACATAAGTCTATATGCTTGGGGCTGAGAGCTGCACATTCTTAAGCATTTTCAAAGAAGCCAAAAAAAAAAAAAAAAAAAGGAAAAGGATTTAAAATAAAATCCCATCATTGTTCATTGAACAACAAAGTGCAACTGGCGAAAAGAAATAATATTTTGATTTGGAAGAAAAAAAACTGCTGAGCACATCCTGAGCCTCTTAATAGAGTTGCCTCGGTTCAGACAACAGTGGCAGAACAGCCACACATCAGATCAACCAGACATATTATCACCCCCTGTAAAGGCGATTGCTTGTCATCTTTTATGAAGCGTCTGCCCCTTTTGGTTGTCAACAGTGAGGAGACTTACATCTTCTTTCCTGCTTATTCTTCCTCCTGGATCTTATCATGGGGGAACTGCTTCTCCACAACGACCCTTCTCACAGAGAAGAGCTGCTGACTCTGTCCAGGATAACAGAAATAAGACGAAACAGGATAAGTCTATTTCGCAAAGCTGGGAAAGGATTGCCAATCAGCTCAGCACCAGTACACTGGATAGCAGCACAGGAAGCTCCCCTGAAGATCATCTTGTCCATCTTCTGTCTTTTGCAAGATGCTCTTCTAGAGATCCCTCCCTTACCTCAAAAGTCTCCAGGGAAGGACACTCCTCAGCTTCCTGCTATTGGCCATGACAATGTCTTATATTTGGAATGCTTTATATCTAATTGAAATCTTTTCTGTCATCTTTTACTTTCCTTCTTCCTCACAAAGCTTGCCCCATAACAAAATTATAAAATAGGTAAAGGTTGGTTTTAGTGCCTTCTCTTCTCTCCCCACCCCCACTCTTTAATGCATCCTCTGCTCTTTCCATTTTCCAAGGTTTTCTGTGTCTTAGTTGTCATAAAGAAAAGTAGATGGGTATGTTTTTTTTTTCCTAAGACATTGGTCCCTTGCAAGATAAGATCTGCAAGAAGTAAGCAATGCTTAATACAAAATGCTGAATTATTAATGATGACATTTCAGGAAACTCTAAAAGGGATATTGGGGTTAGGGTGAACTTTGCCCACATCTCTCAAGTAATGTCATGCATGTAAGATTAACCATGAGTATTGAGTCAAGGCAGCCAGCCTAAACTTTGGGAGACCTGCATCCGTTTCCCCTTTATTTATTTATTTATTTATTTATTTATTTATTTATTTATTTTTTTGAGACGGAGTCTTGCTCTGTCACCTGGGCTGGCGTGCAGTGGCCGGATCTCAGCTCACTGCAAGCTCCGCCTCCCGGGTTTACGCCATTCTCCTGCCTCAGCCTCCGGAGTAGCTGGGACTACAGGCGCCGGCCACCTCGCCCGGCTAGTTTTTTGTATTTTTAGTAGAGACGTGGTTTCACTGTGTTAGCCACTATGGTCTCGATCTCCTGACCTCGTGATCCGCCGGCCTTGGCCTTCCAAAGTGCTGGGATTACAGGCTTGAGCCACCGCGCCCGGCCCCGTTCCCCCTTAATAGCTGTGCCACTTACGTTGATTTATTCAACCTCTTGGAGCCTCATTTCTCCTATCGGAAAAATGGGAGTAATTGGCCTACTTTACAGGCTGTTGTGAGGATTACAAGAGATGATGTAGATAATGCACATTCTACAATGCCTGCCAGGTATATTGTCCTTAATACAAACTGGCTGTCATTATTATTATTGTTGTTATCCATGGTTACTTTTTATGAATACAATCCAAAGATTTTCAGCCAAGCCAGTGGAATACTAAAAAGTTTGAGTGGGGAGCAGTTGCTCTTTCTGCTGATATACTTGATAAATATTACTATATGACTAACAAATATCTTTCTCTCTCCCCAGGATAACATAGGCAGGTAGCGAAGAAAAAGAGGCACAGAAGAGGCTCCCCAGAGCACAGTAGGAGTGGGTAGGCAGTGAGTAGGAGTGAGGATGGCTGTCCTTGTCCTCTGTCTGCCCTAAACATTTTTGTGGTTCCCATTAAACAGTGTGAATGTCAACAAGGGCTGGGATTTGGGTTGAACTTATTCATACTTCACATCTCCGTATTTTATATTTCCCAGGACTGACCCACATGCAGCCTCTTTCATTCTGAGATAGAGGTCTGCTTAGCATACAGCCAAGTAGATAGACAAATCGTGATTTGGTGAAACCTAGAAGAATTATGAACTGTAGCAAAAATAGCCAGCGAAGGCATAGCTAAGGCATATTTTCCTTTCCCCTTGATATCAGTGGAAATGTGCATCTTCAGGCATCACAGAAATAAACACCCACTCTATATATTTTCCCCTTTTTATGGTTTTTATTGGTATAGCAACATTATTCAAGCTAGGCTCTTCCATCTCCCAAGCCAATTTCTTTTGCATCTGTGTTTATATTGATGCTATTCAAACAATGATCTTCCACTTCCCCTGTCAGTTTCCATCGTGCATTTCACATATTATGAACTTATTTAAACAAAAATAATCCTCTCTGGGTACATTTCTTTCCCATCTGTTTCTCCCCTGCCCTATACTACCAATTCTCATTTCAAAACAACATTGTAATATCATTTATTGTTATTTTCTCTTGTTTTTAAGCTGCTTCTGTAGCATTCAGAGTGGAAAGGTTGGGTGGGGGAAAATATACAGCATTAATGATTTATAGTCAAGAAGGTATTTCATACTCAAAATGTTTCTAAAAGGATTTCTATCAATTTTTAAGAGTAATGAGATCTCAGCAATTATGACATCCTATATTTGTAGGGTGCTTTACAGTTAGTTTTTCATGTACTTTCACTAAGTGTCATTTTAAGGAGCTCGGAAAAAGAAAAGAAAAAGGAAAAATAGAGCTTGTTATCTAGATCATTCTAAATATACAGATTTTTGGCAACCTATAATACACTATGTTGAAGTCAAAATAAAATATAAAGGTGGATCTCTAAACTTAACATTGTATTTTTTGAATCACAGAGTAGTGATTCTAGACATACCTAGAGACTAGGTGGTCTTCGGTGTGTCTGAAGAGCAAAGAGAAGGTGGGGGTTTTATTAGAAAGGGAAATGTTATTATTTTGAAAGAAAGTTTCTTGGCACTGGGAGAGTTTTAGGAGATGGTAAGCTCTGATTGGTGAATGATGGTGGTAGGTAAAATCTAGTCTTGAGAGTTGTGGCAGGCTGTTTCGGCAGCTATTTGATCTAACTAGTTTTAGAGTTATAGCAGGCAGTTTCAGCAACTAGGCTTGCAGAGAATTAAATTCTTTGCACAGTGTTATGTGCCCTAAGTGTTCCCCACCCTGGCTTCTTGGCTCTGATTCAGTTGGGTTATGACAAGAGTGACCCAATTCGTATAATCACCCTTCAAACTGGACATGCAGATGTTTGAATCGTTTGCCTGTCTCCAATATGCCTGGTATTGTGGAGACACAGCTATTTGTCTACTAGAATCCATGTGAGGTGGTGGGGGTTTGCTTGGAATTGTTCTTAATTTTGGAAATGATGTAACCAGAGAGAGGTAAGTCTGTCCCTGAATATGAATACATGTTTAGCTTAATAATATTTCTTTATAGTTCCCATTTGTTTAGAGATTGTATTCTGTTTCCCAGGCTCAGAAAGACTTGTTAGAAATACTCTAATCCTTTCTAAATCAGGTGTCTGTGCACCTATTTCCATATAGATATCTTAGGAGCATGAGTGATAATTTATTCTCATAATCTGCCTACAAAAGAAGGTGGTTCCTCCTTCCTCTGCCAGCCTTGCCCAGATGAAAGGGCCAGAGCCTCCTGCATGCTTCTGAGGCCAGCTGTGGGAAATCAACTGAGATTTTTGAAGAGAAATAAGCCTTTTTAGTCTTTGAAGAAATATCTGTAGAACCCACACTCTGGTAGACAACTTCCAGAGGTCACTTAATTCTGCATGGAGTTTCTAACTCAACATGTATATATGGGTCATGTTTCTTCCTCTGGAAAGGCAGATTTGACAAGTTAATATTATCTCACAGAACACACACTCTTCATATGAGAGGTGCTGTAGTGATTCAGAGTTGTTTTTCAAGGGTTCGTGGGCTAGACTGGAATCTCTCACATGCAGGAAGAACATTGATGAGGCATCCATCCTGTCTGACCTCAATCCTTCCTGCAGCCTTGAAGCCCAATATTCCTGAGTTGAACTTTAAAACCTGCCCCAGGTTGGAGATTCTTGCTCCACTTTCTGCAGGCTAAAGAAGTAAGATTCTTCTAATTGTTTTTCATCTGTGATGGTTTTACAAGTGAGGAAGAGCTTATAAGTCTCTTTTACAGTTCATTACAACTGAGAAACCTTATTTAGTCAAAGAAAATTGTCCTTTGGGGAATGATTAGAATTTGCAAGGAGTAAAATCTTTTGGGAGTAGAAAACATTCTCTGCATGGTACAGAAAACAAAAACAAAATCCCCAAACCTACTCCACAATACAATTTCTCATTAAGTAAATGAAATGGCCTTTTCCTTTTCTCAACTCAACCCTATGAGTTTTAATCAATTTAGTTTCTGCTCTCCTGTCCTTGTTTTCTATTTTTCTCCAGTGGATCACTTCTGGTTTCAGTACCATAAAAGGATAGACTTTCTAAAAGTTGGAAAATCCAAAGTTAAAATATATAGCCTTGAATCATAGTTATTAAAAGTTCCTATGCAGTGTCTTAGATGGGTGAGATCAAGCAAGTCAGACTCAAAAGGGGATTGAACTCTTCTTACCAGGAGAAATTAGCATCCTGTTATCTATAAATAGGTCATCCCCATCAGAAATCATCATAGGCGTGACCTTTGTAGTCATCACTGACATAATCTTTATTTCCAAAATCTTTTTCTACTCCTGTAGTTCATCCTGGCCTCTTCTGGCTTGAAACAATCTCTTTCAGGAACTTTGGAGTCCATAATCTTGACTTCTTTACCAAGGCAGCTCACGTTGCTTCTTTTTCTGGTCTTGACTATATTCAAATTCCACTGTCCTAACTAAATACTATCACGTAGATAAAAGTAAAGGGATTTCTAATATCAAGAGGCTCAGAGATGTAGCCCTGATATGATGTGCTCAATCATAGGAGGAGTAGCAGGGAATGAAGGGGCTGTGTAGAGTTTCTCAACACTTCATGGAAAGTTAGAATATCTGCCTGAATTCTCCATGTGAGGTCTAATAAATTTTTCTGATCAATTGTACATGTGCTAAACGATAATTTGAAGCATGTTTGAAAGATACGGTTCTATGTTTAGGCAGTTTTGACAGTCATTTATTATAAATACCGTCTTGGTTTATGTCACTCTCCCTAAACTAAGTTTGAGGTGCAAAATTCTGGTTTTGGATTCTGAAGGCTTGCTTTCCAATGCTCTCTCTGTGGCAATCAATTGTGTGATCTTTGGTAAGTCATACAGTGGCTCTGGGACAATTTCACATTTGAAAAATGTGGAAATAGGGCTGGGTGACCAAGGAGGGAGTTAAAGAGCTAGGCAAGCACAGTGTTTTACACTGATTGTCCCAGGATAAGTTTATAGACCTTGTTGGGCTTCAGTTTCATCAGGACATTTTAGTGAATGACAGCTTTCTGTGCTCACCCCAACAAGTCCTATTCAGTAGTGTTTGCAGGGAGAAGCAGTCCAGTTGCTCATTTAATCAGTCAAGTTGCTTATTTAATCAGTGTGTTAGGTGATTTTGATGTTCAGGGTCCTCACACCATACCTTGAGAAACTTACCCAGGGAGGTATAATTCAGAGTCCCAGAGAACCTCTCCTTTCCATCCCATCACTAGCACTAGAAAGGTCTTTGAGGGGTACAAAGGGAAGACTTCTCATTGGGCTTAAAGCCCAAATGTCTGAGATAAAAGCAATCACACTAATGAATAACTAACAAGCATGGGTCCTTTCCAGATCAGGTTTTGAAAAGGCCAGTACAAACCAGCTGTGGCCAGTCAATACTAGCCTAAACTAGTTGGGCCATCACAGCCTATTTAAACTGATTGTGATCAGTTGAAACTACTCTACACTGATCAGGTCCATCCATGACTAGTCAGAACCATCATAGACTGATTGTAGCTGGTCAAAATCAGTTGAAACCAGTTAGGTTCGGCCATAGCCAGTGTAAACCAGCTGTGACCCAGTAAAACTGGTCAAAACAAATTGGAACAGGCAGTAATGGAGCAAAACCAGCATAAATCTGTTGTGCCCAGTTCAAACCACTCTAAACTGGTCATGCCCTTTAATAACCATTAGAAACTGGTGTTATGGGCCACTTAATACTGGCCTAGACCAGTTGCAGCCAGTCAGAACAGGTCTAAACCATTTGTGGCTAGTTATAACCAGTCAAAATGGTAAGAGCCTGCCATGAACAATCAGAACCAGTATAAACTGGTTGTAACCAGTCACAGTTGAACCTAGCTGAAACCAGCATCAATATTTTGCAGCTGGTTTGCCAGGCGCAGTGGCTCACGCCTGTAATCCAAGAACTTTGGGAGGCTGAGGCGGGTGGATCATGAGGTCAGGAGATTGAGACCGTCCTGGCTAACATGGTGAAATCCCCTCTCTACTAAAAATACACAAAATTAGCCGGGCATGGTGGTGGGCACCTGTAGTCCCAGCTACTCGGGAGGCTGAGGCAGGAGGATGGCGGTGAACCCAGGAGGCAGAGCTTGCAGTGAGCTGAGATCGCGCCACTGCACTCCAGCCTGGGCGACAGAAGGAGACTCCGTCTGTCTGTCTGTCTGTCTGTCTCTCTCTGTCTCTCTCTCTCTCTCTCTCTCTCTCTCTCTCTCTCTCTCTCTATATATATATATATATATATTTGGTGAAAAGTGGTCTAAAGCAGTTGTGGCCACTTGAAATTGGTTAGAATCATCAATGACTGATTGAAACCCAGCAAAACTGGTTGTGGATGGTCTATGCAGGGTTTAAACCAGTCATAGCCAATCATAGTTGGTTCAGGCAAATTATGGCAGGTCAAAATCAGCCAAAACCAATTGCAGCTGATCAGAGGCAGCCTAAACTGGTTGAAGTTAGTCTAAACTGGTCAGAACCTGCCATGACCAGTCAGAATAGGCATAAACCAATTGCAGTTGGTCAAAATGAGTAATGAGTCAAAACTGATTGAGGCTGGGCATAGGTGGTCTAAAACAGTTGTGGCCAATTAAAATAAGTTGTGACCAGCCACAACCAGCTTAAATTGTCTACATCCAGTCAGAACTGGTTTGAACTTATTATGGCCTGTTGAAATCAGTCAAAACTGCTTGAATAAAAAACCACGACCAGTGAGAAACACAGAAATAAACCAGGGCCACTGAAAATTGGCCTAAATCAGTTATACCCTGTTAAAGCCAGTCTAAACCAGTTGTGGCTGGTCATAATAGGTCCAAACTGGTTTGGGACAGTCAAAACTGGTCTAAACCATTTGTAACAGACCATGACCAGTCAGAAATGGCCAAAATCAACTGTGGCTGGTAAAAATCAGCCTAAACCAGTTGTTCCATATTCAATCTGTCTAACCCTGTCATGGTTGGTCATATGAATCCAAACTAATTGTGGCCAGAAGAAACCAGCCTAAACAGATTGTAGCCAGTTAGAGTCAGCGTAAATCATTTGTGGCCAGTTAAAACTCATCTAAATCAGTTGGAAATAGCCCAGACCAGAAAGAACTGGTATAAACAGGTGGGGACCGGTCACAACTGGTTGAAGCTGATCTCGGCCAGTTTAGACTAGCTTTTAGCTAGTTTCTCCTGGTTTTGACTCATTATGTATGGCTTCAACGTTATGATGGGTAGTGTCCAGGGATAAACAGCAGTGTCCAGCGCTGACTGCTCATGACTGTTCATAGAACAGTGGCAGCACATGATGAACAGCAAGCCATAGATTACTGGAGTTCCTCAAATTAAAAATAAACTTTTGTGAATTGTGGTTTTGATTTGCCTATACATTGTGAGTAATGATGCTGAACATATTTTCATGTGCTTCTTGGACATTTACAAACTGTTTTTGTAGAAATGGCTACTGAAGTCCTTGCTCAATGTTTAAAGTAGTTGAAACTGGCTTTGTTGCTTCTTGCTTGTGCAGAAGCTTTTTCGCTTTATGTGATTCCATTTGTCAAATTTTGCTTTTGTTGCCTGTGTTTTTGAGGTCTTACTCCAGAAATCTGTGTCCAGAACAATATTCTGGAGTGTTTCTCCAATGTTTTCTTCTAGTAGTTGCATAGTTTTAAGTCTTAAATTTACAGCCTCAATCGATTTTCATTTGTTTATATGACAAGAAATAGGAGTCTACTTTCATTCTTCTGCATAAGGATATCCAGTTTTCCCAGTGCTATTCATTGAAGAGACTATCCTTTTCCCAAAGTATGTTATTGATGCCTTTGTTGAAAATGAGTTAACTGTATATTTGTGAATTTATTTCTGGGTTCTCTATGTTTACTTTTTTATTTTTTTAAATGCCCATGCATGTTTTATTAATAAAAACTAACAGTGTCAAGTTAAACAAGTCAAACAATGAAAGTCTTTTTTTATTCCATAAAATATCGCAGAAAAGTTTGTGTTTCAATAAAAAGACTCATTCTAGAACAGGTAGCTAATGTGCAGTTAATGGGTTTTGTGAATAAATTTTAAGAGACTACTGCCTGTCCTTAAATTTGTCTTTTTATATAAAAAAAGAACTATTAAAAATGATTGGCATATTTTGAGTTAAAAATTGTTAAAACATTCCCTATATTTAATTTCAATTTTATAATAGATTACAGAAGATGCTTATGAAACAAACACAACATTTGTTTCAGTACGTGTCTTTAAATGATAGACTTGTAAGTATGTAAACAACTATATAATAAAAGGGTTTCAAACGCTGCCTGTAAGAAATCAGGCAAATTTTACCATAAGCAATAAACCATTCCAAGTCTTCCAAGCCTGCTAGACAGTCTCCATAGCCGCACCAGCGTGGCAATAAGCTTTAACCAAACAAAACAAAAACAAACAAAAACACTTTGCAATTTGTTGCTGCAAAATAGGGAGAGAAAAGAGTGTATAAACTTGATGGAATCACAACAGTCAATATAATTTAAGGGAGAATAAAGTCAGTAAGGTTGATGGTGTTTATTGTTTAGAAAGTCGAATTCTGCTGTTTGCTTGGGGCTCTTGGACACCGTGCCACTGAACAAATGGACAACTCCGCAGAGTCTCACTCTCTGCCAGCGTGGGTGCTGTCCAGACTCACCGCAAATAAATGGCATTCGGTGCTCACCATCCACAACAGGAGGGCGTTTTATTTTCATGTATGAGGATGAAATACAATTTCTTCAGCAAACTCAGCAAAAACCGTTAAGGGGCAAAAAATAAGTCTGCACTTAAAGAAAAACAGAAAATGAAAAAACACAAAATCCTAAAAAGTAAATAAACGCCCCTCATCAGCACACTGGTATCAAAACACACATCCACAGCATGTCTTACTCCTACGTGAAACAATCCTTGCTTATCGGAGGTGCATATCTAAATTCAACGGCTTACCAATATCTTCTTAGGAGTAGGCCAAAAGGAAACAGAAAACCCACATTAAAAAAAAAAGTTTCTTTTCCCTAAACGTTTTCTTGAAGCTGAATGTGAAGTGGAGAGGACGTCAGTCATCCTCGTTGTTCTCGTTGAAGTCGTCATCCTCGTCATTCTCCCGGACACAGGACACCGTACTGAGGTTGGAGCTTGTGGCCAGCATCCCATCTGCACCGTTGGTCAGGTCACTGGCAGAGAGTTTCGTGCCGTTAGACATGGAACGTGCCGTCGTGATGAACACGCCTCCAACAGTTAGTTCCCTGAGCCATTTCTGTCACGTACAGCTCCAGGGCCTCTGAGACCAGACTTCTGGCCATTTTAAGGTCTTCGGCAGAGCAGCTTCCGGACTCCAGCCCACAAGCCGTGCTCATCCGCTTCAGCACTTCTATGTCATCCTATATTTCAGATGTGTTGTCAAATTTAAACAGATACTCGAGTTTGTCGTTGGAGATGTTGCAGTCGATGACGGTCTTCTTGCTGGTGTTAACGATGATGAGGGCAGGTGGATGAGCGAGCTGGGCGTCCTTGGCCGGCTGGCCTGCTGCTCCTCTTGCTGGTTTCTCTCTTCACCAGATTCTTGAAGGCAATTTGCTGTCGAATAAAAAACCTGAAATTGAGATTTTCTGTTTTATTCTGTCAAGTCTCCTCCGTCTTTCCACCTCTAAGTTCTGACATTCCTGAGTCGAGTTGGTGGGCAGACCAACCCACTTGATCTCCTTTTTCTCCTTGGAGATGATGTTCATGGCCATCAGCACGTTTAAGGCATCATAGATGCGCCGTCTTATTCTGGTCATAAGCTGACTCACTTGGTAAGATCTGGTTGCCGGCAGCACTGAACTCTGCGACCAGCTCTTCCACCACTTCGTGGTAGGAAGTGGTCCCTTTCCACTGCACCTTGTCTCAGACCTTCATGGAGAAATGCCACAGGCCTTGCTATTCTTTTCTCCTTTCCTGTTGCGCTTCCCGGCAGACCAACCACGGCTGGTTCTGAGAGGTAAAGTGAGTGCTGGCTGTGTGTGGGCTTCCTACCACGAGGATATTTGACGCTGCCGGTTTCTGAGGTGTACCGGTTACCACTTGCTGGGCAATGTTGACATTGAACTGTACAAAGGTTTTCGGCAAGAGCTGCTTCCCGAGCGGGTTGACAATGGAGGAGTGAACTGTCACAAGGGACACCAACGCCTTTTCCCGGACTAAGGTTCTGGTCTATGAAGACCTTGAGTTCTCCGTTGGCTTCAATTAGACCGGCAACTTTCGCCATGTTACCAGATCTGGGAAATCAATGCTGTAAACGATCACCCTCCCAGAGAAGAAAAATAATGTTTCTGGGCGCAGCCCCTGCGTCCCGGAGCAACATGCAGACTCGCGGGACCACCCCAGACCCCGGCGGCGCCGGCCCAGCTGACAGGTAACTCTAACAAGTGGGCTTCCGGGATCCGAGTCGCGCGCCTGTCGCTAGGCCTCCGGCCGCCTCTGCACGTCTCCCGGGCGCGCTGGAACCGGGTACCCGCAGGTCGCCGTGGGGCGGCCTCTCCTCCCCCGGCCCCCGCTCCGGCCAACCCTGGCCCTGGCCTCTACCCCCAGTCCGGCGCGGGTGCGGGCGCTGCTGTCAGCCGGAAGGGCCCAGCCCAGGACCCCCTACCCGCGGCACCTGGCTGCCCGGCCCGGCCGCGTGGGCGGGGGAAGTGGCGGCGCTGAGAGGCGCAGGCTGGGGTAGGGCCGGGCTGTCCAGGTGGTCCCGGCCGTGGAGAGGTCCCTCTGGGTACGGGGACCTCTATGTTTATTTTTTTATGCCAGTACCATGCTGTTTTGGCTACTATAACTTTATAGAACATTTTGAAGTCTGGTAGTGTGATGCTTCCAACTTTGTTCTTTTTACTTAAGAATGCTTTGGCTATTATGGGTCTTTTTGGGCTCGTATTAGTTTTCGGATTATTGTTTCTATTTCTGTGAGGAATATTACTGATACTTTGCTAGGGATTGCATTGAATCTGTAGAACACTTTGAGTAATATGAACATTTAACAATATTGATTCTTCCAATATGTAAACATGGAATATCTTTTCCCTTTTTTGTGTGTCCCCTTCAATTTCTTTCATTGGTGTTTCATAGTTTTCATTCTAGAGATTTTTCACCTCTTTGGTTGGGTTGATTCATACTTCTTTTTCATAGCTATTGTACATTCTTGGTTTTCTTTTTCAGATTGTTCACTGTTGACATATAGGAAGGCTATTAATATTTGTGTGTTGATTTTTTATCTTGCAGTTTTACTGAATTTGTTTATCTGTTATGAGAGATTTTTGATTGAGTCTTTAGGTTTGTCCATATATAAGATAAGATAATCTTCAATCAAGAATAATTTGACTTTATTATTTCCAGCTTATATGCCCTTTATGTCTTTTTCTTATCCAATTGCTCTGGCTAGGACTTACAGTACTATGTTGAAAAAAAGTAGTGAAAGTGGGCATTCTTGGTTTGTTCTGGATCTCAGGTTTTCCCAGTTCGGTATGATACTAAACTAACTGCACCTGGTAAGAGAAGGTCTACCGTGGTTGTGGCCAGTTGAAACAGGACTGATTTGATTGGAACTGGCCATAATCATTCTGAACTGGCATAAACCAACTGTAGCCAGACAAAGCTGGATAAAACTGGTTGAGGCCAGCCATAGCCAGTGTAAAGTGGCTGTGGCAGTAATAACTGGTCTAAACCAGTTGTGACCAGGTGTAATTGGTCTAAGCCTATCAGAACCAGCCATAACTTGGCAGAACTGGTATGCACTGGTTGAGGCTGGCCCAAACCAGCCAAAACCAATTACAGATGGTCAGTAGCAGTCTAAACTGGTTGTGGCCTGTCATAGCTATGCAAAACTAGTTTTGGCCAATTGAAAACTGACTTAAACTTATTGCAACTGGTCATATTCAGTCTAAAGGGCATTCAAATGGAAAATAAGAAAGTCAAATCATCTTTGAAGATGATGTGAGCTTCTGTATGGAAAAACATTAAGACTTCATCAGAAAACTCTTATAACAGATAAACAGTTCAGTAAAGTTGCAGGATACAAGATCAACATACAAAATCAATAGCCTTGTTATATGCTAACAGTGAACAACCTGAAAAACCCGGAAAGTGTGCTAATGTACAATAGCTACAAAAAAATAGTAGGAAAAACAACTGAAGAAGTGAAAGATCTCTGGAATGAAAACTATTAAATACCAATGAATGAAATTGAAGAAGACACACACAAAAGGGAAAGATATTCCATGTTTGTAGATTGGAAGGATTGAGGGGACACCAAGAATGGGGACATGGTGGAGAAACAAACAAGACAGCCCAAAGGCAAACTTTGCTGGCTGTGCATTTTTGCTACACGCTGTCTTCAGAGATGTAGACACGGAGTTGGCGAGAGTTGAGGGGATATAGAAGGAAATTGGTGAGAATGACAGATATAATTCATCTGGAAAATAAATGCCTGGGGTATTTTCTGAAAGGCATGCAGGTGAGAAATATGTGACTAAGAGATGGCTTGTTCCAGCAAATATCCTATGGTGTCTGGCTGTGCCCTGAAGTCAAAAGCAGAGTTATTTGATCATATGACATCTGTGGGGTGATGGTAACTGTTAGCTTTAAGTAGACAGAGAATCTGTGCTGGGGCAGGTGTGTTTGTGCATGAGGGCAGATGAGGATTGAGAGAGAGGAGTCGTGTATAATAAGTCCTAAAGGAGAGAGAATGCAGCTAAACAACTCAATAACTCTGTCCTAGTTTCAGCTCCATCAGTGCAAGGGCAAAGCATCGAAATTAGCCTTCAATACAGTTTATTTGTTGCTATCTAAATTCCAATTTTTTTTTTTTTTTGTCAAGTTGGTCCATTTGCATGCAAGGTTGCTAGCTCTAATCTACTCTGATAATGACTTGGGTAAGCAGGTTGAAAATGTCTTACTCCTCCCTAAAGGCTCACTATGTAGAAAGGAAGGAGAGTAAAGCAACCTTTTCATAATTAAACAAGGAAGAAAATTACATCATGTTTTTATACTTTTCTTTTTTTTTTTTTTTTTACCACTCACAACTTTGGATGCTGAACTAGGGTTGGCAGGAACATGGACTGGAGAAGATGGGTGACATGTTTCTTGGAATTCAAACTTCTCTTTATCATGAAGCCTTAGTAATGCTGCCCAGCCAATTTCTGCATTAAACAAACACAAATTGAAGGAGAGGAACATTATTTAATCTCCCCATGGCCAACATCCATTAATAACCTAGATTTTCCTGAACCTAAATCTTTTATACAGCTAATTCATCATCTTCCTTTTTATTTAAATGGATTCTTCTCTAAGATTTATTCTCAAAGATACTTAATTCTTTCAACTAACTGATGAGATCGTGAGCTATGACATGGCTGAAATTTTATATTTTCCTTGTAAGAATTGAACACCACTCCTTTCAATTCCAATCCATTTCATTTAGTTCTGTTCTCTGCTGTCCCATTTTCCCTCTTGTTTCATTCTAGAAATCACCAGAGTCAGATCTTGAACTTAATACACACTTTGAATGCCTAGATCAAGACTCCATTTTGATGGTCTGGGTTAAAACTCTGTAAGTGCTTAATTCCTTTAACCATCCCATTATCAACCTCTTCCCCCATCCCTTTCAGACACTAAACATAGAATAAATGGGATGCATTTACTTAAATGGCCAGGAACTTTGTGAATGGCCAGCCAGTGTTGGGGCATCACCAGAAGGAATTAATAGAAAGGAAAGCTAGCCCAAGGGGAAATTTTAAATAGGTGAAGTTTATTTAAATTCACTTAATCTCTCTTTTCCTTAACACCTTTCTTTCTTCTTAGGGCTCCTTAATTAACTTCCCCCTTTCTCTTTTCTAGCCCTACAGAGTGTTCGTGCTACTTTCTGGCTATCCTAGACTATGTATATATATCTGCCTTGTACAGCACCACCACGGTTGCCTGACCCCTCTTTCTCATTCAGATATATATCGTCACAGACCTTGCTCTCTAGTGTCCTAAGTAAACCCTAGTTAACTGATAAGCTCAACTGTGCCGGAGAAGGTTAATATGGTGTTTTCTCCTTCAGATTTTGAATTTCAAAAGGAGACTTCAGAATTGATTTAACCCAAAGGAATGCATATCTTTTGGTGGAATTCTAGGCGCCTTGGTAGAAAATTTTTGAGATGAGTGGCCCTATTGCTCAGATGCCACCATGTATATCATTTTCTATGTTGTCTCTAATTAAATTCAGTTCTGCCTCCAGGACTGTAATGGGGAAATTTTAGATAGGTATGCTTTCTAAGTGAATTGCTGACTTTATTCATTTATGCAAACCGTACCATTTGTTCATTTAATAGAGATTTACTGAGCATCTATTCTATTGCAAGTTGTGAGAGGTGCCTTGGATATACCTGATGCATAAGACAGTATGGCAGTAGTAAAATCTGAACAACCAGAGTTCACTTCCTGGCTTCCTCTAGGGAAGGAATAGTTGCCAAACCTGTCCCATTCATCATAAAAAAAAAAAAAAAAAAAAAAAAAGGATGAAGAGTATGTATCACACACTTGAACTTAATCCATGCAGTTCGCTTACTGTGGTTCACGAAGAAAGGGTTTGGAAAAACAAGATAAATACTTCAGTCAGGGCACGCTGGCTGCTGAAGCGTATTTAAAAATCAAATTACCATTTTAATGGTATGCATCGTTTCCATATCAAATGATGACATTATTGGCAAAGACTAGAAGGTGACACAATTTTGAGTGCTTAAACTGTCCCAACAATAGATGAAGCTATCTTAAAAGGACTACAAAGCCACTCCACCATCTGGCACCCTCTCTCGCCATCCTGGTATGGATGGGGAAAAAGAACGCTTCCAAGTGGTGAAATGAAATGAAATTGGCTTGCCCTGAGGATGCACGTTGAGGAGGGCCTGTTCGGCCATCTGACATTCTTCTTACTGTAACTGCATAAAGGGATGGCTTCCCAAGCAACAGTCTTATAAACAAACTATTTTTTATTATTACAAGTAGACAAGTTTACTACAGGTTTATTGTAGAAAGCACAGCAGAACACAAAGCAAAAAAACAGAAGTCATTCATAAAACGTGGAAATAGCTAATATTGATATTTCAGTGTATATCCTTCCAGTCTTTAAAATTTCCTGTGTGCATTCGTGTGTGTATGTTTATGTGTGTATGTGTGTGTTTTCAAAGCAAAAATGAAATCAAACTGTATTATTTTCCATTTAACACAGGCTGACTTCATGAGCATGTGGCCTGTGCTTGGTTTAATGATCTGCTGTTGCCATCATGAAATACTTAATTTTATCTTTGAACCTGTGTGTTGTAAGTGAAGTCCAATGGGAGTGGAGGAGATGCATGCAATATGGGTGGCTCCTGTTCTTGATGCCTCATTTGCATATAGTGTTCACAGTGCTCCATGAGCACAGAATTCCGATGGGTCCACAACGCAAGGGACTTTGTGAGACTGAAAGCAAGCATGAGGTAAGCATGTTATATCTATAACTGAATGCTCACCATCCTGAGGGACTGTGCTTTCCACTTGAACCACAGCTTGCTTCTAATGCAGAGAGAAGACAATGGTGTTTTAAGAAACATGAAGGACCAAGAAAACTTATCATATCCTTTCTTACACAGGTTACCTCCCTGTATTAGCCAAGCACTTGAAATGATGACGTAGAAGGAAAAAGTAAGCAACCTGTAATTCCTTTCCTCTCAGTTATTCCTTACTCATCAGTAAACCAAAGGTAGAGAGTGCTGGTAGACTGGGGGTACATCAAGAAGTGAAATAAAAACAGTTGAGTTTACTTTGTGAACTCATTTCCATGTTCTGGCAAGAGAGAAATACATATGTATATGAAAACTCAAAGTAGAAATTGTATAATTTTGGTGATTCTAAAAAAGAAATGGTTTTATTCACATTTTGAACTTGCACCACACGATAGAAAGATGAAGGGTACAATTCATGCTAATAAATTTTTAAATTTTATTTACTTAACAACATTAAATAGTAAATTAAGAATTTCATGTCAAGTCAAATGAGAGACCATAGAAGAAAGGAAAGATACTTTTTTTTTGTTTAGGACCCCTCATTTTCATTTTCCACTGGGCCCTGTGAACTATATAGCCAGCCTTGACTGAATGATACATTGTGATCATTTTTTTCAAATCATTAAATATGATTTATTTTTATTATATGTTTTAATAGACTTTATTTTTAGAGAAATTTTAGGTTTACAGCAAAACTGAATGCAAGATACAGACAGTTCCAACGTATGTCTTGTCCTCACACACACAGCCTCCCCCATTATCAATATCCCCCAACTAGAGTGGTAAATTTGCTATAATTGATAAACCTATATTGACATATCATTGTCACTCAATGTCCACAGTTTACATTAGAGTTCATTGTTGGTGTTGTACATTCTATGGGTTTGAATGAATTTATAATGACACATATCCACCATTATAGTATCTTACAGAATAGTTTCACTGCCCTAAAAATCTTCTGTGCTCTATAAACATGATTTTAAAAGATTATTACTAACATCTGTATAGTAAATGGCTTCAATTGATGAATTTACTTAACTTATTTTCTATAACTTTTTGGTCATTTAGAAGATTTACCATGTGTTTCAATTAGTTGTTTATTATGGTATGATGAAAATCTCTGTATGCCAATCCTTACATACATCTATGGCTGTTTCCTTAAGGAAATTCCAATAAGTAGAATTGCTAAGTCAAATGATATGTACATTTATAAGCATTTTGAGATATAGTGACACAGTTATCCTGGGAAAGTTGGTAACAATGTCCAATTTCTACCTTAATACAGCAACCACATTCAGTACTTCATCTATCCCTTCAATTACTGTTTGTATCCATGCATTCCGTCTTTGGTGTTTTTCACCCACTTATTCTTTCATCAACAATCCCTACTCTGTGTCAGGTACTGTATCAGGAAGGTCCCGGACCAAATGATGAAGACCTGACTTTATGGAACTGACTTGACTTTATGGAACTGACAGTCGAGTGGGAAAGTTCAGACTGAACCCCACAAATACCTATGTATTCACAAACTACAATGAGTTCTATGAAGGAAAGGCTAGAGTGCTTTTAGAGCATTGACTTGGCATCTTCACTTGGTTGGAGTGTCAAGAATGTTTCCCCTGAAGAGGTCATAGCTAGGTGAGACTTGAAGGAAAAGTTGAAATTAAGTTGGTAAAGGAAAGGAGAAGGAGAATGGAAGCGTGACAGACAGACGACCAGCCTGAGCAAAGGCCTGTGGCAGGAGGGGTGAAGTCATGGAAGCGAAAGTCCAGTGTGGTTGGAGCACAGAGGGCAGAGGGGAAAGTTGAGAGAGACAAAGCTGGAGGCATGGATTAGGCCAGTGGTCCACAAACTGCGGCCACCAGGTTAGATCCAACTTGCTGTCTATTTTTATAAATAAAGTTTCATTTGAATACAGGCATGCTCATTTGTTTCTGTATTGTCTATGACTGCTTTTGAGTTACAATGGCAGAGGTAAGTAGTTCCAAGAGAGACTGGGTGACCCCAAAAGGCTGCAGTATTTACTGTTATGCACTTTACTACTAGACAAGATCATGCAAAGTCTTGAAGTCTGTAGAGAGGTTTCATTCTTTACCCTGGAACAGTGGGAAGTGATTAAAAGGTTGAAAGATATAAGTAGCATGTGATTTGTATTTTGGAATGGACTGGAAGGTGCAGAGGAAAACGCAGAGAGACCAGTGAAGACTGTCACAGTATTCCAGGTGGGAGCCAATGGACCCTTGCAAGAGGGTAGTGGCTTTAGAGACGGAAATTGAAAGACATTTGAGAAGCAAAACCAAGAGGATATAACATAATGGGAGAGGGAGAGAGTTATCAAAAATTACCCCTAGGTTTCTATTTAGTACAATTGCATGAACCATGGTGCTCTTTACAGAAATAGGGAAGACTGGAAAAGGACCAATTGAGAGTGCCCAGGGAGATATTAATGAGTTCAGTGTGAGGTAACTTTGAGATAGCCAAGAGGATTTTGAACAGGCAACTGGATAAAGGTTTCTACAGCTCAGAAAAGTAGTGAATACTCCCCATTGTAATTTGGCCAAAAACATACTTAGTATCTCATTATATATTTTCTACTGGGTTTATATTTGCCACTGAATTTTTAATACAAAGAACATTTATTTAGTGTCTATGATGTGCTAAGCACTTGTGAGTTCCTGCAAGAGAATACAAATACAAATAAAATAGGCTTTCTATTCTCAAGATTACACAATCTACAATATAAAGCAGTCACTAATGAATGGTATTAGAGTTGAGACCAAAAATGTTATGGGAGCAAAAAGCAAAAATAAAACCAAAATGATGTGGGAAGTGCAGTTATTCTGTCAGGGGGGAGAAATCCACAAAGGAGGTGGTACTGGAGAAAGGATAAATGGGGTTTCAGATGGTAAAGAGGGGGTGAGGTCAACGCATACAGGGGCAAAGGGAATGGGGTTTCAGGTGGTAAAGAGGGGTGAGGTCAATGTATACCGGGGCAAAAGGAATAGCGTGAGCTGGAGAGTGGAGCTGAGAAAGGTTGTCAGTTACTGGTGGGCATTTTTTCTGAAATAAAAGAAATTTGTGGTTTTTCTATTCTTACTAAACCCAGGAGTACCTGCCTGAGTTTAGAACAATACTTGGCACCCTAATTCTGCTTTGGTCTAATCTTCGTTTCTGGTGAGCATATGGTGCTTTGCCACCTATATTGCAGATATGAGATCTTATCTGACTGATTCCTTACTCCCATAGTGAAATAATTAATTGTTTTATCCTTTGCACTCTCATATTGCTTTATCTTTTATGCTTAAATTGCTCTTGTCACACACTATTGGGGTTAAATATAGATGCATTTCTCTATCTACCAGGACATGAACTTATTAAGGGTTGCTATTCTGTCTTCTACATCTTTGGACCCTCAGTGCCTAGAACAGTGCAAAATAATAGCGACAACAATGGCAAACATCCACTGAATCAAATTAAATGGAAGCCAGAAACTTCTGGCTCCAGTGCTGGTGTTTGAGTGATCTAATGAAAAGTCCCGGGCTACATGCTGGTGAGGACTGGGAGCAAGAGAAGAAATTGAATTTGAATAATTGAATTTTAAGAAGCAGGCATATGCTTCTGCTGTAACCTCACCACACCAGACAGCATAGCCCAGATGCAAATCAAAATGCATTATGTATTTAATGTGTCTCACGGGGTTGGCATCTGAGATAATAGGAAGAGAAGGCAGGGATTATAATCAAAGTAGTAACATCTAAAGACATTTAGCTGGTGGGGAAAGGTCAGGGCATATCTTTGGATATTTAGTCAATCTTGTGCTAGAGAAGAGTGGATATGATTGAGGGATGTGTGTGTGTGTGGGGGGGGATGTGGGTGTGTTTGTGTGTGGTATAGATAATTTAGAGACAGAAGAAATGAAGTGGAAAAATCAGGATCTCTGGGGCAGGTGTTTCTTGGAGTTTTGAGAGTTGGATATCAATTCTGATTGTTGGTACTGATGTATGGTGCTTGAATTTGAGAATAATAAAAATATTTTGCCCCTGGGGAAACAGTGTGTTGTTTCTCAGTTTCTCCTGAAGTTAGGGCAAGAGAAAATGAGATTTTGTGGAACCAAGAAGAAATTAAGTTATGAGGAAAAGGGAAGATATCTAACACCTGCCATATGCCAAACACTTTGTCTTCTTAAATATACCTCCAACACAGTTATAAGTGAGGTATCAGTATCTATGTTTTGAGTGAGAGAAAATGGAGGACCAGAGAGGTTGAATAACATCCTTAATATCATACAGCTGAGAAGAGGCAGGGCTGAGGTTCAGACTCACGTTTGATTAATTACGAAGCCCCCGATTTCATCACCACCCTCTCTTATCTTCCTAGATTATGAAATCTGAAAAGTGGCTATGAAACTTTTGTGTGATACCCTCCTACACAGACATGTGAGGGGTGGCAGTATAGGTGTTGTCGTGATAGGGACTCATTGTTATTGAGGGGCAGGTAGATAGATAACCTTGATGAGCTCTGGGTGCCTGCCTCATTTAGATCTACAGTATCCTTATGAGTAAGCCCTATGTTCCCTTGTGATGCTGTTGTACTAGAAAAGTTGTGATTTTCATCTAAAGGTCTTGGAACCGCCTTCTAGATTCCAAACAGAGAGACAGAAAAGAGAGGATAAAAGGAAGTTGAGAATTCCCAGGACACTAAAGGCTGACAAAACTCTAGTTATTGTACATTACAAACTATCTTCATGATCATTTAATGCAGTGCTTTCACTTTACAGATAAAGACACTAAAGCCAGGGACTGACTCCAGAAAATTTATTTCAAAATGTCAAATATACCCTTGTGGTCTTGCTACAATCCCTTTTAGTACGTCTTCACCTCCCTGGACATTTCCACTCCCCAGGAGCACGTGACCCTTATCATTTTTTATAGGGCCTTTCCCCCAGAGAGTTCTCAAATTCAAGACTTGGTAAGGTCTGAACATATTACCCTTATTGTATTTTCTGTATTTGAGAAATCTAAATGTCCCTCATTTTAAAAATATATATTCTCATAAAAATTTTAGAACATAAAATTAATAAAAGAATATCATTTGATATTCTTCCATCCAGACACAACCATTCTTAATATTTTAGTAACAGTTTCCTTCCAGTCTTTTTTGCTTTTCAAATGTATCTTTGCTTCCATGTTGCATTAGGAAGCAATTTGAATAGGAGAGTTCAAAACTAAATTTCAGGCATGTGGGACTGATGTTTGGCTCTGTGAATGCACACACACACACACACACATACACACATATATACACATCCACACACACACACACACACACATACACATATATATATATTATATATATAGTGGCCCCAGAGTGGTGTAAGCTGGCACCAATGTTAGTGGGCCCAGACAGGCCAATACACACACAGACACACACACACACGTGTATATATATATATATGTATGTGTATATATATGTGTGTATGTGTATATATATACACATATATGTAGACAGAGAGTGTGTGTGTGTATGTGTGTGTGTAGGGGTAGAAAAGACTGGAAAGTTGGGTTTGGGGGGATTGTCGTAAACCCAACCTAGCATCTTTGAAACCCATGGCATGAGTGACTGCCACAACTCTCTCACTCCTGGGGCTGAGTGCTTTCCTTGGCAAAGGGGTGCCCAACAGCCCCAAACACTTAGCATAATTCATGTCCTTTGGGTGTCACTCAAACGGGGACCACAACATGATCAAATGGTGGCTGGATAACCACAATGTCTGCTCGTGCCATCTCTGCTCATGAAAAACTGCTCGGAAAAGAAGAAGCAAGATACAGAATTTTAAAAAAATCATCCAAAAGGAGCCAGACTCCTTTGGGAACTCATCAATGCCATCTTGTCACTGGTCAGAGACAGAGCAATTGAGAGATCAGGAGCTGAGTTATCTGCTTTCTCAGTCCAGAAAGAAGAAAACTGGCTCCGTCAGGGCCAGCCGAAGGAACATGCTTCCAGGATCACACAGAGCGCCTCAGCATTTCTCGCTGTCTCCACTGTGTTTTTCCGTTGACAATTCTGAAGCCTTGCCACAGCAACCAGCTGTCTCTGTCAACCCCAGCGTTTTCCTGTCTCTCACGCTTTCCCTTGCTTTCCATCACACAAAAGAGTTCTGTTAACTAGAAGCCTTTGCAGTGTGGCTGTGAGGTCGTGGTGGTAAGAACCTCTGTTGCCCAAAGCTGCCGGTGGCTGTCTGGGGCTCCAGACATTTTTAAGATCAAAATCAGGAGGAAAAAATATCAAACCACTTTTTGAAGCTGCTGCTCCAGCATTCTTTGGAGTGCCCAGTCTCCTCCCTATGCAGAGCCCCAGGCACTGTCTGACCCAGCCTTTTATGCACTTATACTCCAGAACATTTCCAAAAATACATATCCACTTTAACAAAAAGTCATCTGAGCCAGTGTTCCCTTAGCGGAAGGAGGCTCTGTTTATGCTCTAAGTCCTCTTGCTTCCAGGAGACGAACATGGGAGGGACGTGAAACCCCCAGTTGAGTAGGCAACAGCCTTATGCTTGTTAGTCCTCTCATATCCCCACCAGGTGGAATGGTTCCTACCAGGCGGAATGGCTTTCTCTGAGTAAAATGGCTCCCTCTGGGTAGAACAATTCCCCTTGACTAGAAGTATTCCCCTTAGGTAGAATAGTTTCCTACCCCCCCCCACCTCCCTGGGTAGAATGGCTCCCCTTGGTAGAATGGTTCCACCTGGGTAGAATGGCTTCCCCTGGGTAAAATGGCTCCCTCTGGCTGAGCTTCTCCTGCCTCAGGACTCCTATGGCCATAGAGGGCAAAGAGGAGCCCAAAACCTCTAGGTGACAAGTGGGTAATAATTCTAGTACTTCCACTCACTGGTTGGTGTGACCTTGGACACATCTTAACATTTTTGACCTTTGGTCAGTTTTCTCACCTATAAATTGAGACAAATAATACTTCTCTACTGGATTTGTGAGAATTAAGGTAGCAACATATGCTTAAAGCCTAATACAGTGAGCACATGGTCAATTTGTGGATGCAATAGCTGGTATTACTAAGTCTAAGTTATTACTATGTCTTTCCATATCTGGATCTCCCTCCTAGTTAGGGACTCCATACGACTCATCCAGCTTTTTATGTGAGGGAATCTATGTACTTAGACACATAAAGAATAGAAACATCCAATGAGGTAAAAGTCTGACCCCTAGGAGTTGCCCTGCCCCACGAGCCAGACATAATCCTGCTACTGGGCACAGAAGAAGATGACCCAAGGCTAAGGGCCTTTAGAAGGACTTCATGCCTCCAAAGATTCTTCCTCAGTCTGACTGGCTGATGCCAGAACTCCCACCACAACACATTCTTTTCTATGATCTCTGTTAAAGAAATAATTCCCCAGAGGGCTTACACATGATCAGATATTTGTCCTTGTTTGTGACTGGGAAGGATGTTGACAGGAAAAAAAAATCTGTGGCTGTTTGAAAGTCAAGGAGTCATGGAGTCATAGTCAGACCTGGGAGGAACTTTCTTTGAGATCATCCTATGGTTGTTTGTTTGTTTGTTTTTGTTTTTGTTTTGACAAGGAATAATCTGAAGCCCAGAGGCTTTTAAAGTTGCAGCAAAGGTGCTGTGCAGTGTGAGAAAAGACACATGAAGCAGAAATCTGGGAATCTGGAAGACCAACCTTACTGAATTTTAGAGATGTGCCTTCAGGCCATCCGTATCCACATTCTCTCCCCCAGTTTTAGAATGAGTTTTTAGAACAATTTTAACTCTGTGGAATTGTGAAAAAATTCAAATGTCGACAGTATAAGTGGAGTTTATGTTGTATATAGTAAAATAAAATTTAAGGCTTATGTTAGGAATGTTCTTCGGTAATATTAACATAGGTAAGTTTTGATTCCTCAGTTTACTAATGGAGTTCCAGGGCAGAGTCTGTTTCTCTCATATCCAGGGCCCTTGTCTGCACCTGGCTGTCCTGGTGTGTCTGGCATGGAACACAGCCAGAGGTGGCCTTGACTGCAAGTTGTTTGTCAGAACGACAGCTTTTTCTGCTAAATGATCCCTCCCTCTCATGCATGTTGGCACCAAAAATGCCAGAAAATGAAAATTGCAATAAGTAAAGGACACTTGCCTCTCTGCTTCAGTATCAGATTAGAGTTCTTCAGCACACTCTCCTTTCCTTTTCTCTTCCATGAAAAGGGGAAATTGGAGGAAATTTTCTGTGGGAAATGGGAGAGCAACCTGATTAGGTCAGACTAAATGGCGAAGTTTTCTAAATGGTCTTTTGAAGTAAGCCTTCTGCCTGTCTCCATTCCCTAACTGCCCCACGTCTAACACATAGAGGAACAAGGCACGTGTACTTGGAAAATTCACTAGGAACTGGCTAAAGGAATTACCAAGAGAGAGAAGTCATGAATTCACCAGTATACACTGAGCACTTGCCATGTGCCTGGAGCTCTGCTAGTCATCAGGTGAGGTGCAAATATGGCTGTTCTGTAGTGTGCAATGATGGTGAGAAGGGAGTTAGAGATTTAAAAAGAAGATTATTTGAATATTTGGTCGCTTTATGGTATTCTATATGTCATCAAGGCTTTGCTCATTCTTTTTAATTCTTTTTTAAAATTTTTGTCTGACTGTGTTATTTCAAAAGGCCTGTCTTCAAGTTCTAAGATTCTTTCATCTGCTTGATCCAGTCTATTGAAGCTTTTGGATGTATTACATTTTATATTTTATTTAATGAATTCTTCAGTTCCAGAATTTCTATTTGGTTCTTTTTTATGATATCTGTCTTTTTTGGCAGATTTCTCATTCATAGTCTGAATAGTTTTTTTCTGAGTTCTTTGTATTGTTTTGCAGAATTCTCTTATATCTCACTGAGCTTCTTTCACATCAATAAATTGAATTCCTTCTTTTCAGGATTTTGTGTATTTCATTTTAATTGGTATCTGTTGCTGGAGAGCTAATTGTGTTCCTTTGAAGGTGTCATATTTCCTTATTTTTTCATGTTTCCTGCCCTTATACTGATATCTGTGCATCTGGTGTAATAGTCACTTCTGCCAGTTTTTTGAATTTGCTTTCATAGGAGAAGACTTTTTCCTGAGGATGAATCTATGGTGTTAGTTGAATAAAGCATTTGGCTTTGATTCTGAGTGTGTGCAGTAGTATAGTCTCTATATGATTTCTTTGGCTGCAAACAGTGTCAGTGGTATCTGTAATTTTCTTGGTGGCTTAATGGAGAATGTGGAGAAGTTTTGCTGGGGACTAGAATGCCAGGTGAGCTAGTCCTTGGACTCCAGTGGTGGCAGTGGTGGGCCAAGCATGTTGGTCCTTGGGTCCCCAAGTGGTGTATGCTGGTACCAATGTTAGTGGGCCCAGGCAGGCTAATTCTTGGCCCTCCAGGTGGCTTACTTAGATGCCAGTAGTAGCAGCAGGGGGTCAGATTGGTGGATGGGTTCTCACGTCTCTGGGCAGATGGTGTGGTCTGGATGTTAGCAGTATCAGTGGCAGGATGGTCCTCTGGGTCCAAGTGGTCTGTACTGGTATTGGCAGTGGCTGCAATGAGCTGGGCTGGGCAACCTCCAGGCCCACAAGAGGCACGTACAGGTAGTTGCCAGCTGTAATGGTAGCAGCCTGGTAGATAAGTCCAACTTCAGTCTCCCAGGAGAAGTATGAATAGTGGTGGATTGGGTTGGGCAATCTCCTCATTCACAGACTGTATACTGTGATATGGGGCAGGGGACAGCAAGGAGCGGGAGGACTTGTTTTCAGCACTCCTGATGGTGTGAACAGGCACTAGCCATGGTAAACAGGGGTGAAGCAATTCTCAGGACACCTGCAGAATGTTTGGGTGGGAGCAGCAGTGGCTGCACTGCCTCCCTGCCATCAGAGAGAGTGGTGCTGCCTTCAGTGATTGCAGCCTAGGCTGGCATGTGGGGAGCTCACATGCTACTTATGCCTCAGCCCTGTTGACAAATGCACTTCAGTCACTGCTGCAGTAGTCTGTGCCTGGGTCTTGCCTTTGCCCCAGGAGCAGTAGTCCCGTGATCACTTACACTTAAGCCTGGCACCTAAGCCCTGGAGTTAGTAGCTTCTCTTGCACCTTAGTCCCTGCACTACTGGGCCCCAAAAGAGTGCACAGTGTATTGGGGGTGGGGCTCTAAAATGGTGCTTTGCTGTAGCTGCTTAAGTCTCAGGGAGGGTGTGGACCCAGAGCAAGCATCCTCACTAGGGCAGTGCCATTGCACAATCTCTTGGCAATTTCTAATGTTAGTTTCAGGGCCTGTGAGGGTCAAGGGGCTCTCTAACGGCTAGGACTGCAGGAGTTCACAGTGGGAATATGGACTACTGAGTGTATGACTTACTCTTTCCTCTTATTAAGGAGTTTCTCTTGGCTCCAAGGCAATCTGGCTGACCAGGTTGCCACACTTCCTTCTCCTTCCTTGCTTTAGGTATTTCCGGTCACTTTTCTGTTGAATTCAGTGTTCTCTTAGATGATCTATTTGATATGTGATTACCTACTCTATTTTGGTTCTTCTTAGTGGAGAAGGCAAGTGTGAAATGTCTTTAATCAGCCATCTTGAAGACCCAGACTCCCAAGCAAGCCTTAACAAAATACTAGCAAACAAAATTCAACAGCACATTAAAAAGATGTGATCAAGTAGATTTATACCAAGGAGGCAAGGATGACTTAAAACACACAAATCAATAAAAATGATATATCACATCAACGGATTGAAGGACAAATACCATATGACCATCTCAATAGGTGTAGAAAAAGTACTTTATAAAATTCAATATTCTTTCATGATAAAAACTATCAACAAACTATGCATAGAAGGAACATGTTTCAAAATAATGAAGGGTGTATATGACAGACCCACAGCTAACATCATACTGAGGACAAACTGAAAGCTTTTCCTTTAAAAACTGGAACAAGACAAGGGTGCCCAAATTCATCATTCCTATTCAATATAATACTAGAGGTCCCAGCCAGAGCAATTAGACAAGCAAAAGAAATAAAAGGCATCAAAACTGGAAAAGAGGAAGTTGAATTTTCACTCTTTGCAGATGACATGATCTTATATTAAGAAAACCAAAATACTCTACAAAAAATTTCTATAGCTGATAAGCAAACTCAGTAAAGTTGCAGGGTAAAAAGTCAACATATGAAAATCAGTAGTGTTTCTAGATACCAATAAAAGAATATCTGAAAAACAAATCAAGAAGGCAATCCCATTTATAATAGCAACAAAAATAAAAAATACCTAGGAATACATTTAACTAAGGAGGTAAAAGATCTTTGCAAGGAAAACTACAAAGCACTGATGAAAGAAACTGAAGCAAACATAAATAAATGGAAAGACATCCCATGGTTATGGATTCGAAGAACTGATATCATTAAAATGATCATATTGCCCAAAGCAATGTACAGACTCAATGCAATTTCTATCAAATACCAATGACATTTTTTCACAGAAACAGAAAAAGGAATCCTAAAATTCTTGTGGAATCAAAGAAGAGCCTCAATAGCCAAAACAATACTGAGCAAAAAGAATAAATCACACTACCTGTAGCCTTGCAAAATATACTGCAAGGCTATAGTAACCAAAATAGCTTGGTATTTTTATAAAAATTGACACATAGACCAATGGAACTGAATAGAGCATCCAGAAAATAAATCCATATATTTATGACCAACTTATTTTCAACAAAGGCCCCAAGAAGACACACTGAAAAATTGACACTCTGTTTAATAAATGACCGTAAGAAAATTGGATATCCATAAGCAGAAGAATGAAATTGGACCCCATCTTTCACCATATATAAAAATATACTCAAGATAGGTGAAAGACTTAAACGCAAGACTCAAAGATATAAAACTACTGGAAGAAATCATAGGTAAAACACTCCAAGACGTTGGTCTAGGCAAAGATTTTATGTCAAAACCTCAAAAACACAAACAACTGAAGCGAACATAGACAAATGCGACTATATCAAACTCAGAAACTTCTACACAGCAAGGAAACATTCAACAGAATGAAGAGAAAACCTGCTGGATGGGAGAAAATATTTTCAAACTATTCATCGAAGAAGGAACTCAAACAACTCGATCAACAGCAAAAAATAAAAATGAAAATAAAAATAAAAATAAAAAGATCCCATTAAAAAGTGGGCAAAGAACATAAGTAGACAACAAGTATGTGAAAAAATCCTCAACATCACTACGCAACAGGGAAATTCAAATCAAAACCACAATGTGATATCGTCCTACCCCAATTAGAATGGCTATCATTAAAAAGACAAAAAAATAACAGATGCTGGTGAGGATGTGGAAAAAAGAGAACTCTTATACATTTTTGTTGTTAATGTGAATTAGTTCAATCACTATGGAAAACAGTATGGAAATGCCTCAAAAAACTAAAAATAGAACTACCATATGATTCAGTAATCCCGTTAATGGAGAGTCATCCAAAGGAAAAGAAATCAATATATGAAAGGGATATATGTACTTACATGTTTATTGCAACACTATTCACAATAGCAAGGACATGGAATCAATCTAAGTGTCCGTCGGTGGACAAATGGGTAAGAAAAATGCAGCATATATACATAATAAAATGCTATTCACCCATAAAAAGAATGGAATCATGTCATGTGCAGCAACATGGATAGAACTAGAGGTCACTATGTTAAGTATATAACCCAGGCACAGAAACACAAATTTTACATGTTCTCACTCATATGTAGGACCTAAAAAGCTTGATCATATGGAGATAGAGAATAGAATTGTAGATACAAGAGGCTGAGAAGGTTGCGAAGATAGGATGAAGAAACAAAGAAGGTTGGTGATTGGGTACAAACTTACAGTGAGATAGAAGAAAAAAGTTTCCATATTAAACAGTCAATTAGAGTGACTATAGTTACCAACAACCTATTATGTATTTCAAGTAGCTAAAACACCATCATTACGCACTCTATGCATGTAAAAAACACTCACATGTACCCCATAAATATGTAAAATATTATATATTAACAAAAGGAAAAAGCATGTTAAAAGATAAAAAAGTAAAAAGGGGATGAAAAGAGAAAGTAAAATAGCCCCTGGCTTTAGAGAACTTTTACAGTAGTAGGGGTGACATTTGAATAGCCATGTGAGAGATCAATACAGGCAAACCAAAAGAAGAGAGTGTTGCAGACAAGCAGGAATGAGCCCCATACAGGCATAGTCAGAGGGCTTCTTATAAGAAGTGGGACTGGACCGCACAGCATGGACATTTGTTGAGAGCCTCTTCAGATCAATGAAAGCATGGATAGAATTAAGATGGTTGAAGAAAGAGGGAACGAGGGCAAATGTTGGGATGCCTGGATAGAGAGTCTTCTGCCTAAGGTCAGAATCATCCTGGGCCCTGATGGAGGGATCTGGAGTCCTAGATTAAAGGGGTCAGCTACAAAGCAGTTAGAGAGGAAACTTGAGGGGGCTGAGTGTAAAGTTGCTTGAATTCCAGGTGGGGTAATTTAGACTTGACATGTTAGATAAGGGTGAAATGTGCCTGATTATTCAATAATTATTTATTACATGCTTACTTGGTACCAGGACTCTTCTCTCCATTGGGATGAAAATGATTAGGAACGTCAGTGAGCCAGAAGGGAGGGTGTACCTCAGAGTGAGGGGAGTTTTATCTAAACGGCAGGCTGGGGAGCCTTGAGGGATGTTTCTGAGGGTGAGGATCTGGACCTGTCTGATGACTACAGGAATAAAGTGGAAGAAGAAAAAATAAGAGATTATTTTTCTTCCAAAGAATGAATCAGCAGGACTTAGTGGTAGACTGCTAAACTTGTTAAAGACCAGGAAGGAGGAATCATGTGAAATGTGTCCTTCTTGTTCTCATTTCCCTGAGCTGAGTAGCAATAACAACAAAACAACAACAACAACAACAACCACCACCAAAAAAAAAAAAAAAAAACAGCTAAAAGGTAGAGGTTCCAAGCCACTGAACCTGTTATTTTCTGCTATGATAACTCCCTGTACCGCAGTATCACCACACAGCGTGACCCTGGGAAGCAGAGAGAAGAACTTGCAGGTGTTCACTTAGTGGTACCCACTGGAACCTGAGAAACCATTTAGAGGCTTATCATCCCCTGCCCTCAAGAAAGCATGTGCTGCTGCAGCGCAGCCCTACTTTTGTTTTCTAGGAGAACAAACAGAGAGGAAGAGGATGGACAAGAAACCAAGATTAAGTTGTTCTTCATTCATTCAACCAACGTTTATTAAGGGTCAGCTTTGCGCAAAGCATCAGCAACTGTATGTACCTAAGAACTAATGATCAAAGTCTCCAGGTGCTGCAAGATTCTGAAGACATTTGCAAATACCTTGTGCTGTAGCCATATTTGTATCCCTCGTGCTTGATCTGTAGGAACATTTGATCTGGGCTTGATAAATGGACACACGGGTGAAGGAAGAAACAAATGAAAGGTGGCACCTATGAAGGCTGGAGGACTCTGGGACAACTCCTGGATGAGATGAGCTGTGATGAGGACACAAAGGGTAAGCGACAGTTAAATGGACAGGATAAAAATTCTACAGGTACATTAGAGCCACAGAAACAGAGAGGTCAGGATAAATTTAGCCTCTGTAGGCAAAGTCGTCTGATGAATCATTGCCTGAATTCCTTATGTATACTCATATTCAGCAAACGTGGTCTATGTCTTATCTGGTCTTCCTTGCAAGCCCCCATATCCCCTGAGAGGTGACAAAGAGACTAAAGTTTAATCTACCATGGTTTAAAACATGGTTCATTCTGTTAATGTCAACATTCCCTGAAGGTAATGTCCCAAATTTGGGGATTACTCAGTCTCTCCTATTCTTTCCTCTTCTTTCTGAGATAATGCCCGGGTATATGGCAGGGTGGGAGTGAGGGACTCACTTGGCTCTAGGATGTGACAGTGAAGAAGTGTCGACGTTGTCTTTGGATTCTCTGTTGGCCTCCAGTGATGAAGCCAGTGGCTGGTGTCACCCCCTGGGTTTGATCAAGGGCAGTAGTCCTTTCTAGCTGACTTCCCTGGCCTGCCTGGTAGACCTCTCTGTTTCTGTCGCTGCCACAGCTTCCATCTTCCCACCTAACCTCTGCTCTGAGTCCCCTTCCCTGGTCATAGTGAGTCCTATGGCAGGCCTTTGGACAGTCAGCTCAGCAGCCTTTCCTGTCTCACTGTTGAGGCTGCAGGTGGGGTGCTATGGGGACATCTGGGTCCCATATGTGCCACTGAAGCTCAAGGAGACCCACCTAAGCTAAGCCTTGAAGTGTGTTTATGTTTCACCATGCTGCAATACCAAGTCAGTGTTGCTGTGGCTGTAACCCAGGGGCAGCCTGTGAAACATCTCCTTGGACCAGAGCTCCCTTGTGGTAAGAGAGAAAAACCGGAGGGCTAATGCACATATACCCCTTTGAGCCAAACCCAACTTCCTTCTCTAACTCTGTTCTCTCTCTGTGCCTTCTTTTTTCCCATCACTCCCTAAATCCCCTGCAAAATAACTTCCTTCTTCAGTAGAGCAGTGACTCTCACAGCTTATCTGTTACAGGCCAGTGGGTTGCTTTCTCCAGACTCTGAGAAAATTCCACGAACAGAGACGTTTAGCCTTAATTCTTGGCAGACTTAAAAGGAACATCATGAAATTCAGAAAATCACATCTCAAGACAACATCACTTGTTTAGATGCAAATTCAATTATTCTTTCTACCAACAATAGCTGACTTTTAACTCTTTCTTTCTTCTGTTAAAAATAAAAAAATCTCATTGTCCCCCAGGGCAAATGGTCTCCTGGAAAAAATTTTTTAAAAAGCAAAAAAGACAACAGCACATTGAAACACACGACAGGTGTTTCACAAGCTTCTATCTTCAAAAGAGCCCAGCATTATTCTGCAGAAGATGAAACCAAGGCACAGAACAGTAAAGAGACTTGCTTCAGGCCACACAGTTCATAGGCCCAGCTCTTCACTTCTAGGTTTTTTGCACCTTCCATAACATCATAGCATACCTAAAGTGAAGACCACAATTGGGAGCTAAGGAAAATAGGACCAGATAGGAAGAACAGGGCTGGAAACTAGGCAGAGAAGTTAAGAATGAATAAGGCAGGAATGGAAGGCTATGGATGGTTTATAGGGAAAAGGTTGGGGGGTCAGGATAGAAGCAACGTTTAAGGATAATTCCCCAGAGATCAGCTGCAGGAGGTTTCTTTTCCTTACCACCTAGGGGAAGCAAGCTGTTTGTTGCAGAACATCTCAGGAGGAGTGTTTCCAGAGATCTCTCCTCCTGGGCTCCTCCTCTGTGAATCCCCTGCTGATGAACAGCACAAGCAAACCTACAAAGTGGGTCTGAAGATACCCAGTCCCTTCCTCACTCAGGGCAGGGTGGAGTGGAGCAGTGGAAAGACCCTCTGTCCTGCTCAGGGACCTCGGCTACTCCTCAGCTTTCACAGTAATAACCCATTCTCCCTGGTGCCTTGGTGCAGCAGAGGAGGCAAGCTCTATATAAATGCTAAACAGATGAGGCCGTGCTTGTCCCAGGAATAAACAGACCATCCGCTCCCGCTGTCAATTCTGTATCTTTCATGAACACTGACATGTCTCCCAAGAAGGGGAAAATGTTGGTGTCACTTTTCCATTTATTTTTGTGATTTTTCTCTCAATCATGGCAGCAGAATGTTCTATTTTTTGTTGTGTGGGTTTTTTTTTTTTTTTTTTGGTGTTATTGATTTATATTTTTTTTTTAGAAGGACTTTATGGTTTGTTATTTTAATTTCTTGAATTCACATTCAGAAAATGGGATGTTTTCTTCTGATTGTCCTTCCAAAATTACAACAATAATAACCATCATTTGTATAATGCCCTCACAGGCATTATCTCATAAAAATTTATTAGACCTGGACTCAGATGAAATGGATTCCTGTCTTGATTTCACCGTCTACTTGCTGTGTGACCTTGAATACATGACTTGGCCTCTCTGAGTCCTAGTTGTTTCATTTGTATAATGAATATCATGAGACATCTGTTTTTCCTAGCACAAATGCTTGTGCGAGGAGTAAATAGTATAATTTATATGAAAACTTGAGATAGGTATTGATTTTTAGATGAGAAATTTGAGGCACAGAGAAGCTAAGTGGCTTACTCCAAGTGCTATAGCTTATAAGCAGCACAGGTCACATATAAACACAGGTCTTCTGACAACAAGTGATCTATCCATGAACCTGCAGCTTTGAGTGATGACTGAGACTTGGAGATGGACATGGAAGCCACTATTACAAAATAGAATCACAGTTAGCATTTATTACCACTACATGTCAGCTACTCTTCTAAGAATTTTTCTGAATTAATTCATCTAGTCCTTATAATAACCCTGTAAAGCTATCTCATGTTCATTTTACAGAGATTAAGTCATTTCCCCAAGATCACAGGACCAGTAAGTGGAGTTACCTAAATTTGCACACAGACTGACTGCAGGAACTGTGTCATTAACCACTACCTTATCCTGCTTCTCTCAGATCACTCCTGTTCCACACTGCTGCAGGTCAGAGCAGATCTTTTTCTAAATCAGCTCCAGGGGAGGTTGGGACTCACCTGGCCTCTAGGAACCTTTGAAATAAGAAGGAGACTGGGGTGCAGGAGTATTGGGCCATTTCCCTCTGGAAACTCCCTTCAAGGTCTGTCCTGGGGCTTAACTCTCTAGGTGTGTGATTCTCACACTTGCCCACATCAGAATCCCTTGGAGGGCTTGTTACAAGGCAGATGACTGGGCCCCATCCCTGGAACTTCCCTCTTTCAACCTGGGGTGGGACCTGACCATGTGAATTTCCGACAAACTCTTAGGTGACGTGAGTGCTGCTACCCAGGGACGGCATTTTGGCAAACTACCCAAAATGATAAACCATGGGACGACATCTGGGTCCCAGGTTCAGCCATCTCTGAACTGCCCCAATCTCTGAACTGCCCCGATCTGAATAAAGAAGAACTTGATCTGGACCCTAGAAAAGCCAAAAGTCCATTCGCCGGGTCTCTGTGAAAATGTTTAGCGCTGAAAAGAGCTGGGGGTGTCCTCCCCGGGCCAGAGCTCCTCCGCAAGGGCGCTTACTGGGGCTGGCCGTGAACCGCGGGCTGAGGGCAGTGGGCTCTGCATTACGGATGGACGAGCTCCGAAGCCCCCGCTGCAGATAAAGTAAACACACAGCCGCCGCAGCCGCGGGAAAGCCGGTGACCAAGCCACCCGGCCCTCCCAGACAGAACCTTTCCTTCAGCAGTTGTTGTTTTCCTCTGCTGCTGCCTTCTCATCGCCTTGTACTGACAATAGTCGTAAATAACCGCAGTGCTGTAGAGAAATCATTTTAACAGGAGAGAGTCAAATAAATACATTAGACCTGACAGCTTAACTACGCGGAGTCCATTTGTATGTGGTGGCCGGCAGCTTCCCGAGGCTGACGGGGAACACGGAAGCCACAAGAGGGAGCGCCGAGCTCGCTGTGAGCCAGGCAGACGGCGGGCGGCCTCTCCGAGCCCACCCCAAGCCCTGGAGTCCAGGCTTCCGCCTCCGCTGAAACAAAGCTTTCAGGCTCCGACTGGTGTGGAAAAATAACGCCAACCCCGTCTCCATTCCCCACGCCTCCAAAGAGTAACGATTTGGGGTTTAACTCGGCTGGGGGTTTAGGGTTACGCCTGGGGTTGAGGTGGTAGGACCTGTCTTCTGGTCCTGTGTTCCTCGCAGGGGTGGTAGAGTCACCAGTACACAGCAGAAGCACCAGATGCTCATGCGTGTGCCACCCACGTGCTCCTTTCCTGGCCCTGGTTTTCAGCAATGGTAGTTTCTGCGTAGCTCAGCTGATCTGGCCGATCGTGGAGCTTCTAAGACCAATTCTCTGGTTCCCAGGAGTACTTATCTGCCTCTTTTCCTCTCGGTGGCTGAGAGCCAAGATGTCCTGATTCTCAGGCTGCTCACTCTTTCAGGAAGTGCTGAGGCTCGGTCACCAGGAAGGCATGATAGACTCAGGGTACCAACTTCCTCTGGGCAAGAAAGCATCCATGGAGTGGATCCACAGAGTCTTGTGGGTTGGCTGTGCTCGGCCTGCAGCCCCCTGCTTCCCCCTTGTCAGGGCTCGGCAGCCTGTGAACTAGAGGGCTTCTTTTGTGATTGAACTGCACACCAGTGAGTGGGAGAGGGGCTCTCAGTGCAGAGTTGCCTATCTTGGGTTCAAACCTGTTGGCACCCAAACAGCTGGAGGTCAGGGATGGGGAGGGCAGTGGGAGATGTGGTCTTTGCATGCTCCCAGTTCTTCTCACAGAGCTGGGTATTCAGAAGGGGACAGAGAAACATAACCAAATGCTCTGCTGCTAGTTGGTGGAGGTTTGATTTGTCTTTGCCTTCTTGCTAGATCCCAGACTTCAAACGCCTTATCAGCATGGACTGGATCTTAGTTGCTGTTAAAAACCTAGAACCTAGCCGAATACTCACTACGTGGCAGTCTTTTTGTCAGTGCTTGATTATAGGGGACACATTTTAGAAATACTTACTAGTTGTCTTTGAGTCTGTGGTCATGAGCTGAATATTTCATATTCTCTAAAGGAAGTGTAGATATGACAGGTCAGATATAAAGAAACACTTGCTGACAATAAAATTATTAGATGCTATAATAAATTCCAAAATAGGATTGTTGTCCATATCTTGGGGACAGATTGGATCAGACCATGTCATTGTCTCCTTGAAGCTGGTAATATTTCCCTGTGGCTTTGAATGGAGTTTATGGTGGAGTGGGCTCCTATAGAACTGTCTGCTCAGCACTATCTTTTTTTTTTTTTTTTTTAATTTGAGGATTTGACCCTCTGTCTATCCATAGGCTGAAGAATAGTAGCTGCACGAAGACGGCCCATCCCCCAGTGGCCAGTTTTATTATATTGGTTGAGGACTTGGCATAGGACCCATGCTGGTTTGAATATTGTAATGCCCCGTAGCCATAGCAGATTGTTCTATAGTGGATACCTGACATAACCTAAGTTGATCCAAATTCTTCCCTGGGAATTTTGGCACTGAAATGGGTAAAAAGAAGTCAGTTTCTCTTTGCATTCCTTGAATGTGAGACTGAAAGCCAGGATGTGCTGGCAGCCATGTTTCTCACTGTGTGGACAAGAAAAGTAAATGAGAAAGCCTTTGAACAACACACATACATACCATGCTGAGAAAAAGACAGGCAGAGAGACAGAGAGGAGCAGAAATTTGTGACACCTAGATGACTGGATTACTGACAACATGCGAGTCTCTGCTTCCAGTTGTTTCTGAAGCCTAGCTGTATCCTTCTTCTTGAGTCCTCTGAGACATCTTAGCACTTCTATAATACTTTTTCTTAACAATGAAAGCAACTGACCCTGTCCCAAACCTGAGCTCCAGTCTGGGTGTCGTTACTTGCAATTAAAAGGACCTGGCTAACTGTAGCATATAAAGCAATTGACAGTAAGACCCCAACCAATTTTTACAACTCTTATTTTCAATATTCTTCAACGGAATTTATCATCGCTCAAAACAGGCTCAGCAATTTTCTGCCTTTGTACTACGTGCATGTCTTTTCTGCCCAGAATTCTGCAGAATTTATTTATCTCCTTCAGCCTTTTATAAGATGTCCCCTGTCCTCTGAAGCTGCCCCAGACACTCAGAACAGATGCATTTGTTCCCTTAGCACTTTGCTCAGTCCTTGTAGAACATGTTTTTCTGTACTGGGATGGCAGAATTGTCTTCAGCACACGATTAGGATCTTGTCAAGAGTAGGAGCCATGCCCTTGTCATCCTTGCTTCCATAATGCCTGACACATTCTAAACACAGAGGAGAGTTTGTGCAGTGAGTATGAGGCTTATGTCCAAAAGCAGGGAAAGGTCCTCGTGGCCAGTAATTCCCGAAAGGTGGGATGGTGATGTGGAGGTAGGGAGGGAGTATCTATCACAGAAACAAAGTGAACACAGCCTAGTGAATATGTCCATCTGTTTTCCTTCTTTTTTTAGCCCTGTTTAACTTGCACCCCTTTGTTCAACACACACACACACACACACACACACACACACACACACACACACACATACACACCACGCGCCACTTCCCTCTTGTGGCCCTAGCCCCGACCCAGTATTTAGAAGTGACTCACACCTCAGTGTCTTCTATGGTATTACACTCAGAGGCTTCACCAAGTGCTAGTCACCAGAGGGAACCCTTCAAACTCAAAGGCAAAAGAGAAAATAAAAAAAAAAAAAAAAAAGGTAGGGGGAAAGAGGAAAGAGGCGGTGAGGCAGAAGTAATATCCAATTTCAACATTTCCTACTTTGCCATGTAAACTTCCAGAGGCAACAACGATACAATTTGTACGTTTTGTATCATGCCTGCTTCCTTGTGGGAGTTTCGTAAATTGATGATGATAACACAGTAGATTTCTTTTAAGTCCTTAGACATTCAGTCTTTATTGCTTTGTAAAGTCTGCTTTGGGCACAGATGAAATGAAAGTGGTGAGATTTTGCTCTGTCCATTCTGCAAGTTCCATCACAGAATTTGCACCTGCTATGCAACTTGCATTCTGAAATAGCAAGTCATATTACCAAAGGTACCTGAGGCCAGCACCGACAGGCCCAGGATAGTGGGTGACCCAGGGAGACTGAACAGGGTCATCTCAGTGGCTGGTTGGAAAGGAAGGGACTTGATTAAAGATCAGTCTAAGGGAACAGCCATGGCTTTCTGTAGCCTCCATATGCAATGAGGATTTTTGGAAAATTATGCAAAATTCATTTCCCTCCAGCCCTGTAATAAAATATATGCAATGTGTAAATAGTAGAGTTTCTAATGTGGAAGTCCTAACACTCACCTGCTCTATTTAATTATTGGAATACAATGTGGTTTTTTTCCACAGCTGAATAGCTGCACTAATAGGAATATTACATTGATGGACAAACTCACTCTCCAAGCCAACACATTTTTTGCTTTTATGCTGATTTTATGAAATACAAATGTGTGTCATTTGTAGTTCACAACAGAAAACAATGAGCTCTGCAGTGTATCACTATCTGCCTATGCAGAGTCGGCCTCTTAAATTCAGCCTGGGAGAAAAGCCTTCACAATTGTTAATAAAAGGAATCAGACCTTTTCAGACAGAGTTATAAAACTGTGAGACAGATGAAAATAATCTCAGACAAGTGGATTTTCAATTCTCTTACCCTGAATCCCCCCAAATCACAGCACCCCCCACCAACGCCACACACACTCACATGTACAGGATTCATTCCCTTCTTGAACGAATTAATTTATTCCAGAGTGCAAGGGTGACTTAACTCATGCTGGCTATATGCAAATGACAAGATGTAGCTGATTCTTGTTTGTGAGGAAAGAACAAACCAGACCTCCATGGTGTGGCAGTACTAAGCCAAACGAGGAGATGCTGTACTCGTGGTGCCCAGCCCAAAAGCTTTGGCCTTTCAGCTGCCGACCTCCCCATGGTGGTCCCAGAGACACTGAGCTGAAGTGATGCCTATCACTAGTTGAGTACCTTAAAATACTGCCATTGGTTCCAAGACCTTCTGTAGCAACTGTTTCCATATAAAGTGGATGCAAATGGATCAGCAGGACATTGTGTATGCATTGTTCATCAGTATAATGAAGTTTCATTATGGCTGGGCTTGGTGTGTATGTACATTCACTTGTCAAATAAGATCCTGCATGCAAAAGAGCTTTACCAACCCTACAGTGCTTTGTAAACTACAAAACGCCATAGACACACGGGTTTGCTATTATCAGAGTTGTGATTATGAATCCCTGAAGGGCAGACATTACAGCAGGCAGACCTGGGGTGCTCTCAGATGGAGCAAGTTGGGCTTGCAATCAGAAATAAGCTTAAGATTTACTGACTTTATTATAGGGAATAAATGCTTGGAGACAGAGGGGGACCGTTTATGACTGTCGTTAATATCTTACTTGGAAAATGCACATCGTGTTGCCTGCCACCTAGTGGCAGGAGAATAAATTTGCAATTCCCTTAAGTCCCTGAGAAAGGACTTAACAGATCATTTCTGAGAAGGGCTGGCATTAGGAATGAGGAACTGTAGGTGGAAGCCCACAGTGCAGTGAGTGAGAGTGACTGTCATTGCTGCCTCTGCCAGCCCAGGGACCTGACCTCAGGCCCCACTACAATTTTTTTTTTTTTTTTTTTTGGAGATGAAGTCTTGCTCTGTTGCCCAGGTTGGAATGCAGTGATGTGATCTTGGCTCACTGCAACCTCCATCTCCTGCGTTCAAGTGATTCTCCTGCCTCAACCTCCTGAGTAGCTGGGATTATAAGCGCGTGCCACCACACCCGGCTAATTTTTGTATTTTTAGTAGAGATGGGGTTTCGCCATGTTGGTCAGGCTGGTCTCGAACTCCTAACCTTGTGATCCGCCCACCTCGGCCTCCCAAAGTGCTGGGGTTACAGGCTTGAGCCACCACGCCCTGCCAGGCCCCACCACAGTTTTAACCGGCATCTCCACTGTGTACATCTTAAGAGCCCTGTGGGCCGTTTAGACATTAAGTAAAAATAACAACAGAAATGATCCGGATGGTGATTATAATATTAAGTAACATAAACAGTTATAATCATAATACCAGATTGCTTCCCTGTTCCTTTTTGGGCTCTGATGAGTAAACAGACAAAGGACTGAAGAGAGAGAAGGAGGATGCCCAGGAGGTTGCAAACAGAATATAAAATCCTCCCCTCCCTTAACCCCTCACTCCGAGAGGTTGTGCTGAATGATAATCATACCTTTGGAGCACCTGTAGCTTTTGAAGACAGGGGACCCATCTTCAGTGGTCTCAGTCCATCTGGACAAATATTTCACTTTAGGATGCCCTGCACTGCCGGCCTGAACTGCCTTCTCTCCTGTATGGTAGACTCAGCACCTGCAACATACCTGAGATTCCCAGGAAGAGTTGGGCAACCATTAATAAGAAATAAATATTTGGTCTTTGTCTCCTGTTCCTGGCAGAGAGCTTCTAAAACTCTTCAGTGATGGGGTAATAGGCACATCTTTTGTAATTCATAACAAGCCCCTTTCAACTATTCCTGAGTTTGTGCTAATGACATGACAATTGGTGGGCCCCTAGATAGCTTCAGGATGGGGTGGGTTTCCAGAGGAACCAACCATGAGATTAAAGACTTGGTTTTCAGCCCCATCCCTCAACCTCCAGGAGCGGAGAGGAGATGGGGCTTGAGCTCAGTCACCAATAGCCAATAATTTAATCAATCATACCACCTCATGGAACATCTGTGAAAGACCTAAATAATAATATTCTGAGAACTTTCGAGTTGGGGAATACATCCACATACCGGGAGGGTGATGTGCCCCAACTCCTTGGGGGCAGAGAAACGCCTGTGCTCAGGACCCTCCAAACTTTACTCTATGTATCTCTTTATTTGGCTTTTCATTTGTATCCTTTATTCCTTTATAATAAACCAGTCAATGTAAGTAAATGTTTCCCTCACTTTGTGAGCCATTCCAGCAAATTATCGAACTATAGGTAGTTAGTGTCTGACTTGAGTTGGGTTGAAGGGCAACCAGTTGATGTCCAGATGGTTAGAGAATTTGGATAGTGTCAGAAAAAAAAAAAAAAAAAACCCCACAAATTTAGTGTCAGAAGCGTTGTAAGTAACAGCAGTTCACCATTGAAAGGCAACCACACTACTGCAGATCTAGCACTTATTTAAATTTTTAAAAATCTTTTTAAATTAGTAATTTAAGGACAGTCAGCCCTCCATATCTGCAAGTTCTGCATCCGCAGATTCAATCAACCTTGGATCAAAAATATTTGTTTTAAACCCAATAAAAATGATAATACAATTAAAAATAATGCAAATTTAAAAATACAGTGTAACAGCTATTTACATAGCATTTATATTGCATTAAGTAGTTTAAGTAGCCTAGAAGTGATTTAAAGTATATGGGAGGTTGTGTGCAGATGCACCATTTTATTTGTTAGTTTATTTAAAGATGGGGTCTCACTCTGTTGCCCAGGATGGAGTGCAGTGGTGTGATCATAGCTCACTGCAGCCTCAAACTCCTGGGCTCAAGCAATCCTCCCACCTCAGCCTTCTGAGTACCTAGGACCACATGTGTGTGCCACCACGCCTGGCTAATTTTTAATTTTTTGGTTGAGACTGGAGTCTTGCTATGTTGCCCAGGCTAGTCTCGAGCTCCTGGCATCAAGTGATTTTCCCTGCCTCCACCTCCCAGAGTGCTAAGATTACAGTCATGAGCTACTACATCTGTCTTACTATGCCATTTTATAACAGGGACTTGAGTACTGAATGAGAATGTTGAAGTCACTGATAAGAGCCAGCACTTATTGAATACTTACTATGTACTTGGCCCTCTACATCCTATCTCAGGTAACTTTCATAATGGTCATATGAGGTGAGGGCAGTTGCAACTCCCATTTTACAGATGGAGAAATGGAGGATTCGAAAAGTTAACAAGTTTCGTCACATAGTAAGTGATGGAAACAAAATCCAAATACAACTTGCACACACTTCACTCTTTGCACCTTATGGACTTCATTTTGCTTGTATGCAATACCAAATATCAGAATCTTGGTGTAGAAAAGAACTTTTGAACTAGCCTAATTCAATTGCTCATCTCAAGACAGGTATTTTCTACAGCAGTGGTTCTCAGACTCTGGCCCTTTCTAACTGGTTGCATTAAAATCATTAAAAAACAAACAAAATCAAGCCAAATCAAACCCAACCAATTAACCAACCAAACAACAACAACAACAACAACAGCAACACAAGTTTGTGAGATACCCTCCCCTTCCCTTCCTGCCCTGACATTCTGATTCAGCGACTTTCCACTCAGGCCTACAGATTCATACTAAAAAGCTACCCGAGTGATTCCCAAGCCCAGCCAGGTGGGGAGCCTGTGCTCCACAGCGTCTCTATAGCACTAGAGAGGGGGCGGAGTAATACAGGGCTGGGGCAAGCAAGAGAGGGAGGAGTTGGGTTTGAATTATCTAGCAGCACGAAGCAGGAAAGATAAAAGAAAGCACAAGGTTAGGTTGTAGACTGGCTTCAGAGACTGTCAGATCCCTTTTTTTTTTTTTTAAGGGAGTGTGAAACAGTAGCATTCTTTTGTTTGTTTTTTAAAATATCAAGCAGAGATACACCAGGAGCTAGTGCCTTGCTTCTCTCCCACATACTGCCTAAGCAAATAAGGCCCATTGTTCAGGCCAAAGTTAAGTAAAGCCTTAACTGATCTGGTTTTTGTGCATCCATTTTTAATAGATGGTGGAGAGCAGTGCAGCGGCAACGGTTTGCTGTAGTGCCCTTTACTCACTTGCTAATCTCATGGGCACAGTGAACTACTGCTGCTTCTCGGAGGCTAGGTGGAGTGATAAAGCAATACAGGCAGCTTCGGTGAAATGCCCATGTGGGGTAGGGTTCTCTGAGATATGAACGGGAAATCACATGCTTACTATCCTAGAAATGGGCTACCAGGGATGGGATGTCTTACAGCTGAGTGATCACTAATACAGTGTTGAAGAGGGAAAGCTTTGCCTTTGCTTTATTATTTATTTTATTTAATGTGCATGAGCAAGGGGGAATTACAGCATAATGATTTCCCAGTAACCCAATGAGGTCCAGATACTTATGTACCCTTCTTCATAGGAGAAGGGGAGATGGAGGTTGTAAAAGTAAATCATTTTCATGGCAAAGGAATGGCCCAAAGAACAAAGGCCTGGGACAGAGTTCTTCTGTGCTGTGGGGGAGATGGCAGGAAGGTGAGGGGTGGAACTTCACTGTGAACAAAAGTTGTATTGTTATGCAGATAAAGCCTCCCAAGTAATCTCTTAGAACTGCCTGCAGAAAAATAGATGAAAAATCTGCCTGGGCATGGCAATGACTCCTAGTGTCTTCTCTTCTCTAGGGATTAATACTTCCTGATTATTTGATGAGATTCCTAGGAAGGGGGTCTTAAGACAATTGCATTTCTCCAGAGAAAGTCCCTCCTGGTGCTTCAGGAAAGAAAGAGGATCAGAGACACAGGAGAGCAGGAAAAGATCAGAGAGAGATCTTGGTTCTAAGAATTATTTTTGAGGCTTTTCCATTGTTTAAAATTCAAAGCAGTTGGCATGTCAAAGCACCATATTTTGGGGCATCATTTTCTTGCCCGAACACTAACTGCTATGAAATGGAACCCTCATATCATACCTCTTTGTGGTTGGTAAATGATGCTGGCTCCCTGCTTGGCCTCTGTCTTTCTAGAGGTGAACTTTTGATTATTTGAGGACTTCAGTGTCTGTATGTAGCTAGTGTCTTTGCTTCCCATTAAAGTGAAAACATTTATCTGTCCAAATGAAGCCACCCTAGACTATTCTAAAAGCAAATGTCCTTTAGCTATTTTGTGTCTGATGTTTGTCTTCCTGTGAATTCTGTCTTATCTGAGGACTTTGTGGATTTCTTAAAAATCAATATAAGAGGCTGAAAGTTAGCATGTTACCCATAAGAGCTACATTAATAAGAGACAGAGAAAGAAAGAAGTAAATGGAAAACAGTCCATCAGTTAGTGAAAATCTATGTGCCTTGCCCTGTGTTAGGTACTATGAGAATACAAAAAATAAAGACAGGCTCAACTTTCATGAAACTTACAGGTATTGGAGGATGCAATTCAGCAAAGAGGCTAAAAACATCAAGTGTAACCCAAAGGATCTGGGTTTAAATCTTGGCTCTGCCACTTAATGCATGACTAGTTATTTACACACTCAGAACTTCATTTATCTTCTCTACAAACTGAGGATAAGAGAGACATCTTATTCATGAGAGTGAGGTGAACTTACAGTGGATTTATTAGTACATCCAACACGACAACTCAAGTAAACAATATAGCAACATGGTTATGTGTGGACTCTTAATTTGACGTGTGAAATTGAAAATTTGCACATATAATAAATTATGGCAAAAAGTAAAAAGTAACAATAATCTGATAGGCTATTCTTAGTTCCCATCACAAAAACTTGTTTCCCAGGTATGTAAAGCATTCTTACAACTCAATAATAAAGTCATGATTTAAGTCATGATTTATATGAAGAGAGAATTCACATACACACATAAACAAAACACAAATGACTCCCTTGAACGCAGAAAAAGATAACCAGTTATATTCATAAGATATATCTAAGTGAAAACTGAATTGATATTTGTTTTAAATATTTGTTCAAAAGTTTGAACACTATATGAGTAAGAGTGTGGTAAACAGCTCTATGACACAGTAATGGTAAGTGATTTGGCAAAAATATATCAAAATTATAAACATATGTCTTTGATTCTGCAATTCGAGGAATTTATTCTACAGCTGTAGTCACACAAATGATACATCTATATGGCAACATTGTCCATAATCAAAAGATTGTTAACGATCTAAATTTCCTCTAGTGGATGACTTTTTAAATAAACTGTAGTACATCAGGAAAGTGTAATACAATGTATTCATAAGTATTTTCTTTTTTTTTTTTTTTTTTTTTTTTGAGACGGAGTCTCACTCTGTTGCCCAGGCTGGAGTGCAGTGGCGCGATCTCGGCTCACTGCAAGCTCCGCCTCCCGGGTTCCCACCATTCTCCTGCCTCAGCCTCCTGAGTAGCTGGGACTACAGGCGCCCGCCACCGCGCCCGGCTAATTTTTTGTATTTTTAGTAGAGACGGGGTTTCACTGTGGTCTCGATCTCCTGACCTTGTGATCCACCCGCCTCGGCCTCCCAAAGTGCTGGGATTACAGGCTTGAGCCACCGCGCCCGGCCTATTTTCTAAGATCTTATTAAAGATCTTAGAACCTTTTCTCTAAGATACCTTAAGTAGAAAAAATTAAGGTGTATGTGCAAGTGCACGTGTGTGTGTGTGTGCATGTGTGTGTATGTATTGTAACGGCAGAAAAAGGGTGAAAACTCAAAGAAGGGTCAGATAGTTGATGCTTAAATATCATCTCCACTGGGGAGATGTAAAGGAGGAAGCTGTAAATGAATGGGCCCAAAGACCAGACAATGGTTTTGTCAATGATTGAAGGACAAACGATAGTTTGTGGACAAGTTACAGGAAGGTGAAAGACAGAACAAAGGTTGTCTTATTATGCAGATACAGTCTCCTAGGTAATCTCACAGAGCTTCTCTCAGAAGAATACATGGAAAAGTCTACTTGTTCTTAATGACAACTCCCAGTCTCCTCTCTTAATCTTTCCTGTTTCTTTGAGGAAATTCCTGGAGAGAGGGTTTTAAGATGATTGTATTTCTTTTGGAAAGAAGTTTTCTTATTCATATAAGAAAATTCCAAAGAAAATCTTTTCTGATGCCTCAGAAGAGGATCAGAGAGAGGAGTCAGGGGGTCAGAGATAGATTTTGAGGCTGCTTCTTTAAGCCAGCACGTCAAAGCAACATATTTTAGGGCATTGTTTTCTGAGTCCCAACAATATTATATATATGCATATGTATATATCATGTATATATTTTACCATATGTTATATTTTGTGTGAAAATAGAAAAAATTGCTTGTTTTTGCATAGAGTATCTGAAAGGTACTTAAGAAACTGTTAACATTGGTTGTCTTCAAGGAGAGTTGTGGGATGGTTAGCAGAAAGGGTTGGGAAAAAACATTCATTGTATACTTTTGGATTTTGTGAGAGTTAAGTTTCTAAAGTCAAATGACACAATGGTCAACACATATTGTATTTTCCTTTTGGAAAGATTTTTACGAGTGTTGTAGCATATGTACTCATGAATTTGGGGATAAATATGTATGGAGTGCTACTCTGTGCCAGACATTATTCTGTGATAGCTTATGCATGTATGGCACTTTTGTTATAGACCAAAAGAAACCAGAGGGTTCTTATGGCCTGTTGCACAGAAGAAGTCAATACACTGAGACAGCAGGTGTTGCAGTAGCAAAATAGTTTAATATTTGTGGGGCACAGAGTAAGGAAGATGAGAAATATTGCTCAAATTCACCTTCCTGAGAACTCAGAGGCTAGAGTTTTTAAGGATAATTTCGTGAGCGGGGGCTAGGGAATGGGTGCTGCTGATTGGCTGGGTATGAACTCATAGGAATGTTGAAACTGTCTTCATGTGCTGAATCAGTTTCTGGGTGGGAGGTCACAGGACCAGTTAAGTCAGTTCCTTGGTATGAGTGGGTCCAGGTTGTGTCAGTTGGACCGCTAGAGTGCAAAAGTCTAAAAAGTATCTCAAAGATCAGTGTTAGGTTTCACAATAGTGACGTTATCTATAAGAGCAATTGGGGAAGTTACAAGTCTTGTGACCTCCAGCGATGTGACTCCTGAGCAGTAAGCAATTATACAAAAGCAAGCTAGGGAACAATGGTTGGTTATTGTTTAATTATGTTCATGTCTTAGCAGAATTCAGACCCCTATTATAATCCTAATTTTGTGGCCTTTTACAAAGTCTTACAAAGGCAGTTTCAGTCCCTTGAGAGGATCAGTTTTGCAAAGTGACTATTATTCTTATTTCAACATTAAACTATAGGCCAAGTGTGGTGGCTCACATCTATAATCCCAGCGCTTTGGGAGCCTGAGATGGGAGGATAGCTTGAGGTCAGGAGTTCAAGACCAGCCAGAGCAACATAGTGAGAACCTGTCTCTACAAAAAATTTAAAAATTAGCTGGGTGTGGAATCACATGTCTGTAGTCCCAGCTACTGGGGAGGCTAATGTAGGAGGATTGCTTGAGCCAGGAGGTTGAGGCTGCAGTGAACTATGATCATGCTACTATTCTCTAGCCTGGGCAACAGAGCAAGACTCTGTCTCTAAAAAAAAAAGTTAAATTATAAACTAAATTCCTGTCATAGTTTGCTCGGCCTCCCAGGAATGAGCAAGAGCAGTTAACTTGTGAGGGTGAAAGCAAGATGGAGTTAGTTATGTTAGATTTCTCTTACTCTTATAATTTTTGCAAAGGCAGTTTTACTTTCAGTGTACCACACCCTATTCAAATTGCTCTGCTTATACAAACTCATTTAAACTTTGCAATGACCCTCTGAGCACGCACTATCATTTTTATCCCCACCTAACAGAGGAGAAAACAGAGTTACAGAGGCAAAAATGACTTGCCAATAGTCACAAGTGGCAGAACTAGGCTTTAAAGCCAGGTAACCTGTTTATAGTTAACACCAGAAAGGGTAGGATGAGCTACATAATTTGCAAGACCCAGTGACAAATAAAAATCTGATGTTCCATGTTCAAAAGTTATTAAGAATTTCAAGATGGCAACAGCGGAACATTAAACCAACTATAAGGCTCCTCTGAGCATGAAGACCTGAGCAACTGCAGATCACACACTCCCTCAAAGCTGGTCCTAGTCAACACCCCACTGTCTTTCAAGGCAAACAAGGCTCCAGAGCTCATGGAGCTGACATCCTAATTGGGGGACGGGAATGATACATAATAAATAAATAAACTGGACATAGTATGTGCCAGTGAGATGAAGTAAGAACCCTCTTTGAGGCCTGCTGGGACCCCCGAAGCATGAAAATAAAGGAAAAATCCTGACTTCCTTCAAGAGAAATTATAGGCACCTAGCTAGCCTTAAAAAGTAAATGAGCAGGCCAGGCATGGTGGCTCATGCCTATAATCCCAGCACTTTGGAGGCTGAGGCAGATGGATCATGAGGTCAGGAGATCGAGGCCGAGACCATCCTGGCTAACATGGTGAAACCCAATCTCTACTGAAAATAAAATTAGCCGGGTGTGGTGGCACACACCTGTAGTCCCAGCTACTTGGGAGGCTGAGGCAGGAGAATGGCGTGAACCAGGGAGGTGGAGCTTGCAGTGAGCCAAGATCCCGCCACTGCACTCCAGCCTGGGTGACAGAGCAAGACTCCGTCTCAAAAAAAAAAAAAAAAAAGTAAATGAGGAACAGATAAGCAAGAAAATAGTAACAACAATCTCCCAAGCAAGCTGGAGTCACAAGTTGTTTTGGCTCCTTATAGAAACTAAAAGATAACATCTTAGCATATGTTCTTGAGTTGTTTTACAGAAATTCCCACTGGCTGGAAAATGCCCACTGCTATCACATAGACCTTAGATAAGGAGGAACTGAAAACTAAACTCTGACTGTGGTTCTTGTTTTAAATTTCTTCTTGAAGGGCCTGGAAAGAGTCACACCTATGGGCAAAACCGATATATAACCTCCATGAGTTGGTTTACAATTTTGACGGCAACTTCTGCTTTCCTGAAACCGTTGCTTGTAAGCTGTCAGGTAGTTCAGGTCTCAAGTGTTAACGCTCATTCTTCTTGCTTAACGCCATGCAATAAATGCCCTTTTCTCCACTGCAAATCTCAAGCATCAGTGTCTGGGTTTACTGCACCAGGCAACTGGACCCTAGTTCATTCAGTAACACTAGGAAGAAAATATCCATGTAATACGATACAGCATGCCAGGAAGCCTGAGTAGTTCTGCAGTAAAGATACCTGTTTGACTTTATTTAACCCAGGTTTGTCCTAATTTATTGACTATAGAACCTTTTACCTGAATTTAATTTAGTATTTTAATTTTTTGCTGGGCGCGGTGGCTAACGCCAGTAATCCCAGCACTTTGGGAGGCCGAGGTGGGCAGATCACAAGGTCAGGGGTTCAAGACCAGCTTGGCCAACATGGTGAAACCCCGTCTCTACTAAAAATACAAAAATTAGCTGGGCATGGTGGCAGGCACCTGTAATCCCAGCTACTCAGGAGGCTGAAACAGAAGAATCGCTTGAACCCAGGAGGCAGAGGTTGCAGTGAGCTGATATCACACCACTGCACTCTAGCCTGGGCAACAGAGCTAGACCTCATCTCAAAAAAAAATTTTTTTTACCTTATACTCCCACCATCCTATGTAACTAGAGTTGTAATAAACTCGTTGGGAAACTCTGATCTAAATGATTCCCCTTATACTAAAGATGAGGAAGCTGAGGCCCAGAGAGGGCATGGGGCTTGGTCAATGTCATAGATGACCGGCTGGTGGGTACCAAAATCAGATCTCATATCCCTTAGTTCCCCTCCACCATTCTCTCTAATATGCCAGTAGTAACAGAGGCATTGCTAACTTATTTCATTTTCATTCACCTGTTTCTGCCGTTAGAGAGACTTCATCAAGAACCAGGTGGTGTTTGGTTGTGCTTTATAGGTGATAAGGATTTTATTTTGTGTTGTCCAATTATTTGCAGATTTTTTTTATCCTTTAGTAAGACTATTCGTTTTAAAGCCTTTTCTCCTTCTTCTTTTTTTTTCCCTTATTTTCAATTCGAGGCCACACATGTACCACTGTTTTCTGAAATGCAACTCAATGTTATACTTGATACCATCTTAAGAACTAAAGGATTCACTTACAAAATAATAGGTTCCATTAAACAACAAATGTATCTATTAAGGAAAGAGTACAATCTTTGCATCTAAAACTAGTGCTTTGTCTTATTTTGTGTGTATGTGTTGGGGCGGAGAGCAGAAATACAGGCAAGTGTTTATAGAATGTTAAATTCATTCACTGTTAAAAGGATACACATAGACACTGTGACAAGGGCTCCTTAGGTTGTGGAGATAGTGACATTTTTAAAACATTTGTCTTAAATTTTGCCTTAGAGTAAAATCTCTTCACAGCCCTTTGCTTCTCATCAAAAAGGTGAACTTTAGGCTTTTCTTACCGCATTTAAATCAACTTTTTGACTGAAACAATGATTTTCTCAACTGTATTGCATGACTTTTCTTGTTTGTATTGACCAACTCAAGCAACTGTTTTGGATTCGCGTGAACTCAGGGTCAAAATGCTGATGCAGCTGAAGAATTGTAGAAATTAATTCTGAAAATGGTGGCGAAAGGAATAAGAGTCTAAGCCGGAATTCGTGCTTGGTAGGCTAAAACTGATCAATTTCCTGGTCCCTAATTAAAACAAGCCACCAAACACAACAGCAGCAGAAAATCCAGGGCTTTTTCTGGTGATGAATGCAACCAGCCTGCAAATTTCTCCTTGCTGGGAACAGAGATTTCATGTGCACAGCAGTTAAACAGAAAGCGTACTGGCAATTTATGTTTGGTAATATGTATCTAGTCACTGCTCAGACCCTGCCCCTACCTACCTTCATTCCAAGCACAGGCCCCCAGTGAAATTAAACCAATAAAACGAAAGAGGAAGTTTTCTTCTTTTACAGGTGCGTCTTTGAAGGAGCTCATTCCTGCCTATTGAAAGGGTAAACAAATATGGCAGGATATCTAATCTTTTATATTACTCAAGTTGTGAAAGTCTGTATGTGAACCATCTGCTTTTAAATTGAATCCTAGCATTCCATCAATTAGCACTATAATTTCAGATGTAATGTAGGTTAACTCCTGATTGATCTTCAATTAACACTAGTTCTTAACCATTTGCTTTATTTTAAAGTCATTTTTCCCCTCCCAGATAGACAGGGAAGTTGCAGAATGACTTTCTTGCTTTTGAAATGCTGATAGCTCTTTAGGATGAAAGAATCCACATTCTTCCCACCCTCCCTTTATACTTGAGTTAGTGAAAACTCAGGTAATGCAAAGTCAGTATAATTTTATTTTCCAAAAGAACATCAAGGAAATTGCTAGGAAGACCTCATGATATGCAAATATGGCTTTTTTGTGCTTTTCTTAATTAGAATTTAGAATTGGGAATTTTTTACAAAATAAGTAAAAAATTGCTCCTAGAATTCCAAATATGATCTCACATTAAGCCTCATAAAACTTATGGAACTTGGAGATCATTTGGCTCCTTTGCTAAGGCATAAACACTCAGGGTTAAAAGAGGTCTCAGACTTCCATCCCATACCCTCCCAAGGCAGGCATGCCCACCAGAGCATCCCTACCAGATGGTCGGGGAGCTTTTCCTCCTTGCCATCATTGGACAAAAAAAAAGAGCCTACCCGGATGAGGTTCTGACAATGAAATTCTGGCAGCTGAGTAATGCTCACCAACTGACATAATGCAGATACTTCCTTTGAAATCTAGAATAATATATAATATTGATAATTTCTATAGTACATAATTGTGATAAATTATTATGCTCTTCTTTTATAATTTTGATTTATAAAATATTCATATCTTTAAACATGCAATTTTACCACATATAAGACTGTTTTTTCTTCAGAAAAAATATAACTGGTTTTATAATGGTTTTCATTACTGAAATAGATTCACTTAAGAGTCATTTCTTGTATGGTCAGTTTACTGGAAGCTTTTTGTATCATTAAGCAAGGGATAGTTTTTAATGAAAAATATACAACTTTTCTTCCTTATTATCTTCTTTTTAAAAATTATTATATGCATCACTGCTTTTTTTATTAGCATGCTGTTTTGAAAGTAGAACCACACAGGGTCAATGTACTAGTTAGACCAAGTAATGCTTGCTGATATAATGAACAGACTCAAAATCTTAGTGGCTTAATACAGTAAAAGGTTATTTCTCACTTATGTCACAGACCAAAGTTCAAATTTTTCCCTGGATGGTGTCCCATATTATAGTTCCAGCGTCCTCCAGGGTCTTGAAATCTTTTTCATTCAGCTAGCATATGAGGGGGGAAAATAAAAGGAGGATGAAATGTGGGAGTTTTTAAGAGCCTAAACAAATTCATTGTTTCTTTATGTATGGATTTTTATACATGGATTAGAATTCAATTACTGGTCATAGCTAATTGCAAGGCTGGCTGGGATGTACAGTCTAGTCATAGGGGGAAAAAACAGGGCTGTGAGCCTCAACTTGGCTCTGCCGTAGTTGTTGTTAGTATCTATTTAGCCTCTGCACCCTGGAGACCTATCTGTCCAGAATAGTTTCTAGAATTGCTATTGTATGTGTGCTGTTGAACTTCACTGGAAAATGAATGAAGAGGAATGCAAGGCTTTTAAGTGACCCGAATTCCTGGGTATACACACGGATACACAGGGTACCCACGGCTCCCCTCTGCCATGATCCCTGAGGGAGCTCTCTATGAACCAAGGAGTCCAGAAAGGAAAATCGCTGGAGGTTAGGCTTTGAATAGCGCTAAGCCTTGTTCCCTTTCCCACAAAGAACTGCACAAGACCGTTGATGACACTAGAGGGCGCAGCAGGCGCCGTGCAGGAGATCACCCCCTACAAGCGTGGTAACAGCAGCTGTTAGCAGTGTTGTGAGTGGCGCCAAAGACCAGAGGTTCCTGGCAAGCTTGCCGTTCCTGGCGAGACCAGCCTCCCTGAAAAGAGGGATTAAAAGCCTTCTTAAAAGAAGACTTGAAGACCCATAAACTTGGGCTGGCGTCCTTACTCAACCTCACCCATACAGAGTGAAAAATGTGGTCAGAGAAACTGGGCCTCACACTAAGAGGTTGCCGTAATTGAGTAGATTTCTAATAGCATTTTACAGACAGAATCTATTTTGGCCTCTTGGCTACCCTGCTAAACTATGGAGACACATTCTTTCCTGTTTGTTAGTTTTCCATCCCAGCATACATAAGGGGCTGTATATATTTGAATACCAGCTGATATTCTCTGAAATTAGATGTGACTCATAGGCTAGTTTTCCTCTCCTCAAGTCAACTTTCTCACCCGTGGACTTACTACCTATTTTGTCTTACCATTTGGTGGGTAGATGTATTACGATGTCCTATCTTCTGGGCTAAAGACGGGTGGTGCTTATTTTTGTTTATTTATTTTTTATTTGCAACTTTCTTTTTTTATTGTGGCAAGATAGACATATCTGTCATTGTAACCGCTTATAAGTGTACACTTCGCTGGCATCAAATACATTCAGAATGCTGTGTAACCATCAGTACTCTCTATGCAGATGAGTGATTCTTGCACAATTCTTAAAACATGGAGCTAGCAAGTTAGTGACAGTGAAGTCATTTCCATGTTTACTATCGAGCTGTGCACCAGTTGCCAGTTAGGGTAAATGTCACTGTGACCTGTGCTATGGAGACCCTGTTTCGGCACACTGTCTATGGAAAACCTGCTTCCCCAGGACAAGGGAATCTTAGCATCTGGTCTCTACTACTCCACTACCCTGCTGAGCAATTGCAACCATTAGCAATCTGAGTGAGAATAATATACTCACTTTTGATTACTGATATATAACCTGTGGATGATCTTATATTTTAATTTCTTGGATAACTTCTAGTTATTATCAAGAATATTCTGGGCTATGAAACCTTTACCCAACTTTCCCTGCAACCCACTCAGCATTCTCTCACTGGGGCTATCAATTAGTGAAATAGACCTGGAAGGAAAACATTCTGCTAAATAAGATATAATACTGCATTGCTTCACTTATTTGTGTGTGTATTGATAAGGGTTTCTCAGGGAAATTCCTTTTTGGTGAGACTTGAGCCTTGAAATTACTTTGTCCAATTTCCAAATTCTACTCTAAGTTTAAAAGCTTGTAGATTTTAACTTGTAACAAGAGCAACAATAATACTAGACATTTAATGAGTTTTTACTATATGCCAAGCACTGTTCTAAACTCATTTAATCATCATAATAACATTAAGAAGCAGATGCTATTATCTATCTATCTATCTATCTATCTATCTATCTATCTATCTATCTACCTACCTACCTACCTACCTACCTACCTACCTATGTTTTTGAGACAGAGTCTTGCTCTGTCGTCCAGGCTGAAATGCAGTGGTGCAATCTTGACTCACTGCAACCTCCACCTCCCAGGTTCAGGTGATTCTCATGCCTCAGCCTTCCAAGTAGCTGAGATTACAGGCAACTGCCACCAGTCCTGGCTAATTTTTTTTAAAGTAGAGATGGGGTTTCACCATGTTGGCTAGGCTGGTCTCAAACTCCTGACCTCAAGTGATCCGCCCACCTCAGCTTCCCAAAGTGCTGGGATTACAGGCATGAGCCCCCACACCTGGCCTCTTTTCAGTATTTTAAGTGAAAAAATCAAGGCACAAAGTGATTCATTCAGCTGTATGAAAGAGTTGTATTTGAATTTAGGTGCCAATGTTATATTAGATTTGGAAAGATGTGACTGGTTTTAGGGAAGTAATTTGAAAGAACCAATGCATTCTTGGCATGATGTCCAGTACTTGAATACCTAGCCACACCTCGTAAGGGCCATGCTCACCACTTCCAAGTGGCCACCTCTCTCTGGGGGATCCTAGTACGCACACTTGTCCATGCTAAAACCAGCAAACAGGATTGATGACCCTTCTAACCAAAAGGGAACTCGGCACTTTGTCTTAAAACACATGCTGCCAGGACAATGTTTGTTCATCTGTATTCTTGCATGGTCCTCACACTGTTTGGCACTGTGAGAGCTATCACTGTGGACCAGGGGTGCTGCCCTTTCCTCCCTTTGGGGGCTGGCAGATTAGGGGTGGCATGGAGGTTTACTCTTGTTTTACTGATGTCTAGTCAATCTATGTAAGCCTCCTGTGAAATGGCTTATTTTGTTAAAGGAAAATCTCTGCCCATAGTTCTTCCCTTAATGTTTAAGTAAGAGCCTTTAACAGGACCAAAGCAAAGCATTGCTTACTCAATAAGCCAAACTCAATGAAATATAGCCAAGAACAAGGAAGCAAGTACAAGAGACCCTCAATATGAAAAGAGATGTTACTAACTGAATTCAACAATTAGGAAGGAGAGATTAACTGGGCAAAACACCAGTCCCAACAGAGACAGCCCTGAAGTCTCAAGAATGTGTATGGCCCCTTTTCCTTGGCACAGACAGTTGAGCATTGGCTCTGCTTACTTCTGTAGGTGACAAGATGAATGGAGGCAAGAAGAGAGATATGGTTACTTTATTAAAACCTTGTTGGCTTTACATGTTCATGTAGCAAAACCAGTACCGTTAACATCTGAAGGTCCAATTGTCCTTCAGATCCTCTGCTTTAGAGGTCAATATTAGAGAAACCTGTAGTACTTGCTCTTCCTCCAAAAAATGATTCAATTATGAGAAATAAAAACAAAATGTTAAGCCCCCCAGCCAACTGAATGGACCCCCTCTTGGCCAAGGGTACCTCAGAGAAACCTTGGAAGCTGAGTTCCTGGCCATGACAGGATGGGGATCCGACATGCCTTGTCATACCTCCTCTCTTGCTAACTGCCATTAGGCTTTCTTCCCAAAGGGTTAAACAGAAACCAGCTCTTTCAAAGGGCTCCACCCCTAATATCCACCAGCCACCTGACACTGCCCTCTCTTTTGTGGTTTCAACACAACCAACCAGCACTCCTTCCTGATAAGAGACTACGGACCAGGGAGTTGTTCTGGCAAGTCTGTGGAGGATGTGCAGTGAGGGTTTTCATGTCTTCTGCTTCACCTTTTGATATTAGAGGCCCAAAAGTTCCACCCTTGGATCTTGCTTGCCACCATTTTTTTGAACATGGGACCCATGAAGGAGCATGAAGTTCGTGCATATTTCTCCTTTTATAAATATTAATGACTTCTCCTATAACTTATATAATATCAAGCATAATGGCTTTATATATATTTATATATGTATATAAATTGCTTTATATATACTTATATATATATTTATATATACATATTATATATACATACACACGTATCTGGAAATAAAATATATAGAGCCATTCTGCTTCATATATTATAAATTTCTATTCCATTTACCCTTCCCTCAAAGTGTCTGTTTCTGGCTTCTGTTCAAAGGCTATCCTTTCCAGCCTATCAGAATGGCCACCCTGCAGACTGTAACCATTTATAAGAAATGAAGCTCTCTTTCCTAAATTTACAAACTCATCATTCTTCAGTTGACAGTTATAAGACTAAATCTGTTTCTCTTTTGTCATCCATGCATGGAGACCTCCACCTTCCCTTTTTTTTTTCTGGTCAATACATTCTTTTCCCCTTACAGGTGAGTATCTGTATGTTCAGTTCTCAGTTTGACTTGAAATACTTTCCCCAATTCCCTTTTTTCCCGAGAATCAGCCAAAAGTTGAGTAAGAAACGAATTCACTGGAGATTAGTCTTGCAATTTGCAGGGAGTTGGCTTAAGAAATCCAGATTTAAATATTTCCTAATGAGTGGCTTTAAAGTAAATAATTACTCTGACAGAGTGTCTGTTACCCAGAGGACATCACGAGCAAATCAGATGGGGTTGCTCCTGGGTGTCTTGGGAAGGATTTAGCCTTTCCAATGAAAGTGCCCACCTTTGATCTCTGATATACAGGAATGCGAGACAGAGAAGGCTGAGGGGTAATTCATCTCCCACTGTGCCTATCTCAGTGCCTTAACCACAATGGACACTTAATTTATGAATTTTTGAGTGAGCTGATGGAAGCTAGCCTGCAGGTGTGAGAACAAAAGAAAAAGAAAATTACTTAGGAAGGGTGGAATGCAGAAAGGGTGGTTTTTCTATTTTAAGACACTGAAATTCTTGAGAGGGGCCTGGGTCAGTGCATTTTGATTTCTGGAGAGATGAAACACCCTGTGTTGGACAAGAGAGGAGGGACCCCAGGAAAGCACAATTAATCTCTGAGTCTGTAAAGGATGTTGCAAGAATATGTGGAGGTAATAAGTACAGAAGTTGTGTCTTCCTCAAATCCCATTAGTGGAGAATGAGAGCATTTTCACAGCCATATTTTTTAAAAAGTTAATGGCAAGAAACAGATTTTTCTTTCCCTCCCCCAAGGGGACTGAGTGAGGGACCCTAAGCCAGCACATCCAGAATAATGGTGCAAGAGCAATAATGAGACCTTTCACTAAGGACTGATTTGTCTGCAGAAAGGGGGAAATCATCAGGTATCCATTGTGAGAAGACTCGCCTCCTCTTAACAATGGCTGTGATGAAACTGCTAGAAGGTTCTTATCAGAAAAAAAGCCTCCCAGCAGCAGGAGAAGGGGAGAGGGGGGAGAAATAATAGGCTACAAAACCCCAAATCATCCTCAAGGCTCGGTGCAGGGGAGGCAGTGAGGGGAGGAGACATATTTCCTGAATGCCAAGTGATGTTGGCTGGTCAGTTAAAATGAGCCTCTAAAGAGACATATTAAAAAAGAGGAGAGAGGGCCAGCTCTCCTCAGGCAGCTTTTAGCAGGGAGTGCCAGGCTGGCTGGATTTAAGCTATGGAATTCTAAGTTTCTCAGGCTCAAGTAAATAGCTAGAGGTCACAAAAACTTATCCTCTGGCCTCCACCTGGGGATTTTCTAGACCCAGGTCACAGGGTGACTCCTTTAGCTGGATTCTGGGAGGAAAAATGAAATTCACAACCAGCAGAGTCTTGAGAGGACTCTAGGCCCACTTTTGCAGATCACAGCTTCAGAAACAATGAGTGCGATAGAAGAGAGAAGAGGGAATTAATTTTGCACCTACTAAATTTAGTTAGATACTTCACTGCTTTGGACTCATTTAATTTTTATCACTTCCCAAGATGTGAGTATCATTTACCACATGATTAATGGACTCTGATGAAAACTCCAATCATATTGCCCCCGTTCAAAATGTTTCATTGGCTCTTTCAAATTGAGTTAATCTCCATCCCCAACATTTAAAGCATCCACAATATGGCCACAACCCACCCCTGCTGTTTTTTCTTCCTATACTTACATAGATGTATCTCTTGCTTTAGTGCAGTTGAAGTTGACTCCTTGATATTGTCCAAGTAAGACATCATTTCTCCATCTCCATCCTTGATTAATGTTATTCCCTCCACCTGACAGATTGTCTTGACATCTCCTCTTGCTCTGCTCCCTCCACTTGTTGAAATTCCACCCATCTTTTAAAGTCATGTGAATTCTCCTTCATGAAGTCTTATTTTTAAAATTTATTTTTCATTTCAATAGGTTTTCAGGGAACAGGTGGTACTTGGTTACATGAATAAGTTCTTTAGTGGTGATTTCTGAGATATTGGTGCACCCATCACTCAAGCAGTGTACACTGTATTTGATGTGTAATCTTTTATCCCTCACCCACCTTCCACCCTTTCCCCTAAGTCGTCACCAAGGTCCATTGTATCATTCTTACGCCTTTGTGTCCTCATAGCTTGGCTCCCACCTATGAGTGAGATCACATGATGTTTGGTTTTCCATTCCTGAGTTACTTCACTTAGAATAATAGTCTCCAATTCCATTCAGGTTGTTCCTTTTTATGGCTGAGTAGTATTCCAGAGTATCGATATAGATATAGATATAAATATAGATATAGATATAGATATAGATACCACATTTTCTTTATCAACTTGTTGATGGATGGGCATTTGGGTTAGTTACATATTTTTGTAATTGCAAATTGTGCTGCTTTGGACTCATTTAATTTTTACCACTTCCCAAACTGTGAATATCACCTACCACATGACTAATGAACTCTGATGAAAGCTCCAATCATATTGCCCCCTGTTCAAAATGTCTCATTGGCTCTTTCAAATTGAGTTAATCTCTATCCCCAGCATTTAAAGCATCTACAATATGGCCACAAACCACCCCTGCTTCTTTTCCTCTGGGTAGATACCTAATAGCAGGATTGCTGGATCAAATGGTAGATATACTTTTAGTTCTTTAAAGAATCTCCACACTGTTTTCGATAGTGCTTGTACTAGTTTACATTCCCACCAACAGTGTAAAAGTGTTCCCTTTTAACCACATCCACACCAACTGTATTAGTCCATTTTCATGCTGCTAAAAGGAACTGCCCAAAAGTGGGTAATCTAAAAAGAAAGGAGGCATAATTGACTCATAGTTCCACAAGGCTCAGGAAATTTACAATCTTGGCAGAAGGGGAAGCAAATATGTCCTTCATAAGAGGCAGAGAGAAGTGCAGAGTGAAGTGGGGAAAAGCAGATCTTGTCAGAACTCACTATCACAAGATCAGCATGAGGGAACCACCCCCAGGATCCAGTAACCTCTCACAAGTTTCCTACCCCAACTCATGGGGATTGCAATTTGGATTACAATTCAAGATAAGATTTGGGTGGGGACACGTAGCCAGACTATATTATTCTGCTCCTGGCCCTTCCAAAATCTCATTTTTCTAACATTTCAAAACACAATTATGCCTTCCCAACAGTTCCCCACTCTTAACTCATTTCAACATTAACCTGAAAGTCCAAGTCCATAGTCTTATCTGAGATAAGGCAAGTCCCTTCTGCCTATGAGCCTATAAAATCAAAAGCAAGTTAGTTAATTCCTAGTTACAGTGGAAGTATAGACATTGGGTAAATACAGCTGTTCCAGATGGGAGAAGGTAGCCAAAACAAAGGGGCTAAGGGCCTCATGCATGTCGAAAATCCAGCAAGGCAATCATGAAATCTTAAAGCTCCAAAATAATCTCCTTTGATTCCATGTCTCATATCCAGGGCATGCTGATACAATGGGTAGGTTCCCACAGCCTTGGTCAGCTCCACTCCTGTGGTTTTGCAGAGTATAGCCCCCTCTGGCTGCTTTCATGGCTGGTATTGAGTGGCTACAGCTTTTCCAGGCACATGATGCAAACTGTTGGTGGATCTACCATTCTGGGTTCTAGAGGATGGTGGCTTTCTTCTCACATTTCCACTGGACAGTGCCTCAGTAGGGACTCTGTGTTGGGGCTTGGACCCCACATTTTCCTTCTGCACTGTTGTTCTCCATGAGGGCTGTACCCCTGAAGCAGACTTCTGCCTGGACATCCAGTCATTTCCATACCTCCCCTGAAATCTAGGCAGGAGTTTCCAAACCTCGATTCTTGTCTTCTGCATACCTGCAGGACTGACACCACATGGAAGCTGTCAAGACTTGGGGGTTGCACCCTCTGAAACAATGGCCTGAGCTGTACCTTGGCCCCTTTTAGCCAAGGCTGGAGCAGCTGGAATGCAGGGCACCAAGTCCCAAGGCTGCACACAGAAGGGGGGCCCTGGACCCTGCCCAGAAAACCATTTTTTCCCTGCTAGGCCTCTGGGCGTGTGATGGGAAGAGCTGCCATGAAGTTCTCTGACATGCCCTGGAGATATTTTCCACATTGTCTTGGCAATTAGCATTTGGCTCTTCATTACGTATGCAAATTTCTGCAGCTAGTTTGAATTTCTCCCCAGAAAATGGACTTTTATTTTCTTTTGCATTGTCAGGCTGCAAACTTTCCAAACTCTTACGCTCTGTCACCTCTTGAATGCTTTGCTGCTTAGAAATTTTTTCTGCCACATACCCTAAGTCATCTCTCTCAAGTCCAAAGTTCCATAGAACTCTAGGACAGGGACAAAAAGCCACCACTCTCCTCAGTAAAGCACAGCAAGAGTCACCTTTATTCCAGTTCCCAATAAGTTCCTTATCTCCATCTGAGACCACCTCAGCCTGGACTTCATTGTCCATATCCCTATCAGCATTTTGGTCAAAGCCATTCAGTAAGTCTCTGGGAGGTTCCAAAATTTCCCACATTTTCCTGTCTTCTTCAGAGCCCTCCAAGCAGTTCCAACCTCTTCCTGTTACACAGTTCCAAGGTTGCTTCCACATTTTTGGATATCATTATAGCAGTGCCCTGCCCCTTCAGTACCAATTACTGTATTGGTCCGTTGTTACACTGCTATAAGGAACTTCCCAAGACTGGATAATTTATAAAGGAAAGAGGTTTAATTGACTCACAGTTCCACAGAGCTGGGGATGCCTCAGGAAACTTACAGTCATGGCAGAAGGGAAAGCAAACACATCCTTCTTCACAAGGCAGCAGGAAGGAGAAGTGCAGAGTGAAGAGAGGAAAAGACCCTTACAAAATCATCAGATCTTGTGAGAAATCACTCACTATCATGAGAACAGCATGGGGAGACCAAACCCATGATCCAATCACCTCCCACAAGGTCCCTCCCCCAACACGTCAGGATTACAATTCAGACTACAAGATGAGATTTGGGTGGGGATACAGAGTCAAACTGTATCACCATCATCTGTTATTTTCTTTATTATGGCTATTCTTGCAGGAGTGAGGTGGTATCATATTGTGGTTTTGATTTGCATTTCCCTGATCATTAGTGTTGTTGAGCATTTTTCCATGTGCTTGTTGGCTACTAATATATCTTCTTTTGATAACTGTCTATTCATGTCCTTGGCCCACTTTTTGATAGGGTTGTTTGTTTTTTGCTTGATGATTTGTTTGAGTTCTTTGTAGATTCTGGATATTAGTCCTTTGGGGAATGTATAGATTGTGAAGATTTTTCTCCCATTCTGTGGGGTTTGTTAACTCTGATTAGTTCTTTTGCTGTGCAGAAGGTTTTTAGTTTAATTAAGTTCCGTCTATTTATCTTTGTTTTTGTTGCAATTGCTTTTGGGTTCTTGGCCATGAAGTCTTTGCCTAACCCAATGTTTAGTAGGGTTTTTCTGATGTTATCTTCTAGAGTTTTTATGGTTTCAGTCTTAGATTTAAGTCTTTGATCCACCTTGAGTTGATTTTTGTATAAAGTGAGAGATGAGGATCCAGTTTCATTCTTCTACATGTGGCTTGCCAATTATCCCAGCAGCATTTGTTGAATAGGGTGTCCTTTCCCAACTTTATGTTTTTGTTTGCTTTCTTGAATGTTGTAAGTATTTGGCTTTATTTCTGGATTCTCTATTCTGTTTCATTGGTCTATATGCCTATTTTTATACCAGTACCATGCTGTTTTGGTGACTATGGTCTTATATATAGTGTGGTTTAAAGTCAGGTACTGTCATGCCTCCATATTTGTTATCTTTGTTTTGTCTGGTTTTAACTATGCAGACTCTTTTTTGGTTCTATATGAATTTTAGAATTGTTTTTTGTAGTTCTGTGAAGAATGACGTGGTATTTTGATGGAAATTACATTGAATTTGTATATTGCTTTTGGTAGTATCGTCATTTTCACAGTATTGATTCCACCCATTTATGAGCATGGGATGTGCTTCCAATTGTTTGTGTTGTCTATGATTTATTTCAGCAGTGTTTTGTAGTTTTTCTTGTAGAGGTCTTTCACCTGCTTGGTTAGGTATATTCTGAAATTTTAAAATTGTTAATGCAGCTATTGTAAAAGGGGTTGAGTTTTTTATTTGATTCTCAGCTTGGTTGCTGTTGGTGTATAGCAGAACTACTGATTTGTGTACATTAATTTTGTATCCTGAAACTTTGCAGAATTTATTTACCAGTTCTAGGAACTTTTTGGATGAATCTTTTGGGTTTTCTAGGTATATGATCATATCATCAGCAAACAGTGACAGTCTGACTTCCTCTTTACCAAGTTGAATGCCCTTGATTTCTTTCTCTTGTCTGATTGCTCTGGCTAGGACTTCCAGTAGTATGTTGAATAGAAGTGGTGAAAGTCTGCATTCTTGTCTTGTTCCAGTTCTCAGAGGGAATGAGTTCAACTTTTCCTCATTCGGTATAACATTGGCTATGGGTTTGTCATAGATGGCTTTTATTACCTTAAGGTGTATCGCTTCTATGCTGATTTTTCTGAGGGTTTTAATCATTAAGAGATGCTGGATTTTGTCACGTTTCTTCTGCGTCTATTGAGCTGATTATGTGATTTTTGTTTTTAATTCTGTTTATGTAGTGTATCACATTTATTGGCTTGTGGATGTTAAACCATCCCTGTGTGCCTGGTATAAAATCCACTTGATCATGGTGTATTATCTTTTTGATATGCTGTTGGATTTGTTTAGCTAGTATTTTATTGAGGATTTTTTTGCATCTATGTTCATCAGGTATATTGGTCTGTAGTTTTATTTTTTTATGTCTTTCCCTGGTAGTGGCTTCATAGAATAATTTTGGGAGGATTCCCTCTTTCTCTTTCTTGTGGAATAGTGTCAATAGGATTGGTACCAATTCTTTGAACACCTGATAGAATTCAGCTGTGAATCCATCTGGTCCTGGACTTTTTTTTGTTGGGAACTTTTTTTATTACCATTTTAATCTTGTTTCTTGTTATTGGTCTATTCAGAGATTCTATATCTTCCTGGTTTAATCTAGAAGGCTTGTATATTTCTAGGAATCTATCTATCTCCTCTAGGTCTTCTAGTTTATGAGTATAAAGTTGTTCATACTAGCCTTGAATAATCTTTCATATATCTGTGGTATCAGTAGTAATATCTCCCATTTCACTTCTAATTGAGCTTATTTGGATCTTCTCTCTTCCTTTCTTGGTTAATCTCACTAACGGCCTATCAATTTTATTTATCTTTCCAAAGAAGCTTTTTTTTTGTTTCATTTTTCTTTTGTATCGTATTTTTTTGTTTCAATTTCATTTAGTTCTGCTCTGATCTTTGTTATTTCTTTCCTTCTGCTGGGCTTTCATTTGGATTGTTCTGGTTTCTTCAGTTCTATGAAGTATTACCTTAGATGGTTTATTTGTGCTCTTTCAGACTTTTTGATATAGGCATTTAATGCTATGAACTTTCCTCTTAGTACCACTTTTGCCAAATCCCAGAGGTTTTGATAGGTTGTGTCACTATTATTGTACAGTTCAAATTTTTAAAAAAAATTTCCATATCGATTTCATTGTTGACCCAGCCATCATTCAGGAGCAGGTTATTTGATTTCCATTTATTTGGATGGTTTTGAGGAATCCTTTTGGAGTTGATTTCCAATTTTATTCCACTGTAGTCTGAGAAAATACTTGACATAATTTTGATTTTCTTAAATGTACAGAGACTTGTTTTGTGGCCTATCATGTGATCTATCTTGGAGAATGTTCCATGTGCTGATGAATAGAATGTATATTCTGCAGTTGTTGGATAGAATATTCTGTAAATATCTGTTAAGTCCATTTGTTGTAGAGTGTAGTTTAAGCCCATTGTTTCTTTGTGAGTTTCTGTCTTGATGACCTGTCTGGTGCTGTCAGTGGAGTATTAAAGTCATCCACTGTTACTGTGTTGCTATCTATCTCATTTCTTAGGTCTAGTAGTAATTGCTTTATACGTTTGGGAGCTCCAGTGCTAGGTACATATATATTTAGGATTGTGATATTCTCCTATTGGGCTAGTCCTTTTATCGTCATATAATGTCCCTCTTTGTCTTTTTTAACTGTTGCTGATTTAAAGTTTGTTTTGTCTGATATAAAGTTTGTTTTGTCTGATATAAGAATAGCTACTCCTGCTCATCTTTGGTGTCCATTTGCATGGAATATGTTTTTCCACCCACTAACCTTAAGTTTATGTGAGTCCTTATGTGTTAGGTGAGTCTCCTGAAGACAGCAGAAACTTGGTTGGTGAATTCTTATTCATTCTGCCAATCTGTATCTTTTAAGTGGTGCATTTAGGCCATTTATACTCAATGTTAGTATTGAAATGTAAGCTATTATTCTATTCATCATGCCGTTTGTTGCCTAAATACCTTGCTTATTTTTTTTTAAATTGTGTCATTGTTTTGTAGGTCCTGTGAGATTTTGCTTTAAGGAGGTTCTATTTTGGTGTATTTTGAGGATTTGTTTCAAGATCTAGAGCTCCTTTTAGCAGTTCATATAGTACTAGCTTGGTAGTGGCATATTCTCTCACATTTGTTTTTCTGGGAAAAAAAATATGTATCTTTTCTTCATTTATGAAGCTTAGTTTCACTGGATACACAATTCTTAGCTGTAATTGTTTTGCTTAAGGAGGCTAAAATCAAGACCCCAATCTCTTCTAGCTTGTAGGTACTCTCCTGAGAAATCTGCTGATACTCTGATAGGTTTTCCTTTATATGTTACCTGATGCTTCTGCCTCTTAACTCTTAAGATTCTTTTCTTCCTCTTGACTTTAGATAACTTAATGACTATGTGCCTAGGCAATGATCTTTTTGTGATGAATTTCCCAGTTGTTCTTTGAGCTTCTTGTATTTGGATCTCTAGATCTCTAGCAAGGCCAGGGAAGTTTTCCTTGAGTATTCCCTCAAATATATTTTCCAAACTTTTAGATTTCTCTTCTTCCTCAGGAACACCAACTTTTCTTAGGTTAGGATGTTTAACATAGTCCTAAACTACTTGGAGCCTTTGTTCATTTTTTTAAAACTCTTTTTTATTTTTCTTTGGTGGATTACTTTAGCTTGAAAGCCTGGTCTCTGAGGTCTCAAGTTCTTTCTTCTGTTCGATTCTATTGCTGAGACTTTCCAGTGCATTTTGCATTTTTCTAAGTGTGTTTGATTTCTAAAAGTGTGATTATTTTTATTTATGTTATCTATTTCACCGACGATTTTTCCTTTCATATCCCGTATCATGTTTTCAATTTCTTTAAGTTGGACTGCCTCTTTCTCTGGTGCCTCCTTGATTAGCTTAATAATCGACCTTGTGAATTCTTTTTCTGGCAATTCTGAGATTTCATCTTGGTTTGGATCCATTGCTGGTGAGCTGATGTAATTTTGGGGGGTGTTAAATAAACTTATTTTGCCATATTACCAGAATTGTTTTGCTGGTTCCTTCTCATTTGCGTAGACTATGTCAGAGGTAAGATCTGGGACTCAAGGGCAGTTCAGATTCTTTTGTCCACGGGATGCTCCCTTGATGTCCTATTCTCCCCCTTCCCCCAGGAACAGTGCTGCCTGAGAACCTAACTGTAGTGATTGTTTTTGCTCTTCTGGGTCTAGCTACCCAGCAGAGCTACTAGGCACTGGGCGGGTACCAGGGAGTGTCTGCAAAGAGTCCTATGATGTGAACTGTCTTCAGGTCTTTCAGCTGTGGATACCAGCACCTGCTTCGGTGGAGGTAGCAGGTGAGTGACGTGGACTTTGTGAGTGTCCTTGGCTGTACTTTTGCTTAGTGTTCTGGTTTTGTGTTGGTTGGCCTCCAGCCAGGAGGTGGCACTTTCAAGAGCACATTAGCTGTGGTACTATAGAGAGGAAGGAATCTTGGCTAGGGTCACCTAGTTAAGTACTTAGGTTTCTCAGGCAGTGGGTAGGGCCAAAAGATCCCGAGAGATTATGTCCTTTTTCTTTGGTAACCAGGGTGGGTAGAGAAAGACCAGAAGGTGGGGAAAGGGATAGGCGTGTCTGAGCTCAGCCTCTCCTTGGGCGGGGCTTGATGTGGCCGCTGTGGGGGTTGGGTGTGCAGTTCCCAGGCCAATGGAATTATGTTCACAGGGGGATTATGGCTGCCTCTGTTGAGTCACACAGGTCACCAGGGAAGTGGGGGAAAACTGGCAGTCACAGACCTCACCCTTCTCCCACACAGCCCACAGTCCTAAAGGCCAGTCTCACTCCCACCTGCCCTGCAACAGCACAGAGTCTATCTTGAGACAGCCAGTGACCAGGGCTGAGAACTTGCCCCAGACCACCAGCCTCCCCACTGAGAAAGCAAGCAGACTCACAGTTTTCTGGAATCTCAAGGAGCCTGCAGCAGCGATCCAGTTCCTTCAAAAGGTCTGTGGATTCTCTCAGTTTTCCTGGTATGTTCCTGTGGTATTTCTTGGAGCAAAAGCTCACAATGTGAGCCTCCACATGCTGCTCTGTCTGGCTGAATAGAAGCTGAAAGCTACTTCTGCCTCCTATCTGCCATTTTAATCCTCCTTCATGAAATCTTAATCAAAGTGGAAGCACCTTTTTCTTCCCTGGAATCCTTAAAATACCTTTCTTCTCTCTTGTGCAGCTTCTCTTATTGCACCTTATATATACAGGCATACTTTGGAGATATTGCAGGTTCAGACCACCATAATAAAGGGAGTCACACAGATTTTTTGGTTTCCCAGTACATATAAAGTTTGTTTATACTACAATGAAATATATTAAGTATGCTGTAGCTTTGTGTTTAAAATAAACAATGTTCATACCTTAATTTTAAAATAAATTATTGCTTAAAAATGTTAATAATCATTTCAGCCTTCAGCCATTTGTAAACTCTTCGTTGGTGGAGGGTTTTGCCTATATGTTGATGGCTACTGACTGATCAGGGTGGTGGTTGCTGAAGGTTGAAATGGCTGTGGCAATTTCTTAAAATAAGACCACAATGAACTTTGCTGCATCAGTGAACTCTTCCTTTCACTAAAGCTCTCTCTGTAGCATGAGATACTGTTTTATAGCATTTACCCACAGTAGAACTTTCAAAATTGGAGTCAATACTCTCAAACCCTGCCACTGCTTTATCAACTTAGTTTATGTAATTTTCTAATACTTTGGCATCCTTTTAACAATGTTAACAGCATCATCAGGAGCAGATTCCATTTCAAGAAACCACTTTCTTGCTCAGCTATAAAAAGCAATTCCTCATCCATTCACATTTTATCATGAGATTGCACTAATCTGGGTACCTCTTCAGGCCCCACTTCAAGTTCTAGTTCTCCTGTTACTTCTTTTATATCTGCAGTTACTTTCTCCATTAAAGTCTTGAATCCCTTAAAGTCATTCACGAGGGTTGGAATCAACTCTCCCAAACTCCTGTTAATGTTAATATTTTGGCCTCCTCTCATGAATCATGAATGTTATTAAAAGCATCTAGAATGGGGAATACTTTCCAGAAGATTTTCAATTCACTTTACCCAGATCCATCAGAAGAATCACTATTTATAGCTGCTATAGCGTTACAAAATGTATTTGTTACACGGTAGAGTTGGAAGTTGAAATTACCCCTTAATCCATAGGGTGCAGAATGGGTGTTGTGTTAGCAGATACAAAAACAACATTAATTTCTATGTATATCTCTATCAGAGCTCTTGTGTGAACAGATGCATTGTCAATGAGCAGTAATAATTTGAAAGAAATAGTTTTTTCTAAGCAGTAGTTCTTAACAGTGGGCTTAAAATATTCAGTAAACCATGCTGTAAACAGATGTCTTCTTATCCAGGCTTTGTTGTTATGTTTATAAAGCATAGGCAGAGTAGATTTAACATATTTTTTAGGAGCGCTGGGATTTTCAGAATGGCAAATCAGCATTAGCTTCAACTTAAAGTTACCAGCTGCATTAGCCTCGAACGAGAGAGGCAGACTGTCCTTTGAAGCTTTGAAGCCAGGTGCTGCCTTTTCTTCTCTAGCTATGATAGTCCTAAATGGCATCTTCTCTCAATATAAGGTGGTTTTATTTATATTATCTATATTGTTTAGTATAACCACTTTCCTCAATTATGTTAGTTACGTCTTCTGGATAACTTGCTGCTGCTTCTCCATCAGCACTTGCTGCTTCACCTTGTACTTTTAGGTTATGGAGACAGCTTCTTTCCTTAAACTTCATGAACGAATCTCTGCTAGCTTCAAACTTTTCTTCTTATCTTCCTCACCTCTCTCAGCCTTTGTAGAATTGAAGAGAGTTGGGACCTTGCTCTGGATTAGGCTTTGGCCTAAGGGAAAGTTGTGGCTGGCTTGGTCTTCTATCCAGACCACTAAAACTTTCTTTACATCAGCCACAAGGCTGTCTCTTTCTTATTCATGTGTTCACTGAAGTGGCACTTTTTATTTTTTTTTTTAAATCAAACCAAATTTTATTTGAGCTCCAACCTTACTACTTACTAGCTGTGTGATTTGAGTGTTTCTTTAATCATTTCAGTCTGTTTTGTATCTGTAAAATGAATATAAAAATAGTATGTCTCTTAGAGAGTTATCATGAATATTAAGTAGGATAATAAACATGGGGTTTGTGTATAATGCTGTGCATATAGTAAGTGATTAATAAGCATTACTTATGATAGTATTATGTTAGACAAATAGCAAGGTTTTGAAATACGTAAAATGAAAAGAATATTAGGTCATTTATAGGCGTTGCTACCAGTAACTGCAAATCTAAAAATAAGTTAGCTAATTATGAGTTAATCATAATTAAAAAAAAAAAAGAACATTTCCCTGGGAAACGGTCATTAGTTACATTATACTGTGGAAAATGAGACTTAGATAGGCAGAGATTTACCTATTATCACACACTGGAACTAGGCCTATTTATTTTAAGACCAAATTTTTTCCACTGCATCAAACAAAATGATAGATAAATATCCAGATCAGCCTATGTTAACTATCCATGAAGTGGCACTTTTAATTCCCCTCAGGAACTTTTCCTTTGCATTCACAATTTGGATAACTGTTTGGCAAAAGAGCCCCAGCTTTCAGCCTATCTTAGCTTTTGACATGGCTTCCTCACTAAACTTAATCATTTCTAGCTTTTGATTTAACATAAAAAATGTGAGACTTGTTTTCACTTCAACACTTAGAGACCATTGTAGATTTATTAATTGGCCTAATTTTAATATTATTGTGTGTAAGGGATTGCAGGGCTCAATAAGAGAGAAGGAGGGAGATGGGGGAATGATCAGGTGGCAGAGTAGTCAGAACACCCAACATTTATTGATTAAATTTACCATCTTACATGGGCACAGTTCATGGTTGTCAAGGAAAAATGACAATAGTAACATCAAAGATTACTGATCACAGATCACTATAACAGATATAATAAAAATAATAAAAATGAAAAAAATTTAAATATTTTGTGAATTACCAAAATGTGACACAGAGACACAAAGTGAGCATATGCTATTGGAAAAACGGCACCAATAAACCATGGCACCAATAGAGTTGCTCAATGCAGAGTTACCACAACCCTTCAATTTGTGGGGGGGAAAAAAAAGCAATATCTATGAAGTACAATAAATGAAGCACAATAAAACAAGGTATGCCTATTGTCATTTATGATCTTATCTAATTCTCTCTGATAAAACACATGTTCCTCAAAGGCAGGGACTATGTCCTGCTTATTTTTCTTTTTTAATCTTCCAGTGACTGTCATAGTAGGTAATCATTAAATAGTAGTTGAATTGGATTTTCATTAGCATCTGGATTTCTAATTTTGAAGGAACGTGATCTTTCTTTTGCCATTTTAAAATTGATTTGAAAAACAAATGTACGGGAAGCATCTGGATCCATAACAGCAACATTCGAGTGCTAGATGGAAGGTCACATGGGAAGAGCAGCCCCTGACCAGAATGCCGGCCAGGGACAGACTGTTTAAATGGACTTGGACTCTGGCTCCTTTGACTTCTTTTCCTTTCCTCTGAATAGGGGTGAGCTAGAGTACTGTGAGATGTGACTTATTGAACATTACCCTGTACCTAGCACCTCTTTAGCAATTTTCATCATTAGCTTGTTTAATCTTTGTAATCTTTTCATTTAATCTTTGAAGAATATGTTATTCCCATTGCATAATAAACAAAGACATAGCAAAGTCAAATAACTTGTTTAAAATCATATAGTGAACAAAGATTTTGACTCAGATACCAGCTCCAAACTCATGTGCTTGCCCATTCTAGACTATGCTGACTCCCAGACACAAGCTAGAGAACTCTCTTGGAAAGGAATAGCCTAGGAAAACATGAGAGATGCAGCACTGTGTTAAAGACAGAGTTTTTAAAAGTCTTTTAAGAATGGAATAGATGGATAGCAAGATGTAGCAATGGGTACTATGTCTGTTGATTCTCACACCATTTGAGGCAATTTTGATTATCACCAGATCTGGAAGCCACTGCTCAGGTAGACAGTGTGAATGTGGTAGTTGGAAAACTATGGTTCAAAGCCCATCACAGCCAATGACCAGTTAAGTGAAGTTAGAGCTAGTTATGCAAACTTTGTCAACTCAGTATTCTCATCTGTAGAATGGAGAACATAATTCCCTCTTGGATGTTTATTTTAAGAACAGAAAGAAGGAATTAAATGTGATTAAATGACCATAAAAGAGGAAAAATTGATACCATGATGCTTGAGACACAAGCAATTAGAGCACCCTTTAAACATGTTTTTTAGATACTGTCTCTTTTATTTCCCAAAAGTAACCAACTCCAGGTGATAAAAGATGTTATTTTAATGCATGTCTATGGCTGGGCATGGTGGCTCACACCTATAATCCTAGCACTTTGGGAGGCTGAAGTGGGAGGATTGCTTGAGTCCAGGAGTTTGAGACCAGCCTGGGTAATGTATTGAGACCTCATCTCTACAAATAATTTAAAAAGTGAACCAGGCATGGTGGCACACACCTATAGTCCCAGCTACTCGAGGTGCTGAGATAGGAAGATTGTTTGGGCCCAGGAGGTTGAGGCTGCAATGAGCCATGATCGTGCCATTGCACTCCAGCCTGGGCAACAGAGTGAGACCCTGGCTCAAATAAATAGCAATAATAATTATAATAATAATAATTCATGTCTATCTTTGTGCAAGAAGCTTTCCTGACCCAACCCTAGGCTCAGTGACTGCCCTTTCATGGTGTGTCTGGAGCACCCTATGCACACGTCCGTTTTTGTCCTGCCTCACCCTATAGTAACAATCTATAAAAGAATTTTGTCAAGATGGCCCTGAGGCAGAGCAGGAGGGGTGGCAGTGTTCCATTTTTTAAAATAGCAAAGATAAGGCCAGGTGTGGTAGTTCATGCCTGTAATCCCAACACTTTGGGAGGCCCAGGCGGGCAGATCATCTGAGGCCAGGAGTTCAAGACCAGCCTGGCCAACATGGTGAGACCCCCCCATCTCTATTCTTGTAAGAATACCCCATCTCTATTCTTATAAGAATACAAAAATTAGCTGGGCATGGTGGTGTGCACCTATAATCCCAGCTACTTGGGAGGCTGAGACAGGAGAATCATTTGAACTCAGGAGGCAGAGGTTACAGTGAGCCAAGATTGTGCCACTGCACTCCAGCCTGGGTAACAGACTGAGACTGTCTCTAAAAAAAAAAAAAAAAAAAAAAAGCACAAATACTTAATAATTTGCTTGAGACCGTGATATGATTAGTTAGTGGCAGAACTCAGGATCAGATATTGGAGCTAATCCAACTACATCAGGGAACAGCAACTTAGAAACTTGTCTTGTCCCAAGGAAGAGGTAACAGTCCAGAGGTAGATGAGGTTGGGTTTTCTCCTCTTCTCTCTAATGTCCTTTGATTTCTTTACCCTGGTTACATGTTAATGGCTTGGCAGAAACTTCAAAATTGAACTTGTGAGAGACACCACTGTTATTAACCTCTAAGCAATTACAGTAGCTGTCAAAGGTTTTAAGCCAACATGCAACCTGACCCTTTCTAAATGACTTAGAAGTGACATTTTAATGAGAAAAGAAAGCAGAAGAGGTGGTTTTTTCTAAACAGGAAATTTTTATGGAGAAACTGACACTGAATTTTACTGTCTATCCTGAGGGTATGTGTGAGATGAAGAGCAGAGCCCAAGGCTGTTAGCTTCTGTTTATTACTTCTGCTCACCTAGTCCATCATCCACTGGAACCTCTCCTGAGAAGTCACATAGAAGCATGCTAAGGAATTATTCCCATAGCAAGACTTTGTGCTCATGAGTGCATTTGGGGTAACTAAATTACCAGCTCCAGTCAATCTGCCTTTTCTTCTTTATCTATGGTCCTGGTCAAAGGAAATCTATGGGGTAAAAATACTAAACTTTTTAAAAAAGGTATAATTCACGTATCACAAAATTCACTCCTTTAAAATGTACAATTTAGTAAGTTTTAATGTACTAGCACAGTTGTGCAACCATCACCACTATCTAATTCCAGAATATTTTCCTCACTCCTGAAAGAAACCCATATTCTTTAGCAGTCACTCCCCATTTCCTTCTTTCTCAGCCCCTGGCAATCAGGGGCTAATCTACTTTCTTTTTCTATGTATTTGCCTATTTTGAACATTTTCTTAAAATGTTGTATTAAAATACATAACCTTTGTATCTAGCTTCTTTCACTTACCATAATGTTTTCAAAGTTCAGAAGTTAGAGGAACGGTCTGCAAGACCACTCTTTCTTCTGATACCAATTGCAAGTTTGGGGATTCCCAAGACCATCAAGATAAAACCCCACAAAGCTCACTGAAAGCTGTTTTGCTCATGATTATGGTTTATTACAGCTAAAGGATACAGATCAGAATCAGCCAGAGGAAGAGGTGCATAGAACAGAGTTCAAAAAACTACCAAAAGCAAAACTACCATTTGTTCTTTCCTCCTGAGTCATGGACAGCATTGGCAAGAACGCTTCATATTCTTGCCAAAGCCATTACTTTCCTGGTATCGATATGTGACAGTACCCATGGAATATTGCCAACCAGGGAAGTGCACCAAAGCCTTGGTATCCAGGTCTTTATTGGAGCTTGATTACATAAACCTGGCTAGCTGCTCACATGGCTGACTTCAGTCTTCAGACTTTCTGGAGGTCAACTGATACCACATGCCCCAAAGCCTTCACCCTAAATTAGATTGTTAGTATCTGGTGGCCCAAGGATCCCAGGCAAACAAAGGTATTTTATCAGGCAGGACATTCCAAGGGCCTGGAGATTACCTCCCAGGAGTCAAGGGCAAATGTCAGACCTTGCTTTGAGTAAAGTTAAATTGTTAACTACATAAAAGTTCATTCATGTTATATCCTGTATCAGTATTTCTTTCCCTTTTATGGCTGATTAATATTTCATTGTAGGGATTTACCACATTTTGTTTATCCATTTATCAGTTGATGAACATTTGGGTTGTTTCAACTTTTTGGCTATGATGAATAATACTACTGTGAACATTTGTGTACAAATTTAACTGTAGACATATGTTTTCAATTATTTTGGATAAATGCTGGATCATATGGTAACTCCTTGTTTAACAAAATACTAAACTGTTTCCAAAGTGGTTGTACCATCCTACATTTTCACTAGTAATGTATGAGGGTTTCAGTTTCTTCATATTCTTGCCAAAGCTAGTTGCTTTGAAAAATTATTATTATTATTATTATTATAGCCATCCTAGTGGGAGTGATGTGGTATCTCATTGTAGTTTTGATTTTATTTCCCTAATGAATAGGGATGTTGAGCAAAGTTTTATTGCTTATTGTCCATCTGTGTATTTTTGGAGAAATATCCATTCAGATACTTTCCCCATTTGAAAACTAGGTCATTTATCTTTTATTGTTGAGTTGTAAGACATTGTTATATAGTCTGCAAAGAAGTCCCTTATCAGATATATGATTTGTAAATATTTTCTCTCATTCTATGGGTTATCTTTTCACTTTTTTAATAGTGTTCTTAAAAATGTAAAAATTTTACATTTTGATGAAGTCAAATTTGTCTGTTTTTGTTGTTGTTGTTGCTTGTTTTTTGGTATCATATTGAAGAAATGCTTTATTAATCCAAAGTCATAAAAGTTTATGTTTATGTTTTCCTCTAAGAGTTTTAGAATTTTGACTTTTACATTTATATGTTTGATCCAATTTAATTTTATATATGGTGCGAGGTAGGGGTCCTACTTTATTCTTTTGCATACAGATAAACATTTGTGTCAGCACCACTTGTTGAAAAGATGGTTCTTTTTCCATTGAATTGCCTTGGCACCTTGTAAAATAATATTAGTTTACCATAAATTTAAGGTTTTATTTCAAAACTCTCAATTTTATTTCATAGATCTATATGTCTTTCTTTATATCAGTATCACATTGTCTTAATGATTGTAGCTCTGTTTTGTTCTATAATTCTTTTTTTAAATAGTTTTGAAGTTAGGGAGTATGAGACCTTAAACTTTGTTTTGTTTTCAAAATTGCTTTGCTTATTCTAGATCTCTTGCAAATTATAGAATCAATTTGTCAATTTCTGGAAAAAAGCCAGCTGGAATTATGGTAGAGTTCGCATTAAATCTGCAGATCATTTAGGGGAGTGTTGCCATGTTAACAATATTAGGTCTTTAGTCTGTGAACATGTGCTGTTTTTCCATTTATCTTGGTCTTCTTTTATTTCTTTCTATTATGTTTTGTAGTTTTTAGTTTATGAATCTTGCACTTCTTTTGTTAATTTTTGTGTATTCTCTTCTTTTTAATATTATTGTAAATAAAATTGTTTTCCTAATTTTATATGCAGATTGTTCACCATGAATGTGTAGACTGCACAATTGACTTTGCATGTTTATCTTGTGTCCTGTACAATAGACTTTGCATGTTTTTCTTGTGTCCTGTAACCTTGCAGTGGTTGTTTATAAGTATTAATAATTAGTGTGTGTGCATGTGTGTGTGCATGCATATATATTTCTTAATACTTTCCACATATAAGAGATAGTTTTATTTTTTTTTCAGTCTGGATAACTTTTATTCCTTTTTATTTCCTACTTTCCCTGGCTAGACTCTTCAGTACAATATTGAATAGAGGTAGCAAGAGTAAACATCCTTCTCATCTTTCCAATATTAGAAGGAAAGAATTCAGTCTTTATTAAGTATAATATTACTTGTGAGTTTTCCTTAGATGACTATCATCAGGTTGAGGAAATTCCCCTCTACTCTTAGTTTGCTGTTTGTTTTTATTTCAAAAAAGATTGTTGGATTTTGTCAAATATTTTCTCTGCATTGATTGTAGTAATCATGTGGTTTTAAATTTTTTATTAATACAGCATATTGCACGGACTGATTTTTATATGTTGAGCTAACTTGGCATTTTTGGGATTTGTCCCATTTGGTCATGGTGTATACTTCCTGAGACACTTGTGAGGTCTTCCGAAATCATAGGCTCCAAGCTCAGCTGGACAAGAAACTCTCCTCAGGACCACTGAAACTGTCAGTTTTACCGTGCTGTTAAGTATGACAATGGTCTGACTTTACTGCCAGATTGTGTTCAAATTAAAATACCTCCAACTGAGCTCCTTGAACACAGTTACTGTGTACTTTCATCTCTGGGCCCCAATACTGACTGCAGTATGGCACAAAGTTGACATGCCACAAATGATTTCAAATGAATTAATTAATACATACATGAATGAGTTCCAAAATAAATTTCACCTCTTTGGAGGGCATCTTCTATGGTTCTGAGCTGTGGGAAGTTGTGAGGTGTGATTCTGAAGGAGAAAATGTACTACATATACAAGTTCTTCACTAAGCACTAATGATAAAATTCTACCTTATGATCATTCAGATTGATTTGAGAGGTAAAACAAAAAGCAACTGAATTCAGAAATTAGCCTTTTTTTGTTTTTAGGATACTTCGTTTTATGGCCATTTTGTATATATCTGATTATGGGATAAAATTTAATCATTATTCTTCCTTTACATAGCTTTTGGCATATTCTCTCAGCTCTGTGTTTGTGAAAATGATGCCACCTTGACCACATTTCTCCTCAATGACTTGCACTACCCGTGGAACACATAAGTATTTGTTAAGTAAATAAATGTACTATAAATACAGGTTGAATTAAAACTAAATGGTAAAAAAAAAAAAAAAAAATGGAATCAGTACAGCAGGCTATTCCTTAGAGGATCTTAATAGTCTGGTACATTTTGTGTTTAAGTCAATGACATCTCCTATTTCCATTTCTTCCAGGAAATTATTTAGAAATGATCTCATCTTCCCTTTCTTTCATTCCAAGTTCTGCCCTCACCCTATAGATCGTTTCTCTTTGATATATAGAACAGGTGTCAGTGGCATAGGCATCACCTCAGAGCAGAATCTCAGGCTCCTCCACAGACTTAGTAAATCAAAATCTGTATTTTAGCAAGATTCCCAGGAAATTCTCATGTATAGTAATGTTTGAGAAAAGATTATCTAAAATGTTGCCATATGCTTACTCTACATGCTTGCTTCACTATCAAATAAATCTTGGTATCTATAGGTATGGTTCAACTTGAGATAGCAGAAATCATAGTAGAACGTTTCATCTCCCCTGAGGCAGGAGAATGGTGTGAACCTGGGAGGCGGAGCTTGCAGTGAGCTGAGATCGCGCCACTGCACTCCAGCCTGGGCGACAGAGCGAGACTCTGTCTCAATAAAAAAAAAAAACAAAAACAAAAAAGAAAAGAAAAAGAAAGTTTCATCTCCTATTTTAAAAATTTAAATAAGCAAATAATTATGGAAATCCTATTGGATGAGGGGTAGGTGTTTCTTTATGTGCTGCAAAGAAATGTGTCAAGGTAGTTGCTCCTTCTAAAAATGTGTTAGGCTGTTTTTACACTGCTATAAAGAAATACCTGTGACTGGGGTAATTTATAAGAAAAGTGGTTTAGTTAGCACATGTTTCTGCAGGCTGTACAGGAAGCATGTTGCCAGAATCTGCTTCTGGGGAGGCCTCAGGAAACTTACAATCATGGTAGAAGGTGGAAACAGGAGCAGGTGTCTCATGGCAGAAGCAGGTGCAAAAGAGGGTAGTGGAGGGAGGTGTCACACACTTAAACAATCAGATCTCATGAGTACGCACTCACTATTGCAAGGACAGCACCAAGCCATAAGGAATCCACCCCCATGACTAAAACACTTTCTATCAGGCTCCATCTCAAACACTGGGGATTATAATTCAACAAGAGATTTGGCAAGGACATATATTCAAACTTTATATAAAAAATACCTCAACAGTGGCCCACAAGGGCCCAAAATTCTGTTACAATCATTCTTTTGAATTCTCATTCGTTTGTCACATCAGGTGAGACAATGAGATAAACTGCTATTATGTGAATTACTTTACCATAATTAAGAAAAATTGACATTAAATAGAAGAAAGTCCAATTTTGATGGGGGAAGAAGTAGCAAAAAAGTCCTAGAAGGCAGAGAGAGCAAAAGTGGTGAGGCTGGTTATAGGAACCTGTGGGAACAGTGTGAGGAACTGGGTGTGTTAGTTATAGTTCTTCAGAGAAACAGAACCAATAGGATCAACAGAAATGTTTGAGAGAGGATTTATTATGGAAATTGGCTCACACAAACATCGAGGCTGAGAAGTCCCACCATATGCAGTCTGCAAGCTGGAGAACAAAGGAAGCTGATAGCATGGCTCAGTCCAAGTTCAAAGGCCCAAAAGCTTGGGGAGCCAATGGTGCAATCTTAGGAGTCCAAAGGCCAGAGAACCCGGATGTCCAAGAGTAAGAGAAGATGAGTGTCCCAGCTCCAGAAGACAGGAAAATTCGTCTATCCTCTGACCTTATTGTTCTATCCAGACACTGAACCAATTGTTCGGGGCCTGGCCACATTGGGTGAGGGTTGATCCTCCTTACTCAGGCCACTGATCCTAGTGCCTCTTTTCTGTAAACACCCTTATAGACATACTCAGAAAGAATGCTTTACCAGCTATCTGGGTATCTTTTAATCCAGTCAAGTTGATGCCTAAAATTAACCATCACACTGGGGTTGCTAGAGCAAGAAAGAACGCTCTGCAGGGGAGGTGAGAAAAAATCCAGGATATACCCTGCATACATCACAGTGCTATATCTGTCTAGTCTTGCCTACTGAAAGCAGTGCAATTATGGTTTTCTAACTCAGGCTTGATTTTTCCTTATTGAGAGCCACCCCAAGGATTTCTATTGTGGAATAGTGGCAACAATGCAATAAGACATCCTTTCTTATCCAATTCCTTTGGAGAGAGAGAGATTGATAGAAAACAATGCAAGTATCTTCCTGGCACAGATGGATAAGGCATTTTGCTTGGGGCAGCCGAGACTTAGCACACTGAAGACAGTTCCAAGAACCACATCAGAAATGTTTAGGGAATGAAAGACTTGGCCGGGAAATAGCAACAGGAGCTAAATATGGACTGGCTGACTAATCATGTCTGAAAGGGGAACGAAGCAATGTGGTGATGATCTTATGGGCAAAATGCTGTGGGGAATTTGCCTGGGCTGTAAGGGGCAGCATGAAGCAAATGTAAGGTGAAGGACCATCCAGGAAGAACACCTCACACCAATGGATTTCCAGGGGACTGACTCCCTCTTTCTTCTTCCCTTTCCCTAGATGTTATACTTTCCTCATTTTTGTTGTGTATGCACTTCTAGTGTAAGGAATCCAAGAAGATAACTTGAAAATTGCCTAAAGAAAGACCACATGGTGTGTGCTAACTTAAGCAGATGACGTGAATAGCAACACCTAGGCCTCCTTCAACTTTATGCACTTGATAGACGAACCCCATTTGGAGGTCTTTTTCATACAATTCTGGGGTTTGTAGGGAAAAGACATGCCTTTTTCCTCATTTTGCTTTTGCTTGCCAAGGTAAAAACAGTTAAAAAAAAAAAAAAAAGTATGAGTCTTCAGCTTGATTTTCAAGTCCGTGAAACAGTTCAGTGGGTTAAAGAGGCTTTAGTGGCTCTTTTACCCAGATAAGAAATTATTATCATGACCATACTTTTACGTTAATTGTTTTTCTTATTTTTTAAAGGATTTGAGTTGACAAGGGATAATGTCTTTAAAAAAGAAAACACAAATTTTATTTGTGATTGTTTTAGTTTAAGCTATTATAACAAAGTACCATAGACTATGTCAACTTTCAATAATGAGATTCAGAAAATATGATTTAAGTATGGAGTTTATTTGACCCCAAAGCTTGAGGATGGCCACCAGGAAACATAGATTCAAGTTGCTGTTAATATACACTCTGATTAGCAGCAGTTACAAGTGGATTTTCAAGGAAAAATAAGAGGCAGTTCCTCCATTATTTAATAATAATTTACACAGAAATAACCTAAGCTGTTGATTGGCTTTGCATTGTACTTTATATCACAGATTCCAGGAATATGAAGATAATGGGCGAGGCAGCCAGTTGGGGGCAAAAAAGGCGTTAAACAGTCAGCCCTGGGCATGGATGTGCCCCCTCCTACTGAAGTCCTATATTCATGTCTTTCTGGGCCTGGTAAGTTTTGCATACTTCACCGGACCCAGACTGCCTTATTATTATTACTTTTTTCTTAACTCGATGGCTTACAAACAACAGAATTTCATTTCTTACAGTTCTGCAGCCTAAAAGTCCAAGATCAGGCTGTTAGCATGGTCAGGTTCTGGTGAAGGCTGTCTTTGAGGTTGCAGACTACCACTTTCTTGTTGTACCCTCACACGGCTGAAAGAAAGCAAGCTAGCTCTCTGGCTTCTTCTTATAAAGGCACTAATTTCATTTATGAGGACTCCACCCTCATGACATAATCACCTCCTAAAGGCCCCACCTCCAAATATGATCATCCTGGAGATTAGGTTTTAACGTATCAGGCAGTTTGGGATGGCTCATATCTGTAATCCTAGCACTTTGGGAAGCCAAGTCAGGAGCATCACTTGAGCCCAGGAGTGCAAGGCTGCAGTGAGCAATGATCGTGCCACTGCACTCCAGCCTAGCCAGCAGAGTGAGACCCTGTCTCTAAAAATATATTTTTTTAAGATTTTAGGCTGGGCACAGTGGCTCACGCCTGTAATCCCAGCACTGTGGCGGAGCAAGGCAGGCAGATCACAAGGTCAGGAGTTTGAGACAGCCTGACCAACATGGTGAAACCCCATCTCTACTAAAAATACAAAAATTAGCCAGGCATAGTGGTGTGTGCCTGAAATCCCAGCTACTCAGGAGGCTGAGACAGAAGAATCACTTGAACCTAGGAGGTGGAGGTTGTAGTGAGCCGAGATCGTGCCATCACACTCCAGTCTGGGTGACAGAGCAAGACTCCATCTCAAAAAAAAAAAAAAAAAAAAAAAAAGATTTTAATGTATGAAATTTGAGGGGACATAAGCATTCAGCCCACAAGAGTGATCCCACACACAGATTCTCTGAGACATTTTGGGGACCACTCAGAATACTGTGACCTTAACAGGTCCATTGCCTGAGCTGTGGCAAGTCAGTACACTGACACCAAGGGTTCTAGCAGAGAGAGTTTAAACATCACAGGGCAGCAAAATGAGGAGATAGTGGGAAACCCCAAATCCTCCACCCCAGAGAGTTTGGGGCTAGGGATTTTAAGGGGTTTGTAATGGGTTGAGGTGTGGGGATTGTTGATTGATTAAGGAATGTAGGATGTAGTCATGGAACAGGGAAGTGATGAAATTGTATTTTATACTGATTTGGTTTTTCTGTGGAGGTCTTTAAACTGGTTGGTGTCAGCTGCTTCACTGGAATTCTGAGTCTGATAAACATCTTAGGCATTTTTAAACAAGTCTTTCATTCTAACATCAGTGATCTTGTCTTTAAGAATGATAGAGTAGGTAGTTAGGCAAACAAGAGCAGGGCAAGAGCAGAGCAATTCGCCAGAAATGTCAAGCGACCATCAAGTGATTGTCAGGCAGTTGTTAAATTGTTTCTCTAAAATAATAATTGGTTGTAGCTGGTGCCAAGGAACAACAGTCTCCCAATAGAAAGAAAACACCTGAAGCTGGTGACCAGCAGCTTCCCAATAAGATCTCAGGAGTTGGGTGAATGGGCTCAAGCATGTCCACTAAGAGGCAAAATGGCAGAGTTTAACCAGTATAGGACCTTCCCCTAGGAAGACTCAACTGATAACGGAAAAACGCCTCAAGTGGGCATGTGCACCACTTCAGTAAACACACTGCATGTGGCCCCTCCCAAGTGCTGGCAGGCCACTGTACATGTGCACAGCCCACCCCGAGGAAAAATTAGGGAAGAAAAAATGCAAACCCCAGAACCATGCCCAGGTCAAGGGTCAGATGGCACCCTTGGATTTCTCAAGTGGCCTACTTGGCCCTCTTACAAGCACACTTTACTTCCTTTTGTTCTGGCTCTAATATTTTTTTAATAAACTTTCACTCCTGCTCAAAAACTTGCCTTGGTCTCTGACTCTGCATTATGCCCCTCAGCTGAATTCTCTCCCCTCCAGAAGTCAAGAATCAAGTTGCTGCACACCCAGATGGATTCTCCACTGCTAACGGGAACAATGGGGATGTAAATCAGTTATTAAACTAAAGGATGATTTTAACATCAGAAATCCCATCTATACAAACAATGGGGATGTAAATTGTCAGTATCTAGTGCTACATGATTTTCAGTTATAAGGAAGTAGGCCAGAGTGCAGTCTGATTGATGTTTAATGATAATTATATATTTTTTTCCAGAAGCTGCGATGTAATTCTCATTAACCCTGTGAGCACAGTTCCAATACTGCCCTGGCCAGTGGGCAAAGGGGATTCCCAGATCTGTTGCAAATATCCAGAAATTAACTTTTGCTTTAAACAGTTTTTTTGTCTGTTTAAGTTTCATGCAACTGGTTCTGAGTAACAATGCTCTCTTCATTTATTTGGCTTTTACAAAGCAAGGTTATGACAATTAGGCTTGTGACTTAGGCCTTACTGGATGGGGGACAACTGTCTTAGATTTTTAGCTCTGGGGCAAAAGAAAGTTTAGGACCCAAGGGAAAACTTTTGGCCTCCGAAGTTTGGCTGAGAATCTAGTGACAAAAGGCAGATTAATAGGATAAAAGGTATACAAATTTATTAACATGCACAGGAATCTTACAAAATATAAGATCTCAAAGAAATAACCAGATGGTTGATGCTTTATACCACCTTGAAGTTACAAAAAGAATGGGGGCTTGGAGTAGGGCCAAAAACATGTTATGGTTGGTAAATCAGTTGATAGTGGCAAGACAGCTCATCAGAGGGAGAAGAGGAGGCCTGGCTAGCAAAGATGGCCCTGTTATATAGGTGAAACCACACAGGTAACAACCCTCTAAGAGAATAGATGGTAAATGTTTCTTTCAGACCTTTAAAGGTGTCAGACTTTTATTTAATCTTGCCTAGATCTGGACAAGGAAGGGTCTCTGAAGAAGCCTGGCTGAATCAATGTCTATTCACTCTACAGATGCAAATCTCCCCCGAAAAGACAGCTTTTCAGTTATTCCTGTATTTCCAGCCCTTCTGAATAGCCATCTTAAAATATATCAAAAAAGTATATTTTGGGGTGAAATAGTTTGGTTTCCTTCAAAAGAATGGGAAGTGAGATCCAAGGTGAAGTAGAGAAAAATATAGAGCTAGGAGCAGAACGGAGCCATAAACCTTCCTGGCAGTGGCCCTGAAGCTGGAGGACTGCTGGGCTTTCAAAAGGGAAGTGGAAACTTGTGTTGGTTATTTATGGGGAGCACCCCCGGAGCCTGGTCCTGAAGAAACAGCCTCATCCCATTACTCCCTGGAAGTGGTTGTAAACATTTACGGATCCTGAGCACTTCAAGCGCGCGCGGGCAGGATTTTCAGAAGCAGATTGTTCACTTGCCAGCACACCGCAGGCCACTCGTAAACACTGTCTCCTTGGAAAACGTGCTGACTTCTATTTCATATCCCTTTTACCTCCCTTTGACTTTAGGAACTAGAGTTTCAACGATTGCCAACTCCTCCTTCCATGGGTGATACATATCAAGAGGTTAGAGGGCCGCCCTGGTATGATAGGCTTTTCCACAAGCAGCTCCCTTTTGAAGAAAAGGGTCTCCATCTTGTGTGCAGGGAAGTATTCCTGGCCCTGTGAAAGTGAACTCATTCATCACAAGGTAACCAAACTCCTGTGGAGTAGAAAATATGAAGCTGAATGACACGCATCCAGCCACAGATGTACTAATTCAATTTCATGCCCCTACATCAGCTGCTCCTCTCCACTTAAAAGGAACATTTGCATCCATCTGTCATCATCTCTCCCTTTCATTTTAAAATCTCTTTGCTCTCTTTTATTTCCCTTCATTCCTCCCCCCTCCACCAGAACTTGATGAAATAATGGGGCACATTTAAAATCCAAACTCAGGCAATTCAAATTCTGAACCGATGTGATTTTGTTCCATTCTAAGTCAACCTCGAAGGGTGTCTGGGGAGCACAAATCAAGGGGCCAAACAAAAAAGCAAGTGAGAGAGAGAAGATTTCGAATGCAAATCAACCTCCTCAACCCATTTGAAACAACCTGCTGTGAACTGGGCTAGAACGTATGGCCCATTAGCACCTTGTTAGGCTGTCAGAGCCTGAGCAGCTGAACAGGGAGATAATGGGGAGGAAATGGCTGAGACCTTTCTGAGCCCAGCCCCAGTTCTTTGGCATTCTACCCTCCTCACTCCTGGGACCTGAGGGGCAGGGTCAGTAAAACAGTTGCTCAAGAGAAAAAGAAGGTAAAAGAGAACAACTTAATTAAATTTGCTAATTTTTTTAAAAGCATCTTTTTAGTACAAAGGAAGACAGAGGTTAATTTAAGTTTTCCAGGGTGGGGAGCAATTGATTTTTTTTTTTTTTTTTTTTTTTTTTACATTTTGGTGGGGATCCATATGTGTTTGCTATCTCTTGCTTTATTCTATATTAATTTGAGATTTAGTAAAAACATTATAGGATGTTGAAGACTGCATGGTAAAATCTCAGTGATTAAGTCTTAATTCTCATAAGGCAAATCCTCAAATTAAAAAAAAAAATCTATGGTTAACACGCATATCTACAGACATCCATTTGCAAATGTGTTTAAGAATGCAATACTTACTTGCTTAGGATTAGGAGAGGAAAAACTTACTAGAACATGCTGAATCCCTTTCTTTCTCCAATGCTTTGGTCAACAGCCCAGTCAGTGACATTGTCTGTAACACCATAATATGTAGACTGCAGAGAGCTCACAGCTTTTGCTGACGGCAATGTTTACTTCTTGATATTAAAGACATTAGATATTCCACTATTAGGCAATTGAAGTATTTTACTTCTTTCTATCTATCATAAAAATGCACAATTTAAAGGCCAGGCGCCATGGCTCACGCCTGTAATCCCAGCACTTCAGGAGGCCAAGGCAGGTGGATCACAAGGTCAGGAGTTCGAGACCAGCCTGGCCAACATGGTGAAATCCAATCTCTACTAAAAATACAAAAATATTAGCATGGATTACAGGCATGATGGCTCATGCCTGCAACCCCAGCTACTCGAGAGACTCAGGACAATTGCTTGAACCTGGGAGGCAAAGGTTGCAGTGAGCTGAGATCATGCCACTGCATTCCAGCCTGGGCGACAGAGCGAGACTCCGTCTCAAAAAAAGAAAAAAAAAAAAAAAGAAGCACAATTTAGTATTAAATAAACCAGAAAAGACATGCTGACTTTAATGACCCATTAGAGATGGTCATGGATGGAAAAAAAAATATGTTACCAAGTTTTTGAGAAGAGGTTCAACCGTGCTGGTAGTGCCTTTAAGGCCAGGCTTAATGAGCTTGGACCAACTTAGGGTCAATGACCTTACAAACTTAGGATTTGTGCACAGAAGAAAAACAATAACAACAACAATAACCACAGGAATTAGTGTGGACATTGGGAAAAGGCAGTTACTAGAGAACCCACGGTTTCCCAAATGACTGCCATTTTCAAGTGAAAGTTCTTTGAAAATATATTTAATTGATTGTGTTGTCATTATCAGAGAAATTTTAAGTGATTTTGTGTGGAGTAAGAGGATAGATTTCATGACCTCTTAAGGTCACCAGAATGTTTCTGTGCTGTCTTGTATGTTTAAGTACCAATAAGAGATAGATAATCCAAGGATGTTTATTTTGGTTTTCATTTCAGTCTGGAAGCGGAGATGAGAGTTTACAATACTAGGACAATTCTTTTGTCTGTCCAGGTTTTTTTCAAAAAGAGTAATAAATAAGCATATTACACTTAATTTTATAAAAGTGCAAAGTAAGTGCAAAATTTTGCAAGTTTTAAAATAGTGCAACATAAGTGCTGAATGCTAATAGTCTTGCTTTCATTCCTCAGGGAGATTTCTCCCACTTTTTTTCTATAGGCTGGATCCCTGAACGCTAACTGACATCCTGCTTTTCTTAAGGGATATGGAAATTTCCCTGGGACAGCTGTGCTCTGCTGGCTAAGGAGCCCACAAGGTTAATGAACACCCACAAAGACTGAGGAGGAGAGAGAGTATTCTTCACTGGATGATTAGCATGCCGGCATTCTTTCCTCTGTGGTAATGATGGTCAAGAAGGTGCCTGGTGATAGAGGGGAGAATGAAGGGTTGCTGCTTCTTCTGCCTCAAACGCTTATTAAAATTCATTTCCATTCAAATAGCCATCCTCTGATTTTCATCATCAAATAAGCACACGCTGTACATACTTAACAGGCAGGTGACCTGTGCCGAGTTCATGTCTTTTTGAAGCAAAAGCCTGTTCTCTTAATGAGTGTCCATGCTTATCTCTGTATGTAAATTTCTCCCCTCTCCTCTTACCCACTGTACTTCCCTGCTACCCCAGTTCTGGGATCTTTGATGGGCAGCCTAGATGCCTATTATAATGATAATTCATTTGGAACGAAATGGAATCTCCTCTTCCAGTCTAGCTCATTATAAAGGTGAAGCCCTCGAGAGGGCAGGCTGAGAATGAACAGGCTTACAGAGTTCTATTTTCCTCTAAGGGGCAAAGGCAGGATGGGAGTGGTTTCCTTGGTTCTCTGGGCTTTGGGTTTTTCTCCCTTTGGAACTGGCCTCCATTCCTATGCTTGGTGATTGTCTTCTGGCTCCTGGGGACCACCATCAGCTGGAAGGCATTTCAGCTCAGGCAGCTCTTCACCAAACAGCTGCTGGGAACAACTGGGGCTGCTCTACTGTTGTCAGTGAGAAACCAAGTGGCAAATATGAGTGTGTTGGGCTTCCTTAATGTGTTTTTGTGCTCTGATAATTCAGAACAACACAAAGATATTGTCCTCACTTGTGGTGTACCAGGTAGACACCAGTAAGGCTTATCTTAATTTTTTTAAACATAAGAGACATAAAAAATGTCTTTGAGGACTTTGAAAATCCCTAAAGACATGATCAAGAAGCATATCAATTATGTAATTGTACAAGTGGAGAGAGTTCTTTTTTTTTTTTTTTTTTTGAGACGGAGTCTTGCTCTATCGCTAGGCTGGAGTGTAGTGGCATGATCTCGGCTCACTGCAACCTCTGCCTCCTGGGTTCGAGTGATTCCCCTGCCTCAGCTGCCCGGGTAGCTGGGACTACAGATGCGCACCACCATGCCAAGCTAATGTGTTTTTTGTTTTTTTTTTTTTTTGTATTTTAGTAGAGATGGGGTTTCACCATGTTGGCCATCGATCTCCTGACCTCGTGATCCACCCGCCTCAGCCTCCCAAAGTGCTGGGATTACAGATGTGAGCCACTGTGCCTGGCCAAGAGTTCTATTAAACTCATGGCATGATTGCATTTTCTAGCATGATTTACATTTGTAAATTATCTCAGTGTACTTAAAGAGCAGTCAGGGCAGGTTAACAAATAGCTTTTTAAAATTTTCTTTTTGTTTTGCTCTTACTTGCCTTTAATAATAATAATTTTAGAAAACCCTTTCAGGTCTAAAATAACCTAATTCAGTCTCTTGGGGGTTGAAAAATCATTACTACATCTGCAAAGAGTCCTTATGGAGAGTGTGAGGGAAGAAATTAATTTTGCAAAACATATGCTTAAACAAAATATAAAATAAGTGAGACTTGGGGTAAAGCAAAGAAAACATTTCTTGCTTAGGGTCTGGTTCTTGTGATTTGTTTCTTATGTTGAAGCATATTGTGTCTCCTAATTTTAGAAATGATTATTCATAGGAAGTTCATTCTGATGAAGCAGTTTCCCTGTTTTTCAATAAAGAAATTAGACAACTTCAGAAAGTTTGTCTCGCCTCATCTGACTGTCTGGAGGGAAGAGCTGCCCCCAAGATTTTGCCACAGTTGCCATGAACTCATTTTTAACCCTCAGGAGCCCCCAGAATAATTTAGGCACCAAATGACCTGACAATATCTGATTCCTTATTGCTCTGGCTACATTTTTTTTTATGTAGGGTATGGCACTCATTGCCCACTGAACAATAAGAATAAAGTTGCGCAGATGTAGAATTATTAGAGTAGCTGTTTCAGTTTCATCAATATCAAGGTTGGCAAACATTCCCCTTTCTTATCTGTAACAAAAACCAGCCAAGGCAATGTGATGGATTCCAAGAGAGGCAATATGGATGAAACCATTTATTAGATTTATAAGAGCTGAAGGAAAGTGGTAAAGCTATCCATCTTCTATACTTTATTGAGAACAGGACCAATGACTCAGACTATCAGGACAGTATCTCCAAGACAGAATTGAAATCCTAAAGTAAGCGGAGAATAAGTGCATACATTTTAGGAGAAGAGGGATCAAAGGCAGAAGTAAGAAATGCACGTAAGCCTCCAAATACATTGAATACAAATCTATCTGCAACAGTTACGCAGCTACATAACTTTGTAAATAAAGACTTCATTTCAGAAGGCTTTAAAGATTTTTTTCCTTAGTCCTTTCCTCTATTGGAAATCATAGCTCTAAAAGCCAGTGACAGCAGGCAAAATTATTATTTGGGTCATGTGAGATGCATATGTATATGTGAAATAAAACTAAGGGTGACGTAAAGAACAAATAATACCGTTTAATTCAGAAATGGCACAAAGCAGCTCCCCTCTTTTGTCATGAAGAAATTATCAGCATCAGTCAAATTGGCTGAATAAAATCTTTTCTGTGTTTAAAAATATTCTGAGCACATGCAAGTTTTGAAATTAGGTAAATCTAAAAACATTTACTTTAGAACTTTAGAACTTCAATAATTCAGGATTCTAACATGTTCCTCTCAGGGTTTCATGGGTTTTATTTTTTTTTAGTACCAATTTAAAAATCCCTTTTTTGACCTGCATTTCATCAAACAGAGCTGATTTCAGATCCCACTTTGCTATATTACAAGCTATGTGAAGTTTTATTTATCTTCTATTTAGCTCAATTTTTTCCATTATAATAGCCCATAGTACAAAAATAAAATGATAATGAAGTTAAAGGAATCAGATCAGTGCTTAATAATGTTGGCTATTATTATTATTATTTAGAAAAGGGGGTGATGGAGGACAGAGGCTGCAGTGAGCTGAGATTGTGCCACTGCGCTCCAGCCTGAGTGATATAGCAAGATGTCTTCTCAAAAAAAAAAAAAAAAAAAAAAGTGGGTGACAAAGCCCTGGCCCATTCTGGGAGAGAGTTATCATAAAGCAAGAAGAGGGCTGTGGGCAAGGAATTCTCTGGGATATCTGGTCAGTGCAGAGAATTGAAGCTAAAATTTTAATTCCATTAAAAATACATTCACTGAGCACCTACGAGGTTCAAATTGCACACTTACTACTCTCCTGTAGACTGTATTCAAGTAATGGAAACAAAATACCTACATAACTTTCTTTGCTCCAACTCAGAATAATGTAAGTGCCACAAGGAAGCCACACACACAGCACTATGGGAATTTAAAGGAGAGACATGCCATTGCTGGAATTCAGAAAATGATACCCTAACATGAAGACCCCGGAAGGAAACTCTCTCTCTGACCTTCCCTTGACCTCTTATCTCTCACTTATTATTCTCCCCTGAGGCTAGCCACAGAAACTAGAATTCCTCTGCCTCAAGGTGGTTCACAGAACCAAGACCCCTTTTCCCTAAAGGAAGCCATAAAGTTTAAAAATATTACCCTAACTTTCCCCCACCTTTCTATGAAACAGCTAGCTGTAAAAAAATTACCCTCATTCCAGAGGAATCCTACTCCATCCCTAGGGGGAAGAAATGCTACAATAGAGAGGTCAAGAGGAATCTAAACAGACAGGCCTTGCTGAGGTTTCCCTGCTCAGTCTGTTACTACTAGAGCTTACCCTTTTTATCTCATCACATTTCTACATGGTTGTTCCAGCTTCGTCAAACCTAAGCATATAATCAGATAGTTTCCATTGTATCTTTGAGTCTTCATTCTGAAGACTCCCATGTCATATAAAACTGTTATTGAACACATCTGTTATGCTTTTCTCTTGTTAACCTCTCTTTGTTACAGGGGTGTCAGCTGTGACCCTCGAAGGAAAGGAATCACCCTCTTTCTGACCTTATACCACCTTCAGCAGGGATGAAGGCAGTGAGAGAAAAGTTAGTTAAAAAGTAAGTGAAGACGCTTTATTTAAGGATTAATATAACTTTAAAAGGCAGAAGTCAGAAGTGTTCATTTATTTAACAAATATGTATTGAGTATTTGCCAGATACTCATTTATATAGCAGAGATTCAGCAGTGAGCAAAGCAGATGAATTGCTTTACTTGCTGGAACCAGGAACATTTGAATAAATGTTTTTTGATTTTTAGAAAAAAAATCTAAACTTTATGATAAAAAGTAAGAGTGATCTATTAATAAATATCTTAAAGTCACAATGCCTCACTTACCTCTATCCAACAAGCATAAAATTGTAATCCATTCCTCAAAATTGGAAAATTAGAGACAAAATTTTATAGATAGACATAAAGTGATAAAATCTTAAAGCAAAAAGTATACTCTTCATTCTGTTTCCTTGACTCATCTTCATTAAGTTTTTCTATTTGACATAAATATAATAATTTTCTCTATATATTTATATCTTTCTTTCCATCTCTTGATATAAATTTCCTCAAGAACAGTATATCCAAGCTAATTTCTTTCATAACTAAGAGTCTACATTTTATCTTCTAACATGTCCACTTGGCACATTTCAGATTCTGTCCCTTTATTTCTACTTTGAGTTTACAAGATAGCACTCCTGAACATTCTCTTCACAGTTCTCAAAACAGTTTATGTAAAGGAAATGAATTGAGTTATAAAATAGGGCCCAATGATGCTGGTGGGTGCTCTATCAATCTCCCTGAAGGAACAAGGAAGAAACCAAATGTTGATGGATCCTGTCACTCTGCCCCTAAAACGCAAAATTATTGAATTAAGGAAAACATAATTATTACCGAATATGGTGACACAGTGATTTTTAAAGGTACTGTATTTTGTTTATTAGACACGCACATTTGTCCTTTGTCAGCCTGAAGGCATCAAGTGTCCTAGGCGATATCCATCTTCATTGAGTTTTGAAATCCCAGGGGTATGAACAAACCAGATGGCCCCCCCAAATGAAGATGAATGCATATAACTGTCATTCAAAACTCAATAGTCCATGTTGCCATATGCGATGAGGTGTTTACTGGGAGTAGTGTGTTTCTGTCCGTGGTCCTGAAAAGCTTGCCTTGACTTCAGATGCGGGAAAGCCATTAATGAAGACAGTAGTAAATATCAGAAAAGCATATTTAAAAGTAGACTTCTGACTTATCACTGTTTCTCAGAGACACATGTGCTTCAATTATAGCTATTTTTTCACAGTGCTGATTTATTAATAGTCTTTTTAAAAACAATCAGTCTCTCTCTCTCTCTCGACCTTGGGTCATAGGAAGAAAATGTCAGGGTTTGCAGGAAAGAAAGGAGCATGTATTTATTAAAGGCAGATGGTTGAACTGAAACTAGAGTTTGTTGCTTCCCTTTATAAAATTATATTTCAAAAGTTTTACAACTCAACCATAAAAATATTATATTGTTGGATAAAACTTAGGAAAGAAATGACTCTTTGCAGGCTAACTAATTAAGGGAAAGTTCTGTAACCTACAAGTCATACTCATGGAAAATAAAGCAGTACTGAACTGTAAGTGCCTAAGAATCTACCACCCATTGTGTGAATTATAATTTGAAAATTGATAACTAAGTAGTGTATTTAAGACTTCTACCCCCAGAGTTGTACAACACTAACCAATTAGGTTTTGTATTCAGGGAAAAACATTGATAGTACTGCCAAGAAATGGCTGAGATGTTGAAGTTCATGAGCCAGCTGTTATGCATCTGTTCTACTTTTTACCAATATCATTTTGAGGAAGAGGTTTACTGAGTTGGCAACAAAATCTAATGCCTGATGCTTTTGAAATCATTAAATAAGATGACATTACTTAATCTTACATCAGGGCCACCTGAGCCCTTTTAGAATAGGTACAGGAATTTCTCTAAATAATGACATTTAAAAGTAGGAAGTAGGGCATGTCCAGATTCAAGACATCTAATCTTTTACCATAAAGTGATTCATATATCTCTAGCTCAACAGAAAAATAGGGAAAAAAGAACTCTGAACTCTTTTTCCTGGAGTAGTAAAAAAAAAAAAGCCTAGAATTCTAATGTGAAACATGTTTGAAACTTGCATTTCAGGTACCAATAACCATTAATATATTTGCCCTAAAAATTACTGGTATTGAACTGTGTGGTAAATTCTTTCAGCTGTGACTATTCAGATAAAAGAAAGCAACATAGAAATGATGACTATATAAGAGTGCTTCAGTAATTCTTGTGAATGAGTTAATTTATTAAACGTTATACCTTGATCCACTGTACTGCAGCCTGGGTGACAGAGCGAGACCCTATCTAAAACAAAAAAAGAAGTTATACATTGAGCACTTTGAATAATGAATGGCACATAGCAAGCCCTTCTACTACAAGTGTGTTTTGTTGTTGCTGATGTTGTTTACTTTATTGTTGTCATTACAAGAGATGGGGTCAAAAGCTTATCTTCTAGGCAGGGAAACCAATTTATCAGTTAAATATAAGCACCAGTGGTGCTTGGATTATCCTTTTCCTTTGTCCTCATTCTCTTCATATCCATCCCATTACCTTCCCTCATATGTGGTTTCTTGTCCTGATAATCTTGGGTTAAATTACTATAGATGAAATAAAAGCTACTTGTGAAAGGGCACAAAGATCTGCTTGGATGATCTGATAGTGATGAAAATGTTTTTCATGCAAATAATAAAAATATATTAAAAGGATAGTCAGGCTTTTATTCTAGAATCCAAAGGATAAAATAACAGCCTCAGTTTCCTCATATAAAAATGGAAACCATAAGGGCTGGGTGCAGTGGTTCACGCCTGTAATCTCAGCACTTTGGGAGGCCTAGGAGGGTGGATCACGAGGTCAGGAGATCGAGACCATCCTGGCTAACATGGTGAAACTCCGTCTCTACTAAAAATACAAAAAATTAACCAGGTGTGGTAGCGAGCGCCTGTAGTCCCAGCTACTCAGGAGGCTGAGGCAGGAGAATGGTGTGAACCCAGAGGCGGAGCTTGCAGTGAGCCAAGATCGCGCCAGTGCACTCCAGCCTGGGCGACACAGTAAGACTCCGTCTCAAAAAAAAAAAAAAAAAAAAAAAAGAGAGAGAGAGACCATAAGACATCTCATAGAATATAAGGAGGATTAAATTAAATATTTTCAAAGTAATTAGGACAATGCTTGGCACTGGTGTCTAGGTGTTTAAAAAAAAAATTACTTACTTTGAACTTTGGTTCTCATTTGAGTTCCTGTTTTTCTCAGTTGAACCAGAGTGGGCATGGAGATCTTAGAGAATCTTAAATTGTTCTGGAAGCAGAGAGTAAAGCACTGCTTCAGAAAATTCTCATATCTGAGGTGATAAAATTAACTCGGTGTTCAAGACCCAGAGAGCTCTCATGCCAGGTGACAGCAAAACTCCGTCTCAAAAAAAAAAAAAAAAAAAAAAAAGAAATCATCTTATATTCTTCTGGACATTCTCCGGAATTTGCTTGTGGAGAGAAGAAGATGCAAATTCTATTTATTTTAGTGTTTCAAAAATTCACTTGTATTGCTAAGCTGTTTGAATAGGCAACTGTTGAATCTTTGGCTACCCTTGTATATAGAGTAAGAAGATAATTGCTCTGATCCCAGGGTGAACCATCTGCTAGTACAAATTGCTCTGCTATCTGCTTCATTGAGACACTTGTGTTCGTTATATTATGTTGAAATGTTCATGAAACGTGGTTTATACTAAGCTGTGTTCCTGGAAAATTTGATTCTATAAATGGGCAGAACACTCTTAATTGCAAAGACTTTTCTCTCCTTAGATTTCTAAAATGCTTTGCTGATTTGATCGGGGGCCTTGGAGTGCCAGCATCCTGAGATAGTGGCTGATTGTTGATGCCTGGGAGGATAGAGCAGTGATGATCCAAATTTACAAGACTCATGATTTTCAAAACCTCCTTTTAAAAAAGATGTTCCTGAGTTCTGGAATCTGAATGAAATATGTCTGGTTATTATATAATTCTAATGATCCTTGTGGATGCTACTATTAGAGTTCAGTTAGTATCTCATCTATCAGTGTAATATTTGTATTGTAATACTAATCATGGCAAAGTATGATTTGATAAATGCTCATTCTCAAATCTTTTATTTTAGTGTGTTCATGTAAGATTAATGACCATGATGACTTGAGATAGAATTTTTTGATTTGTTGCTTTCTTTGTGTCTTCCAATATCACACAGATCTGCAAAGATGTCTATGGCACAAGGAGAGAAAATAATAATTTAACTAGAGGGTAGGAGTAAGGCCTTCTATTAACAAGACACTGTTGACATTTCTAGGTAGATTTCAGAATTCTCCAGGCATACCTGGTAGAAATTTTAGAAATAACAGCCAGGAAAGAAAGGCAGAAAGACTATGTTGGGACATTAGCAATTTCTTCCTGCCACAATAAATCTTTATTCACTGTAAGTAAATCTAATGCTAATTTATTTATCTGTCTATCCTTTGAATTACAATTTAAAATGTCATAATACAAAGATTCAGATAAGATGGCTGATTTGCTCAGATTGAACATCACATTGGTTTTTCACCACCTGAGGCCCATTGACATAGTATGCATATTAGAGAACTTGGAATCACCAAGGTGGGGTTCTCCCACTGTTGTCTTCATGATCCATGATGATTTGTACACAGTAAATATTTCTTTGAGTGCAATGACTTTACAAATGATGCATGCAGATTCTATATACAAGGCTGAGAGTAAATGGACCCGATTTCAAACAAAAGGTTATATATGTGACCAGTGAGAGTTTTCTATCATTCTCTAGTAGCTTAGACTAGGCAGAATGCAATTTAGGCCCTTGTGTCATAAGATGAGTTTTAAAATTCCTCCTTTATTTTCTCACTTGTTTTGAACAGCCAGGACTCAAAACAGAGCTATTTATTTGAAACCTCTCTCCTCTCTCTCTTCTTCATCTTTCATCAATTTGATTCCCTTTTTATTATCATTATTTATGTTTTGTATAACTAGAAAAATAATTTGTCATGGACTACATCTTATTTGCAAGAGGCTCTAGTAAGATGGCAACAAGGCATGCAAAATATATCATAATTTAGCAGCCTCTCTTGTAACTATACTGAACTAATGGTGGGAAAAAATACATAATAAACAACTCCAAGAACAGATTTTGAATGATCCAGTAACTTTGATTTATATTTGGTATTTGATGGAACTGTATTAGCAGTTAAAGTCAATGGCTAAACAATTCCCAGCACAAAATGAGTCAGAAGTACAAAAGAAGCTTTACAATGCACAGTAGAGAGCTCTGAGCCTCCTAGCTTTAATTTCCAAACTGCAGTGTAAATTACAGGACTGCTTGTCACTTTTAACTAACAATTCTACCCAATAGGGTCTAGCTAGGTAATTCATCCATTATTCCTTTATGAAACAGTAAACACCAGCTAAATTCCATTGGCTTTTCTGAATAAAATTGCCTCATCTCTCATATCTACTGCAGAGGAGGAGTGAATCTACCTCTGACGACAGTCCCACTCAACAAACAACATGGGAAACCTGGAATTCGTTAAAAATGCTTTTCATATTTGTTAATAGCATTGTTGAGATCATCTCACCTTCCCAAATTCTCTTGGTGGAAGGACTTTCACATTCTTGTATTTCCCCTCCTTACCCTATATTCTCTCTCATCCCCAAATAACTATTTTCTCTTCACTTGTTTCCTCTATGGCTTTCCCTATCACAAAGAAGAATGAATGAAAGCTTTGAAAATCAAAATCTAGCACTCCAATTACCAACATTAGCAGGAAGAGATGAATGTTCCAAATATCAATAAGAATCTCAAATCTAACCAAGTAAAATATGCAAGTAGGTAGGCAGATGCTGGCTTGTCAGCCACTGATATAGACTGATTTCTTCCACTTCATTAATTTGACTTTCTTACTCTGGGCAATTTGATCATACCCATACAGCATATTTCTTAGCAAGAAATAGATATGATTGTTCCAGGACAGGTGGAAAAGCCAATAGATTTGCATAAATGCTTCACAGGGTGTCTGTATTATAGCAGGGATGTGGGAAGTTTTATTCCAGAGTTCGGAAGTGGACTGCTGAATCCTCTTCCTTTAACTTAATCGTACCATTCACGTGTGGAGCACAGTCAACCTTTACAGGTACCTATTGGTCTTTATTGCTCAATTTTTTTTTTTTTTTTTTTTTTGAGATGGAGTGTTGCTCTGTCACCCAGGCTGGAGTGCAGTGGCATGATCTTGGCTCACTGCAAACTCCACCCACCAGGTTCAAGTGATTCTCATGCCTTATCCTCTCGAGTAGTTGAGATTACAGGTGCATACCATCACACCCGCTAACTTTCGTATTTTTAGTAGAGATGGGGTTTTGCCATGTTGGCCAGGCTGGTCTGAAACTCCTGAACTCAAGTGATCTGCCTGCCTTAGTCTCCCAAAGTGTTGGGATTACAGGCGTAAGCCACTGCAAAAAGCCTATTGCTTTATTTTGAATCAAAGGATACAATCTCTGATACTATCTTTCATTTAAAAAGAATTTTTGTAATCATCCATCATTTATTCACTTAGTAAATATTAAATATTTACTAAGCTTCTCCTTTTGCTAAGCATTATAATGGGAATTAGAGATGTAAAAACGAAAACTGCTTGGTCACTGTCTTTGCAGAACTCAAGGTCTAATGGGAAACATAGACATGTAAATAGACTTAGAACCACAATAATTACAATAACATGTACAAATAATAGACATAAGAACCAAGCAGTCTGGGAGCATTAAAGAGAGAGCAACTAACTGGAAGGGTTCAAAAGGATTACAAGAACAAGTGGTACTTGAACATATTTCTAAAAGACGCCTAGGAATTTGCAGCTTTTAGTAGGGAGTTTCTGTGGTGGTGAGGGTCTGTGTGACTACTACTCAATCAGGAAAATTTTATTGCTTGATAATAGTGTTTTCAGCACTGTGCTAGGTAAATTCATTATACTAACACAACTGCATTATTTACCACCTAATCTTCTAGCCAGATATCTCCTCCAGCATGGAAAAGAAGGGATAGAGTTGCGGGGCAGGAAAGAGAAAACTTTGAGGTTCATTACCTAAAGGTCACTTGGAGAACAAGATAAATGTGACACAGCTCCTCTTTGGGAGTGCATCTAGTAAGGTGCCAAAATGCTGCCATTCAAGAAGACACTAGCAGAGTTTTACTCTTTAATTTCTCTGCTCATTAAGCCTTCACTTCTGAGGTGTGAAAATGACTTCAGGCTGGTAATAAACTGCTGGAGAAGTCATTATTTTAAAAATGATCTTGCTCCCAAAGGGGATGAAGTGGTACAAAGCACAATTGCTCCAAGATCAGCTCCTCTATAGGACAATGATTGTTCAAATGTTTCAGTTATCATAAGAATAAAAAAGGGCTGTCTGTTACAGCAAGACAAGATGAAGCACGAAGACCCAGACCCACTCAATAATCACATCAGTCTATTTTTTGGAGAGAGGAGATGGTATATTTCAATGGGGGGAAATTATGGTACACTGTATTGTTAGCCTGTGTATTATAATGCAAAGAAAACGGAAGAGGTACAGAAATGATCAAAGAAGACAGAAGTGATTTTCAGGGAGTTTTGTGATGCTAAAGAAGAGACCTGGAATAAGTTGGAATAACAATCATGTTATTAATAATAGCAAAGTCCTCCTGAAGCAGTAAATGGCACTTACCATTACTCTTGAGAGAACTTAGTCCTGTATGGACAGAACCTCTTCAGTTTTGCTTTTTTCACACGGTGCGCATTTTGCCTCCAAAGTAGCTACGGGGAGGAAAAGCTTCTCTTGACCAATACTTTCCTAAGGCAGTGAGTTCCAGGCCTTGAACACATTAACTTTCTGTATTCTTTTCTGTCCCTCCCTCCCTTCCTTTCTTTTTCCCTTCCTTTTCTTCCTTCCTTTTTTTCTTCCAGTTGTTTGGATTAAGACAATTTGATTTTGAGAAATTTTTGAGCATGCGGTAGAACCTAGTGAGACAATCAGAGAGCCCCTGTGTGGCTGCCTAAATGGGGTTGGTGGGATGTATAGAGTGAAAACTGATTGATTGGATGTGGGAAAAAAACGTTATTATAAGGATTCTGCTTTTCATCCACCATTTTTAAAGCCTTTGAGCAATCAGCCCCCTCTGCTTGTACGAACTAAGTGGCATGATTAAAGGGAAATTGAAGTTGCTGTTTGGTGATGCAGGAATATCATTTCTTTTCAGGAGGCAATCTTTTCTCTGAGGGCAGGAATTCACTCAGTTACCACACCTCTGACCCAGAGCCAATGGGCTTCTGAGGGAGAGAAGGAATAGTAAAACCCCTGTGGCCTATGCAAGGTTCTTGGCTTTTCTCTTAATGTTGCTAAATATTTTCCTCCACAACAATTTCATCATCATGTCCTCATTGCAGAATCACTTTACCTCCCAAGACCCATTCTCAGGTTTCCTTCAACCGCAAGGGATATTGAGTTTTTTGAACATGTAGCAGATGTTTCACAAGGCATAAAATGACTAATTGCTCTTTGAGTATCTGCTCAGGGATTCTATGGTCCATGAAACAATGATAAGTAGTATCTTATAGCTCATATCTTCTTCGACTCTTTATATTATATGGACAGTTTCTGGGTAATAAGTTATTCTTCAGCCTTTTAATAGTCAATACAGTCCCACCTGGAAACTAATGAGGAGACTGAATATCGTGGATCTAAACACAAAGCCTTCTTCACAGTGAAGAAAACAATCAACAGAGTGAAAAGGCAATCTAAGAAGTAGGAGAAAAGATTTGCAAACTATGTATCTGAAAAGGGGTTAATATCCAAAATATATAAGAAATTTCTACAACTCAAGAGCAAAGAAAAAAAATTTAGGCCGGGCATGGTGACTCATGCCTGTAATCCTAGCACTTTGGGAAGCCAAAGTGGGTGAATCACAAGGTCAGGAGATCAAGACCATCCTGGCCAACATAGTGAAACTGCATCTCTACTAAAATACAAGAAATTAGCTGGGCATGGTGGTAAATGCCTGTAGTCCCAGCTACTCTGAAGGTTGAGGCAGGGGAATCACTTGAATCCAGAAGGCAGAGATTGCAGTGAGCCAAGATTGAGCCACTGTACTCCAGCCTGGCAGCAGAGCAAGATTCTGTCTCACAAAAAAAAAAAAAAAAAAAAAAAATTAATGTGTAAAGAACTTGAGTATATATTCCTCCAAAGAAGACATACAAATGGCCAAGAGGTATATAAAAAGATGCTCAGTATCATTAATCATCAGGAAAATACAAATCAAAATCACAATGAGATATCATTTCGTGTTAGGATTGCTATTATCGAAAAAAAAAAACAGAAAATAACACATGTTGGCAAGGATGTGATAAAATTGGAATCCTCTTACATTGTTGGTAAGAATGTAAAATGGTGCAACCTTTATGAAAAACAGCATTATGTTTCCTCAAAACATTAAAAATATAACTATAATATGATCCAATAATCCTACTTCTGGGTACTTATCTCAAATAATTGAAATCAGGATCTTAAAGAGATACTGGCATTCCCATATTCACTGCAGCATTATTCACAATAGCCAAAATGTGGAAGCAACCTAAATGTCTATCAACACATGAATGGATGAGGAAAATGTAATATATACATATACTAGAGTATTACTCAGCCATAAAAAGAAAGAAATCTTGTGATATGTAGCAACATGAATGAATTTTGAGGACAATATGGTAAGTGAAATAAGCTAGTCACAGAAGAACAAATACTTCATGATTCTACTTATATGAGACATTTAAAGTAGTTAAACTCATAGAAGCAAAGTAGAATGGTGGCTTATAGGAGTAGAGAAAGAGGGAAGTGGGGAGCTGCTGTGCAGCATGTATAAAGTTTCAGTTATGCAACATGAAAATAGTCCACAAATCTGTTATATGGCATTGTGCTGGTAGTTGACAATAATGTACTGTACACATAAAAAAGTGTTAAGAGGATAGATCTCCTGAGTGTGTGTCTGTGTGTTTACTACAATTAAAAAATGCATTAAAAATAGAACACAAAAAAGGAAGAAAACATGGTGACTTTAACTAGATTGAGATAGAATGTTTCCATATTTTTTAGCCCATATTGATGAGTAAGGCTTTTCTATTGCCTAGGATATTTGGCTAATAGAAACTGTATAGCTTAATGGAGGAGCTCCAAGAACTGGTATTATCCCAATTCCAATCCCTACCAAACCAACACCTCGCCTCCTACTTCCACTTCCACCACCACCACCACCACCACCACCACCACCACCACCACCACCTCTATTACCATCACCTCCACCTTCACCCTTCACCAACACCACCTCTACCTCCATTGCCTTCACCTCCCACCTGCACCACATCCACCAACACCACTTCTACCTCCACATCCAACTCCACCACCATCACCTTCACTTCTACTACCACCACCTCCACCACCACTGCTACATTACTACTTCCATCTCTAGCTCCACAAGCACAACTACTTTATTAAGATGAGTAAATGAGCAGGCAATGAAATCTGTCATTACTACCTCTATCCCAATCTACAGAAGCACAACTACTTTATTAGTTTAAGGCCATGATATGAGTAGGCAATGATGTGTTCCAATGAGGCATTTATGAGTCTGCCAACCCTGTAGTACCTTTTATGTTGCGTGCCTCATCTGATCATTTATTTTTAATTTAAAATTTGTACTTAATTTATAAAAGAATGTGACTTTCATCTTGCTTAAGATTTGGAAAACAAGGTATAAGCAGTAAAAATTCTTTCCTATACCTGCCCTCTAATCACCTTCATCACCCCAATCCTCCTCACTGAAAGCAACTTGCGTATACTTCCAAAGATTGCCTCTTCAGTCTTCTTATATATTTTTAAATTAAATTTCAGCTCTTATATTAATTATTTCCTTCTATGTTATTTGGTGTTTTTTTTTTTTTAGACGGAGTCTCATTCTGTCGCCATGCTGGAGTGCAGTGGCATGATCTCGGCTTCACTGCAACCTCCGACTCCCTTGTTCAAGCAATTCTCCTGCCTCAGCCTCCCGAGTAGCTGGGATTACAGGCACGCACCAGCATGTCCAGCTAATTTTTGTATTTTTAGTAGAGACGGGGTTTCACCATATTGGTCAGGCTGGTCTCAACCTCCTGACCTCATAATCCACCCGCCTCAGCCTCCCAAAGTGCTGGGATTACAGGCGTGAGCTACTGTGCCCAGCCTATTTTGGTGTTTTAATTCTAACTTCTGATGAATGCTTAGCTTGTTTATTTTCAATCTTTCTGCTTTTCTAATATAAACAATTATGGCTATAAATATGCATATATATACTCCATTAGTTTCATCCACAGTCATAGTATCAGTTTGTTATTTTTCAGTTAAAAGTATTTAAAAATCTCTATTATGTTTTATTCTTTGACTTGTTAACAAGTATATTTCTTAATTTCCCAAAAGAGAGCTTTTCAAGTTTTCTTTTTGTTTTTTGGTTTTTTGTTTGTTTGTTTGTTTGTTTGAGACAGAGTTTTGCTCTTGTTGCCCAGGCTGGAGGGCAATGGCATGATCTCGGCTCACTACAACCTCTGCCTCCCGGGTTCAAGTGATTCTCCTGCCTCAGCCTCCCAAGTATCTGGGATTACAGGCATGCACCACCATGCCTGACTAATTTTGTATTTTTAGTTGAGATGGGGTTTCTCCATGTTGGTCAGGCTGGTCTCAAACTCGTGACCTCAGGTGATCTGTCTGCCTCGGCCTCCCAAAGTGCTGGGATTACAGGCGTGAGCCATCGTGCCCAGCCTCAAGTTTTCTTTTTGTTATTGATTTTTAGCTTAATTACATTGTTATCAGAGAACATATTATGTAAAGTTTATTTCTTTAAGACTAATTAATACTTTTTATGTTCCAGTAAACAATTATTTTTTAAATGTTCTATATATTCTGTAGCTATTGGTTAGTCTTCTACATGTATCTATAACCCTAATTTTGTTAATTTTGTTGTTCAAATATTCTATTTCTTTACTATTTTTTCCTTTTGTATTGATTTCTTGTTATTGTAAATTTTTGCTTTATATATTTGAAGGCCATGCTATTAGGTGCATGCAACTGTAAAATTGTTATTTTTTCTGCTTAAGTTTAGCTTTTATTAAAGTATTCCTCCTTATCTCAATTCTTTTATCTAAAAGTCCATTTTCACAGATATCTAACATAGCTACATGAGCTTCCTTTTGTCTAAAGTTTCTAATAATTTTTAAAAACTACTCTGTAGTTTTAAGATTTAGATATTTCTTTTAAATAATGTATAGTGCTATACTTTTTGAAAATAGCATTTTATTAAAATATTCTGTCTACTTATACCTAATATAATTACTGGAATATTTGGGTTTAAATCCAGCATCTTATTTTCTTCTTTGTGCTTTGTGTTGGCTCTATCTATTCTATGTTCATTTTTTTTCTTTCTTGCTAAGTTTTAGATTGATAAACTTTGATCATTGTATTTTTCCTACAAGTTTAGATGTAAAAAACATAGTTTCTATTTGTTTAGTAGGGAACTTAGAATTTACAACATACATGTTAGTTAAGTCTAAAATTAATTAAGGACTGGCACCATGGCTCACGCCTGTAATCCCAACATTTTGGGAGGCTGAGGCGGGCGGATCACCTGAAGCCAGGAGTTTGTGACCAGCCTGGCAAACATGGTGAAACTCCATCTCTACTAAAAATACAAAATTAGCTGGGCGTGGTGCCTCTAATTCCAGCTACTTGGGAGGCTGAGGCAGGAGAATTGCTTGAATCCAGGAGGCAGAGGTTGCAGTGAGCTGAGATGGTGCCATTGCACTCCAGCCTGGGCAAGAAGAGCAAAACTCCGTCACAAAATAAATAAATAAATATAAAAATTAATATATTGCTGTCAAGTGTTTTAATACTGTCATAAAACACTCCACTAGACAGTATTTTTACTGTTTTATCCATCATTTTCAAATGTACTTATCCACATATTTACCATTTATTTTTCTTCCTTTTAACATCTCAGATTTCTTTTGTTTTGTTTTGTTTTGTTTTTTGGAGACAGAGTCTCACTCTGTGGCCCAGGCTGGAGTGCAGTGGCACTATCTCAGCTCACTGCAACCTCCACCTCCCAGGTTCAAGCGATTATCCTGCCTCAGCCTCCCAAGCAGCTGGGATTATAGGCGTGTGCCACCACGCCTGGCTAATTTTTGTATTTTTAGTAGAGACGGGGTTTTGCCATGCTGGCCAGGCTGGTTTCGAACTCCTGACTTCAGGTGATCTGCCTGCCTGCCTTGGCCTCCCAAAGTGCTAGGATTATAGGCATGAGTCACCGCGCCTGGCCACATCTCAAATTTCTATATAGTATCCCTTTTTATATCTTCCCTATGTGCTATGTGGGATCATTTTCCTTTAGGGAGTTTGCAATTTACATTTTCCTGAACATGTATTTATTTTCTCTCATTCTTAGAAGATATTTTTGCTAGGTGGAAAATTTTAGGCTAGTAGTTACTTAGTTTGGCACACGGAAGAATTCATTCCACAGATTTCTACCTTTCATTGTCGCTGTTGAGAATTTTACTTCTTGGTCTTACTGGCAACTTCTTTGAAGTCATGTCGTGAAAGATTGCCATTTTTCTTTCAAAAGTTACCATTTTCTCTTTTTAAAAGTTTTATCATAAAAACTTTTAATAGATATGAAAATAGGAAGGTAATATAATAAACTATGTACCGTCAACCGTGTACCACATGCCAGTCATCCATCTTTGATAATTACTAACTCATTCATGTCAGTCATGTTTCATCTACAGCCTGACCACAGATTCCTCTGCTTTTTCTCTGGCAATTTATTTGTTGAAGAAATGAGTTGTTTGTCCTAGGAAGTTGTGAACATTCTGGATCTTGCTGGTTTGGTTGTTTACATAGTTTATTATATACATTTAATATGTTTCTCTCTATATATTTCTTAGAAATTGGTCTGACTTCTTTTAATATTTTCTCTTTGCCTGTGGTTTTCTGCAGTTTCACAATGATATGTGCCATGTAGATTTTTAAAAATGTATCTTTCAAAGAATTTGTAGGGCATTTTAATTATGTGGATTGGTGTCTTTCCTCAATTCTAGATGATTCTCAAATATTTTATTTTATTTTTTTTTATTTTTATTTTTTTATTATTTTTTTTTTTGAGACGGAGTCTCCCTCTGTCGCCCAGGCTGGAGTGCAGTGGCCGGATCTCAGCTCACTGCAAGCTCCACCTCCGGGGTTCACGCCATTCTCCTGCCTCAGCCTCCCGAGTAGCTGGGACTACAGGCGCCCGCCACATCGCCCAGCTAGTTTTTTGTATTTTTTAGTAGAGACGGGGTTTCACCGTGTTAGCCAGGATGGTCTCGATCTCCTGACCTCGTGATCCACCCGTCTCGGCCTCCCAAAGTGCTGGGATTACAGGCTTGAGCCGCCGCGCCCGGCCTTCAAATATTTTATTTTTAAACAAGTTTTTTTTAGTGGCTGCCCTTGAGTTTGCAGTATATACTTACAATTATTCCAAGTCCTCTTTCAAATATTATTAAACTACTTCACAAGTAGTGCAAGTACTATATAACAGAGTTCTCCCAATTCTTCTCTCTCATCCTTTCTAACATTGCTGTCATTCATTTCACTAATCTAAAAGCTGTAATCACCAAAAACATTTTGCTATTATTTTGAACAAACTATTATCTTTTAATCAATTAAAAATAAGAATAAAATATTTCATTTTACCTTTATTTCTTCTCTAACATTCTTTATGTAAATCCAAATTTTTGGCCTATATTATTTTATCATTTTCCTTCTGTCTATAGAATTTATTGTAACATTTCTTACAGTTAAGCCTGCTGGTGACAAATTCCCTTAATTTCTGTATGTATTAAAAATATTTATTCCGACCAGGCACGGTGCCTCACGCCTGTAATCCCAGCACTTTTGGAGGCTGAGGCACGAGGATCACCTGAGGTCAGGAGTCTGAGACCAGCCCGGCCAACATGGTGAAACCGTGTCTTCATTAAAAATACAAAATCAGCCGGGTATGGTGGTGTGTGCCTGTAATCCCAGCTACTCCAGAGGCTGAGGCAGGGGAATCACTTGAACTCGGGAGGTGGAGGTTGCAGTAAGCCGAGATCCTGCCACTGCACTCCAGCCTGGGCTACAGAGCAAGACTCGGTCTCAAAAAAGGGAAGGCAAGGGAAGGGGAGGGGAGGGGAGGGGAGGGGAGGGGAGGGGAGGACAGGGGAGATTTATTCCTCCTTTATATTGAAGAATAAATTTGCTCTATTCAGGATTCTATGTCGGTGTTGGTTTTTTTTCTTTCAATGCTTTAAATATTCTAAATATTTCTCTCCATTTTCTTTTTGCTTGCATGGTTTCCAACAAGCCTCTTCTATAGATAAGGTTGTTTTTTCCCTCATCCTTCCCCTATGGCTTCTTTCAAGATTTTTCTCTGTCCTTGACTTTCTACAGTCTGAATATGATATGCCTAGGTATATCACGTTTGGTGTGCTCTAAAGTTCCTGGATCAGTGGTTTGTTGTCTATTATCAATTTTGGGAAATTCTTACTCATTATTTCTTCTGTTTCTTTCTTTTCCTTCTGGAACTCACACACTATATGTATTTTTTTTTTTTTTTTGAGACGGAGTCTCGCTCTGTCACCCAGGCTGGAGTGCAGTGGCCGGATCTCAGCTCACTGCAAGCTCCGCCTCCTGGGTTTACACCATTCTCCTGCCTCAGCCTCCTGAGTAGCTGGGACTATAGGCGCCCGCCACCTCGCCCGGCTAGTTTTTTTGTATTTTTTAGTAGAGACAGGGTTTCACCGTATTAGCCAGGATGGTCTCGATCTCCTGACCTCGTGATCCGCCCGTCTCGGCCTCCCAAAGTGCTGGGATTACAGGCTTGAGCCACCGCGCCCGGCCCACACTATATGTATTTATACTTTTTGTAATTGTTCAACAGTTCTTGGATGCTTTTTTTTTTTATTTCTTTTTTTTTTCATTTCAGTTTTGGATGCTTCTATTGAAATTTCTTCAAGCCAGCTGATTCTCTCCTCCACTTTGTCCTGTTGATGAGCTTTTTGAAGGCATTCTTGTTTCTGCTACAATATTTTTTATTTCTAGCATTTCCTTTGATTCTATCTTAGAGTTCTCATCTCTCTGCTTGCATTATTTATCTGTTCTTGCAAGTTGTTCCCTTTTTTCATTACAGTCCTTAGAATTTTAATATTTATTTTAAATCCCTCTTCTAATAATTTCAACATCTCTGCCATATCTAATCTGGTTCTGATATTTGCTCTGTTTCTTCAATGTTTGGGGTTTGTGTGTGTGTGTGTGTGTTTGTCTTTTAGTGTGACTTGTTATATTTTATTGAAAGCTAAGTATGAGGTATTAGTGAGATAGGAATAAGACAAGGTGGTCACAGGAGAATAGAAAATTCTAAGCAGCAGTTTCATATGACTAGCAAAAGGAAACTTGAAATAGCTGCATGAGCCTGATAAGACTGAAAACGAGGATGTGGACCAAACTGGTTAAGACTGACTGGACTCAACATGGTGCTGGATTTGACCTAGGTTTCACCTAGGACCTAATTATATGCACATTAACATACTAAATCATATACCCACTAGCGCCAAGACAGTTCCAGGAGCATCCATATTTGGATGTTAAAATGGGTAACACCACAGTTGCAAGAAATCTTCACCTCTTTCTAGGAATCTTCATGAATGTTTCACACCTTGGTTAAAGAAGCCCATAAAGGTATAAACCCCAAACCCCACTGGGAGTGACTCTTTCATGAGTATGAAAGAGTTCTCTTTTCTTGAATGTGTACTTTTCACTTTGCAATAAGTCTCTGTGCTTTCACTGTTTTCCAACTCATCCTTAAATTCCTCCTCACAACAGTGTTAAGAGCCTGGACACTGGCCAGGCCAACGTCCCACCTGCATTTAGGGACCTCCCCCAGCCCACCAGTATCACCAGGTAAAAACAAACTGAGGTAAGGAGGCCTTTAGTAAGGTTTTATATTTATCTTGCTAAAGCTTAGGCTGTGTTTATTATTTGTTGTAACTGTCAATGTCAGAGTCTAAAATTTACTTTGGTATCCTTGTTTTTTGTGTCCCCTCTGATCTTTTGGTTTCTCTACAGAGACTTCTTTTTTTTTTTTTTTTTTTTTTGAGACGGAGTCTCACTCTGTCCCCCTTGCTGGAGTGCAATGGCCGGATCTCAGCTCACTGCAAGCTCCGCCTCCCGGGTTCAGGCCATTCTCCTGCCTCAGCCTCCCGAGTAGCTGGGACTACAGGCGCCCGCCACCTCGCCCGGCTAGTTTTTTTGTATTTTTTAGTAGAGACGGGGTTTCACTGTGTTAGCCAGGATGGTCTCGATCTCCTGACCTCGTGATCCACCCGTCTCGGCCTCCCAAAGTGCTGGGATTACAGGCTTGAGCCACCGCGCCCGGCCGAGACTTCTTAAATAAGATCTGAGACATGCAGTTCTTTCAGTTGTATTTTCCCATTATTATACTGGAGCCACATTGAAGTGGTAGTAAAAGGTTGGGGGAGTGGAGGCCAGTGTTCTACAGCCCTGTGATCAGGTTTCAGTCTCTTAGTGAGCATATGCCCCTGGGCTGTGCCCTTATCAAGTGCTTCTCAGTTTTGTTTTGCCTTGTTTGTTTACCCTCTTAGGTGAGACTGGAGTGCCAGAGGGGGCTGACCTTGGGTATTTCCCTTCTTCAGGTCAGTTAGACTCTGATGAAAATCCAATAGGTTAGGTAGGCTCTGGTAAAATACTGTCTCTTGCAGGCGGGCCTTTTTAAGAAGAGCAGAATGCTGTGGCATCCTTCAAAATGGCAACTTTTTCCATCCCCGAGAAACACAAGGGAATTTTTCTCTGATGTCCACTGTGAGAACCTGGTAGGAGGTAAAAACTCACCAAATTGTGGGTGCATACACCTAAAACTGAGCCCCTCGGAGTTTTACATTCTCAAACGTGTTCATCCTGAGCCTCCAGCAATTCATTAGTTATAGTTTTAGGTTTTCTTATTCCAGTACTGGTTCCTGGAGAGGTGTTCATTCTTGGGCGTTTGCTCCAGTGTATTGTAATTGCTTGTATCTGCTTTTCTGTCTCTCCAATTCCAGGGATGTCAGTTTGCACTGTGGTCCCCGTTCTCTGATGGATCTAAGAAGTGTTGTTGATTTTTAGTTTGTTCACCTTTTATCTTGTAAGGACAAAAACGATAACTTCTAGGCATCTTATATGCCAGATTTGAAACCATTTTCCTCAAATACTGTCATTTTAAAAAGCGGGTATTTTATTTCCTTCAAATAGTGAGTAGTTTTAAGTTTTAATTTCTAATTGCTTCTGCATCTGAAGTCTTTGGGTATGAGTTTCTGTTCCTTGTTATTGATACAGAACGCCTGGGCCCCTGGCTAAACCCCACCCTTAAGCCTGGAACCCTAGCAGTAAGTGAAAACAGCTGACCCCATTTTTCTGCCCAAATGTTGCCTTTTTGGCCTGCCCTGCCCCTATCCTGTGCCCATAAAAAAACTTCAGCTGGCAGAGTAACGCAAGCGGCTGAGCGGCTGGGATACAAGTGGCTGAGCAGCAAGCAGAGAAGTAGCAACTGAGTGTTGGAGACCACGGATAGACGCGGCTAACTTCAAACGGTGCAGCTTCCCGGAAAGGTCACCTTCTTCGCGCACCGTCCCTTTCCCAATTCTCCATCCCGCTGAAAACCACTTTTATTACCCAATAAACTCCTCCACACACACTACCCTTCAACCCATTCATGGGACCTGATTCTTCCTGGATGCTGGACAGGAACCCAGGTGCCGAGAGGGCAGGGGCTCGGATGCTGCGGGGCCTACACAGAGCCTGTTCCCACCAGAGAGAAGTGACCCCGGGTTCCAGTATTCACTTCCTCCAGTTCCTGCACTCGCTTGCTTGCATGTCCCTCTCTCAAGAAGTGGCCAATGGCAGGCTGAGTGAAATGAGCCATTTCAGTTCTCGCCCACGAAGGGGGTCAAGGTCAAGGGAACACTCCCATCTCATCATTTCTATTGGTTCTCCTTTCTTTCTTTCTTTCTTTCTTTCTTTCTTTCTTTCTTTCTTTCTTTCTTTCTTTCTTTCTTTCTTTCTTTCTTTCTTTCTTTCTTTCTTTCAACACTCCCATCTCATCATTTCTATTGGTTCTCCTTTCTTTCTTTCTTTCTTTCTTTCTTTCTTTCTTTCTTTCTTTCTTTTTTTCTTTCTTTCTTTCTTTCTTTCCTTTCTTTCTTTCTTTCTTTCCTTTCTTTTCTTTTCTTTTCTTTTCTTTTCTTTTCTTTTCTTTTCTTTTCTTTTCTTTTCTTTTCTTTTTTTGACAGGGTCTTGCTCTGTCATCAGGCTGGAATGCAGTGGCGTGACATGGCTCACTGCAACCTCTGCCTCCCAGGCTCAAGTGATCCTCCCAGCTAGTCCCGAGTAGCTGGGACTACAGGCACACATCACTATGCTCAGCTAATTAAAAAATTTTTTTTTGTAGAGATGACATCTCACTATGTTACCCAGGCTGGTCTTGAGCTCCTGGGCTCAAACAATCATCCCATCTTGGCCTCCCAAAGTGCTGGAATTATAAATGTTAGCTACCATGTCTGGCCTTAGTTCTCATTTTCGGTAACTTCTTTCTTTGTGTAATCAAAAATCTTTCTGTGCCCCCCATGGCCCTTAAAAATTATTTGTGTATATTCTCAAAGGCCTATGTCAACAAAAAAGAGTCAAACTCTGTAAAATATTTAAAGAGGTTTATTATGAGCCAATCATGAGTGATCAAGGTGCAAGGCACAGTTTTAAGAGGTCCTGAGAACATGTACCCAAGATGGATGGGTTGAAACTTGGTTTTATACTTTTAAGGGAGACATAAGACATCAATCAATACATGTGAGGTATACATTGATTTGGCCTGGGAGTGTGGGACACTTGAAGTAGGTGATTCTAGGTCATAGGTGGATTCAAAAATTTTCTGATTCACAATTGGTTGAAAGAATTAAGTTATTATCTAAAGGCCTGGAGTCAATAAAAAGGAGTGTCTGGGTTAAGATAAGGGATTGCAGAGACCAAGGTTTTTGTTATGTAGATGAAGTCTCAAAGGTGACTGCTCTTAGAGGCAATAGATGGCAAATGTTTCCTATTCTGATCTTTAAAACATGCCAGACTCTCAGCTAATCTCTTCTGGATCAAGAAATGATCTACAGAATGTAAATTTCCCCCATAAGAGATAGCCTGGTAGGGCCATTTCAAAATATCACAAATATATTTTAGGGTAAAATAATGTCTTTCAGGGCCTGCTATCAGTCATGTGATGCTATACTACAGTTAGGTCTGAATTTGGTATCTTATTGTTACAGAGTCTGTTTTGTCAGTCTTAAGATCTCTGTTTTAATGTTAACGCTGCTCAATTGTTCCTAAATTCCACAGGGAGGAGACTATAATGAGGCATGTCTGACCCCCACCTTCCTGTCATAACGTGAACTAGTTTTCTAGGTTTACTTGGGAATCCCATTGGCTTAGAGGAGGTGGTCCATTCAGTTGGTTGCGGGGCTTAGGATTTTATTTTTGGTTTACACTAGGATAAAGATACCTCCCTCCAGAGTTGACTTGAGTTTACTTTTTCAGGTACCTGCAGAGAGTACAATCAGACTTGACATTTTTGGACCACTCAAATTATGCAAATTTGAGCAATTTCCATTGGACTATCAGAAAGTAGCTTGTTTTATAGCTACTTTTTCTGTCTCCCTCACCACCATTGTATCCTCCCTTCTAATTGTCTTTTTATCTTTTGATGTCTTTATCTCTCTCTCAGCACCATTCTATCCTCTCTCCCATTTTCCCATCAGGAGGTGGGAGATTTATTTCTAAGGAGTCACTATCCTGAGTGCCCTGAGTGGGGATAATTCTTTGACATCCTGGCTTAGCATGTGTGTGTGTGTGTGTGTGTGTGTGTGTGTGTGTGTAAGGAAAAGAAGGTTGCTCTATATGACTGTGTACCTTGGTTAGGACTTCAGATTCTGGTTTGCCCTTTTTTAACATAGAGAACCCATCAACACTTTAGATCAGTTTTGCAGCCATTTCTTCTTCTTCTTTTTATTTATTTATTTATTTTTGATGTGGAGTATCATTCTGTCACTCAAGCTGGAGTGCAGTGGCACTATCTCGGCTCACTGCAACCTCTGCCTCCTGGATTTAAGCGATTCTTCTGCCCCAGCCTCCCGAGTAGATGGGATTACAGACGCTCACTACCATGCACAGCTAATTTTTGTATTTTTGACGGAGACGGGGTTTCACCTAAAATGGAGACTCCTGACCTCAAGCGATCTGCCCTTCTTGGCCTCCCAAAGTGTTGGGATTACAGGTGTGGGCCACCGCACCCAACCAGCCATTTCTTCTTGATTGTCAAATGCACTTAGAGTACCAGCAGTATGGCGTGTCAGCTTAATCCTCAAGTTCTCAACTCTTCCTCTATTTTAAATCTAGTAGTCACTTTGTATCCTTTTGAGCCTTTGCTATTTAGTATTTAACAAATATTTTACCTAGAATTTTCTTTCTTTTTTTTTGAGACAGAGCTCTGTCACCCAGTCTATATCTCAGCTCACTGCAACCCCTACCTCCCGGGTTCAAGTGATTCTTCCACCTCAACCTCCCAAGTAGCTGAGATTACAGTCGCCCGTGACCACACCTGGCTAATTTTTATACTTTTGATAGAGACAGTGTTTTACCATTCAGCATTTTACCGTTTTGGCCAGGCTGATCTCGAACTCTTGACCTCAAGTGATCCACCTGCCTCATCTTCTTGAAATGCTTGAATTACAGATGTAAGCAACCACGCCCAGCCTAGAATTTTATTTTTTTTCTGCCAAAAAATTAGTTCAAATGACCAATCAGAACCAGACATCTCTGATCTTGGATGGTCCAAAAATGTCAAGTCTGATTGTTTTCAAATTGTGACTTGATGACTCTTTTGGACTTTTGTTCAAAGGTCTGTCAGCACAACTTTTATACCAATCCTAAACATCCATTTTCAAAATCACTTGAACTTGGAATTCTTTAGAGCAGAGTCTAAGCCAATTTATTCTGTACCGATATTTATTCTTATCCACTGGACTGGTTCTGGTCCTGGGTAGAGGATAGGGGAGGGGCGGCTAGTCCTGCTTTGGTGCATGGTCTCGTAGGCATGAGATTTCAAACTGTTCATTTATATACCTATTTTATCTGCTCTTCCCTCAGGTTTTACTCCACTGGGGATTTTTTAATTTGGGGGTCATGATTGACCTTCTAGTTTTCTTCCTCTCCCTCACATTGACATTATCTCTTGTGTGTTAATTCTTTACAGTTTTCAGACTATTTAGTTATTTATGATTTTATCTTTCTGCACGACATTAGGAATCTAGAGTGCCTAGATCCAAAATATAGCTGTTCCGCTTTCTAAGCCAAATCCCCTTGTCAAGTCATAAACAATGACATTCATTGAGTTCTTATTGTGTGTGCGAAGTGTTTTACTCATTATCTTGCTGAACCTTCATTTTTCTCTTATGTATAATTATTTTGGTTATTTTTAACATTAGTATTATATGTGAAAAAAAAACTATGCCTTAGTCAGATTGGGCTGCCATAATAAAATACGATAGACTGGTGGTTTAAACAACAGAAATTTATTTCCTCACAGCTCTGGAGGCTGGGAGTCAAAACTCAAGGTGCCAGCATGGTTGAATACTGGTGAGAGCTCTCTTCCTGGCTTGCAAATAGCCACCTTCTAGGGGTCATATGTACTTACAGGGCCTTTCCTTGGTGCCTGTGTGTTCAGAGACAGAGAAGGAGAGCAAGTTATGTAGTGTTTCTTCTTGTAAGGGTATAATTTCATCATGAGTGCCCCCCCTCATGACCTCACCTAAACCTGATTATCTCCCAAAGGCCCCATTTCCAAATACCATCACACTGAAGGTTAGGGTTTCAACGTATGCATTTATATGGGAAACAGGAGCGAAGACACAATTTAGTCCACTGCAAACAATCTAACAGATTTTGCACACTTTAATTATTATCATTTTCTTGTCCTTTTTTTTTCTTTTTCTCCTTTCAAATGTACCTTCTCTCTTTAAACCAGTTTGAATCTTGGGAAGTCATTTAATACAAAAATATTCTTTTTATAGATGACGAAACTAAGACTCAAAGAGATTAATTAAAATTTTCAAAATCGTATAGGTAACTTGTGGAAGAGTTAATTTAGACTTACGGGGAGTCACAAAAATAGTGCAGAGTTCTTGTAGCTCAGATTCCCCTAATGTTAACATTTCATATAGCAATGGTATATGATCAAAACTAAGGTATTAACCCTGGTACAATACTGTTAATTAAGCTATAAATTTTCTTCAGATTTTACCAGTTTTTCCACGGATTTCCTTTTTCTATTTCAGAATTCAATCTAGTATTCCACATTGCATTTAGTTGTTATGTGTCCTTAGTCTCCTCCAATTTCTGATAATTCCTTAGTTTTCTTTTGTCTTTCATGCACATGCGACTTTTGGAAAACTCTGGTTAAGCTGTTTTTTATAGTATGTCCTTACTTTTTGTTTCTCTGATATTTTTTCATGATTAGATAGCAATGATTCATTATTAGGAAAAAATCCCACAGACATGACATGTCCTTTTAGAAAATCATATTGGGGAATGCATGATGTGTTCTACAGCTGGTGAGGTTGACATTTATCACTTGGATAAGGTGGTATCTTTTCACGTTTCTCCACGGTAAAGACGCTATTTTCCTTTTTAAATTAATACATATTTGGTGGGAGATACTTTGAGATACTTCAATTATTTACGGAGGATGGTGTATCCATTAAGAGATGAATGTGCTTAATGGTCATTATTCTTGATTTGTGTTGAGCACATCCATTTTTTCCTTCTCTTTTTGTTTCTCTCTAATCTCAGAGATGGACTTTGATAAAGGTCATGAACAAAATGACCCAAAGGAGACAACACAGACCAACTCTTCCCTTCACCTCCTTCACTGGACAGGGAATGCTTTGATGGGAAAAATAAAGAGATTGTTGTGGTCTTTCTCTAGGTTCTTTTTTCCTCTCCTCTGTTAGAATAGAAGTTGAGGCAGACTCTGTTAACTGAGGAAGTTACCCGTCAGGTTTAAGAGAGTTATAAAGGGACCAGAAGAAAGGAAATGGAGCAAGAGGAAATAAGGAGATAGGGAAAGGAGGAATACAAATCTGCTCAGTCCAGAACTTTTGGAAAAAAGTATGGTGGGGCAGCCTAGGAAGAAGGATATGCATTTGGCTGTGGTTTCCCTATGGAATATTTTTCAGGATTCCAAGCAATGGAGGAGGGGGTAGATGGCCGGTCAAGGTGAAGTTAACACCCTATGGACTGGGAATTCCTCAATGATCTCTGCTCTTTACTTTTCTGTTGATAATGCCAATCCCATGTCTTTAAGTTTGACAGTGGAAAGCAGACCTTCTTTGGGAGGGATACCCACTTCTCAGAATCTTTCATTTTTTTCCATACTGCTCCTAAGTTTGAAAAATTAACTTCTGAAATGGATAATATAGCCAGTCTAAAGCACCTTGAAATCTACCAGTTTATCAGAGACAAAGAGTTGTTTTTGAATCAATCACTTAGGACTCTATATTAGTTTCCTATTAATGCTTTAACAAATTGCCACAAACTTAGTTGCTTCAAGTAACACGAATGTACTTATTTATTATTTATTTATTTTTTGGAGACAGAGTCTCACTTTGTTGCCCAGGCTGGCATGCAGTGGTATGATCATGGCTCATTGCAGCCTTGAACTCCTCAGCTCCAGTGATCCTCTCTACTTCAGTCTCCTGAGTAGCCAGGACTATAGGTACACACCACTACATCTGGCCTTTTATTTTTTGGATGGGATCTTGCTGTATTGCCCAGGCTGGTCTTGCACTTCTGGCCTCAAACAATCCTCCTACCTCAGCCTTCCAAAGTGCTGGGATTACAAGCATGAACCACTTCACCCAGACTCACAAATGTATTAATTATCTTACAGTTTCTTTAGCTCAGATATCTGAAATGGTTCTCACAGGGCTAACATCAAGATGCCTGTGTTCTTCATTGGAGGCTGTGGGAAAGGATCCACTTCCAGGCTCATTCAGGTTGTTGGCAGCTTCCTGTGGTTGTGAGACTGAAGTCCCTGTTTCTTGTTGGTTGTTGGCTGGAGGTCATTCTTAGCTCTTAGAGTCCAACCACATTTGTCAAAACCTGCAATGGTGGGTCAAGTCCTTCTCACTGTTCATATCTCTCTATCCTTTACTTCTGCCTCATTCTTCCTGATTTCCTTTTGTCTCCTCTATCTCATTGATTTCAGATGAAGAAGTTTCTGAGCTTTTAAGGGCTTGTGTGATTGCACTGGGCCTGCCTGGGTAATCCAGGGTAATTTCTCTGTCTTAAGGTCACTTTTACCATGTAATGTAACATATTCACAAGTTCCAGGATTTAAGGCGTGGATATCATTGGGGGGGCTATTATTTGACTATCATAGGCTCAAACAACACAAAAGGGAGGTTTTAAAAGGAGATGAGGGAAGAGATGTGGGGGCAGGCCACATCCTGGGAGTACAGTGATGGGTATGGGCAACTGAGAGGAGCAAGAAGGTGTTGGTCCTCTGAGTGGGTAAGAGATAAGGCTTTAAAACTAGAGATTTCCAACTGGAGGCAGAGGTGGTAGAGGACAATGTTGCTTTCTTCAATGTGCCTAAACTGCTTTTGCTGAGGAAAGTCAATGGGGTATAGAGTGTGGTTGATCTCTGGAGCACTCACGTTGCCTGAAGATTGTGTAGATCTCTATCCAGCCTCAGATAGGCCAACTGTAGAAGACAAAGCAAGATTTGGGGAATACTGGAGTGAATGACCTGCTGGTTCTAAGGCACAGGTTTCTGGCCATCTGTTTGCTTTGCTGGCAGTCCTAATCGTCTGGCTCTGCCTGTCCACAGCACTGGTTTTGATGGTGCTGGTTTTTAAGAAGCTCCTGCACACTCCATGTCCATGCTGACTCCCCTCCCTGCATTCTACTTTCTCCTAAGGGAGCTCCGGTGTGGTCCTGTCATTGGAGGCTAGGACGCTGGGCTCAGACACATGTGGTACAATGGACTCTTCATTGCCTTGTCTCCCATTTGCTCAGCCCACTTTTTATCCCAGTCACTACTAGGACAGCCAGCTTCACACAGGTGCAACCTGACATCTCCTTACTTGCTTTCTGCCTCAGGATCATCCAACACCATGGCGGAGATACTCAGAAATTAATTGGCATCTACATGTACAATTTAGAAGTGAAAGGGAGTTATAACCCATGGAATAATCTTGGGTGAATGAGAAATGGGAACTTGAGATAATGCTCCCCTGAGGGGGATGTTTCTGAAGTGCATTCTATATTAATTCTTTAGAGGGTCCCAAGGAAATTAATGTCCAATTGTCCACAGGAGTGACCAGCTCTTCGTACTGACTTTTTACCTGTCCCAATTTTATCCTGCTACCTGACTTCTATTTCCTGGAATTGCTTCCCAAAATAAATTACCTGCATGCAAGCCCTATGTCAGCTTCTGCTAAGGGTGTGTGCCAACTGTATTAGTTGGTGAAGTGGAGGAAAACCCAAGTCAGGATAAAAATATTTTAATAAGACAAAGCTCAGTCTTTCTTTACAATATTCATCTATGAGTTGGAAGCAAGGCCTAGGAAAAAATAGCCGGAGGCATCTCTTACCACAACACCTGACTTTTGGGGAGATCCATAGCTCTGTAATGCCCTTTAAACAGCAGGCCAAGTTGTAGATGACTTGCTTGTGTAAATAAAAGAGGCAGAGAAGCATAGAGGCGCATAGTACTAGTGCTGTAAACAGCTTATATAGATAACTTGAGGAAACAAAGTAGAGAGCCTATGATATATCAATTAGTAAAATGAATTGATTGTTGTGTTTTAAGCATGCTCTTTGGAAGAAATTGGGAGGAGGCAGAATAGAGGCAGAATCTTCATACATCTTTTATCTTTAAAAAAGTGCAATAGGAGCTTGGGAATGAAAAATCTTTAGGGATGCTTAAAATGTCAGGCAGCATAAGGCTAGAATGAAAACAAACACAGTAGAAAAGAGGAATACTAGGAGGAGGAATAGGCCATGAGTAAAATATATAATTTTAAAGTACTGGCTCTGCTTCTTTTCCACCTGTGAGACCTTGTTTCTAGTGGCTTAACATAACTGAACTGCAATTTTCTTATCTGGAATTTGGGGATAGATAGTAATAATTTTGTCCTGATAGATATGTTGAAAGAATAAAATTTATGTAAGAATAAATTATATACATATATGTATATATACATGTATATATAATTTTATGGTGTATACATATAATTTTGTATATGTATATATATGTGTATACATATACAAAAATTAAAATAAGCATACATTTAGTGAGAACCTACTATATAACAGGACTTCCCTGGGCACTAAGCAATAAAGAGATGAGTGTGACATTCCCTTTGAGGACTTACCAAGTTATGAAGAAGACAGAAACAGGTGCAGGTATGAATATATAGAAGGCAATGCCATTAATGGAGGAAAGAAAAATCTGAGAAATCTAGAAAAGAACCAATCAATCTTTCTGGGTGTAGGAAATTAGCAGTTTACATCTAAGCTAGAAATTAGTAGGTTTCTTTAGGCATAGCAAGAAGTGAAATAGGACGGAGATGGCAAGGGCATTCCAAGAAGGTAGAAGAGCAGAACTATATGATGTGCAAGTTAGAAATAGAGAATGAAGAAGTTAGCAAGCTTGTTTGGAACCTGCTAAATTCAAAGTTTCCATAGTGCCCCCAGAGTGTAATTGTTCAGTGAGTAGTTGGAATCTAAAGTCAGAGACTCAAGTGAGGGGATGAAGCTGGACATAAGGACTGCTCAGAGAAAGTGAGTGTGTTGAGTGAAGCTATAATTGGCTCAAGGTAGATAGGGAAAGGAAGATGAAATAGGATGTCAAATTACGTGTTTTGACTGAGACATCAAAATACAACAGATATAAAAAAATTACAAATGAGATATCAGATCACTAGGTAGAAATGTAAAACTAGGTGTTTGAGGATGTTTTGCTAGTTCTCTCACCAACAAGGAAAATATGAAAAGATCTAAAGAGATTGATAGAATTTCTAATGAGAACTTCTTTGGGGAAAATTGGTTCTGTGATTCCTAGTATTTTTCATCAAGTCTTGGCAAAGGACTTCAAAGGAGATCACTTGGAGAGTTTAACATGTAAACCTTGTATTAAGAGTGGGAGAACTATTGATTGATATCTAATCTATGCCTAGGGAATCATACAGTGAGAGAGAGGCCACCTGGTCTAGCCTCAGGTAGCAGGACAGTGGGAGATTATTGCACTTCCTTCTGATGGTGTGTTTAAGATGCATGATTCTGGAGAAGGGATGTGGAACTCATGGTAAGAATATTAGTACAATGTCATTTAAAAATGATCTTGACCAAAAAAATTTATGTCAGAGTTCTAGTTGGAGGCTTCAGTAGGAGAGCCTCCAAAAAAATCTTCTAATTTGCTCATGACAGGAAGAGTTAGCTTTTAATTTCTGCCAGACTCTGAGATAACAGACCCATCTTGAGACAGTACCAGTCAGGGTAGAACTTTGGCATTCTTTTCCTCTCCTCCCATGGTAAGTTTAAAAACAGTGATTAGGAGAAAGTAAGAAAAAGAGCAAAAGTGAATCAAACCTCCTTTCTTGAAGGTAGTTAATCGGCTTTCAATCATGCCCTATTTGGGGTATAAGGAGGGGAATAAGGGCTTATGCTTTTGAAGAGTTATAACTTTGAATGAAGATTTAAGTACCAATTAATATATTGAACTAGAACTTTCTAATGTCCAGACTGAGACTTTGTGACTTAAATCATTCTTTGGCTTTATTTATTTCCCCCGGGTGTCTGCCCAGATTTTTATCCAGGAACACGAAAAAGATACCTCCCAATAAAAAAGTATAAATGTACAATGAAACACCAAAAACAAATTGCATCTCACAAGTTGTGCTGTATCAAGCCTTTATATGAAGAGGATTCAGACAAAGAGAGCCTAAAAAACCAGAGAAGTCAATGAGATTAGAGATGTAAAAATCAAGAAAATGAAAAGTATCAAGCATAGTACTAGTACAGGAGACAGACGTTTTCATCCCGACAATGAGCACAGTCTGGATAAACTGTAAAATCATAATATTCTTTTTTTAAAAACCCATCATCAGAGATCTGAGGTTTCAGTGTATTCTAGATGAAGTAAATCCGGAAAGGGATGAGCCCTTTCTAAGCGAGAAGAATCTCATAGCTGCATGGTAGAAAAAGGAGTGAACCTACCATGAAAGAGGTAATGAGAAGCCAGTCTGTTTCTCAATGAACTTTTCATGGATACATGTGGACTGGCATGACAGGCCAGAATTTGGAAGCCCTCATTAGTCACAGGAGAGTCTGTATTCACCTAGCAACTCTTCCCATGGACCTGCACTGAGTGTACGTGGGCACTGTCCTAAAAAGCTGCACCAGGAGCAGAAGAACTGAGAGGGATTTCCCCCTGGGTATAAGGGGTTTTTCTAAGAGCAAAGCAGGGCCCAGCTGGGCGCAGAGCAGAAGAGGTGAAAGAAATGTCTATAAATTTCAGGCCAGGAACAGTGGCTCACGCCTGTAATCTCAGCACTTTGGGAGGCCAAGGCGGGCAGATCACCTGAGGTCAGGAATTCAAGACCAGCCTGGCCAACATGGTGAAACCCCCTCTCTACTAAAAATATAAAAATTAGCCAGGTGTGATGGCAGGCACCTGTAATCCCAGCTACTCCGGAGGCTGAGGCAGGAAAATTTTTTGAACCTGAGAGGTGGAGTTTGCCGTGGGCTGAGATAGCACCACTGCACTCCAGCCTAGGCTACCAAAAAAAAAAAAAAAAAAAAAAAATTCAGTGGGTCTTTTCCAAGTACAGTATGGTGGTCCAGTGAAGGCTGGGAACAGGCCTGCAGAAGATATAGTTCTTCTAAAATACAGTGAGCCAACATTAGAGCTCGAGAGCAAAGAAAATTCTTTAGTGACTGAAACAGTTGTCAACACAGCTGAGGAGAGAGAAAGCCCATAATGTGAAAAGTAGTGCCAAAGAGATCTACAGATTATCACAAGTACACAAATTCTGAGCACTGCTGGAGGGAAAGGCCTAATCCCTACTTTCAATCATGCCCTATTTGGGGTATGACGAGGGGAATAAGGGCTTATGTTTTTAAGGAGTTATAACTTTGAAAGAAGATGTGAATACCAGTTAACATATTGAACTAGAAATTTCTAATGTCCCCCAAAATAACTGAAACTATTAGTAAGCTAAATATAACCCAGTTGCTAAAAATCCCATATCTTGCTCAAGTGGAGATTAGATTCACTTTGCCCCCAAACTCTTTTCCGCCTGGGATGGGAAGAGGTATACTTTTTTTTTCTGGGAAGAAATATCATTTATTTCAGTCTTTATTGTCCTTTTACACACGATGTCTTATATACAATAAAAATTATAAAACATAGAAAGAAGGTAGAAAATGTAAGCCATAATAAAAAAAAGTCAGTTGGAGACCCACAAATGGTTCTGATACTGGAATTAGCAGACAAGGACTTTAAATAATCAATTATAACTACATTAAATATTTCAACAGAAAAATAAAAAGTATAAAAAGAGCCACCTGGAAATATTAGAAATAAGAAATACAACATCAGAAGAATTCATTCAATGACCTGAACAGCAGTCTGGAAACATGAAAAGACATTATCAATAGAAATATAGAAAATTGTCCAAAGTGAAAATCAAAGAGAAAAAATAATGGAAACAGAACCAAACAGAATGTCTGAGACCTGTGGGACAATATCAAAGGTTAAGAATACATATAATTAGAATTTCAGAAGGAGAAAAGGACAAGATAGTAGTGCAGAAGAAATATTTAAATGGATAATAGTCTAGAATTCTTCAAAATTGATGAAAAACATCACCATAGATCCTAAAAGTTTAGCAAACTCCAAAGAGAAAATGCAAAGAAATGATACAAATATGTCATAATCAAACTGATGAATACCAGATATGAATGGAACAACATAAGAATGTTGGCTGATTATGCCAAGTGCACTTATTAGAAATAATGAAGGTAGAAGGCAATGAAATAGTATTTTCAAAGTGCTGAAAGGGGAAAAAAAAAGCCTGTCAACCTAGAATTCTATATTTATTAAAAATTTCAGTCAGATAAGAGCAGAGATAATTCCTCTTCAGCAGACCTGAACTACAAAAATAACATAGGATATGTATCTGATATCAGATGGAAGTTGGTTTTTCAAGAAGGAATGAAGAGCTCTACAAAGAGTAAAACTGTGGGTAAATGTAAAAGATCTTTCTTTTTAAATTGTTGTTAAAAAACTAATGACTATTAACACAGAAATTTGTAACAATATAGGGTGAGTATGAAGAACTGACCAGCTCTGTGGTGTGTCTTGTGGGATTAGGACCAAGAGTTCAACTGGGGTGGTAGAGTCCAGCAGGGTGGGGCCAAGGAGGCAAATCTGGGTGATTAGGACCAGTGTGGCAGTGGCCAAGAGAGGATCAGAGACTGGTTAAGTGAAGAGAGATTGAGCACATAAGTAAATATTTTGAGTACAATGGCATCCAGTTTTTCACTATTAAAGGAGAAAGTTACAAATATGGCTGGGCATGGTGGTGCATGCCTGTAATCCTAGCACTTTGGAAGGCTGAGGTGGGAGGACTGCTTCAGCCCAGAAGTTCTAGACTAGCCTGGGCCACATAGTGAGACCCCATCTCTAAGAAAAAATTAAAAAATTAGTTGGGCATAGTGGTATGTGCCTGTAGTTCGAGCTAGTCAGGAAGCTGAGGTGGGAGGGTTGCTGGAGCCCAGGAGGTCAAGGCTGCATGGGCCATGATGACGCCACTGTACTTTACCCTGGGCAACAGAACAAGACCCTACCTCAAAATGAAAACAAACAGGGAAAGAGGGGAGGTCACAATAAACTCTGTAGTGTTGGATTGGAATTTAGGTATTGGTGTAAACTCGTGGTTTTACATCTATCTGTTTATTTACCTACCTATGTATCTAAAAAATGTACATATAGACACAAAATAGAGATGAATAGAAATAAATGTAGATGTAGGTGTGTGTGTGTGAGTATTTATGAGGTTTGCCCATTGACTGGACCTAGAATCAATGGCACTCAGGAGCAGTAAACACACTAAATACCATTATCCACTAAAAGAAACGAGGATTTCCTAAAGAAAATCATTGTGTTTTTTGTTTGCCTGTTTGTTTTTGTTTGTTTGTTTGTTTCTTTCTTTTTTAGACTTGGTGTCTCCCTGTATTGCCCAGGCTGGAGTGCAGTGGCATAATCAGATTATGTCTCCTGGGCTCAAGTGACCTTCCTGCTTCAGTCTCCCAACTGGCTGGGATTACAGGTGCATGCCAGTATGCTTGGTTAAATTTTTTATTTTTTTAGGGATGGCGTCTTTCTGTGTTGCCCAGGCTGGTCTCCAACTCTAGGTCTGAAGTGACCCTCTCACCTATGCCTGGAAATAATGATGCTTGAGTCATGGAAAGTACAAGATGTGTCTGCAACATTTTCATGTGTTGGAAAGTAAGAAAGTGCTCAGAGTGATGGGGATATGACAGAAGGATATAAGAATCTGCTCCTTTGAACTTCTACTGGCCAAATTTGGAACAATTTGTACATACAAATAAATAATGGGTTATGATTTACTCAGTACAATAGAAATCCATAATTCCATACTAACATAAACAATGGAATGGATGGATGAGAAGGGATAGTTCTACTTTGGAGTAAAATGTCAACTAATAAGTGTTGAAGTAATATAGGCATTAGAAAAATCACCATTTTTCAATCATCGTAACATTAAATGACTCAGACAAGAATCACCAATGGATGTTAAAATTTGTGGGTAAAAGTTAGAATAAGAGCAAGATATTTTTGTATTGCCAAAGCGTTTCTCCACGAATTACTTATTAACCGATAATTACAAAATACGAATTAACTTTATAGTGAAGCTAGTTGGTAAACTCCATTTTAATCAAGTTAGTATCATCAGTAATTGGACAAATAGACATTATGTGCTTCCTGGTATGTTTCATCATGATGAATACAGCATATATTTTGTGATATTCATGCAAAAATATATAAGTTGAATAAAATTATGAGAAAATATCAAACAGATCCAAATTGAGGGCTATTTTACAAGGCAACTGGCTGCATGTGACTATAATTTTTCTTTCTTTTTTAAAATAGAAGCAGTCAGATGAGCTGCCAGCTTCCATTCCAGTACAATATATAAATGGAATGCTTTCAATAGGACAAGATGAAAGGGAAAAGAGTTAGCCAGCATAGGCAAGGTTTAGTAAAGACCCCTCTTCTCTCTACACATCCCTAACGTCAATTAGAGACTTGCTTTCTAGCTAACTCCTTTTTTAAGACAAAATCCCTTATGAAAGTTAAACCTTATATTCTCACCTTAGTATAAATTTCTTTAATCAGATAATTAAATTGCTTTCTTTTGAATACTTATCTCAGAATCACAAACAGAGTTTTTTTGCTTTTAATTAATTTATTTTTTGGGGTGGCAGTAGTGACTCGGAGCATGTAACACTTAGGAGAGAAAATTCAATCAGAGAGTGGAGAAGCTTTGGGAAGCTGAAGGGTAGCTGAAAAACACTGCTCCCTGAAAAAGTGAGAAGGATAAGGGAACAGCTGAAGACTGGAAGGAGAGGAGGCCCAACCAAAATTTTTCCTTCATGTAATTTTGTGTATGTGTGTGTGTAGACTCAATTCTTTGTCTTCACGCCCTGAAAAATCACCCAAATGACCATTGTCCTATGGGATGAAGGTAATTACCAATTCCTTGAACAGAACTAATAGGCAGTCAAGATAGTTTCCCAGGAAATAAATGGCGAGGTTGCAGCCGTCACTCATCCAATCAGAGTACTAAAAAACAAGCCATTCTCATCTGGGAGGAGTTGTTGCCCTATTAGATACATGTGGCTGGAAATGTTATCTGGGTTGCAGAAAGATTTTACCAAAAAAAACCCCTGCTTTTCTTTGTTCTAATGCCTCAGAAATCTGTCCCCCATGCTATCTGATCATCCTGTGGCCAATCCCTAAAAGGAAAACTGTTCCAGAATGGGATATGGGACATTGAAATCTCAGATAAGTAAAAAACAATATATACAGTCACTAAATAATGCTTCCTGTAAGTAGGCCGTAAGAGAGCAGAGGTTGCTCTTATCAAACAAAGGCTAAGAGAGAAAGAAAAAAATTTAGACCACTTTGCCATGTCCATGTAGCTTTTAATTATATTGTCTTTTCAGATTCTAATATGGGAGAGAGGACCCATGTTGGAATGGCTGTGGTCAGTTGTCTACAGAGCCACCCTCTATATTGTTCAGTGGGACCTCACATGGCAGAATAAAGACCTATAGTTATAGGTGACAGTTCCAGCAATGCAATTTACTAAATGAGAATGTCATAAATGCTCTAGTGCTAAAGAGATTCATGTTAGAATGCTGAAGGTTGGAGAATAAATTTAAGTGTCATTTGGGGGTAGGCTTGGTGACCAACTAATCTGTGTGCCCAGGGCTCTCCTGTTCCATGTTGTGAACACATCTCAGTTCCAGGCAAACCTGGACAATTGATCACCCACCCAGCAGACCAGGCTTGATGATTTATAAGGCTTTTTTCAAACCCTAAAATCCCTTTATTCTGATGCATGTATGTATAGGTGCAGTGTTGCTTTCATGAACTCTATAAAAGAAAACAATAATGGTGTCACTCACTTGGTCTAGAGGGCAGAGCGATAGACTGGGTGGTTCTACCAGTAAACCACTGTGTGACCTTGGGAGAAACCTTTCCTCTGTGAGTCTTTTTTTCCCCAAAGAGAAAGGATTCACAGGAATCTTTTATAAGAGTCTTTCCACCTCTACCATTCTATGACTTTTTCCTGTGCATTTGAAGTGTTTCATGCTAGTCTTGAGAAGATGCTCTTGCATACCAATTCTCCATTTACCTGTGGGTGAGGAATGCAAGTGTGTAGAAAAAGTAAGGTGTAAAAAAGTCAGCCAAAAAAAAAAAAAAAAAAAAAAAGAAAGAAAAAGAATTCAGAGCTTTTATTCCAAGGAAATCAGAGGATATTTTATACATCTATTCATTTTCCATCACTGAATTCCTTTTGGGGGCATAACAAACAAACCCCCCCTTCCCCCATTTTAGCTACAGAGAGAAAAAGAAGTTTGTCTAAGGCTACACAGTAAATTAATGACAAAGGTAAGACGTAGAGTTTATGTCTCCAGGACTGCACTATTTCCCTGCCAGGCTGTGCTGCCTATGAAGTGTCCCTAATTAAAGTACCTGCTCCCTTCTCTTTCATTTTTGAACCAAAGAGGGAAGCATTATGTCTGATAAAAGAAAACATAGTAGATAGGGAGTAATTTTCAGGCTCCTGCTCTTCTCCCAACTCATTGTCCAACCCTTGGCATTGTTGACAATTTCAGATACGGGTTAAATACAGCAAGGGGAAGTCAATGCTACACCTTAAAAATTAATTGTTCAAGTACTAGGTCATTTCAGAGTAATGCACCGTGAAATTATGTTATTCTCTAGAAGAATTTCCATAAAGTTTAACATGCCATGACACATTCTTTTTCCATTGGAGTTAGTTTTTTAAAAAGTACATAAAAAGAGTCTTTGGAGTCCAGGGGTGTGTGTAAACCTTGCTGCAGACAAAGCAGAATGTGTTAGGCAGGGCTTTCAGAGCAGCAGATGCCGTGGGATCGCTGCTAAGGGAGACTCCATTACCCAAGCATTGCCTATAAAAGCACAGCCCGGGCTGGTATCTGTGGAGGCAAGCGCGGAAGAAGTCATTAGTCTTGGTGCTTTTTTACTGTTATTCACACTGGGATAATGAGATTATTGGAATATTTTTTTTTCCTAATGAGAATGAGACAGAATACCTTGGTCTCTAAATGATTTAGTCACAGAGGGAACACATTACTCTTCCCTTGATTGCTGTCAAACGCTGGAAAATTGGAATATTATACTGATATTTATCGTGATGGGCAATATTTTTCCTGCCTTCTAGGTGTCAAATGAGATGGGAAAAATATTTGTCTGAAAAGCAGACTCCTTTACAAGGTTTACGGAAAGGAAGACAAATGAAGATGCAGGATAAGGATCTGGGGGCGGAGGTTAGAAGGATAAGATAATTGGAGGATGACTTTTTGCTATTTCTTCTTTTTTTTTTTTTCCAACAGTAAAACTATCCCCTTGTTTTAATTTCCTACAGACTTCTCTTCCAGTTAACTCACCAGTGTTTGGGGTTAATTAGACACTGTTTAAATTCAGAATAGAAGGTTAATTTCAAGGGGAAAAGGGTTTGTGTTGGTCTGGAGGTCATTAGTGGCAGCTAGTTAATTTGTGTTTCTTGGAAAGGAATAACATTCTGGGGCGGGAGAATTTTTTTGTAGGGGGAGGTAAGAAGGATTTTTCAGTCTTATTCTCAAACACCTTTCACCTGATACTTGTCAGCCCAAAGTTTATGGGACCAATACAGACCAACTGGTTGGCCTGGTGCAATGAGATTCAACGCTGATCATATATGGCTTCGCAGCCAAGGTGAACAAAGAAATCCCGAGTTCTAACTTCTTCTCCTGCCCCACCACCGAACTTCTTCTTCACGAAGGTCTGAAACATCTGAAAAACAGACAAACAAAAAATTAACAAGCAAAATATTCCATGCTGTCATTATGTGCTGGCTTTCAGAAGGCCATCACCCTGTTTCTACATTACAGTAAGACATTTCAGTGTTCTTGATGTAACAGGTGGAAGAATCTTACAGCATGAGCATTAGTCCTCTGATTTGCAGATACCATTCTTCATTAAATTCATTCAGAGATCTTATAAATATAGAAATTTCGGCTCACCCTCTGTGGGCTTATTCATCTGTATTTTACAATTTCACAGAAAATTTCGTTGCAGACTGTCCTCAGTATTTGAGAATGAATGAAATCCAACAGACATGTTATTATAGAAGAGGGCAGGGCTTCTCAGGAAGTAAATTGACTTGTCTAAGACAACACAACTAACAAGTGACAGAGCGGGGACTTGGTCTCAGAGCTAAATGTGGTGGGATTTGCTTGATCCATGCTGGATCCTTGTTCTCTTAATGCCTCAGTGGCCTGGTCTCCTCCTTCCTCCCTTTCCTCATTTAGCAATGTGGCATGTGAATTGTCAGTAATTAATAGTTCTATGTTGTTTGTTGACATCTTCCTCTGTGCCTTCCTCTGAGGCTCTGAGACATAATCCTTACTCTTAAGGAACAATTAGATTTGCAGAAGCAAAACACATAGCCATAAACATAAACTATGATGGCTGTTATAGGGAAAGGAGATGCTCTAAACGCTTAGGATAGTTGAGGAGGGGGCCAGAAATAGACATAGAAGACAATGTGGAAATGAGTGAGATGCATGATGGTAGCTGCATCATGTGGTCAAACTGAACACCTAGAAGCTTCTGGAAGCAGTTTTACATTTCATTATCAACTTATCTGTCATTTTGTATCAAAATGTCTTCTGAGATCAAGAATTGTATCTTCTTGCCATGAATCCCCAGAAGGGTAAAATTCCTTAGTTCCAGGAAAGAGGGCATTCATTTAGCATGGATAAAATTGTCAAAATCCAGCTCCTCCATAAAATTTCCCACCCCTGGCTAAGAACCTCTCCTTTGAAATTCTAAAACCTACCTCTATGGTGAATGTAGTAAAATCTAACTTATAATATTGGTATTTGTGTCTATAATTTAGCCCCAACTGAACTGTATGCAATTTGAAAGCAGAAACCATGCATCTTGTTCATTTCTGTATCCCACTGCTGAAGATTTCTAGTGGGTCTTGCCTGTAATTGGCACCTGATCTCTTTGTATTGAATTAATTGAGCAGGCAAAAAGTGCCATGGAAGGGAAACCCCTAATGCGGTGAATGGTTTTCTACTGCACCCTGACATATACCTCCCGTCTCAGTCTGTTTGTGCTGCTATAACAGGATACCACAAAATAGGTAATTTATAAAGAACGGATATTTATTTCCTCACAGTTTTGGAGGCTGGGAAGTTTAAGATCTGGTTGGTGTCTTCTTACTGCATTGTCTCACGGAGGAAGGCAGAAGGGTGAGAGAGAGCAAGAGGGGCCAAACCCACCCCCCAATATAATAAAATCTCTCCCAACATAATGCATAAATCCATCCATGAGGGCAGAATTAAATTTCAACATGAGTTTTGCAGGGCGCAAACATTTAAAACATTGCACCTGTTTTGTCACTTGCCACTTCTTTCTTTTTCTACTTTGATGTCTTCCCAAGAGTCATTGCAGGTTGTCAGATAATGTCTTACTTGTCTCTTTTACCTCCTACTTTGCCTTATTCATTTTCCTTGCTCAGAGTCACCAACAGGAACATTACTTAGTCCATTAGTGGGTCTATAAGATATAGGAAAAAAAATACAAAGTGTTTTTCTCTACTCTCACACAGTCACTATAACACAGAATACTTTGCCTCTGGTCACCAAAACACCTGAGGTTTTTCCTCCCACACACCAGCCAAGCAGTTCCATAGCAGACACTAGCTGGGTGTTCTCCACAATGTAATTCAATTGTGACACTATCTACCTGGAGATAGTGTCAGATTCCACAGGTTGAAGGCTGAGTCCTACAAGACTACCCCCAATTTCAGATGCTAGTTGCAAGTAGCAGATTGACATTTTATACTTTTGACCCACTTGTTATAAATCAGGGATTCCCATGACCCTTTCTCATTCAATTAATTTGCTAGAATGGCCTCACAGAACTTAGGAAAATAGTTTACTTACTTTAACCCGTGTAATATAAAGGATATTACAAAGGATACACATAGCCAGTGGAAGAAATGTTAGCGCAATATGTGAAGGAAGGGACTTGGAGCTTCCATGCCTTTCCCAGGGACACCACCCTGCAGAAGCTCCCACATGTCCAGCTACCCAGAAGTTAGCCAAGCCAGGTCCTTTGGGGGGTTTTATGAAGCATTATTATTCAGGCAATATTGATTAAATTATTGACCACTAGTAATCAACTTAGTCTTCTGCCTCTCTTTCCTGCCAGGAGGTTGGCTGGTGGGGCTAAAAGCTCAATCCTCTAATCATGCCTGGGTATTTTGGAAGCTACATACGGGTTGCCAGCCACCAGTCATCTCATTAGCTACAAAAAAATCACTTTTCTTATTCCAGAGATTCCAAGAGTTTTAGGAGGTGTGGGCCAGGAAATGTGGAGAAAGAGGTCCAAATATATATTTCACAAGAACATAGTAGGTCAGTGGTCCTTATTGCAGCTGAGGATCATGATTAGGTTTAGGAATCTAGCATCAGTTTGTATCAGAATGCAAATGACTTCCTGGGACGTGAGATACAGTGTATTCTAGTCATGCTTAGTTAGCTTCAAGATCGCTTGCATCTCATCCCAGTAAAACCACTTATTTATAACATATCAATGTATTGACAAGGTTGAAGAGCAATATTGTCCTGAGGTGAGATGCCAATTTCAAAGGGGTGAGCACTAATTGTTCCAGTGATTGTTTATTTATTGGCTAGGACATAATTACTGTCTTTGAGGTTACACATCTGCCTCCAGGTTCCTGTATGCTTGTGCCTTTGGGATCAGGCCAGGGCAGATTGTGGTCACTGAGATTCAAACTCCCAGAGTAATCAGCAAGAGCTTCCTAGAGACCAAGGCCAGGCCTGATCCCTGAGGGATGCATGAGAAGGCTTGGAATCTCATTCTGCTGTGGTGGCTCTCTCTTGCTCTTCTGTGAGTAGCAAAAACAGCAATGTGGGCCCAATGGTGTGGCCTAAATGATCACAAAGGTAAATGGGTAAAGGGCTCAGCAGATGAGTAAGGAGTCTTGTCCTGAGAAATTAGTACTGTGCTCTGCATTCAGAAGCATGTGATAAGCATTGCCCATTGCACGTTGCCTTTATTGTGTAAGGACCTGAAGTTTCACTTTTGCATAGCTAGTGATGAATACCTGAAGGGGATTGCAGACATATTTTATTTTATTTTTAATTGACAGATGGAATTGTATGTATTTATCATGTACATAATGATGCTTTAAAATATGTACATTATGGAATGGCTAAATCAAACTAACATAAGCATTATCTCACATAACTGTCATTTTTGTGGTGAGAAGACTAAAAATCTACTCTTTTAGCATTTTTAAAGAATACAATGTGTTTTGTTAACAATAGTCACCATTTGGTACACTAGATCTCTTGAACTTCTTCCTCTTATCTCACTGAGATCTTGTAACCTTAGACTAACAGCTCCCAAGCCCTTCCCCCACCACTGCTCCACCCCTGGTAACCACCATTCTATTCTGTACTTCCTGGTAATCACCATTCTAGACACAGGGAAGACTCTCTGCTCTGTGAGGGTTCAGTATTTGAGTGTATGAAATAAACAGACAGTAGGCAGAATAACAGGAGAAAAACTACACAGTAGTTCACGCTTATCTTTGATTTTTCTTTCTGCAGTTTGTTACCCTCAGTCAAAACATCAAATGGAAAATTCCAGAAATAAACAATTCATAAGTTTGAAATTGCGTTCCATTCTGAGTAGCATGATGAAACCTTGTGCCATCCCACTCTGTCCTGCTAGGGACATGAATCATCCCTTTGTCCAGTGTATTCACACCGTAGATGCTACCTGCCCATTACTGTATAGGAAAAATATAGGATATATAGGGTTCAATACTCTTCGCAGTTTCTGGCATCCACTGGGGGTCTTGGGATGTATTCCTTGTGGGTAAGTGGGGACTATGATACAAAGGTATTACGTGTATGGGGCCATCACATGAAGGAAAAGAGACTACCCCAAATCCCAGTGAGATCTAGAAGAGTATACACCCTCTTTGTAGGAGAGAAGGGTGGGGGGATGTAGGCAACTTAGCCTAGAGTAAGTGATTTTCGGAAAAGGCGAATGGAGTCAGGTGTAATGGCTCACACTTAAAATCCTAGTACTTTGGGAGATTGAGGTAGGAGGATCGCTTGAGGCCAGGAGTTTGAGACTAGCCTGAGAAACATAGTGAGACCTTGTTTCTGCAAAAACATTAAAAAGCCAGCCAGACACGGTGGTGTGCATCTGTAGTCCCAGCTTCTTGGGAGGCTGAGGTGGGAGAATTCTTTGAGCCCAGGAGATTAAGGTTGCAGTGAGTTATGATTGCACCACCACACCATAGCCTGGACGAAAGAGAGAGAACTTGCCTCTAAAACACTTAAAAATAAATAAATAATTAAAGACGAATAGCCCTCCAGAGAAGTAGGTGACAGCCTGTGACAAAGTCTGTCTAGTCCTGGCATCAACCTCCAGGCTCCTCTGCTGTGATCTGAGTTTAATCTTCCCAGGTTGATGAGATTCCCTGGCAGGGCACTCATGACAGTTGTGCTCCTTTTGGAGGACCTGTCTTTAGGTACACTAAGGAAGTTCAGAGGAAGCCCCTCTCAGCATTTACTATTCCCAAGTGCCCTCAGTTTTAAGTCTAAAACAATACAATTTGGGGCAGCATTTTCTGAATTCCTTCAAGATCAACTTTTTTAGATTCTGCGTATGAGTGAGACCATACAGTATTTGTCTTTCTGTGCCTGGCTTATTTCACGTGACATAATATGTTACAGCAGACGCGTTTGACCTCCATAGATCCAGCTGCAGAGAATAGACCCCAGGTTCTGTTCCTGGGTGGTAAGCAATCATTCCCGGGCAGTATGACTGGCATCACTTTGGACTCCTCCAGAAACCACCACCATCCTCAGGATCAGGAAGGATGAGACACTTCAGGCCCGTCTACCCTGTAAGCCTGAACCCGGGGGGTCTTCAGCATGTAGATGGATGGATAGGTCTGATTTTTCCAACTGAAGCACACTTGCAAGGGTCAGCACAAAGCCAGAAACCCAGTAGGTTCTGCCAGCCGCAGCAGCCTGTGCCCAGCAGGAGACCTGGTTTTGGGTCTGGGGTGACTTTTGTTTACACTGTTGTCTTACTTGGCTGGGAGCTCTCCCTGGGAGAGTGAAGAACTGATGCAGAGAAATGGCCGAGTGCGGGAGAAATGGGTTTCCACCAAAGCGATTTACCCAATTTTCTTTTTCTGTATATCCTTATACATTTTAAAGGCAGATTTATTGCTAGTAAAAGTGCTGGCTGGACAAAGCGCTCTCATGCTATGCGTTTGCTTTTTCTTCTCTTGAATGTTTTTAAACCTCTCTAGGTGTTTTGTCTTTTTGACATAGACTGGCAGAGAAACCTAGGCATCCTGGATTCCCGGTTCACTGCTGTAGGGGCTTTGCCGGCTTGCTGGCTGCCCAGCCTGGCCAACTCCAGCCCTGCAGGGCCCACTCAGCGGGCGTACAGCACCAGATGGAGAGAGGGAAGGCAGACCCAGCAAGAATCCTCACGAAGAGGAGCTAGCAGCCCCGGGAAGAGAAAGATCGTGCAGGACCAGTTGGACAAGAGCCCAGCTCTGAGTAACTCCCTGCATTCAGGGAAAATAAAATCACAAATGAGAACAGCAGGGGGCCAAGGACCAGCTGGAGACAAAGGGGTGTTAGTTTCGGGGTGGGGGCTGTGAGACAAGCAAGGCTCTAGTGAGATGTTCCAAAGTCTGGCCTGCCATGGACAGCTGCCACCCGAGCTGCAGGCCTGGAATGTTGTCACAAGCTCAGCGAGCCATGCTGTCTGCCTCAGCCCAGGACCCGGAAAGACTGATGAGACAAGAAAGGCCTTGGGCTTCCTCTTGCCTCCTGCATCTTTAGCCTTCCCTGAACTGCCCTGGCAACTTAGCAGGTAAGGCCAAGATCCCTTCCCTTAGGCAACTGACAGCAAAAGGAGGAAAAAGAGGAGGAGGAGAGGAGAGAGCAGGAGGAGGAGAGAAGAGAAAGAGGAAGATAAGACCCTGAAGTTTCGAGACCACATAAGTTTCAGAGCAAGGGCTTCTCCTCACCGCCCTCACCCCTGAAACACTAACTCCCCACCAGCAGCTGAAATGGTCTTTCTGGAGGGTTATGAGCTCTCCACATTTCAGAACAGTGAATAGAAATATAAATCAATAGGAAGGGGGTGGCCTCAGCCTGACTGTCCCTGTCCTGTTGGGCATGCCACTTACTCTATCTCATTCTTGATTAGCAAATCATCCCTGCCTGCCTTCAGACAGAACTTTTCTTTTTGTTTTTTTTTGGGGTTTTTTTTTGAGTTTTTTTTTTTTTTTTTTTTTTTTGAGACGGAGTCCCGCTGTGTCTCCCAGGCTGGAGTGCAGTGGCGTGATCTCGGCTCACTGCAAGCTCAGCCTCCCGGGTTCACGCCATTCTCCCGCCTCAGCCTCCCAAGTAGCTGAGACTACAGGCGCCCGCCACCACGCCCGGCTAGTTTTTTGTATTTTTAGTAGAGACGGGGTTTCACCATGTTAGCCAGGATAGTCTCGATCTCCTGACCTCGTGATCCACCCGCCTCGGCCTCCCAAAGTGCTGGGATTACAGGCTTGAGCCACCGCGCCCGGCCCAGACAGAACTTTTCATCCTGGAAGATCACAGGCATGTGCCAAGTCAGAGAGCATCTCTCTGCTACCTAATAAGGCACAACTCGGAAGATTAAAGACTTCTTCCTCCTCCACCCTGTGCAGAAACAAGAGGAACATGAGTGCCATTTAGTTATTTCTGTGCATTAACTGGTGATCAATGCTTGATCTGACTTAGGGCTTTTGAGGCATTTTCCCACCTGGATAAAGATAGGGCTTGAAAAAAGGAAGCCCCAGTGTGTGGAGGAGGTTAGGCTCTCTTAAGTATATAATGCAATATGCATGCACATTCATATTCATTGTGTGTGCATATAAATATATGCATACACTTATCTATGTCTATATCTATGTATAAATGAAATGTTTACACATTTCAAATATTTGTATAGTGCATTATATTAAAAAATAAAAGTATATTCATATCTTTTATCACATTTGTTGTGATTCACATGCCAACTTTGCAAGATATGTATACCATCAGAACCCTCATTTTTTAGAGGAAATTAAAGTTCAGAGAGGTTGTTACTTTTTTTTTCCTTTTTCTGTCTTAAAAATAAAATAAAGTACTAACTTTCTTCCCTAACTCTCTCCCTCTTCTAATATATACAGACACTGCCCTTTTTGGCCTTTCATACTGTTTTCTTCCTCTGATGCATGTGGCATCTTAATCATTCTAACGCCATAGATGGAGAAATGGAAAAGGAAACAGCATGACAAAATACTTCTGGGCCATTTTGGAATTAGTGGTATTTTTCAGGGGTGATCAATTACCTTACTTAACGGGAGAGCTCACATTATAAAGAGAAATATAATTAGTGGCAAATGTGCTGAGATATATAAAGATAGATAGACCGCCCAAGGAATGGGAGCTCATCAATTTTTCCAGGTTCCATCAGGAGGGCAGTTGTTTGACTGCAAGACTGCATCCAAGTGATTGCAGAGCAAAAGCAAGCACACTCTGAGCGTTGCCAATGCTTAAAGGAAAGAGCATCTGCTGAAAATCAGCAGGTATGTGTCTGGTCTACCCTTGATTACCAGGCACTTCACTGATCCTGCCTGTGTCTCCGTTTCCTCCTCTGTAAAAGGGGGCTAAGAATGCCTATTTAACCTGCTTTCCTTGGAGCTCTTAAATAAACTCTATGGATGTGAACTTGCTTCGAAAATTAGAAACCCTATATACATGCAAAGGAAGATCAGGAATATTACCATCATTGAGCTGGATCTTCCAGAAGGGATAGGATTTGACTCTCTGGAAATATGTGTGGGAATATCAACTAAAGGGTGCAGCATGAGTAAGGCATTGACCATATACCTTCGTTCACCTATAACATAGGATATTTAATCAGAAAAGGAAAATATCATATCCAAAATGTAGGCTGAAGCAAGAACATACATGGAAACTTGGGAGCTTTGGCTTTTTTCCACAGCAAACACTGACAAGTCCAAGCAGGGAATAGTATGATCCAGGCAGTTTTGCAGGAAGACAAAGCTGGAGGTATAAGGTAGAAGACATTTGTCAGGGGGGATTAGTTAGGAAGCTAAGGTAAGAAACAAGGGACACCTACCATGGGGCATCAGATGAAGAAAAGAAGTGTTGTGGGAGAAATGCTGGGCAGAACTAGCAGGAACTGGGGATAAGGGGAGAAGAGAGGAATCAAAGATTGCTTCAATAATAGGAGTCTGGGCAACTGGGAGGACGGCCAGGCCATTGACAAGAGTGCAGCTTGAGGGGCATGTTGGGGTGCAAATAGGGGGCATTATAAATGTGATACTGATTTGAAGTTGCTGATAGAACCAACCGCTAAAATTACTGCAAATACGGTCAAAATTGCCAGGATAGAGCTCCGAAGATGAGTCAAGGCATTTTGAAATCATTAAGAAACAGGAAAAGCCGGGAGGGAATGAGAATAGAAAAGAAAATTGAGGGAAGATTTTCAGGAAGTTTATTGGAAGGTGAGGTGGATGCCTGGGCTTAACTTGCTCACTGAATTTTCTGCTTTCCTTCAAAACTTTTTCCCTTTCTCCCCAGATAAGAAGGAGGAGTAAAGGAGGAGTAAGGGGGGGGAATGGTATTATCTCCTTCTGTGAGGAAGCACCTTACTGCGCACAGAAGTTCCCAGAATGTTTACTCATCCTGGTCCAATTTCTCCATGGTACGTGGCGCAGGAGGCTGGGTGTCAAGGCTAGTGACTCTGTCCAGCCCACTAATGCCACAGTCAGGCACTCTGGCCTCGGGGAAATCTAGGAGATTACTCTGTAGCTAATTAGGAATTGCTCTTGAGGATCAATACGATAGTTTTGATTTCCTGTGACCAGAGCCAGAAAATTAGCTCCTCTCTGAGAGTATGGATGGTCTGTGTGGCTGCTTTGCTAATAGAAAGCTACATTTTTCTTGACTAGAGTGTTTTTCAAATCAGCAGCTTCTAGATATGGAGAATCATCAACTTGCGCCTGTCTTCCCTAAAACACAGTCACAGGCTCAACACTGTCATAGGAGGAAGGAAACTAATTGAACCAACAGATGGGAAACTACAGACACACGGCTTTTCATTTCGTGGTTAAAAACTCCACCCCTGATTTCTAATGCCAAAAATGGCATCTTGGCTTTGGTATCTCCCAGTGCCTGGGTCTTATTTTTTATTGCATTGTTTATGTCTGTGCGTGTGCGTGAGTGTTTATTTTTGAAATCTCAGACACGTTTTACAGGAAGAGTACTGGTATTTCAGAAGTCACTGATGTTTTGGGTTATTGTATACTTGGGATGTGGGTCATTGCTGAACAACCTGACATAAACATCATCAAGCTTGCAAACCTGTTTTCAAGTGTGATATTCTAAAGCAATATTTATAGCAAAATTATGACCTCAAGGCATCTAAATGTGATCCATTTTTAAATCTCATTTTTTCCCTCTGAATCCTTCAATCTAATTAGGCTCACATCAGTATATTATTACAGAGAGTAATCATTCCTTTCTTCTAATAACATTCATGGATAATTTTATTTCTCATTTCCAGCCTCCTACTCCTGTGGTGTAATTAGTGTCGTTGGCACCTCGTGATGCTCAGAATGAGTTGCAGCTGCTAATTGCTAATTGAAAAATTAGAAACTCAGTTAGAAAAAGGATCTAATTAAAATGAAATTAGATAAAATCCCTTCAAACCAGCTCTCCTCTCTCTCACTTTTCTTTGTTTTTCTTTTCCCCTTCTGCCTTTTTTTTTTTTTTTTCCTGCAGAACGATTAGCACTTGAAAAATATGTGTAATTGCTGAAAGCAAAATACCTTTCCTTAGTGGGCTATACAATGGCCTTTAAGAGGCAGTTAGGGAGGGGTTTTTAAAAATTGAATTAAACTTCAGAACGTGTGCTTTCTTTCTACTCCTGATCTATCCAAAAGTATGAATTTGACCTTATCAATAAGATCTCTGGGCTGTCTCGGAAGGACAAATGTATGGTCAGCCCTGTGTGGTTTTTCTATGTGTTTGGAAGAATTGTTGCCAGCCTCACGATTGTGAGGGGTAGGGATCCACTCACTTTCTTGCTGCAAATCCATTCCCATCCTCTTCTCTATTGCATCATCTCACCTGACAAATAATTATCTAGGAAATGCTCAGCCCTCTAGGAGATACAAGTATAAACCAAGGCTGCTACTGTCTCCAATGTACTTAAAACCTATTGAGAAGTCTAGACAGATAAGCATAAGAACAGACTAAGAGAATATATAATCAAATGCAAAATAGCAGTTCAGATATATGTGATATTTAGGTCAAGTCTTCAAATGTTTTTGAGTCCCTCCTTAACACATACCAAGCACTGTACTAGAATCTGGTCATAAAAAACACATACTACAGGCCGGGTGCGGTGGCTCACGCCTGTAATGCCAGTGCTTTGGGAGGCTTAGGTGGGCAGATCACCTGAGGTCAGGAGTTCAAGACCAGCCTGGCCAACGTGGCAAAACCCTGTCTCTACTAAAAAATACAAAAATTGGCCGAGACGGGCGGATCACGAGGTCAGGAGATCGAGATCATCCTAGCTAACCCGGTGAAACCCCGTCTCTACTAAAAAATACAAAAAACTAGCCAGGCGAGGTGGCGGGCGCCTGTAGTCCCAGCTACTCGGGAGGCTGAGGCAGGAGAATGGCGTAAGCCCGGGAGGCGGAGCTTGCAGTGAGCTGAGATCCGGCCACTGCACTCCAGCCTGGGTGACAGAGCGAGACTCCGTCTCAAAAAAAAAAAAAAAAAAAAAAATTAGCCAGGTGGGGTAGTGGGTGCCTGTAATCCCAGCTACTCAGGAGGCTGAGGCAGGGAGAATTGCTTGAACCCGGGCGGCGGAGGTTGCAGTGAACTGAGATCACACCACTACACTCCAACCTGGGCAACAGAGGGAGACTCCATCTCAAACAAAACAAAACAAAACCAAAAAAACATACTACATTGCTCCTACTCTCAAGGAGTGTGTCTGGATATATGTGAATAAGTAATTTATAACATTATATGATGAAGGCAATGATAGCAAATGCAGAAGCTGCCAAATTAATGCAGAAGTATGGGTAATGAGTTTTGGTAGGCCAGAGGGAGAGGACTTTAAGGGACGGTTTATGTAGAGGAAGTTACACCACTTATAAAAAGTTTCAGGATGAGGAGGAGTTCACCAATCGACACGCATTTTAGACGAAGAAACCTGTTCCAAAAATCAGACACAAAAAGCAGTATGGTAACTTCTGGAACTGTAAGTGATTTGGCATTTCTGATGCCTAAATTGGAAGGTGCGCGGCAGGAGATGAGCCTGGGGAAGTGGATGGGGGTCGGATTACAAAGAATCTTGTGTGCTTTTGCAGTTTAAAAGGGTGAGAGGTGGGTGAGACTCTTTGAGGGAAAGTTTCTTAGACAATATGGAATTTAGATGATAGTAGGAGGGGATTTTGTGGGGTGAGAGAAATATTCTAGATAAAGCAACAAAAACGTACCACACTGAGTGGCCCAGCTTGACTACAACAGAGGGAGGAATTTAATAATACATGGAGAAACATAAAATGAGTTCAGATTATGATTAAAATCAGGCAAGGACATTTATTTTAAAAAACAATATAAATAGCCACTTTCATTGCGTGCCTTTTTTTGCAGATATAAATGGACTCTTTTTAAGACGTGGAAACCGAGGCTCAGGAAGCTTCAATAATTTATTCAAGGTCACAGAGCTAATTTGTGATTTAGAGGGATTTCAACACCAAGTCTGGCTCCCAAAGCTCTTCCCTCCACATTCCACCAACATGCTGCCTCAGGCCCCCAACTCATTTTCGTGTTCATTGCCCCATCATCTGCTCTCTGCACATTCTAAAGGAGGCAACTTATGCTCCGCACAGTTGGCAAATGCACTCTTCCTTGGTCCATGGCAGACAGAGGAAATAGAGCCTGCATTCTTTTGGCTTGCCAGTTCTTCTTGGTTCAGCAATAGAGGCAGCCACTACCAATTGATCTGTGAACTGGCAGTTAGGGGAAGCCATTCTATTTTTTAAGAATTCTCAGTCAACCAACAGCACAGAGATGAATGAGAAAAAGTGGCAGACTAACGGGCTAAGGGAGTACTTCCCTGTGTGTGCTGTGAAAGGACAGAGCCGGAAACACTAATACCAGAAATTCATTCACCAATAATCTAATGTTCTGGAAAGTGCCAGCAATCGATTTTCTGCTTTGGGAGTGACTACTTAAACTTAATTCTGAAAACATAGGTATTAATGTTGTTTCTCATGACTTATACTGATCCAAAAAGATAATGGAATGGAAATTTTAAATATTCTTTGCCTTCAAGAAGTTCTTCTTTATTGCTAACCTACATTTTTTTCATGCTGCAATTCAGTTTACTTCCCTTTATTACCACAAAACCCAATGCTTTAAACGAACCTACATCTTCCAGAATAATTAAACTGCTCCCTTTTTCTCATGACTCAACCTGCTACATAGAACTAAGGTGAACTGGTGAGATGGTAAAATATGTGAGTGTTGAATCAAACTACCTGGATTCAAACCCTCGCTCTTCTGTGTCGTTGTGCAAGTCTGTAAACCTCTTAATGATAATGATGATGATGATGATGACGATGAAAATGATAGCATTTATAGGATTTGGGTACATTAAATGAAGTAGTATGTGAGGTGCCCAGCACACATTTAACATGAACTGTGTTCAGTAAATGTTAGCTATTATTATTGTTATTGGGACAAAAGAGTAGGAAGAAAACTAAGCTGGGGAGATAGGGAGGAAAGAGATGGCTGGCCCTATTTACAGCGCTCAGCACTCAGGGCTGTGCCTGGCAGAGATGAAGCCCTCTATGTTTATGGCTTGGGCATCAAGCGGATGCCTGAATGGTACCAATTCTTCACCTGATTTGCTGCATGCCAGTTTCAGCCCTCTAAGCTACATGAGGCCTATGCAATTTTGGTGAAGCGAGATGTCCTAAAGCATACTGAGATAGGAAAGGACAAACTGGCAGTCTCTTGTTTGCTACTTCTGGAATAAGACTGAACAGTAAGGAAAAAGGATTGGGAACTGGTCAAGAATCGGCTTAAATTCAGTTTTCGGAACCAGTGGCAGCTCTTCAGTGGCAGGGGCTGTTCCTCTCAAGCTTCTCCATCCTGGTCAGTCTCCTGGTTTTCCTTTACCCTGGGTCTCTCCTGTGAAGTTCTCTGGAAGGTTTTTCGTCCTTCTGGAGCCTGAAAACTGGTTAATATGTAAGTAAAAACGATGGGAAATTTAAGTGAAATTACCGCCTACTGGGAAGGAAAGTTAAGGGCAAATTTTCTACTTATGCCAATTTACTCAGAGAGGTTTATTTTAAAAACAGGCTCCTAAGGCTAGTCAAGAGGAGCGTTTGTGTATTACAAGTAATAACACCCTTGCAATTCAGTAGCCATCAGCCCAGGTGTCAGGAAATAGATGGGTAACTTGCCCCTTTGTTAAGTCATTGCCCTGTTCAGCACATCTTTCTCTTTTCCTCTTACACAAAGCGCCACTGCACATCAACAAAAAGTATTTCAGCATAACATACCAGTGGAGAAGCATTTTTCCCACTTTGCCCTAAACTCTCTACCCACTTAAATACATATCAGGAAAACTCTCTAGTTGCTCAGGCTCTATACTCTAAAGGAAAAAAATGAGTAATTGCCCCTTAAGAAAGACAGTATATGAGGCACATCCATATTCAAGGTATGATCCTGTTGGACAGGTCGGTTCTTCTGGGGTTCAACTCACTTCCACCCCAACATACCCCATGAACTGCAGCCACGATAGCAAAGCTATTGTTATTCTGTGTCATAGTGAAGGGATTTTCAAAGAAGGGTGACTTTGAAGGATTCAAGGTGAAAGTCACTATCAGTTGGCAGAGCTGGTTGTTTGCAGAGAATGAATTCACTAGGGGATATAAGAAGGGCTGGGGGCTTTAAGTCCTTGATATGGCTAAGCTTCCCATCTCAGAGAAACAGTTCGTCCTGCTAATTATCTGTCATGTCACCCTGGCTCTCCATAGAGACAGATAATTTTCTTCACCGAGTTTTCAAATCCATTTATAGTTGTGGAAAACCCTTCCCACCCTGTCTTTCAGAGAGTCTAGGTGGAAACATGAGTAAAGGTGGTGACCACTCAAACATTTTTCTTCCAGGACTTTTGAGTTTGTTAATATCATTGCAGGAAGGCAAATGCTCTCAGTCCCAACAGCACCTTATAGTGAATAGATGCTGTGTTATGGTTTCTAATATCCTGGGCAGGGGGCTAGGGATGGCAAGTATGAAAATAATGTTAAGGGAAAACTTACATAAGGGGAATAATACAGTTTATTATGAGATTTGGAAATATGTTATCCATAGGACTTGGACAGTCTGGCCTAAAGGGTTATGGTACCAACACCAAATATTCTACTAAAGCCAGATTTTTCTTGTGCAAACATTTTGAATCATAATTCATAGTGCAGAAGTTGTCATGGAGGAATCATAGTAAAAGGAAATACAGAGGAATGTCACCGAGAGAGGCCTGGCTTCTAAAAGGCTTAATAAGACTGCTGAATTCATTAAGGTTTAGAGACCATCTTTCAGCTTTACAGGTTCAGAGACTCAATGTTATCTGTATCCTAGAGTTCACCAGGGAGACTGATACTCACCATCAATAATAACATCAAAGTGTTCAATACAGCTGCACCTATTGCGTGCTCTTTATATTAGAGGATGGCAGCCTCCAGTGTTTGGAAGAGAGTGAGCCCTTGGGAAAATGAATTGTGTACAATTTATCTTTGAAGCTTCAGTGTCCAGCTCATTCCCTGGTCCCTAAAACATTTTACTGGATGGTAAATGACTGCTAAATTTACCTGAATGGCTGGCTGGCTGGGTAGATGAGTGAGTAGACAGGTGGAGGGTACATGGGTGGAAAGACAAGAAGCAGGCAGAAGAGAAAAAGAGAAAGGGAAAAGAACACAGTGACAGTACTAACTGACATTTATTGGACAATACTATGTGCCCAGCACTGTGCTAAATACATGCTTTAATCACTAAGCACTCACAGCAAATCCAGGAGAATGGTGAGGTTGTATTTTCTGTTGTGTAGATGAGGAATCTGAGATTTAGAGGCAAGTAACATGCCCAAGGACACTCAGCAGGTAAATGGTAAAGTCAGAATAAATTTACAAGAGACTAACATTTTTATTAGCACACAATTTTTAATTTTTTTTTTTTTTGATGAGATGGAGTCTCGCTCAGTCACCCAGGCTAGAGTGCAGTGGCACAATCTCCACTCACTGCAACCTCCGACGCCCAGGCTTAAACAATTCTCCTGCCTCAGCCTCCTTAGTAGCTGGGATTATGGGCATGTGCCACCATGCCTGGCTAATTTTTGTAGTTTTAATAGAGAGGAGGGTCCACGTTATTGGCCAGGCTGGTCTTGAACTCCTGACCTCAGGTGATCTGCCTGCCTTGACCTCCCAAAGTGCTGGAATTACAGGTGTGAGCCACCGCACCCGGCCTAGCACATAATTTCAGCTAGAACTTCCAAGGTGACACTACACTTGCATTTTCTGGCCGACATAATCTCTTCCTCTAGATAAGCTACATGAGAAGCCAACTAGTAATTAGAAGGGTTCTTGTGGAGCTTAGCCTCAGGGGGAAGTGTCTGTGGGGCTTCTAGGTTTAATACTGCCCAGAGCCTCCCTACATGTCCACAATAGAGGTCCACCCTGTGTTCTTTGTTTCCATTGCTCATCTTTTAAATGGACACTATCTTGGAAATTAGACTCCCTTTCAGACCATTTTAAAGATTTCTACTCCAATACACTTTGCGTGAAATTAATCGTTTTCAGCAGCTACTCCTGTTTCCCTCATTTTTCAATTCCTGGGGCATGCCTCAGTGTCATCTAAAGTTAGCCCTAGGTAGGTGGCAGGGGTGAGGAAAGCAAGTGACCCGCTTAGCTGGATGGGGCCAAGTCTCCTGATCCCTTGCCTGATACTTTCCCACTGTATCACACTCAGTGGTTGAGTGGATTAATAGCATTCGCAAAATCTTATATCCATCAAATTAAAGTTGATTTTAATGAGATGTGTCATGGTTTTTAAATGCCCTATGAGGCCGGTGGAACACAGGATCTTGCAGCACTTAAAGGCTTTCTGCCTGTTCTCCCTGATCTAGCCCAGCCAGGGACCTGCTCCCAGCCTGTGGGCTACTGGCACTGGTCTGCCCAGTCTGAGTGGGTCTCTGACTCATGGCTTAAGTAGTTTGGAAACACACTGTAGATTATAAAAATGACTCCTCATGTGAAATAAGCACACACCATATGGACACACCTTTTAAATTCACATACCTGCTTCCAGTAATTTTATTTTGACTTTAAAATGTCAAGATTACTGGGTGTTCTGGACACCTGTCAACCCCACAGTTAATCATAAAATCTCTCTGCTGTAGCAAGACTTCTATACTTTCTTCTTAACCTTGCAGGACTCTGAAGGCAAACTGATGACACCAGAAGTTCTAGGGAGGCTGAGAATGTCTTGTGAGACATTTTGTTTCCCAAGGAGGGAGCTAGATGAAAATATGACCACCATGGGGGATAATCTGATGGGTCAGGTTACTTTCTGCAAAAAGCAAGGATCTGTTTGCAGGGACTTTTCCCCCTGTGCCCCTCTTCATCCTTACACACACACACACACACACACACACACACACACACACACACACACACCCCTTTCTCTGTCTCCAGTGGAAAGCCTGAGAACTAATCAAAACTGGCCTTACAAAGCTGAATAGGCCTTGCTTTTATTTTTTTACCTATATATTTTTTCTATTTCTGGTAAATGTTGTATCCTATAAATTCTCCAAGTACTTCATTATCTGCTTGTTTTCTGTTTGATTTATTTGCCCCCTTTCCTGGCTAGCAATTTAACTGGTACAGCTCAAAATTACTTTTAACGTTTTTGTTTTTTTCTGAACTCATTTGAAAACACCTCCCTTCCCCAATCTTTTCATGCTAGACTTGGCTTTCTCCTAAACTAATCTCTGTGGTAGAAAATTAAGGTCAATATATATTAAATATACCACTAATCAGAGTTTATAATGAGAATCCTTCCACTTATTAGTTTTGTTTTAAATTAGTGGAATGATAAATAGACGGTACTCAGAGCATTGAGAATCATGGTCTAAATTATTGCATTCAAGAACAGGAAGGGAGTCAATGGCACAGAGATGGTGCACTTTAGACATTTCTGTGTAAGCCCAGGCTGAGGTACATCGCCTTATAGCAAGCAAATACCCTCAACCTGTCTACGGGTTCTGAACAGGCCTGCTCCTAATGGTTACGAACCCCAGGGCAAAAGTACCAAATGGAGGCTCATATTCCATATGTCTACCTATTTAAACATTTTAAATCAAACCAACTAACTGTTAAATAAGTTATGTTCTAAATGTCTACATCGACATTTATACCTAAGTAACAGCCTTACTCCCCAGTGTGCATGCAGAACTCTTAGACCCCTCAGAATTCTGTTGCTGAACGTGGTAGCATGGGGACATGGGGACACCTGGTCCCTCACCTATGACCCTTCTTTTTCTTCCCACTGCTGTCTGTGAGTTGCATCGCAAGGGCCTCAGTGAGCATGCATGTGAAGGCCACAGTCTGTATAATCCAACTGTGTCCAATCTTCATCACCAAACCTCTTTCTTCCTCTCAACCTGAGGCATGGGGAAACAGAAAGACCTGGGAGGAAGTCTACCTAGCTGCTGGCAGTGAACTCCAAGCTGATTGGGCAGGGGATTGTGGGGGGCTAGGTACTCTGAGTGTGGTCTAGATAGATGAGGTGGGAGGGAGACCACAGCCACTGGGTAGGCACGTCCTTTCTGCCCATAGACTTTTCATTCCATGGGGTAGAGAGCAGTTGGAAGAGTGGGACAGAGAGGAGCCTGCTAAATTGTGGGGCTCCGAGTAGACCCCTCTGGTGGAGTCAAATGCTAGCACTAGTGTTAGAAACTCAGTGAGTTTTGGCCAGAGAAGTTAATGTGAGAAGAATCAGAGCTGACATCAAATTATTACTTTAAGGATATTTCCATCTTATTTTTATTAAGTAGTTTCCATTATTATAAGCAATAACCATTTTTATTAAATTAATATGCATTATACACTCTGAAGAATTCTCATAAATCATTCAGACTTCTGCTGTTTTAACTAGATGAAATAATCTGTCAACTCTGTAGCATCCACCTCTCTCTCGTTCAACTCAACCCACATCATTAACAACACATGTATGCATGCACATACCAATACACACTGAATATCTGAGGCAAATTTTAGCCTAGATTGAACCTTGCAGGTGTAACTTGTACAGTAAACTTTTAGATTTGGAAGTACCATGAAAAATCCTTGTTATTCGCCCCTCTCCCTTTGTTTGGGGTAAGAAGTGAAGTCTAGAGAGGGAAGATAATTTGCCAGTGTTTTGTTTGCTGACCCTTACTTCATCAGAGCCAGGATATTCATATCTGGGATACTCGGAGCTGTGGCCATGAAAATAGGAGTACAGGAGCCACTGACAGCATCCATTCTGGGGAAAGAAAAGTAATAAAGTGTCCCTTGACCAGGGTTAACTGGGGTAATCCATTAAGAAACCAACTTTGTCCCCTTCTGTATTAGAAAACTTCTCTCTACTCTTGGGGAAAGTGAACTAATTAGAAGGAATTGACATATTTTTACTTACCTTTAGAAGCAAGAGATAGGTTAGAATGTTTATAAGAACTGAACCTTTTTTACCCTAAAAGGAGGGTAAATATATATATATATATAAAAATCAGGATTATGGAGATAAAATTTACATATGATAAATCTCACTAGCTTCAAGAGTACAAGTTGATGAGGTTTGACAAATATCAAATATTTGCAGTCATAACTACCAGCACAATCATGACATAGACCATTTTCATGTACCCAAAAGTTCCCACCTATATCACAGTTCATTTGTACATTCACCAGTTGATGAACATTTGGATTGTTTTCAGTTTTTGACTGAAAGGAAAAAAGAAAAATGTTATCCTCTGACATTTGAAAGCTGGCCTGAGGCTCACAGCTAGGTTGAATTAGTTTCCTATTGGATGCAAACAATCTCACAAAATCTGAACTCAGATATGGTTACTCTGAGACCATGATAAAACGAAGCAAAAACAAACCCACTTTATAAGCCCACCTCATAATTTTGTCTAAGCACAAACAGAAACAATGTCATTGTGCCATCCACAAAATACTAAACATCCCCTCTTGGCTAAAATGAGTAATTCCTACGTCTTTACTAATTGCAGCTGCATGCTCCCTTAGATAAGATTTATTGAATTACCCAATCATAGAATTTCCTTGTCTTTCTGACAGCCCCAATCTAGAGTCAACTCCTGCTTCCTTAGGCTGCCCAACAAATCATCCAAGCAAACTCCAAATCCTGCAATAGCTTCTTTTTTATGCCCTCTTACTGAGATACCCAAAGTTCCCCACGGTATTTGTTCTCCCTCACTGCAATGAGTAATAAACTCAGCTTGTTCAACTCTAGGTATGTTACTAGGGACTTTTGGCTGAAGCGCTGTTACTTTAAACACTCATGACAAGTCTGTGTGTGTACATACAAGTTTTCCTTTCTTTTGGGTGAATCTCAAAGTGGGTTTGGTTGTGTTAAAAAGCGTATGCTTAAATTTATAGGAAACTACCAAATTGTTTCCCAAAGTGACAGCAACATTTTTTGTTCCTATCAGCAATGTATGAGTGTTTCAGTTGCCCCACACCCTCACCAGCACTCTGTTTTGTCTTGTAAATTTGGCCACTCTAGTGGGTATATTCTGATAGCTCATTGTGGTTTTAATTTTCATTTTCCTCTTCACTAGTTATATTGAACAACTTATAATGTGCTTATATGTACTCTATACCTTATTTGGTGAAATGATTTAAAATATTTTGCCCATTTTTAAATTGGGTTTCTTCTGTTATCTTCTAATAACTTAAAATTTTAAAATTATATTTTAGATTCACTTCTTTTATCAATTTTTTTTTTTTGCAAATATTCCTGCTCCTCTGCAGTTTACCTTTATATTTTCTTAAAATTTTCTTTTGAAGAGCAAAAGCTTGAAGAGTAAACTTTTAAAATTTGGATATCTAATTTATCAGTTTTTAAATTTTGTGTTTTGGCTTTTTTTCCAAATTCTTCCAATTTGGAAAACTTTTGACCTAGCATACCTTTCTTACCCTAAGGATACAGAGATTTGTCTCCTATATTTTTTTCTAGAAATTTTCAAAATCCTGTATGTACTTCATACCTACAGCATATTTTACTTTATTCTAACTGCAACTCAATAGCTTCATGTGGCGAGGCCAGTGGCTACCATATTTGACAGTTCAATACCTGAGGCATATTAATCATACTGGTTTTTTCAAAGGGTCCGCTTATGATTCTTGAATTTTTCTCTGCTGAGGTTCTGTTTTCAACCTAACTTATTTCTGTTCTCATCTTTTTCAGTTTTACTCTTCTGATATTTTGGCTTCAATGTTTTCTTCTTTGTCTGGTTTCTTAAGACAGAAATTTAGACAATAGATTTGAGACTTCTTTCTTTTCTGTAAAGTTCTACCCACAAATACATTGTGATATATTTCACTTTCATTTTCATATATTCAAAGATATATTCTGATTTTCTCTTTAATTTCTTCTTTTACTCATGTGTTATTTAGAACTGTATTTTTTGTTTTAAAATACTTTGGTGCTTTCTAGCTAGCTCTTTGCTGTTTGTTTCCATTTTTATTCTGCTATAGTCAGAGAACAAAAGCTTTTAATATTCTTAAATTATTTGATAAATGTTTCAAAATATGGTCTATGTGGTGAATGTTTTTACATGTCTGCATAAAAAATGGGTACTATACCGCTGTCGGGTAGACTATTCTATAGATGCTAATTGGTCATGTTTGTTGATGTTATTGTTCAACTATTCTGTATGCCTAACTTTGTGTGTGTGTGTTTGTGTGTAACTAGATAGCTTATTAATTACTGGGAGAAGAGTGTTGAAGTCTCTAACAGTAATTGTGTATTTCTGTAGTTCTTCTTTTAGTTCTATCAGTTTTTGCATGCTGTGTTTTGAAGTTCTGTTGTTATGTGCATATATTTAGAAAAATTATGTCCTTATAATAAATTGACCCTGTTATAACTATAACCTATTCTTCCATTCTCCTGGTTAAAATTCTGGTTCTGAAGTCTGTATGTCTGTACTAATGTAGCAATTTAAACATTGTTTTCATTAGTGTTTGTATAGGATGTCTTTCACCCTTTAACTTTTGACCTACAAAAGTTTCTATATACAGGATGGGTTTCTTTTTTTTTATTTTTTATTTTTTATTATTATACTTTACGTTCTAGGGTACATGTGCATAACGTGCAGGTTTGTTACATATGTATACTTGTGCCATGTTGGCATGCTGCACCCATCAACTCGTCAGCACCCATCAACTCGTCATTTACATCAGGTATAACTCCCAGTGCAATCCCTCCTCCCTCCCCCCTCCCCATGATAGGCCCCGGTGTATGATGTTCCCCTTCCTGAGTCCAAGTGATCTCATTGTTCAGTTCCCACCTATGAGTGAGAACATGCGGTGTTTGGTTTTCTGTTCTTGCGATAGTTTGCTGAGAATGATGGTTTCCAGCTGCATCCATGTCCCTACAAAGGACACAAACTCATCCTTTTTTGACAAATGGGATCTAATTAAACTAAAGAGCTTCTGCACAGCAAAAGGATGGGTTTCTTATAGCTAGTGTATAATTGGGTCTTGCTTTTTTATACATTCTCACGAGTTCTTCCTTTTGACTAAAATCATTGACTCATTTACATTTAACATAATTATCAGTATAGTTGGGTTAAATCTACCACCTTGCTATTTTCTATTTGTCGTATCTGGTCTTTGTTCTTATTTCTCTCTTTTTCTGTCTTCTTTTGGGTTAATTAAATTTAAAAAATAGTTTCGTTCTATGAGCGCTATGAGTTTATTACTCACAGTTCTTTGTTTTATAATTTTAGTGATTGCTCTAGATTGCAATATACAGTTTTAACTCATCACATTATACTTTTAAGTAAATAACTTTATGTGTATTGTAAAAACCTAACAGTGTTTTAGTTCCCTCACCTCTCCTGTCTTCTCTGCAATTTTTGTCATTTATTTTACTTTTATAATCATATATTATGTTGTTACTATATTTGTTTTAACTTGTTAACTATTTAAAAGATTATAAAATGAAATAAAATGTTATTTATATTTAATTCCATATTTACCACACATGGTGCTATTCATTCCTTTCAATAGATTAAATCTAATATAATTTACTTTCTTCTTGAAAACCCTCTTTTAGCATTTCTTATAGTTCAGGTAGCTGGCAATAAATTATGTCATCTTTTGTTTGTCTGTTTTGTTTATTTCACCTCCATTCATTACTTACATTTTTCCTGGATATAGAATTCTAGGTCAATAGTTTGTTTCTTTCAGTACTTAAAACATGATGTTCTATTATCTTCTATATGTATGGTTTTTGATGATGAGTCTACTTAACTCTTATCTTTGTTACTTTGTATGTAGTGCTTTTTTTCCCTCTCCAGCTTCTTTTAAGGTTTTCTTGTCACTGTTTCTCTGAAATTTCATCATGATGCGCTTGATGTGCTTTTCTTTACTTTTTTCTGCTCCCGTTCCTTTGAGCTTGATGTGTTGATGTGTCGGTATTTTTCTTCAAATTTGGAAAACTTTTGACCATTATTTCTTTAAGCATTTTGTCTATCCCTCTCCTTATCCATCTGGGACTGCTATTATACACACTGACATTGTTCTACAAACAGATGCTCTGTTCATGTCTTTTAAAGATTTTTCCTTTCCTCCTTCATTTGGATAGATTATATTGCTATATCTTCAAATTTACTAATCTTTTCTTCTCCTCTGTTTGATCTGCTGTAAACTCCACCCAATGTCTTTTTCATTGCAGATATTCTATTTTTCATCTCTATAAAATTAAGTGCTACTCAACAATTTAAAAATAAACTTTTATTATGTGCAATAACATGTATAAATCTCACAGCATTATGCTGAGTGGAAGAAACCAGACACAAAAGTTGGTATACTGTTTGATTCCATTTATATGAAATCTAGAAAACACAAAATAATACAGGCAGAAAGTTGATCACTTGATGGACACTGGGAGTAGATGCCAGTATTGACTGCAAAAGGGCATGAGGGAACTTTTGGGTGTATAAAAATTGTCTATGTCATGATTGTGACAGTAGTAATGACTGTAATATTTGTCAAAACTGATTAAGTTGTATTCTTAAAGTTGGAGTAAGAACGGTTCAGTTCTTTGAAATTCTCTAGTTTATCTCCTTTCTCTAGAGTTAAGTAAAAACATTTTCTTTCCTTCTCTCTTCTTTATTTTTTTGGATTAGTTAACATACCTCAAGTAGACAAAAGTTTTCTAACTTCCACATCTGCATCTCCAGAAGTTCTGCTTGGACACACACATACACACACGCGCGTGCGCACGCACACACACACATACACACAGAAAGTTTGTTTCTCTTCTCATTATGCTTATGTCTTTTATTTTTTTAACCTGTTTGAGCTTATGAAGCATTTTTATGATAACTATCGTAACATCTTTATTGGCTAATTCTATCACCTGTTATTTTTGGGTCTGCTTTAATTAATTAGGTTTTCTCCTGGTTGCGGTTCATATTTTTCTACTTCATTGCACAGTTTTGATTGAATGCAGATATTATGAATTTTTTATGTTGGATCATTGGATTTTGTTATATTATTTTAAAGAGCATCACATTTTATTTTGGTTTGCACTTAAGTTACTTCAGATTAGCTTGATTTTTATAAGGTTTGCTCTTTAACTTTCTAGGCCAGGTTTAGAGCAGACTTTTGTATAGCGCTTATTTAGTTCCACTACTAAGGCAATTTTACTCAAGGAATTATATATAATCTAATCTCACATATTGGAAGTCTTTCCATTCTGACTGGTGTGAGAATAAATTGTTCTCATCCCCATTTGATCTCCAGATAGTGTTCTGCCTTCTATTTTCTGGTGATTCTTTTTCCAGTTTCAGGTTATTTTCTTACATGCATACTCATAGCAGGTCTCAGCCAAAGGTTTCAGGGACCCTTTCTTCAGACCTCTGGAGCTCTGTGTGTGAATATCTCCTCTACTATGTCCTTCCTCCAACTTCTAGCTACCTTGGTCTACTTTAATTTCAGTCTCCATCTCTTCAACTCAGCAAGACCGTCAAACCCTTGTTGGTTTCACTTTCCCTGAAAAGTAACCTAGAAATTGCTTTCAGACTGTAATATTCTACAATTATAGGGGCCACTTCATTTATTTATTGTTTTCTCTGAGAACTCACAGTCCTGTGGAACCTGTGCTCAATGATTGAAAATCGTGTGTGTGTGTGTATGTGTGTGTGTGTGTATGTGTGTGTGTGTATGTGTGTATTTAGTCTGGTTTTGTGGTTGTTATTATTGTTGTTTAAGGCAGGAGGACAAATCTGATTTTGGTTTTTCCATTATAGTCAGAAGCAGAAGTCCCTGGTAAACATGTTTTTTCCTTTTTCACATCAGGAGGTTCTCCTTGTTTCTATGCCATCAGTGGTATAGAAGGGCACTAAGCTGAGTAAAATAATCATACTAAATGGTTAGTAATTTATGTTCCCCTCTTCATAAGATTTTTATTTTTAAAATAAGAGTTTGTTAACCCCAAAGAGTTGAACTTGAATGTATATGCCTTTAGCAAATATGGGTTGAGCAAGGGACATCTGTCCCATGGATAATCAGGGTTAGGAAAATGCAATGGGAAATATTCTGGTTTATTTGACTTTCTCAATTCAAGCACTGAATAGATTTAATCAATAGTGTAAAATCAGATTTAATTTCTACAACTCCTAGAAATCCAGACCACATTTATTCATTATCTTTGTTGAGAACAATCAACAGTTAAATACTTACAAAACATTTATGACATCTAAGTTTACAGTATTATAGTGAGAAATATTTTCCTGTTTTGCAGAGGGGCAAATGAAAGCCTGAAAATTCTTGGTCCAAATAATGGAAAATACAAAAAGAAAATCAGGACCCTTATTCCTGGACTGCTTTTTTTGGCCCTGGAGCCCCTCCTTGTTGATGTTATCAGCTGTGCAGTGAACACTCCCTCTCCTTTGGATGAGAAAATGGGCACTGGTGGAGCTGAGTTGCAAAATGCAGCCGGTCCCTGGAGCATTTACAACTTCTCAGAATGTAGTCACCTTGTCTTCCTCGCTTGAGGTGAATAAACCACAAGCAAACTTCTGCTCAGCCCTCCTATGCAGCTGCTTACTTTTGGGACATCTTGCTCACTAGTTATTTTAGCAATGTTTCAGCCGGCTGTGCAGCCAAGCAGAAATACCACACTCTGTGAAAACCTGAGGTCAGCACAATTTCTTCCCAGGGAAATTGTAACCTTTCGTGCTGAGATTGGGATGTCTGGGTTAGAGAAAGGGAGTGAAAAACCAGTTTCAGGGGTCCCCAAAGCCCTTATCGCTTTCCAGAGCACCAGAGCTAAGATCACAAGTTCATTCTTGGCACAAGCGCAGCCTCCCATCTCTCAAGGCTGCTAACAGAATTTGGGGCTTTTTGCAAGTTCTCCATATCGCCAGGAACGCTTACATCTTAGTGACATGTGAGTTTGGGTTCCCTGATGTCTTGCACTTGCCACTGTGCTTTTTTATGTGCTCATCGTTCTGTGTGGCATGGCCTGCCTTCTTTAGACTAATTATCTTCCATCTTCAAAGACTCAACTCTTAAAAGAGGCCTTTAATCAACTTCACGTTTTACATCCACTTCTCTTTCCCCAACAACTCTAGGTAGTTGAACTTCCTTGCTCTCAGATCCTCTTTGCATACATCCAACCTGGAGAGCGAGAGACATAGGACCTATATTATATTCTTCTGTTTACATATCTGTGTCTCGCATTGGTCCACAAGAGCAAGGACCATATTTTGTTAATCAATATATCTTGAGGTCTTAGGGATTAGTTTAAAAACTATTGAGTCCGAGACACCTGGATTCATATCCATTCTATCTCTTACTATGCTCATGAACTTCATTTCCTCATCTATAAAATAAAGATAGATGGTGGCTCATGCTTATAATCCCAGCACTCTGGGAGACCAAGTCTGGAGGGTTGCTTGAGCCCAGGAATTGGAGAGCAGCCTGGGCAACACAGAGAGACCCCATCCCCCCCAAATTTAAAACATTAGCTAGGTGTGGTGGAATATGCCTGTGGTCCTAGCTACTTAGAAGGCTGAGGTGGAAGGATCACCTGAGCCCAGGAGATCAAGGATGCAGTGAGCCATGATCACACCACTGTACTCCAGCCTGAGCGAAAGAGTGAGACCCAGTCTCTTTAAAAAATAAAAAAAAGATGATAATGCATTGAAGATTAATGTAATTTTAAAAATATGCATAAGCTCCTTGGAAAAAAAGATTTTACAAAAGAGCTCTACGTAGGTTAAGGTGATTGTAAGACAGAGAAAGATGTGGACAGTAAAGCAGCCAATCTTTTGGTGACGTGGGCACAGGTGTTGGTGGGATGTTATTGGCTGATTCTAAGTATGTAGGTTTTCTAGGTCTAATGCAGTGCTAGCTAGCTGTGCAACAAACTTCTTGTCAGTCTGAGGCCACTTCTCCCATGCGATCTCCAAACCTACACCCTTCAGTGCATGACCCTGAGTATTAACCTCGTATTACCAGGTTTTTGGACAGACATGATGTCAAAATAAGGATCTAGGAAAATGGATTTTTTTTTTTTAATATTCAGGTCAAAGATTAAGCCACATTAGCTGGGCCCCATCTCTCATTTATGTATTTAGACAGAGTCTTGCTCTGTTGCCAAGGCTGGAGGGCAGTGGTGTGATCTCGGCTCATTGCAACCTCCACCTCCCAGGTTCAAGCGACTCTTTTGCCTCAGCCTCCCAAGTAGGCAGGACCACATGTGAGCGCCACCATGCCTGGCTAATTTTTTTGTATTTTTAGTAAAGATGGGGTTTCATCATATTGGCCAGGCTGGTCTTGAACTCCTGACCTTGTGATCTGCCCGCCTCAGCCTCCCAAAGTGCTGAGATTACAGGCATGAGCCACCGCACCTGGCCTGGAATCTCTCTTACTTTTAAAGACTTAGAATGATTCTATTAGTTCAAATGGACTTCCATTTGTGTGGAAACATGGTAATCATATAGGTCTATTTCTTGTCTCACCTTCCTGAAGAAAAACAATGTTAAGATTTCATCAGTTCATGATCACACCCAGGAAACTATGAATTTAGATGGCAAGAATTCTGGGGCAGGAGATGAAGTAGTGGCTCTCAATGTTCTGATTCTTCAGATATTCACTGAACAAGGATTCCTTGAACATTTCTGACATACCAATTTTATTTTTATGTGCACTATTTCTCTTACTCTTCATAACACATGAAGGTAGCTTACAACATGTGAGACAGCTATTATTATTGCTATTTCGTACATGAAGAAATAGAGTCACTGTGGTAAGATGACCCATTCAAAAAGACAAAGGGTGCAGGCGGAAGACCTGGGATTTGAACTCAAGTCTCTTAGCTTCTTCCCCTTAACTTCAGTAGTTTCCTCACTTTGCCTTGAAGAAGTACAAATGCTGAGATCTAGTATGCTATGGTTTGAATATTTGTCCCCTCCAAAATTCATGTAGAAATTAATCCCCAATGTGACAACATTAAGAGGTGAGGGATGTGTGTGTGTGTGTGTGTGTGTTGTTTGTTTGTTTGTTTTGAGACAGAGTTTTGCTCTTGTCACCCAGGTTGGAGTGCAGTGTCATGATCTTGGCTCACTACAACCTCTGCCTCCCAGATTCAAGTGATTCTCTGCCTTAGTCTCCTGAGTAGCTGGGATTACAGGCACCTGCCACCATGCCCAACTGATTTTTTTTTTTTTTTTTGTATTTTTAGTAGAGACAGGCTTTCACCATGCTGGCTAGGCTGATCTCGAACTCCTGACCTCAGGTGATCCACCCGCCTTGGCCTCCCAAAGTGCTGGGATTACAGGCATAAGCCATTGGGCCAGTCAGGAGGTGATGTTTTTAAGAGGTGATTGGGTCATGAGGGCAGAATCTTAATGGAATAGATTAATCCATTTATGGCTTAATGGATTAATGGGTATATAGATTACTGAGTTATCATGGGAATGGAGTTAGCGGCTTTATAAGAGGAGACAAACCTGGCCTACCATGCTCAGTTTCCTTGCCATGTGATACCCTGTGTTCCCCTGAGACTCTACAGAGCATTGCCACCAGCAAGAAGGCCGTCACCACGTGCGGCTCCTCAACCTTGAACTTTCCAGCCTCTAAACTGTAAGCAGTAAATTTCTTTTTCTCTGTAAAGCACCCAGTTTCGTTTCAGGTATTCCGTTATAAGCAACAGAAAATGGACTAAGACATAGTAAAACCCTCCATTTTATAATGTTGCGAACCCTAGTTTCACTTGTAAATTTGGCAAAAACTATAGGTCTTCCTAGTGGAAAAAAATGAATGTATGTATAAAATTTTACATCTGATTTCTAGGACTTAACAAAATCCTGAGTCCCATCCACGGGCCTCATGTTAAATCTCCTCAGGTGAAACCCTAAGTCCCATCTCTGGGTCTCCTGATCTGGCCAAACAATCAGTTTACTTATGGAGAAGCCAACACCAAGAGAAAGGAGAAGGGGATATTTAGTCAGTTACTTAGGACTAAAACCCAGTCTTCCATATCTTACTCTACTTTTCTTTTATTACACAATGGGACCTCTCACATTCAACTGTGTGCTATAAATAAAACTACCTTCAGGAAAATAATTTAAGTCAAGGTGATGGAAAGAAAAGGCTTTAATTATATAAACACTGATTTCTAGGCCCAAATTACGGCTAGCTGTGAAGGCATTGGCCTACAGAGTGAAGGCAGGTCATGCTGGTGACTTTTACTCCTTTAGGTGTTTATTAGTCCAAGAAGCCTGAATTCCCAAGGCACCGCATTTATTAAGGAGCAGCTTATACATAGAGAGAATCTGTGACATCAATATTCTAGCCTTCCCTCATGCCCTGTAGATCAATGGCTTGTTCTGATCTGACAGCAGCCACTGACATATGTCCTTGGGATCGAAGAAGGAAGGGAAGAAATTGCAGGGAGTATTTGCAGCTGCCTGGCGTATCGTGTTTTTATTGAAAGGCTTTACTGTCCCACATTGCCTGGATCTCCAAAATCCATGCAGCCAAGAGTCTCAGCATGCATGGGAAAGTAATAGAAGGGCCCTGTTAGTAAACTTCCACTATTATACGTTAGTTGGCTCCTTACCATATTGGAATATCGTCTTCAAGGGCCCTGACTCTTATCCTGGCAATTCCCTATTTTTATTAGAGAATAAGCAGAGGAAATCCATGCCATGGATAAATGTAGATCCATACGCACACTTGTTTAGGGTACTCCTTAAGATGAACTACATGCATTGTTAGATGAGATTTAGGATTTATAAAGGGGAAAAATGCATGAAGGTATGCTATAATTTTGATTAGTTGCACAAAAGCACCCCTCATGTAAAATCAGTTTTACAAACTCGTATTGAGTATGTGCCTGACTGTGGTAGGTAATGGGGATGTAAGATGAGTAAGAGTCAAGGCATTCATTCACTCTCTCAACTATTCATCCATCCATTCTTTCAGAAAAAAAAAATGGTCTAGTGTTTCTACAGGACCATAGGAAAAGTAAGTGTAAATCAAATTAAAGGATCAGGTAGAACCACCTGGAAGAAGTGGCCATTAAGCTGGATTTTAACACTGGTTAGGGGCGCTCTGGATATACCAGATGGAGACTGGGCCGGGATAAGCAGGGCATTCATTGCATGCATGGAAGACAGCATGTATACTCACATGCAAGCATTAATTAGCATGATGGGCACTCTAATTTGAGTGTGTCCCTTCCAAATTCAGGTGTTGAAACTTAATGCTCAATGTAATGCTATTAAGAGTTGGGGCCTTTAAGAGGTAATTAGGCCATGAAGGCTCTTCCCTTGTGAAAGTAATGAAGGCCTCAAACAGCACTTGGTTTTGCTTGCTCTTCCACCTTTACCCATGAAAGGACATAGAATTTGTCCCCTCCAGAGGATGCAGCATTAAGACACCGTCTTAAAAGTGGAGAGTGACCTTTACCAGACACCTAATCTGTCCACACCTTGATCATGGACATCCCAGCCTCCATAACTGTGAGAAGTAAGTTTCTGTTCTTGATAAATCACCCAGTCTCAGGTTTTATGCTTTACCACATAAACGGACTAAGGCAATGGGTTTAGGGAATTGCATGTATTTCAGTATTGTTGGAGTAAGGGATATGCAAGGTAGAATAGTGGGGCAGGGAGGAAGGAAGCTGGAGTATTATTCAGGGGAGAGATCACAAAGAGCTTTATGTGCTAAGCTAAGGAGTTTGAACTTTATCTTGGAAACTAAGGGGAGCTATTGAAGGATTTTAATAGGGGTAAGTGGCAGGATTAGATTTATATTTTGGACAGATTACTCCATCAGGGAGGAGAATGTGGTGGAAAGAGGCCAGACTGGAGGTTGAGAGATGGGTAAGGAGGCTAGTGCAGCCATCCAAATGGGATCAAGAATGAAGTAACAGTTGCTAAAGACAGGAAAGCAGATGTATTAAAAAGATGTTAAGAGGTAGGATATAAAAAGCTTGAACTATTTGTATGTAGAATAAAGAGGAGGGAGGAATCAAGGGTTTTGCTTTGGGAAATTATTTTGTAGGGTGGTGCCATTCACCAAGATTGTGAATATAATCAGAGCAGCACATGCAAGAGCAGTAACTAAGGCAAAATAATTCTTTAGGGGATATTTTGAATGTAAGGCTAGAAGAATGCTCAAATAGATAACAGTATAGCTGTTGGCTATAAGGGTATCAGGGAAGCAATTTGAGCTGAATATATGGATTTGGATTTATCATTCCTAGGTGGTTATGAGTGAGATCACCTAATGACAGTGTAAAGGCTGAGAAAAACAAAGGATAAGGATGAGGTCCAGGAAGGAAACCAAAGTGTGGCCAGCAGGGTAGAAGGAAAACGGGAAAAGAGTTAACAAATGTCAAAAGAGGAGAGACTTTTAATAAGAATTCTACAGTGTTAAGTCTCTAAAAGACAGAGTTTAGTCATATGGTGGACTTTGGTGTCCAAAGGAAGATCAACGTTCAGAGAGAGGTATCATTGGAAGGTGAATGTGAGAAATTAGAACTTATAAGGTATTAGAAAGAGCTGATGTAGTTAATACTTTCAAGGAGGTAATAAAGGGAAGGAGGGGAGGTAGGAAGTTTGAGCAAGAAGGTATTGTTTTGATTTGTGTGTTTGTGCTTTTGTTTTAATGGGAGAGATTCGAGGGTATTTGTTTGCTGAATAAGAACCATTATAAAGGGAGAAGTTGAATAAACAAGAGGGATAATTGGTGGAGCAGCATTCATGTGGTGGTAAAATTGGATGCCATCTAAAACGTTAATAGAGAAAGTATGCATGGACATCAAACCAGAAGGAAGAAAGAAAAAGCATAGTGGACATCTGTGTACAGGAGGCAGGGGAGGGAGCTGAGAAGTTGCCTGGAGGCTTGTATTTTCGCCATAATGACATAAGCAAAGGCACATCTGAGAATGACTAGGGTGGCACCCCCGAGGGGATAACTGGATCAGGAACTAGTTAGAGACCATTGCAGGATTACTGGGCAGCGCTGAGGGCCCAGCTGGGATAGCAGACCTTGAGGTTGTAGTGGCACCAACCTGTGCTGCAGAGTAACCAACTGCGGAATAGCCTGAGTGCTGTCCACACACCAGTCAGTTGTCTGCAACACAATCCTTTCCACCCACAGGACATCAGGGAGCCCCTGGGGTGCAGCAGGCAATACACTGAGCAGGGTGGCTGAAAATCCAGGTCTTCGTCTGACAAGACCTGATTCTAGTTGTGTGACCTTTGGCTGGTAACTTTACTCTCTAAACCTCATTTTTCTTATCTGTAAATGGGCTAGAGTTGCGTATCTCAGAAGGTAGTGACTATGTATGAGAATTCACGCTGTTCATTATTTAATAACATAAAAAATGATGGATGTTTTCTTGAATATGAAAAATGAATGTACAACCTTTGAAGATCTTACTGTCTCACATAGAATACAAATATTATAAACGTAAATTGAAAAGGTGCTGAGCAGAAAGCACCTTTGAGATTAAAGATGAAGAAGTCAGAAAGTTTCTTTTTTTGGGAGCAAAAATTTTAAAGTTACAGGGTAAGTTGCAGTGACCAAGGTGCAAAAATATCTTCACTCTAAGAATCCCATCTGGCAGTGGAAACTAAAGGAACCCTTGCTGGTTGACTATCTTGGAAACAAATATGAAAAATAAGGAGGGAAAATGGAGGAGGATGTTGGGACGGAACTCTAAGAGGCTGTTCCAAGAGACATGCAAATGCAATAGCTTTAAGATCCCTTTTGTTAATAAAGGAGGAAGGGGCTTGTCATTTTTCTAGAAAAACTTCAGGACATTTTCTGAGGCAGCTGAGGATGGACTCCCCCTTCTCTTTCTCAACCTAGTTACCTTTTATGGCCCTGACTTGACTGGGCACCAGAGCATATATCAGATGATGAGTAATTGTGTGTGTGTGCGTGTGTGTGTACACATAAAGAACTGCCACAACCAACCTCTTATGTATAAAATCAATTTAATTTCCAGAAAACCCTATGTTCTGAAATGCCATTTTGTGCAAAACAATTTCAGAAGGAAACAACTGGTAATGATTATAGTAGAAGGTGGCATGTAACCTGGAATGAAATTGTGAGTTACGAATTATAAGAATTACAGAATTCCATAGGAAGGGATTGGGCATTAGAGACTGGAAGGTCTGAGTTAAAAAAACATCAAAATTGGAAGGATCCTGGAAAGAACACAGTTTAAAAGTTTTACCCCTTTTCAAGCACATCTCCATTTTACAGATGAGAAGAGTGAGGCTCAGAAAGGTGAAGTCACTTGCCCGGGGTCAGAGAGTGAGTGGTAGAGCTATACCAGAACAAGTAACAACTGGTAGAAGCAGCCCAGAAGTGGTTGGTCAAAGTCAAGAAGGACGTGGTAATAGCAACTATTATTACAAAAACAATTTCCACTGATGGGATGCTTTGCACCAGTCGCTGTGTTAGTCATTAGGTATGCATTGTTCTTTTCCTTTTTTTTTTTTTTTTTTTTTTAGATGAAGTCTTGCTCTGTCACCCAAGCTGGAGTGTGGTGGCACGATCTCGGCTTACTGCAATCTCCACCTCCCAGGTTCAAGCCATTCTCCCGTCTCAGCCTCCGGAGTAGCTAGAATTACAGGCACACACCACCACGCCCGGCTAGTTTTTGTACTTTTAGTGGAGACAGGGTTTCGCCATGTTGGCCAGGCTGGTCTCAAACGCCTGACCTCTCATGATCCACTGGCCTCGGCCTCCCAAAGTGCTGGGATTACAGGCGTGAGCCACCGCACCCAGCTGCATTGTTCTTTTAATAAGTGACAGCTCTTTGAGATAAATCATAGGCAAAGGTAATAAACATTTGTGTTTCTTTTCTTTTATTTTTTTAATTTGGCTATTCAAAATCTGAATCCTCGTCTTATGTTTGAAGAAATTGTTGCTTTTTGAAGTGGTCAGTGACCACCTCTGTCAACGATGAAAATGCCAGATGAAGAGCAGAAAGGAGTATTCCCAATGATGTCAGGGTCTGGAGCTGGATAATTTAGGGTTTAATCCCAGCTCTGCACATATACTGCTGTGTACCTTGGTTAAGTTACATGACTCTTCTGTGTCTCTGTTTCCTCATCAGTGAAAATGGGGGTGACATACTGATTTCACAGAGGTCTTGTGGGAATTAAGTGAATTAATATATGGAAATACAACAAAAGTGCCTGGCACATAGTACATACTCGGTAAATAATAGCTACCATTATCATTCAATTTCCAGCCCCATTAGCAGCTAGGGCATGGGCCCACGACCTGGGTTCCGCCAATGAGACATTCACTTTACATACTGACAAGAAAAAGCAGGAGCTACCAAAAAAGTCTTTTCTAGTGAGTATCATGTGGCTGCAACAGCAGTTAACTATAACTAGTTCTGAAGACTTCAGTGGCAGCCTTTGGATTGCTGGTGCTTCCAGTAAACTATGCAATATCCCTTTAACACATTCCTTTAGCCCATTTCTGTTCTTGAATTACTGGTGAGTGTCAATTGCTTTTATCTAAGAATGCTAATGCATTCAAGAAGCATTATTGGCCTGACGAGGTGGCTCATGCTCGCAATCCCAGCACTTTGGGAGGCTGAGGAGGGCGGATCATGAGGTCAGGAGATAGAGACCATCCTGGCTAACATGGTGAAACCCCACCTCTACTAAAAATACAAAAAAATTAGCCAGGCATCGTGGCAGGTGCCTGTAGTCCCAGCTACTCAGGAGGCTGAGGCAGGAGAATGGTGGGAACCTGGGAGGCGGAGCTTGCAGTGAGCCAAGATCTCGCCACTGCACTCCAGCCTGGGCGACAGAGCGAGACGTCGTCTCAACAACAACAAAAATAAAAATTAAAAAATTAAAAAAGAAGCAGCAGCATTATTATTTTAGGCTCTTGGCAGTTAAATTTTTTCAAGGTCAAGTAGTTAGTGTGTAGTGAAACCAGAATTCCAAACCAAATTTTTCTCATTTCAAATCCTTGCTGTTAAGCACAGTGCTGTTTTGTCACAGAGACTCATGGACTCCTATGTTTATGAACATTAGGAAGGCATCTAGTCCACCCTTCAGTGCAGGAATCTCTCAGAAAATACGCTAGCTGGTAGTCATCCTACCTCTGTTTGAACCCTATTCATAACAGGGTAATTGTTACTCTGTAATTGTTACTCTGTGCATGTGCATCTACAAAAAGAATAGCAGCCAAAAATGTGTCTGATAATTGATAATGATCAGATATCTCACAGTTTTCAGACACCTTTTTGGCTACTATTCTTTTTGTAGATATATATACACAGAGTGGATAGTGGATCAAAAAACACAGTTTTGGGTAAATACCGTTGTATTAGTTTTCTATGACTGCTGTACTGACTTACCACAAACTGGGTGGCTTACAACAATGGAAATTTATTATATTATTGTTTAGGAGGCCTGAAGTCCAAAATCAGGGTGTCAGCAGGGTTGCTTCCTTCTGGAGGCTTGAGGGAGAATCTGTTTCACGCCTCTCTCCTAGCTTCTAGTGCCCCCTGGAGTTCCTTGTCTAGCAGCTGCAGCACTTCAATCTTTGCCTGCTCATCACATGGTCATCTTCTATCAGTGTGTCTTTTCTGTGTCTTTGTGTCAAAATAGCCCTCTTCTTTCTCTTGTAGACAGTACCCCAATTCAGCATGACCTCATCTTAACTTGACTACAATGGCAAAAACCTATTTTCAAATAAGGTCACATTCACAGGTATAAGCATTAGGACTTGAACATATATTTTGGGTGACATAATTCAACTCACAACAACTGATAAGCAAAATGAAAAGACACACTGGTCGATGTGAGAAAGAGGCATATAGGAAAATGAAAGGGCAAGGGACCGGCAGCAGATCTGTCTGCTGAGATGGGTCCTGTTCCTCCCTGGTAAACTGCACTAGATCTTGGAAAAGGTTCCAGCACTGACACACATATAATTTAAAACATTAACATTTACCTCCCTGGAACCCCACCTTTCCAAGGGAATTTTTTCAGCGCTGCTTGAAAAATGATTTCCTCTATTAAGACATACTTTTTTTTTTTTTTTTTTTTTTGAGACAGAGTCTGGCTCTGTCGCCCAGGCTGGAGTGCAGTGGCGCAATCTCAGCTCACTGCAAGCTCCGCCTCCTGGGTTCATGCCATTCTCCTGCCTCAGCCTCCCGAGTAGCTGGGACTACAGGTGCCCACCAACAAGCCCGGCTAATTTTTTTTAGTATTTTTAGTAGAGACGGGGTTTCACCATGTTAGCCAGGATGGTCTCGATCTCCTGACCTCATGTATTAATGCATAAATTTTTTTTTTAAGAATGTGAGTTCATGCTGTGTTATAATTCTTATTTGTATTGTTTTCCATCTGGCTAATTTCTCTTAGATTTGTGTCTTACATCAGCAAATATGTCTACCTTATTCTTAGTTGTTCCACCTTTGATCTGCAGTTAGTGTTTCTAGTTTTTCACCATTACAAGTAAACATAAGTTAACAAACATGCAAAAAGAAATCTTCGCACACCTATGCAAGCATTTTAGAGTTGATCTCAACAAGCACTGTTATTATGTCAAAGGGTATGTATTTAAATTTTTTCTTAGATATTACTGTCTTCTAGAAATTAGTTTATTGGCTCATTCTCTCACAAATAGTACATGATTGCCTGTTCTTGTGTGTTCTCGCCCATGCTGATATTTTATTTTTTGCTAATATAGAAAAAAAATATATAAACTATATATATAAAAAAATATATATGTAGCGAAAGAGAGAGAGAAAGAAAAGCATATATATTTTTCACCTCTTATTTATTTATTATTTATTTATTTATTGAGATGGAGTCTCACTCTGCCACCCAGGCTTAAGAACAGTGGTGTGATCTCGGCTCACTGCAACCTCCGCCTCCCTGGTTCAAGTGATTCTGCTACTTCAGTCTCCCAAGTAGCTGGGACTACAGGCATGTGCCACCACGCCCAGCTAATTTTTGTATTTTTAGTAGAGACGGCATTTCACCATGTTGGCCAGGCTGACCTCAGGTGATCCACCCGCCTTGGCCTCCCAAAGTGCTGGGCTTACAGATGTGAGCCACCATGCCCAGCCGACCTCTTTTTTATTACTGGTGAGGTTGAGCAACTTAATCTTCATTGACTGTTTGATTTATTCTGTGAATTTCCTGTTTGTATTTTTAAAAATTTAGTCTATATATATTTTTAAATTAATTTGTAGGTATGATTTATATATTTTGGATATTAATCCTTTGTTTCAATAAAACCATTGCAAATATTTTCTCCCAGTCTTTCCTGGTGTTTTATAATTACTTTCAGTCGTTTGAGTATAGAAGCTTTAAAGTTTTATGTAGTCACATCTGTTATTTTTTTGTGTGTTTCTGTGTCTTCTACCTTTTTCTGATACTTTTATAGTTTTATTTTTCACACGTAGATACTTGCATTTAAATGGATTTTATTTTTGCACATAGTGGGAGAGTTCAGACTTATTTCAAAAAAGCTAATTTCAACTCTATTTATTGATTAGTCTACACAAGAAGTTGGCAAACTATGGCCCAAAGGCCACATTTTGCTCAGTACCTGTTTTTGTACAAAAAGTTTTGTTGGAACACAGCTATTTGTTTAGTATTGCCTATGGCTGTTTCCACACTACAGAGGCAGAGTTGAGTAGTTGCAACAGGGACTTTGTCCCACAAAGTCTAAAATATTTATAATATTGTCTTGTAAAGAAAAAGTTTTCTGACCCCTGATTCCCCACTGATCTGAAATATATACACACACACACATACACACACACTAAATGTCTGTTTGTATAATGACTGAGTGTTAGTTTGCTCTACTTATTTATGAATCTATTCCTGGGTCAATACCATGCCATACAATTGTAGGTTTATAGTATGTTTTGATATCTGGTATGACAAACGCTCATTTGTTATTGTTTTCCAAAAATTTCTTTGCTCTTTTACATAAATCATTTTATGTATAAACTTTAGAAATGTCAAATTTTAAAACAAATGGGCAAATAAAAACTCTGTGATTCTGATAGAAAATTTCAGTGAACTTGTACATCGAGAGAAGATTGACATACTCACCATATTGATGCTTCCGCTTCAGAAACATGGTATGCCTTGACATTAATATTAGACTCTTCTCCTTATTGAGGAAAGTTTTATAGTTTTCTTCTATAGGTCTTGCATAATTTCTTTGTAGATTTGTGCATGTATATTCAGCAGATTTTGATTGCTAGTGCACATTGGACATTTGTAATTTTGCTATTTTGCCAGCCACACTCCTTTTCTATGTTAAGAGAATCTCAAGGCATGGGAAAGGAGGGCCTCTGTTTCCTACCTGTCTCTCACTACAGAAGATAAAGTAGTGGGGGCATTTTATCTTCCTACCCTGGGTAGCTAGAGAATGGACATATAATTTAAGCTTGGTTAATGAAATGCCACTCTCAGGTTGTGAACCTTAAGATAATAAGGCAAAGGGTTAGTTAGAGACTTTTTTTGGCATAGCAGGTGCCTGGAGGCCAGAGTTCTGTTCAGTGGTGTGGTGGTGCAATTACTGGGATGGAGCAGTCCAGCAGCATGGTAGTGGGCGTCCGATGGTGGCGTCACTAGTGGTGTGCGATGACAATTGCCTTTGGCATGATCTTGGCTGAACATTGTTTGCCTCAGTTCTTCCTGAACCCCTGTCCCCAGTCAATGCAGTGGACTACGTAATACCCTACCAATAAGCTTTGTTTCTGCCTAAGATAGCCAGAATCAGTTTCTGTTGTTTATAACCAAGAACCCTGACAAGAGTCCATCTTGCATTACAATTTACGATTGGTTATTTTTGATGCATATAGAAGCCATCGATGTTTGCAGTAGTCTTAGAAGTCAAAGATAAAACTGATTATTTTACCCTCAGGTCATTCATAGTTAGAGGATTTTGAAGCTGAAATAATCCCAAGACCACCAGACTACTGAACACCTACTATATGGCAGACACATATATTGTGTATTGCTTTCAGTCTCCTTAATTATCTTAGAGAACTGGCATTTTTTATTTCTACTTTTGCAAATAAGGAAATGGGGTTTTGGAGAGATTAAGAAACATGTCATGGTTATGTAATTCATGAGGAGTGGAGCCCAATTTTGAACTTGTGTTTGTTCTATTACTAAGTCTCTGACGTTTTGAGTTCCTCAAGCTGACTTTCTAAATAAATGTTGTCTTTTAAATATTTACTTCCCAGAGCCTGGGTGATAGAGCGAGACTCCGTCTCAAAATAAATAAATAAATAAATGAAATAAATAAATAAATAATTTACTTCCCAGATATGCATATGCAATATTCATCACTTTTTTCTCTAAGAACATTGACCATGATCTCAGGTTCAATTCAGACCTTCAAGTTTTGTTGTTGTCATCTTCTGTGCCTTTCACTGCCTCTGCACCTGAAACTAGACAATTTTTTTTCCCTTGTCACAAATGTATCATTCTTTCCCTCCCTTTTTCCATTTTATATATTTGAATTCTTCATGAAGCCTCTGTGAGTCCTATGGCCCATGATGTTCTCTCTTCTTTTCTGAATTTCTGCAGCATATCTTAGTTCCATTCACTTGACACTTAAATGTATACAGCTTTGCACTTTTATTGGCTGTTTAGGCATGTCAACCTTATCACTCATACAAAAGTGTTCTGATTCTGGAGAAAAAAAATGTACCCTATTCATCCCTGTGGTCCCTGTAGCATCCATGTTAAATGGCGTGCCCATGGTAACTCTAGAAACATCAACAATCTATAAAGCTCTGAGGTCTTAAAAAACAATTGACTTTTGTATGAAACAGTTCAACTTGTGGGTGCTCTCTATCTGGAGAGCATATACCTTTATGGAGGTAGTTTTCTGATTCTGTCTTTAAATTACTTCAGATTTGGAAAGTTTTATTACAAATGCCTAAAGCATGGATTGTGACCAGTTGACAATTTCCACCACCATGAGACCTGGGTGGGAGGCCGTGGGCAGACCTGGAGCACACGGTAGGACACGGACATGGGGTAAGGTGGCTCTGCAGCCCAGTCTGCACTGTACTCCCAATCCTGTTTCCCTGAACCAGGGCTATGCCACCTGGAGGTCGAGGCACATTTTTCTAATTTGCACAAAAATTATCTAGGCTCACAGAGGCCCTGGGTATGGGTTTTGCCTAAAGCAGGGAATACTGGGGGTAGACCACACAAAGCATTTTCTTAGTCAGAAATCAAGACATTGATACTGGTGGTTTTTCCTTCTGTAGAAATGTTAATATCAAAAATGACCATAATCTCAGAGAACCTTAGTTTTATATTTACCTGAAGACAAGGGGAATAAATGTATCCATGGATTGCTAATTTTGGTAAATCGCTTACATTGTAAAGGGTTTTAAGATTCATTGCTCAGAGGGGTTGTAGGAGAACAGGGGTGGGGGCTGATGTACCAACTGCGCCTCAGATTGGAACTGGAAGGGATCATCATCCCCAATGTCCTTGCCCCTTTTCCATGTGTATGCCCATCCCGTGTCCCTCTGTCACCTCTCCTTGGGATGGATACTAAATCATGGTGTGTTCAGATTTCTGATCTGTCTTAGCTTTCATTAGTGCAATTCTACATTAATAATGGAGCCTTAGGTCTCTCTCCCAATACCTGCATCTAAAGCCAATTCCTTGCCCAGCACCTCAGGTCATTCTGTCTTGTCTAAGGGGGGTACCCACACACAGGCACTGAGGCCACTCTCCCTCAGAGTCTCTCTGCCCTATCAGCCAAAGAAGAGACTCCTACCCTATTTGGTTTTGCAAATGCCTCTCAGGACGGCAGAAACTCTCATACTGGCTTTAGAGTCATTATTTTCCTCCTTCTGGAGGTCTCGGCGACTTCAGTTTATAAGCTCTAATTTTGCCCCTGAGGAAAGATTGATTTTTCTGAAACATATTCATCAATACTATTCAGGCTGATTCTACCCCCCTAAACTAATATGCTGATCCAGTGTCCTCAGGATTTAGTGGCCACATTTTCCAAATGCAAAATTGGAATACATGGTCTGACAAGGTGATAGAATATTTGAAATCGGGACTGACCTAGAAAATTCAGGACACGCAGCTGTCATACATAATGGCAACACGGCCTATATAACACACACCATTTTCCCTGAAGCCTGTCTGCATCATGACAGCTTCATTTGATGGTCCGAGATAGCCTGTCTCTTTCTGTTTTGGGTCACCCAGTTAGTATATCCTCATTTCCTCTTGGAGGGATGAATCCTGCGTTCAGCTTATTTACAACACAGGGATGACTGACAAGCTGTGTACCCAACTCCACCCACTCTGACAGGTCAACTTGACTATATGTGAAGGAAGCATCCTCCAGGATCTCTGGTAACTGAAGGAACCAGCCTAACCACACTGAACATCAGACTGTGGGGGGATCTGGAAAGCTCTCCTTCAGCCTGTGTGTGTGAGTTACTGTTCGTGGAGTGTGGATACAGTCTCTATTTGGGAGATAAAGGAAAGGAAGGTATTTTGTACATGAGCACTTGGGGAAACATGGGGAAAGTGAAAGGAAAGCTTGCTTTTCCTGTGCTAGACTGAGAGAAAGAGCTGGAATTGATCTTCACGATAGAGCTGCAGGATAGTTTCCTTGGGAAGTTTTATGAAATTCCAAGCATGAATATTGTTGCTCAGGATCTAGTAGGTAAAGGAGAGAACTGAGTTTAGGAGACGGGCTTTCTTCCTATTTCTGGAGTTCAGGTACCTCTAGGATTTATGGTGTGGGGAGGACTAAAAGAGAATATCTGTTATGTAGTGAATTGTGTCTCCCCATAATTTGCACGCTGAAGCCTTAAGCCCTCCATGTGACTGAATTGGAGACAGGGCCTTTCAGGAGGTGATTAAGGTTAAGTCAGGTCATGAGGTGGGGCCCTGATCTGATGGAGCCGGTGTCTTCATGAAAGGAAGAGACCTCGGCGATCTTGTTCTCTCTGCCATGCGAGGGCACAGGGAGAAGGCAGCTGTCTGCAAACCAGGAGGAGGGCCCTCAGTAGAAAGCAAATCCTATCAGAACCTTGATCTTGAACTTCCTAGCCTCCAAAACTGTGAGGAAATAAATTTCAGTGTAAGGCACCCAGGCAATGGTATTTTGTTATGATAGCAGACCAAGACAGCACCCTTATCATAGATATTATTGTTTTTTTTAGAGTATATTGGTGACCTAGGTGTGGGAGGATAGGAGAATATAGAGATTCAGCAGGGAGGTTCTAGAGTCGGACTGAGTGAATTTGTATCCTGAGCTGCCACTCACTAGCTCTTTAACCTTCAGTAAGTTACTTGACCTTTTTGTGCCTTGATTTCCTCATCCGAAAAATGGGTCTAATATTTAAAGATTAAGTTAACAAATACATGTAAAGGGCTTAAAGCAGTGACTAGCATATGGAAAGGTCTCAGAAAGTGTTTGCTATTATTGGTGCTATTTTTGTTGTTGCTATAAGGAAGTCAGAATAGAATAACATTAATGGAATTATTTTTGAGCTCAGTAAATACCTTGCTGGAGCTTCCACAAACAACCTGCACAGGCTTTTACAGGGGGCATTGAGGGTCTATGGTCAATCAATTGATGTACATGTATTTGCAAATTTGGACATAAATATTAATGTAATCTCATTTATATCCATGCGTTGATGAGGCCAGAGAGCATCAGTGCAACATATAATTACCATTTTATAATGCTCCATGCAGCAGAAACTGCTAGCTTCTCTCTGAAGTCTATACTTTCTACTTCCTGGGCAGAAAGACTATGGTGCTAGCCTCTCTTGTTGGTAGGTACATTTATGTGATAGAAGTCCAGCCAGTGGAAGGTGACACAGCAATGACATGTGCCACTCCCAGGCTTGGCCTCTGAAAATTCCCATGCATGTCTTCTTCATTGTGTCTTCAAGGTGGCAGAAATGAGAATATATAAAGAACAATACCCACATCTTGAAAATGGCATAGCCTCCATTAGTCTGGGTCCTTGAATAATTGCCAGCTGTTCATCCAACCAGCAAGAAATAATTTTGTGTATGTGTTTGTATTACACATTTTGAAGGGTTCTTTGCTGCAGTAGCCTAATGTACTTCAAATAGCATGAGTCTATCAAAAGTACAAAATGTCTCTTATTTCTTCAAAAGGGTTATTTACTCACAGCATTATAGATGTTGCTGTAACTATGAATAGTCAGGCCTCATGGGATTTGATCACAAAGCACTTTTATATTTATCTTCTACTGCTCTTTTACACTTGCCCAGTGGTAGTGGCCCTAACTTTCCATGGATACAAACTAGGATAAACAGCTTGACTTTTCTGGTCAGTTTCAGGAAAGAAAAAGTCTATGTTTACTTAAAATTGCAAACACAGACTCAGTTTGGAAATTAAAAATGTCCATTCCTATACATTAATAATAACAAGAGACTTCAGCTTCATCAAAAGGTCACATTTTACTCTCTCACTTTCTCTCCTGCATGTTGCAGATGAGATTCCTGCCTTGGGGAAACATGATGTGGTTGGTTTCTTCTCTTTTTCTATCTGACCCTCCCAGGTTAAACTGGACTATAGAATATGGCAGGTGGTATGGATGTAAGGAGATGTAAGAGGAGTAGAGAAGTTTTTAGCTTACAGGCACTGTTGAGATGACAGATGTTGACCTGAGAGATGTTTCCATCTGTCTGTCTCTATCATGAGACTTTTTTGTATGCTCTTTGGAAACTTATCATAGATATTCTGTCTTCTGGAATTTCCTTAATCTGGATATATGCTTCTCTATCTGACTTTGTTCTTCTTCAGTCCTTAAAAATCAACAGTCTACTTCCAGATTCTCTTTGTTAAGGTTAAGACCTTAACCTAAGGTGCCCTTTAGGTGAACTATTTTAAAAAGCATTTTAAATCCCCTAATTGTGACTCTCTTTGGTATCCTTTGATCAGTCAAACTTTGAGCATGTCAACACAGAAGAAACCCTTCTTTGTTTTACCACCAGTGCAGCTAGCCAGCTTATCTTCTGTTTTCTAGATTCCCAGAACGGCAATAAGACATCAGCCCACTGCAGGTACCCCAACCCCATTTAACTGTAAGGACACATATGAGGCTCACTGATTATTTCCATGTGACTCTTCTTTTGAAGTTAGGTGGACAAGAGGGAATGCTCATAACACCACTATTTCCAAAGAGATTCTCATCACAAATATTCTCCTCATCTTCGTTCTCTCAACCCTTGTATCCTTAATGTGAACAGAAAGAGACGGGGGGATATCTAAGAATTATAACACTGGTTCTTATCATTTCCTCTGACAGTTGGCATCTTGATTGTGTACCTGAACCTGGTGTTCATTATAATTGCAACTTAGATCAAACTTCTAGTTTAATATTGTGCTACAAAGATGTTAATTAAACGAATATGTCAAAAACTAGGGCAAGAGGTTCCGAGTTACAGCAAGTAGGCAGCTATTGAATGAACGGAATTTAGGATGTGTTAATTCATTCAACATTGATTCTTTAATATGTAACAACTTCAGAAAAAGGCATCAGAGGTAGAGAGAAGTAGAAAACGCACATAGGCACTACCTTCAGGGAGCTTATAGTCTAAATATAGAGAGTAATATTAACTAAATAATCAAATAAAATAATACAGTTGACCCTTGAACAGCACAGGTTTGAACTTTGCAGGTCCACTTATATGTGGATTTTCTTTCATCTCTGCCACTCCTGAGACAACAAGACCAACCCCTCATCTTGCTTCTCCTCCTCAGGTTTCTCAACCATGAAGACAATGAAGACCTTTATTTATCCACTTTTATTCAATGAATGAAGTAAATATATTTTCTCTTCCTTCCTATTTCTTAACATTTTCCATAGCTTTCTTTATGGTAAGAATACAGTGTATAGGTTGGGTTTGGTGGCTCATGCCTGTAATCCCAGCACTTTGGGAGGCTGAGGCAGGCAGATTGCTTGAGACCAGGAGTTCAAGACCAGCCTGGCCAACAAGGCAAAACCCTGTCTCTACTAAAAATATAAAAAATTAGCCGGGTGTGGTGGCAAGCACCTGTAATCCCAGCTACTGGGGAGGCTGAGGCACCAGAATTGCTTGAACCTGGGAAGCAGGGATTGCAGTGGGCCAAGATTGCACCATTGCACTCCAGCCTGGGCAACAGGGCAATACTCCATCTCAAAAAAAGAAAATACAGTATATAATGCACATAACATACAAAATATGTGTTAATTGACCGTTTATGTTATTGATAAGTCTTCTGGTCAACAGTAGGCTATTACCAGTTAAATTTTGGGGGAATTAAATGTTATGTGCAGATTTTTGACTATGTGTGGGGGGTTGGTGTCCAAACCTGTATGTTGTTTGAAGGTCACCTGTGTATAATTTAAAATAGCAATGATTGTATGAAGAAACATTATAAGGTGTTACGGGGGAGAATGAGAGAACACTTGATTTAGATGGAAGATTTGTAATGAAAAGTCAGTAGGAGGTGAAGCTGCCCAGGTGAAAATTTGTGAGTATTTCAAGGAGAGGGAAGGTCATCTTTCAAATCTGCAAGGCTATAAATGGCACAGAAAATTTGCAGAATTGGAAGAAGACCAGAGGCCAGTGTTCCCACAGGAATCCACCCATCGTGCAACACCTTGGAAGTCACATAGAAGGCTTTGGACTTTAACCTGTAAAGCAATGGAAGGCCAATAAAGGACCGTAAACAGGACAGTGAGGGGGGCAGATTTGTATTTAGAAATGATCACATAAATTACTGTAAAAAGAATGAATTAAGACCAGGAGTAATCCTAGAAGCAGGGACACCTTTGTGGTGACCTGGAAGAAATGTGCCGTGGACTGGGCATGATTATGGAGGTAGATGGAAGTACATGGTTTATTTGGGATAGATTTAGAAAGTATAAACCATTCAATTGGATGAAGGAAAGGGAGTTGTTAAGGATGACTCTTAGGTTACTGTCATGGGCTAACGAGTGAATCGAGATGCCATTTACTTGAACTCTCTAGGAAGAAGCCAATTTTAGGTGGGGGAAAGATAAGGAGTTTAGTTCAGTGCACAATGAATTTGAGGAGTCTGTAGGACATCTAAACAGAGATGCTAAATAGACATTGTATGTGTGGATCTGGAACTCAGAAGTATGACCTGCAGATATAAGCGTGGGAGTTGGCAGATAGTTGTTATTTAGAGGTTGCATAAATGAGGAGTAGCCAGTGAGGTTGAGAAAAAAACCAGGAGCTTATGACATTATCAAAGCAAATCTATCAAGAAAGAAGGGTGGCTAGCTGTATTGGTTTCTGTTGAGATATCAAGTAAGAGAAGAAACTAAAATGAGTCCACTGGATTTTGCAACATGAAAGCCATTAGTGATCTTAGTGAGTACATGTAATATATTTCCAGTTATTAATGGAGTTCCAGTTAGTGTCAGAAATCAGAGGAAAAAGAGCTTGGAAGAAAAGTTATTGAGTAGGTCACAATCATTCCAAGATCAAATACCAAAATGACAGAATTTGCAGTGACATAATCAGAAAGTGAGGTTCAGAAAGAAGGGCATGCACGTAAGTCAGGAGTCGTGCATCCAAAATGAAGCCGGGATGAAATATTACATCAAAGCAACAAAGAACAATTTAGAATAAAATGATCCTCAGTGATTACTTAATCAAAATATAACTCTATGGATAAGTAAACTGAGGCTGAGAAATGACTTTGTCACGGTTACACAGTGAAAGAATGGCAGAGCCAGGATTAGAAAGCTGTTCAGAATCTACACGTCGCTCATTCTGTTTTTGTTGCCTCTCGTGGCCTGCTTATTCTAGGCAGAAGACATAGGAAGAGGAATATGGCTCAGTTGTCAGGCAGCACCTGAGATCACTCCCAGCTGGAAGAAACTCATTGGAGCAGACTTAAGTGACCTATAACTTACAACAGGCAAGCCAGGGTCAGAAATAATCAAGCCTCAGCCTCGTAATTTATCAGCACCTGAAAGTCCGCTTCTGTGGTTTCCTCTCTCTTCAAGTTGCTCAGGCATGGGGCACACAGCTCTCAGTCCTCTAGTGGCAGGAGGACTTCATAAATGACATTTGATTATGCTCAACACAGCAGCCAGGGGCTGTACACCAACTTCAATAAAGACGGCAAACACTAGCGATCTCCATAAAACACAGAAGCCCGGGGGGAATGGAATCGAAATCTTAATGTCGAGATCCACGGCCACTAAGGCAAATGACAGCAAAATGCGAACAAATTGCAAAACCAATAATAATAAAATTCCTGCTTGTGCTGCCTGTAAGGCATCAGCTCTCCAATATCACCCCCAGGGAGCAAAGTCAGCTCTCCATGGGGTCAGTGGAGGCTATTAGAAGCCTGCTTGCTAGGCTTCTCAGCTGGAACCCAGCGCTGCTGAAATAGCTTTGCATTCAATTGTGTTCCAACCCTCTAATCCTGCCCTTCTGCCTGAGGGGAATCGTAGGCAAATTTAGCCTTATTCCCAAGCCAGAAATATTTTTTGAGACATGTGAATCTTGATGTTTTTGATTTCTCAATTATGACCAAGTCTTGAATGAAATTTTAGAATTTTAATGCTAGAAGTCTTAGAGATCATTTATCTCCCCACAACTCCACCCCAAACTAAGACCTAGAGAAATGGGAGCCTTTGTCCCAAGTCATACAGCTTGTGACAGCACTGGAATTAGAATCTGGAGCTCTGAACAGGCAGTCACAGCTCCCAGGCAGATTCAGTGAAAGGGAACTTACTATTAAATAAGGAACTAAATATAGATGCTTTTTGTTGTTGTTGTTGTTCTAGGGGAGTCACAGCATTTACCTCACCTCAGGGGAAAATGTATTCTTTTGTTTCTTTTGTTTAGGAACACACTTTAATGGTTTGTTTTGTTGTTGTTGTTGTTTTGTTTTGTTTTGTTTTTTTGGTCATAAAAGCCATAGCCTTGGGTCTCATCTAAAATGGGGAAGTTAAGTGTGTCTGTGTAAAACCACATAGTCATGTAAAAGCATATTCTCCCTGGGGCCAGAGAGATTGTTCTGATGTGCTGTGATGAGGGCTAGTGGTGAGGAAGATGTCCCATGGAGTGGAGTTCTAGTGGGTTCCTTGCTGTGAATAGAAGGGAGAATGGACTAGATTGAGAATTGGCTGCGGGCTTTGCAGATCCAAATGATAGCAATGTGCGCCTTGCAGCGTTGGTAGCTCTAGACCTGTACTATGCAGAATATCTGACATTGCCCGGATGTTATCCATGTGAGCCTTCGGTAAAATGGTTTCCTAGCACAAACCTTTGTGCTAATGACGTTAATAATATGGGGTGGAATGCAAGCCAAGCACTGTGTGGGCCTCTATCAGTGAAGAGGAGAGTTGCCTCCCTAACACCCCCCCCCGCCCCCAAGACTTTGAGGCCTGCAAGTGGTAGTACCAGTGTAGAAAGGGAAGGCTGCATTGCAGGACTTTGGGAGCTGACAGGCAAGTGAAGGCCTCAGGGAGAGCGGGCAGGGAGGACCAAGAGCCAGCTGCTACAGAGGAGCAGGCAGCCGTGGGAGCTGGGTGGGGCAGGCTTACCACAAAACGAAATCTACTGAGAGAAGGCGACCCCTGAAGGGATTTTGAGTGTGGGGTGAAAAGTGGGAGGAACTAGACTATGCTTTATGGAGCTAGAAACTGCAAGCAGTAATCAGAGGTGACCCTGGCTTTGGGTGCTTGCGTTTGTCACTGTTAAATGTCACTGTCCTCACATTAAATTAAGTTCAGTTATGTTTATCAGTGATTGCTCTGGTTTAATTCAAATTAAAGTTCCATGGAAAATAAATCAATGTTTCTGGGGCATGGAAGTCTTCACTCCAAAGCCCATCTCCAGCAGGACGAGTGTCGGAACTCGCTCACCTGTGTGCGTGACTGCCCGTATCTATTTCAGCTCTGAGATCATTCCAAAGGGCAAATGAGCAAAGAGTTGTGTTGTAGAGGGGTTCCAGGCCCACTATGCCTTGAAAAGCTGGGACTGCTCTCTTTTAATCTCCCTTCTTATTTGGGGTTTCTGAATGGAAGAACCAGGAGCTGAAATTTCCTCTCTTCTGCATTTTGAGGTTAAGATCCCATTAAGATCCCAGAAATGTTCAGGTTTTGTTTGTTTGCTTGCTTGTTTTAATTGTGACAAAGAGTAAATTTGTCTTAATCACCAGATACTTGCAGATGATGGAAATCGGTGGGGAGGGCTAGAGAGATGGAGAGGAGAAATGAGAGTCAGAGAGCATCCATGCCTTTTATTGGGAGTTCTCTGGAGCTTGTGGGAAAACACCAATATGTATTTTGAGCTGTGTACATCTCATTTCACTGTTTAAAGGAAAATAGCAGGCCTAGGCCACAAGGGGCCCAAACAGAGAGAGGAGGCCTTGGGGTATACATACACTCAATACTGTGACCTTCTTAAATATAAACATTCCAGAGATGAATAGTTTATGACTTCTGCTGGTGCCTGAGATAGCTTCATAAATGAATGAATTAGGTTTGGCCACAGTAAACACCAACTGTAAGAAATATGCAAGGCCAGCGGAATAAAAACAAGGGAGGAAGGTTTCTAGTTGGCATTATAAGAAATGGGATTATTTCTCATTTGTAGCCTATGGAACATATGTTAATTTTCATGCTGTAGTTTGTGTCTAAAGAAAGAAAAGGATTCTTGCCATTTGTGGCTGATACTGTAGCTTGTCTTCCTGACAACCCTTCTCTCTGTTTTCTGTAGTATAACCCTGACTTTGTTTTGGGTAACAGAGAGTCTAGTTATTTCCCAGTCCCTCTTTGCACATAGAGGTGGCTGAATAAAACAGTTCCAGCCAGTGAGATATCAGAAGTCACTGGATGAAACTTCTGGAAAGGCCTTGGGAAGGGGTACAGGTTCATTTGGCTCTTCCATTTTCTCCTTGCTCACTGTCCTTCTCCTCTCTTCTAAGAGCTGAAGCTGGGAGGTGTAGAGGTTCCCTGTGACCATGCGGATGACAGATGACCACTGAGGGGGCAGTGCAGGAGCACAGGGTGGGTGGCCCCCACACCAGAGGGCAGCCTCCCTCTGGACTTCTTATGCAGGAGAGAGATCAGCCCCTTAATGTCTTTGTGAATGTGTCTGTTGAAGCTAAAAGTAATTCTGAGTGGTCTTTTATAACTTCAAGGTACACACGGAGAAAAACGCAAGTAAGTTCACTGTGTATGTTCACCGTGTGCACTGTGGCTGCCTCTGAGCTGCATGGGTGAAGTACATGGCCCATGTGGACTGTTACTGGAGCGGAGCACTCTCAGACCAAGGCAGCTGGACCAAAAGGGAAAGGCCACCACCCCCTAGACCTTTCCTTCAGCTCTCTCCTGGAATTAGAGGCAAGTCCGCTGCAGATCTCAGGTTACCTCCATGATGACGTGGTCTGTAAAACACAGGAGATAGTCCAAGCTCATAAATATGGGTTCAAATGTGTCTCTCTGTACAGGAAATTCCAGAAAGAAAGGATGGCAGCTTTATAAACATAGCTTCTGGTGGAAGCTTTATAAGTGTTGTAGGTGTTTTCATGCTCAGTATGTAGCGGGTGCTGCACGAAATCAAATGGAATGCAGAAGTCTGTAGAATTGTCCAGATACGTTGCCAAACCATGGAGATGTGTGTATATATCATCCGCCTCTCACCCACCTCTTTGTCTCACGCCTCCCTTGCATCTCCATCACCCCCTCCACTCCTATCACCTCACTTCTCACCCATCTTTTTGTTACCCCATTCTCTCACATCTCACTTCTTTCTTACCCCGGCTTTCTGTCACCCCCTTCACTTCTCCTAATCTCTTACCTCTTTCGTGTCTCGCTCCTATCTGTCTCTCATATATCTCCCATGTCTCTCATATGTATCTCATCTCTATTATATAATGTATGTGTATATATGTATATATACATATATTCCCGGACAGATCTGAAGTAAAGGTCCAGGAGTTGGCGGCCTTTCCCTTGTGGTCCAGCTGCCTTGGTCTGAGGGTTCTCAGCTCCAGTAAGAGTCCTCATGGGTCATGTACTTCACCCATGCAGTTCAGAGGCAGTCGCAGTGCACACGGTGAACATACACAGTGAACTTACTTGCATTTTTCTCCATGTGTATGTATATATACATATACATTATATATATATATATTTGAGACCAGGATGCTGAAGGCTCCGGATACCCAACATGGTCAAATGGTATGTCACCTATGTTGACATTAATTGCTCTTCCACAGGCAAAGCCTGCTGTTAGATTTGTGAAAACTATATGTTATCTCTACCTTGATAGAGGAAAATGTGACTTCTGTTTAATTTTGTAAGTTGAGTCAGATTTGAAAGGGCACAAAGGAAGCCTGCCACATACATGGAAGAATATTTTGTGAAGTGAATCAAGCCACCGTTCCACTTCATTTAATGTCTACTCTCCCCAGGTCAGGCTACGTATCTGCTTTGTACATTTTTACTGTTTACAGCTCAGGTTTCCTGAAAAGGGCGTGTTATTTGTAATTATTTGTTGCCGTCATTAACAAGCAGGGCAGCCCCATAGAGCACCGAAGAAAACACTGGCAGCTGAGTTGTAAAGGGAGGCATTTGCTGGTAAAGGAAGCAAAAGCAGTTGTGGACAGCTTTTATGAGCTTTTAGAAACAGACTGAAAAGTGATGCTCTCCTTCTGACTGCTAAGCTCAGCCTGAATGACGAGGAGAAGGTAAATACACTAACAAATTGTTCTCCAAATGTGGCTGCAAGGTGACTTTTTTCAAAGGAAGCATATTGGAGATAAAATGAGGCAACCTTTTAATGTGCTGCTCCCAGTCAAGTGATTATGAGTAGCTTTATAACAAACACCACCAGGAGTTGCATCCCCAGGCGACTTATTTGACGTTGCCCCCAGAAATTTAATTTGGAGATCTGATGGAGACCCACTAGAAAGGGCAGCCACCATCTGAACAACCCCCATTCTCTAAGACGTTCACACATACACACACACACGGAATTAAAATTGATTTTCAATGTTTTGGCAGTCGTAGGAGACTCTAGTCCCTCCAGCAGCATTTCCCAAAGAAGACATTACTTATCAGAGCTGGTCAGTATCAGCAATCTCTTAGATAAATAATTTATGTGGGGAACTAATAAAATAATGGAGTACTTTAGGGGCTGGTAATAAGCGTGCAGATGAGAGCCTCCTGGGCACACTCCACAAGAGGCAGAATCCACAGCTTGGGTGCACTGCCTGTCTTTACTTTAACTGCCTATACTGTTCCCACTCCCACGTCTCATCCGTAGAATGCCATCCCCTGGCTGTACTTTCTTGCACTGTAAACTTGTATAAATCCTCTCCATCCTTTAATGACCAGCTCCACACTCTTTTTGATGTAGCCTTTCTTGCCATTCCAAACCTAATTTCTCTCCCGCTCCAATCTCCATAGTGCTTATGTTTATACGACTTGTCTCATCCCTTTTGAAACAGCCATGTGCTACTCCTTGCATTGATATTTTATTTGTTTAATTTGTACAGTCATTAGATTATAAGTGTTTTAGAGATAGAGGCATGTTGAATAGCCCCTAAATCCCCAACAGTGTATGTTGCTGCATATCTGCCAGTTGCATGCATTTGCTGACTTGCCTGCAGGGCAAGAATCCTCTTAAAGAATCATTTCTTCTATTGTATGTGTCTAACAGGTGATGGAGGGTCTAGAGATATTGAATTTTGGTGGCAATTTTAGAGGCAAGCATTCTTTTGTTTTTGAGGAAGTATACAACCTATGCCCAAGAAATAAAAAAAACAGATTTTTCTGGAAGAATAGGAGAGACTCTAATTAGCACTTAATTTTTAAAAATTGTCCTTTCTGGAAGGTAATCTTTTGTTCTAGCTTGCCTTTGGGCCAATGGGATGGCATCAAAGAGAAGGGGGCTTTAAAGGCAGGAAGGAGATAATGAGACCCAAGTGGAGCTCTGTCTTCACCCACAAGGAGGGCTGGCTTCTTTGTCTGATGTCTGCAATGGCTGAATCCTCCCCTTTTACTTAGGGGTTGTCTTTGCACAGCAGGGAACTTTCATGGAATCTTCAGCTCCAAGAAGCAGTTATAAATCTCTCTCTTTTACAGCCTTGCGTTGGCTTCTCTCCTGTGTTCTCCCATTTTTGCCTGTTCAAGAAAGCCCTAGGTGTTGGGTAGAAGCAGGTGCTCTGACACCTCAGGTGCTCTTGCTTTCTCCCCCCGGTACAGCTCTCTAGATTGACACAGGAAGCCAGAGTTCTGCAGCTGCCTATTGATAAGGCTTTGTATTCCTTTGGATATTAGCAGTTCGTATAATTTTATATGTAAGCATGTTGGTTGCTAGCACCAGAACAACAGCATCCAGAAATGCACACTGAATTGGAAGAAATGTTGCAGATTTCTACTTCAGATCTTAAAGTATTTGGGGAAGAGATAATCTCTGACAATGAAGGGAATAAAATATCAAGGTATTTTACGGCTTCTCTAGAACTTTAAAAAGAAGTGGTAATAGCTTTTGGTCTAGAACGACTCGAAGGAAATCTTTCTTGGAGGAAAAATATACAATTGGCAAAGCTCACAATTTCTCTTCTTTCTCTTCCTTCTTAGCTGGGTAAAGAGAAGTATGATTATTTTTGGACAGTGTGTGGCTGGTTCATTTCTTTGATCTATTACCACAAGACAGCAGCCCAAACTTCTCACCATGTTTCCAGTATAGTACAGAGGGTGGTAAGAAAGTCCTATGTGGCTCCTGCACAAGCTGGGTCCAAGGAAGAAAATCTATTATTTAAAGGTTCTGTTTATTGGGGTTTCTTTTTCAAATCTTTGTATCATTCTACATGACTCACAAGGTGATCCCAAAGCAGGCATTGCAGGAAAAATAATGGGTGCAGGCTGGGAATGATCATTTAAACCAGTGAGCTGGTGTTTTCATAGTTGGTATTTTCTGGGCAGAGCCTCTTAATATTTGCAGCTGCCTTAGGAAAAGTGCATCCTTTATTATTATTATTATTATTATTATTATTATTATTATTATTATTATTTTTGAGACGGAGTCTTGCTCTGTCACCCAGGTTGGAGTGCAATGCACGATCATGACTCAGGTGATTCTCCCACCTCAGCCTTCTGAGTAGCTGGAACCAGAGGCATGCACCACTATGCCCAACTAATTTTTGTATTTTTTCATAGAGACCAGGTCTTGCCATGTTGCCTAGGCCAGTCTTAAACTCCTGGGCTCAGGTGACCTGCCTGCCTTGGCCTCCCAAAGTGCTGGGATTACAGGCGTGAGCCTCCGCACCTGGCCTAAGCGCATCCTTCATGACAAGCAGGCCAGGGCAAGGACATGTTTGAGTAGCCCCAACTGTGACCCTGACTTAGGTTTGGAGTATTATTTTCTTAGGAATGAAATGGTTCAGATACACTTCAGTTTGCATTTAATTCCTAAGGGTTAATATGTAAACCACAGGCATTCTTCAACTTTCCCCGTCATTGCTAGAAGAGTCTTTCACATTTGTAATATTTTACAGTTTTATTTACTAATTCAGCAACTTTTTAAACTTTTAAGTTCAGGGGTACATGTACAGGTTTGTTACACAGGTAAATTTGTGTCATGGGGATTTGTTGTAGATTGTTTCATCACCCAGATATTAAACCTAGTATCTATTATTAGTTACTTTTTCTGATCTCTGTCCATCCACCTTCCACCTGCAGATAGGCCCCAGTATGTGTTGTTCCCCTTTATGTATCCATGTGTTCTCATCATTTAGCTCCCACTTATATGTGAGAACATGTGGTATTTGGGTTTCTGTTCCTGCATAAGTTTGCTAAGAATAATGGCCTCCAGCTCCATCTATGTCCCCACAAAAGACATGATTTCTTTTTTTTATGGCTGCATAGTATTCCATGGAATATATGTACCATATTTTCTTTATCCAGTCTATCATTGATGGTCATTTAGATTGATTCCATATCTTTGGTATTGTGAATAGTGCTGCAATGAACATACATGTGGGTATGTCTTTATAATAGAACTTATAGAATAGAAGTTCTATTTCTTTGGGTATATACCCAGTAATGGAATTGCTGAGTTCAATGGTATTTCTGTCTTTAGGTCTTTGAGGAACCACCATACTGTCTTCCACAATGGTTGAACTAATTTACACTTTACAAACAGTGTATAGACATTTCTTTCCCTCCACAAACCTTCCCAGCATCTGTTATTTTTTGACTTTTTAACAATAGCCATTCTGACTGATGTGAAATGATATCTCATTGTGGTTTTGATTTGAATTTCTCTAATGATCACTGATGTTGAGCTTTTGGTGCATGAATGTCTTCTTTTGAGAAGTGTCTGTTCATGTCCTTTGCCCACTTTATTTATGGGGATGCTTGTTTTTTTCTTGTAAATTTGTGTAAGTTCTTTACAGATGCTGGATATCAGACCTTTGTTGGATATATAGTTTACAAAACTTTCTCCCGTTCTGTAGGTTGTCTGTTTATTCTGTTGATAATTTCTTTTACTGTGCAGAAACTCCTAAGTTTAATTAGATTCCATTTATCAAATTTTTGCTTCTGTTGCAATTGCTTTCGGCACCTTCAGCATGAAATGGTTTCCTCTGCCCATGTCCCGAATGGTGTTGCCTCATTTGTCTTCCAGGGTTTTTATAGTTTTGGATTTTATACTTACATTTTTGTTTTACATTTAAGTTTTTAATCCATCTTGAGGTGATCTTTTATATGGTGTAAGAAAGAGGTCTAGTTTTAATATTCTGCATATAGCTAGCCAGTTATCCCAGAACTATTTATCGTACAGGGAATACTTTTCCCATTGCTTGTTTTAGTTAGGTTTGTGGAAGAGTAGATAGTTGTAGGTGTGTGACCTTATTTTTGGGTTCTCTATTCTTTTCCATTGGTCTATGTGTCTATTTTCATACCACTATGATGCTAATTTGGTTGCTGTGGCTCTGTAGTATAGTTTGAAGTTGGGTAGCATGATGCCTCCAGCTTTGCTGTTTTTGCTTAGGATTGCCTTGGCTGTTCAGGTTCTTTTTGGTTCCATATGAATTCAAAACAGTTTTTCTAGTTCTGTGAAGAATGTTGTTGATAGTTTTGGTAGGAATAGCAACAAGTCTGTAAATTGCTTTGGGCAGTTGACCATTTTAATAATATTGATTATTCCTGTTCATGAGCATGAGATGTTCTTCATTTGTTTGTGTCTTCTCTGATTTCTTTGAGCAGTGTTTTGTAATTCTCATTATAGAGACTTGTCACCTCCCTGGATAGCTGTGTTCCTAGGTATTTTATTTTTTTTATAGCAGTTGTGAATGGGATTGCCTTCCTGATTTGACTCTCAGCTTGGCTGTTGTTGGTATATAGGAGTGCTAGTGATTTTTATACATTGATTTTGTGCCCTGAAGTTTGCTGACATTGTTTATTGGCTGAAGGAGATTTTGGGCCAAGACTATGGGGTTTTCTAGACATAAAATTATGTCATCTTTAAATAGGGATAATTTGACTTCCTCTCTTCCTATTTGGATGCCCTTTATTTCTTTCTGTTGCCTGATTGCTTTGGCTAGGACTTCCAATATTATGTTGAATAGGATTGGTGAGAGAGGGCATCCTTGTCATGTGCAGGTTTTCAAGGGGAATACTTCCAGCTTTTGCATATTCAGTGTGATGTTGGTTAGGGGTTTGTCATATATGGCTTATTATTTTAAGGTATGTTCCTTCAATACCTAGTGTTTTGAGAGTTTTTTTTTTTTAACATGAATGCGTGTTAAATTTTATGAAAAGCATTTTTTGCATCTATTGAGATAATCATGTGGGTTTTGTCCTTAATTCTCTTTATGTGATAAATCACATTTATTGATTTGTGTATGTTGAACCTACCTTGCATCCCAGGGATAAAGCCTACTTGATTGTGGTGAATAAACTTTTTGATGTGCTGCTGGATTTGGTTTGCCAGTATTGTGTTGAGGATTTTTGCACAGATGTTTATCAAGGATATTGGCCTGAAGTTTTCTTTTCTTTTCTTTTTTTTTTTTTTTGTATCTCTGTCAGGTTTTGGTGCCAGGATGATGCTAGCTCATAGAATGAGTTACAGAGAGTCCCTGTTCCTCAATTTTTCTTTTTGGAATAATTTCAGTAGGAATGGTATAAGCTTTTATTTGTACATCTGGTAGAATTCACCTGTCAATCTGTCTGGTCCTGGGCTTTTTTGGTTGATAGGCTATTTATTACTGCCTCAATTTCAGAGCTCATTATTGGTCTGTTCAGGGATTCAATTTATTTCTCGTTCAGTCTTGAGGGGGTGTATGTGTCTAGGGATTTCTTCTAGATTTTCTAGTTTATATGCATAGAGATGTTCATAATAGTCTCTGATGGCTGTTTGTATTTATTTGGGATCAGTGGTAATATCTCTCTTGTTGTTTCTGATTGTGTTTATTAGAATCTTCTCTCTTTTCCTCATTAGTCCAGCTGGTGGTCTATCTGCTTCCTTTTTTTTTTTTTTTTTTTTTTTTTGATGGAGTCTAGCTCTGTCGCCCAGGCTGGACTATAGTGGCATGATCTTGGCTCACTGCAACCTCCACCTCCCAGGTTCAAGTGACTCTCCTGCCTCAGTCTCCCAAGTAGCTGGGATTACAGGTGTCTGCCTCCACGCCCAGCTAATTTTTGTATTTTTAGTAAAGACGGGGTTTCACTGTGTTGGCCAGGCTGGTCTCAAACTCCTGACCTCATGATCTGCCTGCCTCGGCATCCCAAACTGCTGGGATTACAAGTGTGAGCCACTGCACCCAGCCATCTACCTCATTAAAAACAACAACAAAAAAAAAACAAAAAACAAAACAAAACAAAAAAAACAAAACAACAACAACAAAACTAGCTTCTGGATTAGTTGTTCTTTTGAATGGTTTTTCATGTCTCCATCTCCTTCAGTTCAGCTATAATTCTGGTTATTTATTCTGCTACCTTTGAGATTTATTCTTGGTTCTCTAGTTCTTTCAGTTGGGATGTTAGGCTGTTTACTTGAAATATTTCTAACTTTTTGATGTGGGCATTTAGTGCTATATATTTTTCTGTTAACAGGGACTTAGCTGTGTCCCAGAGATTCTGCTATGTTGTATCTTTGTTCTCATTAGTTTCAAAAGCTTCTTGATTTCTGCCTTAATTTCATTATTTACTCAAAAGTCATTCAGGAGCAGGTTATTCAATTTCCAAGTAATTTTATGATTTTGAGTGAATTTCTTAGTCTTGATTTATAATTTGCACTGTGATCTGAGAGACTATTACAATTTCAGTTCTTTTGCATTTGCTGAGGAGTGTTTTACTTCCAATTATGTGATGTTTTAGAGTATGTGCCTTGTAGTGATGAGAAGAATGTATATTCTGTTGTTTTGGGGTAGAGTTCTATAGATATCTATCAGGTCCATTTGATCCAGTGCTGAGTTCAAGTTCTGAATATCTTTGTTAATTTTCTGTCTTAATGATCTGTCTAATATTGTCAGTGGGTATTAAAGTCTCCCGCTATTATTGTGTGGAAGTCTATGTCTCTGTGAAGGTCTCTAAGCACTTGCTTTATGAATGTGGGCGCTCCTGTGTTGGGTGCATATATATTTAGGATGGTTAGAATGTGTTGAATTTAACCCTTTCCCTTATGTAATGCCCTTCTTTGTCTTTTTTTGATCTTTGTTGGTTGAACATCTGTTTTGTCAGAAGCTAGTATTGTAACCCCTGCTTTTTTGTGTTTTCCATTTGCTTGGTAGATTTTCCTTTATCCCTTTATTTTGAGCCTAAGTGTGTCATTGCATGCGAGATGGGTCTCTTGAAGGCAGCATACTGATGGGGGCCTGGGTTCTTCATCCAGTTTGTCACTCTGTGCCTTTTCATTGGAGCACTTAGCCCATTTACATTTAAGGTCAGTATTGATACATGTGGATTTGATGCTGTCATCATGATGTTAGCTGGTTATTTTGCAGATTTGTTTATGTGGTTGCTTTATAGTGTCACTGGTCTGTGTACTTCAGTGTGTTTTTGTAGTGGCTGGTAACAGTTTTTCCTTTCCAAATTTAGTACTTTCTGCAGGAGTTCTTGTGAGGCAGGTCTGGTGGTAACAAATTCACTCAGCATTTGCTTGTCTAAAAACGATCTTGGGCCAGATGTGGTGGCTCATGCTTGTAATCCCAGCACTTTGGGAGGCTGAGGTAGGTGGATCACCTGAGGCCAGGAGTTCGAGACTAGCCGGGCCAACATGGTGAAGCCCCATCTCTACTAAAAATACAAAAATTAGCCAAGTGTGGTGGTGCATGCCTGTAATCCCAGCTATTCGGGAGGAAGAGGTAGGAAAATCACTTGAACCCAGGAGGTGGAGGTTGCAGTGAGCCGAGATCACACCATTGCACTCCAGCCTGGGCAACAGAGTGAGCCTTGGTCTCAAAAATAAATAAATAAATAAATAAATAAATAAATAAATAAATAAATAAAATTTTTAAAAAGACCTTGTTTCTCTTTTGCTTGTGAAGCTTAGTTTGGCCAGATATGAAATTCTAGGTTGGAATTTCTTTAATAATGTTGAATATTGGCCTCCAATCTCTTCTGGCTTGTAAGATTTCAGCTGAGAGTTTTGCTACTATTCTGATGGGTTTCCCTTTGTCAGTGACCTGGACTTTCTCTCTAGCTGCCTTTAACATTTTTTCTTTCATTTTGACCTTGGAGATTCTGATGATTATATGTCTTGGGGATGATCTTGTAGAGTACTTTACTAGGGTTCTTTCCATTTCCTGAATTTGAATGTTGGCCTCTCCAGCTAGATTGGGGAAGTTCTAATGGATGATATTCAGAAATATGTTTTCCAAGTTGGTTCCATTCTCCTCATCTCTTTCAGGTACACCAATCAGTTATAGATTTAGTTTCTTTACATAATCCCATATTTCTTGGAGGTTTCATTCATTCATTTTCATCCTTTTTTATCTGCTCTTGTCTGCCTGTCTTATTTCAGAAAACCAGTCTTCAAGCTCTGAGATTCTTTCCTACACTTGATCTATTCTACTATTAATACTTGTGATTGCATTAGGAAATTCTTGTAGTGTGTTTTTCAGCTCTATCAGGTTGGTTACGTTCTCTGTACTGGGAATTTTGTCTGTCAGTTCCTGCAATGTTTTAATCATGATTTTTAGCTTCCTTGCATTGAATGACAATGTACTCCTATAGCTCAAAGAACTTCATTCTCATCCATATTCTAAGTTCTACTTCTGTCATTTTAACCATCTCAGCCTCAGTCTGGTTCTGAACCCTTGCTGGAGAGGTGATGTGGTGAAACAAAGTCACTCTGACTTTTTGAGTTTTTAGTGTTCTTGTTTGATTCTTTCTCATCTTTGTGCACTTATTTATCTACCTTCAATCTTTGAGTTTTTGTTGACTTTTGAATTTTTTTATTTTATTTTATCCTATTTGATGACCTTTAGGGCTTGATTGTGGAATAAGGTGGATTCAGCCTAACGGATTCATTTCTGGGAGATTTTAAGGGCCCAGTGTTCAGCTCTCAGCACCAGGACTGCATGTTCTAACTCTAGGAGACTTGTATCAGGCCCTGACTTTGTTCTCTGGCACAAGACTTGGAGTCCACTGCTGTGGGGGGACCAAAGTGTGGCAGCTGCAGCAGAGTGTTAGCAGATGCCAGGGTGCCTGCCTTTCTGTGGGCATTCACCACAGTGGCAGAAGAAAGGAAGCTGGGGAGTGGGGGAAAGACGACGGGTGGGGGGCCCTGCTGAAGATTCTGTGTGCTGTTGCATTGGAGGTAGTGGGTGGTGGTGGTTTGGGGCAGAGTGCTGCCCAGTGCAGGTCTAGGTGCCTTCTCTTTGCCCCACAAACAGGAGTGATCACTTAAGGTGTGAAAACATTACCTGTTCTCTATGCAGTGTTATTGCAGGGGTGGAGTGCTGGCAGGGGTGGGGCTTGCTGGCTCTGAGCTTGCCAAGGTTCTATCTGCAATGGCAGTCAGTGGGGGTAGGAGGCCATATTGCATTCCTGCGTGCTGCTAAGGCAAGTAAAGCAAAACCTGGTTGTGCAGACATGCACCAGGAAAGTGATGTGGGTTGTTGCCATGGGCTCAGGAAAGGAATGTGCAGTCTGGTGTGTGGCCATAGGGGCCACCTCGCTGGAGCTCTCTACTGGTCAGGCTGGTCCAGCAGTGCAGAAGCTATGGCATGGGCCTGCAGGGAATCCAAGACTGCCCTGTAAGCAGGTGTGGCAAGGCTAGGGCCCAAGGAGAGGCCAGCAGACCAAGGAATGCTCAGGTCGAACCAACTCTGTCTGATGTGCAAGACTGTCCTGCAGAGATCAGGCCCAACAGCTCCCCTGTGGCTAAAGTCTCTTATGGGAGCGAGTCAAGCCTAGGGGGATGGCCATTCCTGGCCATGCTCCACTACAGATGCCCCCATACTAAGCCCTCCGGGCTGCATATCAGCTGGCTTGCTGCCCTATCACTCTGTTTGTCGCCCAAGGGCTCCACCCCAGAGAGATGCATGTGAGCAGTTGCTCAGTGCAATCAACCCAGGATGAAGGGTCTGTGCTGTGGGCCCAAGCCAGGGGTTCCCTGTCTAGTGATGAGCAGTGGAAGGTGTGTGTGCCCATGGGAGATAGACTAGCCTCCTCTCCTTGGGTAGACTACAGCTTATTGGAGGTGCAGATAAAGCACTTAGGGTCTTTGCTCCTTTGTTAGTCCAAGGGTGGCAAGGAAAATTCCATTGCAGAGGCAGTAGCAGAGAGGCTTTCAGTTGCCCCTGGAGGCTCTGTCCAGAGAGTTGCCAAGTTGCTACTGTTTCATTAGGTGGGAGGTGGCTGGAGGCCCAGGCCCGGAGGACCTGTGAAGGAGATAGGGGAACGAGTACCCATCTAACAGTCTGGCCACTTTTCTACAGGACTGTTTCAGTATGCTGGGGGTTCGCTCCAGTCCTTAGTCGCCTCAGATTTTCCAGGACCTGGAGGTATCACCAGTGAAGGCTGCAAAACAGCAGAGATAGCAGCCTGCCCCTCCCTCTGGGATCTTGGTCCCAGGGAGGTATGGAGCTGCTGCTGGCCTGAATGCATCTGTAGAAGGTGGCTGGAGACCCTGGTTGGGAGATCTTGCTCAGTGAGGAGGAATGGGATTGGGGGTCTGCTTATAAAAGTAGTCTGGCCACATTTTCTTAGAGCAGATGTGCTGTTCTGGGGGTCCACTTCAGACCCTGGTCACCTCAGACACTCCAAAGCCCAAAGGCTGGAACAGTTAAGTTGCCCAAACAGTAAAGATGACAGCCCACTTTTCTCCCTGGGAGCTCCCTATCAGGGAGGCACAATGCTGCTACTGTGGCTGACTGGAATTCCAAGCAAGTGGATCTTATCCTGTGAGGTGCCATGGAAGTAGGGCCTGTACACTGTCGCTGCTCGGCCCCCTGGATTCAGCCTCTTCCCAGGGATATGTACCGGGATCTAACCTCCTGCTTTGCCAGAGTTGCAGCTGCTTTTGCCAGGAAGCCTGAAGAGCCTGAGTATCTAAAGCTCCCAGGCCTCTGTGTGTGCCTGAGCAGCTGCTCTGCTGAGGCTCCATGGAACTCTGTGTGTCAGACTGAAGGCCCTGGTGGAATGGGTTTCCTGACCTGAAAGTTGCAAAAATTTGTGGGAGAAGCATAGATTCCCAAGGTCACATGTTTACTCATTGCTTCCCTGGGTTGGGGGAGGTTCCCTTGGCTCCCTGTCTCTCCTGGGTGGGCTGTCATCCTGCCTCCTTTTTCCCCGTTCTCTGTGGGTTGAGTTGCTTCCTTGATTAGCCCTAATGCCTGTTCCTGGATGTTTTAGTTGAAGGTGCTGTATTTACTCACCCCTTCTGTTCCTCTCCATGAGAGCCACACACACTAGCTCCTTCTAGTTGGCCATCTCAGCCACCTAGTTTAGCAAATATTAAGTGATCTCTGTATATCAGGCATTACACCATGCATGGAGATATAATGAGGAGCAAGACAAATATGCTCTCTTCCCTTACGAGCTCACATTCTTGATGGGTAGAAAGCCTTTAAAAATAATGAAAAAACAAACAAACAACCCAATTCTATTTTGTATCGAGTGCTATGAAACCAGTATGTTAAGGATATGTGATAGTGGGAAACTGAGAAGGGGCTTGAGCAGGTGATCATGGATGGATTCTCCAGGAAGCTGGCATTTAACTGAAGCTTTCTGGGCAAGAATTACCAGCTAGGCAAAGAGCAGCAGACTTGCTGGAAAGTTAGACACCACTACTCAGCCTCCCTTCCTGTGACCACTGCTTAACACAGGTGTATATGTGGGTCAGGAAGTATCGTCCCCTGTTCAAGATGGTTAGAGCTTCCAGGGTTAGAGCCAAGAAGCACCCTAGGTAGCCTGTTATTACCAATAATAGGTGGTGATTGGAAAGGATTTTATAGGGATAGGGGATTCTTGAGGAAAAAGAAGGACTTCAGTAGTACTGAAACAATGTCAAAGAAGACCAAATGAATGTGGGGAATGCAAAAATATGCAGGGAATAAAAAAACAGCCACAATGGTTTAGCCAGGATTTCCAAGTGTTCAGGCACAAGTCTCACTCCATCCTCGCTCGGTGCAATGGACACATGCATTTGCCCATTCTCTGTGTGTGTCTACAATGACTATGACAAAGTCAGTGCCTACAGGAGGGATGGCGGGTAATATATGAGTAAAGGGGCTGGGGCACTGGAGCATGCATGATTGATTTAAAGGGAATGTCACTGCTGAGCTACAGGAGATTCAGGAATACTGTCTAGTGTTGTCATATGTAATAATTTTTCAAGACAAGCTAAATATCTGGATTTCTATGTGAAGCTTCCTTATTTCTAAACATTAACAACTAATTACAAAAACACTTTGTAGACAAAAAAATCATTTTTTTTTTTTTTTTTTTTTTTTTTTTTGAGACGGAGTCTCGCTCTGTCGCCCAGACTGGAGTGCAGTGGCCGGATCTCAGCTCACTGCAAGCTCCGCCTCCCGGGTTCACGCCATTCTCCTGCCTCAGCCTCCGGAGTAGCTGGGACTACAGGCGCCCGCCACCACGCCCGGCTAATTTCTTTTTGTATTTTTAGTAGAGACGGGGTTTCACCGTGTTAGCCAGGATGGTCTCGATCTCCTGACCTCGTGATCCGCCCGCCTCGGCCTCCCAAAGTGCTGGGATTACAGGCTTGAGCCACCGCGCCCGGCCAAAAAAATCATTCTTTTGTGGACTGTGTGAGCCACTGGTTGCAGTATCAGCTCAGGACTGAAAACAACGTGAAGAGGCTTATTTCTCCCACTGTGATCTCCCCAGCCTTACATGGGGCTCGGCACCTAGATGTCTCTAATGTGCACAGCTAAGTGGATACCTGGGCACCCCTTCCTCTGACCACTGTCACAGCCAGCTTGCCCAGACATAGTCTTCTATTGTCTGAAGTCTTATAAAACATACATTTAACAAAATAGTCAGTATAATTATTTTTTTTCCTTTTGTGGAGGAAGAAATTCTAGTATCTGATTTCTCTCCAATTCAGTCATGTACCCCTAGTACTTCCAGGCCTCTCTGAGTCAGACTGAGCTTTCTAATGGATTCCAGCCTTTTCTTTAAAACAGCCATCACGAAGCAGTTACTTTTTTCTCCTCAGCCTGGCATCTCAGAGTGTTTTTACCAAATGTCTAATTAATTAACCCTAATTAATTGGAATTTAAAATTGCTTTCCAAATCCATAGTAATGTAAAACTGTCTTCTCTCTCTTGTCGGAAGATTCAGTAGAAAGTCCTACATTACCATGAAGAACATAATATTCTCAAAGCATGCCTCTCATGAAGACTATGAAATTGTTCAAAGGAAAAATCAGGAGATATTGTCTCTATCAAGTGGCACAAAGCTATTTAGATAGAATTACTTTGTCAAGCCAGCTTTAAGCTAAGTTATTCTTTTGTAAGATTTTGCTTTTGCTTTGAACAGTTTTTTACCCCCCTCCCCAACGATTCTTGTAAAAAAAAAAAAAAGTCAATATTTTCTGGAAGCACAGAGATGAGAGCCTTTGGAGAACTCTGCCTCCTGTTTGCTACAAAAACATTAATAAATGTCTCCAGCAAAGTTGGGTACCAGGGGAAACTGGACAACCTCATGAATATATTTTCTAAAGAGCTTAAAATGTCCATCTTGTATATTATTCGTCTCTTATAGAGTCTAAGAGCTATTGATCCCTTCAACTACTGCAAAAAGCAATTTAAATGCACCCAAAGCTCTAAGTATATGTGTGTGGACAGAACAGACCTGTTCAAGATGGCTTCTAAATGTCCCGTTTTTCAAAATGAAGAGCCAGGCTGCAGTAAACAGTACCCCTTGGTAGGGGTAGATGGTATCAATGAGTCTATTATAGCAAAATTAAAGGAAATCAGTAATGTCTTTGCTTAAAATGGTATCATTTTACAGCCCTGTTAATATTCATCTGCTGATAAAAAATTGATTTTTAAAAATTCATTGAGCATCATTGCCAGGCTATCCCCTGGTCTTCTAAAGGGGCAATCATCTGACACCGTGAGCCATTGTCCTCCATCCGCATGTACTCAATCCTAGGTCCAGTGCTGCAGAGCAGCACAGACCAGGAGGAGGGAATGGGCGAGACCCTGTGGACAGGGATCCAGGTGGTTCAGGGTGTTAAGTGACACATTCGTATCTGTCAAAGACCTTCAAGGGGATGCTGGATCACCTGCTTCACTTGCTTTCTGCAGTTTCCCCCTGGAAAAATGTTCTTTCCTTGTCTGCTGGGAATAGTAAGAGAGGGACTAATAAACATTATCTGTGATTAGTGGTGTACTTGGTCAAAGTGAAGGAACTGTAGGTCTGAGCGCACAATTTCCATGACCAAGAATACTTCTGTCCTTCAGAAGTTTTAAAGCACTTTGAAGCAATTGGTGCCAGTGATTGTTGCTGCCACCTGAAACCGTCAAAAGCCTTCCAGCAGCTCTCAGCCCCAGGAAGGAAGCCCCTTCTATTACCATTTTTCTTATTCATCCTAAGACATCTTAACAATGATGCACATCTAGGCCTGTCTTCTTGAGTGCCCAGGAGCATGAAAAAATCAGAGGTACCTCATACCACAGTATGAGATGCAGCAGAGGAAAGAGTACAAAGGACTCAGAAGATCTGTTCCTCAGTTCCAGTCTACTGCTAACTAGCTGTGCTAACTTGGCTGGACCATTGACCTCATGGAGTTTCAGGTTTCTCTATCTGTAAAAATGGAGATTATAATGGTAAAATTATATAAACTGTTAAAAGCATTTTGTAAGCTATAAACAGAAGTATAAATCTGTAAGACAGGTTAACAACAAGCAAATATTTTATCTTTGGGACGAGTTTTCTCCTTGTTCCATCTGGATCTCTCATGCCTTTCATGATCCATTACTGATCCTAGCTCAGCTTGCTATTCTAAATTTTCCTCATAAACCCTCTCACTTCTCTGACCCCAGTGTGAATATGAAAACTTTAAAATGCTAATCTCTCTTCTTTTTAAGCAGAATGAAAATCCTTTGGTTTTTCTCCAGCTTCTATCTTAACCAAGCAACTGTTCTAACCAGTGCTGAAAATACTTGCAGAAACAGGCTGGATACAGTGGCTCAGTGCTTTTGGAAGCTGAGGGAGGAGAATCACTTGAGGCCAAGAGTTTGAGGTCATCCTGGGCAACATAGTGAGACCCTAACTTTACAAAAAAAAAAAAATTAAAAAATTATCTGGGTGTGGTGGTGTATGCCTGTAGTTTCAGCTTTTTGAGAGGCTAGGCAGGAGGATTGCTTGAACACAGGAGTTTGAGGCTGCAATGAGCTATGATTGCACCATTGCACTCCAGCCTGGGTGACAGAGTAAGCTCCTATCTCAAAAAAAAAAAAAGAAAAAATCCAGAAACAGACTTGGGATCTATTGCAGATACATGGAGGTGCTCTACATTTTTTTTTTTTTTAAGTCCTAGGTTAGTAGCCAGGTGGTTTTACTTTGTACCCTTGTACCAGCTTCTTTGTCATATGATAGATGATTCCTTACTGATTGTTACTCTGCTGCCTTTGTATTTGCTGCAGCTCTGATGGGGTTTGAACAGCAGCAGCACAGCCATGTGAAATCTCACAGGTGATACTGCAGTGCTGGGCAAAGGCCACTCAGGTTCCCAAAAGTTCATTGCTGGAGCAGGGCAGTGCTTCCTTTTTGTAAGAGGGTTTCTAGTTTTCTAATACCCTCATGGACACACTGAGCGTGAGAAGGCTTTATTCGAGATGATCAAGTGGTGTGGAAAACTGCACACTCCGAATTGCTTAGGCCCTGACTGGTGCTTGGCAAGGATAAAGCCATTTGTTATTCTGCCCTAGCATTCTAGTGTTGTTGGCCTCAAAAAGAGTTGGGGTCTCCTGTGAATTCTTCTAATTTTCTATTATTTATTAATTCATGAAAACATTTTTGAACATAGATATTTTCTAGGATGCATTACTCCCATAGGGTAACAAATGTTGAGCTACATTTCCGAAATGCCAATCCGATTGTGTTATTTTACTCCTTAAAAACTCCAATGACTGAGCCACTCATAATACCTCTTGGTGTTGCTTTTAAAGGCTCTTCTCACCTGGGATGGAGCCCAAGTTGCTAATTCCCCTTTAGTCCCTCACATATCTTTTAATAGACCACTTGTTTTCATATCCCCATATATTTTTAATGCTCTTTTTCTGTATCTGAAATATTATTTTCCACTTTGCCTGATGACATAATTGTACTCATTCTTCAAATCCCAGATCAAATGTCACTTCCACTGTGAAGTGCAGTGACCCCTTGCTCTCATTATCACATGCTTTAAATAATGCAATCATGCCTAGTTTTCTGTGGTTTTCTCTCTTTGATTAAATTTCCCATCAAGGGCAGAACCACATCTTATTTATCTAGGTATTCTGAGAGCTGAGTTGAATGCTAGGCACATAGTAGGTGCTCAATAACTCTTCAGGAGAATGAAATAATGAAAAATCAAATATTGACAAACACTGACTTATCGGTTTCAATTTTATATTTTTAAGATTCCGAAGGTCATACTTCATATGTATACACTTTACAGTTGATAGATACTTTATATGACACCATTTTTTAAACTCTAATCTTTTAAAGGATTCAAAACACATCCCCTCTCAACATTTTTTTTCTTCCCAAATGGTTCTAATCTTACTGATTCATTTTCATGTATTGCATCCTGTTGATAAGTTTTGTTGTTTTCTCTGGAGCTTTGCAGTGTTACTTCATTGTTTATAAAATGAAGACAGGTTAGGCAACCCCAGCTGAATCCAGGATTCCAAGAGTGAAAGATTTATGGCTTGTACAAGGGTGCAGCAATGTTTTCTGTCTTATTTCAATATCTTTTTGCCCCTAAAAGTCATAAGCTTTCTTCAGGGAATGATTACAATGTCTCCTAAATCCTCTTGTCAAGTTCTCATGATCATTAAGAGCCTTATGTCCTTTGAGTATAGGTAGATTTTTTTTTTCTCTTAAGTCATCACTTTTTTCTTGTTCATGTCAAAATGGACCTCCACCTCTTTACCTCCACTTGGTTTCTCCTGATGTTTTTTGGAAGTACAACCCAGGAGTTTTCTCTTCCTGTATGGATACATTCTCTGTTATCTGCAAACTTGAAGATTTAACTGGATATTTCTTCTTCTTCTTCAGCCATAACTTTAAATATCAGTGATCAAGAATCTAGTATCTTGGTGATCCTACTCTTACCATTTTGTCATAACATGCCCATTTATTTTAATCCTGGATCAATGCCAGTTCCCTAGCTACGAAGAAAAAAGATCTCTTTAATTCTGTGATACTGTTAGGAAAAAAAAATCACTTAGTATATAACTTAGTCAAAGGCTTTTTGAAAGTAGAAATAATTGCATCTTCTATTTCTCTTTTCCCAAGTTCTAATTTATTTGTTCAGAAACACCACAAGAATGAGATAGCTGGGCCAAGCTGGATGAAGAGTGTATCCAGCTGCCAGCATGGCCAGAAATGCATTGATCAGCAGAAAGGTCAGGAAAAAGAAGGCCAAGGAGAAGAAAAGTAAAGCAGTGAGGCCTAGAGTTTGTAGAAAATAGAGGAAGTGAATGAGGTTGACCAGGAGACAAATAAGATAGACCAGTGTCTGAGGAAGACAGTGCCCATGGGAGCAAGGCTGATAGAAACTGACAAACAGCTGAAAGATGGGGGGATAGATACAAGTAGTGGGAAGGAAGGGCCTGGGACAGTGGCTATTTTCTGCCTCAACTGCATGGATCTCTAAGGTTGACTTCTGAAGGTACAGAATTCTTAAGTAAGGCTTTTCTTTTGCTGAAACTGTGCTACCGTATTTTAACTTTATTTTGTTCCCTGTTGAATGATTCTACCCTTTATTATATAGCCAATAGGTGCTTAGTAGATACCGATGATTCATAGATAATTGCAGAAAACAAAAGAGATGCAGAGAATGAAGTTCTCCTCTGCCCTTAAGGATCTCACAATCTGGCAGGGAGGATAAGACAAATCGTCACAAAAGTTGAATATAAAATACACCAGAATAAATGCCACAAGAAAGGCAAGATCAAAACTTCTCATATGCTGGCATTTCTGTTTAGAAAGTCCTTTCCACCATTACCACCTCTGATTGTCAAAATATGGCTTACCTTTCCAGATTAGCTCAATGACACCCATCCTCTGAAATCTTCTCTGATTACCTCCCTCCATAGCCTTTTGTTTATAGCTTTTGTTTATATGGTATGTGCTGGCGAAGTACAAGGATTCCAATTTCCAGTATGAACACAATGGCTATTCATCCTGCATAATTTTGGACAGTTTGCATTTTATGTAATTAAATATATATTTTAATATAATGAATTGAATATTTATATTATTTAATATTTAAACCTTGATACTTGTTAGACTACATGTTCTGACCCTGATCTTTGGTTTGGACAACATGGTCATTGTGGCAAGAGGCAGATCTCATGTTTACCTAATATGACTACTCTACCAGTATTTACAACTGGGATCCATTCTTATTCATTGGGCAAAATCTATTGTGACAGGACAGACCTCTTGTCCTATAAGTTAACTATTTTGAATATCACTCTAGGCATATGAGAGTCATGAAGTGTAGACTGGGTTCAGAAAAGTAGAAACTTAAACACTAGGTTAGAGAATAGAGGCTGTGAAGGGTTTCGTGGTGCCATCAATGGTTTTGTTTGTTTTTTATTTTTTTTTTTTTGAGACGGAATCTTGCTCTGTTGCCCAGGCTGGAGTGCAGTGGCCGGATCTCAGCTCACTGCAAGCTCCGCCTCCCAGGTTTACGCCATTCTCCTGCCTCAGCCTCCCGTGTAGCTGGGACTACAGGCGCCCGCCACCTCACCCAGCTAGTTTTTTGTATTTTTTAGTAGAGACAGGGTTTCACCGTGTTAGCCAGGATGGTCTTGATCTCCTGATCTCATGATCCGCCCGTCTCGGCCTCCCAAAGTGCTAGGATTACAGGCTTGAGCCACCGCGCCCGGCCAGCCATCAATGGTTTTGTACATGTCTGCTTAGATAAAATGATTCAGTGGTCTGTAAACTCAAAAAGCCCTTAGCAATCTAGCCTTTCATTTGCATTTATGTATGTTCATTTATTCTGTTCTTCAATAAGTGCTTATTTTTTTATTATTATTATACTTTAAGTTCTAGGGTACATGTGCACAACGTGCAGGTTTGTTACATATGTATACATGCGCCATGTTGGTGTACTGCACCCATTAACTCGTCATTTACATTAGGTATATCTCCTAATGCTATCCCTCCCCACTCCCCACTCCCCACAATAGGCCCCGGTATGTGATGTTCCCCTTCCTGTGTCCAGGTGATCTCATTGTTCAATTCCCAGCTATGAATGAGAACATGTGGTGTTTGGTTTTCTGTTCTTGTGATAGTTTGCTGAGAATAATGGTTTCCAGCTGCATCCATGTCCCTACAAAGGACATGAACTCATCCTTTTTTTATGGCTGCATAGTATTCCATGGTGTATATGTGCCACATTTTCTTAATCCAGTCTGTCACTGATGGACATTTGTGTTGATTCCAAGTCTTTGCTATTGTGAATAGTGCCACAATAAACATACGTGTGCATGTGTCTTTATAGCAGTATGATTTATAATCCTTTGGGTATATACCCACTAATGGGATGGCTGGGTCAAATGGTATTTCTAGTTCAAGATCCTTGAGGAATCGCCACACTGTCTTCCACAATGGTTGAACTAGTTTACAGTCCCACCAACAGTATAAAAGTGTTCCTATTTCTCCACATCCTCTCCAGCACCTGTTGTTTCCTGACTTTTTAATGATTGCCATTCTAACTGGTGTGAGATGGTATCTCATTGTGGTTTTGACTTGCATTTCTCTGATGGCAAGTGATGATAAGCATTTTTTCATGTGTCTGTTGGCTGTATGAATGTCTTCTTTTGCGAAGTGTCTGTTCATATCCTTTGCTCACTTTTTGATGGGGTTGTTTGTTTTTTTCTTGTAAATTTGTTTGAGTTCTTTGTAGGTTCTGGATATTAGCCCTTTGTCAGATGAGTAGATTGCAAAATTTTTCTCCCATTCTGTAGGGTGTCTGTTCACTCTGATGGTAGTTTCTTTTGCTGTGCAGAAGCTCTTTAGTTTAATTAGATCCCATTTGTCAATTTTGGCTTTTGTTGCTGTTGCTTTTGGTGTTTCAGACATGAAGTCCTTGCCCATGCCTATGTCCTGAATGGTAACACCGAGGTTTTCTTCTAGGGTTTTTATGGTTTTAGGTCTAACATTTAAGTCTCTAATCCATCTTGAATTAAATTTCGTATAAGGAGTAAGGAAAGGATCCAGTTTCAGCTTTCTATTTATGGCTAGCCAATTTTCCATATGAACTTTAAAGCAGTTTTTTCCAATTCCGTGAAGAAAGTCATTGGTAGCTTCATGGGGATGGCATTGAATCTATAAATTACCTTGGGCAGTATGGCCGTTTTCACAATATTGATTCTTCCTATCCATGAGTATGGTATGTTCTTCCATTTTTTTGTGTCCTCTTTTATTTCGCTAAGCAGTGGTTTGTAGTTCTCCTTGAAGAGGTCCTTTACATCCCTTGTAATTTGGATTCCTAGGTATTTTATTCTCTTTGAAGCTATTGTGAATGGGAGTTCATTCATGATTTGGCTCTCTGTTTGTCTGTTACTGGTGTATAAGAATGCTTGTGATATTGCACATTGATTTTGTATCCTGAGACTTTGCTGAAGTTGCTTATCAGCTTAAGGAGATTTTGGGCTGAGACAATGGGGTTTTATAAATATACAATCATGTCATCTGCGAACAGGGACAATTTGATATCTTCTTTTCCTAACTGAATACCCATTATTTCTTTCTCTTGCCTGATTGCCTTAGCCAGAACGTCCAACACTATGTTGAATAGGAGTGGTGAGAGAGGGCATCCCTGTCATGTGCCAGTTTTCAAAGGGAATGCTTCCAGTTTTTGCTCATTCAGTATGATATTGGCTGTGGGTTTGTCATAAATAGCTCTTATTATTTTGAGATACATTCCATCAATACCGAATTTATTGAGAGTTTTTAGCAAGAAGGGCTGTTGAATTTTATCAAAGGCCTTTTCTGCATCCATTGAGATAATCATGTGGTTTTTGTCTTTGGTTCTGTTTATATGCTGGATTATGTTTATTGATTTGCATATGTTGAACCAGCCTTGCATCCCAGGGATGAAGCCCACTTGATCACAGTGGATAAGCTTTTTGATGTGCTGCTGGATTCGGTTTGCCAGTATTTTATTGAGGATTTTTATATCGATGTTCATCGGGATATTGGTCTAAAATTCTCTTTTTTTGTTGTGCCTCTGCCAGGCTTTGGTATCAGGATGATGTTGGCCTCATAAAATGAGTTAGGGAGGTTTCCCTCTTTTTCTATTGGTTGGAATAGTTTCAGAAGGAATGGTACCAGCTCCTCCTTGTACCTCTGGTAGAATTCAGCTGTGAATCCATCTGGTCCTGGACTTTTTTTGCTTGGTAGGCTATTAATTATTGCCCCAATTTCAGAGCCTGCTGTTGGTCTATTCAGGGATTCAACTTCTTCCTGGTTTAGTCTTGGGAAAGTGTAAGTGTCCAGGAAATTATCCACTTCTTCTAGATTTTCCAGTTTATTTGCGTAGAGGTGTTTATAGTATTCTCTGATGGTAGTTTGTATTTCTGTGGGGTCGGTGGTGATATCCCCTTTATCATTTTTTATTGCGTCTATTTGATTCCGCTCTCTTTTCTTCTTTATTAGTCTTGCTAGTGGTCTATCAATTTTGTTGATCTTTTCAAAAAACCTGGATTCATTGATTTTTTTTGGAGGGTTTTTTGCGTCTCTATCTCCTTCAGATCTGTTCTGATCTTAGTTATTTTTTGCCTTCTGCTAGCTTTTGAATGTGTTTGCTCTTGCTTCTCTAGTTCTTTTAATTGTGATGTTAGAGTGTCAACTTTAGACCTTTCTTGCTTTCTCTTATGGGCATTTAGTGCTATAAATTTCCCTCTACACACTGCTTTAAATGTGTCCCAGAGATTCTCGTATGTTGTATCTTTTTTCTCATTGGTTTCAAAGAACATCTTTATTTCTGCTTTCATTTTGTTCTGTACCTAGTAGTCGTTCAGGAGCAGGTTGTTCAGTTTCCATGTAGTTGAGCCGTTTTGATTGAGTTTCTTAGTCCTGAGTTCTAGTTTGATTGCACTGTGGTCTGAGAGACAGTTTGTTATAATTTCTGTTCTTTTACATTTGCTGAGGAGTGCTTTACTTCCAACTATGTGGTCAATTTTAGAATAAGTGCGATGTGGTGCTGAGAAGAATGTATATTCTGTTGATTTGGGGTAGAGAGTTCTGTAGATGTCTATTAGGTCTGCTTGGTGCAGAGTTGAGTTCAATTCCTGGATATCCTTGTTAACTTTCTGTCTCGTTGATCTGTCTAATGTTGACAGTGGGGTGTTAAAGTATCCCATTATTATTGTATGGGAGTCTAAGTCTCTTTGTAAGTCTCTAAGGACTTGCTTTATGAATCTGCGTGGTCTTGTATTTGGTGCATATATATTTAGGATAGTTAGCTCTTCCTGATGAATTGATCCCTTTACCATTATGTAATGGCCTTCTTTGTCTCTTTTGATCTTTGATGGTTTAAAGTCTGTTTTATCCGAGACTAGGATTGCAACCCCTGCTTTTTTTTGTTCTCCATTTGCTTGGTAGATCTTCCTCCATCCCTTTATTTTGAGCCTATGAGTGTCTCTGCATGTGAGATGGGTCTCCTGAATACAGCAAACTGATGGGTCTTGACTCTTTATCCAATTTGCCAGTCTATGTCTTTTAATTGGAGCATTTAGTCCATTTACATTTAAGGTTAATATTGTTATGTGTGAACTTGATCATGTTATTATGATATTAGCTGGTTATTTTGCTCGCTAGTTGATGCAGTTTCTTCCTAGCATCGATGGACTTTAAATTTTGACATGTTTTGGCAATGGCTGGTACCTCTTATTCCTTTCCATGTTTAGTGCTTCCTTCAGGTTCTCTTGTAGGGCAGGCCTGGTGATGACAAAATCTCTCAGCATTTGCTTGTCTGTAAAGGATTTTATTTCTCCTTCACTTATGAAACTTAGTTAGGCTGGATATGAAATTCTGGGTTGAAAATTCTTTTCTTTAAGAATGTTGAATATTGACCCCACTCTCTTCTGGCTTGTGGAATTTCTGTGGAGAGATCTGCTGTTAGTCTGATGGGCTTCACTTTGTGGGTAACCCAACCTTTCTCTCTGGCTGCCCTTAACATTTTTTCCTTCATTTCAACTTTGGTGAATCTGACAATTATGTGTCTTGGAGTTGCTCTTCTCGAGGAGTATCTTTGTGGCGTTCTCTGTATTTTCGGAATTTGAATGTTGGCCTGCCTTACTAGGCTGGGGAAGTTCTCCTGGATGATATCCTTCAGAGTGTTTTCCAACTTGGTTCCATTTTCCCCATCACTTTCAGGTACACCAGTCAGACGTAGATTTGGTCTTTTCACATAATCCCATATTTCTTGGAGGCTTTGTTCATTTTGTTTTACTCTTTTTTTCTCTACACGTCCCTTCTCACTTCATTTCATTCATTTGATCTTCAATCACTGATACTGTTTCTTCCAGTTCATCAAGTCAGTTACTGAAGCTTGTGCATTTGTCAAGTAGTTCTTGTGTCATGGTTTTCATCTCTATCAGTTCATTTATGGTCTTCTCTGCATTGATTATTCTAGCTATCCATTCTTCCATTCTTTTTTCAAGGTTTTTAGTTTCTTTGCGCTGGGCACGTAGTTCCTCCTTTAGCTCTGAGAAGTTTGATCAACTGAAGGCTTCTTCTCTCAACTCGTCAAAGTCAGTCTCCATCCAGCTTTCTTCTGTTGCTGGTGATGAGCTGCGTTCCTTTGGCGGGGGGGATGCGCTCTGAGTTTTTGAATTTCCAGCTTTTCTGCACTGCTTTTTCCCCATCTTTTGGTTTTATCTGCCTTTGGTGTTTGGTGATGGTGACATACTGATGGGGTTTTGGTGTGGGTGTCCTTTCTGTTTGTTATTTTTGCTTCTAACAGTCAGGACCCTCAGCTGTAGGTCTGTTGGAGTTTGCTTGAGGTCCATTCCAGACCCTGTTTGCCTGGGTATCAGCAGCAGAGGCTGCAGAAGATAGAATATTGCTGAACAGTGAGTGTTGCTGTCTGATTCTTGCTCTGGAAGCTTCATCTCAGAGGTGTACCCAGCTCTGTGAGGTGTGAGATGCCAGTCTGCACCTAGTGGGGGATGTCTCCCAGTTAGGTTACTCAGGGGTCAGGGACCCACTTAAGCAGGCAGTCTGTCCGTTCACAGATCTCAGCCTCCATTCTGAGAGAACCGCTGCTCTCTACAAAGCTGTCAGACAGGGACATTTACCTCCGCAGAGGTTTCTGCTGCTTTTTGTTTAGCTATGTCTGGTTCCCAGAGGTGGAGTCTATAGAGGCAGGCAGGCCTCCTTAAGATGCTGTGGGCTCCACCCAATTCGAGCTTCCCAGCGGCTTTGTTTACCTGCTTAAGCCTCAGCAATGGCAGGCATCCCTCCCCCAGCCTTGCTGCTGCCTTGCAGTTAGATCTCAGACTGCTGTGCTAGCAATGAGGGAGGCTCCGTGGGTTTGGAACCCTCCGGGCCAGGTGTGGGACATAATCTCCTGGTGTGCCGTTTGCTAAGACCCTTGGTAAAGCGCAGTATTAGGGTGGGAGTTACCTGAAATTCCATGTGTTGTGTCTCAGTTTCCCTTGGCTAGGAAAAGGAATTCCCTTCCCCCTTGCACTTCCCAGGTGAGGTGATGCCTCGCCCTACTTTGGCTCTCAGTGGTTGATCCGTACCCGCTGACTAGCACCAACTGTCCGACACGCCCCAGTGAGATGAACCCAGTACCTCAGTTGAAAATGCAGAAATCACCCATCTTCTGTGTGGCTCACGCTGGGAGCTAGAGGCTGGAGCTGTTCCTATTTGGCCACCTTGGGTGCCCCCCCCCCCCCACAATAAGTACTTATTGAATCCCTATGTGAGAAATACTGCTGTTGACCAAAATCAACTTCCTCCTCCTGGGTACAGCTATATGTTTTTCCACCTTCTCTGCAATTAGGTGTAGTCATGTGGCTCGACTGTAAAATGATATAACTGAAATGGGGAGACCCACTGTGTGACCTCGAAAACCATTTAATATGGCAAAGTGGCCAACCTCCTGGTCATGAGTAACTGTAGACCAGTGTGCCCTCCACTCCCACCTACCAACATGGAACAATTAGTGAGCAGAAATTAAACTTCTATTTTACTAAGCAGTTAAGTACTCAGATCTATTTATTATTGTAGCCTAGCTATATCAATTAGGATAAGCTAGGTTACAATTTGGTTTCTTAAAAACCCAGCAGTTTAAACCACAAATGTTTCTTACTCATATTACTTCATCATTGAAGGTTGTCTGAGGAATATTCTCCAATATTGTACTCACTTTGTTACCCTCTCTCTGGGACCCAGACTAATGGAGCAGCCACTGTCTGCATTATTACTGGTCAGCCTGATACAGAGAAAAGAGTCCTGGAGAGTCTTACATCAGCCATTGAACAATCAGCCAGAGAGTCACACACATCATTCCTCACTCACCACTCATTGGACAGATTTGGTCATATGGCCCTAATCAAGGACAAAAAGTACAATCTTACTGTGCATTCAGAGTATCATTAAAGACCACCACACCAGTCTAACTGGTCTAAAATAGCCTATTATGTGTTAGACTCTATGCTAGATGTTGGCATTTAAAGATCAATATGTCATGGCCCCAAATTTATAATTTTACAATACATTTTTTTTTCTAACCTTGTGGGTGGATACCATCCAAATTTGTTGATTTTTCTATAATATTTTTGAAACAGAGTATGTGTATTATTAACTCATTTATTCCATCATAATATGTATTGTCTCCATTTACTACATACGCCTCTCTAGAAACTGTGGAAGATACAATTATAAAGTTGGCATGGATCCTTCCCTTAAAGAACTCAGAATATAGGAAATGGTTTGTTCTCGTACCTCCAACCTTTCTCTATTAAATATCTCCTGGGCCATTTTCTCAATAAAACCAAGGCAGACTTCATTTTGTTGCTTTGCTCTTACCATGTGGGAGTTGAGGATTAAGCTGGCAGAATGGGGCCTCTCCTGCCCATGGCACGGAGACAACTTTCCTGCTGAGCCTCTACCATTTGGTTCTCAGGCCCTTGGCTTGTCTTGAGGTCCTATGAACCAGTTCACACATGACATGGGCCTCCACCAATACACCAGAGAAACAAAAAGCAGGGCAAGGTCTGAGGACCATGTATTTTGCTCAAACTCATCCTTCTTCAGGTGCCAAGGCTCTATTTATCTTGGAAAACTTTGTTTACTTGCAAATTTCTTTGAAAGGTAATAAAGCAATGGTTTTAAAATTGTCTTCTACAAGTGCCAAAGGATTAAGAGGAAGGTGTTCCAGAGACGGCTCAAGCAAGAAGCTCCACACCTTCTGCCTCAGTTTTGGCCAAAGCAGCTTTATTACTGACTGATTTATGCATTGGAATTGTACATATGATTCTATTGTTAGAAAGGTTTCATTACTTTAAAAGATTAGATGATCTAATGAATTACTATTTCAAAACATTGCTGGGAGCCCAAGAGAATTAACAAAGTCACCTCCCTCACAGATCCCAGACCATGAGATCTGGAAGGGATTCTGAATCATACAGCCTCTTTGGAGTGAGTAATTCACTAGGACATTAGGAAAGTGCACAAAATCTCATCGACTGTACCCCATCCCCTCAAGGCCCTGAGTTCCCTAAAGGAAACTTTTAGCCCTGTGCTTTGCACACAGTCAAAGATATAAGAGTGACTGTAGAATGAGCAAAGGAATAACTCGGGATTAGCCTTTTGTATAATGCATATAAAAATCAAAGCTCAGAACGATGAAGATTTTGGCCCAAGGTCATACAGGACAAATAATGGCAAAGTTAGGAGAAAACTCTAGGACTTTTTACACTGGATTGTGCCCCATTAACTCCTCAACAGCAATAAAAATGTCCAAAGTCAGCCGGGCACGGTGGCTCATGCCTGTAATCCCAGCACTTTGAGAGGCCGAGGCAGGCAGATCACAAGGTCAGGAGATTGAGACCATCCTGGCTAACACAGTGAAACCCCATCTCTACTAAAAATACAAAAAAAAAAAAAAAGTCGGGTGTGGTGGTGGGCAGCCGTAGTCCCAGCTACTCGGGAAGCTGAAGCAGGAGAATGGCATGAACTTGGGAGGGGGAGCTTGCAGTGAGCTGAGATCATGCCACTGCTCTCCAGTCTGGGCAACAAAGTGAGACTCCATCTCAAAAAAAAAAAAAAAAATGTCCAAAGTCAACCTCTCACTTCTTAACCTTTGCTCTGTCTCCAAACTCAACCTAATGATGTAACACAGAGACAGTGCAAGTTCCAATTCAAATGATCAATGGCTTTTTCTTTCTATTTCCATGAGTAAAAGATTTGAAAGAAGCCCCCCTCTTTTTTTGTCCTCCCTTCATTCCTCTAGCTCCCACAAGGGCAGGGGAGATGCTGTCCAGCAGCAGTGATCTGTGGGTGTTGCTGAGCTGAGGACAGAGGAGACAGTTTAAGGAAGACGAGCCTTGCTAGGGTGAGGCTATTCCAGTTTCTCCTTCCTTTGTGCCTTGCCTTTTTTTTTTTTTTTCACCACTGATGTTATTTATGGAATGCCAGCATGTTTCTTTTTTTAATTAAAAAGAGGAAATATCAAGTCTCCTATAAGAACAAGAGTGATGACTCAATAGGGCTGCTCAGTGCCAAACGACTTCCTGTAATCGCATGTGTAACAGTGTTTCTTACAGAAGCAGGCTTTGGGGCTCCTGGTGACATTGCACCTGGGCTGCCCACCTGCCCAAGTGGCTCATTCCTAACAGCCCAGGATGTCTCACACATTTAGTCATAAACTCTGGCCTGGTGAAACCAAGCTTACCCAATCTTGCTGATCTGTAAGCAGGGAAGGGGTTAAGCTAGCAGGGATAATATAATTTTTGGTTGACTCTTCTTTCAGGTAAAATATTAGGTTTTTCAGGCATTGTAACATATCAGATGATGATTATTTTTAATAATATAAATCACCTTGAAACATATCTATTTTAATTTCTTCCTGTTACTGGGAGGGAAACTAAGACCTAAGTCAATTTGGAGAGCATCTGACCATCTACTATGTGGAAAGGATTGTGCTCAGCCTCCGTGGGCCAAATGGCCTTTCAAGCTCCACAACGTATGGGTGACAAACAGAATTAATTGCTAAATATCCTAATTCCCATGCAAATCTTCCTTCCACCATATGAATCTAAAGTTTGGGTTATTGTCAGAACTATCTTGCCAGTCTAGAAATTCTACACTGATATGTGAATGAGTATGTGTGTGTGAATGTGTGTGTGTGTGTGTGTGTGTGTGTGTGTGTGTGTGTGTGTGTGTTAGCTGTGTGCCTGTAGCTAGGAGAGGTATATTGCAATCCAAACTGGAAACAGTAGACATAGGAGGCAGCATGTCAGAACTAGAAGACATGCCCTTTGGATTTATAGAAACCTAGTTGTCAATTTTGGTCCTTCCAACTACCGTGTAACCATGGCTCAGTTTCAAATCATGTTGAGCCTTACTTTTGTTCTATAAAAATATACAGTAAAATAGATTTGATGTTTACCTAAAAAGAGTATATGCAAAGTATATTAATAATGTTTTTTGTTTTCTTATGCTTTGACATCTTGGGGACTTGCTGGTCCTGGAGGGACTGCTCCCTAACCCATGACTTTAATCCAGTCACCTCTATTCTATTAGGCTCTCACATTCCTGGCTACTATTTCTGTTCTCATCTCCCTGGGGCCAGATACCAGACTAATAGGAACAGTCCTTCACCCCCAGAACCTATTAAAATTATTCAGTTGGGCCAATCCTAAGCCTTCTTATCCTGCCTCACATATTTCTTCCCACTGAAACCACAATAAAGGCTTTTGCCCATGTTTTCCCTTCATTCCCTCTGCCTCCTGAGCTACCTTGGTGCCTTCCTGTATGTCCCCTTCCCCACCCGTCCCCACCTCTTAATGTGGCATGCACCTTCCTTGGCATCTGTGAATAGCAAACTCTTTCCACTGGTAGTCATCTCCTGATCTGTTGATGTCACCATACCTGAATGATAACCTGTATTCAAAAGCAGAGTACTGACAAAGCACTTCATACTTAAAGGTTCTCAAATTCTTCCACATAACATAATGTATTAATGACTGCCTATGTGTGAAGTCTTTGAGTATACAGATATGAATAATACCTACTTTACTCTTTCAAGGGAGTACTGAAAATAGCATCCTATCAGAAGTGTGGGTGGGGTATGGAAATGTTTCTATGACAAATCGAGGACAGTAGAGACATCAAATGACCTGCTACAGGACACACACCAATTCAGAGTTTTCTGACCACCAGCCTAGGATTTGGCTTTCAGTGGGATCTACTGCTTCTTTGAGTAAGACTTTGGGTTTTGACCTTGGCCTGTCTGCAGCCAAAAGCATGCTTGGTTGCCCCAGAAACAGTCCCTGTTAGCCTCCACCTGCCTCTCTGAGGGTTTGTTCAAGTGGTACTTAGACAAAATATTCATTTCTTCTTTGGCCTCCATTCTACATTCCATATTCATTTATTTTCAATAAACAGTTTCAGATTCCTCATTTTCCCCCCTAAAGCTTACAAATAAATTTTTCTGTCTTGCCTTTCTTGCTGCATTTACATAAAAGCCACGCTGAAAAATTTATAGCAGTAATGGAAATCTTGGGGAAAACAAAATGCTCTGAGAACAAACAGCTGCTTTAACCCTTTGCGAAAGAGCAGTGCCACAGGGCAGATAATTGTATAGGGAATAAACACACCTGAAGATCCCCAGCTTACCTATAAAATACCAATAATGGAATCAATTGGAGGAGGAGTTCTTGTAACTTTACTAATCAAATTCTTTAAGTCTATATTCTCTTCTTATAGAAATAAAAGTGAATTTAATTGCTAAGTTTTGAAGCAGTTGTGTAAATTCTATGAAAGTTTACTGTTTGAAAATATTGGCAGGGTAGAGTATAGCTTAAAGTAAAATATGACTTCATGGAAAGTCTGAATAGCAATATTTTACAAGGATTATAACTTAACCACTTGAAAATGTATTGCATACAAAAGAAAAGACAATAATTCCTCCTATTATCCAATAAACATTTAATGAGCATCTACTATGTGTTTGTACCTTGGGATAGAGAGAATTCAGTGCACTGTTTGCCTCCAAGGAATATCCAGCTTGGCGTTCATTAATAGACAATTGCTACTAATAAGCCAAATACGTTAGTAAAAATAGGTTTTTATCATATAATGTAGCATAAACATGAAAATACTTGAGCACATGAGAATTAATTCTAAATGCCTGTAAGTAAAATTTTTAATTTACAGCCTGTTTAGTTTACAACAGTTTCATATTTTAGGTTGAATCCTCATTCATTGAGAGACATGATTCAAACCTTTGTAGTCAATCCAATGACACACATGTAAACTACCATGACGGAATTGCCGCAAGTCCACGTTAGGAAAGATGGACTCATTTAGGCTTTGCTGACAGCCCTGGCATTGTTACATCCAGGCCCTAAGAAGGAACATAAGCAGTCTCTGTCATTTAGTCACTTAAAGCATCCTTTTCCTTGGGCAAATGGAACGGGTAGATGTGAAGATTTTTAAACTCTGAAAGAGATATGAAATAAAGGCTTCTAGTTCCTCGGCCAAAAATTTTCAGATTATTAACAAAAGAAAAATTGCTGATGCTTAGGACTTTCTAGCTTAGTTGCCTCAATCTTCCACCTTTTCCTCTGCACTTCCCCTCTCAACACCCCAACTTTTAACTCTGTGTTCGATATAATCTGACAAATTATCTGCCCTCACTGGAGATAGTTGCTGGAATCTAATGTGCTGTGTGTATAGGGTGGGGCAGGATTTGGATGCTGTCCTTCCTCTTCCACTGTTCAGATGAATTCAGACTTTACCTGGAGGCCTCAGTTGGGGATCAACTTCAGTTTGTACTAAGCGGCAGGCCAGCTAGGCAGCTACCCAGGCAACAAGTGTATCAGGCACACTGTCACACTCCTAGAAATGTTACCAGATGCATAAATGGCATTTAACAGAATACTTGTCTGGGACAGTATGACATGTGGTTGGAAGAAAGATGACAAGATGCCTGGAATGAGCATAGACACGAACAACAGACAGTTGACACACAGCCTCTAAGAAGAAGAGATGCACATGACAACAGAACTTTTCTTTTGCTTGGTGAATTTCTCAAGTTTGCAACCAGGACTGAATTGTCCTGGACGATAGGAAAACACATTGATTGATGTCTTTGGTTCAACTTCTTCACACTCTCCAGTCCAGCATGCAGATTTTCCTCTGTGTAAATGCTGAACAAATATTTTAAAATATTAGCACCTGTGTTTTAATCTACCCCAACCATATAATTGAACACTTGGAGGCACGGTTCTATTTTAGTGTCCTCAGATCACATGGATTTGACCTTATAACAACCACAACAGCAGCAAAATAATGACTATTATCTGTTGACCTCTTCCTTGGTCCCATACAAAGCAATTTGGGGCATAGATTCTGGGCTCAAAATGCCTGAGTTTAAATCTCAGCCTTGTTGTTTACTGATTGAATAAATTTGATCAAATTAGTTAACCTCTATGTACCTCAGTTTTCTTATCTTTAAAGGGGAGATAATAGTACATACCTCATAAGATTGTTGTAAGTATTAACTGAATCAGTACATGTAGAGTGTTCAGAATGTTCCTGGCATGCAATATGACTGCTTACTATTATTTGCTGTTACTATTTTATATATTCCACACAATAACTCTGAAAGGGAAGTACTATCCCCATTACATGGTTTAAAATCTAAAGGCCGTGAAAGTTAAACAATTGGTTCAAGATCCAATTGCTGATAAGTGACACAGCCAGGATTTCATGGGCCATGCCTGGGGCTCCCACTGCCCTGCACAGGCTCAGGACACTGCTCCCTGCATCCCAGCCACTCCAGATCCAGCTGTGGCTCAAAGGGACCCAGGTACAGCTCGGGCTGTTGCTTCAGAGGGTGCAAGTCATAAGCCTTGGTGGCTTCACGTGGTGTTAAGCCTGCAGTTGCACACGGTGCAAGTGTTGAGGATTGGGAGTCTCCACCTGGATTTCAGAGGATGTATGGAAAAGCCTGCTGCAGAGGCAGAGACCTAATGGAGAACCTCTGCTAGGGCACTGCAGAGGGGAAATGTGGGGTTGGAGCCCTTACACAGAGTCCCCTCTCAGGCACTGCCTTGTAAAGCTGTGAGAAGAGGGCCACCAGACCCCAGAATGGTATATCCACCAAGAGCCCACCAACAGGCTCCCAACTGTATCCTCCTTTTTAGTGGAGGCTTTTAGGATATGCTGAATCTGCACCTGGAAAAGCTGCAAGCACCCAATGGCAGTCCATGAGAGTAGCCACAGGAGCTGAACTCTGCGAACCCACAGGGGCGAAGCTGTCCAAGGCCTTGAGAGCCCTCCTCTTGCACCAGTGTGCCCTGGATGTGAGACATGGAGCCAAAGGGGATTGTTTTGTAGCTTTAAGATTTAATGACTGCCATGCTGAGTTTTGGATTTGCATGGAGCCTGTATCCCCTTCCTTTTGGCTGATTTCTCCCTTTTGGAATGGGAGTGTTTACCCGATGCCAGTACCTCCATTGTATCTTGGAGGTAACTAACTTGTTTTTTATTTATAGGCTCATAGGTGGATGGGACTTACCTTGTCTCAGATGAAACTTTGAACTTGGACATTTGAGTTAATGCTAGAATGAGTTAAGACGTTGAGGGGCTGTTGGAAAGGCATGACTTTATTGTGCAGTGGGAGGAGGACATGAGATTTGTAGGGGGCCAGGGTGAAAACGATATGGTTTGGATCTGTGTCTCCAGCAAATCTGTATAATTGTAATTACCAGGGTTGGAGGTGGGGCCTAGTGGGAAGTGATTGGATCATGGAGGTGGATTTTCCTTAATGGTTTATTACCATCCCCTTGGTGCTATTCTTGTGATAGTGAGTGAGTTATCACAAGATCTTGTCTTTTGGCGGGGCACGGTGGCTCATGCCTGTAATCCCAGCACTTTGGGAGGCCAAGGCAGGCGGATCATGAGGTCAGGAGATCGAGACCATCCTGGTTAACATGGTGAAACCCCGTCTCTACTAAACAAAATACAAAAAATTAGCTGGACGTGGTGGCGGGCGCCTGTAGTCCCAGCTACTCCGGAGACTGAGGCAGGAGAATGGTGTGAACCCAGGAGGCGGAGCTTGCCGTGAGCCGCGATCGCGCCACTGCACTCCAGCCTGGGTGACAGAGCGAGACTCTGTCTCAAAAACAAACAAAAAAAAGATCTTGTCCTTTAAAGGTGTGTGGCACCTCCTCCTTCTCTCTCTCTCTTTCTCCTGCTCTCTTTCCCTGCTGTGTCCATGTGAAGTTCTCGCTCCTTCTTTGCCTTCCACCGTGATTATGTTCCCTGAAGCCTTCCCAGTAGCCGAGCAGTTGCCAGTGCCATGCTTGCTGTACAGCTTGCAGAAGCATGAGCCAATTAAACCTCTTTTATTATGAATTACCCAATCTCAGGTATTCCTTCATAGCAGCAGGATAATGAACTAATACATGAGTCAACAATGATCTCATGGACAGCTGGTTAGCTCAGTTGGTTAGAGCATGGTGCTGATAACAATGACCTCATTTCTCAGCACCCACAAACTGCTGGGATATAAGCTGTATCGATCCTCAACTGTCCCAGCCTCAGTCTGGCGCTTTTCAAGAAATCTGTCCTTGAAGCCTCAGTCCCACTTGGTCCTGGGCCATACATTGAGAGCCATGCCCATGGGAGTAGCCTTCAGAAACAACTGGTATTTTAAGTCCATTTTTCCATTGTTTGGGGATGGATTTAGTTTTCTAGTCTAGTAGCAATTGCAACATCTCCTTTATCTATCTAACTCATTCTTATTTCAGTGACCTTTGGCTTTGGTCTCTGTCCCACCCGTCAGTGCCTACAGTGGCTTCTGAACAGACTGGGCCCCTGCTCATCTCTCTCCCTGAGGCATGGGTATACTTTTCTGACCTCCACCCTCCTTTGCAGAGACCTGCACTCAGCCCCTTTCCTTGACTTATCTGCTTACTCCTCTTGTACCTGAGCCCTTCCTGACCTCACCTGCCTCATTCCCTCTTCACCCAAGCCATACATATGTTCCCTTGGAAGCACCAATCTGTTTCATCACTATCCCTTTGAGTATTTCGTTACCCTGGAATGTACTTTCCAACTTGTCTACCTGATTACTCCTAATTGTCCTTGAAATTATCATCAAGGAAGTCTTCCTGTAGGAAGTCTTCTCATATTGGGGTGGATGTTCCTCCCCTCTGCCTCCACTGTAGTTTTATATTAGATCATGTTTGTGTTTTTAGCATGCCTATCTTCCCTAGCAAGCTGTGAGCTTCTTCAGGTTGAGACAGTGTCTTTTCATACCATTGGTCTATAGCACAGTGCCTCAAGATATTAAGCGCTCAAAGAAGGACTACTACTGAATGGCCCTTATGCTAAGAACCATCATCTCTTTAAAGCCTTGAATTAGACCCTCTTTAACAGACAACGGGCCCCAGTTGGACTTTACCAGCACTAACTGAGGTTGTTTTAGAGATCCAAGATCCTCTCAAAGACCACCTCTGCCACTGTAGTCAATTTTTCTCTGATTTTGAGCAAAATCCCAACAGGCTCCCAACTCTATCCTCCTTCTTGGTGGAGGCTCTTAGGATATGCTGAAGTGGGTTCGTGATACATTTGACAAATTGAGACATTTAGGAAATGAAACTCCTTGATCTAGCTGAATGCACTCAGCTAGCAATAAACTAATTCACTGTACTCTTCTAAACCCAGAAATGGGTCTTATTTTTATTGTTATTATTAGCAATAACAGTGCTTCATAGTTTCAAAAAGTACTTTCTCATTTATTTTATTTTTTTATTTTTATTTTTTAGCCCAGAGGTCTTTTATTTATTTTTTTTTAACACCTATTATGCCATGAATTCATAGGGAATAGGTTCCAGCAGCTCAGGCTCCTTCCCATTGGTTCTCACAAAGTGTGCTTCTCTGGGTGGAGCAGGCTGGCGCTTCAGTTGAACCCAGGTACCTTTCTCTTTGGCTTCTTTCTTTTTCTGATCATTTTCCTTCACGCGTTTCAGGAAGCTATCTCTGCTCTTAGAATGCTTAATGTGCTCAATAAGTACATTAATTCTCTTGGCAAGAATCTTGCCAAGAGATTGTTTACAACAATGTTTGTTTGTTTACAACAATGCCAACAGCATGCTGGGTAACGTTGTAGACTCTCCCAGTTTTGCCATGGTAACACTTATGGGGCATTCCTTTTTGAACGGTACCCATTCCCTTGATGTCTACGATATCACCTTTCTTATAGATTCGCATATACGTGGCCAAAGGAACAACTCCATGTTTTCTAAAAGGCCTAGAGAACATATATCGGGTGCCTCTCCTCTTTCCCTTTGTGTTCGTCATTTTGGCAAATTACTGGAAGATGGCGGTTCCGGCCGAAAGGCTTTTCTCATTTATTATGTCAATTAAGCATCACATTAACCCTGGTAGGGGGTTATTAGTATTATTCTATTCTCTCTGTCTTTTATTCCAGAAAAGTACCATGGTGAAAGATCATAGTACCACAATTAGAAGGGCTTAGGTTGGGATCTCACCTCTGTAAATTACCTGCTGTTTGTCTTTGGGCAAGTCAGTTAACTTCCTTGAGATGCAGAATTCTTAAGTAGCAGGATATTTAAACCACACCAAATTGAAACGCTATTTGACTCCATCATTTAAACTTTAGGGATATTTCAAATCTTGCCATAAAATTGAAATGGAAAAGAAATAATGCTAATGAAAATGGGAAAAATTATAAATGATTAAATTGTGCAATATGGAACATTGATTAAGGAATTAAATTGGCTTAATGGAGTTCACTGTAAAAAATACTTTCTCCACAAAAATTTATTGATGTTAGCATAATTCTGATTAAAATATTTGTATTTGAAATATACTTGGGGGTCAACATGGGGTTGAAATGGTGAGCACAAATAGCCTGGTCCCTGTTGATCATAACAGGAACTATAATAACTCTTATTGAGCACTATTTCAAAAGCTTTGCATGCAGTATCATTTAATCATCAAAAAGGCCAGGGGGTAAGGCTCTCATATGGCCCCATTTTACAGAGATGGAGCCAGATCTGGCACTTACTGAATATTACATTCACCATGATCACTACCCTCATCCTTATCTCAATGCCTCCATGCTATGACATTTAATGGTTTCTCAACTCTGTCAGAATAAAATCCAAACTCTTTACCAGGGTCTACAAGGCTCTTCTCTTCTGTCCTTTGCTTCTTTATTTAATTTTTTTCTCACACTTCCTTATGTTCATGCACACTCATATCTTGTGGCTCCTGTACACAAGCATATATCTGCCTTATGCCCTTTTTAGTTCTACCTATGGAATGTTCTTTTCCTAGATAAGTGCATAGTTACTTCTATCTTCAGTTCATTACTCAAGTGCCCCCTCCCAGGGAGGGGTTTCTTGGCAACCATTTCTTAAATAACTGCCCCCACCTTGTCTTTCTATATTTACTTATGCTGCTTTTTCCCTCTTCTTGAGACATAGGTAAAATTATGTTTTTATACTTATTTATTGTCTGTCTTCTCTACTGCACTATAATCACCACAAGGAAGGGAATGATCCTCACTTTATTCATCGTTTGATCTCTAATGTCTAGGACAATGCCACATAGTAGGTGCTCAGTAAGTACTTAAAGGAATAAAGAGATAAATAAATATGAGGTCTTTGTACACGAACACATTTCTAAGTGCTTAAGTTCTCTGCTTCCCATTTCAGTGACTTGCCCAAGAGCCCCAGTCAGGAGGTCCCTGAGGGGCAGGTACCAAAAAGCAAGTGTTCCTGTCCTCTCAGCTTTCTCTTTCATGGCACTTCCCATGCTCTCTGCCATCCACGAAGAGGCTCTTGACCCAAATCCTGTCCTCACGCCAGTCAGTATACTTCCCTTTAGCTCAAATCCTGCCATCCTGAAAGTGACACAGTATAATGCCTACAGACAAAACACCCAGTCACTCCTGTGAAAGTCCTTTCTAGTGCCATTGTGTTTGATTAGCAGATTTGTACGTTTAGATTATGGGCAATTTCTGAGGGTTTGAAGAATATGTAAACAGCCTACACCTCTAGGGGGAAGACTGGGAAAGCAGCAGGTGAAGGCTGGCTCCTAGTGGGCCTGTGCGTGCCTTTGGTCCCCATGCTGGCTGTTTGCTGCTTTACAGATTGCCCATCTCACTCCTATTGACAGACGTGCAGCCTCATGAATGTAGTATGTTCAGTCTCCCAGGCAGAAATTGATCTCAGTTGAATAATCAGGAAGTTGGATTTACATTACTGGCAAAAGAAGCCACCTTTTCTCTTCAGATTAAACAAAAAAAATAAAGGAGACAACAAACAGGGTATGTCAATGTGCCAGGAGAGGCATGAAGGCACGAGAGAAGGAAAAAAAAAAATCAAATATTGATTAAAAGCAAAGAAAAATGCTGAAAATGGTCAAAAAGCCTTTATTCTTCTAAGCAGCATAAAACAGAAGAATTTTTAGAAAATGAATAGCCTGGAGTTGAAGGGGAAGCGGCATGGTGGAATTGAAATGTAGTCTAGTGATCTTTATTTTAGATTTTGTGACATTTATTTTTACAAGTGAAATTCTAAAGGAGAGTATGGAGGAAATGATCTAAACAAAGGTCTCCTAAATCAACACAAGACATGGAATCCATGCTTTGCATGGGATTTTGACTTTTAAGTTCATAGCCTCAGTCAGTATCTTTAACAGGTCTCTTTAGACTTGGCTCAGAAGCTGTATTTTAAACATGGATTGGTTTCAGATTGATCATCTTCACATCTTTTGGAACAATTTTCAGTTTCTCAGGCATCCACCAATACTTTGTATCACAAACCAGCCACTGGGTGGGGTAAAGTGCAGAAAAACTAAAATGAAAGTAAAAGAGGAATAGTCTAAGGCAGTCCAGGAAGCAAGAATGGATATGAGGGAGTGACACCAGAGTTAACCAAAAGGGTATCAGGAAAGGAGGAACTAAAAATGCACTGGGCGGGAGTGTATTTAGAGACATGCATGAAGATCAAGGAAGGGAATCCTGCATGAGTAACGAGGTGACAGGAGGGAAAGACTTATAGAGGAGTATTAGGTGGTCCATCTGAGTGGAATATGTACGATTCTGCACATCTAGAATTCTTTTGGTACTTTGAAACTTTTGAAAATAAACAATGGGATACATGTAATCAGTTGTTTTTTTTCAGAGCTTCTTTTAAGAGGTTTTAAGGATATCATGCATATCTTCTATACATGATACAGTTCATTTTTAAAAACCTGATTCAATATGAGACCCTTAGCTATCTCATATAAATATATCATTTAATCATTTATTTTGTATATCTCCCCTTTAAATTAGAATATAAACATCAATGGGGGTGACTATTGTACATTTCTTATATGTGGCTTCACATATACAGAGTTTTGTTCTTTTTTCTTTCTTGCTTTTTTTTTTTTTTTCCTGAGACAGGGTGTGGCTATGTTACCCAGGCTGGAGTACAGTAGTGTGATCACGGCTCACTGCAACTTTGACCTCTCTGGCTCAGGTGATCCTCCCACCTCAGGCTCCTAGGTAGCTGGGACGATAGGCACATACCACTATGTCCAGCTAATTTTTTTTATTTTTAGTAGAGATAGTATTTTGTCATGTTGCCCAGGCTGATCTTGAACTCCTGGGCTCAAGAAATCTGCCTGCCTTGGCCTCCCAAAGTGCTGGAATTACAGACATGAGCCACCACGTCTGAGATATTTATTTTTTTAAAAAACATTTAAATAAATTATTTAACTTATTTTTAAAGTTATTTTGAACCTGGATTTACCTGTGTTTTTTATTTTTAAACTATTCCATGTACCTAATACATTTAGTATCTAATATGTGCAGTCCATGTTATATTTGTTGGGACATAAGATCTAGAACATTTCCTAACATGGTTAATGGTTCAGAGAAAATAATCCCCATGTGCCTCCATGAGGTTCTTATACCTGTTAACACACAGACCTTAAAGGAAAGAGAATCACAAAACACAGTACTTGTATTAGTCTGTCCTCACACTGCTGATAAAGACATACCTGAGACTGGGTAGTTTACAAAAAAAAAAAAAAAAAGAGGTTTAATAGACTCACGGTTACACATCGCTAGGGAGGCCTCATAATCATGGCAGAAGGCAAAAGGTGCGTCTTACATAGCAGCAGGCAAAGAGACAATGAGAACCCAGTGAAAGGGGTTTCCCCTTATGAAACTACCAGATCTCGTGAGACTTATTCACTACCACGAGAACAGTGTGGGGGAAACTGTCTCCACAATTCAGTTATCTCCCACCGGGTTTCTCCCACAACACTTGGGAATTATGGGAGCTACAATTCAAGATAAGATTTGGGTAGGGACACAGCTAAACCATACCAATATTCAACTTGGGTTCTGTGTGGCTGTGTGAATGCGTGGCAGGAAAGGTAATAGTCTTTTGAGGTTTGCATTGGACATGTCAACATTGTTTCTGCCCCTGATGTAAAACAAGTCATTAGGCTTTATTTAGGTCATGAAACAAGTACTCTTCCTGCTATCCCAGAGCATAGCTACTTTGACCTCAGGCAGTCTCTGACCCAAGGGTACCCAATACCCAGGATAGTCCAAGATCTATGGCATTTCCTTCCCAAGAGAGTATTGGTGGGCCAATCAGATTTATTTCTTCCAGATTTTTGAATTGGGAAATACTAGAGGATCCAACAGATTTGATAATTATAGGGATCAGGTGGAGCCTATACTATTAGGAAACAGAAACAGTAAATATGGAGAAACTATGAGGTTAGAAAAAGTATAAAGAGTTGCATGAAAGAATAAGCAAGTGTCAGCCAGGCATAGTGGCTCACACCTGTAATCCCAGCACTTTGGGAGACTGAGGCGGGCAGATCACTTGAGGTCAGGAGTTCAAGACCAGCCTGGAAAACAGGGTGAAACCTTGTCTCTACTAAAAATTCAGAAAATTAGCCAGGCATGCTGGCAGGTGCCTGGAATACCAGTTACTGGGGAGGCTGAAGCAGGAGAATCGCTTGAACCTGGGAGGCAGAGGTTGCAGTGAGCTGAGATCATGCCACTGCACTTCAGCCTGGGAGAGAGAGCGAGGCTCCACCTCAAAAAAAAAAAAGTGTCAATAGGAGGAGATGGAGTAAATGCTCTTCATAAGAGTGCTCATGTGGCCCTTGAGGAAAAAGAACAATAAATTTCTAGAACTACATTGCTTCTGACAGAGTGACGGAACCAGTTTCAGTTCCAGTCCATACATATAAAAATAACTAGCACAATCCCTTTTTATTATATTAGTAATAATAAATAATTTTAAAATCTTCTTTATTATCAATAATTTCAGTGAATTTCAGTTCCTTGCAAAAAAGCAAATGCTAAATAAAACAGAGGTGATATGGGCAGAAGTTATTCGTTGTTACCTCCTGCAAAGCAGTAAATTTACGTCTCAAATTTTAGGCATGCTTTGTGATAGAGAAACAGTGATTTTCAGGGCAGTGGATCCCTGGTTATGACTCATAGAATTATGATTAGCTCAAAATTGTATTGGTTAGCATCCATACAGGAAAGCAGAAACCAGTATAGATATTTCAAACAGAGGAAATTTAATTTAGAGATGTGGTTACAAAATTATGGGAAGGATTGAAGAAACAAAAAGGGTAAAAAAGAAATACATGTAATTGTAGGGAGCTATTATTATACCTTCAGCTGGAGGAATTTAATGAAAGATGGTGCTACATAGAGCCCAGGTGTGCTGGTCGCTGAGGCTGTTGGAGCATGCTCTGCTACTGCAGCTGTTAGAAATTCTGGCACCATGTTTTAGAGCTTGCAAAGCATGACCATCACCCCAACTTGTATAAAGTTAAGAATCTATCTGTATGTTGAATTGTAAGCCAGCTGGGAAAGAAGTCTGGGAAGCATAGTTTACAGGCACACTTCCCACTATTGTGCTGCAAAGGAACTCAAAGAAGGGGGAAAAAATGGAGCTGGGAGGCAAGAGACAAACAATTGACTCAAGAGATATACCAAAAAAATTTGTTTTTAATTACAAGATATTGAGGCCCAGTGCGGTGGCTCATGCCATAATCCCAGCACTTTGGGAGGCCAAGGCAAGAGGATCGCTTGAGGTCAGGAGTTCAAGACCAGCCTGGGCAACATGGCGAAACTCCGTCTCTACTAAAAATACAAAAATTACTGTAGCCTTGTAGTATAGTTTGAAGTCAGGTAGCGTGATGCCTCCAGCTTTGTTCTTTTGACTTAGGATTGTCTTGGAGATGCGGGCTCTTTTTTGGTTCCATATGAACTTTAAAGCAGTTTTTTCCAATTCTGTGAAGAAACTCGTTGGTAGCTTGATGGGGATGGCATTGAATCTATAAATTACCTTGGGCAGTATGGCCATTTTCACGATATTGATTCTTCCTATCCATGAGCATGGTATGTTCTTCCATTTGTTTGTGTCCTCTTTGATTTCACAGTAACCAAAACAGCATGGTACTGGTACCAAAACAGAGATATAGACCAATGGAACAGAACAGAGTCCTCAGAAATAATACCACACATCTACAGCCATCTGATCTTTGACAAACCTGAGAGAAACAAGAAATGGGGAAAGGATTCCCTATTTAATAAATGGTGCTGGGAAAATTGGCTAGCCGTAAGTAGAAAGCTGAAACTGGATCCTTTCCTTACTCCTTATAGGAAAATTAATTCAAGATGGATTAGAGACTTAAATGTTAGACCTAATACCATAAAAACCCTAGAGGAAAACCTAGGTAGTACCATTCAGGACATAGGCATGGGCAAAGACTTCATGTCTAAAACACCAAAAGCAACAGCAACAAAAGCCAAAATTGACAAATGGGATCTCATTAAACTAAAGAGCTTCTGCACAGCAAAAGAAACTACCATCAGAGTGAACAGGCAACCTACAGAATGGGAGAAAATTTTTGCAATCTACTCATCTGACAAAGGGCTAATATCCAGAACCTACAAAGAACTCAAACAAATTTACAAGAAAAAAACAAACAACCCCATCAAAAAGTGGGCAAAGGATATGAACAGACATTTCTCAAAAGAAGACATTCATACAGCCAACAGACACATGAAAAAATGCTCATCATCACTGGCCATCAGAGAAATGCAAATCAAAACCACAATGAGATACCATCTCACACCAGTTAGAATGGCGATCATTAAAAAGTCAGGAAACAACAGGTGCTGGAGAGGATGTGGAGAAATAGGAACACTTTTACACTGTTGGTGGGATTGTAAACTAGTTCAACCATTATGGAAAACAGTATGGCGATTCCTCAAGGATCTAGAACTAGATGTACCATATGACCCAGCCATCCCATTACTGGGTATATACCCAAAGGATTATAAATTATGCTGCTATAAAGACACATGCACACGTATGTTTATTGCGGCACTATTCACAATAGCAAAGTCTTGGAATCAACCCAAATGTCCATCAGTGACAGATTGGATTAAGAAAATGTGGCACATATACACCATGGAATACTATACAGCGATAAAAAAGGATGAGTTTGTGTCCTTTGTAGGGACATGGATGCAGCTGGAAACCATCATTCTTAGCAAACTATCACAAGAACAGAAAACCAAACACCGCATGTTCTCACTCATAGGTGGGAACTGAACAATGAGATCACTTGAACTCAGGAAGGGGAACATCACACACCGGGGCCTATCATGGGGAGGGGGGAGGGGGAAGGGGGGAGGGATTGCATTGGGAGTTATACCTGATGTAAATGACGAGTTGATGGGTGCAGCACACCAACAAGGCACAAGTATACATATGTAACAAACCTGCACGTTATGCACATGTACCCTACAACTTAAAGTATAATAATAATAAATAAATTAAAAAAAAAAAAAAAAAAGAAAACGTAAAAAAAAAAAAATACAAAAATTAGCCAGGCGTGGTGGCTCATGCCTGTAATCCCAGCTGCTTGGGAGGCTGAGGGGGGAAAATTGCTTGAACCCGGGAGGTGGAGGTTGCAGTGAGCCGAGATCATGCCACTGTGCTCCAGCCTGGGCGACAGAGTGAGACTGTCTCAAAAAAAAAAAAAAAAATGAGACATTGAACTTTGAATATTTAGCTTTGTTACAACAGTCTACTACATAATGTTGGTTGTCTACCTTTTACTTAAAACTCCAGTCTTGTATCAGTTACCCAATCATCCTCTGCTATGCATTGTATGTATGGATCCCTCCAAAATGCATATGTTGAGACTTAATACCCATTGTGGTGGTATGAAGAGGTGAAGCCTTTTGTAAAGTGATTAAGTCGTGAGGGCTTCATCCTTGTGAATGGTATTAATGCCCTTATGAAAGAGGCTTCCGAGAGTTGTCTGGCCCTTTCATCTCTTTGCCATATGCAGACACAGTGTTCTTCCCTTCTGGAGGATACTGCAACAAGGTACCATTCTGGAAGCAGAGAGAGAGCCCTCACCAGAGACTGAATCTGTTGGAACTTTGATCTGGGACTTCCCAGCCTCCAGAACTGTAATAAATAAATGTATATTATTTACTATATCATATGGTATAATATATTACCATATTACTTACTCTAAAGTATTTTTTATAGCAACCCAAATGGACTCAGATATCCATCCTCATAGGAATCAGGGCAAAACCCCATCTCCAGCTCTGGGGGTGTTGGGGTGGACTCTGATGGGTCTTAGCTTGGTTCTTGGATCAGTTTCACCACTGATGTTTGTGAATAGGTATGTGACCCAATTCTGATTAGTGATACTACTTGAAAACTTTGCTGAAGAAAGTTTTTCCTAGTTCTTTGAGATAGCAAAGAGAAGCCAGTCTTTCCCTCCTGTCAGACATTTAAAGAAAGCAAATAGTCATCTTGCTACTGGCAGCTCTTCTGTAAGCATGAAAGGAATCAGAATTAAAGTTAACAGTAGAGATGGCCAAGCAGAGATGTGGAAAGAACCAGATCCTTTATGACATTATTGCACCACCAAATTAACCAATACTGAAATCCCACCCCACTCCTACACTTTTTATTATGCAAACTTATACATTTAAAAAATTTTAAAACTGATTTGAGTTGGATTTTTTTTTTATTTGTAGCTAAGATTACTATGATAAACATTCAAGGTTTTAATAATGCTACATTTTTCCCTTTCCAATAAACCTCTCTAGTGGGAAATAAAGAGGTCAAGTTGTGTCTAGGAGATTAGAAAGTATATGTAACACCAAGAACCTCTATGTGACCGCTTTATTATGTCCACTGTAGTGGTTTTTTTAAAAAAGGTAAGTGTTATTCTAACAAATTAGGAAAGGATGCAAAACCATTCTCAGCTGAGAAAATGTTTAGCTGAGTGCCGAATAGATTTACGTAATAAATTATTTTGAGCCTTATTTGAAATATGGGAGAAAGATTCTACATTGTTTTAGAGGATGTAGCTAGGAGGAAACTGGCAAAACTTACACTGAAAAGTTTCAGTGCTTTAAAAAATAAAATTATAGTTTCAGAGCTGTCTAAAAATGGATGGGGCTTCTTGGAGACTAGGAAGTGAATTCTTCATCGTTGGGGATATTTAAGCAGAGATTGAATGACCTCTCTGGGAGTGTTAGAGAGGAGAGTCATGTTGTGGAAGGAAGATGACATCTGAGGGTTTTCTAACTCTAAGATTGTGATTATATTTCGGTTATAATGTGGTTATATTGACTTTGATTGTATTTACCATAGAGCCTATGGAAGGGCACACCTAGTCAGTCTTTTGGAAGGTGAATTGCCAACGAGCAGCTCAGATGTTTTATGATGTCAAGTTTAGAGCTGCCAATATATTGTATTAATCCATTCTTACTCTGTTAAAAAGACATACTCAAGACTCGGTAATTTATAAAAGAAAGAGGTTTAATTGACTCACAGTTCAGCCTGGCTGGGGAGCCTCAGGAAACTTATAATTACAGCAGAAGGGGAAGCAAACACTTCTTTACATGGCAGCAGCAAGGAGAAATGCCAAGCAAAAGGGAGAAAACCCCTTTATAAAACGATCAGATCTCGTAGAACTCATTATCATGAGAACAGCATGGAGGTAACCACCTCTATAATTCAATTACCTCCCACCAGGTTCCTCCTATGACACATGGGGATTATGGGAACTACAGTTTAAGGTGAGATTTGGGTGGGGACATGGACAAACCATATCAATCGTGTACTTCAGAAATGATTACTTCCCTTAGGGGGAAAGTTGAACCCATCAATTAAGATGAGATTTTTAGATTTTCCATGTGCTATCCTTATACTCACCATCCCTGACTTACATCCCAGGAGTGACTGAAAGTAGGCACAAACTACACCACAAATATCAGAGAATATAGGCAAAGCCCAGACAAATTAGTGTCCATGCAGTTCACCCCATGAAGCATGCCTAGAAGTCAGTGCAAGAGCAACAATTAAAATATCACACGATGAGCTGTAGACCCCAGTAGGTAGAGCTTCTTTGTTTTATGACCTTTCTCCTAGTGTGATAGCAAATACAATAGGTTGGCCTCATAAATCATACCTCCAGAAAACATCCACAGGGCAGACTTTGACACTGTTTGCATATTCAAATGTCATCCTGTTCATAAGAGGAAAGACTAAACACTTTTTTTCCTCTCAAAAATGTCAGCATGGCTGGATTAGAAAAGATAATTCGGAAGTACTTCTAGACAATAATTACCTCTGGCACCTATCTGCAGTTACTTAATGAATGGGAAGAGAATTTTTTTTTTAATTTTTAAAAATTATGATTATTGCAGTAATTAATCAGCTGCTCCATGACAGCTTATCTTGAGGGGGAAAAAGTGCCTCAAAGGCCATCTTGCTTCTGTAGGGCACCTTGTTGATTTCACATCACATATGCAAAACATATCCTATTATTATTAGCAACAAAAATGCTTGTGGAAGTAGAATTAGCCTCAATTTCCTAATAGTCAGGAAACTCTCACATTTCACAAGTGAGAGAAAGAAAAAAAAAAAAAAAGCCAAACCACCCCTAATCCCAAATGGTAGTTGGAAAAAAAAAAGTTTCAGACTTGCTCAGCTGTGATTGTTAAAACAATCTCTTACTCTTAATTACATGCAAAAGTTCCTGGTTCTAATTATGGACCTTGGGGAAATAGCCATCTCCCCAAACCAATAACGCCTCATGTTAACTCTAGTTCTTCTGTGTTTAATATCTTACTGCTGGATTTCAGCTTCCCTAGATGATCTGGAAATTTGGCTTTTTCTACTTTATTTTTCACAGTGCTTCTCAGAACAGGGGCTAGGAGACTTCACTTTTCCCAGTGATTCTTTTTATCACATTTCTTGCTACTTGAGTACAAAATCCTCTAACCTGAGATGCCCACATCAGAGGCAACTTCTTTCCTCCACGGTGTTCCTACCTGGTTTTCTGCAGCTCAAGGCTCTCAGTTACTGCATCAAAGGTCCTTGGAGTGATGTAAGTGGCAGCATACTCATGAGGACTCACTGGCAAATATGGAGGTGAGGGTGTTTCTAGAGGTCAACTGGCCCAGGTGCCTTCCCAGCATTGGGCCCCGTACCTCTGAATATTCTGATGACTGAACAGAGCAGAATGCAGCACGAGCTGGCTGGGAGCTTAGAAACAGAGATGATTACCATTCAAGGGGCATTAGCGAATATCTGGTCCAAACCCCTCATTTTTCAGATGAGACTGAGTTCTAGAAAAGGAAAGGAATTTGTTCATATCACAGAGGTAGTTAAAGACCAACCCAGAATCGTGCTTGGTCTACTATCCATACACACCAGGGCTGGTGCTTTGGAGTTGTCTAGATTCTATCTATTCTGTCTAGGCTAATCCAAAAGGTGGACTAGCATGAGTTACTTCAGCACTGTGGCCCTGGGTCCTCCTCTATCTCTTCTGTTAAAGAAATTTTTGACTTCATAAATATCAGTTCCTTCACCAGTGAAACAGGGGTTATACTACTCACTGTTTAATAATATTGTTAAGGGGGAAAAAAAAGAAAAGGGGGACATGGACAAATTTGAGAAGGTCTCTTAAAGACTAAAACATTTAAAACATTCTCTAGGTTTTGCAAATATACGAGACAAAACCACCTGTAACATTTTAGAGGCTATGCTTGGATAAATCTCATTTTACATATTTCAGCAAACTATACTTTGAAAACATTAAAATAATGAGGAAATCTTGCAAAATGTGTCTGTGTGTGTGTACTTTCTAAAGAGGTCAGGAGTTGTAACATTTTTGTATTTTACATGTAGCCAGTGTTTACTATTTTGCACATAATAGGTATGCAGTTCAATACAGTTTGGTGAAATGAGTGAATGATGCTCTTCCCACCTACTTTCCTTTTTCACTGCCCATCTAAATCCTACCCATTTCTCAAGGCTTAGCTCAAGATTCACTGCATGACCAGCCCTCACTGATTTCTCTCTTTTTTGAAATAATGACTATTGTGCTAGAGCCAGCATTCTGGATTCTAGAGGCAAGCTCTTGATTATAGACAATTTTCTGTTGTAATCTACTTCTCTCATGTGTGTTTACTTTAGCTTTTTAAGAAGATTGTGAGTTCCATAAGGGCAGGGGCTGTATGTTATAATTTTCTGATAGGACCCACAGTACCTGGTATGGAGCTTATTTTTAAGCAGGAAACTAGTCATGCTGAAATTCAATGATTGTTGCTGACACTATGGTCTTCCGTAAAACATGTGCTTATATACATATATGGAATCTATTGACTATAATTGGTGTTAAGCATTTGTTTTGCTAACTCTTAGGTAGGTAATAGGTGGCAGTTAACTGCTAAGGGATTTCTTTTCTTCCAGGAGACAGAATGTTTCTGAGTCACAAATAACATATTAAACAGAGTCAAGAAATCTGTTTAAGCAGAAATCCAAGGTTAGTTAGCAAACGAGAAATGGCTGGGTGAAAGTTTGTAACCTAATAAACCTGCTCAGAGACTACCCAGGATAATTCTAATTTGTTTTTGTTTGAGTAGGAGAGGGATTTCAAGGACTAAATATAGGCTATTACTTCCTTGGATGATTAAACATATTTAGTGTGAGAATTTAGCTTGGAATGGGAAAAGAAGCATAATTTAAGTCAATAAATATGTAATGAGTGAATAGAATTTCAGAGGTAACAAAAGGAAGGTACATTAGTCCATTTTCATGGTGCTGATAAAGACATACCTGAGACTATGCAATTTACAAAAGAAAGAGGTTTAATGGACTTGCAATTCCACATGGCTGGGGAAGCCTCACAGTCATGGTGGAAGACAAGGAGGAGCAAGTCACATCTTACCATGGATGGCTGCAGGCAAAAAGTGAGAGGTTGTCCAGGGAAACCCTTGTTTTTAAGCCCATCACATCTCGTGAGATTCATTCACTATCACAAGAATAGCACAGGAAAGGCCCACCTCCATAATTCAGTCACCTCCCACTAGGTCCCTCCCATGACACATGGGAATTGTGGGGGTTATAATTCAAGATGAGACTTGGGTGGGGACACAGCTAAACCATATCATTCTGCCCCTGGCCCCTCCCAAATCTCATGTCTTCACATTTCAAAACCTGTTAAAGAAATTTTTGACTTCATAAATATCAGTTCCTTCACCAGTGAAACAGGGGTTATACTACTCACTGACTTCCCAATAGTCCCCCAAAGTCTTAACTCGTTTCAGCATTAACTCAAAAGTCCACAGTCCAAATTCTCATCTGAGACAAGGCAAGTCTTTTCTGCCTATAAGCCTGTAAAATCAAAAGCAAATTAGTTACTTCCTAGATACAATGGGGGTACAGGCATTGGGTAAATACAGCCACTCCAAATGGGAGAAATTGGTCAAAACAAAGGGGCTACAGTCCCCATGCAAGTCCAAAATCTTAAAGTTCCAAAATGATTTCCTTTAACTCCATATCTCACATGCAGAGTACACTAATGCAACAGGTGGGCTCCCACAGTCTTGGGCAGCTCCACCCCTGTGGTTTTGCAGGTTATAGCCCTCTCCTGTCTGCTTTCACTTGTTGGTGTTAAGTGTCTGTGACTTTTCCAGGCACACAGTGGAAGCTGTTGGTGAATCTCCCATTCTGGGGTCTGGAGAATGGTTGCCCTCTTCTCACAGCTCCACTAGATAGTGCCCCAGTAAGGACTCTGTATGGGGGTTCTGATCCCACATTTCCCTTCTGCACTGCCCTAGAAGAGGCTCTCCATGAGGGTCCCATCCCCACAGCAAACTTCTGCCTGGGCATTCAGGTATTTCCATACATCCTTTGAAATCTAGGAGGAGGTTCCGAAACCTCAATTCTTGACTTTTCGGCACTCACAGGCTCAATACCATGTGGAAGCTGCAAAGATTTAGGCCTTCCACCCTCTGAAGCAACAGCCCTAGCTGTACCTTGGCCCCTTTCAGTCATGGCTGGAGCTGTTGGGATGCAGGGCACCAAGTCCCTAGACTGCACACAACAGACAGACCCTGGGCCTGACCCACAAAACCATTATTTCCTCCTAAACCTCCTGGCTTGTGATGGGAGGGGCTGCTGCAAAGGTCTCTGACATGCCCTGGAGACATTTTCCAAATTGTCTTGGTGATTAACATTCAGCTTCTCATTACTTATGCAAATTTTTGTTGCCATTTGGATTTCTTCTCAGAAAATGGAATTTTCTTTTCTATAGCATTGTCAGGCTGCAAATTTTCTGAACTTTTTTTTTTTTTTTTTTTTTTTTTTTGAGACGGAGTCTTGCTCTGTCCCCCAGGCTGGAGTGCAGTGGCCGGATCTCAGCTCACTGCAAGCTCCTCCTCTCGGGTTCACGCCATTCTCCTGCCTCAGCCTCCCGAGTAGCTGGGACTACAGGCACCCGCCACTTTGCCCGGCTAGTTTTTTGTATTTTTTTAGTAGAGACGGGGTTTCACCGTGTTAGCCAGGATGGTCTCGATCTCCTGACCTCATGATCCGCCCGTCTCGGCCTCCCAAAGTGCTGGGATTACAGGCTTGAGCCACCGTGCCCGGCCATTTTCTGAACTTTTATGCTCTGTTTCCATTTTAAAACTGAATGCCTTTAACAGCACCCAGGTTACCTCTTAAATACTTTGCTGCTTAGAAGTTTCTTCTACCAGACACCCTAAAGCATCTCTCTCAAGTTCAAAGTTCCACATATCTCTAGGGTGGGGGCAAAATGCTGCCAGTATTTTTGCTAAAACAAAAGTCACCTTTGTTCCATTCCCAACAAGTTCCTTATCTCCATCTGAGACCACCTTAGCCTGGACGTCATTGTCCATATCATTATCAGCATTTTGGTCAAAGCCATTCAACAAGACTCTAGGGAGTTCCAAATTTTCCCACATTTTCCTATCTTTTTCTGAGCCCCCCAAACTGCTCCGATCTCTGCTGGTTACCCAGTTCCAAAGGTGCTTCCACACTTTTGGGTATCTTTTCAGCAGCGCCCCACTCTACTGGTACCAATTGATTGGATTAGTCCATTTTCACACTGTTGATAAAGACATACCCAAGATTGAGCAATTTACACAATAAAGAGGTTTAATGGACTTACAATACCACATGGCTGGGGAGGCCTCACAATCATGGTGGAAGGCAAGGAGGAGCAGGTCACATCTCACATGGAAGGCAGCAGGCAAAAAGAGAGAACTTGTGCAGGGAAACTCCCATTTTTAAAACCATCAGATCTCATGAGACTCACTTCACTATCGCAAGAACAGTGAAGGAAAGGCCTGTCCCCATAATTCAATCACCTCTCACCATATTCCTCCCATGGCATGTGGGAATTGTGGGAGTTACAATTCAAGATGAGATTTCAGTGGGGACAGAGCCAAACCATATCAGAAGGAATAGTAAATCTGACTACCTAAAATTTAAAAAAAAAGTTTCATCATGAAAAATACCACAATTAAACTGACAGCTTGGGCAAAAATATTCACAACATACATATACCACAGGCAAAGAGTTAATATCTCCAATAAAATGAAGAAATTTTAAAACTGAGGACAAAGGGACTCAAAACATGATAGTTTATAAATATAAAATTTAAATGTAAAAAGGACATAAACAATTCATAAAAATGTCCTCAAATAATCAAAAAATGTTCAAGATTGCTTACAATGAGTGATATACTAATTAAAATAGCTCAGAGATGCTATTTCTCACCTATCAAATTAAAAAACATTTAAAAATATGGCAACACAATATGCTAGTGAGGCTGTAAGGAAACAAGCACTCTGGAGTGAAATTTGTCAATACCTAATAAAATTATGTATGTAAGTACTTTTTGACCCATACCCCTTAGCTAGGAATGTGTTCTGAATATTTACATCTAATAATATAAAAATTCATATGTACAAGGTTATTCATTGTAGATTGTTTATAATTGTAAAATATTGAAAATGTCCCAAGTACCCTCTGAAATTGTATTCACTCTTTTATACCCATTGTATAAACTATGCTACATCCACACAATGGAGTCCTACACAGCCATTAAGAAAAACAATGAGAAATATATCTAGGAACTGATATAAAGTGATTTCCAGAATATGCTATTAATGAAAAAGCAAAGTGCAAAATGGTATCTATGGCATACTACCCTTCATGTAAGAAAGACTATAAGAAAATGCACATATATCTGCTCATTTGTACAAAAAATGAATAAAAGATAAACCACAAATTAAGGAAATTGGTTACTTTCTGGAGTGGGAGGTCTGTGGGAAAGGAGTGAAATGAAGGCGAGTCGGAGTGCTTTGCAGGAATGGCGAAGGAGTTTCCTTCTCTGAGTACAGCTTCTGGCTCTTGAAATCACAATGAGGTTTCACACACCCTTTGAATTCCACCAAAATAAACAAACCAATCAGGATTTGGATGGGAGACCCAACACAAAATAGAAAAAGTAACAAATGAACTTAACTCTATAGCAGATGAATAACATAACCAAACTGAAGGGGACAGAGAAGGGAAGAACCAATGAAGTAACTTTGGAAAACATCATCTTGACTGGATACTTTAATAATGCTATAGGCAAAAAAGAATTGACCACAAGAGCTGAATCTAGTCATTTAATTTGTTTTTCACAGGAGTGTGTTAATATGGTTTTTCTGTATACCAGTATCAATCAAATATGTAAATATATTGTACAAATAAGGGCTAGCTTTTTGGCATTTGTATTTTATCTATACAAATAAAGAATAGGGGAGGACTAAAATGAATTCTGTGGAGTCAGATTGAACTGAGAGGTATCAGTATAAACCTATGGTTTATGTACACACAATACATATATATGTGTGTGTGTATGTGTGTGTGTATTCCAACCCACATACACCATATACATGTGTTCATGCACATATATATATAAATATGAATATATATGTGTATATATATATATACACACACACAAAGAGAACAGAAATACAGATGTATGTGTATACATGGGTTAGCATGTAAAGATGTTTGTCCTTGCTATGTCTGCTGAAGTGTCTAAAAGTAATGACACACCAATTGCAATGAGCATACTTAGTGTCCAGATTTTGGTTTCTAAACACCATTATCTGAGAAATGGTTGATATGAAATCTGAGACAGGAAAAAACAAGATGTGCTTGTAGCATCTTATGTTGTCACAAAGTAAGGAAGTAAGGAAGTGCTTAAAAAAAAGTATCTAAAAATATATCCTAATAGTTTAAGATTGGAAATATTAATATTTGAGCCTAAAAATAATGACAGTCTGGATTCTAACCTACATAATAAATGTCCATGAGTAATATGGATATAAATAGTTGAATAAATAAATAAATGGGGGAAAAGGACAGCTCTTTTTTTTTTTTTTTTTTTTTGAGATGGAGTCTTGCTGTGTTGCCCAGGCTGGAGTGCAGTGGCACAATCTCCACTCACTGCAAACTCCACCTCCCAGGTTCATGTTATTCTTCTGCCTCAGCATCCCGGGTAGCTGGGACTATAGATGCCTGCCACCACACCTGGCTAATCTTTTGTACTTTTAGTAGAGACAGGGTTTCACCATGTTAGCCAGGATGGTCTCGATCTCCTGACCTCATGATCCGTCCACCTCAGCCTCCCAGCTCTTTCTTACAGAAATAATCTGATGGTAAAAGTAGAGGGAAAGAGGAAAATAGAAAAAAAGCACTGTCAGGCAAACACCAAAGCAATGATTTTTGAAAGCAAGATCCCCTGATGGATATTGAAAATTGTAGGAGAAAATTTGAGAAGAAACAGGATATTTGCATAGCCTCAAAGTATGTCCACACATATTTATTAATTACAAAGGGAAAAATGTAACATTACAGAGGACAAACCTACAGACACCACAGTAACCAAGTGATCAAGGTTAATATCATCAGTTACAAGATATATCGATGTAATGGGGCCCTTGAGAAATACACATCTTTCCATGTTATTCTTGCCAAAAAAGCATAATCTTATTCAAATCATGACAAACTATCAGATAAATCCATACTGAGATACAGTCTATAAAATACCTGAGCAGTACTGATCAAAAGTGTTAAGTTCATGAAAAACAAGGAAAGACTGAGGCAGTGTCATAGATTAGAGGAGACTAAGGAAGCACAACTAAATAAAATTGAATCTTGCAACAGAAAAAGGATAATGGAAAAACTGGTGAAACTTTTACAAAGCCTAAAGTTTAGTTAACAGTTTTATTTCAAGGTTAACTTTATGGAGTTGATAATTATCCCATAATTATGTAAGTGGTTAACATGAGAAGCTTCATGAGGAATACACAGAGACAATCTGTATTATTTGGTAAATACTTTGTAAGTATAAATTTAGTTCAAAATAAAAATTTAAAATAATATGTAACGAGTGCCTACTTTTAGACACTCAACCTATTCCACCTTGTTCTCCAGCCTCGTGTTTCACTAAATTAGTTCCTTATCACCTCCTGTTCATAGTCCTGTTTGCTTGGCTTCCATGATATAACACTCTTCTGGTTTTTTCTTCTCTATCTCCTTGGAAAATTCATTCTCTAACCAGATATGAAGTGTTAGAATTCTTTAACTATTTATCCTTTTTATCTTACTCTCTTACATTGTACTTAAGTAATCTTATTGATGCTCAGATCTTCTATTACCATGTAAATCTGCAAGACTTGCAATCTTCTGTCTCAAGACCCAGTTTCTTATCTGAGCTCCATATGTATGTATACTTGAGATTTGCATTTCTTAATAGATCCTCAACCTTAGCAAGTCAAAAACTAAGCTCATGATCTGGCACCCCATCCCATGGTGGTTTAAACCATATCCACAGTTTAATCAACCTGCCTTTCAAAAGGTGGGGCCTAATTCCACCCTGAGTGTGAGTTGGACTTAGTAACTCCTAATGAATAGAATAAAAGCAGAAATGACAGTGTATGAATTTGGGGACTAGGTCATGAGAAGCATTTCATTTCTTGCAGCTTCTCTCTTGGATCACTCACTCTGGGGAAGCCTGATGCCGTTTTCCCTTAAGAAGCCCATGTGATAAGAAAGGAAGGCCTCCAGCTAACAGCTACATGAGAAAGTTTGGAAATAGATTGTCTAGTCCCACCCAAGCCTTCAGGTGAATGCAACTCTGACCAACATCTTGATTACAACCTAATGGGACACCCTGAGCCAGAGCCACACAGCACCTGATACTCAGAAATCGAGATACTGTTGTTATTTTACACCATTAAGTGTAGGACAAACTGTTATACAATAAAAGATAATTGATATTCCTTTCTCCCCCATAAACAACCAGATCATATTTCAATTTTGCTGTTTTTAGTGAATTACTCACTATCCCATTTATTACACAGCCAGGAAAAGAGGCATCACTCTCTTTTTTTTCTTTTCTCAACTTTCATTTTATTAATAGATTCAGGGGGTACATGTGCAGGTTTGTTACAAAGGTATATTGTGTGGTGCTGAGGTTTAGAGTACTAATGAATCCATCACCCAGGTAATACACATAGTACCCAACAGGTAGTTTTTTCAAACTTTCCCCGTCTTTCTCTCTCTGCCCTCTTGTATTCCTCAGTGTCTATTGCTCCCATTTTTATAACCATATGTACCCAATATTTAGTTCCCACTTCTAAGTGAGAACAGAAGCATCACTCTTGACAACTCTCTTACTGATTTCCCAACTGAAATCCATTATTAAGACCTATTGATTTAGGTTCCCAATTATCTCTCAAATCTGTTCACTTATCTCTATCATCGTTCCCTCCATACTGGTCCACTCTACTGTTATTTTTTGCCTATATAGCCTTGTATTAGGCTCTCGACTCTGGTACCTCTCTGATACACTCTTCACATTGTTGTCAGGATAATCTTTTCAAAAACACTTACTAATCACCGATTCTAAGCTAGATATACTGCCATGGGTCCCTGGACAGCCAGAACACTCCCAAGGGCAGAAACAACAAAGAAAATGCCCTAATGGAAAAGTGTTGAGGCCAGGCACGGTGGCTCAGGCCTGTAATCCCAGCACTTTGGGAGACCGAGGCAGGCGGATCACGAGGTCGGGAGATCAAGACCATCCTGGCTAACACAGTGAAACCCCATCTCTACTAAAAAATACAAAAAAATTAGCTGGGCATGGTGGCAGGCGCCTGTAGTCCCAGTTACTCGGGAGGCTGAGGCAGGAGAATGGTGTGAACCCGGGAGGCAGAGCTTGCAGTGAGCTGAGATCGCGCCACTGCACTCCAGCCTGGGCGACAGAGCGAGACTCCGTCTCAAAAAAAAAAAAAAAGAAGAAAAGTGTCTTCACCAGGCTATTCATTGCCTCTGCCCTAAACATTCTTAAAGGCCACCATTTGGGGATGGATGAGTGGTCCTTGATCAACTTGCTGATTTGGAGGATTTTTATAACTTTTCATACTTTCACATTACTTTTTAATGTAATATGTGCTCATGTTTAGAAAATTTGGAAAATGCATATATTTTTAAAAGAGCAAGAAAAAGCATTTCTAATTCCATCATCCAGAAATTTTGGCTTATTTCTTTCAAACGTTTGCCTCATGCTTTTAAAACCTTATTAAGATCATTCTGTATATTAATGCGGTTTTCTATTTCGCTTTTTGTGCTTAAGGTTATAAGATTTTTTCCATATCATTAAAAACTCTATGTAAATATCATTTTAATAGCTGCTTAACATTCTATGATATTAGAAATTTCATTTTGAAATTTGTCTTTTGCCCAGTGTCTAAACGAATAATTTCACTTTTGATGGAGGTAGGTGGTGGTGGTGGGAGGTCTATCTCCATGGCTTGATGATACTCAAAGGTTGCTGTTTAAATATGTTACAAAATTACATCTCTCTCTTTAGCTACAGCCTCAGTCCAAAAGGTAGCATCCAATCCGCTTGCTGATTCCAGCACTTTCTAACAGTATTTACTCCTTGAGGCTTGTAAAGCTAAGGCACATTTGGTTTTCTAGTGGATAAGCCAATAAAGCCTCTGGGATGTCATTTGGGTCAGACACCCTGAGAAAGGGGAAGAGAGGAAGGCAAGAAAACCCAGAGGAGCTGTGCTAAGTACGCAAACATGCATTTGGCCCTTAAAATACCCACACCTAGCTGCATATTTTTTCCTTACAATGTACAGTGATTAGTAATCCATAATTTATGGTTCTAATTAATTCTTCCCTTTATCATGGAGAGAGACTCACCCAAGCGTGCCACTCTGACAAAGCTCCAATACCAGGTTCCAGTGAAGCCCTGGATTTCCTTGCTGGGAACTCATTTGGCAAAACCCATTAAGCTGGCAAAAGATCCAGAGCACTAGAAAGGGAGGCACCCCATCCCCCTCTACCCACCATCACCCCATTCTACTTTATTCCAGGAAGAAACAGACTAACAGAAAACAAAGCTGACTGTGCCATTTAACTGAGACCACACCTCCTTCAGGAGAACCAGCTTGGGCCTGATAGTAAATAAAGCGTAATTGCAGCCAGAGCAAGATCACCAAACAGATATTCTAGACTTCTAGGCTTTGAGCCGGGTTCCCAACAGGAAGAGGCAAGAGTGTGAAAATCAAATCTCTTGCATGTAACACACCTCTCTGGCTCTCTTAGAACCTGCTGACCTGATTCAAGTGGATCCAAGTGTTTTAGAACTTTAAGGAAGGCTCTTGTTTATAATCTGGCTGGATCCCTGTGTAACCAAAGACTGAACATTTTCTGTCATTAGACAATGGGCCAAGGAGCCTGCTAGTCCGTACTCTACCTTTTTTGGTGAAGTATACTAGTTCATGTTTATTAAAGACTTATTGTATACCAGGGGTTTATTAATTTATTTAATGCTCACAGCAACTCACAGAGGTAGGTACTATTGTTAACTAGAGCAGACATTCCTGACAGCAGGGCCTTGGTTTGGTTCCCTGCTGTATCCCCATACCCTGAAACTGGTCTGGTGTAGAGTGGTACTCAATCAATATTTTTGTTCAATGGATGAATACTCATTTGACAGATGAGAAAACTGAGGCAGAGAACAAGTAAGCGACAAAGTGAAATCCAGAGCTCATGCTTTTTTTTTTTTTTTTTTTTTTTTTGAGACAGAGTCTTGCTCTGTCACCCATGCTGGAGTACAGTGGTGAGATCTTGGCTCACTGCAAGCTTCGCCTCCCGGGTTCACACCATTCTCCTGCCTCAGCCTCCTGAGTAGCTGGGATTACAGGCACCCACCACCATGCCCGGCTAATTTTGTGTAGTTTTAGTAGAGACAGGGTTTCACCGTGTTAATTACAATGGTCTCGATCTCCTGACCTGATCCACCCGCCTCAGCCTCCCAAAGTGCTGGGATTACAGGCGTGAGCCACCGCACCCGGCCGAGCTCATGCTTTCAAACATCACTTAATCACCGTGTGTGCATAATTTCTGCAGGAGTTTGATTTCATTTCCTTGTTTGCTGAGGGATAAATGCAACAAATGTCCTTAAGATTTGTTTTGTTTTTTGTTTTTTGTTTTTTTGAGATGGAGTTTCACTCTTGTTGCTTAGGCTGGAGTGCAATGGCACGATCTCATTTCACTGCAACCTCCGCCCCCTGGGTCCAAGCGATTCTCTTGCCTCAGCCTCCCAAGTAGCTGGAATGATAGGCGCCTGCCACCACACCCAGCTAATTTTTGTATTTTTAGTAGAGATAGGGTTTCACCATGTTGGCCAGGCTGGTCTCGAACTCCAGACCTCAGGTGATCCACCCGCCTCCGCCTCACAAAGTGCTGGGATTACAGGCATAAGCCACCACCCACGGCCCTCAAGATGTATTTTTGAGTCCAAGATGTAATGTAGACACCAGATGTTAATTATCACTGGCACAAAGCGGGGCATTAGACAGGTGTAGCAGGTGATTGATAAAGGCATTGCCACTATTATATTGAAATGATCATGGCCTGCCTGTGGAGGAGACATTTATTTATTTTTCTACCCTGAGCAACCCTGAATGTTCTAAGTCCCCTTTCTTATGGCAAGCTTTGTTGGCCCTCAGACGCTTTCACTCATGGGCCAAAGAAAATGACCCAACTCTACAACCACAAGAACATATGCCCTTTATTACCACCTCGCCTTTGTTCCTTTACCATCTCAGCTTTGATTTAATTTGATTTCTTTCTGATCTGCAGATTGATGAAATCACTTCTCTTTTCTAAGCCTGCTTGAGCCCCAGACTGTAGCCTGGTGGGCCACGTGAGAGCAGCGCCCGCAACCACAGCTGAGAGAGGTGTTATTTACATATTTATTAGAAATTCTGTCCTGCTGGCAAGAGACGCTCACTTCTGACTTTAATTCCGATAAGTAAACAACCCCATTGGCAAGAAAGAGGGGGGAAAACAAACCAGAGTAGTTTGCACAAGATAATATAGTAAAGCAGAAAAACATCCGTAATGCAAAACCATTTGCAGTGCAAAGCAAAAGAGAGAGAGAAAAAAAAATTCCATCTCCAAAGCCTAGCTTAGGTTAAATACTCTAAAAGAAATAATTACAAAGTAATTCAATTATATTTGGTATCAGTTGCCTCACAGGCCAGTGGAATGACAATTAATCCCAGGGTGTCTTTTTAAAAAAATTTTAATATTTGTGGTTTGTTCAGAATTACCCTCCAGCAGTTAACTGCACTCAGCAATCCACTGGCTGATTGTGTCTCTCTTCTCATCCTCATCTATTCTGGCCTGATAACGCCCCATACCAGGGAGCCGTTCTGCCAAGTTCAACCTTCTCTGACCCGTCTCTCAAACTGTCCAGCATCCTAACATTTTGCTTAGGTGCCCTCCTGCTTCCCCTTAATTCTATTGCATTGTGAGAATTGCAACAGGGGGAGAGTTTAGCATCCTACAGCTTTCTCCTAACATCCAAAATTGAGCCAACATCATCATCCCTGTGACAACACAATGAACTAAATCCTTTTCAGCATCGCATGTCTAGCTATCCTCAGAAAAAAATTACATTTTAGGAACATTAAAATGGACTGACTTTAATCCACAATAGCAAAAGAGGCAAGAGATAGAGCTTAAATCCTGCCTGATGTTCTGACCTGAACTTATTTTGCAGATAAAATCACACTGAATTCTTTGCATTTCTATAGCTTCTTTCAGTCAGGGATTGCAAGGTACTTTACACACAGTAATAAGCTTCACAACCTTTCTTTGATGCTGCTTTCTAGCTCCTGGAAGGGTTCATGCATCAGAAAACTGGAAAATGATGGATGGAAAGGGAATGGACCAGGCAACCTCCCCAGTTGACCATGGTGGAGAAAAGAGAACTCAAACAGTTGGCTGCAGCACTCAACACCAATGATCAAGAAAATAATTGTACTTCTAAACTGCAAACATGCTTATAAAAATTCAAAATAAGAAATTGTAATACGAGCATTGTGCTTTGTTCTTCAGTGATTCAGCTGATCAAAGCTGATTGGATTCAGCTGAACCCAATAACTTACAGTGAAAATTATTTCTGTTATTCGACACACAGTGACCTTTATGTTCATGAAACAGGCATGTTCTCAACAATGGGATGTTACCAAAATCTTATTACTGGATATAGAAATAATAAAGAGGTATGTTATAAACCAGATAAGTTTGTTCATAGGATAAAAAAATGCCATTGAATGCTAACTAAATATAGTACCTGCAGGTAATTCAGTGCCTATTATGGGACAGATGTTGTGCTAAGCTCTTTCTGTGCATTAACTAATACTCCCAGTAGCATGATACAGCTGTTGATTTCATTTTCCAGACGGGCACAGAGAGTTTGAACAACTTTCCCAAGTTTGCACAACCCGTATCAGAGCTAGGATTCTAATCCAGCTGGTTTGACCCCAGAATCCGTACTGAGTGTTCTCTAACATAATAGAGAACATGAAATATACGTCTTGGAGTACTTAGGGTAGGAGAGGAAACACATGGCAGTGGCTGGGAAATCTTAATCTTAGACACAGAAGTGGCCCCAGTTCTTGGAAGAAATGTTTGCTGGACCTTCAACCTCCTTTACTTCCAATAGAGGAGAACCAGTGTCATGCATGTAGTGTGTGGAAGTGGAGGAGATGTTTATTTATTTTTCTGCCCTGAGCAACTCTGAATGTTCTAAGTCCCCTTTCTTATGGCAGGCTTTATCAGCTCTCAGTCCAGCACTAAGCTGGACTGCTTGAGTCTGAAATCCTGGTCTACCACTTTCTCCTTATGTCGCCTTAGTTCCCATGTGTCTCAAAGGCTTGCGCTGAGGATTGAGTTGATGCATGTAGCCTGCTTAGAACAATGCTTAGTGCTTGGTCTATGAATATTAATATGATTTATAATGCTTTTACAAAGGCCTCTCAGGGAGGTTCATCTAGTCAACATGTCTTCTTTTGTGTTTCCAGAATCAGAAGCAAGAGCCTTGAAGTGATGGTGGGGCATGACAGGCACAGTTTTTAAGGTTTCATTCCTTTCTGATTACCCTGGTTTAATCGGTTTTACCTTCAGACCGTACCCTCTTGTCCTTATATACTCTCCTGCCAGCTCACTTACATGTTAATTCCTATAATGGAGAACCCAAGCCTTTCATCATACAACTGGAGAATATATTCAAGAGATAAACTCCTGTGACTGAAAGTTATCCAATCATTCATGAATTCTGTTGAGCAAAAACAGGCCACCTTCTTCTCTCATGAAGGGTGCTCTCTAGTAGCAGGCAGACGAATGCATGATCACACAAATAAGGGGGAAATTATAACTGTGGCAAATTTAACAACATGAAATTATAGTAGGTGAAGGAAATATCATTCCTGGCTAAAAGAGCAGCCTGTGTTAAAACGGTGGAGAAAACATGATAAGAAATAGAAGATGGCCAGGTAGGTGAAGTGCAGACAGAAAGAGAAGAAGGGATAGAGACAGTTTGGAAAAGATGAGATGCTATAGCTGTAGGCAGCAGCTAGGCCAAAATATTTCAATCCTTTTTCATCCCCTGAGAACAATGGGAACCACTGAAAGAGTTTGAGCAAAAATGAGGTATCAGATTTTTTCATTTAGACATCATTTTGCCTCTTTTAATCCAGTGTTCATCACACCCATAGTCACCCATTTAAGTGCACAACTGTAGCATCTCCAAATGTCTAAAGTTCTTTTTCAAGTTCCTTTGTGTATGCATTCATTCTTTCACAAGCTATTATTATGAATAGTTATTATTGGCTATTGAGCTCCTGCACTGTGTATGAACACTTTGCTAGACTCACAGCACATGAATACAATTAGTTAGCACATGGTCCATCAGGGAACACAGGATAAAAAGGTAAATTACGATAGTGTGATCATTGGTGGGAGAGAGGGAACTTCAAAACAGAACTGAAAGGAGCCATTTAATCTTGCTTTGGAAGAGGGTAAGCCTCGGGTGAAGTAATATTTGGGTTAGTCTTTTTTTTTTTTTTTTTCTGAGATGGCGTCTCACTCTGTTGCCCAGGTTGGGGTGCAGTGGCACAGTCTCAGCTCACTGCAACCTCTGTCTCTTGGGTTCAACCAATTCCCCCACCTTAGCGTCCCAAGTAGCTGGAATTACGGGCACCCGCCATCATGCCTGGCTAATTTTTGTATTTTTGTAGAGACAGGGTTTCACCATTTTGGCCAGACTGGTCTTGAACTCCTGACCTCAGGTGATCCACCTGCCTTGGCCTCCCAAAGTGCTGGGATTATAGGTGTGAGCCACTACACCTGGCCAGGTTAGTCTTAAAATAATTAATATGAGTTTACCAGGGGGAAAAAGTAGAATATATTTATTGTGGAAAAACTTTGAAAATGCAGAAGGAAGTATAAAAGGAACATCAAATCACACACAATCCTTCAACTGAGACCCTATGAAGATTATGAAAATACTGATAAAATGTTTTAAAAGAGTATCCTTTAAATATAGAAAATCCTCAACTTACAAATATATTGTGTTTCAATGCTTCAATAGCTTTTAAGGAAAAAGTTTAGAATTCAGAGTCTGCTCTTCCACAAGAATGACATTATAACTGGATTAAAGATTTTCAGGCCAACCTGTAATAGTTTATTTCAATATATATATAACATTTAAACATATGCACATATAAAAGGCCATAAGATTCATAGATTATCGTGTTAGTTTCTATTGCTATGTAACAGATTACTCCAAAACTTAGTGTCTTAAAACAAGCACTTCTTATTTCACAGGTTTTGAACCAGAGTCAGGAATCTGGGCCACAGCCTAGTTCAGGATCTCTTGAAAGTTCATACTACCCTAAATCAGCTTCAGTTCCATTCTTAACATCTTCCTAGAGTTCTTGAGCCTTTTCCTGTTCTGTGCTACCTCATTCTCATTTTTAACCTAGCCTCCAAATAGTATTCCCATTTCTTGAGTGCAAAGGAATCACTGGTACAGGATGGGGCAGAGGATCCATCTGAACAAAGTTACATCAAGAGAGGGATCCCTGGTTGAGTGGCACTATATAGGTCTGATAAATAGATGTCTACTTTATGGAATTGCAGTCAGTCAAACTAATGGAAATAAGAGTTTTCAAATTATTGAGATAAATGTTTAGTGGGTTTAGTACCACATGTGAGGTTTTGCATAGGATCATTTTTCATAAGTTGATATTACTGGCACTTTACTTCTGAACCTGGAAATTATCTAAGACATCAGGTCTTCACCCCACTCCCAGTCCTCAAATTTTCAGGTGAGCAATATCAGGAACTTCAGCTATTGTATCAAGAACAAACAATGATGGCTTCCTAATCCCTGTTTCTTACCGCCTGGAACGTCAGATATGAGGAAAAAATACTCTAGCACTTTCTTCCACTAACCACAGATAACCACAGATCAAGGAACATTAAAAAGTCATTTTGAAACTTTTACTGGGCAGTTTCCTGGAGACAGAGATTTGGGTGACTTGAAAAAGGTACACTCATAGGGTCTTTTTCTTTGTTCCTCAAGACTTGGGGGTGAACTTTAAAATCAGAAAATAAATAACTTATACATAAATGGGGGTTGTTGGGTGGCAGCTGTGGGTCAAGATTGTTCAAGGAGCAGGTGGCACTATTTTGGTTAATATAACTTAAAACATAATTCTCTGTTTAGGCAAGGATCTCTGTAAATTATGTTGTATTTAGGGGAATGATATCCAGATAAACAGAAGAAACATTTCCTATGAACAGTTGATGCTCGTAGAGTTCATCTAGATAGAGGAATTGTATTGTTATGAATGACCTTCACCAAGAGATAAAGAAATGGATTCTTGTATAAGATTAATTCCTGTGGGGTTGACCTTAGAAGAATGGTGGGGATTTGCACTGTGAATATTTGAAAGAGGAGGCATTTTTGAAAGGAGGGCAGATTCGAGGATAAGGGAAGCAAGGCTGAGAATGGGGATGGAACCTGCCTAGACCTTCTATCAAATGCTTTTGTGTTTTCACTTGGACTATGGAAACAGATATTTTTCTTCTTCTCACTCTCTCATCTTGCAATTCACTTTACTTACTTCTTAAGTCATTTCCGTAGTTGGATCCATTGTCATAGCCTTATATACATTATGGAGAATAACATCCAGGGGACTTCCTTTCTTCTCCATCTCCTTCAGTGAGGTCATGTGTTACGTGATTCTTTTGTCATAAATTATATTCTGTCACAGTCTGGAATCCACCTGCCCTCCCCATTGTCTTGATGGATTTTCTGAAAAACAAAGAAACAAACATGGTAAAATTTATTCTTTTTGGTGAACAGCTCTATGGGTTTTGACAAATGCATAGATCCATGTGTCTGTCACCACAATTGCATGTAGGATAGCTCCATCAGCCCTGAAATCCACTGGTGCTGCCTCTTCGTAGGCAACTGTTCCTCCTGCTATGGAATGCCTGGAAACCACTGTTCTATTTTTCTTCCTTAGCGTTTTCCTATTCTCAGAGTATCATATAAATTGAATCATATAACATGTATCATTTTGAATCTAGCTTCTTTCACTTACCAAAATGCATGTAAGATTCATCCACATAGGACGGGCTCATGCCTGTAATCCCAGCATTTTGGGAGGCCAAGGTTGGCAGATCACTTGAGGTCAGGCATTCGAGACCAACTTGGCTAACATGGTGAAACCCTGTCTCTACTAAAAATACAAAAATTAGCTGGGTGTGGTGGCGTGCACCTGTAATTCCAGCCACTCAGGAGGCTGAGGCACAAGAATTGCTTGAACCCAGAAGGCAGAGATTGCAGTGAGCCAAAATCATGCCACTGCACTCTAGCCTGGGTGATAGAATGAGACTCTGTCTCAAAAAAAAAAAAAAAAAAAAAAAAATTAAATTAAAAGAAGATCATCCATGTTGCTTGTGAATCAATAGTCTCTTCCTACTCATTGCTTTATAGTATTATTCCCTTATACAAATCTACCACAGCTTGTTCATCGATTCTCTGGCTGAAGGACATCTGGAACGTTTCCAACTTTTGAAGAATATAAATAAAGCTCCTATAAATGTTCATACAAAGTACATGTTTTTGTAGGAACATAAGTTTTTATGTCTTTTAGTTTGATAGCTAGAAGTGGGATTAATGGATCATAGCATAAGTGTATGTTTACCTTTGTAAGAATTGTTGAAGTGTTTCCCAAAGAGACTGTAATATTTTGCATTTCCACCAGCTATGTATGAGTTCTAGTTGGTTTGTACCTTTGTCAGTTCTTGGTATTGCTATTTTTTAAAAAAAATTAACCATTCTAATAGGTATGTAGTAATACATCATGGTAACTTTAATTTGTGTTTGCCTATCATTTATGTTGTTGGGCATCCTTTTGTAGGCTTATTTTCCATACACATGTTTTCTTTGGTTAAATGGTTTAGATCTTTTAACTACTTTTCTTTTCTTTTCTTTTCTTTTTATTGAGACAAGATCTTGCTCTGTCACTCAGGCTGGAGTGCAGTGGTGTAGTCATAGCTCACTGCAGCCTTGCCCCCCGGGCTCAGTGATCTTTCCACTTCACCCTTCTGAGTAATTGGGACCACAGGTGTGTGCCACCATGCCTGACTAATTTTCTGATTTTTTGTAGAGACAAGGTCTTCACTATGTTGCCCGGTCTGCTCGAATTCCTGGGCTCAAGTGACAGTCTTGTCTTGTCCTCTCACCTTGTCCTCCCAAAGTGCTGGGATTACAAGCATGAGCCACTGGGTCTGGCCACTTTTTTTTCTTTTTTGAAGACATCAAAGATGACTTTATAAAGATTTCTCACAATTCTATTCTAAATATACAGAATAAAAAATGGTGTCAGTTAAATTGTGAAACAAAACCAGATTTTCTTTATACTGTCTCAAAATTTAAAGATGAGTTTCCCTAGAAGGTGTGCAATGCATCATAAAATGGTTTCATTTTTTTAGGGTGGGAGAAGAAGGACTGGGAAAGATGCATATTAAATTGTACCATGATAGATGTGCAAGACTGTTATCCAATCTAGATAATTTATATACATTTTGGTGACTTAGAAAAACAAACAGGGACTTCTCCAGTTGTACCATGTGGATCTTTTGAAAGTAACAAATAAGGCCTGGTGCAGTGACTCAGACCTGTAATCCCAGCACTTTGGGAGGCCGAGGCGGGCAGATCACTAGGTCGGGAGATCGAGACCATCCTCACTAACACGGTGAAACCCCGTCTCTACTAAAAATACAAAAAATTAGCCGGGCATGGTGGTGGGCATCTGTAGTCCCAGCTACTCGGGAGGCTGAGGCAAGAGAATGGCGTGAACCCGGGAGGCGGAGCTTACAGCCCATTTCTGTTAAGTTTTCTGATGAACAACACATTCCACCTTAATAAAATGCAACATGGATTGAGTTGAAGGCTGCTACCTTAATACGCAAAGAAAAATATGTAAGTGCAAAATATGAGCTACACTGACTTCAGGAAAAAAAAAAAAGTCTTTCAAATTGGAAAAGGGACATTTCCTTCCTGTATTGGAGTCCTCCCAATTTAAAGCAGAACCCATCTATTCTAATTTCTGCAACTAAATGCTTACTCTGCTTATTTAGTTTTCTCCTCTGAGTTTAACTGCTGCTGGATTACTTTGGCATCACTTTGTGCCATGGAATTGATGATAGGATGAAGTCACGCACCATCATAACAACGAAGTTCTTCAACATCCAGGACAACCAGATTTCTCCCATCTGGACTTAAAAAGCAAGGATTAGATAGGAAGAGGATTATAATACAATAGTCAGAGAGCTCTTGAAATCCTGTGAACTCTTTTTAGGGGATAAAAACTCTTCCTTCTAAAAACCCCTTAAAGGAGCAAAATCTCTCCCACTAACATATCTGTGTTAAACAAGGAGCTGTAAGTCAGGTGCTGCTTCTAGTAGAAGTGTTAGTCTTCAGAGTGAGGCCAGTTCAGTGGATAATGCAGACTGGTGTGGTACAAAGAATAAAATCTAACCACTTTTTAATTGGGTTGATTTCCCATTGCCAGATTTTGAGAGTTTTTATATATCCTGGACAGAAGTGCTTTGCCAGAAACGTGATTTGCAAATATTTTCTCTAGTCTGAGGCTGTGTCTTTTGAAGAGCAAACATTTTTCATTTTAATTAAGTACAATTTATTAAGCTTTTGCACTTATGGATCATACTTTTGGTGATGTAACTAAAACTCTTTAAGTTGGCACAAATTTTCTATTTTTTTCTAAAAGTGTTATAGCTTTATGTTTTATATCTATAATCTATTTAGGGCTAATCTTTGTAGAAACTGTGAGATATAGGCTGAGATTATTATCTTTTCTTTTACATATAGACTTCCAATTGTTGCAGCACTGCTTGTTGAAGACACTGTAGTTTCTCCACTTAATTGCATTTGCACCTTTATAAAAAATCAGTTGACTATATTTTATTGGTGTGAATCTATTTCTTATTTTTTGCTATCTGATCCATTGATTTGTGCATTTATCCTTTCATCAATACCACAATTGTCTTGATTACTGTAACTTTAAGTCTTAAAATAAAGAAAGGAAGTCCCCTGGATGTATTCTCTTTCAAAACTGTTCTGGCTATTCTAGTTTCTTTGTCTTTTCACATATATTTTAGAATCACCTCATCAATATTTACAAAAGAGCCTTCTGGGATTTTGTTTCATCTTTAGACTGAATAGAGAAGAATTGATATCTTAGCAATATTGAGTCTTACAATCTATTAATATGATGTGTCTCTAAATTTATTTAGGACTTTAATTTCTTTCATCAGTATTTTGCAGTTGTTAGCATACAGATCCTACATGTAATTTTGAAGATTTATATACCTCAGAATTTTTTGGCATTATAGTAAGTGGCTTTTTTTAATTAACTTTGAATTCCAATTGTTAACTTTGTATTCTGTGACCTTGCTAAGCTCTTTTATTAGTTCTAGAAGTGTTGTTGTAGACTTCTTTTGGGATTTTCTACATAGATACTTATGTCATTCATAAATAAATATTTTTTCTCTTCTTTTTTCTTAATTTTCTTGTTTTATTGCACTGGCTAGGGCTTCCATAATGATATTGAGAGAGACAGAGAACATCCTTACTTTATTCTTGACTATAGGATGAAACAAATCAGTCTTTCATCATTTAATGTTCATTGTGCACTTTCTCAGATTAAGGAAGCTCTTTTATTTCTAGTTTGCTCAGAGTTTTTACCATAAATGGAAGTTTAATTTTGTCAAATAATTTTTCTGCATTTATTGATGATCATATGTTTTTTCTTCTTTCAAGTTCATTGATTTCTGGATTTATTTATATTTAATTTTGTCTGCTTGCTTTGGACATAGTTGCTCTTTTATTTCTAGTTTTGTAAGGTAAAAACGTATCTTGTGGGTCTGAGATCTTTTTATTTCTATAGTAACCATTTTATACTGTACACTTCTGTGTAATCACTGTTTTAGTCATCTCACATTTGTTGAAGTTTTGCAGGTTCATTTTCATTCACTTCAAAATACTTTAATTTTTTTTAAGACTTCCTCTTTGATCTATGGATTATTTAGAATTGTGCTGTTTAATTTCCAAATATTTGGAGATTTTCTAATTGGAGTTCTGTTATTTTTCTCTAGGCTAATTCTGTTATGGTCTGAGAACATAGTTTGTATGATTTCTGCTCTTTTTAATTTGTTGAGCTTTATTTTGAGCCTGGATAAAGTCTATCCTGGTGAGTGTTATAATGCACTTATAAAAGAAAGTGTATTTTGCTGTTGCATGGTGTGCTCCAGAAATGTCTATTAGGTGTAACTGGTTAATGATGTTGTTAAGGACTTCCATATTCTTGCTGATTTTCTCTCTACGTGTTCTATCAGTTACTGAAAGAAAAGTAATAAAGTCTCCAACTACAATTCTGGCTCTGCCTTTATTTCCTTTCAGTTCTAGTTGGTTTTGTCTAATGTATTTTGAAACTCTGATGTTATGTGCATAAACGTTTAGCATTGTTATGTCTTCCTGTAAAATTGATTATTTTATCATTATGTCATGTCTCTCTTTACCCTTGATAATGTTAGTTTTTCTGAAGTCTATTTTGTTTCTTATCAAAATAGCTATTTCAGTCTTTTTGGGTTAGTATTTACATGGTTTATTTTTTCTTTCTTTTAATTTTTACTTTATAAATGTCTTTTATTTAAAATTGATTTATTGAGGACAGCATATTGTTGGGGTTTGCTTTTTGATCCTATCTGACAATCTCCCTTTTTTTAACTGGTGCATTCAGGCATTCATATTTAATGTGATTGTTGATATGGTTGGATTAACATCTACCATCATGTTAGCTGTTTTGTATTTCTTCCATATGTTCCTGATTTCTTTTTAACTCTTTTTCTCTTTTCTCTTGGGTTAATTGAGCATTTTTATGATTCCATTTTATTTCCTAATTGACATTATTTATACTACTTAAAAAATGTTTTTAGTGTTTGCCCTAGGGTTTACAATATACAACTGTAATTAGATAAGCTCTTGTCTGTAGAAAGTATCCCAGGCCTAAAACAAACAAGCAAAAAGGATGCAAAATCACTGAGCTTCATTATAGATTGATATAATTAATATTTACTTCATGTCTATCATAGTCCAGGTATAATTCTAAACACTTACATGTATTAACTGATTTATTGCTCTTAGCAACACTAAAAAGTGGATCCAATTGTTAACCCCATTTTATGGATAAAGGAATTGAAATTGAAGCCTGGAAGTTATTTGCCATGATAAAGTCATGTTCCCATGATCACAAGAAGACTGGTCAGACTCCAGAGCTAATACTTAAAAGTATTGTGTTATGCTACTATGTGCTAGCCTAGAAAACTGCCATTTAGAATTTTAATACCTAGACTTTCAACTTACAAAACATTATTTGAGGGCATTTTTCGCAAATATGCTACAGGAAGCTGACCTCTAGAGGGAGTGGGGAGTGGGGGAAGAAATTGATGCTTAGCTTACATTTCTACATACTGAATTTTGTAAATCAAGTATTTTTAAGTCAGTGGTATCATAAAATGATACTTTCTAATCACCTAATTTTAAAACTGAGAGCATACTTGGATATCATCCAGTGTTCTGATTTTGCTGATAAGGGGAATGATGCCCCCAAGAAATTACATTTCTTGCCTAATAATTAGTAACAGAGCCAGAAGTTGAACCCATTATGGTGCTCCCTCCCCAAAGCTCTGCTATCCACCTCCTCTGTGCTCTTATACTGTTTTATGCATACTTCTTATCACTGAACATATCATCACACTGGGGGCTATTTGTTCTTTTACATATTTGCATCCCCTATTAATGTTTTTTTATTTTATTTGTTTATTTTCTGGTACTTTATTTATTTATTTAAGTGAAAGCAAGTTTATTCAGAAAGTAAAGGAATAAAAGAATGGCTACTCCACAGACGGAGCAGCCCCAAGGGCTGGTTGCCTATTTTTATGGTTATTTCTGTTTTAAAAAATTATACTTTAAGTTCTGGGGTACATGCACACAATGTGCAGGTTTGTTACATATGTATACATGTGCCATGTTGGTGTGCTGCACCCTTTAACTTGTCATTGACATTAGGTAAATCTCCTAATGCTATCCCTCCCCAGTCCTCCCACCCCATGACAGGTCCCGGTATGTGACATTCCCCACCCTGTGTCCAAGTGTTCTCATTGTTCAATTCCCACCTATGAGTGAGAACATGCGGTGTTTGGTTTTCTGTCCTTGTGATAGTTTGCTCAGAATGATGGTTTCCAACTTCATCCATGTCCTACATGGATGAAGGACATGAACTCATCATTTTGTATGGCTGCATACTATTCCATGGGGTATATGTGCCACATTTTCTTAATCCAGTCTATCATTGATGGACATTTGGGTTGGTTCCAAGTCTTTGCTATTGCAAATAGTGCCGCAGTAAACATACATGTACATGTGTCTTTATAACAGCATGATTTATATTCCTTTGGGTATATGTTCAGTAATGGGGTGACTGGGTCAAATGGTATTTATAGTTCTAGATCCTTGAGGAATCGCCATACTGTCTTCCACAATGGTTGACCTAATTTGCAGTCCCACCAACAGTGTAAAAGTGTTCCTATTTCTCCACATCCTCTCCAGCACCTGTTGTTTCCTGACTTTTAATGATCGCCATTCTAACTGGTGTGAGATGGTATCTCATTGTGGTTTTGATTTGCATTTCTCTGATGGCCAGTGATGATGAGCATTTTTTCATGTGTCTGTTGGCTGCATAAATGTCTTCTTGTGAGAATTGTCTCAAAAGAAGTCTTCAAAGGCAGGCAGTCCTCCTTGAGCTGTGGTGGGCTCCACCCAGTTTGAGCTTCCTGACCGCTTTGTTTACCTACTCAAGCCTCAGCAATGGTGGATGCCCCTCCCCAGCCTCACTGCCACCTTGCAGTTAGATCTCTGACTGCTGTGCTAGCCATGAGCGACGCTCCGTGGGTGTGGGACCCTCTGAGCCAGGCACGGGATATAATCTCCTGGTGTGCCATTTGCTAAGACCATTGTAAAAGTACAGTATTAGGGTGGGAGTGTCCCGATTTTCCAGGTACCATCTGTCACGGCTTCCCTTGGCTAGGAAAGGGAATTCCCCGATCTCTTGTGCTTTCTGGGTGAGACGATGCCCCACCCTGCTTTGGTTCACACTCCATGGGCTGCACCCACTGTCCAACAAGCCCCAGTGAGAGGAACCCGGTACCTCAGTTAGAAATGCAGAAATCACCCGTCTTCTGCATCGCTCATGCTGGGACCTGTAGACTGGAGCTCTTTCTATTTGGCAATTTTGGAACCTCCCTCCTAATGGTTTTTTAAGAGACAGGATCTTACCATATTGCCCAGGCTGCGTTCAACCCCTGGGCTCAAGTGATCCCCCAGCTTCAAGCTTCTCAAGTTGCTATTACCTGCATGAGTGGTAGCTTCCATTCTTATTTGACTTGGTATCCTTAGCAACTGTCATAGAGCATGAGAAATTATAACCATGTTTTTTAAAAAGTTTGTTGAGTGAAAAGTCCCCAATTTTTGTTCCAGTCCAGAACTCTATTCTTCAGATCATTTAATGCTTATGAAATACAAGCGACCAGCCTCTGGAAGGAAGTTACACAATCTCAGAGTTAGAATTTAAACTTCTTGTCCATGGAAATCAGAGCTATTTCAGGAACAATAGAAGCATATCAGGACTTAATTGCATTCACTTCTGAATTGTCTATAGCTCTTTCTTCTATAGGATGCAAATCAGGATGACTCTTACATCTTGATTATATTCAAAGACTTCCGGAGGACCATCATGGCATGCCAGGCTCTTTCTTGTGTTGCTCCTGTCTACTCTTTCATCCAAATCTCCAGCCTTATGACGATAAACTCCTTGTGGTTAGCAGAATTATCTCTATTGGTTTTTGATCTTTGTCTTTGTGCATTCAGCCTCTTCTACCAGAAATACTTTGACAGCTTTTGCCTGGTGAATTTTTTCTCCTTCTGTGACTCAGTGGTTGGTTTTTATGTGAACTCTTTGCCAGAAATGATGGTGTATTACTTACTAATTGTGGTGAGTGGCACTGAAATGGTGCCAAACCTAACAAAATATTTGTTGAATATTCAGAAAGTAGCACAACGTGGTGGTTACGGATCCAGGCTATGGGGCTCAAATTCCAGCTTCACTACATACTATCTGTGGCTTTTGGTAAGGTAATTTATTTCCCTAAGCCTCGTTTTTCCTATTTGTAAAAGGGTGAAATTAACAGAAATGACCTCATAATGTTGTTAGTGTGAACATAGATAAAGCATAGGAAGCATCTAGCAAGTGCCTGCCACACACACAATAACTGTAGCCATTATTATCCCATTGCTATTATATCATGATTGCCATCATGATTTATTCATTTATTTATTTTTCTTTTTGTATTTTTCTTTCAGATTCGGGGGTACATGTGTAGGTTTGTTACATGGGTGTATTGGATGATGCTGAGGTTTCAGGTACAACTGAATCTATCACCCAGGTAGTGAGCAAGGTACTTAATAGGTAGTTTTCCAACCCTTTCCCCCCTCCCTGTTTCCCCTCTTGTATTCCCTAGTGTCTGTTGTTCTCATCTTTATGTCCGTGTGTACCCAAAGTTTAGCTCCCTCATATAAATGAGAACATGTGGTATTTGGTTTTCTGTTTCTGTGTTAGTTTGCTTAAGATAAAGACTTCCGGTCAGGCATGGTGGCTCACACCTATAATCCCGGCACTTTGGGAGACCAAGGCGGGTGGATCATAAGGTCAAGACATTGAGAACATCCTGGCCAACATGGTGAAACCCCGTCTCTACTAAAAACACAAACATTATCTGGGCATGGTGGTGTGCATGGGTAATCCCAGGGAGGCTAAGGCAGGAGAATTGCTTGAACCCGGGAGGCAGAGGTTGCAGTGAGCTGAGATTGTGCCATTGCCCTCCAGTATCCATGTTGCTGCAAAAGACATTATTTCATTATTTTATATGGCTGCATAGTATTCCATGGTGTATATGTATCTTATTTGCTTTATCCAATCTACCTTTGACATCACAATATCATTATTAATCACAATATCAAATTACAGTCTGCAAGGAGAGTTACAATGACATTTCATTTCGTAATTTTAAATGTATAGGCTTTTTTCAAACAACATAGCACAAGGGAATAATTAACTTGGTAAATTTAAAGTTCATTTTGCCACCTGGGCTGGGACCACTCAAAAAGAAAAACTTCTCTTTTTGAGGCAAGGCCAGAAAGAAAATAAGATGGGTTTTTACACCTTCTTGGGCATGACAAAGGAACAGTTTAGCTGCAAATCTATGTTTTACAAAAGAAATAAAAAAACTTTGTAGAGTAAGTGGAGAAGTGTTTGTAGCTCATGACCCAGGAGGACCCAATTACTGGGTGTCTGTGAAGGAGACAGAAGTGTCAGAGGGCTGATGGCAAACAAGCTCTCAAAGGCTGCTTCCAAAACCTGCTCACACAGAGCAGAATTCTAACAAGAAGCAGATGATATTCACCACCTGGGACCTGTCAGGGAGCTCCAGAGAGTCAGAGGGCCAGCTCTGGGAGGCTGATGGAGGCGGTCAAGTGCTTCTGGAGGAAGGTATGGTGAGATGAAAACTTGGGAGACTGACTCTCCTTGTTTTTCTATTGCTTTGCTGCATCTCCCAGAGAGGCTTAGAATATTGCTCAAGACACATTGATTTCCTGCATGTTCTTACTTTGTGATGGAAGGCTTCTGGGAGGGAGAGACAAACACTGTGAACATTGAGAAATAGAAAATGAAAGTAAAATAGCACCTGAGCTGACTTCATACCAGATCAAGCAGAGATCCCTGAACAGTGTATGGGTGTGTCAGAGGATAGGAGAGAGGGGAGAGTGGGTGAAAAGTGAGGTGGTCTCGGCTAAAATGAATTTTAAATTTATTGGTAAATTTCAATTACACAGGCTTTCCCTGAGGCGGGTTACTGGGATCAAAACTCTACTGTCATTCCTAACAGAGTGGAAATCCTTACACAGTCTACTTCGTTTTAGGAGTGAATTAGTCCCTAGGAATATTTTACTAAAAGAGATAATTATAACAGCACCCAATGAAAAACACACCCTCTTATCATCTTTTCAACCACAGAATAAACATTTTCCAGACACACTGAAGTGAATTTTCCTAACTCCAGGGCTTAGCACCAGCCACCAGGAGATGCTCACTAAATAATTCTTGAATGAATGAATGTCGTGGATGATCCTCTATGTGCCAGAGAGCTTTCAAGAATTGAAAAAAAGCAAAGATTAATAAGAGGAAACTTCTGATCAATATGGTGGCCCCAGCAGAAGTAATCAACCTTTCATTCTGCTCCAAATATATAGAAATGCTGACTTAGATAGAACACAAACCTTTTCTTAAACTATATAGCTGAAATTGAAAGCAGGAAGAAGGAAATATCACAAAGTCCCAGAAATGAACAAGAAACTCAAAGCCACAGTGGTAGAATGATGAATGTTTGTGGGCATATACAAATCACATTTGTACCTAAGGGTGGGGACATGTATCAGTCCTAAGTAGAATCAAACTATGACACAATATCATAGATGATAGCGAGATATTGACTTTAATTACTCTATATTCCTCTAATTCAGTCGTATAAGAGAGATATTGATTAGTCACAGATTTAGCTAACTTTGTGCATTAGCATTATAAAGGCAAATACTAAAAAAGGGAGGAAAGAATGCAATGTTTAATTCCTAAACCAGTAGAAAGGGGAAAAAAAGGAAATAAAGGAAATATGGGCTGGGCACGGTGGCTCATGCCTGTAATCTGTGCTTTGGGAGGTGGAGGAAGCAGATCACCTGAGGTCAGGAGTTCAACACCAGCCTGACCAATATGGTGAAACCCCAGCTTCACTAAAAATACAAAAATTAGCTGGGCCTCATGGCGAATGCCTATAATCCCAACTACTCAGGAGGCTGAGGCAGGAGAAGTGCTTGAAATCAGGAGGTGGAGGTTGCAGTGAGCCAAGATTACACCACTGCACTCCAGCCTGGGCAACAGGGCAAGACTTCATCTCAAAAAAAAAAAAAAAAAAAAAAAGAGTGCTTGTGCATGCACATGCATGAAAGAGAGGGTGTGGGAAGAGGTATGGGAATGAACTCATCCTTTAATCAGGAATCCACTCCCACAATAACAAACCCACTCCTGCAATAACAGCCTTAATCCATCTTGAGGGGAGAGTCTTCAGGACCTGTTCACCTCTTAAAGGTCCTGCCTGTCAACAATGGGATTGGGAATTAAGTTTCCAACAACTGAACTTTGGGGAACACATTCAAACTACAGCAACAGCTAACAGGAGTGCTTTTCTATCTGTAAAATCAGACAACAAATTCAAGGATGATAATGACAAGGCTGAGAGCCATCATTCCAATAAAAATTACAATCCCCTGTCCAATATCCAGTTTTTAAACCCAGAACCCATTGACTTGAGAAGAGACCCTTTTAGAGGAACCCTGCAAAATCATGGCAACTGTATGTGGTAGTGGCTACTTCAGACTTTTCTCAAAGGGAACTACTGCCTTCTATTGGGTAATTGTATCCTAGGGAAAGTGGAATATCCAAACACTTTAAAGACTGTGGAAACAGATTCCAAGTTGATATTGATGTCAAAGTGTCATCATGATTTTTCTGTCAGAGTGGGGACCTGGGATGGCCAAGTCCAGCCCACAGTGTGTTTACCATATCTATGAACTCATCCAGTGGTCATTTCTGCAGACCCCAATTAATAATTGTAACAGACATGCTTGGTAGTTGGCACAATCTCCACATTGAATTTTCACCCTACAGGATTAGGGGAAAAGTTAAAAAGAAGTCTGTGAAAACAGGTCATCCCCCCATACTTGTTTCAAGATAGTTACTTCAAAAAAATATTGTCCAATATGAATGGTTGAACTTAGTGCCACTTTTATAGTTTTTTAAAGGATACAGGAATGATGGTCCCCATCAGTCTCTGTTTAATTCACCAATCCGATTTCTTCAAAAACAAGATATTTTATTACTGTGGACTACTGCAAACACAGCCAGGCATTGGACCCAGTGGCAGATGTGGTATCTTTGCTAGAGCAGATTAACATGTCATCAGATGTATGGTATGCAGCCATATTTCCATTGCTCTGGAAAATATATATTTTCATCATTAGGAAGAGGAAATGAAAATAATTTCATTTAAAGTGGACAACTGAATTAATTACATGTTTGTTTCAAGGCTGTGTTAACTCCTCTGCCCTTTGTTTAAATACAGTATGAAGAGATACAGACCATTTAGACATCCATACAGAATATCACATTTGTTCACTATATTGACAACATGCTAATGGAACCAGATGAGCCAAATATAGATGCTAGTTGGAGGATTTGCTAAGAAGCATATTCCCTGGAGAGTTGGAGTTAAACCCTATGAATATTCAGGGCCTGGTGCATTAGTAAAATTATGGATGTATGGTGTTTATGGCATGATAAGAGTCGCCCATCCTCCCCAAATAAAGAAAAAATTATCGAAATTTGTATTATCAGCATGAAGAAGGAAGTAAAATGCCTAGCAGGTTTCTTTGGGCTACAAAGGCAGCATATTCCACATGATGGGAACCATATCTGGCAATACTAATGTGACCTAAACACCAGATGATATGAAAGGCTGCCAGATTTTAATAGGGCCCAGCTATGGCTCCTGTCTAGCACTTTGGGCAACTCATGCCTAAGGGTCAGCAGGTAAGGAAATGAATCACCATCTTGGCAGGAGTAAGTCAGGATGCTGTTACACAATGAGAACATTAGGAATATATTTAGCAGCCAGATAATACACTTAAGTATCTTTTAGTGTTTCTATGTCAAGTTTTGACAATAATTGCACAAATACAGTAACTCTGGTCTGAGAAGGTAATGGTAATGAGGAAGGGAATTAGACTGCACCAGGTTGAAAAATATTTTATAAGGTCACATCACCAGGCAAGTCTCCAAGACCACCAGAGGTGCTAGCTGAGGGTAAGGGGAATTTATAATAAGTGGTAGAGAAGGGAGATAGTGAAGACCATGTATGGACTTGAGAGAAGCAAAAGTGATGGGGACTGTAGTTTATCATCATTTTTTTTTTTCTTTTCTAAGTTTTTCCTCTGGAATGTTAGAAGAGTCACTCCCAGGACCTATAAGAGGAAGTGAACCCAGGCAGCTTAAGGTATAGTCTGTGGTGAGTACTATAATATGCCTCCAGATTCCTCTTTACTAATTAAGGACATACTCCCCCAGCTTCTAGAAGTACTGATGAAAGATAGTCTTCAGCTGTAAACTTCTCCTGAGAGATTGCCTTTACTAAAAAAGCTGTCTCACCCCAAATCACACTTCTTTCAGGGAAGTCCACATCTGGTGACTGATCATCCAGAGGTTATAAAGTCCTGGCACCCTTACCTTAACTGGGCAAACTCTAAAGAACCATCCCAGCTCCAGAGCTCTTCACGTGGTCATCTTAGGTCTCTGTTGAGACTGCATCACAGCTTAACTTCTCCCTCTGCCCAATCATGGTTGGTTTTTTTTTTCCTTTTCTTCTACAGGTTTTGATCCCAGGAGTGCCACCTAATAAACATCTTACCTGTAAATCACTATCTCATGGTTGCCTCTCAGAGAACTTAAGCTGTATCAAATGTTATATACTGATACTATAACTGAAACCATAACTATCATGAATTTATATATATACATTGTCTTACTCTTCTCATACTGCTAATAAAGACATGACCTAGACTGGGTTATTTATAAAGGAAAGAGGTTTAATTGACTCACACAGTTCTACATGGCTAGGGAGGTCTCACAATCATGGCAGAAGCTGAGGGAGAAGCAAAGTCATGTCTTACATGGCAGCAGTCAAGAGAATTTGTGCAGGGGACCTCCCGTTTATAAAACCATCAGATCATGAGATGTATTCACTACCATGAGAACAGTATGGGGGAAACTCCCCCCATGGTTCAATTATCTCTCCCTGGCCCTGCCCTTGACATGTGGAGACTATCACAATTCAAGATGAGATTTGGGAGGGGACACAGCCAAACCATTTATAAATTTATAAAATAAATGCTGATAGAATTACATGAAGGAATTTAGAAGTATACAATACTTGTGTAAAGATTTTAACACCTATTTTAGAAACTGATAGATCAGGAGGTTAATATTAGTAAAGATGCTAAAGATTTGAATAAAATAGCTATTTTCTCTCAGGTAATGTAATGTAACATACCATGATACAACATAACTGTATTCTTATGTAAGGAGTGAGGAGCACATATGTTTTGATAAATATACGTGTATCATTTTAAAAAGCTGGTCATGTGTTAGTTTATAAAAGGTCTCAAAAATGTCCAAATAATTGATATTATATAGAACATTTCATCTTACCAAAGTATAAGACACAGTAAAATAGAATTAATACAGTTGGGCCTTCACAAACCTGTATTAGAAAAATAATGATCTATAACAAAAATTAATTAGTAATCAAAAATTCTCCCTTAAAAGGCACCAATCCCACCTAATTTTATAGTGAAGTTTTTACCACAAATCAGAAGCTCATAATTCCTTTCTGATACAGTCTCTTTGAGCAAATGAACAAAGAGAGTAAACTACCTATTATTTGATATCAAAATTAGGCACAGGAAATATAAGAAATGAGATATATTGTCCAGTCACACTATAGCATAGGTGAACAAATTATAACAAACCCAGAATTGGATTGATAGTACATCAGGATAAAACAGATTATCCCAAGTATGCAAAGATATGTCAACATTTAAAAGATCTATAAATCTTCGTTCAACACATTAACAAAAAAAGACAAAAGCATGTGAGCATCTCAATGAATGTAGAAAAATATTTTATAAGGTCAATATTCATTCACAAATTAAGGAAGAGACCAGTACATAAGAAAAAAACTTCCTTAACCTTATAAAGAGCATCTATCCCAAACCCACAGAAAATGCCATACTTTATGGTCAGATTTTAGAAGCATTCACATTAAACTCAAAACAAGAAATTATTCACTAAAACAACTTCTATGTAGCAATTACTGGAAATTTTAACCCATTCAAAAATGCAATAAAAAGAAATAAGTGATATAATTATTTGCAGAAAAGAAGCACAATTGTTATTTGCAGATGGTATCATTGTTTGCATATAAAATGCAAAAAGAATTCACAGACTAACTATTTAGAATTTAAAAAGTTCAGGAAGAATGCCGGAAATAAGATCAACATACAAAAATAATTAGTGAGATTTTATTTAACAATAATTGGAAAACAGAAAATGTTATTTTTTAAAGATCTCATTACAATTGCATTCAAATTTACACAGTGCCTAGGGCAAAAATAATCTAACAAATAGTATTTAATACTTTTATAAAGAAAATTACACAACTATACAAGGTCAAAAAGGAACTTGGTTATGAATATGCAAGTTCAACATCATGAATATATGCTATAAATTATTTCCCACATTGATCTATATATTCAATGTAATTCAAACAAAAATTGTAATGAAATTATTTTCCATGGATTTGATGGACTTATTTTATTTATTTATTTTTTATTATTTATTTATTTATTTATTATTATTATTTTTTATTTACAGAGTGTCTCTCTCTCTATCACCCAAGCTAGAGTGCAGGGGCACGATCTCAGCTCACTGCAACCTCTGCCTCCCAGGCTCAAGTAATTCTCATGCCTCAGCCACCCAAGTAGATGGGATTACAGGCGGGCGCCACCATGCTCAGCTAATTTTTCTATTTTTAATAGAGATGGGGTTTCACCATGTTGGCCAGGCTGGCCTCAAGCTCCTGGTCTCAAGTGATCCTCCCACCTCAGCCTCCCAAAGTGCTGGGATTACAGGTGTGAGCCACCGTGCCCAGCCATGATGGACTTATTTTAAAATTCCTGTTTATGAGTAAATGTTCAAGAATAGGCAGAACAGTAAAGAACAAGAACTAAGAGGAGTTATTCTCCTGAATTTCAAGAACAGGTTTAAAGCTGTAGTAATTGAAGCAGTGTGGTATTTTACAGGGTTAAAAATATGTTAATTCGACAGACTCAAGGGCTTAGGAATAGATGCTGGGGTATATAGGAACTTGATTTATGAGAGAAGTGGCTTCACAAATCAAAACTTATTTAAATAGTTATCTGTATGACACCAGGGGTGGTGGCTCACACCTGTAATCCCAGCACTTTGGGAGGCTGATGTGGGCAGATCACTTGAGGTCAGGAGTTCAAGCTCAGCCTGGCTAACATGGTAAAACCCCATCTCTACTAAAAGTGGAAAAAGTATTTGGGTATGGTGGCTCTATCCTGTAGTCCCAGCTGCTTGGAAGGCTGAAGCCAGAGAATAACTTGAACCTGGGAGGCAGAGGTTGCAGTGAGCCAAGACTGCACCACTACACTCCAGCCTGAGTGACTGAGAGAGACTCTATCTCAAAAAAACAAAAACAAAAACAAAACAAACAGACAAATCCAAAAAAGTTATCTGTGTGAAAAGAAAATTAGAGAATTACCTCTATATAAAAACAAATTAAAAGTAGACAAAAGTTTAAATTAAAAAAAAGGTTGTAAAAGTTAAAATAGGAGCACAACTTTATGATCCTATGAAGAAAAATATGTTTGCATAGAAAAAAAGAATAAATTATAAAGAAAATTGATAAATTTACACTAAAATTTCAAATACATTCATGACAAAAGTTTACAAAGTTAAAAGACAAAGAAGATTTTTGTAACATACTTAATAGACAAAGAATCAGTCTGGAATACATAGAGAACACTTTTCCTCCTTGAAGATGATAATAATAGCTACCATTTATTAAGCAGTTACTATATTCCAGGATCTCTTCTAACAGGTTAATATGTATTAACTCTCTTAACCACCACAAAAATCCTATGAGATACTACTTTTTTTTTTTTTTTCCATTTTAGAGCTGAAGAAAGTGAGCCAAGGAGAGGTTAAGTCACATCCCCAAGTACACATGCCTATTAAGTGACACATTTATAATGGGAATTCATGATGATTGGCTCCAGAGTGTTAGCTCCAAAAAAAAAAAAAAAGAGAGAGAGAGAAGAAAAAGACAGATCATTCAATTGAACAGAAGGCGAAAGATTTGAGCAGGTTATCCACGGAAGAGAAAGCCAGAACTGCCAATAAAGATGAAAATATGCCCATCCTCACTAATCAGGGAAATGCAATTTAAAACCTCAGTGAGGTTTCTCAACCATCAGATGGGCAACATTTTTAAAAGTCTAAGAAATACCAAATGTTGACCAGATTTGACAAAAAAGGGAGATTCATATATCCTGCTGAAGGGAGTGTAAATTGGTACACACACTTTTGGAAGTGAGTTGGCTGTATCTAGTAAAATTGGCACAGCATATGCCTAATGATTCAGCGATTTCACTCGCCAGGTATAGTCACATGCAAAGGAAACATGTATAAGGATATTCAATGCGATTTTGAACTGTAAATAGAGAACTGGAAAGAGTTTAGGGAACAAGAAAAATAAATTGCAGTGTAATAGTAGGATATAATGCTTTTTAGCAATTAAAATTAATGAGTTAAGTTTGTATGCATCAAATTGGATGGATCTCTAAGATTGTACTATTGAATGAAAGAAGTACTATGTAGTCCTTATACATATGTGGAATATTACACCATTTATGTCAGTTTTTAGAATATAAAAAAACTATGTGTTGTTTATGGTACTTAAAGTAGAAATATGTGAATCTAGGGCATAAACTTACTTAATAATGGTTGCTTCTGGAGAGGGAGGGAGGTGAATATGACTTCAGAGACATACTAGGATTTAGTCACATATTTAATATTTATTATATAAAGATAATGCACATATGACAATATATTCTGGTGGTAGGTACATGGGTTGATTATTGTCTGCACATTTTACTATATTTTTAATAATAAAAATAGAATAAAGGAACAAGAAAGATGATTAAGACATAGTCCATACTTACAAAGATCTCATCTCTATTCATTCTGACACAACGCTCTATAAGTAAACAGTATCCTTTAAACAGTAAAGACACACACAAGAGTAACGCTTCCTGCCTACCTAGCTTGTGTTCTGTCCTCCTGAGTATCTGCTTTTGCCTGCAGCTGGGAGAAAAATCAGAGCTGAGGCAGGACACAAAGATCATCTATGGCCCTCATGGAAGAGATGAGGAAACTGAGCTACAATGGGAGAACTGGCCTAGGATCAAGGATTATAGAAAGCCAATAAATCACAGGACTTAGACCAGAACCTAGACCTCAAGATTTATAAAATAGAAAGTACAAATTGAAGGCCAGCAGGTCAAATTAGGTCCACAGACTTCTATGTAGTTTCTTTTATTTTTTTTTAAAGAAATGTGAACATTATTATATACTGTGTATAGTTAGCCACAACCTCTTGAAATCCCTATTTTCTCATGTGAACACTTTACTTATTGATGTTACCCTTAAGTATATTTAAATATATTTGTGTTTGTGACCTTCATCATGGAATCTTTGACATGGAAGAAACCTTAGGGAAGAAAGGTGACATGTTCTCAATGTAGTAATTGCCTCGACGACATCCCTGACAGTTGGAACATGTCTCTGCTTGTACACTTCAGCTATAGGATGCTTACCAACTCTCAACATCGCCCGGAAAATCTTTGAACAGCTCTGTTAGAAAGTGCTGCCTTTTATGGAGTCAAAGTGTGTCTGACTTCCTTCTCACTCATTATTCTTAGTCCAGTCCTCTAAAGGTGCCTGAAATAAATCTAATTGCTCTTCCGAAAATATTTGAAGACAGCTAACATTGTTGAACTAAATCATTTCTTCTTCAGGATAAACAGTTTTGCTTCTTCTCACTCTTCTAGAGTTACTGGTTTTCAAACTCAGTGATGCGTTCCAAACTCAGTGATGCGTTCCACCTCCTTGCTACCTGAAGGTGAGGGAAAGATTGGTTATAGATGTATTAGTCCATTTTCACACTCCTATAAAGAACTTCCCTAAGACTGGGTTGTTTATAAAGGAAAAAAGTTTGACTCACAATTCAGCATGGCTGGGAAGGCCCCAGGATACTCACAGTCATGGCAGAAGGGGAAGCAGGCACCTGCTTCACAAGGCAGCAGGAAAGAACAAAGGAGGAACTTCCAAACACTTACAAAATTATCAGGTCTTGTGTGAATTCACTCACTATCATGAGAACAGCATGGGGGAACCTGCCCCCATGATCCAGTCACCTCCCTCCCTCAACACCTGGGGATTACAGTTCCCTCCCTCGACACACAGGAATTACCATTTGAGATGAGATTTGGTTGGGAACACAGAGCCAAACCATATCAATGGGTATCAGAGTCAACACTCTTCATCCACTGCTTTAACATTCATCTACTTACATTCAGAAGAATGTATGGCTTCCTCCCTACTTCTCCAGCCCTTTTCCCACTTACTTCACTTCATTTTCTTTTCTCCTTTCTTCTCTTTGCCTTCAGCCTGTGCCATATTCACATGTTGTTTTCACTCCAGCAATCATGAACAATATTTGAAGTTCTCTGAACAAAGCATGTTATATAAAATAGTATCACTATGTCACTTCATATCCTGCTTTCTCCACAGGAAATATCTCACTAATGATTTCCCCCTGGAAACTTCCATTTATTCTTCAAAACTCAGCTTCAATGTCACTGTCTACTGAGGCTTTCCTATGCCTTCAGCCATCTCCTTCTCCTCTTTTACACTCCAGTCAAAGTTAATCCCTTCCTCCTGCATGCTGACTTCCGCGTTATGCTAACTTCTATTCTTGCACATCTCCCACTGGATTACAATTATTTATTTGCATTTCTAGTTCCCTCTTTTGTATTATAATGTATTGGAGGGAAGGAGTTTTGTTAATCCTTTTTGTAATTCCAACATTAAGCCCAGTACTGGCACACAATAGGTGCTTAATAAAATGCTTCCTAAGTTAACTGCAACTCTGAGATCACTGGATATTTTGTACAGATACAATTTGCCTAAAGGCCAACTTGAGTGTTCTCCATTCTCCAATTAGAATTGAGGTGCCCAAGAACAGGAATCATGTTTTGTTTTCCTTGCTTTGCTAGTACCATGTACAATTCCCATCATCACTCAGATGATTGTTAAAGGAACAAAGATGATTCACAGGCATATAGTGTGTTGCAAGCATAAGAAATACAGATTTTTTTAAACTCTCCATTGTAAAGCAGATTAAAAATGTATATACACATAAACATTACATTTGTATTCATATGCATATATGTACACAAATATTTGTATACAGCTATCACCATATATATGTGTAAATAAAAGAGTGTTGCCTTTGCACATTCCAGCATATATACATCTTCTGAATTGCAAAGTGCACTCCAGTTTATTTGAAGTCCTGCACAATATGTCCAACCTCCTAGGCAAAGTTTCTTGTTAATTTCCTTTACCTCCATGAATGTATGATTTATTTAATGAAACGCCTGCCATGCAGCAAATAAAACCTTTGTTCTACCTAGGGGAATAGTTCTCCAACATCACAGAATTCATAGCCCCAGTTACAGAAGTTTATATAGGAGCAGTGGTCCAACTCAGAATCCCAAGTACAACGTCTCCTAGCCCATTCTCACTAGATACATTCCAGTGTCTAATTACCCCAGGGTAGGGGGGATGAGAAAAAAAATTTAAACAGAACAAAACAAAACCATAGTCCTAACAATGCTTGTGGTGGTTGTGTTTTTGTCCATTTTTGTTTCTCTTCATCCTCAATTCCTATCACTTCACAGGAATGTGTACAGAAACTAATGTAATTAACTGGATCTCTTTCTTTCTTCTCTTCCTTTATCCCTCTCACACCTTAAAAGAAAACTTATATTTTTATTGTTCAATCAGTGAATACAAAACAGTTAACCATCTGTTTCAAAATTGTTTTTATAGAAAAAGACCTTGAGTCATTTCAGTCTGAACCTCTGGGAATGTATCCAAAATAGATGAGAAATGTATTACACCTGATTTTCACTCTGCTCCTTTGTGATCCCAACCCAAATTGAAGAAACTATAAGATAAACTGCAAAGTGAGGAATCTATAAATTATTAAATATCAACAAAGAACATTCTTTTGAAGCTTGCAAATGTATATCACCCTAAAGCAAGGCCTATTTCTGACCAGCAGTAGGCAGATTTATTTGATAAGTTCTAATAATATTTTAGCTTTTAATCCCAGTTCCCCTAAGACTTAGCATTGTAGAAGATGTTCTTTGTTGTGAGGTTTACTCTTAGCACATGTAACATCTGGGTTCATGATTGCACATGCTTTTTTGTTTGTTTAACAATATGCATTCAGTCATACAATCAACATTTATTGAACCCTTGCTTTAAGAATACAAACATAAATGGTATCGTTTCTATCTTGGTAGTATCCTAGTTAACTATTGCTTTATAATGAACCTCCTTAAAGTGCCACACTTTATAAATTTTGCTCACAGATTCTGTAGATCAGGAATTCAGAGAGGGTGTGGTGAGGATAGGGTGGCTCTCCTTCACAATGCCTGTGGCCTCAGCTGACAAAACTCAAGGCTGAGGGTGACCAGATGGCTGAGAGCTAACACCATGTGAAGGTATAGTTGGCAGTCATATTTCTGGCAGTAGATTAACTCGGTGGCTGGGACATCAGCTGGGGCTGTTTGTCAGTGTTCATGTGGCCTCATATGTGCTTGGGCTTCCTTGCTGCATGGTGGCCTTGCAGAAGTTGAACTTCCTATGTGATTCCAAAGGAGGATGTCCTAGCTATAAGAAAGTTGTAGAATCTTTTCTGACTTTTTCTTAGAAGTTAGACAGAATCATCCACTGCATTGTATTGGTTACATGCAAGTCACCAGCTAGAGTCCAAGGAAGAGGACATAGATCCTATCTCTTAATGGAAGGTGTGTCAGGTCACACTGTAGAATAACATGTATAATAGGAGATACTTTCACCACCATCATTGGAAAATGCAACCAGCCACAAGTAGCTTATAGTTTAGTAGGAAAGTTAAACATGTAAATGGATCAATTCAAGAAAGGGTTATAGTGCTATTAAAAAGAAAGGACTTGTTGAGTACAGCAAAATACCTGGTCAATCATATCAGGAGAAAATGAGGTCAGAAAAAGGTTAAAAGAGGAAGTGGCTCAAAGTTGGTAAGTGATAGTGGTACACCTCTTGGTGGAAGTTGTTATGGAAGGAGTAACTTACACAAAACACCCTTTTATCAGTAACACATATACAGTACTTAAAACATGTCTTATGTTAAAGAAAAAAAAATAACACCCAAAACCCAGAAAGCCACTGTATTCTCCAATGCCTTTCAAAATCCCTTTGCTAGTTGGGGAATGAGCATGAGATAAGATGAGAACACCTGAAAAATGGTGACTTCCCTGGGGCTGGAATGAGCAAAGGGCAGGATTAGAAATTACATTGTAATTTTTGCCAACTCACATCACCACAACAACCCTTGACCTGCATAGGAGCTCCTGAAGCTGTGATGGGCCAGCAGGAGGATGCTGCTCAGACAAGACTTACTTGTCCTCTCTCAGGCACATCTCTAGTCTCACAGAGCAGATGTGTCCAAGGATCACCCAACCCAAGTTGCTATAAGCTTGATGTGTTGTCTGTTCTCCCCAGGTCTTGGGACTTGATAAAATGATGGATTTGTTGAGGCTTCAGGGGTTGTTTCCCCAGGGATTCAAGCATTTTCAGACTTTATTTAAGGCTAAGGTCAATCTTTGCAGCTTTAAAGTAGCACAAAGGCATTAAGAAAGTATCCAATGTTCCTAGAGAGGAGAGAGGCAGAGAATGTGTGCATGAACGTCCCCCAAAGCAAACTGGAAAATATTTTCCATGTTTTATTTATTTTGTGTTATTAAAGGAGCATTGTCATCCGTGCTGAGCCAGAGCTTCTAATTCAGTGGAAATGAAATTCCAGCCCAGTGTGTGCTTAACTTCCCCGGCACAGTGAATCCATTTCTCTTTTTGTCTCTGTCTCATCTTCCCCTTTGTAGTGAAGAGATGTACAATACAGCGATGAAGTCTGTCAGTGGGAAACCCCTCTGGCAATTTCGGAGTGGTTTCTGAAGAAATGAATTGAGCCGGCTTGCCTGGGGTGGAGACATAAGACAGACCATGCTTTTATAGTCACGGCTGGGTTTGCGATTTGTTGTGTGCTGCCTATCTATGCAGATTCTTTTCTGTTCCAACACATAAAGAAAAACATGCCCAGTCAGATGCTCCCGGCTTATCACTCCGTATCAACCCAGAAGCAACACAGGTTTTCAATTTCTCCATTTGCAAGTGCAATTGAAAATTGGCAGAGGTTGCTATGTAGGGATAAAATGAACAGTGGTGCAGTTTGGCCTCTACAGATAGAGATAGCATCCATGAGGTTTGGGGCGAGAGTGGGATAAAGGATCTGGGAATCATCTCACCCATATTTGATTGCTGGAAGCTCTAGCAAGCCATATTATGCTATTCCTTTCTGCGCTTAGGCTAGCTCTCTTTTGCTTCTGAGCATTTGCCCATGTTATCTGCCTCTACTTGTAACTCTCTTCAGTCCCCCCATTATAGCCCGTCTTCTTCCATGCTCCTGTTTCATCTTTCTTTCTTATTTTTTTAGAGATAGGGTCTCATCCTTTCACCCAGTCTGAGTGCAGTGGCATGATCATGGCTCACTGAAGCCTCAAACTCCTGGACTCAAGCCTTCCACCTCAACCTCCCTAGTAGCTGGGACTACAGCCATATGCCACCACACCTGGCTAGTTTTATTTATTATGCTGTATGTATGTATGTATATATCTTTTTAGAGATGACTCTTGCTATGTTGCTCAGGCTGGCCTCAAACTCCTGGGCTCAAGGGTTCCTCCCACCTCAGCCCCCTGAGTAGGTAAAATTACAGGTGTAAGCCACCACAGCCTGCTTTCCTCTTCATCTTTCCAACTTTAGCTTGCCCAATTTCCATTTTGATGTCACCTCTAACTGAATGCCTTCCTTTCCCCATTAATATTTGATTTGGCCCCTCCCTCATTGTGCTTCTTTAGTCCCTGAACTTATTTTCAACACAAACTTCTGATGTGGTATTATAATTTCCTTTTTTTCTTATTTGATTCCCTCACTAGATTATAAGGTATCTGAGAGCAGGAAACCCATGTTTCTCTGCTGTTCTATTTCTATGCACCTAATACAATGCCTACCACATTGCAGATGCTCAAAAATTATGAATTAATAAGGTAAGAAAATGTAAGGTAGATCCTTTGTCCCACTCCTGCTCCCCCACCTCACAGATACTATCTCTCTCTCTTTTTTTTTTTTTCCCCCACAGATACTATCTCTATTCGTAATGGCCAGTCTGTACCACTGTTCATTTTATCCCCATGGAATCCTCTGTCAACTTTCAATTGCACTTACAAATAGAGACATTGAAACGTTATATGTAAATTGAATTAATAGGTAAATATGTGATTAGAGTTCAAATGGATTTGTCAAATAATGAAAAGGGAGTTAGGTTTTACACCAACTAGATGTGAAAACAGAAAATATAATGCATATTAGTCAGCTCAGGCTGCTGTAATAAAATGCCATAGACCAGGTGGCTTAAACAACAGATATTTATCACAGTTCTGGAGTCTTGGAAGTCCAAGATCATGGTGGCAGCAGATTCTGTTTCTGGTGAGGGCTCTCTTGTTGGCTTGCAGAAGGCTGTCTGCTCGTTCATTGTATCTTCACATGTTGGAGACAGAGAAACAAGCTGTTTGGTGTCTTTTGTTTGTTTGTTTGTTTGTTTTTAGAAGTAAGGGCACTTCTCCCATTATAGGGACCCAATCCTCATGACCTCATCTAAACCTAATTACCTCCCAGAGACCTCATTTCCAAATACTATCACATTGGGGTTTAGGGCTTCAAAATGGGAATTTTGCACAGTGACAGTAACAGTGAGATCTTGGTGAAAGTTTTACATACACTCAGAAAACAGCAATATTATAAAAGTAGGATATTTTTAGAAAGAAATACATCAATTGGAATAAAAACTCTATAGTATACCAAATTGAATCTATAATCGTACTTCTGGCAATATAACCTAAGAAAATAGTCTTAAAGAAGGAAAAAGCTGTATACATGAAAAGTCTTCATTTTAGCATTGTTTATAATACTGAGAAATTGGAAACAATTTGAACAGTGCAGGAATAGTTAAATAGATGACAATATCATGCACTATAATACTATATTATGTAGCCATTAAAATGATAGATTTGAGGCTTATTTTGTAATACAGAAAATATTTATTGTGTAATTTTAGGTTAAATAATCAAATTGTACCTATACTATGGTTTAAATTATATAAAATTATGTTTTTGAATGGACAAGTTCTGAAAAGGAATAAATGGAAATAGCTGTACTTACTGGCGTGGTTGGATTTAGTGCAATTTTAGCATTCTTTTAGCTTTTTTAGTGCTGTAATGCATGACTTTAAAATGATACTTTAAAAGAAAGATCCTGAAGAAGCTACTGAGAACTGAGTCATAAGGCTGATGGATTCTTCTTTCAAAATATCTTCCTGGGATTTGTGTCAGACAATCTTGGCTAAAGGGTACAGAACTCTCCTTTCACTCCTCTCAATATGGAAACCTCAAGATTAAATGAGAAAGATCTAGTATATGGGTGTTTGAACGATTTTTTCTTCAATTTTCACCTTCTGGTGAGGCCAACTACATGTTGGGAGCATATCTTCCCATTATCAAACAATTGTTTGTCCAAATAAAGGAATCTGTAAATTTACCAAGGCGATTATTACATGACCAACCATGGATTGGCTACAGAGTCCCATTTTATTGCTTCCTATTTGTTCACAAAGGTATTTTTGAGCACAAACCTGAACTTTTTCTAAATCCTCACTCAAGAAAAAAATATATCAGAGACATTTTTATCTACATTCATTTGAATGTAGGATGATCTGTGTGACTAGGAGCATGTGAGGCAACTTGGGATGGTGGAAAGATGGAGTCTTTGTGGTAGACAACCTCAGTTTATTTAGGACCATGGCCAAGTTAGGTAATCTTTCTAGGTCTTGATCTCATCTGAGAAATTTGGAGGCAAATCACTACCTTATGTGATTCTTACAAAGAATCAATGAGATAATCTGTGTAACACACTCAGTTTACTATCTGCCATACAGAATCCTCTTCTTCAGTTTAACAAACCTTGGACACCTACCATATACCAGGCTAACTGGGACATGTAGCCAGTTGATCCAGTTTACCCCTTCACACAGACTGCTCTGTGCTCATGAAAAGGTCAGGATCACTTTTATGGCTAAATTGCAGTCACATAGTTTGTGAATACAATACTGAGAGACTGGGACCCCTTAGAGGACTATGGCCTACAGTGGGTGACTGTATGACCTATCAGAGATTAGAGATTCAGACACTGTCTTCCTTAATCCAGTGAGAAATTCACAGGAGAGAGTGCTGCACCCTGTAAGCGAGGCAACAACAGCATTTATAGAGGCAAAATGTGCAGTTAACAAAATATAGACAATTAAATCCATGTCTCATTGACCTAGCTTTGTCTGCATTCTGGGACTATTCTCTTTGTAGCAGTGACTTTAGTTCTAGTCAGAAGTACTTCATCTACATTAAACTGACCAAAAGAATAGTTTTTTCTCTAACTCTGTTCTCACTGTTTGCATAATAAAGGTTTTTTTTTGATTGGCAAGTGATCTTATGAAAGAATGTAATAGGAGATCAAGGAAGTCTAATTTTAGTCTCTCTCCCCCAGAGACGCTGTGTGATTTGGGGACATATAGTTGAAGTTTTCTGTTTTCCAATTTTCATGTTTTAAACAGTTTTAATAATTCCATAAGATTCCTATCCACAAATAATTCCTCAAGGAAGAAAGGAGCACCGCAGGAAGCCTGGTGAGCTCGGAGGAAGAAGAATGCTATGGAATCTGTAGTCCCGCAGATCTGCACACCAGGGTGGTCTGCGCATGTTTGCTGATCTCTGACCTGGACTACATCCATGTACTCTAAACATATTTACCTCATTAAACAAAGTTTGGTTTTTGGCCATCACTTCAAATTCAGCACAATCATTTTCCAGGCCTCTACCCTCGCCAAAAAAAAATCACAATCAGTTCCTTCTCCAGCATCCTGTCTACTGAGGACACTTAAACCCACAAAGTCATTGTCTACTCATTTTGCTTCCTGATCGCTACCTTCCTACAGCATCTGACATCATTTTCTGAAATGTATGTGGCCTTTTTTCCCCTTCCACCATTTTTACCCTCCTGGAGGTCATATCAGTTCTCCCCAGGAATTCTGTCAGAGACCCTACGCTCTGTATTTTCCTCTCTTCAACCCACAGCAGCATACACTTCCTTAATGCTTATTTTGTCCTGGTTGTCTTCTGATAGTAAAAACTCTGCTCATTTTTCACTTTTGTGTGTGTGTGTGTGTGTGTGTGTGTGTGTGTGTGTGTGTGTGTGATGGAGTTTTGCTCTTGTCACCCAGACTGGAATGCAGTGGCACGGTCTTGGCTAACTGCAACTTCTGCCTCCTGGGTTCAAGCGATTCTCATGCCTCAGCCTCCTGCGTAGCTGGATTGCAGGTGCCCACCACCACGCCCACTTAATTTTTGTATTTTTAGTAGAGACCGGGTTTCACCATGTTGGCCAGGCTGGTCTTGAACCCCTGACCTCAGGTGATCCGCCCTCCTCAGCCTCCCAAAGTGCTGAGATTACAGATGTGAACCACCGTACCCAGTTACTTTCTATTTCCTCTTGTATCAAGTCTCATTTTCTCTCCCTGACTCCTAAGGACTTCTGCAGCGTCTTCACCCCAGGCTTTTAACAATTCAGCCACACCCTGCTCCCCAGCTACTGCAGTACCACTTCTCTTTTCAGAACAATTTTCCACCTCTCTCCCTCATAACTTTTTGGTCTGGTCCAATACGGTATCCCAGAACTGCCTCTCAGGCCTGTGCTGCTTTCTTTGCCACCACTTTCCTTTCATGCTGCTGGTTCTGGGGACTCAGGTGGCATTTTTTTCATCTTTTAAGAACGACACCCTCTCTCTGGGAAGTACAAAGTTAGACAGTGTTTTCCGAGGCGTGCTCTCTGATCCATCACTTCTCTGTCTGTGATTATTTCTTTGTTATGATTTCTGAAAGCGCTGTGTGCAAACCTCCCTCTTTGGTTGTGCAGATAGAGTCATAAAATCAACTCTCATGACAACTTGGAAAAATTAATCTTCTTTATTTCATCTATAACTCCTGCAATTTCCCTCTCTAGCCTCCAACTTGCAGAATAGGAAGAAAAAAATTAATTCTTTTCAGTCTAAGGTGGTCTAGAAAAGCAACAGCGCCAGGACTATGGCTCCTTGACCAAGTTTCCCACCCTGTTAGTATGGCTAGGACGCTGATTGTTGCAGGGGCAATTTAAGGAAAAGAGGGACTAGAGGCAGAGGGTCCTGCTGCTCCCTGTATATGCCCCATCCTCATGATCTGATGTGTCTGTGCATTCCAAGCCTAAGTTCAGGGAGTGGAAACACGAAGACGCCCATGGTCACCCTGCTTCCCTCCTCCTTCCCCCTTCTCTTTGCTATCCCTTTGCCATTCAGTGGCCTAATGTGGGGAACTTTCCCCCTTTTTGGACACTTATACCTTTTATGGATGCCCAGCATCTTTGAACAGCATTGCTTCTTTGTTTCCCTGCTCACCCCCCTCTACATTACCCACCTTCTGTCCTCAAAAGTAGAAGCCAGAACTTGGTTTTCCAGTCCCCCTTATGGCCCGTGACCTAGACTCAGTTATTAGAGGCACCATCAGTGTGAAACCTGGATTTAGAAGACAGGTGTGGAGAAGGAGGTGCTGTCTGCCATGGTTTCCTGGTGAATATGGGCGACACAGCAGAGAGCTACTGAGTCACAGAGGTGCTGGTGTACTTGCTGGCTCTTCTGCTCCATGGCAGCAGGATCACTCTTAATGTGCATTCCGGTGGTATGATTTAAAAGTTGTTGGTGGAGATGCTGCTTCTGAGCCTGATTCTCTGGCTTGTCGGACAATTTCATAAACTAGCTAATATTCTTTAATACTTCTGCTTCAAGTGGCCAGAGCATTTTCACTCTAAATACTAATATAATACCCTTTCATCCTCACACACTCACTGACTTTCTTGCCTGGACCACTGTTAACATAAAACATATGGGCCTATTTTGATCCTTGATATATGCTAACTGGAAGTTTACAAATATCTGTTTGTCAAGTTTAGTCTTGCCAGGAGTTAGGTTCCCATTATGCTATGTAAATGTAAATCATTACTCCAGAGTAGTTTGGAGATAGAAAGTTGCAAGGGAAAAGTATTTGAGAATAATATTAAAATGCATCAATTTAATATTTAAAAGAACATGACCCCATTAAATATGCTTTCTGGGAAAATTATGCTTATCTTTTTCCCCAGGGAGACCCCGTTTCTCTGGGTATTTTCTGAAAAATTCAATGGTATGGATAATTCACATCCCATAGTCCAAGGATCATTTGCATGTTTGAGGAATGCCAGATGGGGTGAAAGGTCTTCTTCCTTTGGGACATTTCATTACAAGTACATCCCTGCTATATGTTCTTCCTCGTTGCTGCGCTTTTGCTTCTGCTGGTCCTCTCCCTAGGAAATCCTAGCCACACCCAGGATGATGCTTCCCAAACCACTCGCCCTTCACAGTGCAGTTTCTCTTGATGACACTGATTCCCCGTGAATTCCCTCCCCGGTACCTGGTTTAACATTTAGAGTAAGTGTCACACACTTTAGCACTTAATCATTGCGATATGTATCACACTTTGGCAGAAATAAACCTTAAGAGAGAGTATGCTAAGAAATGTAGTTTCTCCATTTTCCCCCAACTAGAATTCAGAATCTTGATTATTATAGATAAAAAGAGTCAGTTAAGCCTAGTGTCATATATTACAATAAAAATAGCATGAGGGAACTTGTTTCTTCTTAGAACTCTAGATTTATGTATTTCCTTTGGGGTCTAATAGGCATGACACAATATGTCCAAAACTGAAATACTTTTTCCCCCAAAGCTGCTCCTTATGTGATCTCCCCATCTCCATAAATGCCAACATAGTCCTTCTTAGTAGCTCTGGCTAAAAGCCTTGGACTTGGCCAGGTGTGGTGGCTCATGTCTGTAATCCAAGCATTCTGGGAGGTTGGAGCAGGAGGATTGCTTGAGCCCAGGAATTTTGAGGTTGCAGTGAGCTATAATTGCACCACTGCACTCCAGCTTGGGTGACAGAATGAGACCCTGTCTCAAAATAAATAAATAAAAGCCTTGGACTTATCCTCTGTTCCTCTCTTTCTCTGCCAAACATATTTAATCCACTTGTAAATTTCATAGGCTCAACCTTTAACTGTGTCTAAAGTACAATCACTTCCTGCCAGCTCCAGACTACCGTCATCGCTTCCCGATTATTGCAATTGCCTCCTATGAGAATAGTCCTGGTACATCTGGCACTCCCAGTTCTGCTCCTGCCCCCTGCCTTAAGCCTCAGCACATTTCTCAACACAATCCTCGAAATAAAACTTTCAGACTTTATGCCATGTCATGAAACTCCTCTCTTCTAAAGTGTCAATTGGTTTCCCATGTCACTCAGAGTGAAAGCAAAAGTCCCTACAACAGCTGAGAAGATCTTGTATGATGAAGCTCATGGCTACCTTCCTAACCTCATCTCTCACTCTCCCCAGCTCAGTGTTCCAACCATGTCAGCATCTCTGCTGCTCCTCAGCTAAAGAAAGCCTGATGATACTTCAGAGTGTTTATCCTTGCTTGTTCTTTTATTTGGAATGCTTCCTATCCACATTTCCAAATAACCACTTCTTTCCTTCCTTTGGGTTTTGCTCTTATGTTACCATTTCAGTGAGACCTTCTCAAACTAACCTATTTAACCAGAACCCTATTTACCTTTTCCCAGTCTTCTGTCTTCTAATTTTCTCCATAGCACTTCTTACTGTCTGCCATACTATAGAAATGCTAGGTTATTTATTTTTTGTCTGTCTCCTCCCATTAGAATGTAAGCTCCATGACAGCAGAGATGAAAATAGAGCCTGGGGAACAATAGGAACTGAATTAATAGTTCTTAAATATATGAATTCATGAATAAATGAAAGGATAGGGCCAAGTATTATTTAAGAATAGATTAACCTGTATGTTTCTATAAGAAAGAAATCATGGAATTTTCTACATAGTTAACTTTGACATAAATTTTTAAGGAGTCTATAAAAACTAAAGTATGTAATTTTAATAACAACTTGTAGTCTCTCTGCAGTAAGCATATTAACTTAAGAATTTTTTTTTTTTTTTTTGAGATGGAATGCTCTGTCACCCAAGCTGGAGTGCAATGGTGTGATCTTGGCTCACTGCAACCTCCACCTCCCGGGTTCAAGCAATTCTCCTGCCTCAGCCTCCCGAGTAGCTGGGATTATAAGCACCCGCCATCATGCCCAGCTAATTTTTGTATTTTTATAGATATGGAATTTCACGATGTTGGCCAGGCTGGTCTTGAACTCCTGAAGCTCAGGTGATCCACCCACCTCGGCCTCCCAAAGTGCTCGGATTACAGGCATGAGCCACTGTGCCCGGCCTAACTTAAGAATCATTCACTATTGTGGCCAAGAGAAAAGTCTTGGATTTGGATAAATTGGATGCTGCTTTTTCCCTGTCTTGGGTATGCATGTCTATTTTTAAAAAATCTTTCTCTCTATATGTGTCCCAGTGAGAATAGTCCTGGTACGTCTGGGATTGTGATGACTGATGCCTTCCTTTGAGGACCTGATTACAAAGTTTTGTTATGTTGGTTTACACAGTTGGTTTATATAAATTTTTATGGAAGCTTTATATTTCCTCAGCAACTTTGCATAGCACTTGCTGCCTGTTTGATATATTCCCTTTGGTATATGCCCTCTCTCTCACTCTCCATATCTCCCTCTGTCATCTGCATACATTTTTATCTACACACTGTGGCTCCTGCCAGACCTTCAGTATTCTCTCCCTACTACATTCTCTGCATTTTCTCTGATACTTTACAAGGAAGGTAAAAGTTTTATTTTGCTTCCTTTAGTGAGAAGAGTCATTTGCTTGTTAATATCCAAGGTGAAAGAAGATTCTCCTATGTAGCCTCATAAAACATCTTTCTGTCTGCCAAAGTTGTAGGCTATTGCTGTGATCTAAGCTTGACCCCAGTCCTGTGGGCTAAAAGATATTAATACATAGTTTGATGTTAATCTTGTTACCCAACTAATTATAGGTTCCCTAAGGACTTGGGAGCAAATATCTGTTTTCTCATAGCACTTAGTATAGTTGGGTACATCATCAGTTCCTAATAAGTACTTGTTTAACTTATTCTTTCCATTGGTCAGGCCTGTTTTCATTTAACAAGTATGTGTGGGCTCACCATATGCCAGGCATTCTTCTATTACTGGGGATATAGCACTTAAGAAACAGACTTGAATCTCTGCTGTCAGAGTTTTTCACTCCAGGGGAGGGAGGCAGACAATGGGCAAATAAGTGAATATGCAATACATCAAATAGTGATCAGTGCTAGGAAGAAAACTGAATTGAGTCACAGAAATAGGGAGTGCTTGGAAAGGGAGAATTGAAAGGCCATATATGGCAAACCCACAGCTAACATCATAGTGAATGGGAAAAGCTGAAAGTCTTTCCTGTGAGAACTGGAACAAGACAAGAATATCCACTGTCACTACTCTTATTCAACATAGTACTGGAAGTCCCAGCCAGAGCAATTAGGCAAGAGAAAGAAAGAAAAGGCACCAAAATTGGAAAAGAGGAAGTAAAATTGTCCTTCCTTTCAGACAGCCTTATCTTATACATAGAAAAACTTAAAAAATCCACCAACAAACTCTCAAAACTGATAAGCGAATTCAGTAAAGTTGAAAACACAAAATCAACATACAAAAATCAGTACTGTTTCTATACACCAATAACAAACTAGCTGAGATGGAAATCAAGAAAACAATCCCATTTACAATAGCTCCAAAAATAATTAAAATGCTTAGTAATAAATTTACCCAAGAAGGTTACACCAACAACTACAAAAAAATTGATTAAAAAGGCCAGGTGAGGTGGCTCATGCCTGTAATGCCAGCACTTTGGGAGGCCGAGGCGGGCAGATCACGAGGTCAAGAGTTTGAGACCAGCCTGGCCAACATGGTGAAACCCCGTTTCTACTAAGAATACAAAAATTAGCGGGGTGTAGTGGCGCACGCCTGTAATCCCAGCCACTCGGGAGACTGAGGCAGGAGAATTGCTTGAACCCGGGAGGCGGAGGTTGCAGCGGGCAGAGATCACACCACTGCACTCCAGCCTGGGCGATGGAGCAAGACTCTGGCTCGAAAACAAAACAAAACAAACAAACAAAAAAATTTAGCCGGGCGTATTAGAGGGCGCCTGTGGTCCCAGCTACTCCAGAGGCTGAGGCAGGAGAATGGCGTGAACCTGGGAGGCAGAGCTTGCAGTGAGCCGAGATCGCGCCACTGTACCCCAGCCTGGGCGACAAAGTGAGACTCCATCTCAAAAAAAAAAAAATTGATTAAAGAAATTAAATAGAGGGCCAGGTGCAGTGGTACATGCCTGTAATCCCAGCACTTTGGGAGGCTGAAGCAGGTGGATCACGAGGTCAGGAGATCAAGACCATCTGACTAACATGGTGAAACCCCACCTCTACTGGAAAAAAAAAAAAAAAATTAGCCGGGCATGGTGTCATGCGCCTGTATTCCCAGCTACCTGGAAGACAGAAGCAGAATCGCTTGAACCTGGGAGGCTGAGGTTGCAGTGAGCCGAGACCATGCTACTGCAGTCTAGCCTGAGGGACACAGCCAGATTCCGTCTCAAAAAAAAAAAAGAAAGAAAAAGAAACAAAGAAATTAAAGAAGACACAAGCAAACGAAAAGACATCCCATGCTCATAGATTGAAAGGATTAATATCATTAAAATGAGCATACTATCCACAGACAATCTATATTTCAATGCAATCCCTATCACAATACCAATGACATTCTTTACAGACATAGCAAAAACAATCCTAAAATGTATATATATGCAACCACAAAAGACCACGAATAGCCAAAGCAATACCAAACAAAAACAAAGCTGGAGGCTTCACACTACTTGACTTTAAAATATACTACAAAGTGATAGTAGGCCAGGCATGGTGCTCCTGCCTATAATCCTGGCATTTTGGGAGGTGAAGGCAGGAAGATCACTTGAGACCAGGAGTTTGAGACCAGCTTGGACAACATAGCAAGAGCCATCTCTACAAAAAAAATTAAAAATTAGCTGGGTGTCATGATGTGTGCCTAGAGTCCCAGCTACTGAGTTTGAGGCTGGAGGATTACTTGAGGCCAGGAGTTTGAGGCTGCAGTGCGCTATGCTTGTGCTATTCACTCTAGCCTGGATGACACAGTGACACCCTGTCTCAAAAATCAAATGAATAAACAAACAAAAAACCTCCAAAACAATAGGAATCAAAATAGGGTGGTATTGAGACACATAGACCAATAGAACAGAATAGAGAACCCAGAAATAAATCAATGTATTTATAGCCAACTGATCTTTGACAAAGGAGCCAAAAACATATTTTGGTAAAATGTCACCCTCTTCAAGAAATAGTGCTGGAAAAACTAGATATCTAGATGCCGAAGAATAAAACTAGACCCCCAATCTCACTATGTACAAAAATCAACTCAAAATGGATTAAAGACAAACGTAAGATCTGAAATTATAAAATCACTAGATGAAAACAGGGGGAATGCTTCAGAAAATGGGTCTAGGCAAAGATTTTATGGTTAAGACTTTAAAAGCAAGGCAACAAAACCAAAAAATAGACAAATCAGACCATATTAAACTAAAAAAGCTTCTGTACAGCAAAGAAAACAATAAAGGGAAGAGAAAAGCTGGAGAATGGAAGAAAATATTTGCAAACTATTCATATGACAAGGAACTAATATCCAGAATATACGTGGAATTCATACAACTCAATAGTGAAAAACCAAATAATCTCATTAAAAAGTGGGCAAAGAATCTGAACAGACATTTCCCAAAAGAAGACATAAAAATGGCCAACAGAGACGTGAAAAAATGCTCAACATCACTAATCATCAGGGAAATGCAAATCAAAGCCATAATGAGATACCATCTTATCCTAGTTAAAATGGCCAATGTCAAAAAGACAAAAGTTAACAAATGCTGGCAAGGATACAGAGTAGAGGTAACTTGTACACTGTTGGCGGGAATGTAAATTAGTATAATCACTATGGAAAACAGTATGGGGATTTCTCAAAAAACTAAAAATAGAACTACCATAAAATTCAGCAATCCTACTTCTGGGTATTTATCCACAGGAAAGGAAATCATTATAACAAAGGGATATCTGCACCACCATGTTTATTGCAGCACTTTTCACAATAGCCAAGACATGGAATCAGCCTAAGTGTTCATCAACAAATGAATGGAAATAAGATATATTTACACAACAAATTTAGCCACGAAAAATAGTAAAGAATAGACTCTTCTCGTTTCCAGCAACATGGATGGTACTGGGAGTCATTATGTTAAGTGAATGGATCCAGGCACAGAAAGACAAATATCACATGTTCTCACCCATGTGTTAGTGCTAAAAAAGTGGATCTCATACAGATAGAAAGTAGAATGGTAGTTACCAGAGCCTGGAAACATGGTTAGGGGGAAAAAGAGAGGTTGGTTAATGGGTACGATCATTTGGTTAGATAGAAGCAATAAGATCTAGTGTTTGATAGCACAGTGTGGTAACTATAGTTAACTATAATATATAGCATAGTTTGAAATAGCTAGAAAAGATTTAAATTGTCCCAACACAAAGAAATTATAACTGTTTGAGGTGATGGATATCCTAAATACCCTGATTTAATTATTACACATTGTATGCAAGTATCAAAATATCACATGTATCCCACAAATATACAATTATTACGTATCAATAAACATAAATCAATTTTTTTTTTTTTTGGCTGGGCACGGTGGCTCACGCCTGTAATCCCAGCACTTTGGGAGGCCGAGTCAAGCAGATCACAAGGTCAAGAGTTCAAGAACAGCCTGGCCAACATGGTGAAACCCCGTCTCCACTAAAAATACAAAAATTAGCCACGTGTGGTGGTGCGTGCTTGTAATCCCAGCTACTTGGGAGGCTGTGGCAGGAGAATTGCTTGAACCTGGGAGGGTCAAGTTGCAGCGAGCCGAGATTGTGCCATTGTACTCCAGCTCTGGGTGACAGAGCAAAACTCCATCTCTGAAAAACAAACAAAAATCAATTTTTAAAAAATCTCACAACATGTAAGGAGAGATCTGAGGACGTATAGGTGCAAGCAATTAGGATATCTGAGGGAAACCGTGTTCTAGGGAGATGGAGAAACAAATGCAAGGGTCTTTAGGTGGAGATGTGCTTCTTGAGTCCAGGGAAAATCCAGGAAGCTACTATGGCCAGAATGGAGTGAGCGAGGTGGAGAGTATTAGAGATAAAATCATCAAGGTACCAGGGGAAACAGATATGAAGGAAACAAAGAAACTTTGTAAGTTCTAGACAGGGAATTGACTTTACTAACTTACATTTTAAAAGAATCATTCTCAATGATTTCTTGGAAATAAATGAGAAAGCATAAGGGAAGAAACAGGGAGATTAGTTAATAAACTATTGTAATAATCCCAGCAAGAGATGGCATAGCTTGGACAAGAGTGGGTACTTGGGGAGGTGGTAAAAAGTTGTTGGATTCTGAAGATATGTTGAAAATAGAACTTACTATATTTGTCAATGGATCAGAGGAGGGGTACCAGAAAAGGAGCAGAGTCAAAATGACTCCCAAGTTTTTCAACCTGAGCCAAAAGTGATTGCCAATTATAGCATGATTGTACAATTGTAAGAATCATCAGTCATGAGAGAAAAATTGATGATGTGAGAGGGAGATGAAGAATTGCTGGAGTAGACAAGAAGGAGTGGAAAACCTTAGCAAGCACAGACTATTCATCCATGAAAACAGAAGGATAGGGCAAGCATTCAGTGATAGATGTGGGTAGGTGGTTGGGAATGCATTTCTGGTTACCCTGTTATCTTAGTCAAATGGGAAGCAAGGCCATTACTCCACAGTGATAATTGGGGAGGAGATAATAGAAGTTTGAAGAGAGTGGAAAAGGTGTGAAGTGGTCAACTACAAGTGAGAGGATGAAAGGATTTGGGAAATACTGCCTTACAAAACCAGTGGCTTACTGGCTTACTTAAGATCACAAATGTATTCTGCAAAATTGTGTAATTTTATCTAGACACATTTATTTATTATTTTTATTTGAATATATCCATGGGGGCACAACTGCACTTTTGCTATATTGATATATTGCATTGTGCTAAGGTAAGAGCCTTTAGTGCATCTGGAGCAACACACATTGAACCCAGCAAGCAACTTCCCATCATCCACCTCCCTTGCACTCCCCAACACACATCCAAGTTTCTATTGTCCATCATTCCATGCTCTGTTTCCATGTTTACACATTATTTAACTCCCACTTGTAAGCGAGAACATGTGGTCCTTGTCTTTCTATGTCTGAATTGTTCATTTAAGATAATGACCTCTAATTCTATCCATGTTGCTGCAAATGACAGGATTTCACTCTTTTTATGGTGGAATAGTATTCCATTGTGTATATACACCATATTTTCTTTATCCATTACTCCACTGATGGACACTGAGGTTGATTCCATATGTTGACTATTGTGAATAGTGCTTTGGTAAGCATATGACTGCAAGTATCTTTTTGATACATTGATGTATTTTACTTTGGGTAAGATATACAGTAGTGAGATTGCTGGATCATATGGTAGTTCTACGTTTAGTTCTTTGAGAAATCACCATACGTTTTCCATAGAGGTTGTACTAATTTAATTCCCACCAACAGTGTATAAGTGTTCCTTTTTCTCTGCATCCTCTACAACATGTTTTTTTGTTTTGTTTTGTTTTTGTCTTTTTAGTAATAGCTATTCTGATTAGTGTAAGATAATATCTCATTCTGGCTTTAATTTGCATTTCTCTGATGATTAACAATGTTGGACATTTTAAAATACACTTGTTGGCCTTTTGTTTCTTTTGAAAAATATCTATTCGTGTCCTTAACCCCCTTTTTAAAGATTATTTCGAGTTCTGTTGTCATTGAGTTGTTCGAGTTCCTTGTAAATTTTGGATATTAGTCTGCTATCAGATGTATAGCTTGCAAATATTTTCTTCCATTCCACAGGTTGCCAATTCACTCTGATGATTATTTATTTTTCTGTGCAGAAGCTGTTTAGTTTAATATAGTCCCATTTGTCTACTTTTTTGTTGTTGTTGTTACTTGTGCTTTTGAGGTCTTAGTCATGAATTCTTTGCAAAGACCAATGTCTAGAAATCTTTCTCTAGGATTTTTTCCATTATTATTATAATTTCAAGATTTACATTCAAGTCTTTAATCCATCTTGAGTTGATTTTTATATATAAAGACATAGGGGTCCAGTTTCATTCTTTTTTTTTTTTTTCTTTTGAGACGGTGTCTCATTCTGTTGCCCAGATTGGAGAGCAGTGGCAGGATCTCCGTTCACTGCAAGCTCTGCCCCCCAGATTCACGCCATTCTCCTGCCTCAGTCTCCCAAGTAGCTGGGACTACAGGTGCTCACCACCATGCCTGGCTATTTTTTTTTTTTTTTGTATTTTTAGTAGACATGGGGTTTCAACGTGTTCGCCAGGATGGTCTCAATCTCTTGACCTCGTGATCCACCTGCCCCAGGCTCCCAAAATGCTGGGATTACAGGCCTGAACCACTGCACGTGGCCTGATTTCATTCTTATGATTATGACAATCCACTTTTCCCAGCACCATTAATTGAAAGGAGTGTTATTTTCCCAGTGTATATTCTTGTTGACTTTTCAAAAATCAGTTAGCTGTAAGTATGTGGCTTTATTTCTGGGTTTTCATCTGTTCCATTGATCAATGTGTCTATTCTTAATTCTAGTACCATGCTGTTTTGGTTATTATAGCCCTGTAGTATAATTTAAAGTTAGAGAATATGATGCCTACAGCTTTATTCTTTTTTGCTTATAATTGCATTGGCTATTCAGGCTCATTTTTGGTGCCATATGAACATTAGAATTGTTTTTTCTAATTCTGTGAAAAAATGGCATTGGTATTTGGGTAGGGATGGCATTGAAACTCTAGATTCCATACTTTGGGCAGTATGGCTACTTTAATGATATTAATTATTTCAATCCATGAGCATGTTTATTAGACTGTTCTTACATTGATATAAAGAAATACCTGAGACTGGGTGGACACCCAGGCTTTCTTATGCATCCTCTGAAAACTAGGCAGAGGCTGCCAAGAATTTACCACTATTGTACTCAGTGTACCTGAAGGCTTAACACCATGTAGAAGCTCCCAAGGCTTACAGTTTGCATTCTCCAGAGCAGCAGCCCAAGCTGCATCTGGGCCCCCTTTAGTCACAGCTGGAGCTAGAGTGGCCAGGATGTGGGGGGCAGTGTCCCAAGGCTGTGCAGGACAGTGGGGCCCTGTGCCTGATCCATGAAACCATTCTTCCCTCCTAGGTATATGGGCCTGTGATGGGAGGGACTGCCACAGGGTCTATAAAATGCCTTTGAGGCCTTTTCTCCATTTTCTTGAATAGTAGCACTTGAATCCCTTTTAGTTATGCAAATATCTCTAGCGGCTGCTCCACAGCCTGCTTGAATCCCTCTCCCAAAAAAGCTTTTTCTTCCTCTGCCACATGGCCAGGCTGAAACTTTTCTAAACTTTTATGCCCTGCTTCCTGTTTAAATATAAATTTCAAGTATGAGTCATTTCTTTGCTCCCACAACTGAGGCTGTTAAAAGCAGCCAGGCCACATCTTGAATGCTTTGCTTCTTAGATAATTATTTTCCCAGACACCCTAAATCATCAACATGAAATTCAAAGTTCCAACAGAGCCAAGTTTTTTGCTAAGGGATAACACACATTACCATTGCTCCAGTTACCAATAAGTTCCACATCTCCATCTGAGACCTTGTCAGCCTATACTTTACTGTCCATATCACTGTCAGCATTTTGGTCACAACTACTAAACCAGTCTCTAAGAAGTTCCAAACTTTTCCTCATCTTTCTGTCTTCTTCTGAGCCCTCCAAACTCTTCCAATATTTGCCCATTACCCAGTTTCAAAGCCATTTCCACATTTCCAGGTGTCTTCACACCAATGCCCTTTTCTTGGTACCAATTTTCTGTTTTAGGCTGTTCTTACATTACTATGAAGAAATACCTGACACTGGGTAGTTTTTAAAAGAAAGAGGTTTAATTGACTCATGCATGGTTCTACAGGGTTTATAGGGAGCCTGGTGCTGGCATCTGCTTGACTTCTAGGGAGGCCTCAGGAAGCTTAAAATCATGGTGTGGAAGTTGAAGGTGAAGCAGACACATCACATGGCCAGAGCAAAATCAACAGAGAGAGTGGGGTGGAATGTGCCATACACTTTTAAAAGAACAGATCTCATGAGAACTCACTATCACAAAGATAGCACCAAGTCATGAGGGATTCTGTCCCATGATCCAAACACCTTCCACCAGGCCCCACCTCCAGCATTGGGGATTACAATTGAACATGAGATTTGGTTTGGGACAAATATCCAAACTACATTAGCATGGGAAGTTTTTCCATTTCTATCATCTACAATTCGTTTTATCAGTATTTTGTACTTTTCCTTGTGAGATCTTTCACTTCCTTGTTAAGTTTACTCCTAGGTATTTTGGTTAAATACACTCCTAGGTAAATGGGATTGCCTTCTTGATATGTTCATCAACTATATCATTATGGGTATATGAAAATGCTACTGATTTTTGCCTGTTGATTTTGCACCTTGAAGTTTTACTTAATTCATTTATCGAATCTAAGAGTTTTATGGTGGTCATTAGGGTTTTCTGGATATAAGATGGTATCATCAGGAAACAGGGATAATTTGACTTTTTCTTTTCCAATTTCAGCATTTTTCTTTTTTTCTCTTGCCTGATTGATCTAGCAAGAACTTCCAGTACTATGGTAAATAAGAGTGGTAAAAGTGGGCATCCTTGTCTTGTTTCAGTTCTTAGAGGGAATGCTATGAATTTTTTCCCCCCTGAATATTATGTTTGCAGGGGATTTGTCATGTCGGCCTTTATTATGTTGAGGTATGTTCCTTCTATGTTGAAGATTTTTATCATGAAGGGATCCTGAATTTTATCAAAGGGGTTTTTAGCATCTATTGAGATGATCATATGTTTTTTGTCTTTAATTATGTTTATGTGATGTACCACATTTATTGATTTGCATATGGTGAACCATCCTTGCATCCCTGTGATATATCCCAATTGATCTTAGGATTACATCTTTTTGATGTGCTGTTGGATTCAATTTGGTAGGATTTTGTTGAGGAATTTTGCATCTGTGTTCATCAGGGATGTTTGTCTGTAGTTTTCTTTTTATGTTGTGGCCTTGTCTGGTTTTTGTATCAAGGTATACTGGTCTCAGAGAATGAATTAGGTAGTATTCCCTCCTCCTTTACGTTTGAAATAGTTTCAGGAGAATAGGTATGTATGTTTGGTAGAATTTGGCTGTAAATCCATCTGGTCCTGGACTCTTTTTTTGTTGGGAGATTTCTAAAAAATTACTGATTCAATCTTGCTACTCATTATTCATCTGTTCAGGACTTCCATTTCTTCCTGGTTCAATTTTGGGTGGTTATATGTCCAGAAATTTATTCATTTCTTCTAGGTTTTTCTAGACACATTTAAATGCTTAGGTGGGAATTTTGCTGGGTGATTTTGGTGAAGAGAAGAAAGATGAGAGAAAGTCAAGGGTGTCAAAATTGTGCAAAAGGGAATGATTATAGTTATTCACCATGGCATATATGCCCACATAAAGGAAATGATGTCATGAAGGGAGTGAGATATATTGAAAAGCTTGTGTGAAGGATAGATTTTTAGATATAGTTTGGCAAGTTTGCACAAAAGAAATACTGGAGATGAGGCACTTGAATCAGAAAGACAAGAGATGCTGGCAAGATTAGAGGATGCTTAAAATTGATATTAAGGTGATGTTATTGGTAATGACAAGATCTAGGGAATGACCATGGAATTGGGAAGAATTACTGGAGATGAGGCACTTAGAATGAGTTGGAAAGACAAGATATGCTGGTAAGATAAAGATGATGCTTAAAATTGATATGAGTGCATTATTATTGATAATAGCAAGGTCTAGGGAATGACCATGGGATTGGTTGGCTGAGAAAATGGAAGAGATTAAGTCATGGAACTGAGAGTCCAGTATTGAAAGGAACATCTTCAGGCATATTCAAATCAGGAAGAATTGTGACAGGAGTTGTTTAGAGAGAGTATTGGTAAACCAGGGGCTAAAACCAACAAGGAATAAAGAGGCTTAATCCATCTTGGGATCACTAGATGAAAAGGAGGATGGGGTGATAATATAATTTGATGGTGTTGCCATCAAAGCCAGAGAGGAGAAAGAGGGAGTTATGTAGATATAAGGGCTAAAGGTCTGGAAGTGGCAATAGGAAACATGGACTTCAGATGGCCTGCCTATAGACAGTGTTATCAGTGGTATGGAGGCCTTGAGTTTTCTAGAATTTTCTAAGTTAAATCACTTGCAAGCACTGCAGGAAAGGCAGTACCTTTTGGAAAGAGTCAGGTGTCAGTCAAAGCAACAAATTTCAAAGAAGAGATTATGTACATAGAGGTTTCTGATGACCTCAGAAGTATTTCAAAATATATTTTGTGCCTCAGAATATTTGTTTACATTTTGATAATCATGATACTGTAGATATGCTTAAATGGCATTTTATAGAGAACTCTGAACAACCAAGTTTACTATGTTATTATTTTGACAGTTCTGTGTCCTTATCACATAAATAACATTATAAACATAAGACATCTCTCTGCACATGACAATGGGAATGGTCTTTGACTTTATTCTGGAAGTATGTTCAGACTTTTCCCCAGAGCATCAATGTGCTGGGAACCGTGTGTCTTTTCCCCTGAACTAGGGCCTGAAGTCAAGAAGAGGAACAACTTTCAATTTTCTGTGCTTGTTTGCTTTCTGCCCTGAATACACAGAAAAGACATTTGAGCAAACTTTTGGGTTAAGTTTTCAGGGCATCCTTCCATTTCTCACCACAAAGGATTTAAGAGCCAATTGCTCCTGAGACCCAGGAGTTTGTTCTTATTATTTAAATGTGGGTGTCTTCACAGCAAAACAACCTCAAAAATTCAACCCAAGCACCTCAACCCACCACCATTTGCTTAATGAAGCAAAACACCATAATAGACTTAATGATGTGGATTTATCTCAACTGTTGTTTTGAGATCACAACAAATCATTAAAATCATTAACTCTCCTAGTTAAATTAGAGAACAGATTTTCTAGAGTGCATAGCCTACGTGTTTTTTTCTATAACATCCTCACCCCCGTTCCTTTATTACTTATGCTTCTCAGATTTCTTCCATGCAGAATAAACTAGCTTAATATATTCCAAGTCATACTTTAAAATAACTTTGTTACCTCCCTCCATGCTCATTCCTCCCCTGTTCCCCAGAGTCACTTCCCTAAGAAATGTAGGCAGCAGAGAGCTAAGCTAAGGGGTTTGAATCAATGCTGACTTTAGGAGCCTATAACAAACTATAAACAGCCAGTGGAGTTTTGGCTCTCCCAGGGCTCCTGTGTAAGCAGAAGCCCTCACCACTACATCTGGAAAAGGAGAAGGATATGTCAGCAGATGCTACTCTCGGAATGAAGACAAAGTAGAGTTTAGATTCTGATTCACTCTGTTTCTTTTCTAAGGTTTGTCACTTACTGCCTCCCCAGCCCATTAAATCCTACAAAAGTAGAGGTAAGAAAGCATGTCTTCTATTTCTGGCCCCAACAGCGTGGAGGGCAGTAAGAAAGTGGGTGATGTTGAGGCAGGTTATCCCCAAAATTGGAGCTTAGTCCAGGAGGGTTCTTGGCTTTCCTCAGGAAAGAATTCAAGAGTGGGCTGGCAGTGAAAGAAAGCAAGTTTATTTGAGCAGCAGTGTGTAGCAAAATGACTGCTCAATAGACAGAGCAGGGCTACCCCACAGGCAAAGTAGCATTTGTGGATGGTTGGCTAACTACATTTATACCTGCTTCGAATTATATGCTAATTAAGGGGTGGATTACTTACAAATTTTCTAGAAAAGGGTCAGAGAGTTCCTAGAACCATATAAGATAACTTCCAGGTCATTGCTATGGCAGTTTTAAACCATCATGGTGCTGGTGGGAGTGTTTTATGCAAATGCATTATAATTCCAAGTCTTGACTGTTTTTGATTGGTTTCTTTGCTATATCCTGTTTGGATTATCAGAGTCTTGAGTGGTGTGCAGAAAACAAGTCCTGCTGATTTCTTACCTCTGTGTGGGCATTGAAGAAGTGGATGGAGCCTCTCAGACCAATATATATAGGAGAAATTCATATGCATTCTTCTAGAAGATTCGTAAGGAAATAGAACAATGAGGTACTCAAATAACCTGGAGATGACCATTTATTCATCTTCCTCTAGGTAGAAAGAAAGGAGGCATATGTACTATGCAGTAAAGAGCTGGTTTAATACATCCAGTGCTTGATACAGATGGATAATTAAAAGGGTTTAGGTGAACTGCTTAAACTGAACTAGCTGAGATAATTCAAGCTTATCTTACACTAACTGCTGAACTAAGTTACTCTTAATCAGTAACATATCTCAGTGTTGCTCAGGTACCAGGAGATGTCCAATTAATGTTGGCTGAATTAAAGACTATAGATAAAAATCTCCTTTGGGGATCTAGAGTTTTCTAACTTAAACTTACTTTACAAGGAAGTTAATTTTTTTTTTTTTTTATTTGGTCACCAGTAGGCCGCTGTGTAGTTGAAGCCTCTAGGGCTCTTACAAAGCTGGCTGGTGCAACTTTCTCATAATTCGGTAGTTTGAATTCAAATTCCAAAGATATGTTGGAAATCTAAGTTTTGTGACTTAATCTCAGTCATGTATATTTAAAAGATTAGTTAATTGCTTTTGATAGGGAGGCCCTGCTTGGGGTGTCTGGCCATTCTTGATGTACTTGGGGAGCCCAACTCTGAATTCCTGGGTCCCTTTCAGGATAATTAGTTTTTTCAATCTATGCTTGATAAGGATTGTGAATTAAAAGGGGTGGTTAAAAAGAAAAAAAGAAAGTGACCCACTGGAGTAGAAACCCTCAACCTGCTTCTGTGGTTGGAAGTTCTACCTATTTCTTCCCCATTAGATTTCCAAAAGAAATCTGGAGTGGCCATGAAAGCTTTCTTATGTTTTAATTATATTCTGTAAGTCCAAGTGTGTGTGTAAAATTCTACTTATCTTCAAACAGAAGAACCTGCTCTAGGCTCTATCTTTGATGCTAGAAAATTAGTCTTTTATCAGTCTGATTCAAGGGCCAAATGAAGAACTATAGAACATAAAATCAATGACCTTTCCTAGATAGGCGAAGTCAGGAGAATGAAAGGCTGTGAGCTGGGCAAAAGGAATACATATCTGCTCTAAGTTGCTGCTTATAGGAGAGAAAACTGTAAGGTGGACGGAAAGAAAAGAGATTTCCCATACTATGGCAGTTCTATGCTTAGCCTCAGAGAGTGATGTCTGGGTTCAGTACACACGAGTTCATTTCTCTGGGCAACCTGGGAGCTCTTGCTTCAGTCTCATCTCCACTGTGGGCAAGTATTATACAACGTGTCCCTGCAACCTCACTCCCAGACCTCAGACTGCCTTGTCTATGCTTTTTTCAGTCCAGTGGCTTGTGGGAAAAGGCATGGAGGGACCGAGCAGCCATCTCCAAGGGTCTGAGCTAAGAATGGCTGTTCTATGTGGCTGCTCCAAGCCTGCTTCCCCACTCACAATCCTACTCCAATCGCTGGTCATTTTCTTAGTGAATCTGGGCTTAGTCACCTCTGCTGACTCTGAAGGAACCATGAGTGGCAGCTGGTGAGCACTGTTTTGTGGCCCAGTTGTTTACACAGGAGGCTCTCACACAACCCAAGTGTGTTGCTCTCTGGGAGCCAGAGCAGGGATCCTGCAACAGCTGCTGATGAACTGTGATAAAGCAAAACATCAGAGCAAGGGTAAGGGTTGTATATATGATGCACTGACAAAATATTCCTTGCTTCCTTTTCCTGCCAATTCTGTGAACTATTATGACCTACATTTTATGATTCAGGAAGATAAGGTAAAAATAGTCCAAATGACTTGTAGAAGGTCATAGAGCTAGTAAAAGGCAGGGTGGAATTTAACCCCAAACTCCCCTAATTCCAACTGTAGGACTTTGCTGCCACAAGATATGGCCTAGGTAAGCCTGTTAAAGTAAAGATCATACCATACAGGACGCCTGTCTAAAGACAAGCTGGACACGTCGCACCAACTCCTCCGGACACACACACACAACACACACATACACACACACATTCCCCCTGTTCTGATTTTATTTCTGTCTTGCCTTGCTGAAGAGATGACCTAACCACCCAGGCTCACCTTTACATATTCATTGCCATTCTGTGGCTCTTCTGCCTTTAGGAAGTGCAGGGCACCAGGGACTCCTGTAATGACATGGACCTGACCGAGGGCTTGTGCAGCTGCCAGTTATTACTTTGGCTATTACAGTTTTCCCTGCTTTTGTTTTTTCTTTGTTTGTTTGGGGCAACAAAAGCAAGACAGGCAATCAGACATGGCCCAGATTCTCAAATGTGGATTCTTGTCACAGCTGGGGTGTTTTCTGCCTCCATTCTAAGTCCATCTTGCATTGAGGCAACATGTTTATGCTTAGCATAGTGCTTGGCATGTTGCAAGAGTTTATTAAATGCTTCTCTCAGAAGAGTGATTTTCAAAATGTCACTTTTACTGTATTACTCTCTTGATAAACTTTTAAGGGCTCCCTGTGTCCTGCTCCAAGGTCATGCACATGGTTCCCACTCTATTCCTTCACAAACCCATGCCAGATGTCACACCTTCACTGCTACCCCTTATCTTTTTCTATGAGAGTCCTCTGACTGGAATCCCTCCTGCTCCTCCCTCAAGACCAGAAGTTAAAGTCCCAACTCTGCCTGGCAGCCTTCCCTCACCATTCCAACCCTCTGGGCTTTTTCCCTGAGCTAAACTCTTAGACACTTACTGTCTGAACAACTCCAGGTACTTCACCACATGCTATCTTATTTTGCTACTTAATATTAATAGTTTCATGAATAATGTCTTAAAAATTGTGAAACCATCAAGAACCAGAATATAGCGTAAATGCTTTCTGTCATACCCAGAGTGCTAGCCCAGTGTTAGAACTATAATAAGAATTTTTAAATATTTGAATTAATTTAAATTAAAATTCTATTCTAGTCAAAGCTTACACAGTATATTATTTATCAACTTGAATGCATGTACCCCTTTAGAGAAAAAATATTTCTTATAAACACTGTTTATTTTTATTATGTCACTTAAGCATATAAACATAAAACTAAGTATAAATTCCTAATAAAAGCTTCAGGTCCTTAAACCACTATAAATCGCAAATGAATTTATAAAATTAAATGTAAAAATAGTATAAACGCTGTAAAATTGGAATTAATCGTTTACATTTATTGTGATGTATGATGTTTGCCAAAGCAAACCACATCACAGATATGGGAGTGCTGTGATCTCAGTTCCTTTGAGATTCTGAGCTTGGCATGATTCATTTCTTACACCACTTTCTTCTGTTCAGTATACAACACAGCAAAATCTTCATTCCTTCAATGTGGTATTAGGTCAATGGAACCCTATTTGGCAAAATGACATCATTATAATTAAGACTGTTCTTTTCTTACCCTGAGACAGTCACGATGTGCTGCAATCACTTGGCAGTGTTTGTGTGTATGTGTAGCATCCAGAAGATCGAGATATGCTCATGGTAATTTTTTAGAATTAAACTAATCTAAATTAAAATATTCTTTAAGAAAACTTTTGGACCATCAAAAATCTATCTGTAGATCCCTGGAAATCTGTTGAGTAACACTGTCAACACACTAATGGGAGAATTGTTTAAAGAAGAAAAAAATAGAATTGTTCTCCCACTTTTTATGAGACTATCAGTGAAAGAAGCATCATCTTATTTTTTCTATTATTAAATCTATGTTTTTAAAATTATTACTAAAATCTGGTTTTTTTCCTTACAAGAAAGCAACACACTTATTGTAAAAAGTTTGTTAGCCAAGGAAAGAAATTAAGATCCCCAGAATTCCACCTTCCAGAGATAACCATTGATGGCCCATATAATAGTACTTCATCTCCTTCTATTGCTACTAATAAGACCATCAGCAACTGACAGATCGTGATTACCATATGCCAGGAAATGTTCAAAACATTTAATGTATATTCATTCATTTACTCTACACAACAACCTTATGGTGTAGGTACTATTAGTATTCCTACTTTACACATAAAGAATTGAAGGCAAAAAATTTAAGCCTTAAGTAACTTTCTAACACATAGTCAGTAGGTTATAGAGTAGGATTCTAATTGAGGTAAAATATAGTAAAAATATGTAAATAAAACAAAGGATATTGAATATAGGAACACATTGAATCAGAGTTTGGAGTTCTGCTTATTTCTTTTAAAAATATCATAAACATATTTTTTGTTTTAGTAACCAGTAGTGTTTGTAAGTATCAGATGGGTATATTCCATTATAAAAATACATCACATAATTCAACCAATACCCAACTGACTGTCTTTTAAGTAGTTTTCAATCTTTAACTGTTATAAATAGTGCCAGGATGATTATACTTAGACCTAAATCTTTAAGAACATCCTTACTTACATAAACATTTTTATTTCTTTTTTTTTTTTTTTTTTTTTTTTTTGAGACGGAGTCTCACTCTGTCACCCAGGCTGGAGTGCAGTGGCCGGATCTCAGCTCACTGCAAGCTCCGCCTCCCGGGTTTTTACGCCATTCTCCTGCCTCAGCCTCCCGAGTAGCTGGGACTACAGGCGCCCGCCACCTCGCCCGGCTAGTTTTTTGTATTATTTAGTAGAGACAGGGTTTCACCGTGTTAGCCAGGATGGTCTCGAACTCCTGACCTCGTGAAACATTTTTATTTCTTATGCATTACTAAACAATCTGAGAAGAAAAGTACACAGAAATCCCATCATGAACCAGTCTAACGTTGTTGTCGTAACTGTGGATTTTATTCACTGGATAAGTACTTAGTTTCACACAATGTTCAATTATATGTATTTGCTTAGCATTCAATCAATTTTGAGCTTTCCTCAATGCTAATAGATGTTTTTCAACTGTAAGTACGCATGAGAATGAGCTAGTATGAAACATACAGTAACATTTTAAAATCTGTGTGCTAAATTTTAGAAATTAAAAGAGCCTCAATTCAGTTCTTAAACCAGAAATTATTGTTCCCCATGGGTAGATAGCACTTTATTAGGTACTTCTTTAAACCATGTTTTAACTGTTTATTTGGAGTGGGAAGGAATGGGGAATTTTTAGACTAACCTCACATCTTCATGCTTATATAAACCTAACTCTAAATCTTAGTCTTTGGACATTTTAATTTATTTTATCAAAACATAGACATAATTTAAAGGTTTTTTGGGGGGCCGGTGTCTCCCCACCATCCATCTTTTTCTGCTCTCGAGAGGCAACAACTTCTAAGTTGTCTTTTTTTGTTGTTGTTTTTAGGGTTTTCTTTTTCTTTTCTTTTCCTCTGTTTCCTCTTTCTTTTCACCATCCCTTTTCCTCTTCTCTCTTCTCCCCTTCCTGGTTTTAGGGTATAGAGAATATAGCATTCTTAGAATGCCTCCTGTTCTTCCATCTTACCAGTACAGTCATATCACAGTGACGAATTGCCTGATTTTTTCCCTTCATTTGCTTGTTTTTCCTTGAAATTTTGACTATGTCTTTGAATAACCTCCACTAGCCTCTGAATGCAATTTTCTGCCACTAAATGTATGAGATGATCCATAAGTTCCTTTACTCTTATTTGTCTCCTGGAAATACCCCTTCTGGGTCTCTCTGGACTCCTGCTGTAATCTGGATTATTTAGTCACCAAGCCTGCTCTGCAACAGCCATCCTGGAAATTCTGCTCACTTTCTTCCTGGGACTTTCCTTCACGTCTACTCTATACGAAAGTCTCTATTTCCTAGCTTCCGTGTATCCTTCTTTCCAAATTTCCTTTCCTGCTTTCAAAGAGCCCATCTTCTCGAATGTTCCTGAGAGAAAGGATGCATGAGAAACACATTTTTAAGACCTTGCATGTTTGCGAATGTCTTTATTCTACCTTTACACTTGATTTCTTATTTAGCTACATTGAGCGTTTTGAGTGGAGAGTCATTATCCCTTCGAATTTTGAAAGTACTGCTCAGTATCTTCGGACTTCTGTTAAAATTCGGAAGTCTGATGTCATTCAGGTCCTGAATCCTTTGAATATAATTTTTTCTCCATCGCTTCAAGTTTATAGGGTCTTTTTTTCGGTAATGTTGTAAAATGTCATGATGCTACTGTGACTCTGTGATATGCTTTTTCATTCATTGGTCTTAATATATTTTTCAATATAAATAAAAATGCTTGAATTCTGGAATAAATTATATTACTTATTTATTCCCTCTGATTTCCTTTGTTTTCTAGAGTTCCCTATTTACTTACCTCATTTGAAAAAATTTTATTACTTCTATAGACTATTTTTATCTTTTTGTCCTACTTTCTTCTTTTTTTTTTTTTTTTTTTGAGATGAGGTCTCTTGCTCTGCTATCAGGCTGGAGGGCAGTGGCGCTATCTCGGCTCACTGCAACTTCTGCCCACGGGTTCAAGCGATTCTCCTGCCTCAGCCTCCCGAGTAGCTGGGATTACAGGCACGAGCCACCATGCTCAGCTAATTTTTGTATTTTTAGTAGAGATGGAGTTTCCCCATGTTGGCCAGGATGGTCTCTATCTCTTGACCTTGTGCTCTGCCCACCTGGGTCTCCCAAAGTGCTGGGATTACAGGCGTGAGCCACCATGCCCAGCCTGTCCTACTTTCTTATATATTGTCTGAACTCTATCCTCCAATCCTTCTGTTTAAGTGTTTTTATTTTAAATTAACTATTGTTTTGTTAATATCCAGGAGCCTGTCTTGTTCCAGGATTCTTCTCTTTCCTATTCTTTTTCTTCCTCTTTCTCCTTTTTCTTTTTCTCCCTCCCCACCCTCCTTCCTTCTTTTTCTTTACTATTGCAGCTATTCCATTGTCATGGAAGCAGTATCTTCCTTTATTTCTCTGGGAATATTAATCATAACTTATTTTAACATTTTCTTCTGTTTCCTAATTTCTCTCTCTTTCTACCGAGTTCCTTATTTCCTGCTTATTTGGTCATGCCTCTCATGATAGATGACACTTAGCCATCTTTTCCTACTTATGACTGAAGTATTAAAAAGCTTATTTAAAAATGATAGGTTTAAAAGTAACTGTCAAAAACCCTCATGCACACTGGTGATAGGCTCTACTATAGGGTATCCTATATTAAGGAACCTCAAATATTAGCATCTAGAGGTCTTTATTCCAAGTCTGCAGATTTACTTAAAAGAAGGGTCTTCTGATCTGTTGTGGATGAAGAAGAAATCGTTGATTGGCTGGATAGGGTTAGGATGGGGACCTAGCATGCAAACAGAATTTCAGTGAATTTCCCTGATTTATATCCGACACCTTATTCTAGTTCATTTTATCTATTGTTTACCATTCTGCATTTTTCTGGGTTTCTGTTGGGTGAGGTGACTTGCCTCTCATTGGTACCCCTGTCTCCTCTGTGTAATTGAGTTTCACATTTATTACTACTTTCATTTACTTTTCTTTTTCACATATTCTGATTGTAAATTACAGATGTCCTGCATTTACTGAATACAAGAATTTATGTGTCAGTTTCCTGTTTGTTTTTTTATGTGTGTGTCGACATTTGACATCTTTATCCATTTAAATCTAAAACGTGCCCCTACTTTTTAAGGATTTTGCAAAGGGAAGAAAGAAATCTATTGAGAAGACATTTTTGAGTCAGGCCTCATGGTCCATAACACTAGACCTTAGAAAGAATCTAGGCAGAGAATAGAGTGATTAATGACTTCATGTGATAATGTTTTTCTCTCTGTGCCTTTGCTCTGTACCCCATCATTATGTATATGACTTTTACCTGTATTTCAAATCCCTGATAAAATGCCATCTCCTCCATGAAGCCAACCCTGATAATTATAATAATCTCTCCATTCCCTTAACTGTTAATAGATGGCATTTGATCTATCATTTTATTATGGTGGTTATTCGTTTTATATCCAGGCTTGTCATTCTGTGTGCATGTCTCCAACAGGAACATTTTCTCACTAAATTATTAGTCCCTTTCTCTTGAGGATTTGATGAACATCTTACTCATCTTTGAATTGCTCCTAACTCCTAGTATATGCTGGAAAAAAGCATGTACTCAAAAATGTTGAACAAATATGTGAATAGATATAGGATATAACAATTCTTGCTCCTGGAAAAAATAGAAAGCCCATTTTAAGGTCCCCTATTTTACTCTATCACAGATATCCTCCGAAGTTCTGATCTGGGGTTATTACCTTCTTAGGAATAATTACATCAAGGAGCTGGGCAGCTTCTGTAAAGGTGCTGTAGGCAAAATGTGCCTTTATTGTCTTCTTGCTTGACTCTCTTCCTCCACTTTTCCCAGTGATCAAGTACCTAGAACCTCACTGGGAGGTCCAGCTAAATAATGGTAATAAGTATGATATGTAAGTTGAGCAGACCTAGGTTTGAATGTTGCCTCCATAACTTTTGAGCTGGACAGTGTTGCCAAGTTAGCAAATCATTCTTCACCTAAACATCCTCTTGTGTAAAATGGAGAAAATATTCTCCACAAGGATGCCATGAAGGTAAAATAAAAAGCATATGGAACATCCTTAGAAAAGAAAAGACACAGAATGGATTGTCTTTGTATTTCCTCTTTCTTAAAACAGTCACTGAATTTTTCCAGCAATATGGGCATTTAAAAAATACATATAGGAAAAGAGCAATGCTTACCTTGAAAGGAAACTACCCTGGTGAGAGTTTAATAATTTTTCATAATGTTTGGATCAAGGACTTTTGGAAGCTTTGTAAAACATCCCATGTTAAAGCACTCAGAACTATGGAACCAATTTCCATGACTCCAATCATCAAGAGAGAAAATATTTCGGGAAATATTGTTCAGAGAGTTGAAGTAAGGCAAAACAATAAAAAACAAAGCATATAAACAGAAAAAAAAAATTGACCTTTCTTGCTTGGAATTCTTTCAGTAAATTTTGGCATGAACAGGAAAACTTTTGTTTCCTGCCTTTGCTCCACTTTCAAAGTTTCTCCTATCATATAATATACATAAAAAAAAAAGTGTGTTTTCAGGGCATCTATTCAAAGGGCAGTTCTTCTCTGTTTGTTTGTTTGTTTGAAGTTGGTGAGTCTCCAAATGATGGAGGAGGAAAGGAAAACTTTGTATCAATCAGAAGACGGGAGTGTGGGCATTGGAGTCCTGGAGACCAGCTATTTCAAACACTTCACAGAGTGCTAGAGTGTTTGGGAATGTAGTGTTTGACAAGATACATCTGGCTTCCAATTATCTCTGCCAGGCAGTTTTCCTCCTGTCCTCCAAAATGTTTTCATACAGTTGCCAGTCATGTGTTCTGGTATATATGTTTTTCCCTGCACAAAGGTAAAATTGATTCTTCTTCTTCTTCTTCTTCTTTTTTTTTTTTTTTTTTTTTTTTTTTTTTTTTTTTTTTTTTTTTTTTTTAAAGACAGAATCTCTGGCTCTGTCGCCCAGGCTGGAGTGCAGAGATGCAATCTCGGTTCACTGCAAGCTCCGCCTCCTGGGTTCACGTCATTCTCCTGCCTCAGTCTCCCGAGTAGCTGGGACTACAGGCGCCCGCCACCATGCCTGGCTAGTTTTGGTATTTTTAGTAGAGACAGGGTTTCACTGTGTTAGCCAGGATGGTCTCGATCTCCTGACCTCGTGATCCGCCCACCTCAGCCTCCCAAAGTGCTGGGATTACAGGCGTGAGCCATCGCGCCCGGCCTGATTCTTCTCTTTTCTTTTTTTTTTTTTTTTTTTTTTTTTGAGGCGGAGTCTCGCTCTGTCGCCCAGGCTGGAGTGCAGTGGCGCGATCTCGGCTCACTGCAAGCTCCGCCTCCCGGGTTCCCGCCATTCTCCTGCCTCAGCCTCCCGAGTAGCTGGGACTACAGGCGCCGCCACCACGCCCGGCTAATTTTTTTGTATTTTTAGTGGAGACGGGGTTTCATTGTGTTAGCCAGGATGGTCTCGATCTCCTGACCTCGTGATCCGCCCACCTCAGCCTCCCAAAGTGCTGGGATTACAGGCGTGAGCCATCGCGCCCGGCCTGATTCTTCTCTTTTCATAAAACTCTTTGTCCATCTCAGGAAAATCTACCTTGCCAGATTTCTACCAGTTAATGCTAATTACTAATAGATTTATCCATCTTTTTGTCTCAAAGTCAAGACAATCAGACATTTAGATGTGGCAGAAATGAAATGTTACTTCATAGCAAAGCCCATCAGAATTGAGACAGAAGCCAGAGATTCTTCATTCTAATAATTTACTAGGATGAAAATGTACAAAGGGAAGGATAAAATGTCTTTTGATTCCAGATGCAGCAGAAGAGAAGCAGTGTTTATAAATACCTACTATGGGCAAGGTGCAGAGCAGAAGCTATTTGATGTAATCTTTCCACTGGTCTTCAGAGATAAATGTTCATACTTTCATTTCCAAAATAAAAAAATAGGTCAGCAAGGTGGAAATTTACATAAGGTGATAGAACTCATTAGGGATCAATATAGAAACTCAGACTGTTCTTTTCTGACTATACTATGTTTTCTTTCAGAGTGAGTTGGCCCAGAAGATCCACACAGAATACCCCAAACAAATGTTTCTAGTTAGGTGTGAACTCCAGCTTTCCGTTATCCCTGCAGCTGACTGGCTCCTGCTGTCCCTGAGAACCGGCTTCACCTCACCACCCCGTTTCTCCTCTTTTTTGAGAGCTGAGTTGCGCCCACAGTTTACTAACAGTGTGGGAGTTTTTCCATGTCTTCTTTCTCTCCTCTACCTTCACATGAGAAAAACATATTTTCTCCTGGAGAGAAGAGGTAGCTTTGTCACTCTGGTCCTATTCCAGAACCACCAGATTGCAGACATGAAAAGCATGAGCTCCTAAAGATCCCACGTGCTGTGATGCGTAGCTCTTATCCCCGCAGCCTCAGAGTGACTGGGAGAGAAAGCCACTGCTCAGGAAGAATCCAGGCAGCAGGAGCCTGTCACTGACTTGACTTAGCAACATGCTGAGGCCTTCTCTGTCTGGGGTCACCCCCACATGGAGCCATTCCTCTTGTCCTTCTTTATAAGCAGAAATGTCAAGGATGGACAGAAGGCATCCTCCATACTTTTCTGCTGGTGGCAAGGTTAGAATTTCTCTTTCTCAACTTTTAGAAAATGCCAGACCCTGGTCACATCTGCCAAGCTGGCAGATGTGGTTCTTCCTGGTCCAAGCTGGGGTTCAGTAATGGATGCAGAACATCAACTTATCTTTTCTGGATACCTTGAGTCAGGCGTTGGCACAAGGCAGCATCACCAACAAATAGGCATTTTGGTGCCATTTGTGAAAATTAACTTCCCTAATTAACTTACTCATACAAATGCATTCAGGATGAAGACATTAGGATGATTACCTAGAAAATTACTACCTTGGTAGGGTCCCCTGTGCCCCCTTTTGCCTCTGAAATGTGCCAAGAACAAAATTGCTCTGACGACATTGTCAGATCTCTGAGAGCAAATAACTGATGAATGAAAGAATGATGCCACGTGTTGGCAACTCTAATCCTAATTTTAGCTCATGGACTGTGCTCAGCATGAGGTGGCCAAGAAATGATTTTCTCCATCCAGAAGGGAGCACTGGTGAGCATCAAAATTACTTCTTGGTGCGAATTCAAGCACCTTCTCAAGCACCAGGCTACACAGCAATTATGGCTTAATGAGTTTTACATCAATTAGGACAGCTAGAAGGGTACTCTGGGGGGGACCAGTAGGAGGCCTACATCTCAGAAACAAGAGGTTCTGAAATTCCATGTGTTTACCCAGCCTACAAGTGCAACTTTATTATTATTTTTTTTTATGAGCCTGAATATGTCCATGGAGAGCCTTGTAATATGAAACATTTTCAGCCCTAGGGAATTTTACTTCCTCTCTTTGCAATTCCCTATGCATAAGTAAGTGTTAGTCATTCTTATCAGATCAGAAATTTCTGGAAAATTTTCTTTTTTCTGGCGTTTTATTTCATTTTATTATATTATAGGAGTCAGTTACTCAAAATAAAATGCATACATTTTCCAAATGTTCTATGTTCTTTGTCTGGTCAGGCATGAAGAGAAGTCAGAAAATTCAGGGTAGAGTTCAAGGTTATGGGTACACAAGGGTAATGGTATGTACTTCCTCCAAAAACTGAAGGGAATTTAAAGTATTCTGAGAGTTTAAATGATTGATTTCCAACCCTGCTACACATTAGATTCATCTAGCAAGGTATTTTTTTTTCTTTTTTTTTAACTTTCAATGCCTGAGTCCCACTTCAGACGAGTTAAGTTGGTATCTCTGGGAGATGGGGTCAAGATATCCCCAAAGTTTCCCAGATGATTTTAACGTCAGTCAGAGTTGAGAACAATCCATTGATTTTCATAAATATATACTCATCATTTATTATATGCTAGGCATTTTTCTAGAAGCTGGAAATGTAGCAGTGAACAAATCAGACAAAAATCCCTGCCTTCACAGAGCAAATATGCTAGTGGATTTTCACTGACAACACAAGATTAATAAATAAATAGCATTCATGGTATATAAGTTAATGATTAGTGCTAAAGAGAAAAATAAATCAAGGAAGGAGGACATCACTTTTATGATGGGGGAGGTTTGGCAATATTATGAGACATCAGGGGAGGACTCATGAGAAGGTGACGTTTACATGAGGATCTGAAAGAGGTAGGGAAAATGTCTCCAGGCAGAGGGAAGAGCAAATGCTAGGTCTTGAGGTAGGAGCATATTGATCCCAAGAAAAGCCAGGGGGCTAACATAGAGTATATATACACTGTTTGTCTAAACTACTAAAATCCGCACTCTAGGTAGAAGATGAACTATTTGTAGAAATAAACCAAAAGACTGTATATAAATGTGTGACTAAAGACTTTGAGAATACTTTGAACCCAACCCAGCATGATCTGCTGCAATGTTAAGGATGCAGGCATGGATATGATAGTAATTTGATAAACTGATATAGAATGAATTCCAGTGTGGCCTGTTTGATGAAAGGAGGTAGGAAGACAAGGTAGATCAATCTAGAGAACAAAATAAGGCAGGGGAAGCAAGAGTGAGAGCAGTCCTCTGTGCATGGATAGGAGCTGAAGTAGGGTGGAGGGATGTCCATGGGTTGTGGCAGGTCACGATAGGCACGCATTAAACCCTGGAATACATAACTGACAATCATCCTTCTCATTCAGTGTTCTCCAAGCTAACTAAAAAAGATAAGCCTTCTAATATGTCTAGCTTACAGGGAATGGCAGTGTTGATCAGCCAAGGTGAATGTGTAGCCCACCTGTATCTTATTTCTTATGATAAGTTAAGACATTACAATTGGGATTCTAGATATTGGTCTAAGTGACCTTTGTATAAGCCACTATCCCTGAGTCAGATTATTCCAGAGTTAAATACTGAGAAGGTAAGGCCCCTGAACCTGTGAATTTTGGACAGTCAAGTTTGGACAATGCAAATGTCCCTTTGTGTGACTCTGAAGCTCTTGGCCTATTTCTCTAACAGCTGACTTTGCATTGCCATGTGACATTCACCTTTTACATCCAACAACACTCCATTCAGTCCCTATCTTGCTTGGCAGCTGTTTTTTCACAGTACAAATGAAAACAATACCTAATCGCTTATCTGTCTCTTACAGGTAGTGTGAAAATCAGATCTGATAACATATGTGAAAGTTATTTTAAATGCTAAAATGGTGTGTAAAATATAGCATTATTTTTATTAATAAAGATAAGACTCTATCTAGGTAAACTGAGAGTCAGAAATCTGTTAAAGCCATGTTGTCTTTACCATATACAGACTGGATTCAATGTTTCTTGTAGGTAAGCATAATTTTATTTTAAAACTATGTGTGTAGATACTAGACACATTTACAAAGTCTGGAAAGTTAATATGTCAAAAGAAAGCTACTGGTTATAGTTTGATGATAAGATTTTATTTTTTTCTTTATTTACATAAATGCAGTTATTTTTATTGTTCTTTTCATGCAAGATATAGATACTAATATCTGTTTATTCTAAATATTCAGTAGCACATATTTTGAACGTAAAACAATGAAAGTTACTTTTCAAAGAACCTCATCCGAGGCTTTTATGTAATTGTTGAATAAATGGAGTTTCAGCTGACATTACTGGTAGTCAGCTGGGGGATCAGGGCTATAAATCAGAGTTTTCAGATGTTGGTCAAGAAAAGCCACATCCAAGAATCCTGAAGAGTCAGGCCCATGTGGCCTGGCCTGGCCTTCTGAATGCACTCTTGAACTGAGTAGACCATGGGGCCATTTCAGAGGCTAAGCTTCTGTCTGTCAGAACTCAGAGGTTTCAAAGAGACCTTTTGTGTTTTTTTCTTTTCTTTTGCAAATATCAACCCATCTTCCAAATATAAAAAGAAAAGATGGAATTAAAAATGAGATAGGTAATGTGTCCTCAGACTAGAAAATTAGTGAGGTGGTAAAGTCTTCTTGACTTTAGCTAAGGAATAATTGACAGAAGAACTTGGCTGAGCCAAATAAAACTGGGCATGGAAACTTCTCCTGATATGACAAAGACCAGATGCAAAGGCAGACTGAGCTAATGAGAGAAAAGGAAGAGAATTGATTGGGGCCATTCATCTCTCTCCAAGAACAGCCTCTGAGTCAGTTTCTAGAGCCGTTAGTGTTTAAGTCCACCAGCCAATGAGCCCCAGGAACACTCCTGCAGTCAAACTTCAATTTTACTGTAGCAAGGTAGAAACACACACTGGGAAACTGTGGAGAACCTCAAAAGGAAGAAGTTAGGGAAACATTCCTACAGATTTTCAAGGGACTAGAGTTAATCATACGATGGTCTTGGCAGGGATTAGTTAGAATTCATAAATTATGGAGTTGCTTGCTAAGTGGTCTAATCTTTAGAACATCTGAGTGTGTGCAGGGTTACTGTAAGGTCAGCTTTTCTGTAGTCACATACAACGTCTGGGTCACAATAGGCTGATGTTAAAAAACAGAATTTGAGTATATGTAGTTTTCTTCCATATTTATGATTTGGTGCAGTTGATCTGTTTTATGAATTACAGTATAGTTCTGCAAATTGTGTCTTCTGTTTCAGTTCTGTTGGGTGAACATATTTCATGGAAAAAACAGGAGTTAGGTACTGGAACATCCAGTATTTGCTAAGGGATAATACTTATAAGTATTGTACATATCCTTTTCTTCATGCATTTTGCTCTTTTCCAATGGTCTTTATTAAACAAACTGTTTTCCATAAGGAGCCAATCAATAAGCTCCAGAAAATGTTTCCAGGTGTTAAAGTAGGGCTCTCTTCTCATTTCTTTATTTTTTATAGAAGTCAGATGCTGAACAAACCTCCCCACTTTTTGTCATCCGCACAACCAGCTACATACTAGTTGGACTTTGTCCCTCTTTCCCGTAGATGCTGAGAAGCATAATATAGCCAGCCATCTTACAGACGCCTGGTGGAGACTCTTTACCAAACGATCCTAAGACTTCCTGGTCTGAGTCCATTTTTACTTCCAGGAGACATGCTCTTTATGAATAAATCACTCTATCTTTTATCATCAGCGGCATGCCATTCTTTTATTAAATATTTTACCCCTTGGATGAGAAAGCATGACCCATGAAATTGACCCTGTGTATATTTTTGGTTGCCTTTTCCAGAGTTGGCATGGGATGTGTCAGGGTTTGAGCTACTCCATATTCCTCCAGGCTGTCCATTTCATGCAAAACGTGAAGATACAGCAGGCATTTCTGCAGCTGTCTCTTAGATCTTTCTTTAGCCTAAGAAATACCCCAGGGACATAAAGGGTAATGTGGAAACCCATTTTGGTCTGGGTAAATAGATAAAAAAATAAGAACTTGCCCTAAGGCTCAGACTGGAACCAAAATTAGGGGCTAGAACACACACTGACTCTCTGATTCCCATTTTATTTTTAACCGTCTCAATTCGGGTGTTATACTCTACCTCTTCCTTTTCTCTCTTTAATACAATCAATGAGAATCATCCTACAGTAAGAAATCATTACAGAGCCACAAGTAGTTACCCTTTTTGCAAATCCTAATAAGTCACCTACAAATGGGAACTGAGGATGAGACGTAGGAGGAGGGAGAAAGTTTAAACATGGCTATGGCCATTGGCCTTTTGGGTAAGGTGTCTTTCCTGACCTCAGCAGACTTTTCTTGAGTTATATCCCTTGCAACATATTCATTCACTACAGAAAGATGGCAGGTTGCAAGTGGAAACGTATTCCTCATTAGATTTCTTCTCCTTTTTTTTTCATAATTCTTTCTGGGGAAAAATAATTCCCTTCAAATCCCTTTCATGTTGGTGGTTGTTTAAGCGTAGGAAATAAAATTAGGAGAAATGAAAGAAAGCACCCCAGCAGCAACCCATATTCTTGATTTTGAACATGCTTAGAGCAGGCCAAAGTGCCCAGAAAAATCACAGTGCCATCAGACTGCTGGGCTGAGAGCACAAGGATTGGTTAGTGTAGGGTGGGTGATTTGAAAAGTAATTTTGAACTCAAAACTTACATTTACTTTCTTCAAATAGCAGCTCCCCAGAGTCACATTACATTGGACATGAATAGAAGGAACCTGTATCTTGTATAAGTAGAACAGGTTGATGCTGAAACATCATCCTAGCATTTAAGAATTGACTCTTTTAGAATAGGATTTCCCCCATGGCTCTGATAGGATTTACAAGACTAAACCATGACTTCCCCTGAGGCTAGCAGCAACCTGGTGTGCAGCGCAATTGAGTGCGGGGTCTCTGGAGAAACGAAATCAAACTGCCGGGCAAACAAGTCATGGTCTTGGCTCACCAAAGCCAATCACAGATACCAGCTCCTTAGGATCAGGTGAAATACTGTTTGTCAGTTCAAGTAAGGGGTGGTGATTTGTGCCTTTTTACCTCCTAGGTGGATTTATTGAAGACAATTTTGAACATGACATGAATGTAGGGCACTCTCAGTGCTTATACACGTTGCTCCTGCCCAGAATGCCCCTTTTCCCATATCTGTTAAACAAATTCCTCCTGCTCAAACATCACTTTCTCTGTCAAGCACATTAAGCCCTCCTCAAAGGTCTGCCTCACTTTGGCTAAATGGACTGTGTGCTTCTTCAGAGATGTTGTTTTAGGCCTCTTTATAACATAGTCCTAACACAATGCCTGGCTCCTAGGTACTTTACAAGATTGACTGCATCTCTGTTCCTTTTTGAAATATTTCCAGTTTGCCTTCTGAAAAGTGATCCTGCGAAAGAGATTTCATATAAAGCCCATTCTGCCCTGGCTCTTAAGCAACAACTGGGAAGTCTTTTCCTTCATAGAAGTTCAAGTTAGGAAATTTCACCTTGCACTTTACCCTTCTAAAGCTACTTGTTGGAGAAAGGACTACTTCAAGTCATTCGTGAAAGAAAAGATGCGGGGCTGGCCTCGATGATCTCTCATTGACCTCTTCACCCTCAGCATGCCCAGCTCTTAAAAGGAAACTGTGATGTAGGTAAGAGGATACTTGAGTTGGAAGCCTGAGGCCTAAAGTCCTCTGCCCAGATTTGCCATTAATTAGCTGAGTTATTTGGTTAAGTTGCTCCTTCTCTGGGGCTCGGGTTCATCATCTATGCCTGAGAGGCTTGAGTTCAATGATGTCCAAATACTACTTCCAACTCCAACAATAGTCTTACAATGTTAGGAGTCTCCATATCTATGAAACACCAGAGTTAACAATCCAATTAATGCCTGTTCTTAGCAGATGAATTCCCCACCCCCTATTGTTTAGGAATTTTTTCATCATTAAAATAATTGTGTGGGAGTGGGAGGTTGTTTATATTCTTTTGACCTTTCTGCTCTCCTCTGCTATAATGAAACTCTGCACTGCCATTTGGTGACTAGGCTTCTGAGGCATTCTCTCATGTGCAGTTGTTACACAGATGTAGAATGGAAAGGGCACTGGAATAGAAGTCAGGCAATCTAAGGTCGTGCCCAGCTCTTGACACTAACTAGCTCTGTGGCCTTGGGCTTGTCATGTCCCCTCTTGGGGTCTCCATTTCCTCACCTGTTAATTGGGGTGTCTGAACCGTATGATCTTTATAGTTCTTCAACTCTTCTTGCATTCTATGAATTCTAACAATGACATCTCTCCCTAGAGAGTGAAGGCTGAATGGAGACCTTGTGTCATACTACTCCAAATGCCACACAATTAATTATGGAATTCCAGCAATCAACTCCCCGCCCCCGCTCTCTACCCCCTGCCTGCCTGCATTAATGGCATTTTCAGAGACTTCTGTCTAGAAGAAAACGTCGGTCCCAGACTAATTGGCATCTTTCCATCAATGTCAAAGGGAGCCCAAAGGGTCTCTTTGCTTAGAACTCTCTTAATCCTCCTATGCGAGGCGGGGATGGGATGTGCCTTCAGCTTCTGACCCTCTTCTGATATCTATCAGTCTATCCTGACTGTATTGTCTGTGGTTTCTGTGTCATCTGGATGTGTGCTCATTTGAGAAATCTCATAAAAGAGAATGGCTTTCTATGCTGTGTGATATTTGTGAATGTACTAGGCCAACTTGAAACCATCTGCTGAGAAAGATTAAAATTCAAGAAGGAAAACAAAAGAAGGTACTCTTTCCTATTTGTTCCCATATTATGTATGGTTTAAGAGCACACATTCTGGAGGACAACTGCCTTGCTTTGAATCTTTATTTGCTACTGAGTCAGCCATATGGCAGACAGAAATCTGCTTTCTCTGGTTCTGTTTCCTTATCTGTAAAATGGGGTTCGTAAATAAAAGTATCAACCTCATTTAATTTTCATTTAATTTAAGATTAAGTGAAATGATGCATGTTAATTGGTGTAGTGTTTAACGTGATAGTCTTTAATATCAAAATTATGATATTTAACATTATTTTTGGCCAACCAACATTTGCAATGTCTCCTTTCAACTGGCCAACTAGTCATTTATTTTTTATTTTTTATTTTTTGAGACGGAGTCTCACTCTGTAGGCCAGGCTGGAGTGCAGTGGCACAATCTTGGCTCACTGCAACTTCCGGCTCCTGGTCCCGGTTCAAGCAATTCTCTTGCCTCAGCCTCCTGAGTAGCTGAGATTATAAGCATGCACCACCATGTCCAGTTATTTTTTGTATTTTTTGTAGAGACGGGGTTTCACCATGTTGGCCAGGCTGGCCTTGAACTCCTGACCTTGTGATCTGCCTGCCTCGGCCTGCCAAACTGCTGGGATTACGGGTGTGAGCCACCGTGCCCTGCCCAACCCAGTCATTTTTTAGGAGCTCAGCAGCAGTTCACTTCTACCCACCCACTTTGTCATGACTTCTATAAGATCCTACTGTTCTTGAATGATTATTTAGCAAAGTGCTTTTCTATTGGGGAAACCCTCTTCTCAACACTTCCTCACCACTCTGGGATGCCCTAACTCCTGACCTGAGCAATCAAGGAGCTCAGAGCTACCTTTGCAACAGAAAAGACACTTAACTTCAGAAGAGCACTGCTTTAATCATTACTTCTTATGTGCCCTCAGTAAGCATGAGGTCCATAATCTATCCATCCACAACCAAGGCATCTTTTTCTCTCAAAAGAGGGAGAAATGTCCCTCATTTTTACAACTTGCTGAATAGAGGTCTAGTCTTGTGATAATCACTCCGTTACAAATTCCATTTTCTTCACTCCTTATTCCCTTCCTTTAACACCAACAGCTGGGACTCTATAGCATGCAGAAAACAGAATTAAAACTTTCTCATGGGGAGGGGAAATTAGAAGCAATTCGCTTAATGCGTTTTATCGATTGTACAGCACATTTACTCCATGGGTTCAAGATACTATGTATCCGTTCTCTTGAAGGCAAGTCCAAATCACTTATGGCATCTTTATAGAAATTCAAAATTGAATGGAAATATGACTATAAGGCCATCAGCTAAAAAGCATTGGCTCCTCATGAGGGATTCTGCTTTGTTTCCCTCTCTTTCTCTCATCTGTATCATCTTTCATGGCAGTGTCCTTGAAGATGTCTCCCTTGGGCCTTCTCTACGACAGCCCTTGGAAGGCCAGCTTTGGTAAGAGGCAGTAAAAATGTCCAGATTGTAGAACTAAATTTAACAAGATACCTGATATTGGGAATGCATAACCGTGAATAAGCGAGCAATCATTTATACAACCAATTGTACCGCATATAAAAGTTGCCTGTATTTGTAAAAATCAAAACATATGTTTAACGGTACTCAAATTATGTAAACAGTCTGTGTCTGGTTCCCATTAAAGGTACAGAATGAGCACTGAGGCAGCAACTTGAAAGCCAGGCTGAACAATTCTGCTGATTATCTGTGAATGGTATCTGGAGGAAAAATGCAAATTATAATCAAGGTGAGGAGAGCCACGTTGTATCTACAAATTTGGAACCGGGTGTCATTTCTGAGGACACGTATGAAGCCAGAAATCAGAAGGATGGGAATCTGACGGGATGTGGTTGGAGCAAGTGGCTCAAACCTGAGGTTATACACCACGGTGGGATGACAAAGGTACACTTTCATGCAATCCAGTTGCATGCGCGGTCTGGGAGTTCCTCTAACCTGAACTCTACGCTTTCTTATTCCAGAAGAGAATACTCATGAGTGTATTAATGGTGACTATAGACACTCTTAGAAATTAATTTGTTGGGGGCCAAGAATGGACCTAGAGGGACTAGAATAAGAGGGGGAGGGGCAGATGATGGAGGTCTAGAGAGATTATCACTTCGTAAAAACTAATTCTGTTTTCCTGCCTATTCCTAATACTGTGCTGTAAGACTAGCAGCTGGGCCCATGCTGTATGCAGCTGAGAAATTAAGACTTTCTCATAGGAGGAAGAAAACTAAAAGCAATTTATTTAATGCATTTTATTGATTATATGGCTCATATACTTCTTGAGTTCAAGATAGCACATGTCCATTCTCCTGACGGCAAGTTCAAATCATCCTTGGCATCTTTAGAGTATCTTTCTCTTCTGTAGCAGAGAGTAAAGGAAAGGATGGGGAGACAGAGAATGTGTGTGCATGTGTGTATGAGTGTGTGTGTGTGTGTGTGTGTGTAAGGGGAGAGTGGAAAGGATAAAGAGAAAGAGAGACAGTGAGGGAAGGAAGAAGCCTAGGAGAAAAAATACTTAGGAACTGAAAAGAATTAGTACTTTAAGGGAAGTGCTAGATCTTGGAAAGTAGAGATTGCCAGTGTAATGCAGTCTTTAGGAAAGAGGTTTAGGTGGAGATTTCAGGATATACCATAAGGAAGAATAGTCCTTTGAAAAATTTTGGATATCGTGGTGCCTGATACCAAAAAAGCAGCTTCCGAAGGGTCTTATTTTAAACACAAAAAAAGAATGCTGTGAAAAGAGGTTGTGGCTAGCTTATGGGTGACCAGCAGCCCAAAGAAGACAAAATAGACTTTTCAGGCTAGGAAGGAACTGAATGCTTTACATGCAGCATAGACTTCAAACCTGTTGAACTTAGCAGAGCTTGGACTCCAGACTCTTAATGCTGTAAAAGAGAAACTCCTTGTCCTACACAGGAAGGATTTAGAGGGGGATTTGCATTCCCTTCAGTAGGAGAGGGGAACACTGAAAAGAATTAAAAGGAGAGAGGATGGGCTCCTTGGTGTGTTGGTAGAGTTGGTCTGCACAGAAGGCAAAGATTGTTTTGCTCCCAGGGGACCCTGGATTTGAGACTCTGAGTCTCCCTCAAAGGCAGAAGTTGGTTTCACTGGCCAATGTGGAGAGCTTCATTTTCTATTCTCTGTACCTTCAACTGTTGGTAATTTACAGGGGCAACGCCTTAGATCCTCCTTGGCCAGAAGTCTCTGGGTACCTAAAACCAATTACAACTCTTCACTCCTGTTATAGATTTAAAAATGTAACTGGGATAATGTCAAACAGCATCGAGAAAAGGCTTTGGGGCTCAAATAAAGTGGCAGTGACCTCTTTACCCTCAATTTTCCCCGGATGTCAGGACACCCTTCACAGGGTGAAGGAGTATATAAATTTAATCTGGTTGTTCACAGCAGGGCCAAATGGGGGAACCCATCGGTTGTCACTCTGGGCAGTGACAAGCTCACAGCCCTGTCAGTGATGGGCAATGAAGCACAAACTGCCATTAGATACATCCATGTCACCTGAGGAAGAAGAAAAGTGGAAGGAGGAACCCTCACAGAACTACCTTTGTCAGGATGGTTTGCACAGACCTTGTGGAGGAATGAGCTCTTTCTGAGTCAGTAAAGAAAATCTGCTCCTAAGGCAGTTGATGGATTCCTATCCAATCACCTTTTTAGGAATGTTGGAAACTGGTAGCTCTGATTCTACTGTGTCTCTCTCTCTCTCTGTAGATCTGACAACACACGTTTGCCTGTAGAGAGGCTGTCGTGTTTTCTTGTTATCCAAAGCACAGTCCTCAAATCAGCAGCCTCCATATCACCTGGGGCTTGTTAGAAATGCAGAATATCAGGCCCCACCTTGGACCTCGAGAATCACAGACCGTATTTTCACAAGATTTCCAGATGATTTTATGCCCATTAGTCGTATATGATTCTCTAAATATGCAGTTTTACAGGAGAAAAAGTCCATAGATGTTGCTGCTATCACTTACAAAAACAGCAGCAACTTTGCTTTATATATTTTCAAATATGAACTTTTTCAGTCAATTCAGCTGAACGGTATTACCTAAGAGAAGAACATCAACTCCCTCCACCTCCCAGTTGTAGTTTCCCAGGGAAACCAAACATAAATCTAATAGAAAGGAAATGCAAGGAACATTCAATTTCTTTTATGCTTGATACCTGATTCCTTCCAGATTCAGGATCAGTGTTATTTCCAGGGCTCAACTGAATTGTTTGAGCATAGGAATGTGTATGCGTGTGTGTGTGTGCTGCCCACATAAAGCTGAGCATTCTACCCAGTGTTAGGTGATTTTTTGATATGGTAACATGCTTCATCTCTCTGTAGCATCCCCTTCCTTTCAGTTCTTGAAAAAATTATGGTGCTCTTTGCCACAGGCACATGCTCTGTGAAAAGACAGAGCAAATTCTAATGAATTAGAAGAAGAGAGCCAAACTATCTAGTTAAAGTTGCCTTAACCTCTCTGTGCTCATCACCACCTGTTTGTGCCTATTCTCACCAACCCTTCTGCAGCCATCCCTGCCTCACTCCCTGTCTGACCGCCTACTCCAAGGGAGGATTTTGAAATGCCAAGAGGCAGAGACAAGAGCATTGCCCTATCCTCTTTCTTTGTCCACAAGAAGCTGGTACAGCAGGGAGCAGGACCCATGGGCAGATCTGGTGAAAAGGCATTGTAGAATGCAGAGGCTCACAAGCACTGGAGAAAAACACAGAGCGGAGGAGCTCATCCGAAGTTAAATGTGTGTGCTCCTTTCCCTTTTTTCCACCTTGCTGATCTCCCACCTTCTTAGCCATCAAGATCCCATGTGTGGAATAGTTGCTTCATTTCTTCCTCTAGTCACATTCTAACCATGATCAAAGCCCTGTCTGAGATTCATTGCATGTATTCTTTCAAATATTAACTGAACTCTAGTGGGGTGCTAGCTTCTGTCTTAGTTCTCCCAAATACATAGACAAATAAGACAGAATCCTGACAATTTGCATCTCAGTGTAGAATAATGAAATGAGTGTGGGCTTTATGACCAAAGTGGGCTCGATGTGAATTCCAACTTTGACGTTTTCTGGTGGTTTTGAAGATACACGGGCAAGTTTGTTGAACTCTACAAGCCTCATTGTTTCTGGGCAACAATCCTTCTCTTAAAACTGAGATTATAAACACCTTTGATGTAATGACCAGGACACAGGCTTCTTATGTCTTGCATCTAATCAGGAGTTAAATGTAAATATTGCTACTTTATAAATACTGACTAAACTGAATTTTGGATATAATTTAAAAATCAATATTATATAGAACAATGTGAGTCCTAGTTGTGTTATCAAGTATCTGCAACTCCTTGGAGAAATCATTTAACTTCAGAATTTTTTTACATATAAGAAGGAGAAATTGGGAAATTTAAAACAAGCCTTCTGGAAGCCTAACATGATTTTCCTGTAGGATTCCAAACTTCTGCAAAACACTATGTTACTCTTCTACAACAAATGCTATATTCATAATTTACAAAGACGTGCTTAGATATGTGTAAGTATGTGTATATACATATATGTATACATGTGTCAATAATAGATGTATTATTTTCAGTCATTTTCCGTATGAAGTTGTAAGTTCCTAAAATATTTCAGTAAATTAAAGACACAATATGTCTCAGAGTGAAGAAGCCTTTAAACCTGTTTACTGGAGAATTTTCTAAGCTTATTTTATCCCCTCCCTTTTTATGGATAATGTCTGTTCATATCTCCAACTGATATCTCCTCGACTAGTCCCTATTCCTTGTTTGACTCTGGGGATGGCTCCTACTTGATGATTATGGAGATTCACAGAAGGAAAACACTGTTTTTTCAGCATATTGAAATTATAGTTGCAGTAAACCATTGACTTTCTATATTTTTAAATCTCAGTTTTGACTACTTGTAAATGATCTCCAAATTCCATGTTATTAGTAATTTTTAATTTGGGCTCAACCCCCATTGTGTAACATGTAAAATGATTAATGAGCAGGGTGGAGTCACTACAGCTAATGGCCAAGCGCAGCTGACTCCTGTGGATCATTTAGATGTGCTGTTTTCCACTCACTGTCACGACCAGCAACTCCTGATGTTGGCATATTTGCTACATCGTGGATTCATGATGATCTTCTACCACAATCCTCAAGAACATCAGGAGTTAAATTACATATTGTTGCCTTTGGATGCAGGCTCCTATTTTAGGCCACTGTTTCCCACACTAAAGGTAGAGCATCACTCTTCTCCTCTAGTCATTGGTACTTTGTTAAGAGGAATGTGGCAGGTAATCGACAGACCCTTGCAATCTCATTGATAATATTCCAACTCTACTAAAATGTGAGACATACCAGTGAAATATGCAGTAGTTTTTGAAATCCTGACATTAGTCAGCAAAGTCTAACACTTTTCCTTTTAGAAATGACCTAATCACAGGAAGCTGTGCCACCTCTATTTCTAATGCCAAAACTCATACTGGCATCTCTCTCAAGGTAAGTGTCTTACAGTGCAATGGAATTGTTTCCCAAGGGCTTCTGATCTCAGGCCTGAATTTTGAGGGAGAAAAAATTAAAGGCAGTTTTTGGAAGCAAAGCCTGTTTCAGAGACTGGAATGAGACTATTGGTTTACATCTCCAACTGATATCTCCTCAACTAGTCCCTGTTCCCCGTTTGACCCTGGGGATGGTTCCTAGTTGATGATTATGGAGATTCACAGAAAGAAAACACTGTTTCTCAATTTAAATGATATGGGCCTGGTTGGAGGCAAAGACTGTTTATTGGCCTCCACTGTTTAGCAACTAATGAAATTAATTTTTTAAGAATAGTTACAAATGAAATACTGCACTTAGTCTACAGTGTCCTGGCTCACTAGGATATTCAATGAGCCAGATTTCGAGCTATGGAATTTCCCCAAGAGATTGTTCTTGGGGAAGCCAGAGCAGATGATACAAAGATTAAGGACTTCTAAGCAGAAACACTGCAATATCATGTCTACAGTGATTTTATTGTCTATGTATTAGAGACAGGAAACATGTGGCTGGCAGTCTGCAACAAGTCCTCTTATTTTCAGCACAGGAAATTATAATGTTTGAACTTGAATGCCATGTAAAATTAAGACTGAAAGACAGAATTCATGGCAAGTCAATTATTGATATTTAACTGAAGAAAGAAAGTCATGGCCATCAGGGCTCAATAAGTCTTACAAGCTATCGTCCAGCCCTTGCAGCTTCTTTGGTCACCAGAAAAATGACAGAGGGCTGACTAATAGTGACTTCAGCTTGCAGAGATTGTTTCATCCATCATAGCTGTGATTCTAGTTTCTCTTTATAATATTATTGATGATCAGTTGGTGGTATTGCTCATGATGGATGAAGCCCAAAAGGGCTAGCAGAGAATTCTGTGAGCCCAGATAACATAGAAATGAGAAGTTAGGTAGATAGAAGAGTTCCAAAATCATTAGATTTTCAACCCTTTTGGATAAACAGAGAACTGAGATAGAACTAGTTGAAGCTGGACACAGATATGGCTGCTTTATTGGTAATATATTTTTTTTTCCTTAGTGGCAATGAGACTGCAGGCAACAACAACAACAACAAAAGGAAATCTAAAAAACCAGACATGAGGACAGGCGTGGTGGCTGTAATTACAGATTACATCTGTAATCCCAGCACTTTGGGAGGCCAAGGTGGGAGGATCACAAGTCAGGAGTTCAAGACCAGCCTGGCCAAGATAGTGAAACCCTGTCTCTATTAAAAGTACAAAAAAATTAGCCAGGTTTGGTGGCGGGTGCCTGTAATCTCAGCTACTCAGGAGGCTGAGACGGAGAATTGCTTGAACCTGGGAGGCAGAGGTTGCAGTGAGCCGAGATGGCACCACTGCACTCCAGACTGGGTGGCAGAGTGAGACTCTGTCTCAAAATAATAATAATAATAATAATAATAATACAAAAGTCTTGCTTCCTGAGAGGAGGACCATGGCCCTTGGCTTTGCATTCTGTTGGTCATAGTCAAAGAACCATCCTGATTCAGTGAGAGAGGGGACTACATATGGGTTTGGATGTCAGGGGTGTGGTTCATTGGGCATCTTTAGAGAAGAGCTATCACAATGATCTTGATCACCTATTCAGAGATATGCCTATTACTACTTTAAAAAGAGTGGGAAAGAGAAAAACTTCCTTTTTCTATATAGATTTGAGACTGTACTGGACTATAAATTTCAAGATACTATTGAGGCTAATTGTTCAGTTTTGAAAAGTGAAAGGATCTGAGACTGTCTTATAATTATACTACTTTTTCTTTTTTGCTCGGCTCACTGCAAGCTCCGCCTCCCGGGTTCACGCCATTCTCCTGCCTCAGTCTCCCGAGTAGCTGGGACTACAGGCACCCGCCACCACGCCTGGCTAATTTTTGTATTTTTAGTAGAGACGGGGTTTCACCGTGTTAGCCAGGATGGTCTCAATCTCCTAACTTCGTGATCCGCCCACCTTGGCTTCCCAGAGTGCTGGGATTACCGGAGTGAGTCACTGCGCCCAGCTGAGAAATGCACTTCTATTGAAACATTGTGTTCCTCAGCAAGCAGAAAGAGTCTCATTACTGTGGATGGAAATTAGAATTTCTGTAAAGGGAGAGTAGACCATTATTTTAGGACAAAGGCAATCCTGTTAGTCGAGGAAGAAGGAAGCACTCTGCTAGTTGGAGGCATCTAGGAAATTGGCCAATCTGTAAGAATATTATGGGGTGCGCTCTGACAGCCTTCAAGTCTTGTAGCCAGTAGTCAAGAAGTAAGTCAGTCACTCTTTAGAGTGCAGTAATTTCCTTCCATCACTTCTCAAATCTTTGGGAATCTCATTAGAAGTGTAGTTGGGCCTCCGCTTTGCTGTGGGAATTAAGGGAGCATAATACTTCCACCCTCGTCTGCAAGGACAATGTGATCATATAAGTCACATCCCAAGCTACAGTAGTGTCCTGATATTGAAGAACTCAACTGACCAATGCAGAGGCAGTAACAGACACTGATGCAGCGGTGAGATGAGCCACCTCTGCCTGGTCAATTTTCTCAGAAATACCAGAGGAAGAGGAGTCACCAAAGATGACAAGAGTGGCTAAGTCATTGTAATTTGGTTAGTAGCAAATGTAACTTAACTTTATACTCAAATACGGTAAGGCTTGTGCATGCTTCTTATGCATGGCTGCAATTATCATGGAAAAACACTGAGGGGGTGAAGTCAGGTTGGAGATCATGCCAGAGAACGTTAGACAATAGACAGAGTAAAACAGGAATAATTTTCTCAAGAGTGGCCCAGAGGCTCCATAGAATTTATGTACATGACAATGATTTCAAAATGCCACTGTGTGTGTGTGTACCTGTGTGTGTGCATATTTATGGACAATTTATGGACAACTTTAACAAAAGTTTAATAAAAGATAACTTTAACAAAAAACTTTAACAAAAGACAACTTTAACAAAATCTGTTGCCTTACTGAGGACAGAAGACAGAAAACAATTTAAACTTTTTTGATGAGAGAGGGTCATGAACACACACACCAGTTAAATGTGCTGTGCCTTAGTGTAGAGATTTCTTAGAATTATTTTAGTGGTAGAGGACATAGCTTATCTTCTTCCTTAATTTCCCCCAAATTCACTTGTATATCCAGTAACTTTTGGTTATTCTTTCAGTGTTTCCCTTACTCTTTTCAGATGTCATTTCATAATGCATTGGCTTCTGGGAGCCTACCACTCTCCAAACTTAACTACTTTACATCTGTTGTAGATGATAGCTTAAAAGAAATCACATATTGTTGGAGCAAATCAAATTTGAAATGCTTATTATATGATTTTTAAGTCAATCCTCCTGAAGATGGTCCAATGTCTCTCCCATAAAGTTCATACATTTTATAACTCTTTTTGTGTATGTTTTCTGCTATGTCTAGGTTAACAGCTATATTCTGGCTATTTTTGGTTGCTAGAAAGCTGACCACTGTGGGGCGGTAGCGGGGGCTCACACCTGTAATCCCAGCACTTTGGCAGGCTGAGGCAAGCAGATCACCTGAGGTCAGGAGTTTGAGACCACTCTGGCCAACATGGTGAAACCCTGTGTCTACTAAAAGTACAAAAAATAGTCGAGTGTGATGGCGGGTGCCTGTAATCCCAGCTATTCGGGAGGCTGAGGTAGGAAAATTGCTTGAATCCAGGAGGCAGAGGTTGCAGTGAGCCAAGATCGTGCCATTGCACTCCAGCCTGGGTGACAAGAGTGAAACTCCGTCTCAAGGAAAAAAAAAAAAAAAAAAGGAAGAAAGCTGACCATTGGGTAAATAGGGCATGATTATACTTCATGAATAAGCCTTGGTTATAAAACAATCACATGGCAAACAGGACAACTAAGCATAATGTTTGGGGCTGCCATAGCCGGTTGTCTATTTCATACATCAATATATTCAGTTTATTCCCAGAGCCCCTTTGAGAGACATACTGAACTTTAGTGCAAACCAGAGTTTCCTGAATCATGGGTATGAACTCATGTGTTGAACTACCCTTGTTCCTGACCTCCTGCACATGTCAGCAGAGAAACAGAAATATGAACCGACACGGCAATCAGGAAAACACACACCCCGGCAAAACTTCTGCCAGTGGAGCCTGACCCCCTTTTTCACACCTCTTCTGGCACATGCTGCCGGGACCTGTTAATAGCTTGTATTACAAGAATCCCCAGAGCTGTGTCCAGGTTTAGACTCTTCAGAAGGAGAAGCAAGATTTAAAAACATAGAGGAGGGTGCTGGGCAGCCTGGTGCATTGCTATAACCTGGAGGTTGGTGAGTTAGGAGACAGGTGGATAAATGGGGGAAGACTTCAATAAGCTATGGATCCAGGGTTGGCTTTCCAGGCAAACTGTGTGAGAAGATTTCCTTTGATTTGCTTCCATTTTTTCCTTCATTCCCCTTCTACCCATTTCAGTTATCTCTGACCAGCATGCTTCTCTCCAGGGTTCCCAGACTGTTGCTCTAAGACTCTGTCCTCACCACTCCAGTGACAGTGCCCTGTGGTCTAGCCCCCTAAGGTAGGATGCTTCCAATGACAGTGCCATTTTTTTTTTTTTTTTTTTTTTTTGAGACGGAGTCTCGCTCTGTTGTCTAGGCTGGAGTGCAGTGGCCGGATCTCAGCTCACTGCAAGCTCCGCCTCCCGGGTTCACGCCATTCTCCTGCCTCAGCCTCCCGAGTAGCTGGGACTATAGGCGCCCGCCACCTCGCCCGGCTAGTTTTTTGTATTTTTTAGTAAAGACGGGGTTTCACCGTGTTAGCCAGGATGGTCTCGATCTCCTGACCTCGTGATCCGCCCGTCTCGGCCTCCCAAAGTGCTGGGATTACAGGCGTGAGCCACCGCGCCCGGCCGACAGTGCCATTTTTACAGCAGCTCCTTAAACATGAAAAATATTTCTGTATTTCAAGCACTTACTTTAATGGTTAATTTTCTGGCTAGAACGCACATAGAAGCCCCCCTCCCATCCCACTCTATATAATTACCTACTTCTCACTCCCAGAGCCAAGTGCAACCTGTGATATCCTGCTGGTCGAGTAATGGAGTTGAGTTTCTCTAACCTCAAACAACAACACGACTAAGGTGAATTATAGTTTGGGGCAAAGGTGGCAGGAGAGGTAGGTGGGCATTTGGATTTAATTGGAGTTGAGGCCACCAGCTCTGTAGATAAATGTTTTTTATTCTGAAGTGATTCAATGATTACAGCCAACATTCACATGAAGAAAAGTGCACCTGAGTTCAGGAAGGGGAGTGCTAGGATTATTTTTCAACCCAGTTGGTCTAAATTCTTGCCTCACTCTTCTTGGTTTCTGCAAGCAGATGCTGAGCATGCGTTGAACAAAGGGCTAGGGGTTTCCTGCCAAGCAGCTCCAGAGAGGCATCTACAAACCACAGCATTGAAGACATTTCCCAGAAGGCTTTAGAAGTACAAATCTCTTTAATTAAAATGGGAAAAGCCATAGTGAGCGAGGTGTGAGGAGATTGGCTGAGAGTGGAAGGGGGATGGGAATGAAGGGAAGAAAAGGAGGGAGAAAAAGCAATAAATATTTTACAAGTGTTTTCAAACACTGGCCGTCTAACACCCAGAGGAAAATGCCACTTGATGGATTATATTTTGGGTTAGAAAGTGAGGCTAATTCAATGTAATGAGAGGTGAATGGGACTTCAGGCCCTTATCCAACCACAAGAGACCCCTTACAAAAGAGTCTGCTCTTTCAGTCATTAATTTTTTATGAAGTTTAATAGGCCTGAGCCTAGAGACCTTCTGTGGTGTTGATTAGCTTCATATTTCTCTCATTAATGTAGAATCTGATTAGCTCTTATAAAAAGCATTTCATCTCAGGCGTGTGGCAACCACATTGTTCTGATAGGAATTGCAAGTTGAATTCACCTGAGAAAAGAAACATCTGCAGGGACAAAGGCCCTGACCTCTTGCTGCCACAAATGAGAGGCCTGGGAAGACCAGCTGGCTCCCACATCTCATTGGCTGTGGTAAGAAACTCTCAGCATTTGAACTGGGACAACCTTATTGGAGGCCAGCAGAGCTGGTTCATCACAAAGAGAGCTGACTCCATAGAGTAGGCAGCAGCCACCACATGAATCAGGCTTTGAAGAAAGCAAAAATGCTGTGAGTGACATAGAAAAGGGGGTCATTACAGGGACTAGATTCTGTGCTATCATAGGAGCTGGCTGAGCAGCCTACTGCTGTGTCTGGTGTGGGGTCTGAAGTTGCTCCAGGTCAGCCAGACCAGCAGTCAAAAAGGAAGGTGGGATGTGGACACGCTGGAATTCCTCTCCGTTTTTTACTACCTACAGCCTTGATGTCATGGCTGACCAGTGGAGATGCCCATGCCCTTCACTATGGAAACTTGTACACAATTGACCCAAGACTCAGCGAAATTGAAGAAGAAGATTCAGGTGCTTTTCCAGGAGCTGCCCCATGCTAAAGCAGGTGAACCAACTGACCAGCAGCAACATGGAAGCCGCCACAGTGCCTGACACCCTGCACTATACTTCAGAGGGTCAAAATGGTCACTCCATCTCCGTCTTCCAAATCTCATGATTCTCTGTGGCCAACCCAACCAAGAACCATACAGGGAAGGGAACTCTGGAGACTGTTCTGATGTAGCTGATTTGACATAGCACAGAGCTGCCACAGTCAGTCCTAAGCAATATACACCAAAGAGAATGACTTGATATCAGTGGTAATCTCTGAGATACAGAGAAGAGATAAGTGTCACTCAATGAAGACCCAATTCTTAAGAGATGCTGGGAAAATTTAGGCTGAAAGAATTATGCTTTCAGTAAATATTGTAAGGTACCCATGACTACCCATGCCCAGTGAACTTTACTAAAATAGAAAAAAAAAATTATTTTAGAAACCATACAGTATTTTCCTAGCCCATGAACTCTTTCACTTTACCATACGGTATTTCCCTAGCCCACGAAGTCTTTCACTTTCTTTGATGCCTGTTTCATTTATTCTCCCCTTTATCTCCTCTCCACCCTCAGCTAAGGACTGATTCCTGCTTCACTGAGGAAACTGAAGTAGTCTGAACATACCAGACTCCCACTACCATAACTAGTTTCCTAAGCACATCTGCCCCCATCTACTGCCTTCCATTTGTATATTCATCCTTATTATGAAACCAGCATTACCTCCTGATTCTCTCTCTTGCATACATAAGGCTCCAACAATTTTTCCCATGTCACTTGCATCATTAGTTCTTTTCCCTCTCTACTTGATCATTGTCATCAACTTATAAATAGGCTATTACTACCTCTTCTTGATAAAATAAAACTTTCTTTGCTATACAATATATCCATTGAATCAGTCAGGGCATTTGACTTACAGTTTTCCACCGTCTGGATTTTGTTACAGTATATATATGGTGAAGTTCAACATTTTCTTTGTTCTCTTTTCCTGCAAATTGGCAGCTAGATCTATTGGCTTGATTAGACTTATGTCTGATCCCTTCAACAAGACTCTAGGTGGTGGTGTATTCTTTCATCAGGAGGTATATAATGTCTATTTGTATCTTTTTGGTGATGTAAGCAATACTGATGTTTAAAGTCCAGATGTATGAATTCATAGATACAGAGAGGGAGGGAAAAACCTATAAATTAGAAGACACTTAAAAGACATACTTTTTTTTTTTTTCTTTTTGAGATGGAGTCTCACTCTGTCGCTCAGACTGGAGCACAGTAGCATGATCTTGGCTCACTGCAACCTCCGCCTCTCAGGTTCAAGTGATTCTCCTGCCTCAGCCTCCCGAGTAGCTGGGATTACAGGCATGCGCCACCACGCCCAGCTAAGTTTTGTATTTTTAGTAGAGATGGGGTTTCCCCATGTTGGTCAGGCTGGTCTCAAACTCCTGACCTCAGGTGATCCACCCGCCTTGGCCTCCCAAAGTGCTGGGATTACAGGCGTGAGCCACAGCGCCCAGTCAAAGACATGCATTTGTTTTAAGTGAGCAAAAGTGAACTGTGGTGTCTGGGAATGCGCATTTGACTGATACAACCATAAAGAAACGCAAGGAGGTGGTTACTACAAGATCAGGAAATTGGGTGGGGTTGGGGATTGAAATAGGGATGTGACACATAGAGAGCCTTCTGCACTGGCTGGCATAGTTCTATTTCTTGCTCTGGGTTGTGACTAAAAGAATGTTCACCATATAAGAACTCATTAAGTCATATATTTATTTTCTGGGATTTCTTTATCCCTCTTTTATTTCACAGTAAAATTTACTGTTCTTTCTGTCTCTAGTTCCACAGTGCCCATTCTCTATTAAACTAAATCAAATCAGCTTTCGCCCCCACCACTTCCATGAAATTGCTCTTGTGTAAGTCATCGATTGCTTCCAATTGCTAAATTCATGGCCAAGTTTCAAGCCTCATTTTGCCTGCCCAGCTTGTGACATAGGTGCTCAATCCCTCTTGCTTAAAATACTTTCTTCACTGGGCTCCTGTAGCACCATACTCGCTCGTTTTTTTAGTCTCCTTTTCTGATTCATTTTCTTCTCCATCACTTTACAAAGTTAAAATACCCAAAGCTTCAGTGTTTGGCTCCTTCTCTTCTCTACTGACATGCAATCCCTTGGAAATCTTATCCAAGATTACCAAAATTACCATCCCAATGACTTTAAATAATATCTACATACTGACAGTCCCCAAATGTGTGTCTCTTCATCTTAGAACTTCAGACTAGAATACCCAATACCCTACCCAACATCTTTACACGGGTGCCTAATAGAATCTTGGGTTTACCAGGTACCCAAGCAAACTTCTTATTTTCCCCTCCAAGACAGTTGCATCTCCAGTCTTTTTCATGGCTCAGTTAATGACATCCCCATGCTTCTAGCTGCTTAGGAAAAAACAATTAGAGTCATCATCGACTTCTCTCTTTTTCTATTATTGGTCTTTCAATCTCTAAGCAAGTCCTGTTAGCACCATCTTCAGAAAGCGTCTATCATCCAACTGCTTCTTTCCTCTCTTACAGCTACGGCCTGGATTCAAATCACAGTAATCTCTCTCCTGCCATGCTCTCCAGAGTAGTCGCTTTACTTTTCTTCTTGCCTCCCCATATTCTCCATACAGGTTACACTCAGGACAGCTGCCAGAGTAAGTCTTTAAAAATGAAAATATCAGTGCATTTTACTCCTTTGCTCAATGTTTATCAAAGTCTTCCCATTTCACTTAGAGTAAAAGGCAAGTTCTTACAATGGTGTAAATGGATCCACATGATCTGACTCTCCTAGTTACCTCTCGACTTCAGGTCCTACTGCAAATCTTTCCCTCCTTCCCTTATCTCAGCCTGCTTGGTGTTCATGAATAGGTCAGACACACTCCTACCTCAGGATTTTTCTTACTGGCTGTTTCCTCTGCCAGAAATACCTTTCTTCCAGACATCCACATGGCCCACCTCCTCCCTTCATTCAAGCTTTTTAATCAAATGCCATCATATCAATGATTTTCTTCTCCATAACTATTTATTTATGCCTCCCAGTACTTCCAGGCCCCCTTACCCGTCTCTCTTACTTCCATGAGATTTGCCACCTTCTAATACACTGCATATTTTCTTCATTTATTATGTTTAAGGTTTGATGTCTGTTTCTTCACAATAGAAAAAGTCCACAAGTGCAGGGATTACTGTTTGTTTTGTATACAATATATCCCTAGCATGTTGTTCACTGCCTGACTCATAATAGGGATTCAGGACATATTTGTTAAGTGAATAATCGCAAGGAAGCATCCTGCTCACTCCACATTTCTACCTTCTTTTTTTCTTCTGATTGAAAACTTTTCTAAGCAATAAACAAAATAGACTTTATAATAAGATTTCCAAAAAACTGAAAAAAAAATAGATTTTAGTAACTTATATAGATGTTTTCACTAAACAATGCTTTGGGTTCTCTAATGATTTGGTCTATGATCGCTGAGCTCACTCTTTCTGCAAGGCAAGCACACATTTAATGAGTATAGTGCCCATGTGCATTATCCATGAAAATGTGTCTAAAAAAGATAAATTGGACACTATGATTGGATAGCGAGTTTTTTTCAAGAAGTCATACTATCATAACATTAGTGAATAATATTATTAACTAACTTTAATTGCTGGTTATCTTTATTTTTATATGACATTTTTTCCCAATTTGAACACCACCTGCTTACATTTTAGTGTATCATTTGATATCCTTTTACCAAGCCCATAGTAGTTGTATATAATGGACTCCGAATCAATATAAAAATATATTCACGGAGTTGTGACAAGGATGCTGAATTTTGTGTCAGAACAGGACAGATAAAACCATATCCCCGGAAAATGAAAGACACATACAGAAGGAACTGAGGATACTGGCCTCGCTACTACTCATCCTAATAACTACCATGCCTATGTTTTGAATATTCCAGAGATGTTTTCATCGTCCCCCCACTTGTTGTTAATGTCTAAGTTTAATCTTTAATCCACCTCTTTGGGTTCTGCTTTCAGTTTAGATGAAGTAATTTTAACTTAAAGTCTACCTATACCCCACACTCCCCTGCCCCGCTAGTGACTCAAGTCCCTACCTATAATCCATGGTTAATGAGGGAAAGCTGAGAATGGGGAGATTTAATTTCAAGTCTAAGGACTTTTTTTTTTTTTTCTTCATGGCTTTGTTAAACCAGATATTTAAAAGGCTGAATAAAATTGGGGAAAGGATAATCACCTGCAATTTCTTGAAGCAAAAGCTCACATACTCACTGCTGTAAGAAGAGGAAACCACAAGGTTTTTCTGTTCATTTTTCATCCTTTAGCTCTAAGGAAAAGAAAGGGCTGAGGTTCTGAACTAGGCTTCTGATGCATGGCTATTTAATCTATTCCTGATTCTGCATTTACTTTGCTCTGTCTAGAAAGGATGCAGAATTTGCCATAATGAATGACCCAAGCAATTTCAGCTAATGGCCAGAATTGAAACCTTTGATAATCCCAGGTGAATAATGTTGTCTCAACAGACTGAAGGAGTCTTTTACCTGTCTGACACAATGATAGATGTAATTAGTTAACAGGGATAGTCAGAGGTTTTAGTGGAGGCATTAGCAGAGATTGCTCAGGTCATTCTTAATTATGCAAATTCTGTCTTCTTCAGACAGAATACAAAAAAATAAAAAGAGTAAACACAGCTGGAAGAAAAGATTCCAGGGAAACAGCTGAAGCTAGGAAACTCCTCAGAGAAGTGATTATGCACCCCTCAGGCTAGGTAGGTGAAGAGGAAATAGCCACAGTCAAAGGTCTTAACTGTGGGCAGTCCCCAGCTTTAGCCAAGCCAAAAAAGCTTCCATGCCTACTAAGTATGCTTATCCAAAGACTTATGTCACCTTGAGTAGACATGACTGAGGGGAAAAATATTGCAGGTGGTTTCAAGCTCTTTCTAAGCAGCAGGCTTTCTCTCTAGGGAAGATAGACAAATAAGTGACTTAAAGCATTCAGAAGCAGGAGACAGAGAATGATGAGATGGATTCCACAAGATTGAATGAGAAAAGGAAGATGAGGGGCACTGAAAGAGCCTTCTCCCTCAGCTCTAAATTTGCAGTCCCCTTTGAATTCATCATGTTTTGACCTTCTTTGCCGTTACAATTTGAGACCCTACATGCCTCCACTCTGCCTTCTAGCAAATAGTCACAGCCAATGTCAGATCTGTGCAAAGGTGCATAATTCAACATGGCATCAAAAACAAAGGACTCTTTGCATCAGACGTGTTTATTTTTCTTGTAAGGCTTTGACACGTCAATGGTTGTCACCCGTGGTTGAGTGAAATCTTGGCATGAAATCAATTTGATGTCCAATGTCAAGGAGATTCCTTTAATGTCTCTGGATAAGGCAAGAAGGGTCTTGCATCCTTGAGGAGAGGCTAATGAATGACTGGGGGTCAATCACTGGGGCTTGATGAGGATCCAGCTGGTCCTCAAAGGCAGTCAAGAGAAGTGAGTATTTAGGCAGTGGCTCTCGCTGGTTGGTTTGCAAAAGCTTCAGAGGACAACACTGGGAATCACTGATTATCCATGCTTTTTACCTGGCACATGGGCTGGCTAATTTTAGGACCCAACTTTTTAGCCTCTCTCTTATGGTCTTTTCTTTCTGTAGTTTGAAGGAGGCAAACCTATAAAACATTTTATTATTTTAGAGAATTCACAACCAAAAATTATTGCAGCATGAAAATATAAATAAGTTTAAAAGGGAAAAATGTATGCTTCATAGGTTACTGTAGGTACAGTGAGGAGTGTGGGAAAGTGGAAAGAGCCTTGCTATTGAAGTTGTATTGCCTTGGGTTTAAATCCTGTCTCTATCCCTCTTTGCTAGCTGTGTGGCCTCACAGAAGTCGCTTAAAACCTCCGAGACTAGGTGCCCTCATCTGTAAAATGGAGATTATAACGCCTATATGATGATTAAATTGTCGATTCCCTCCTGGGCAGGGGTCGCCGCGAAGGATCACCGACACGAGATTCACAGCAGAGAGTTATTTATTACTAGCGCGCTAGGGTCCCAAGCTCTAAGTTGGCCCTGGGACCCCGACTGCTTGTTACAGGCTGTTTATATAGGCAAACACAAGTTCAAACACAGCTTAGGGCGCGAAATTCAAACAAAGCTTTAGGCGCGTGGTAATTGGGTCTGTCTATGGCCTGAGCAAGGTGTCTTGTTCTAATTGGTTAGAGCAGGACCTTATGAGGTTTTTTTCCTGGAGTTGTTGATTCCGGGAACTTCGAGGCAGGGTGGGACCCCGGGAATTGGCAGGGTGGGACCCCATGAGGTTGTTTCCCGGAATTGGCAGGGTGGGACCCTATCAGGGTGGGACCCTATCGAGGCAGGGTAGGACCCTATCCAGAGTCACCTGGTGTTAATTTTTTTAAGTTCTTTTTTTTATGAGGCCTAGTTTCTAAGTTTTATGCGGCCTAGTTTCAAAATGAGTTAGAGTTTTGTACACATAGATCTTAAAGAGGCATATTTTTATGGTGAGAAAAATTTTTTAGTTTACATCAGAGAAAAGACAAATTTTTCATATCCCTTGTTGGCTTTTTAAGAGCTAGAACACAATGCACAATATATTTTATATTGAAACCAACATATCTGTCAGGCCTCTGAGCCCGAGTCAAGCCATCGCATCCCCTGTGACTTCCACATATAAGCCCAGATGGCCTGAAGTAACTGAAGAATCACAAAAGAAGTGCAAATGCCCTGCCTCGCCTTAACCCATGACATTCCACCACAAAAGAAGTGAAAATGGCTGGTCCTTGCCTTAAGTGATGACATTATCTTGTGAAATTCCTTTTCCTGGCTCATCCTGGCTCAAAAAGCTCCCCCACTGAGCACCTTGTGACCACCACTTCTGCCCACCAGAGAACAACCCCCCTTTGACTGTAATTTTCCTTTACCTACCCAAATCCTATAAAACAGCCCCACCCTTATCTCCCTTCGCTGACTCTCTTTTCGGACTCAGCCCGCCTGCACCCAGGTCAAATAAACAGCCATGTTGCTCACACAAAGCCTGTTTGGTGGTCTCTTCACATGGATGTGCATGACACTATCAATGATTAATTTTTATGTATCCAAATCACATTCCTAAGTTCCACTTTTAAGTCTTAAATTGAGAATAGCCTAATTGAGAATTTGTTTATGTAGTTAACAAAACAGAAATATCCAAGAAAAGAGGGCAATTTGGAAGGTCGTCCCATTTTCATAAGTATCTGCCTCCCAAATAGGCATCCTTATGGGAAAATTATCCAAACTGGACCCAGTAGATTTACTTAACAAACTCTTATATGGTTTACTGTGTGTCAGACATCTGTTTAAAGTGCTTTACAAATATTAAGCCATTTAATTCTCATAATAAAACTAAACTGTATGTAGGTAGATAATTACCTATTATTCCCATTTTGCAGATAAGAGAACTGAAGAGCTAAGAGGTTATGTAAATTGAACAAGATCACACAGCAAATAAGTGGCAGAGCCGGGTTTTATACTCAGGGAGTCTGGCTCCAGAGGCCATAACTAACCTGTGGGCTGTGCTGTATCTTTTGCATTAATACTACTGCTCTGTGGTAAAGGATTTGTGTCGCAGTCTACCAGAGTTTAAGTCTACAAGAGTCTAAATGTGCCATGTTTCTATAATACTAGGTATTGATCTGTACATGAGCCACTGAAGTAGACATGCTATATTAGGAGTTCAATTCAGCAGGGTCCACATAAAGAACATTAGTTACATTTTTATCCTGTACAAAGTAGTGGGGTCATTCATTGCCTAAAAGCGACATTAAGAAGACAATACCCAAACAATTCATGAGACAAATACATGGTATGTGTCAATCGTCTACAATTCTGTAGCATAAGTATGACCTTAAAATCACAATCTCTTTATTGATTTATTCACTAGAGAATCTGAGGATCAGAAAGGACTTTAGAAAGTAAAGTTCTTCATTATATTTCCTTACTTCAACATCTATTTCAAGGAATCTCCAATTAGGGTTAGGCCACTCCAGTAACTGTAAGTTTACTGGAAATGCCTGTCCATCATTAGCCCCAAGGTGGCTTATGCATTCCTTTATAAAAAAAAGACTAGTAACGGCTTTATCAAGACAGAATTCACATATTCTTTTAAAGTATACAATTCAGTGGTTTCTAGTGTATTCACAGAGTTATACAACTGAGGTTCAGTAGATGCTACCCCAAAATATGGCAACTTGGCATACTGAATATTTTAAGCTGAAAGAAATTGAGCTACAGAAACAGGAAAGAATTCTGGCTTTCTTCTGAACACCTTCCCCGAAAGTAGGTCATAGAAACTAGAATTTTCCTGGCCCTTCTTCTCTGAAGCAGATCATAAAACCTAGGAAAGTCACTCTGAGCTCCCTTTCTTCTTCCCTATAGACCTTCATGCAAAAGGTGTCTTGCCCTATACCAGAGGGAAGGAATGTCACGCAGGGACACTAGAAAGAATCTGAACCAACAGGCCTCAGTGAGATCGCCCCCATTTATTGCTGTTAGACCACGCCTTTTCATTCTTTAATCATACATCTCCATGACTGTCCACTCTTCATCAAACCCATGCATAAAAATACACAGCTGCCGGGTGTGGTGGTTCATGCCTGTAATTCCAGCACTCTGGGAGGCCAAGGCGGGTGGATCACTTGAGGTCAGGAGTTTGGGACCAGCCTGGCCAACATGGTAAAACTCTGTTTCTACTAAAAATACAAAAAAACTAGCCATGCGTGGTGGCACACACCTGTAATCCCAGCTACTTGGGAGGCCAAGGCAGGAGAACTGCTTGAACCCAGGAGGTGGAGGTTGCAGTGAGTCGAGAGTGCACCACTGCACTCCAACCTGGGTGACAGAGTGAGACTCTATCTCAAAAAACAAAACAAAAAAAAAGATAGCTTTCCCCATCTCTTTAGGTCTTCCTTTCTGAAGGCTCCATGTCATCTAAAACTTAGTAAATAAATTTGTATGCTTTTCTCTTGCTGATCTTTCTTTTTTTTATAGGGATATCTGCCATGAACCTAACAATAGGTGAGGAAATAAATCTTTTGTCTCCTATATAACCTTCATACTATCTAATTTCAGGGCATTTTTATCACTCCAAAGAAACCCATTAACAATTACTCCCTGTCCTTCACTCCCTCCAGCCCCTGACAAACACCAATCTGCTTTCTGTCTCTGTAAATTTGCCTATTCTGGACATTTCATATAAATGGAATCATAAAATATTTGACCTTTCGTAACTGTCTTCTTTTACTGAGTATTATGTTTTCATGGTTCATTGGTTTTGCAACATATGTCAAAATTTCACTTATTTTAAATTTCGAATTTCATTTTATTTTTATTTATTATTATCATTTTTTAGACAGGGTCTCACTCTGCCACCCAGGCCGAAGAGCAGTGGTCCGGCTTCGGCTCACTGCAACCTCTGCCTCCTGGGTTCAAGCAATTCTCATGCCTCAGCCTCTCGAGTAGCTTGGATTACAGGTGTGTGCCATCACATCTGGCTAATTTTTGTATTTTTAGTAGAGACAGGGTTTCACTGCTGGGCACAGTGGCTCATGCCTGTAGTCCCAGTACTTTGGGAGGCCGAGGCGGGCAGATCATGAAGTCAGGAGATTGAGACCATCCTGGCTAACATGGTGAAACCCCGTCTCTACTAAAAAAATACAAAAAATTAGCCAGGCTTGGTGTCAGGCACCTGTAGTCCCAGCTACTTGGGAGGCTGAGGCAGGAGAATGGCGTGAACCTGGGAGGTGGAGCTTGCAGTGAGCCACGATCATGCCACTGCACTACAGCCTGGGTGACAGAGCGAGACTCGTCTCAAAAAAAAAAAAAAAAAAACCGGCTGGGGTTTCATCATGTTGGCCAGGCCAGTTTCAAACTCCTGACCTCAGGTAATCTGCCTGCCTCGGCCTTCCAAAGTGCTGGGATTGCAGGTGTGAGCCACCGTGTTTGACCTCAAATTTCATTTTAGATTCAGGAGCAATATATCATATAAAAAATATAATATAAAAAATGCAAGTTTGGGCCGGGCACGGTGGCTCATGCCTGTAATCCCAGCACTTTGGGAGGCCGAGACAGGCAGATGATGAGGCCAGGAGATCGAGACCATCCTGGTTAACATAGTGAAACCCCACCTCTACTAAATATACAAAAAATTAGCCAGACGTGGAGGCAGGTGCCTATAGTCCCAGCTACTTGGGAGGCTGAGGTAGGAAAATGGCATGAGCCCAGGAGGCGAAGCTTGCAGTGAGCTGAGATCACACCACTGCACTCCAGCCTGGGCAACAGAGCCAGACCCCATTTCAAAAAAAAAAAAAAAAAAGCAAGTTTG